>NC_060208.1:202723000-204039000 GCF_021130785.1 Homalodisca vitripennis
AGCGAGTTAGACACTTGAGCCACGTTGACAGGTAGTACCATGAGGATTATACTGACAGTTGATGAAATCCTTCCTCACCCTTGTTTGTTTAGCTTAAAGCGAGTTAGACACTTGAGCCACGTTGACAGGTAGTACCACGAGGATTATACTGACAGTTGATGAAATCCTTCCTCAACCTTGTTTGTTTAGCTTAAAGCGAGTTAGACACTTGAGCCACGTTGACAGGTAGTACCACGAGGATTATACTGACAGTTGATGAAATCCTTCCTCAACCTTGTTTGTTTAGCTTAAAGCGAGTTAGACACTTGAGCCACGTTGACAGGTAGTACCACGAGGATTATACTGGCAGTTGATGAAATCCTTCCTCACCCTCGTTTGTTTAGCTTAAAGCGAGTTAGACACTTGAGCCACGTTGACAGGAAGTACCATGAGGATTATGTTGACACTTGATGAAATCCTTCCTCGCCCTTGTTTGTTTAAAAAAATATTAAAAGTTCCCGATTTTTAATCATATACTAAGTAAAAAATTATTTTGTTGATTTCTATCAGTTTAATAGAAAAATCTTTTGATGCTAATTAGCAATTGAATGCTACTTACAGTTTTTACTTTATTAGACAACATATAATTTATTAGTTTATTAAACATTGTAGTTAAAAACAGTTTCCACGTTTACTCGAACAGGAAATGTTTAGTGATGTGAATTTCTGTTTATTTCACATGAAATCCGTTCCAGTAACTCGATGCTTACTATTATGTTTCAACATCATTATCATGACCGTATACGTTGTTTTAAACAATATAATAAAACTACAGACATTAGAATACATTCCATAATGATTCCACCAAAACCTGCAAACATTTTATTTAATATGCCTAAACCTCTTTGGTACGTTAAAAGTTACAATATGACGGCTATTTATTTTTAGTTGCATTAAACCTTATAGAACCGTATGGAAACATCTTTAGTCTGTGACATGTATAAAAACATCTTTAGTAACTGATAATAGTAAGATTACCGTCCTGTAAATTTGTTTCTTTTATTGTCACAAATTCACATATTAGAGAGAAGTCTTAAAGCTACTTCTGCAGAACCATAGCTCCGTTCAGATTTCCAACACATGCTCCTCATCAAACCATCAGTACCCTGAGGATTATAAAGAACAATGTTTGTTAATAATATCATTGATTACAATAAATTATCGAGTCCTTCACAGTTGATATTTATAAAGACGAAAAGTGTAAAAGGTTTGGCTGATGAGATCGAGTTTTACATGGAGAGGTAGATCGCAATACAACTACAATAGTATGTTTAAATTCTGTTAAAACGTATATAGATAAAATAGATGTTAATTATTTGCATGGATTAAATGCTAACATTCCAGACTATAATTTTGGTGAACCAAAAAACTATATGCTTTACCTCTATATCATAAAATACTTGACAATTACAGAGTACGATTATTAACAATGAGAAAGTACGAGGAGACCAAAAGCATTGAACAATCGGTATTTTAAATTATTGTAATTATTAACACATTTTAAATTTCGCACTAATATGTCATTGCTCAGATTTGTCCTTCCTTGAATGTTTCTTTCAGAGACGACAAATTTGTATCACAAATAACTTAATTCCAATCTTACATTGTCGTTAAGCCAGTTTTAGTTTAAGCCACGACAACAGTTTTAGTTATTTAACTTTCTATCAACACCATATGTTCTTGGAAAAGGCGAAACGTATATAAGGCTAAACAACGTGTGCTTGGGCAATGAACGGGATAATTATCGTTATCTGCTTCTTAAGTACATTCGAGAGATGTAAATAGTTAGATAATGCTAATATTTTCGTTTAGAAGTGAGAATAAAATGCTTGTAAACAAACAAATAATGAATAGTGTTAGCCTTTTATTCATTATTCCTTCCCTAAACCCTAAATGTAATTTCCTTAAAATTGTTTAATTTGACTAATATCGTAAGCAACTTATTGTTTTAAAGGACTGGACTATTTTTATAGGATGGAAACTTGATTGTAATGTAGCCACACCAGGGTGCACAAGAGGCTTTATACACTCACAAATTCAGTGACTCTATTCGGCTGAAGGTGATCACTGTTACAGATTAAAATTTTTGAACTAACTATGAACTTTTTATTGAATTGTAATGTTGCGGTTAGTAAAACTTAAAACTTCCTTTAAAGGTTTCATGAGTGAGAGAGTTAAAAGTCTATTCAAAAATACAAAATCAATTTTCTACATTATAGTATTATAATTATAGTTGTTATCTTAATACGTTTTAATTTGAAAATTAATTAGACTTAGGTTAAGTTTCGCCCTGTTGTCCACTATTCCTGCGAGGGCGCGTGACAAAGACAAGGACGAGAACGGTGTGGAGAGAATTTCTGAACCGTTATTAAAGACATTCTTCTCGACTGACAGAACTCTACCCCCTCCTCCTTCCACCCATTTACCACTCGTCACCTTCTCAGTCCGGCTCGATTTTCTCATGGCAGCATAGTTTCAAGTTAAATTATAAATACTTAAAGGAACACACCCATAGTTATCAATAAAAGTCTCTGAATCGTTAATTTATCCAATGGAATGTGATGGCAAAATGTTAAAATATTAAGTCAATTATTTTATATTTGATTATAAAACATCTACGCACATTCAAAAGCCTGGAAAATTGCATTTCTTTCTGTCTGTCTGTCTATATACGATTATCTGAGCTATAGACTTGACATTTGCATAAATCATATCTGTATTAACAACACTGAGTTCGATTATAATTCCTGTTACACATGTGATTTGTCTGAGCGTTAGATAGTAATTATAATATTTCCCTTATAGTTAAACAAGATGGAAAAGAGAAAATAGTAGAATATACTAGTAGAATATAATAGTAGTATGTAATATATGTAAACATATTGTGTAAGAGATTTTAAAAAGTGACACTTTTATTCGCACAGTGAAAAATATACAAAAACTGTTAAAAGTCTGTGACAATATTTTACTTCAGCGCATTATTGCATCGTAGTATCCTCGTTAGCCTACCAGAACTTATTATTTGAACGCTGCAATAAAAACTAATTTATTGAACAAAAATGTTAATGTATCATGTGGCAAGATATCTCTAGAGAAGTTTTAGCTGTACACTTAGAATTTTGCATTACAACTTCGTTTCTGCATATACTGCAGTATGTTAATGTCCAACCATGGAATTTGGCTGAGCGTCATTAAAGCCCATCAGGGTGGCACAGTTTATCATGTCTATATGATCGTATGTGGCAGTAGAACATGAGTGAAAATAAAGCAGTCGACAATTACTTAATAATATAAAAGTTTAAGCTTAAACAGTTCAGAAGGAATTTATCACATAGTAAAGAAGTCCAACCTTTTTCTGCTTTATTTAACTAACGTTTTAACTTACTTTGTTTTCTTCAAGTATGTATTGAAATAAATTATATATATATATATAACTAATATTTATTAGTTTGCTTATTTAAACGCATATGTGACAGATACGGCCAAATACAAAATAATTGAATCGGAAAAAGTAAGCGCTCTGTGGTGTAATGGTAGCACATTCACCCGGCAAGTGAGAGATCCGGGTTCGACTCCCGGCGGAGCAAGTACTTTTTGCGATTCAATGTTTATTGAAATGATATATATATATATATATATATATATATATATATATATATATATGAATAATTCTAGTAGGATCTTTTTTCCTGCAACTATGACATACGAATTGAATAATAGTTTATTTAAAATTTTAAAAAACATTAACATAGAAAAATTATAGTAATAAGTAATAAATAGGAGAGGTTCACTAGTACCAACAACACTATTAATTCAAAGTCACGTAAACTGTATGGTTCTAAAACCTTGTTTTCATTAAAACTGACTTTCATTAGAATCAGTACAACATTCATTCAAGCTGTTTGTTAAAACGTATAACCTCAATAGATCCTTTGGTAGTTTGAGGATATTACAAAAAACTAGTTTAAAAATAATAAAATACTCTATATATAATTACGAAGTAAATCTTAATGAAATTATAACCAATATTTGAAAACAAAACGTTAAAGCAGTGGCTTTTTTAAGAATTAAAAAAGCTATATATGTTACAGTATATCTGCAAATCTAATTTACTGTTTTCGCAGAAAATTATCTCTGGCAAATAAATTTTGACTAAAACTGTAAATGATCCTTGGGACGATTTAGTATATGGATTGTAACGCAGAAATCAAGTTCTTTCCCATATTTGTGATCGATCCAAAGTTTTGAAATGTGGGCAATCATGTAAAATTACAGGGCGAACTAAATCTAGATCTATGATACTTCCTTATAATTATCGCCATGAACATCCTTACATATTTTCCAAAATCGCCTTTACGCTATAACTTATTATCAAATATACATAAATTATAGAGCTGGGCGCTCCATAATACCAAGGCTAATCTTTGACCTTTTCCCCTTTACAACCCTGCAGTTTCCCCTCTACCCATACCGATACAAAGTGGTTACCAAAAACCGTTGTCACTTGTGGCATCATTCTATGCGGATTTTGTAGGGTTAATGAAATTTTTCATTACCCAACATTAAACCATACCTTGAATCGAACAAGCACATTTGTCCTCATGATTTTTAAGGGATTAAAAGCATATTGCTTAAAATAGAATTAAGACCAAAACCATAACAATAAAATGAAATCTCTAGCTCAAACGATACTCGCTGAAGATTACATTGATAAACGCTATTGCTATTGTAGCGACCAATAGTAATATCAACTGTTGCAATGCTTGTCATTACGGAATCGATTAATGTGAATTGATTTATGTAATGAGTTGTAAACGTAAATACGTGATTACTCTGATCAGAAGTATACAATACAATTGTATCCACTAAATTGTTTATCTATTTCGGTTTATGTGTTTATATTGTGTATCTGTTGTATAATCCTAGTTTCCAATGACGTTGATTAAGTAGTTTTAGCTATTCATATAGTCATTTATTCGTTGATAAATTAATTTGTATAGTGTTGTATTAAAATACTGGAAAGTCATCATAATATTTCAATAATTACATAATTGTAATTACATTGTAAGTTTTTGCATTGTTTTCTACTTCTGTAATTCTTCAACTCATATTTCTGGATGATGATGTTTTTAAGTAATCGTAAAACTAGATTGGGGCAACAGTTTGGTGCATATAAAAATATGAAATCTATATTTATTTGGATATTTATCGATATTATGTTAGGAAATTTTACTTTTAAAGTGTTTTTTAGTAATGATTTTTGTCTACATAGCTTTTAAATGTACTCTTGAAATCAGTGACTAAAAAATCGTTTGATATATTTGCAATTTATTCCATTACTTTGTAATCTTTTTGCAGTTCTTTATACACAAAAAAATAATAAATAAATGCATCATATACAAACCACGTCAGTTTGGACATTAACTAATGAATAACACAATGTTTTCTACCCTATAAATGAATACTAAATTAGACTATACATTTGCCAGCTTCATTTACTATCTCAGGCTGATTTGCTAACAAAGGCAAGAGCGTGAACGTTGTAGGAGGAATTTCCGAACCGTTATTAAAGACATTCTTCTCGGTTGACAGGGCCCACCCTACCTTCCATACTCCGGCACGTCACCATCGAGTTCTGGTTCTACTCTCTTCTATTTTACTTCTTTGAAAACTGATAGTATTATGAAAAAAAATTATGGTTGCCTGTAAAGTCGGTTTTACGGGCGAAGATTTTACGTGACAACGTCTTTTTCTCGGTAGAATATTTATTGATATGAATATTATTAAATTGCACAATAGGAACAAGGAATTGAATGAAAATAAGAATTGCACAAATTTTAACTATAGAAATATATTTTGTTTACTAAAACATTGTACATAATTTGAAATTAATTAAAATTTGTTATTGCAAATGGTAAAGTTGAATAAAACATTTACTAAAATTGGAATTTGAAATTCTTGCTAAACACAGTTAAATTCTAACTCCGCGCGTGGTGATTGGTCGGTTTAGTTCGTTTGTTTGGTCGCACTGTTATGACAGGTTAGAGGTTATAATTTGTTATTTTAAATGTTTGACTAGCAATACGCGCTGTTTCTTCTCAATCGACTGAATTACGATTGATTGCAGAGTGATTTAAACTAATAATTTACTTAAGGGGACTACGTAACCTCTATCCTTCCCATGTTAATTTTTCCAACTTTATGTACCTTTTTCTCAAAAACTATAAAAAATGTGTGCTTGAAATTTTTACCCTATGTACTATACACCTTTTTGTACACATTTATAACTTTTTGTCATAATTGGTTCATAGTAGGAATTTTGTTAATTTTTTTTGTAAGTGTAAACAAAATTATTTAAAAAAAATGTTTTAATTTTGTAAAAAATGCTTAGGTATAATTTACAACAACCAAAAGTTATAAAAATGTAGAAGGCTATAAGACAAACACAACAAAAAAACTGTATCTTGATATCTTGTATGGTTGCTGAGAAAAAGGTACATACATAATAAAAAAGTAAACTTTCGGAAAACGCAAAATAAAGAAAACAAAGAGAATTTTTGACATTGCCTATTTATTTAATACGATCCAGATGCAGATGATGGTTGGTCTGGCCCCTCTTCCTCAGCATACAACTCCTCCAGTTTCTTTTTAGATAGTTGTTTTGACTGTCTGGCTTTTTTTTAATTTCTGCATTTAGTCGATCCGCTCTCCATATGCGCTGGTCATCAAAGGTTTTGAATACTTTTGCAGAGTGTTTTCCAACTTGAAGGCCCAAATTATTCAGAACCAAGCACTTGCTGATGTTTCCTTTGTTGAAGGCACTAACTGCATCATAAGCTCCCAGTTGAAGTGTTTTTAGTTGAACAAATGTATTCTTCGGAATTCGGTTCCATACTACATTGTTGAAGGATTCATTGGGGTTCTGGCTTTTTCCATGCAAGCATTTTTTTAGTAAATCAGGTGCAGCTAGATCCTTGTATATAGGCTTTACAACCTCCATGATAGCTTCAGGCAGATAAAAAAGGGGAAGTATGGTCATATTTTTCTTTATTTTGCTGATATTTACACCATGATGATTCTCCTTTAGGACACAACCCATAGCTTGGTTTATCGTGTATAGCAAACTTCAAAAAAAATTTTCAAGCATTTATACTTATCATATTTTTATAATTTATACATCATTTTAAACAGGAAAAAGAGTAGAATTATTTTAAATTATAACCTGAAAATTGACAATTTTTCGATTTTTTGGTTACACGGTTCCCTTAACACTATCAACATTTGTCAATAGTATGACATAACCTATAAACTCAGTTTCTCAACTTTTGTGTCAATCTAACAATTAATCAATCAATCATAGTTTACGATAATGAAATATCAGTGTACAATTATTTACCTTTATTGTTGTAGTTGTTGTAAATGACGAATCTAAGCACTCCACATTTTCACGAATAAATATATTTATCTGCTTTATCCCGTGCGGCGGACCCACAGTTATCTGCTTTATCCCGTGCGGATCCCGTGCGGTGGACCCACTGGACGGGCATCGTAACGTTACCGGGCGTTACACTTTTTCATGAGTGACTCCGAGCCGCAACCTAATTTAAGACGTTGTCACGTCAAAAATAATTTAAGTGATTAAATATTTTATTTAAAAAAATAATATCAAAAACTGCGGTTTGAAATATTAGAATTTGTTGTTACTTATTGTATGTATTGTATATTGTGTATATATATATATATATATATATATATATATATATATGTATGTGTGTGTGTGTGTGTGTGTGTGTGTGTGTGTTTTATAATACTATCTTAGTTGAAAATTGAATATTATCGTTGGATGATTATACTATAGATTTTTATGCATGCTTAATTATATGCAATAACGTTTATTGACACCATCGTAGTAAATTTCAACATTTAGATGAACGCATTATATAAAATAATATTACTTGATTAGTAATTCATTATGATCTGCTCATAATATTACCTAATTTTTAGGCCTCCATATCGCCCATTTATCACCCGTTCATATTAAAAGTTTTAAACATTGCGCATTTTGTTTTATTAGTTGGGTTGTTATTATAAAAATATGTATTTTTTTCAAATTTAACAATAATTTTTTATATAAAGAAGTACGCCACACCAGTATTCGCTGGAGTGGTATATAAAATGTCAAGTCTATTTCTTCTTTCATTTTCGAGATGAATTCTGGCAGCCCACTGATTGATGGCTCAGCCCAACCCATGGATAGACATGCACCGTCATTGAACCTATCTTTGTCTACATGGAAATGAAGTCTACAGACGAAATTGTTCTTGAGGTACCCTGCGGGGAAGTTAGGTTAAGAAAAGCCTCTGCAAAATTTCACGTCCATGGCTCAATTCATTCGTTTGTGAATAGTATGACACGTTTTATTTCTGAAGTTACCAATATAAATAGAACAACAATAATTAAGTATATTTTTAACTAGAAAGTAGAAAATTATAATTTAACACCAATTGAAATGAGGAAAATACTCCTATTATGTTACCAAAATAAAAATTATAAACTAATTATATAACATTTAAATGGTGCATGGTTTGTAAATTAAGCAAATAGAACCAACGAGGATATTGTGTGCCTTGCTCTCCACCTCCCTAGGTAACTGTAATCTGTTACCTTGTGTAGCAGAGTTGCTGGAATCTGCAACTTCTCAGCTACTTATCAGAAAATCAAGTCTAAATTTATATACATTTGAGGTTTAAGTTCAGTCCTCAATTTTATATACATTTGAGGTTTTAAGTTCAGTCTCATTAAATTTTGAAAAAGGGCACTCCAGAAAGAAGGAGTATGTAAAAGCGAGTCGAACGCTCGTACCGCCCAGTGAATTGTGATTATCATCAATGACATGACATCACTTTCTTTTCACTATAATGTTGTCTTGTAGTGGTCTTCGGACCTATCTACGACTGAAGAGACTAAACAAAGTCGAAACAACAGAAGCACACCTCCATCCTGAAAGACGGAATGGTTGTAATTTATTGACGCAGGCTCAATCAATTTAGAACATGCAAGCCACGCCGTAACGTAGATTCGGACACACACGAAACGTAACGTGCGCCGACATCAATACTCGGAGAGGTTGATGTTTTGGTTTTGAATTCTAAATGTAATTAAAAACAATTGGCAAAGGGTTTATCCCTTTCAACCTTATAAAATGATAACCTGTAATGGCGTCCAATAATTCCCCATCACTATTACGCGCAACCGGGGTTAAAGACGTGGGGCACGCTGATTTTAATCGCAGCTATCAACCAGTAAAAGCCATCTTGGCTATGGGAACCCACACGATCGCCGGATAAGCAGATGCTGACACGAATTGTGAAATAGAGCCTAAAACGTGCAACTGTTTGATGGTACAAACGATCTTGAACGTCTGATTGAGAAGACGACCTCACATCACCGAGGATTTAAGAACTATACACCCTACCGCAACACCTTATACCAATACAAATTTTGAGTGCTACACTAGTTAGGTGCAAGTGTTCAACACTTCACTTCTATATTTAAAATTCTAAATTTTGAAGGTTTGTGGAAAGAAGCAAAGTGCTATGAATTTGGGGTTTACATCAGGTAAGAACGCCCTAGTGGCGGATCGTTTCATCCAATGTAAATGTGTGTTGCCTTGAGCAACACCACGAAGTACCATCTGTTTTCGGTCTCAGAGCTAAAAAGCTCGTACCTCATCAGGTGTACACTTTTAGTACACGACAGATTTAATAATTAAAGGTTAACTTCAGATGAAGAAGATTCTGAAGTATAAAATTTTGAAAACGAATTAAAATCAATTGAAACTTAATTCGGTCAAACTTATAATTTTGAAATTTTGAAACAAACTGATTTCTGAGTTCACGGGGGCACACCCGAGTCTGTATTTTAGAACGGTGTTTGATATTTGTTGAGGAGAGAATGTTTACTAAACAAGGATATTGTGCCTTGCTCTCCACCTCCCTAGGTAACTGTAATCTGTTACCTTGTGTAGCAGAGTTGCTGGAATCTGCAACTTCTCAGCTACTTATCAGAAAATCAAGTCTAAATTTATATACATTTGAGGTTTAAGTTCAGTCTCATTAAATTTTGAAAAAGGGCACTCCAGAAAGAAGGAGTATGTAAAAGCGAGTCGAACGCTCGTACCGCCCATGAATTGTGATTATCATCAATGACATGACATCACTTTCTTTTCACTATAATGTTGTCTGTAGTGGTCTTCGGACCTATCTACGACTGAAGAGACTAAACAAAGTCGAAAACAACAGAAGCACACCTCCATCCTGAAAGACGGAATGGTTGTAAATTTATTGACGCAGGCTCAATCAATTTAAGAACATGCAAGCCACGCCGTAACGTAGAATTCGGACACACACGAAACGTAACGTGCGCCGGACATCAATACTCGGAGAGGTTGATGTTTTGGTTTTGAATTCTAAATGTAATTAAAACAATTGGCAAAGGGTTTTATCCCTTTCAACCTTATAAAATGATAACCTGTAATGGCGTCAATAATTCCCCATCACTATTACGCGCAACCGGGTTAAAGACGTGGGGCACGCTGATTTTAATCGCAGCTATCAACCAGTAAAAGCCATCTTGGCTATGGGAAACCCACACGATCCGCCGGATAAGCAGATGCTGACACGAATTGTGAAATAGAGCCTAAACGTGCAACTGTTTGATGGTACAAACGATCTTGAACGTCTGATTGAGAAGACGACCTCACATCACCGAGGATTTAAGAACTATACACCCTACCGCCGCAACACCTTATACCAATACAAATTTTGAGTGCTACACTAGTTAGGGTGCAAGTGTTCAACACTTCACTTCTATATTTAAAATTCTAAATTTTGAAGGTTTGTGGAAAGAAGCAAAGTGCTATGAATTTGGGGTTTACATCAGGTAAGAACGCCCTAGTGGCGGATCGTTTCATCCAATGTAAATGTGTGTTTGCCTTGAGCAACACCACGAAGTACCATCTGTTTTCGGTCTCAGAGCTAAAAAGCTCGTACCTCATCAGGTGTACACTTTAGTACACGACAGATTTAATAAATTAAAGGTTAACTTCAGATGAAGAAAGATTCTGAAGTATAAAATTTTGAAAACGAATTAAAAATCAATTGAAACTTAATTCGGTCAAACTTATAATTTTGAAATTTTTGAAACAAACTGATTTCTGAGTTCACGGGGCACACCCGAGTCTGTATTTAGAACGGTGTTTTGATATTTGTTGAGGAGAGAATGTTTACTAAACAAGGATATTGTGCCTTGCTCTCCACCTCCCTAGGTAACTGTAATCTGTTACCTTGTGTAGCAGAGTTGCTGGAATCTGCAACTTCTCAGCTACTTATCAGAAAATCAAGTCTAAATTTATATACTTATTCTGATAAGTAGCTGAGAAGTTGCAGATTCCAGCAACTCTGCTACACAAGTAACAGATTACAGTTTACCTAGGGAGGTGGAGAGCAAGGCACAATATCCTTGTTTAGTAAACATTCTCTCCTCAACAAATATCAAACACCGTTCTAAATAGAACCAACGGTTTTATTTTAATTCTCAATTATTTCCTATATTATTTATGTGATCATTCATGTTCAAAGCAAAACTAATGGCTCTCCTTGAATTGCCATGGCAATATTTATTAAAGCTTACTTTTCCACCATACTTACCAATTAGTAAGAAGACACCATAAGAATGTTTATAAATCTATTCCAATTGTAGAATTATAATAAAATGGGATGGCTCTAAATATGTTTTAAGTTTCGTGAATAATATTTCAGATGCCTTAGCTTTGGTAGGAAGGATTAATTCAATTTGAATTTTGAGTTTAGCTCCAAGAGATGCAATCAAATTCGGTGACGAGAAAAGTTCAAATAGTGTAACCCATGATAGGTTACTATACGTTGATTTTTTCGACCTCTTCAGAAGAACATAATTTTCTAGCAGTCAACTCTGTGTCAGTACCAGATTCCAGACGCTGCACTCGTATAAAGAAGTGACGCTTTCCTCTGATATAAATAATTTAATTCTTGTTTTAAAAGCTCCGTTTTACAATACTCCTCTGAAATATTTTTGTAAGCAAATATGTAATTTAGGAAAGCCAGTTTAATAAAGTTAAATTCTAGATAAACAATGTTACAAGTGACGTATGTTCTTGCTTACGAATTGAAATATTGCTGTAATGGGAGAGAGACAATTCACGGGAAGTGAAACAACCAGCTTGATATTCCGAGAATAACCGGAAGCGGAAACTACGCTCTGCAATCTGTCTAGTGTGATTCCTCTTGCAATATCTGGTCAATTGCATTTCCCTCCAATATTTGCAACTCAAATCCTAACAAATTATATATTGTGTTTGAGATAAAAAGTATCTCATTAAAACATAGTAGCGAAGATAATTTACATTGCAAAATTTTATACACTTATTTATTAAGAGTTACAGTACTAAGTATTTGTAATTGTGTCCAAACTAATAATCCCCTCTTTACTGAGGCCAGTTAAAACCTGCTAGTAAACCACGTGTACTTTAGCCAGACACGGAACGCCCTAATGGGGCAGTTTATCTCTAATGGACGTTACCTCTCGGTTGCGCCCCATTAATTCAACGACTTGCAGTTCAGTAAAGAACCGCTTTAGGCAGTTCTATTCGTGGCTATACGCACGTTTTAAATATATGACTAATTGAATGACCATGATACCATTCCTATGATGCGTAAGTTATAAAAATATAAACCTTGAATTGTCCTGTAATATCGTTATAGAACTATAGTTGAAATATACTGTATATTCAAAATTATAGATCGTCAGTGCTTTTCACTATTAAAACATAATAGTTCCAAACTAAGTTAAGCCTGTAAACTTGTATTTTGTGTAATGTATTTTCCCTAATTGGCAAATGGATGCTGTGCAGTATCAGTATTACAAATAACCAATTATTTGTTCAAGATTTTTAAATTGTTAGCCATTATGAGGCTTTGCTCTACAACTACCGAATTTGGATTTTTTCTCAGAATTTTCATTTTCTTCTCACAAGATATAAAATCTTGATACATTCATCTCGCTCATCACAGGATGCATATCCGATTTAAGCCCACTTTCAGCAAAATCCCTTCTTCTGTGTTCAAAGCAGGAACAAGAGTGTTGAATAAAACTAACCTCACATCTAAGCTTTTTTACACAATTAAACATTTATGAAATATTTCGGCTTTAGTTAATAAATTTCAAATTGAAATTGCTCTGTCAATGATTGGTCACCCGTGCAGACATGCTTTGCTGTTCATCTTCTTCAATGAAGAAGATGGTTCTCCACAGCGGGCGTATTATATTTCGAGAATTACATTGGGTTGGCAATGTTCAGAAGTGGTGAGAACCGTTGAACTCAGACGATATTGATTCGAATGTACTTTCCCTATAGATTTATAGAAACATAAACTTTTGATGTGGTTTGTTTTAACTAAAATATTTGATACTTTTGAAACAAGCTTATCAGTTCTTCACCCCTCACGCAATCACAATGCCAACAAGTACAGACTATCTTTACTTTACTTTACTGTCGTACTAACACATAATTGTGTATGACAAAGTCAATGGTACAAATATATAATATATATATATATATATATATATATATATCAATATGTGTAACACACAACAATATTGTACTAAAACTAAACTTAAACTTGACAAATTTAAAAATTCTTAAGTTATCTAAAACGTTTTAAAATAAACAGATTTAAAAAATCTTAAGTCAAATATAAAATCACAATTACACATCAGTTAACACATAATTAAATAAAGCAACAAAAGAATCCAGACAACAATAAAAACACGCTAAATCTCTTAACTAGTGTCAAAGAACTCCCCAACCGAGTAAAACTCCTCACTGATCAAGAACTCTTTCATTTGACTTTTAAATCTTGTTTCTATAGGTTCATTATTTGGGGTAAACAAGAGAAGAACCTCACCCAGCATTGTGCGGTAAATTGCCAGCTTAAGCTGAACGATGAGGAGTCTGACGTAAATTAATGCAAACTCTAGTAATGTTGTGCTTCATTAACTGTTAATGTATTTTTTTCATTTGAATTTGGAAAAGAACAATGGTTTCATAAATGTACAAAGCAGTAAGTTTCATTATACTTAAATCCGAAAATACTTTTCTACGTGAACTTCCTCTTCTGAGTCCAGCTATCAACCTAAACGCACGTTTCTGAAGCACAAACATTCTTTTCAACAGAACACTATTCGACACCTTGGGTATTTCGAGAAAATCTTTGGCCAAGCCAGCCAATTAAAGCCTTCAGTAAATATTCCAGAAAGTCATCGAATAAGGCCAGTTGGCTAAATATCCGCTTAATTTTCAGTAATTGAAGAAACATCTATAATGGGCAACCCCACAATCCGCAGTAATCAATCACAATTATACAAATGAATGTCAGATATAACGTATTCTTTCAGAAGCAATTTTAACTCTTTGCCATAGACTATGTACGGTTAATCCACGAGTTAACCCAGTCCACGATGCTGGTGTAAATATTAACTCCAGCCGTGAATGGCCCAAACATGTAATAGGATTACAGACTCAACTAGTGTAGAAGCGGAAATTAATTTTCCGGTTTCGTACGTGTACTGGTTTTCGATAAACAGAGGTTTCTGTTCAGAGGTTTTCGTATTTTACATTCGATTTCATTTTACTATTAGGATGAGTATTTGTCGACTGTATGTACTGTTAAACAAAATATCTAAATATGCAATGAAACTATAACTAAATTTTTATTTATTATACTAGGCTAGGATGTTTATGTAACAGGTTTTTAACCTTAAAAAAATGTATTTTCTATCTTTATCAGGAGCACACTTATTATTCCTATAAAAGGCTTTGCGAAGTTTAATTCTACAAACTATTTCCTGTTTTGAGCTGTGCACTCCTGTAAACTGAGTTTCCCTTGTTATCTCAATATTAAGAAAATTGAACATAGGATTATATCTGAGAAGGCTACTTCGATCAAAGGGGGTTCATTTCTGGCCCTTATTATATCAGTACAGACTATCCTGAGTTATAGTGAAAAATCCAAAATGCAATTTTTGAATTATCGTTCAGTAAAACGCCCTTGGTTACAAATGTCTCGGCTTCTCATTAACCTCCATATAATGGGCAAAAACTCCCGATGGATATACCCTCGAAATCACACACACACATAGAAAGAAACACATGCAGATTATTGTGTTCATATTTGTTCTCTGTGTTTTCATTTATAAATATTTCTGTTTTATATTTTCACACAGCTTATTGTTACTTAAAAACATAAACTGTTGACGACATTAGGGAAGTCTTCATTATGATGATTAGAAATAACACAAAAGAAATGTAAATTAAATGTCTGGTAAATGTGTTTTTTAATTTCCCGCTATGAAATGCACACTTCCGATCAGACCTCACAGTACATTTGACTCATGTTCCCCTACTTGACATAACATACCTTGCAATATATGTGTTTCAGAAAATAACTATATATAACTGTAATTATTTTCTGGTTTTTAATAAGTAAGTTTTGATGGTTTTTAAATTAACTTTCGCTCTCATTTATACTTAATGAAATGTTAAAACATAGTTACTTCTTTACCTTTGTAATAAGGTCATGATTTAATGAACAACTCAGCATTAGTAAAGTTTCAACTCGTGTCTATGCATACGCTGCTGTACTAAGTGGCCTCATTTCCTTATTGGTCGCAATAAACTATACTGAATATTCTACAATAAAGTAATAATGGAATAACTACATAATATATTGTATTATTTTTTGTGTCAAAATCATTCTTTAAAAAAATTCAATTTACGTAAACAAACTAAAGCCTGTTTAATCTGAAGAGTGTATGTCAGAATAAAGACCTTCATCCTATACACATGGAACCTATTGAATTCTGGAACATGTGCTAAAGTATTTCTATTGTACCTCTGGACAAGACACCGGCCTGTCAGAACTTAACATAATATATAACAGAACAGAATACTCGTATGAAGCTATACCTTCAGTCTGATGAGATGAAAGTTGGAAATCTCGGGAGTTGATGTTGATCTTCTCTGAGCTTACTTGTACGCTAGCATTAAAAACAACGAAATTAGTCAATGGTTGAGAGTTTTGTTTCTAAAAACAATGTACATGTGCATTTGACTTCAATACACTCTTATGTTGTAGAAATCTCGCTAGCTAACCGGAACTTTTATTTGAACACTACAGCACTATTATACCTAACTTACTTAAATAAAAGTGTGAATATATCATGCGGGAAGATTGTACAAAGACAGAAATGAGTTTTATTAGTCCAGTAATGGAATTTGGCTGAGCGTCATTGAAGCCAGTCACTATTATAAATTTTGCATGCAACCTTAACGAAGCCACGTGAGGTATCGTAATTTGCCTTGTTAACTAATCTGGTAACATTTCTCATATAAATTATTTATTTTGAATCACTAAGGTTTCAGGGTGGTTGAGAATAGAAGTGCTATCCTTCTGGAACTCCTTCAGTCCAATAATTTGACCCAGCAATGAACTTGAATTTGTCATTTACTTGGAGAAAATCCACGTAATTTATCATAAACATTAATTTTCATTGCTGTTAGAAGTGGTTAAGCTTTAGTAAAATTAGCAATCGAGGAGCAAGACAAATATTATGTCTGTCCGACCATCTATCTATCTGTCTACCCGCATTATATCACACAAACGCACTGACTTAAGGACATCAAATTTAGCGTAATCTACACTTAATTCGATTATATTGCATGTTACTTCATGGGATTTATCTGAGCGTTAGCGAACATTTTTACATTGATCTTATGGTTAACAATGATGGCAAAGATAAAATATCAGAACAAATAAAGATGAAAATAAAGTGGATATAATCATATGAGATTTTAGGAAGTTACATAATAACATATGTGGCTCATTCATACGGTAAAAATTAAAAATAATGCAGAGAAAATTAAATGTTACAAATCTGCGTATACTTTGCTTTTAGGTAGTCTTGCGTTTTTTTTGCCCACACTATCAATGGAAATTTCATTATTTCAATTCTTGTAACCTAATTACTCCAACACATATAAAATCATCTGTTATCTGTTGCTAGACGAGCAGTGAGTTAATTAATTAACGAAACACAATTATAAAGCATAATTTTAGATCCAATATCAGCGAAGCATGTACCACACGTGAGGTTGCGTACTCATACCTTGTATTACTAGTACAAAATAACTATGAATCATACTTAGTTACATAGAGATAATAATCCAAATTCATATTACGAAAAGGTGTTAAAATTTTTTTTTTATGTCTATGACAGGAGTAAAAAAATAGTAATAACAACAAAGTCTACAGAAACATCTCGCTTCAGAGTTAAATAAACCTTGGATGACTAACTTCCTTTTTAAGAAAATAAAGGAACGATATAGGATGTTTAAAAAATGGAAGCATTTTCCAAGCAATTTGAAATATCGTTGTGACTACGTAAAATTTCGAAATAAAATAAATAGATTGATTTTTACAACAAAAAGAGATTACGTTTTTAGCGAATTTTATAACGTCCGAAATGATATGAAAAAGCAATGGAATTGTATAAATGCTATGCTTGGAAATAAAACCCGTGAAAACCTAGACGATAACATATCACGAGCTTTTTTGAACGTTGTCACCACGGATACCATACAAAACGAATTTGCAAATTTGTTTGAAAAAAGTGTTAAGGATCTCAATCATGTTTGCCCAGCAAAGCTAACACATTCAACTGGCTCTTTTAGACCTACTCAAAACTTTTGCATACCTAAGCCAAATAATTTATTTATACGTAAAATTATCCAGTCACTAAGCAATAAAAAATCCCCAGGAATTGATGGAATAAGAGTAAAGGACATTCAAATGGCGCAGGGTAGGATTTGTGATGTAATATGCAGCCTTACAAGATTATAACCTAAATCAGGAATTTTCACAGACAATCTTAAAGTTGCTATTATAAGACCAATTTTAAGTCAGGATCCAGAAGCTTAACCTCAAATTACCGGCCTGTAGCTATTTTATCGGTCATGGATAAAATATTCGAGAAATATGTTGCACACTATCTAAATAAATATTTGGAAGGAAATAAAATAATTTGTGAAACCAGCATGGTTTCAGAAAAAATAAAGGGGCAGAGACTTTGTTGCTTGATTTTACAAATTTTATAAATTATCATTTAAATTCCAGAAAGCAGGTTTTAGCCATTTTTTGTCGATTACTCAAAAGCATTCGATACACTTGACCATGCCATACTTCTGGATGAATTAAAACATATCGGAATTGAATCCTACATCTTAAAGTGGTTCGCAAGTTACCTGGAAAATAGACCATTTTCTGTTAAAATTCCCAATGAATATAGTTCATACAGAGTAGCTAACCAAGGAGTCCCACAAGGCAGTGTTCTGGCCCCAATTCTGTTTAATATATATGTTAATAGTCTTTCAAAACAAAATTTTCATGGCCATTTATGTATGTACGCTGATGACTGTGTTTGTTTATATAACCATAATGAAAACAGTTGTTTGTGTCAAAGTTTAAAAGTGGCTACGGAAGCAAACTATTTGGGCATCACTATAGACCACAAATTGAAATGGGAATTGCATATAAACAAATTGATAAAAAGATTAAAATCTGTATCTGCGAAACTCTATTACTTAAGAAGTACCCTTCCCGGTTCAGCAATCAAGATAATTTATACGTCGATGTTTGAATCCTTGATGCGGTATGGGGTCTAGGTATGAGGTACAGCCTCTGAGTCCATCATAAACCGGGTGGATATCTTGCAAAGAAGAACACTATATCAAATGGTGGGCGTGCCACAATTACAGGGCAATTTCCGAATTCCTGATAGCCTTTTACAATACAGATACAATACTTTAAATTCCAAACAAATTTTAAAATTAAAAATCATTCAAAAATACTACTTATCTGATTCGTTTAAAACAGAAAACACAAAAACGTGCTATATATTTAGAAAATTAGATAAATATAAACTGCCGAGATTTTGTAATACATACGGGAAAAATTCGCTGATTTACATTATTCCAAAAATATTTAATCAAATCCCTATAGAACTGCTAAAATTAAAAAATTTTTACATTGCTAAACCTTACATACTTGATTGGCTACTTGAAATGGAAAGTGTTGAGTAGACTAGTGAACGTTTAGGCTTAGGAAAATAGATTATATTGTATAACCTTTCATATAATTGTACCTGTGAATAGCGTTCTATCTTATACATTGAGATTGGATTTATATTCTTACAGAATAAAGTGTGTGTGTGTTGCAGGTGATATATTATATTGAACTATTGTTGACATATTGCAATACATTTCAATGGAATTAGTTGTAGATGGTCGTGAATATAGAATATGTTGATCATGTATATTATACAATGGTTTAATTCAGGCACTATGTTTATGCTATTACTTTATCTGTAGTCTGGTTGTGCATTCCATTGGTAATGGCTGAAAGCACCGACGCCAAAAGCGCGTTTCATCGGTTTTCTTTTTGTTATTAGAACCCATTTATATTAGGATGTTGTGTATACTCGTAGTAAAGATGGGAACCCAACAAATTTGTTGGGACCCAAGATTGTAAATGTTTATTACAAATAAATTTCTTGATTCTTGACTTAAATGTTTTTACAAAAACCAGTGAAATAGGTGGTTTATGACTCTACAAACAGTATAATCTTCAAGTTACGATAAAGGACCATGCAGTTTGGTAATGGTAGTGTTAGCCTATTTTACTAACAAAAATCTTACACTGTGTTTTAAATTTGATTAAATCCAATATATTTTCGTAAAGTACAAGAATAATAACTACATAACAATATTTCACATATGTACTAGCAGTTACCCGCGACTTCGCACGCAATTTCCCGTTGAAAAACAGTACACTATATTCACGTATTCTTTTTCTGCCACATTCTAAACATTGCTGAGATAATTGATAGTCGTTAATTTGTAAGCCTCTTGGGCGCATTATGAAGGTATGTTCCATATTGCCTGCCTCTATCTTTCGTGGTTTTTGCTAGGTGTTGATAAGTTATTCGGAACAATAAATTTACATGGATGAATCTCGATAAACTAATTAGGTTATAAAGAATCAAATTCGGTCTGTTAAAATTAATTTTCTGTCTAAGATATTTCCAGTATTATTGAGGAGTGTGCCTTCAAAAAATTGTATAAACAAAAAACAATTTCGATCATAAAGCGTCTTCTTTCGGCTCTGTTCATTTACCTTCGATCTAACCAAATTCAATTACCTTACGTGCAAACATTCACGGATTTCTACAACGAGGTTGTTTTAATAATAGCGTTTACAAGTATTTTCATTGCATTAGATAGTTTATTGATCATTGGTGCAATCTAAATTTAAAATTTGGCAATGACGTCTTCTATGCGACCTGCATTACACTACTGATCAAGCACTTTAAAATAACAATTTTCTAAATTTTAAATGTAAACAAATGTTTCTCCCTCTTTGATGAACTTCAGCTGACAGTATTAAATTATTAAATAAACTATTTAAATTGGACCAAATTGTGAATCTGAACCATTCTCGAATCCCCTTCAACACACACACAAACTTTCGACAAAATCGGTCCAGTCCTTTAGGAGGAGTTCAGTCACACACACACGAACACAAGAAATATATATATATATATATATATATATATATATATATATATATATATATATATATAGCGATAATGTACAGTGCTGGAAACTCTGTTATAATGCACCAGAAGTGCGTTACGGTAGTATCGCTATGAATAAAATGTTCATATGTAATTTCAATAATTCACCTATAGCAGTTGACGAACCTTTTGTTGGACCTTAGTTCTGGAGACAACTATCCCGTAAATTAATTTAATTACAAACATAATATAATTATAATAATATGTTTCTAATTAAATAACAATAATTTTTTTTAAAGGCTGACAGCTGACTTTACGATAATCTTGTACGCAGGTTTTATTTCAATTTAAGGCACGCATTACATTCAACTCCATAAACAAGCTGTTTGGAAAGCAGCTTACTGTATAAGAAAACACTACCTGTCTTACTCTTCACTTAAATAGTTTAAAGTCTGTTACTTCAATGTAACACAAAACCACTTCGTAAGAATAATTACAAAAAGGAAAATATATGAATCTGCATTACTTATTTATAAATATCTAAGAATATTACCACTACAATATTTATTTTTATTAAAAGGAACGACAGAGTTTACCAAAGAACAGGAGGAGACAAACTGAGGCTGTTCATGAGACCGAAGGTAAATAAGTAAATTTTCAAAAAAGTTTTTTCTTTTTGGGTCCAAAACGTTTTAATATTTTGCCTTTTAAAACAAATTTTTTTTTAATAGAAACAAATTTGAGAATAAATTGAAAGTTTGGCTTTTACATTTTATTAATATCGATAACTTTTTTCAAAATTCTAATTTAGGAATTTGTACAGTTTTATATTAAAAGTTTTTAATTTGTAAATTTATAACTAAAAATGTCATGTTTAATATAAATGTTAATTGTGGGGTTTACGATTACTTGTTAAGATTCGACTGAACACTATACAATTAAGTACAACTTTCAGTTGAGCTAGCCACGCTTACTGGATACAGTGGCTAGTAATTCCTACTAGTACTGATATCAATTTGTTGTTAATTATATTTTCTGAAATAAAGTATATTCTATATTCTAGTTACTGGCGATGGAAGGTTTAAAAGAATAATAGGATTTCGATATCTACAATCTGATCACTTCCTCAAGTGAATAACTACACTCATTACATTAGGTATTCATCATTCCAAAGTCGCACGCACGTAAGGTCTTCCTAAAATCTAGGAACCTGGCATCCCTCTCCGACCAATAATTAGATCCGAGGATTCAATCTGTAGGGAAATATCCCCTATAGGTCCCCTTGAGCATCCTGACATCAGTCCTGACAAGTAAAATTATCTTTTTTATTTAGCATTTCAAATACTTCGTTGAGAATTTAAAACTTACTGAAACCGATAGACTGGTTAGGTTTTGGGTTTGAATGTTTATTCACTAATTTTACCACTTCCAGAAACACTAAAAATCATGAATTTCGGTTAGAAGAAGATTAAAAATTAAATGAGAGAGCAAAATTTACCATCCACGTAATTATGGAACTGTTAGAACTATGCACTCAATGCAACTACTTTGAACTAGAGGGTAAATATTTATCGTCAAGATTATGGTTTGGCAATAGGTTCTCTTCTATAGCTCATTTTCACCAATGTCTTTATGGACGAAGTTCAGCAAAAAGCCCTGGTTTCAACTCAGTTAAAACGGAGGATCTGGTGGAGTTACGTGGATGACACTTTTCCTCATGAAGCTATTGAAATTAACTGATTTTTGTACCACATAAACAGCAGTATAAACAGTATACGTACGATATGTGTGTGTATCGTAACAAAATACATTCGGGCCAATATCTAAAATTTAAACCAAATCATCAAAACTCTATTAAAAAAGGAGTAGCATACCCATTTTGTGGCAGAGAAAAGAGTTTGAGCTCAGGAAAAAGGGTTTAAAAGAAGAAATAAAAGTTGTTGAATCAGATCTTTTACAAATTTGTAACCTCAGCCTGTCAAAGATAAGTGCAAAGGAAACAATAGAAAAATTCATGAGTCAGAATATGGAAACGAAACAAAATTTACGTACATTTTGGTGCCTTATGTGCCGGGATTATCGGAGAAAATTAGAAGATAAGGTAGAAAATATAATATTAACACCGCTTTTATAACATAAAACACTCTTAGGCAACGTCCCATCCTCTTAGTTATCCCTTGCCAATAATCAGTTTCCAACGAAGACACGTATTAACATAAACGTTTTCCATGCCAACTTTTGAAGATTAAAATAAACATCATTATAATAAAAAACTTATTGTTTATAAAAAGGTTTGTTTTAGAATGCTTAAAAATGTCTCTTTTGAGCTGACCTTTATTACATTCAAATTAAGTTTCCTTCATTTTATAACACCCAATGACACAAATCTTTAGTATAGAACTGTCATAACTATTTTCGTGTAGAACTACAATCGTAGCCTCAGTACAGATTGTGTTGAAACAAAAACATTGGTCCCAACGTGCTTGACGGCTTTGAACTCCTGTTTGCCTATTTGTGCAACAATCCTGTGCTTCATAGATAAAATACCAGGAGGAAAGTGTAGCAGTGTATTTGATCCGGCAGCGGTGATGGATACGTTGTCTATGGACTCTTCTATGCTGCAGTGTGAAACTGAGTATTATTATTATAGCACTACTACATTCAAAGTCCAACAGTTTCATAAATAGCTATTCAAAATCTTTCCATAGTTCTCAAAAACAGTAACTATACAGAAAAACGCATGTAAATTAAGACATTATTATTTTACTTATTAATTTATGAGTTGAACATATTCCACCAAGTAGGAAGTACTAGTAACATTTATTACAGATATATTATGGAAAATAGCCAGGGCCATGAATGGGAGTATGATAGTGGTAAAGTAATTGTAAAAGACTTAATGTTTCTCTTACACTTTACTATGTCACAAATTAACATTACGGTTTGAAGGAAACGTCATTGCATGCAAGGGATGTGATGGAAGAGAGGTGGCAGAGTGAACGATGACAAGCCATTACACCTCCTCCTCCCCTCATGTTGTGTTCCCGCTCAGTGCATCCCTCTCCCACTCACACGCCACACAATCCCACCTGGAATCTCACATTATGGAGAATATTGTCCAATCAATTCTGATAAATACATTTACCATCACGCGTGTGTCGTTGTACTTGAAGCGATGGGTTAAGAAGAGACGTGGACGAGTGCGGTGGCATACTCTGGAGAGACGATTCTTTAGCTGTTGGGCAAATAGAAGTGCCGCAATTACTTTTAATTCGACAATAATGACAGAGCAATGTCAGTGTAGACGTGGTACTACTGGACGTCGGGACTCATCGTGCACATCACTTAGGTACGTGACTGGGTCACCCACCACTCGTAAATACATGCAAAGATTCTAAGTTCAATAAACAGCCATCCACAGACTCCTCACTAATAAGAAGTCCTCATCAAAGTTGAATGGTTACCAGTGAGGTTTTACCGGCCGCATTTAACACCTTGTTAAACGTAAATCAGAATACTTTTCGCAAATCTGAGAAGTGACATAAAACAGTAAACAAATTTATTTACAAATAAAACAGTTTATCTTCCTACATAAATTAAATACTTTTAGCTTCGAGACGAAAGATCTAATGGCTCATGCTTATTTTTACAACAAAAAATTAAGTCTTTTACTGCACTTAGACTGTAAATTCAGGTTCTAACTTTACAACTGGGACGGTCTGACCGGTCTGAACAAGAAATTGTTGCTAAGCAACGTAAGTTAGACATCAGAATGTGCAGTATTAAAACCAAAGTCATAATAATAAACATCAAAATCTGGCCTATTATCCCAACAACTAAAGAAGAACTGATAAAATAAGAAAGTCCTAAGGTACAATAGAAAATCTAAACTCAAGCCATGTCAAAAATTGTTTGAGATCAGTGAAGGACAAGATTTCATTGATTATTCCTACAACACACAACATTCTAGGTATTATGGCTTAGTCTTCATTGAGTACTCCAACGATACACAACATTCTAGGTATTACGGCTTAGTCTTCATTGAGTACTCCAACAATACACAACATTCTAGGTATTACGGCTTAGTCTTCATTGAGTACTCCAACAATACACAACATTCTAGGTATTACGGCTTATTCTTCATTGAGTACTCCAAAAATACACAACATTCTAGGTATTACGGCTTAGTCTTCATTGAGCACTCCAACAATACACAACATTCTAGGTATTACGGCTTAGTCTTCATTGAGTACTCCAGCAATACACAACATTCTAGGTATTACGGCTTTGTCTTCATTGAGTACTCCAACAATACACAACATTCTAGGTATTACGACTTAGTCTTCATTGAGTACTCCAACAATAGACATCATTCTAGGTATTACGGCTTAGTCTTCATTGAGTACTCCTACAATACACATCATTCTAGGTATTATGGCTTAATCTTCATTGAGTACTCCTACAATACACAACATTCTAGGTATTACGGCTAAGTTTTCATTGAGTACTCCAACAATACACAACATTCTAGGTATTACGGCTTAGTCTTCATTGAGTACTCCAACAATACACAACATTCTAGGTATTACGGCTTAGTCTTCATTGAGAACTCCAACAACACACAACATTCTAGGTATTACGGCTTAGTCTTCATTGAGTACTCCAACAATACACAACATTCTAGGTATTACGGCTTAGTCTTCATTGAGTACTCCTACAATACACAACATTATAGGTATTATGGCTTAGTCTTCATTGAGTACTCAATACCTACAACATTCTAGGTATTACGGCTTATTCTTCATTGGGAAAACATATAATATCTAAACTAGTTAGTGTACATATTAGGCCCACATGAAACATCGAAATTCTGAAAGAATTTACATTGTAATAAAACCAAAAATGCAACAGATTTAACAGAACAATTTTTAATTCTTATCCATGGGTAAAATAGAAATAGAAATAGAAACATTTTTTATTTCCAAAAACATATACACATAGATATTATATTTATTTACATTTTAAGTATAGTATTTACATTATATTATTTATATAATTTAAGTAAACTATTTATTACATATTAATATTATATTCTAAATGGAAATTAGCCTACAAGGGCAAGCAGCCTGTGCGTAGGCTAGAGTTGTACTATAAAGTGTATGTTATCTAGATGTCGAAAAAAGTGTTACTGTTACGTGTCGGTGTGTTTGAAGGCATAAAATGTAGAAATGTAGTTGTGTGATGAAGGAGATAAGAGATAATATTGTATTAGACAAAAAGAATTAAGACCACATACGATATGACGAGCGCCGGGGGATGAGGAGGGGTCAAGGTCAGGTTGGTCCCCAGTCTGAGTGAATGAAAGTCTCGGATCCTTGGACTCCAATTTGTAACAATAGTTCTGTGACATTATATTTAAATTTTGTAATACTACCTGATTGAAATAAATTTAAATGCTGAAATTTGTTACATATGTTTCTAAATAGAATATTTGAAATATAGTAAGAATTGGTTTTTGAAAAGGATTTATCTAATCTAATTACATTAATACCAACATGTTCTGAATATCTTGTTTGGTTAGAGTGCACAATTTCTGGTAATATTGTATTAGCATTTTTGTAGATGTGAATTAGTACATTTTTTATAATTATAACTGTCGTAGTGAAAGTAGGGAGGATTCCTGAAAGAGAGACTCAGTTGGATAACGCACATTTTTCCTCAACCCTGCCTTTAGTATACTCTTTCGCGTAATGAAAAGAGGTTCGAGAAGCGTTTTACACGCACCGCCCCACGCAATGTTAACGAAGGAAAGAAGTGACTGAACGTAAGCATAATACGCTAATTTTATCTCTTTTCCGTCTAAAATTTCACTTAGTTTCCTAAATGCATAAATATACTTTCCAATTTTGTTAAGGACATAATCAAAAAGATAATTCTATGAAATAGTCAAAAAATAAAATAAAAACTAAAACACAAAATGACAACCTACGATGAAGAACTCATTTTGATCGCTGTGGGTATCAGTCGTTGATCGGTTAAGCTTCACTCAACCTTGATACAGCTCTTTACCAAATGGAGGAGGAAATGTGTCATTATCAGTTTCAATTTAACAAAATTCTGTAGATTAAAATATATGGCTCACCACACAGAGCCTGAGATATCTAAATAATGCGTGTGCGCGACGTGGTTCGAACCAGAAATATTATTATGGTCCAGCAGTACTTTTAATTACTAGTAATATCCTTGTTACATTCCCTTTAAACACTTATGTAACAGAAACGGCCAAATACAGAATAATTGATTAGTAAAAGTAAGGTTATGTGGTGCAGTGGTAACATGCCCGCCCGGCAAAGAGGAAACCCGGGTCGAAACCAGAGCAACACTGTTAGGTATTATGAAATGAGCGAGAAAACAATAAAGCCCATGCTAAACCTTCTTCTACAAACGGATTCACCTTAATTAACATACCATACAAACTTTAGAACTAAAGCAGGCACTATGTAATTATCACGGTTTGCAAATAATTCTTCAGCTTTTCGGTTTTCACTGGTATTTCTCGCATAAAGTAATTTATAAAAAGTGTATGTAAGCCTGTATACATTATACTGTAAAGTATGGTAGAAGGGTATGGTATGGATGGAATGGTTGATTCGATGCGAAACTCTGACGCCGTCATTGACCATGCCTCCTGAAATCTGGAGACCACGTCCGCCCAAAGAGATCGAACTAACCCTTACCACCACAGCTATGTTATGTGTAGGAGACTCGGATTCTACACCGTGCCTTGGTACCGTGTTTAAACATCTTAGTGCACTCAATTATATACCTGACAAGACAATGAGAAACACCTCTTCATCTATATTACACTTGATTTTGTACCAAGGCGTCTCTAATGTTAGAACGATGCAAAGAATTCGTTTTGGGTTTCTTCGTCGCCAACTTACCTGGACTAAACGCTGTACCAAAAGTAAGATGAAATGTACCAACATACACATTAAGCCTGTATGCTACAAAAACCTTTGTTTAATATTTTCACCCAGACAGCTAATTAGAGTTGACATAAGATGTGTTAGTTCTTTGTAATAATACCGATGGCAATGCGCCATCTTATTTTCTTTTTTAACAAAATACTCAAACTTAAAATGCTGTATTTGGGTTGGTAATAACTCTAAAACAATAATATATTCAGAACAAAAGAGCGGTACAACAAAATGTTAGTTTTTATTAAATTCATTGTCTTGTTAATTACCGAGCAGCGGTACAATAAAACCAGAGGTGAATTATGTGTGGGAGCTAATTAAACATAGCACAGCTCTGTGAGTCGGGCTAATTGAATTATTCAGTAACCGGACAAGGTTTTAGTCCATGATTACATCTGCATTACTAGTTCGGATTTGTGTATAAATGACCATTTATATAGAGTTGTTAGATATTGTAGGTTTAAACTGATACGATCAAATAGAAAAATGTAAATAAGTTCAAACAAATTTCGTAATTGTTATGATAGTGCTGGACTAACATGATTTACTTTTTGTTTTTATAGGCTGAGCTTTAGCAAAGCCTATCACTGGTAGGGCTGGAAAATTTAATTTCTGACAGTCTGTCTATCTGTCTGACCGGACGATATATAAAAAACTAACTGTCCAACAGACTTCCTTCTTTCATTAAGCTTCATTTCTATATCAGCAATACCGAGTTTGATGATGGTTCACGTCACTTCATGGAATCGGACTGAGCGTTAGTGAATATCTTTACATTAGTTTATGGGTAATCTGATAGCAACGAGGATCTCGGGACAAATGACAATATTTTATTTCAGCGCACTTTGGCGTTGTATTACTCTCCTTTGCTCACCAGAATTATTATTACTTTAACACTACTATGCGACATAAGATAATAAAATATGGGAATGTATGACAAAACGATATATATCGAGAAACTTGTCATTTTCTAATTTTAAATTTTGCATGAAACTTCATTTCTTTATACAAAATAATGTTTCTTTATGATGGTGCATGTCCAAGCACGGAATTTGTCTGAGCGTCATTGAAGGCTATGACTGAAACGGTTTCTCCTTTTGCTGCTGGAGGAAATGTAAAAAATCCTTTTTAATTTTCTGAACTGACTTACAGACCTTCAAATTTTGCATGAAGTTTTATTTCTATTAGGGAAAACTTAGCCCGATAATCGAGCAAATTGTCTGAGCGTCAGAAAATATTTTAAATTGGTCTTTTGGGTACGATAAAATAGCACAGAAAATAACCTTGTAAACAAACTTAATACATCTACAAGAGATTAAATATGTGAAATACTATCACATGTAACTTAACTGTCCCAACTCATAATCATTTTATATTGACATTAGCAGATACCGCGGCTTCACTCGGAATTTTCAAAATCGAAGGCTATAGTTTCTTAGTCAAAAAAATGTATAATGTAATTCAATGGAGACCTGCAATGTTTTTAAACACAAGTGCACATATCAGGTACATATTATTATATCCATATTATATATATATATATATATATATATATATATATATATATATATATATAGTATATCAGTATCCTTGGTTGAGAGATTCAAACGTATATCAATTTTTAACTTTTTATATTTAAGGTTTTTTGTACGAATAAATATATACGTATATAAGTCTCTAAAACGTAATTAGGCCAAAGAGTATCAACTTTCGTCTGTTTAGATTTATTTTCTATCTAAGGTATTTCCAGTGCCATAGTTGAGTACTGCGATCAATAAAATATATACCAACTTCATTGATTAAAAAGTGCCTACTTTCGGCTCTTTTAATTTACTTTCTCTCGTAAGATTTTTCAAGTACCATAGTTATAGTTTGATTTTTTGTCTCGATAAAAAATATTTAACGACTGAAATGTTAATGCGGTCCAAAATAGTGCGGTACGACCGATTAAATGTATTTCCACTATAATTTATTTACTCTTTCACAGTTGAGTTTATGTTATTGCACCGACAATAAATATTTTATAAACTTTCTTGATGACTGCAATGATCTTCGATTGGTTAATACATCTGTTGATAGCATTTTCCATTTGCATAGAAAAACTTTTGTATACTGTAATTTAAATTATGGTCTTGGATATCTAGAAAACAAAGGAAGTTAAAATAAAACCTTCTGGTTTGTGGTAACATTAGCACCACTTTCGAATGGGGCATCACAAAAATCCGTTGTCACTTAAAAACTTTTGAAAAAGGCACCCTTCCTTATAATAAAATAATGTCTTCTCAGAAAGGAATCTATTTTAGGGAAAATGGCGTCCTGTTGATTAAGAAAAAGTGCCCAAAATATCTCTTTACATCTTCCATTTTTCAACATTAACGTGAGTTATTGATGGTTTTTACTCGATCGCCTCAATCTCATACACGCGCTCCAAAGCTGCTTGTATTCCTTCAGATGGCTCTAGCAAATTAATTTAACAAATTACACTGAGTTTAAACTTTCTGTCAATCGGCAATTCATTCATTCAATAAAAGTTTCACATAGTGTTTAAATTCTTTAGCAGAGCTAAAATAAACATGTGAATTGTCACAGTCAAAATAAGAACAAAAATCATGAGAAATCAAAATTACAAATTACACTTTTGCTTAAAAAAATAACTGAAGGCAAATAACAAATATAAATGGATGGATTAAATATTGAAGTATTCTTCAACAAATTAATAATTAAAATTTTAAGAAATTTTAAAATGTTTGAATTGAGTATTCATTTTTTAAAGATTCTGGCAATTTATTGTAAAGTTTTGATGCAGAATAATACACGCCCTGCTCATAGAGTTTTAACCGATAAACAGGATAGTGTAGTATGTGATTCCTTGTATTGTAAGTGTGAAATACTTGATTTTTATGGAACTTTTCACTATTAGATTTGTAAAAACTTCAAAATATATAGAGATAGGAATGTCAAAATATTCTTATTTATGAAAAATGGTTTACATGACTGTCGGGTTCGGAGCTTAAACATAATTCTTATAATTCGTTTTTGCAATTTGAACATATTTTTTTACTTTAATGATTTTCCCCAAAATGCCACCCCATATCTCAGGTGCGAGAAAACATATGCGTAGTAGAAAAACTTAATAGTATCACGGTTTGTTACAGAGCATGTTCTCAAAGCAAAACAAGCTGTATTTAGTTTTTTATTAGTTGCTCTACGTGTTCATTCCATTTAAGGTGTCCGTCTACTACTACCCCGAGGAATTTTGAAGAGTGAACAACTTCATTCTCAGGCAATTTTATTTTGGAATCTGATTTAAAAAAGGCATGAACTAAATTATTTGGCGTTAGCGTTTAAACCAATTACCTACTTCACATAGGGACGTTTGCAAGGCACTTTCAAGCTCAGCCAAATAGTCTCCTGTCATTGTTAAAGTTGTGTCATCTGCAAATATTGTAACCGACTAACATGTTTATTATTGACTTTAGTCAAAATATAAATCACTGCTTCAGAGTATTCTCATTCAACCATAAATATGTACAAATTGTTAATCAGATGTATATATACGAGTAAAACAAGGGGAAGCCTGTGGTGGTGTCATCTGTACACTCAGTGGAAAGTTGTGAGTACTCAATCACGAGTACTGTCTACTCGTGGATTGTACTGAATTTTCACAAGGACCTTATTAGGGTTCGCGGTTAACATAAAGACCTATTATTATTTCTAAACTCCCTCCAGGCTATGCTCCACTGCGCCCAAGTCTGCGGAAAATCTCATCTTGGCTTCGGGTCCGCGGTTAACATAAAGGCCTATTATTATTTCTAAACTCCCTCCAGGCTATGCTCCACTGCGCCCACGTTTGCGGAAAATCTCATCTTGGCTTAGGGTCCGCGGTTAACATAAAGGCCTATTATTATTTCTAAACTCCCTCCAGGCTATGCTCCACTGCGCCCAAGATAGCGGAAAATCCCATCTTGGCTTAGGTTCCGCGGTTAACATAAAGGCCTATTATTATTTCTAAACTCCCTCCAGGCTATGCTCCACTGCGCCCAAGTTTGCGGAAAATCCCATCTTGGCTTAGGGTCTGCGGTTAACATAAAGGCCTATTATTATTTCTAAACTCCCTCCAGGCTATGCAGCACTGCGCCCAAGTTTGCGGAAAATCCCATTTTGGACTCTAAAGTTGCTTTACAGCAAACAAATGTTATTAATTGAAAGAGTAATGAACTACTCTGCGTAAGCATCGTTTCATGAAAGCATAAGCATATATGTTTAATCAATCGAAGCACTATTTTCAATGTGTTTACATGTATAGTTATGAAAGCATAGAGTAGGCTTGATAGCATTTAAAATTCTTTGTTCAAACTTTTCTTCAACCGCTGCTGTTGAGCACAGAGTAAGAAATTATTCAGATAATAAAATGGAATGTTTTATTAAAAATAAACTTGTAGCTTTACATTTTAGCATTAAGTATGCAGTGTTGTAATGCAGATATCAAAGAAAAAGTTACCGTACTGTCTAACTTAAACATGAACCTGTATGTGCTAGTATAAAAACAGTACATAAATAAAGGAGTGATAAATTTGTAACATTAATTAGCCGCTTTTGAATCAGTATGATTGTAAGCTAAAGAAATTTTAAATATACTGTTTCAATCATTCAAAAATCATTTTAAATTTGGAGATTATGAAAAATTTGTATATTCTTTATTTTAATCCTACAGTTACCCCCTTAATTCAAACGTATCTTGAAAATCTGGAGATAACAAATCAGTTACTCCTTTATAAAGTAAGTAATTAGTAATTTATTTGTCCATTTTTTTGTTGTTCTTAGATATTATATAAGCCCACTTCGCTAAGCATGGCAGATCGCGTATTTATACAACGTTATTGGAGTAAAACTATATTTATTCAAATAACAAAGTTATTTGAAGAACTTTAAATCGTGTAGCCTACATTAACTATCTAACCGTGATTATTTTGAAAGAACAAAAATGATTATATTGTTAAATAACCACTAATAAAATGTACTATATATTTAGAACTTAATATAATGTTAAATACTTCATTTGTTCATTTTACATTCATTAATGGTTGATAACAAAAATCTAAGTGAAAACGATTACGCTTTTCACTTGCTCTTAGTACGGTTGCTATTAATTAAAACAAGGTTTAGATTTGAAAGTGTTTTTGAGTACTCTAGTAAAGTTTGTGGAAAGCCCACATGCTCATGTCAGTTGAGTTACGGTCTAAACAATGAACTCGCCGCTATTGTTCTTCAGACAATAACTGGCAACTGCGGATAACCCTCTTAGCCCTGGTAAGCCTTGTGTCGGTAACAGTAACCGTCACTTTACTGTGTTACACTAGATTACTCTACATCTACAAATATGAGCAGATATTATATGGAGTTCCTAGACACTAAATTTGGGGGCAATCAAAATCCTAATCAATTACTTTCTAAAACATCATAAATAGCTATGCAGAAAACTTTAAATACAATGATATGTTTTTCTCAACTATAAAACAATAAACTAAGCATTTCAAAATGTTTTTCAGATATTCAATCTGTTCTTACTTTTTTATTAAAATAAGAGAATGCACAAAGATGTATAAGAATGTTTAGAGATTAAAGCAAGATAGTTATTTAAGAGAACATTACAAATATAAGTCCAACATAATGGTGCTCTGGGTGTTTTGACCTCCGATTACAATTACAGTGAATGAATTGGAAACTGGCATGTAAATTATGAACCTGCACCATTTCCGCTTGCCCTATTTGAAACTGTCCACCTGCGAAAAATAAAAAATCAAATCTTTACCAACTATTTTCGGAAATTTATGCTAATTAGAAAAGTTTAGAAAATGCTCATTACGTTATTGATGGAGGCATGTTACTATACCACCGTAAATGACAAATGAATGAAACGTTTACATTGCACGATATGCCAGAGAAATGTAAGATACTTAAAGAATAATTATAATAAGCTAGTAACACTTAAGTGGTATTTAACGGTATTAAAAAAGCAGTACTAAATCTGCCGAAAGGAAACTTTACGGATTGAAAAATAACTGAGTAGGTATTAAATTAGATGAAAATCGTCAAATAAATTCATTCACTGGAATTATAATACTAGATTTTTAACGTTTTAAACCCTTCAGGCACTCCACTAATATATCAACTAACATTTCTACACTGCAACTACAGGAATTCTATTCTACACTCAAATTGTATCCAACGTGTTATTTTTACTACAATAACTTTTATTCTATATTTAAATCAGCATTTTCCATTTCATATCTCAATAAATAGACTTCAAATTTCCAACATTCTAACGGAAGAACGTATGTAGCAAAATATATTACAGATGTGTTAATATTTATTAATTATGATTTATTCATAAAATCGTCCAGGCTTTGATTACCTTCACGATATACTAATTAAAACCTTTAAATAATTAAAAAGTACCTAAAATCAAATGAAAAATTAGCTTACAATTGGCATCAAACATTCAATAAAACGTGAAGATAAAAGATTTTGATTTAGAAAACTTGTTACGTTTCCTTCTTCCCTTTTATTAATTGGTTAATAAGTTGCCGACAAGCTCAATTAGTTATCATTATAGGAAATTATATATAAAACTCAGAATCACAGCTTTATAATTTTTGTTTTATTTCATTAATAAAACAAATCAATAGTAAAAAGCTAAAAGACGTTTATAGTTATTAAACTACAATATTATTTCAATAAATCTTATTTATCCTTCTGAAATAATAATCAACTTAGTTAAATAAGTAGAATATAATGATTAACTTCAAAATCAAATAAGTTAAAACTTAATACTGCATGAAGTCCTGGATCCAGATTTCTTGATAGGCGGTCGTAACAATTCCCAGATGTAAATCGTCACAATGACGGAGCGATGTCACTGTCGATTATGGATAGTTCATTTAACCAATCAAATAAGATCGAGACTACTCAATTCACCTTGATTGTTCTGTTATTTCAAGTTAAAGTTCCGGCATGCAACACTCATTCTTCCCTTAAAATTTGTACTCTGGAAATCGAACTAGCTTCGTGTCCTTTGTAGCAACACTTCTATCAGTTCCATTTACGACTCTAACACCTCTTATACTGAAAATTTGGTAATACGATACACGATCATCTCACCTGGAATGTTTTACCGTACAATACCGGTAATTTTGTAACCCGAGGTACGGTACTTTCTTCTCGAAGGTTTGAGCTAAGACTGACTTTTCTCTCTCGGATCTAATTCCGCCATCCTAGAATTTAAGTTTCCCCTTAGGCGTTACTGCAATTTTATTGGTTCTAATGAACCACGTGGTTCACTTAACTCCTTCCCCTCCGTATTTCTGAGAAATTTTAGACATCCCAATTCTCACGGCAGCAGAATATGATTTATCGTTGGTATTTCCTGCAGGTTTTGTGAGGTTTATAATATAATTTCCGTCCGCACCTTAATCTGTATAGATAAAAAAATTAAACATTTTTGTAACATTATAAAAACCGAGTTATAAACATTTACTTAAGTTTCATCAGATTTTAAAACTAAATGGAACATTTCAAATAAATTTCTAATAACTAATAAACATTGTTGATACAAAGAGGATATAAATTCGATTAATAAATTTTTGTGGAATATCGGTTATGAATTTGCTTTATAAATTCCATATTTTGGATATTAAACGCTTAATTATCACCCAATACGATGTATATAGTTGAATTTAACGATATAATTAATGTTTTCATAAACATTCTTAAAATCTTAATATATCTCCCAAATTACCAATGGATATGTTAAAATTGTATAAATCATCTTTAATCATATACGATAACTGTTGTTAAATGTTCATGTTTTACGTTTTTTGTTATTGTTTCATGTTATCGCACTTTAAATATTTAAAATAAGGAATCAGATTTACATTGCTCATAAAAGGTGAAGACCTAATAATAGAAACTAAGAAAAAATTTAATAATTCAATCGTTGTAGATTTTAATTGATTGCAAAATAATAATGGAGTAAGACGTTTTAAATATTGATTCTGAAACTCAAAATATGGTTATGGGTTCATAGGTAATTTAAAGTTCTAAACATGTTTTTATTTAGTTTAAAATGTCTCTATTGTTTATATAACATATTACAACTGCGATGTTTTAAAACTTTAAAGTATGTTAAAATGTTTTTAAAAGTTTTTAAGAAATCCCACAAATTTTACAACGGTTAATAATATTTTAGGTTTTGAGAAAAATTAGATTATCTTTTTAAGTGACATATCAATCGTTACCTATTTGAAGCAAATTTGTTAATCGTTCTAGTTGATATAAAAGCTCATTTTGGAATTGTCTAAGTTGGCCTAAAGATTGAAATAAAATATTTCCCTATAATGAATTAGAAGCTAGAACCGTATAGCTGCCACCGAACAAAAAGGTTAACTTACACTATGTACGATATAACTTATGTCACAACTGCAGTTTATTACTATATTGTAAGGCATAATTTTAACATCAATATTAACATCGTGTATGATAAAACACATAGATACGAGTGTTAGTTCAGTAGAATATCTCTCAGAGACTGACAGGGCTACAATTAATTAGTTTCATAGAGTGAGAGTAAGGAATATAAATGTAAACAAAAGTACCGATAAATTCCTTAAAACCAATTAGGGCAACTGAAGGAGCCACTTGTTCGCCGTTATATTTTCCTTCCAATCGATCTTCAGTGAACGAAATAATTAGCCACGGGTATTTTTCTAAGTAAATATCTTTTAAGTCTTATTTTTAAAAGTAAACATTTTTAGTATTAAGCCTTATAGAAATACATGTTATTTCATTGTCAGTTGGACAAAAATATAGGCGAGTGGATTGCCCTTTGCTCTTTTAACCTAAATATAAAAAGCTTTCTTTCTTGGACCAATATACCAAAATTAATATCTCTATGAACTTTCCAGGCTCTAAGAGTTATCAGGCTGAGGGACTTTCCTTTTACCTTTTGACCCAAAATTCTATAGTAATCTTCCTTGCACCAAGAGGTAGTACCAGAGTCTCTTACATTCCTTTCTATGAAGAGTTCTCCCACAGACGGCGGACGCTTAGAAGGACAACGACACGATTTTACTAAGGCCCTTTAAGGTCCTTACAAAACCGACCTACGTGCATAAAACATTTAAGAAAAACGTGCATTCATAGTTACTATATAATACTTCAGGCCTGCTCATATGGAAGGTTAGCAGTATCATAGTTCAAAATAGAATTTGATTTCACATACTCATTGGTACCAATGCAATGCAATGAAAACGATCAATTTTCTTAATAGTCAAATACTCGAACAATTTCTTGTTTTTTTGTCAGTAGTGAAGACGATGTGCTATAAAATGCTCTCAGAACCTTTTAGATGATAAAATCCATATGCCGATCCCGGCGCAATTTTGGGAACAATTAAAATACTAACCAAATTGCAGTATAAATTAATCATAAACAGATAGAAAAGTAAATAGGAGGTGTTAAATCAATACACTGAAAATACTACCTAAAAACCATGAATCAAATATTTTAAAAGAGTACAATGCAAAATACTGTCTAGTATACCATAAATAGTTCTGCAGAAAATCTTTAATACAACTATCAATTTTTCTTAACTTTTAGAAAGAAATAATAAAATTTCAATTTTACAGAGATGCAATCTGTTCTTGATATTTTCTTAAATTCAAGTTTTGAAAAGCATTGGACATTGGGATTGAATGATTAAAATACAAACGTTTTAAAGTTTTTGTAAAATAATTGTCTTAAGATGTTCTTCATCTTTACTTTTTCATTTCTTAAACAATAATTAAATATAAATTCTCTTCTTATATATTTCTTTACTTTTTAATCACATAAAACATTTAAAAATCTATTCGGTTAATCCACTATATTTTATAATTATAAAGGAATTATTAATCAAAATTTAGTTTTTATCTTATCTAATCATATTTAATTTTTTTTATTTTCTTCTACTCTATTAATTTCTTTTATTCTCTGAACTCTTCAACTCTGTTTACTTCATTTAAGTTCATATAAGACAATTATTTACACTTAAAATATTATCTTTTCAAAATCGCAAAGAAAATGCATAATTATTAAATATATTATTTTAAGTTAATGTAAACTGAATTTAAAATAAGCGTAATAATTTTAAAACTACTTACAACCAATATAAAATGTGTTTATAATCTTGTAAAATCTGTTTGAAATCAATGTAATTTAGAAAGAAAGTTGTCAAATATGTTTGGAATTAATATAAAATAAATTACATGTGAATGTAAAATCTCAATTATTTAGGTTTTATTCCTTATATTGTTATCAAATTCTTAGCTAATTATCAATTTTGTCAAATTCTTAGCTTATAAGAAATTGTTGTTAATTGTTTACAAACTACGTAAGGCTTCACCAATTCAATTATATCAGTCTTTAAATATTTTATTTCATCTTCTAAAACTAAGGAACAGAAAACTGATAATGTTATATAATTTATTTCATATGTTTTCGAGGGTTTTTAAATCATCCACTGTATTTTATTTTAACAAAATACCGATATTTTCTATCATTTTCTACCGATTTTTCTTAGTTTTTATTTGAATTTAAAATAGAGAACATAAAAATAATTTGTTGAGAATTTTATGCTTTTTTTGAAAATTTTTTGTGCAGAGAAATGCTTGTGCTGAATGGTTTTCATGCTATAAGAGTTGTCAAGTAATGTTGGTGTTCCGTTTTCTAAACGTGCCTTATTCTTAAATTTCTTATCATTTTTAATTTTTTCATAGGCAATGTTCTAAAATGTTTATGATTAGAGCTTCTTCCATACTGTTTTACCATGTACTAATATGGTAATATGGTACTAATAATGTATTCATATTCAAATAGTGAAGTATTATACTATGTGACAAAAAACTTCATTATTCCAGAGCTGATCTCTCTATGTTAATATATCTACATTTATTCTACATTTTTTAATAAATTTGGTCAAAGAATAATAATAACAACTGAAATGAAATAGGAAAAACAATGAATCCGTTTTATTTTATTTTGCTTTTTGCATGGAGAGATAGTGCAGTGAACTAAAAATAATAAAACTAATTATATTAAATTTTGAAAAAATACTAAGAGTTATAGGAGTTATGTACTGATATATAGGAGTAATACGTTTTTAGTAATTTATGTAATTTAAATAGTAAATAATATACATATAAGTGTAACAAACTTTGTTCGCGAACTTTCATATTTTAATTTGTGATTACGTCAATACAGGAAGATAAAACTAAAATTAGTTTAAAAGCATTTATATACAAATATACTTAATATACAAACTTTGGTAAATAAATTTAAAAATATTACAGTACAATTAATAAATGTAACATTCTTACGTTATTTGTAATAATAGTACGTTTTTTAATTTTACTATGAATATGTTATACAAAATTATTAAATGTAATAAATACATAACATTCTTTTGTAGTATACATATACAGTTTATATACACACAATATATACAGTGGTAATATTGTAAACTAAGATTATTTCCTTCTAGGCAAGTTTTATATTTACAAGGACGGGATTTCAAATCAAAGAGTTAGAAAGAAAATAAAGAACTGCTCGCAGTTTCTGATCACATGTGTTGAAGCTCTCACGGCGAGTCTGGAGCCCGACACAACCTTGTCTCAAGTTCGTGGGTTTCTTCTAATGCAATGTAATATTTCTTTTTCAGAAGAAATGTATGAAGTATTGTTCAGCAGATAAAACTATAGTTCCACTCAATGTCTGTGATTGGATTGAATTATCTATACAGTAAAATATACGATTATGAAAATTTACTACCACTAAATTTACATGAACATTCTGTATCCAGTGTTGTACAGAATCCAGTATCCAGTAAAGAACTTAAATCGTTCTAAAAGTTAATCATCTGGGATGAGACACCTATGGCCAAACATTCCTTAATAACCATTTGGTGAGAAAATCATCATCTTAGGAGAACATTTCCAGCAAGTATTACCAGCTGTACCTCACGTATCTAGAGCTGCTACAGTACAGTACTCAATTTAATTTTCAACTCTATGGCTTCTTTTTAATGTTTTCAAACTCACCAAAAATATGAGAGCTAACGCCGATGACTTAGAATTTGCTATTTCCTGCTCGAAATTGGTAATGGTCAATACCTTACCAAAGATAGGGGTTTAGTGGAGTTACCTTTGTCCTTGATTACAGACCCAGATATTGTCAGTGAAATACATGGTCAAAATTAATCATCGCTTCCTACCTTTCATGCCATTTAATTCTTGCACCTAATAATGAGCACTGCGATGATATCAATAAAAGGGTTTTAGATCTCCTTCCAGGTTTATCCAGAACATACATAAGTGTAAATCCTTTAATAACTGGAGATGAAGGTGGACCACTACAAATCCCTACTGAGATCTTAAACAGCCTTGAAATGACTGGCTTACGATCCTATGAGTTGACTTTGAAGGAAGGTGCAGTTGTAATGCTCTTGAGAAACCTTAATTCAATGAAAGGATTACTAAATGGCACAAGAGCAATTGTCAAAAAATGTTTGGGATTTGGAAGTTATTACTGGCAGAGAGGTTGGACAACGGGTATTATTACGTCTCATTGACTTATCACCATCTGACACTACTGTTCCATTCTCATTAAAGCGAAAACAATTCCCTGTCAAAGTGGCATTTTGCGGACAATTAACAATGATAGGTACAAACAATCGACCAAGTCGGAGAATACTTACCTGAAAGAGTGTTCAGTCGTGGTCAGTTTTATGTGGCCATGAAATTAAAAAATTAAACCTCAAGGTTGGCTCACATCCAATATGGGTTGGAAGGAGGTTTTGTGAAATCAGAGTCCTTTTTGTGAACGAGGTTTGAGGAACGACATGTCAAATAATTACAATTCTTTTATGATATGTAAATTTGTATGCGGCATTAAAAATATGAGAACTTATTTCTTGACTAAGTATGTTACTTCTCATATACTATTTTCTCCTTTGATGAGGTAAACAAATTACTAAAATGCCTTCTCCCCTCCCTCACCAATAATTACAATATCGAGAAACGCTGCGGAGTACCATGGGTTCGCTAGTTACGTGAATAGCAACATTATTATGTTAATGTCTTGATAATTTGTAAGTAATGTTATTGAATAACGGGCGTTAAAAGAGCTGGATTGTTTCAGGAAGGAAGAGGGAAACCAAGGTCAATGCTACAGGAAACTGTTACGGAAATACTTGGCCCTTGGTCAGACCGCTTCCGGTTGTAGTGGCGGGAACCATTATATACGAGTAAACCTATAAGTCTTGCCTATATGTCTCGTTTACTACTATTGAGGCTATGTGATTTTCAAAAACAACTACTATTATCATGTTATTATGGTGTTGTACTAACCTACATCTAAGTGTTTTATTTAAGACCAACACAAGTTGAATCGAGTGGAGGCCGGGCAAGATTTTTTTAGACGCTTCAAACTGGATAGAGATAAAATCTCATTACAAACCTCACTCGGAGTTTTTCCCCTTCAAACGAGATAACGTATGAAACCGCGATTTTCTCACTTGGAGGGAGATTTGATTAACATTTTTCACAAAACATATTGTCACATAGACAGTTTTCAACGTTCTGATCTCGAACCGGTCTCGTTGCGGAGGGGTAGAATCAGGTTACACGGCAGTGTAGCCAACATTTCAAAAAAATCCCCTAGGCCGTCAGAGTCCCAGTATAATTACTTTCTGGATATGCCTCATATGTGCGTAACTCGGTAGTGTTTACAGAAAATGTCCTCTTGTTTCATTGAACCACAAGTTATTTTGCCCATCTAGACTGAAGGGGTGGAGTCCAATGACAAAAGCCACTTTTTGCAATACATGAATTTACAAGGTAGAAGCACGCTAAGCCATGTGTCCAGTAAAAGGTTTCGTCTAAATTGCATGTATAATTTAATTCTATGATTTTTTTGTTCCTCATAGAAATATAGAATAGAATAGAAACATTTTTTTATTTCCAAAATATATACACCAAGATATTAGATTTATTTACAATTGATAAATAGTAAATTACCCTTTTTGTACTTACTAAGTGGCGATAAAATAAAACAATTTAATTTTAAGTACAGTAGTTGAATAAATATTATTTATATAATTTAAGTGAACTATATATTACATATTAACATATATTCTACAATGGAAATTAGCCTACATGGGCAAACAGCCTGTGCCTAGGCTAGAGTCGTACTAAAAAGTTTGTTATCTAGATGTCGAAAAAACCGTAACAACGTGTCAGTGTCTTTTAAGGCATAAAATGTAGAAAGTTGTGTGATGAAGGAGATAAGAGATAATACTGTTGTATTAGACGAAACCATCGGTAGAAGTAAGACCACATACACAAGACCGTGATTGGACGAGCGCCGGGGGATGAGGAGGGGTCAAGGTTAGGTTGGTCCCCAGTCTGAGTGAATGAAAGTCTCGGATCCTCGGACTCCAATTTGTAGCAACAGTTCTGTGACATTATATTTAAATTTTGTAATACTGTACTACCTGATTCAAAAAAATCTAAATGCTGAAATTTGTTACATATGTTTCTAAATAGAATATGTGAAATATAGTAAGAATTGGTTTTTTAAAAGGATTTATCTAATCTAATTACATGAATACCAACATGTTCTGAATATCTTGTTTGGTAAGAGTTAAAAATTTCTGGTAATATTTTATTAGAATGCATTGTATTGTATAATCATAATAATAATGATAAAATGTTCTCTAATACTCAGAACAATCCCATGGAGTGACATGCACTATCATCGAGTTTGTTCTTGCTTATATAAAACTGAAGCTTTACGCAAAATTTCAAATCTTAACGTAATTTTTTTCTTATACATCGTACCTAAACACAGGCAGATGGGATATATAAATAAAATTGGTCCAGTCCCTCGAGTGATGTTAACAAAACTTGATGTACAAATATTATAGGTTGATCCAACAAACGCGCTTCGATGACGCTCAGCTAAATTCCATTGTTGGGCATGTTTATTATTATATTATATTATATTGGGTATATTTAGATATTAAATTTCATTTAAAATTTAAAATCGACAGACGAAGTATTTCTTGGGAAATCTTGCACATAATGCATTCCCATTTTTCTTCATTAAGTTAGGGTTGATACAGTGTTAAAATAATAATAGTTCCAGTGAGCTAAGGAGGATACTACAGCGCAAGAGCGCGCTTATTTCATATCTTGTCACCGGTCGTCAAAGGTTGATGCTTATACACTCTACTGAGAAATAGAAAACCACTTCACGATACATTCAACATTTGCAACTTTTAGTTACACAATTTGGCTGAATTACTGATCACAAATACGAGCACATAGCGAGCCATAAACCCTTGATGATATTAAAAAATTAGAGTATTTCGTTTTGTTGAAGAGTTACTATAAATATTTTCATGAATATATTTTTCTCCTTTTCTCAATCTCTTGTAACACAACAATGTTCGAGGGTTTCTAGTTTTTTTTCAAACTTTATAGATATAATTATGTTTAAAAACATAATTTAATTAAAAATAAAATCCGGTAAAATAATTCAAAATATTATAAAAGTTTATCTTAGTCTCTAGTCAAAAGTTAAATTTTACGAAGTAATGAATAAAATATTTTAAACTTTCGTAATGGATGCGTGGGCTCTATGGATATTAGATTTTTAGTAAAATATTTATTGTGCCACTTAGCCTAGCAACAGCTTCATCAACAATGTTACATTGTGTTTTATTCATTTCTAAATACGCATATTTATGCATATAGCATTCAAAGTTATTACGCAAGTGGTTTGGGGCATATAACACGCTGCACATCTATATTAAATACAATTTATTTAACAGTTAACTTAAAATTTAAAAGATTTTACCCAATTTTAAACTTGAACTTCGTCAGAGATAATCTTCGTGAGTGGTAAGTAGTTTTGATCGAACTTAACTTTTACATCTTAACTTTGTCGGTTTCGTCAGTTTCTTACAAATTCTGGCTTAACTTTGTTCTTGGCTCTAGATAGTTAACTATTCAACTGGTCTTCCTTGGAATACCGAAGTCCTTCTCTCTCATATTGTTGTGTATTAGCTTTGCGTATTGGTTTATTTTTAAAACACAATGAGAAACATACAACCGTGTTGCACTGAGAGTGTTAGTCTCTAAATAAAAACTACCATAAACATCTAAAATATAAAATAAGTTCTAGAAAAGTATGAGTGAACAACTTATTGTGACAAGTAAGAACTAAGTCATTGAACTGAACTATATGGAATGTAAGAATATGCCCACACCTTGACACTGGACATTATATTATTGTTTTATTCTTCCCAGAAGAGATTCTTAAAAGCATACTGTGACGTGATTGAATTATTAAAATATCTATTTTGATTCTTTTGGTATATTTTAAGTTAAATTACCAGTATTGGCAACCAAAACAACTTCTAGTCCACTGAAAAGTTGAGGCGTTAATTTCATGTATGAAACCTTGAATTATTTCCTCCGAATGGAATGGGGTTTCATGTTATTATGTTAGCTTCCTCTTAATTCATACGATGATATTTAGACCCACAAAGATAAGCAATTTTTGATTTTTTTATTATTTCTTTTATGTCCACAAAAATCCATTATCATGAATTATTAAATCATTTTTCATTGACGTATTAATCACGTCTGTGGTTGACGTGACGTGTTACACTAATTTGTTAGTTTCAGATTGGTCTGTAATATTTATATTAGGTTAATTATCCACCCGAGTAAGAGATTCTGGAATGTTTAATGAGAGACCTCGTTGGCTACTGTGCGAGGAAAGGGGATCAAATAGAATAAGGGGCACAGCCGCTACAGTCGATGGAAGTAATAAAACGCGTTACAGTCACAGACAGGATTTGAACCTGCACCCACTCACCTCAGATCCCAACACCTAGACCGCTCCACTTTATGTTTTACTTATCGAGAGTAAAATTTCCAAACATCCTGTTAACTTCACATACCCTCCATCACCAAAAATACATTTGAAGGTAGAAACGGTTGTTTCGAGATATTTCTTCAATAAGTTCACAAAAAAAGCTAAAAAGCGAGGAAAGCCAAGCGAAGATATATTGTCGTTATTTTTACTCCCCAAAACTAAGCCAGTTTTTTAGTGAAAATCTGCAGGAATTTGTATTTTTACATCGTGCTAGTAAACCTTGTTAGTTTCCATTACACAGATTCCAGTCCTCCTTTTTGGTGGGTGCATTGTAATATTTGTAACAAAACTAGACATCTTTGAGACGTCCATATGAACTTTGTGGATTAACATGACGACCCCTGAACTTGCAGATACTATACGGCTCAAATACGCCTATTCCAAGTATACAAATCTGGTAAAAAAAAAAATTTTACTCCGTGAAGAACACTTTTTACATCCTTTAAATCCATAGTTGTATTATATATATATATATATATATATATATATATATATATATATATATGTGTGTGTGTGTGTGTGTGTGTGTGTGTTCAAGTTCAAAAATACTTTATTCAGAAAACAATACAATCTTTTTACAGATATAATCCTCTCAATGCACCTAACAGAGCGTGCGGGAGGGCAATTGGTAATGTACACAACTCACTACAGACTGCTCGCTTTAAATTATTTCATGCTGTCAAGTATATTAATACTGAATATATTTAAACTAAATAATTATAACAGGGTGTCAAGCAGTTATATATTAAATTCTATTCTAGCAGTCGGCTCTAAATGAGTTCAAAGTTATCTACACTTAAAGAGTACTAAATTCAACAAAAATACATAAAAGTTCAACAGTCAGTAAACTCTCTAAATAAGATAACAGATAATACAACACAACTATACAACAATAACTATATAACAACATTTTCAACACACAAAACTTAAACTTACAGAAACACCAATAATTACTATGTGGTATGATGTTTATGTACCAGGCAATGAACTGTTTAAATTATATAACAGTCAATAAACTATAGCACGTATAATATATATTATATATATATATATATATATATATATATATATATATAGTATTTAAATAACAAGTTTCATTAACAATAGCATAATAATAATAAATAACAAATCTTATAAACAATAATATAATATTAATAAATAACAAATCTGATAAACAATAATATAAAAATAACAAATAACAAATCTGATAAATAATAATGAATTAATTATCAATAATAGTAATAAATAAATATAAAACTAAAGATAATAAATAAACAAAGAATTCAACGCACAATATTGAATAAAAACACCCTACATAATACCTAATAAATACCAATCTTTGATCATTAACTACCCTGCAGGGTTTTTACATATTCTATAACCTTAACTTTACTCTAGATTTTTTGTCAAAACTAACGCTTTATGTAACAGGCAATAAACTTTTTAAACGTTATAACAGACAATAAACTATAGTAAATAATAAATAACAAATCTGATAAACAGTATTATAATAATAATAAATAAATAACCAACTAAATATAATAAATTAAACAAAGTATTGTACGTTCAATATTTAATAAAAACACCCCACCTTATATACCAATCTTCAACAATTAACTATCTTGCAGGGTTTTTACATATTCTATGACTTTCATCTTTACTCTAGGTTTTTTATCAAAAATAACACTTTGGCCACTATATGAAAAAAACTTGTTATACATTTTTGGTGCCAGATAACAAAATTGATGTCTACTATAGTTGAATTAAAGACAGAAGGGTATTGAGACCCGGCAGCGATGGCCGAGGTTCGGGGCTCTTCGGGACCGGTCGGCTACAGTGTTGCCAAGTTGTTCTGTCTGACTCGATCATCCACAGCGTTCACATCAACCGCTTCTAGGTAGGGGTGGTTCGCAGCGGAAACATGTGGACACATTTATCGAAGCGATAAATTAATAGCGTTCGTTGTTTTGAGAATTTATTTTATAAGTAATTGAATCAGAAATCAAAACCTTGTAAAGGATTTTTACTGAAACCACGAGTGTATTATTGAAAATATATACATAGGCCTAATAATAATAATAATTTGAATATGGTACATTTTACTGTTATTAATAGTTGCCTTCAAAACACAAAGGAGTATAGTGAAAAGAACTAAAATTATATTCGTTAAGTAAATGCAAGTCTGCTAAGTTATAATTATTTACTCAGTCTTATCAGTCTTAGCAAATCCATTGAAATGACCACTGTGCCGCGGTCAAAAATCAACTTAAAACAAATAAAGATACTGTAGTTTGAACCTGATAAAGCTCGTTTAGGATAGTATTTTTAACCAATAAAAGGTATCCTGTTAAAAAACCGTTATAGGATAATAATTGTTATTGTTGAGTCTAAACTTAAATTGCTAGGGTGACCAAAATGCAAAATTTGCGACTAGGGCGTCAATCCGACTATGATATGAAAATTTTCCTTCAGTGTGACTTTTATCGATCAACTTAATGTAATCTAATTACTTGACAAAAAATCTGTAAAAATATTTCGAAACTTGTTATATTTTTAATTTATTACTAAATGTTACTAACTTTAAACCACAGATTTGTGATGAAGGATGCTTTTTTTTAATTTTTTTTATCATTCAATTTTGGAAATCAATTTGATATATAGAAAACGTGGATTTATTTACAAAATGTAAGATTTAGTGAGTCGATTATTTTTATATCAGTCTTATAATTTTTTTCATTTATTTTTCAATAGCGCCCATTTTATAATCGGTTAAAACCTCTTTGGAAATTACTTTTATTTCTGAGTAAATTAAATACTAAACAGTACATATTCAAAAAGCCAACTGACTTTGCTGGACAGTTTAACCAAGAAATAAGTAGTGCCATTAAAATGCATTTAACAAATTTTATTAGTAACATGTAAGGTGTAATATTTACCAATCATTACAAACTATCAATCAATACGGCTTTTTACAGTTCATCGAAGTCCAACACTCTTTCTGCCACCGGAGAGAGAGGGAAAATACCACTCACGTTACTGCCGCGTTCTTCCTGTTCATTGTCGCTGCTGTCACTGTCCGAATCCTCTTCACTGGAGCTGTCATTGCCGATGTTTATTACCATCTGCTCAACGGAGTCTTCCATCAACCCTTCATTTTTCCAAGCATCTAGGATTACATTCTTCGTGTTGGTCTACTACCTTCTTCCAATCAGACTCTGTAACACGTTTCCAACCCCTCTTTCGTCAACTGTAATATTTCAGTTATGTTAAATTTCCTGTTGCTTCTTGCAACATATTCCTTTACTTGAGCCCAGATTAATTCTATAGGATTGAAGTGACAGTGGTATGGTGGCAGACGAAAGTACTCGGTGACCATGTTCCTTCGCAATTTCGTCGACTTCATATTTTGTCTGAGGTTTGTTTCTTTGAATAAGTTCTAACAATTCGGCTTTTAACATCGCCTTTTCATACTGTATGTCATGATTATTTAACCACTCTATTATTTCATCCTTTCTAGAACTGCTGTTAGGTGGTTTGTCAACTACTCTTGAGTGGTACTTTGCATTGTCCATTACAATGAGCGAGGGCCTCGTTAGGTTTGGAAGTAAAGCATCTTGAAACCTTTTTGAAAATACTTTGTGGTTCATCTCTTCATGATACTCGTTGGTTTTCTTTGATGTAAAAAGTAATGCACAGTTAGGAATAAATCCAGCAGAGCTACCAGCATGCAAATCAATTATCCTCCTCCCTTTTCCAACGGGAACAGGAAACGTACCTTCAACAGAATCATCAGTCCATCCAATTTTTTTACAGTGCCCAGAATTTACCCAAGTTTCATCAAGCCAAACTATTTCCTCAAAATTTAAATCTTTAATTTCTCTAAGAAATCTGCACCTCCAAGCAATTATGTCACCTCTTTCCATTAATATTTTACGGCTGCCAAATTTCTTGTGTTTGAAACCCAATCTCTTCAATATAATGACAACAGATGATTTGCTTCCACGAAAAAGATCTGCTCCTGCAAGACTTACTTGTAGCTTCCTTACTGTGGGATACTCTCTTCTTACGAAGAATCCGTAGACATGGCGGCGGATGGCATCTTTTTGAAAGGCGTCCAGCTCCGTAACAGGCTTAAACCTCGAATATTTCTTATCGGGAGTGTTCAGTTTCAAGCCACTCTGTTCACTTTGTATTTTCTCCTTTCCAATTCTCACAACTGTATTTTTTCCTATCACCAAAGCCGTAGCAGTTCTTTCGATAACTTTTTCTACTGGAAGTATCGGTCCTTTATTAATTTTCTCTCGCTGGAAATAGTCTCTCACTCGACAAACCAACTCCCGGGATTGGCCTCGCAATGGAACGCCTTTTTCTCCAACCTTGGTGTAAGGCACACTTATCACGCGAATGCGGGTCCTACCGCGTTTTTTTTATCACTGTTTCAGTGCACTGAGACATGGTACGGAATTGACAGTAATTAAATAATGTCTGTCACAAAAATGTAAAACTAGAAAGTACGTGCGTACACTTGTCTTTCAAATAAGGTTTAGTCTTGAAAAAGACTGTTTAAATACTTGGCCACGAACAAACAGAAACGCAATAATACCACATGAAACAACATACATAACCAACAACCAATGACGTAATGAAGCACGGTTTGCTACTGCCCACCACCCAGCTGATACCTACCGGATGACAGCTACAACAGAGGAGACGTGACAACGCTGCCTCCGTCCAAAAGGAAAGTGCTCGGCTGTGATTGGTGGAGCGGTAGGGCGAGCCTTCGTGAGGCAGTTCGGCTGTCTTCGGTCGAGCTCGTCCCAATACCCTTCTGTCTTTAATTCAACTATAGTCTCTTTTGTAAGAAAATGGAACTTCTAATGCTACATTCTGATTTAACCTAGTTACTCTATTATTTTGTTTAATTTTGAATTGGCTAAAATTCTTTTGGATGAATAAAATTATTGAATATTGGTAAAGTTGACCAAAAGTTAGTATGTTATTTTGACTAAAAAGAAAGCTCATTCTCTCCATTTTTTTAACGTTAAACATTGTTCTAAGAGCATGTCTTTGAGTCATAACCAGGGGTTTGAGCAATGTTATAAAAGTTCCGCCATAGTGTATAATGCCATACCTCATCAAGCTTTCAAACCAGCTAAGATATACATTTTTTAATTGCTCACATCCTTTAAATCCCTTTAAGTGGTAAAGGACATAGTTTGCTTTTAGTAATTTTTGCGACAAAAAATCTATATGATAGTTCCATTTCAAGCGTTTGTCTATGCACATGCCAAGATATTTAACATAATCAACAACCTCAATACTAGCACATGCACACTTATACATGCATTGATGTTTATGACAGTACAAACTCAGTCGTTCTCTATGTACATCTTTAGGAATATCATAATCATAAAATACCATACACTTAGATTTCGATGAGTTAATCAAAAGTTTATTGTTAATTAACCACTGTGAGGTTTTTATCAGATCTTTTCTAATTTTTAACTGTAATGTTTGCTTATTGTAGGCAGAGCACACCAGTGCAGTGTCATCAGCATAGGCAAACACAGAGGAATAAATATCTAAATTTAGCATGTCATTTACGTAAATAAGAAACATTTCAGGGCCCAAAACACCTCCTTGAGGAGTTCCAAAATGTAATTCTAAAGGATCACTCAAAATATCTTTTATCTTTACCACCTGTTTTCGCCTCTTACAGAAAGATTCCAGCCATAAAAATGCCAACCCACCGATACCAAGCCTTTTAATTTTTTTTAGCAATATATTAATATCCAATACATCAAATGCCTCCTGGAAGTCGAGATAAACAGCTGCTGTGTAGTTATATTTATCTCAGGCACCAACAATAGTAGTAACATGCTTTTCTATAGCCATGTCTGTTCCCCGCCCAGGAAGAAAGCCATATTGATTATTAGAAAAAAAGTGAGTTTTTGTCTAAATAATCTAATATTTTATTTTTAATTAATGTCTCTAGGATTTTTGCTATGACATTAATTACTGATATAGGTCGTTACGACGATACTTCCTTGCTGTCACCAGATTTAAAAATGGGAACAACAGAGGCTATTTTAAACTCATCAGGTACTTTTCCTTGCTCTAATGACTTTTTTAAAAATTAAAATATACAAGTGGGAGCAAAAATATCTAAATTTTGTTTAATTGTAAGTATACTAATACCATCAATACCCGAAGTACGCTTATTGTTTAGTGAATTAATTACATTAACAACATCTTCATATGTACAATCAAATTTGTCCAAATATAAATTATACTCTTCATCAGTTTCAATAAACAAATCATAACCAAAGTTTTCACATTTTAATATAGAAATTATAGATGTGTAGTTGTTAAATTCATTAGCAACCTCATATTCATTGCCTGATACATTCACCACCTTATCTTTAACCTTAATGTAACTTAATGTTTTTTTTATTTTTAATAATTCCTTTTACAACATTCCAGTATTTCCTAGAGTCATTTTTACAGTCGTCAATCAGAGAAGAAAAATACTCAATTTTGGTTTTCTTAATTTTTTCCAGCTACAAATTTTGAAAAGGTTTTATACTCATTCCTTAAAGGTATGTTAAGTCTATCCCTACACCATGATTTATATACACTATTTTTCCTATTAATCAATCTAATTAAATAATCCGTAATCCACACATTTCTTTTTCTATGTTTGCTGTTTAGTTTTTTTAGAGTACAAGATGCTATATAACACTCTTTGTAAACTTTATAAAAATTGTCTACACTTTCATTAATATTATTTTTACTATAAACTCCAGACCAGTCAGCTACTTGTAATTGCCTTCGAAGCATATTATTATCCAATATTTTACAATATTTTGGTTGCTCAGTTATATTTGCAATCCCTGACAAAGAAACATCTAATGCATAATGGTCAGTGATATTCAGCATAACAACAGTGCATTCAAAATTTATATTTTTAGAATTTCTAAGCAGGGCATGATTAAGACATGATTCACTGTTATTTACCACTCTAGTAGTTGTATTTACTAAACTCTTAAAACCAAATGAGGAAATTAAGTTTAAATACTCTTTGCACGAGCTGTTATTTTTCAACAAACATAAGTTCAAGTCACCAATAATAAGTGTGGGATTATTAGATTTATTCAAAATTAATTCAAAGTCAGATTTAAACTTTTTATAAGTAAACTTACAGTTTCTATAGATGCCATACACGGAAACTTGAAAGATGTTGTCGCTGGGCACTACATTGAAAACAATGTTGATCACTTCTGCTGTAGGTAGAGGAATCAGTTGATAAGAATATTGCAAGTCTGACTGAACAAACATGCACACACCGCCACTCTGTCCATCAGGCCTGGGTTGAAGTACAAGGTCATATCCTGGCATATAAAACTTATCTTCCTCACCACTTTTAATCCAGACTTCTGTTATCACAATTAAATTATATTTTTCTGTTAAACTGTTTAAATAAATGCAAAGTTCATCAAAGTTTTTTTCTCAAACTTCTAATGTTAAAAAAAAATATATTTTAAAATTCCTTTCCAAATCATAAAATCATAGCTAGTAAAAAAAGTGTTGGACATAATTTATTTAAAAGACTTATTTTGTATTTATTCTTCTGACATACCGTCACCTTACGACTCTGCTGACCGTCCACTCCTGTTCTCACCCAGCAACTTGTTGATCTGTTCCAGAGAAGTCACCTGTATTCTTTTCCCATCTTCATTCTGCTTGGCAAATATCTTCCCCTCTCTAGCCTAGACATACTGCCATCCTTGTTCCTTGAGTTTTTTAGCATTATATAAGAGGTCTTTATTAAATGGCGTCAAGTGCTCATTTACATAAACATTAGTCTTAGGAGCATCTTTCACAAAGTCGGTTGACTTACTTAACACTTGTTTTTTTTTTACATTTAGACAGGAATGAATTACGGATTTGTCTGTTTGAAAATTGAACAACTATGGGCTTAGGGCCCCTTTCACGTTTGGTTGGAATACGGTGCATAGCTTGAATGTCATTTTCAAAGTTTAACGGGACGGACGCCTACAACTCCTGAGAGTGTTTCTAAAAACACCACTCATAGTTTCGTTCCCGTGCTCCGGCACCCCATCGATTTGAATATTTTTGTTTCTGTTGTCTTGCTCTAATTCATGTAACTTAGTCTTGTATATTTCCATTTCTTTTCTAAGCAGCTTGTTTTCGTTCACTAAGGTGTCCTGAGAATCCTGCAGAGTTTTAACTTGGGTACCATAACCTTTAATTTGGATCTCATAGTCATCAATCTTACGAGAAAAATACTCCAGTGAATTTTTAAAATCATTTTAACTGGGCACCGAAGTTTTTCTCATACTGCAGGAATTGAGCTTTAATAGTTTCCTCCATTTTAGCTAAGAACTCAGCATGAAGTTTATCTACACCAGCAACCTCCTTACACCCCTTAGCCTTGCTCAAACCGCACTTACTACATTTCCAGTTTTCACGCCTTGTTACTCCCATCCTATTCCAGGTGCTTTCTAAAATGTCAGCACATTGAAAGTTTAATTGGGATTTGCATATTGAACATTTAGCAAACTCACCAGTGTCAGGCAAAGGTTCATCACAACCTGCACAATCACTCATCTTGATTAGAGATAACAGAGCACTATACAAATACGTCTGCACCACTCGACTGCTAGCCAACCAACTGTGTGTGAGTGTGTGTGTGTGTGTGTGTGTGTGTGTGTGTGTGTGTGTGTGTGTGTGTGTGTGTGTGTGTGTGTGTGTGTGTGTGTGTGTGTGTGTGTGTGTCATACATCATATCATACATCTGAGGTACATAAAATTAGGTAGAAAACATGTGAACATCAATATCCCTAATAAAGTATACACTTTACCTTAACCCTTACAGTTGGTTTCATTGTAACTTCATGGTTTAAAAAAATATTAAATCATTACTTTTCAGTTACAGTAATAAATTAAGTACATTTACATATTGATTTTGTAGTTACATTTGTAAGAAGTACTGGTTATCCACTACTGATATTCTTTTGGAGTAGTCAGTTATTTCAATTATGGAATAATAATTGCTTAAAGATTCTTGTTGGATGCCCTAACATTTTATTCGCCACTTTTCATTCCAAGTGTGCAACATGATTTTGTGAAGTTTTAACACTAAAAGAAATTAAACATTTTAAATAATTATGTTCACTACCTTGAAAACACTTAAAAATATGTTTGGTATTCGATTTTTATTTTAGTTGGAATGCGAGTATTAAGTGCAAAATCCTCCAAAGAAATTTAAATATTTTAATGTACTTTATCTAAGATTTATACAAATCCATAAATAAATTATTTCCATAATATCTACGATTTCCGCTAAAGCCAAGGGCATTACCTGAGTTGGCAACCGCACAGTTCGTCATATCAGGATCTGCTATTTGGATAAAGTTCTCCTAATAAGTACTTGGGTTGTATGTAAGAAATGAATATACATTCAATTTTCAATATAGTTTACAGAGTTACATTTTTTATTTGATATCCAAAGTTTTTTTATATGAAATCTATAAATTTGTCTTAAGAAGTGGTAAAGATACTTCTTTATCCTTAAGCATGCATTATTAAACAGCTTTATGATGTTATACTAACATATTTCTTATATATTATGAAGTGTTAATGTAAAACTTCTTTAAAAAGTCAATTTCATAACTAAACATAATTAAAAATGAAACATTTTATAATTTAATTTTTGTTTTTTTATATTGATAAAAATTGAAAATTGTTTTTATAATGCTCCGTGTGTTATTGGATAACTGTCTTATACAGATATTTTCTTGTAATTTGTAGATCGAATTTTTTTAAAATGTAATTTTATATACCTATTTTATTACTAAATTTATTTATTTTAGAAAACCTTTGAAAAGAGTGACGACACTATAATAACGATCTTCTTATACTAAAAATCCACTTAAAACCATTGCATAGGTCTAGAAATATCCAAAGATTTATATTTAATAAATACTTGCAGTCAGTCAGTGACTGAAATATTTAATTAAATTTTCAGAATTGTTTATATTTTTATTATAAATTTACCAAGTATATGTTTAAAAATATTTTCACGCTAGAGTACGTGCCTTGACATTAAAAGGTCGTAATATAGATACTAGTATGTTTTGGAATTTATTTACGTTTATCTCCCATTAAACTTTTTCACAATTACTATAAACAAATTTTTTACTATTTCTTATTGTTTCAACATTTTAAAGGCCACAAACTTCATTCCAATTTATAATTTTACAGCTGCTAAGCAAATGTAAATAAATTAGTGAAAAATAATATAATTATTTTTACTCCATGCACTTTTTTATGAATATGAAATAGAAAATGTGTTGTGATAATTTAATACATTTTGAAATTACCTCTTACAGTTACTAAATTATTACTAATTACAGTTTCAGTAATTTAACTTCCTTAACGCATTTAATAACGTAAGTGCTTCTACTCAAATATTTCCAGACTCTGCCAATAATGCACTACAGTGCTGCTGACACACCGATATGAAAAACGACTCCTGAAATGATAATGGCTTTTTCATCCTAAAACGTGAATTACAGTTTCAGTAATCCAATATCCTTAACGCATGTAACAACGTAAGTGATTCTACTCAAAATATTTCCAGAGCTCTACTGATAATACACTGTACAGTACTGTTGATACATCAAGATCAATCTCAATTCCTGAGATTATTTCTTTCACAACCTCAAACGGGAATTACAGTTTCAGTAATCCAATATCCTTAACGCATGTAATAAACGTAAGTGCTTCTTCTATTAAAATATTTCCAGACTCTACTGATAAACACTCTGTACAGTGCTGTTGACACACTAAGATCAATATCAATTCCTGAGATTATTTCTTTCACAACCTCAAAAGGGAATTGCAGTTTCAGTAATCCAATATCCTTAACGCATGTAATAACGTAAGTGCTTCTACTCAAATATTTCCAGACTCTACCGATAACACACTGTACAGTGCTGTTGACACACCATGATCAGTATCAATTCCTGGGATGAGTTCTTTCACATTTTCAAACCGTTTAGTCTGAATGTTATCACTACAGAAAAAAGCTGAATGTTTTTATCACGATAATATAATCACATATAGACAAAAATATCTCCTCGAATTAAAATTAAATTTGAAAATTAGCGTGTTTCCTCGCCTCATTTACTTGTTTTCACGCCATTTTGGGCGAGGGCGGTGACTCGTTCTCATACATTCTTACAGAAGTACTTGTTTGGCCCAACTTGATACTGCAATAAAATTTACCCAGCTTGACGACCATGTAGACTTCTCAAATCAGCATAGAATTTTTGGATTTGAATTTCTTACTTACAGATTAAGTTTGAGCAAAAGTACTTTATCAGTAAATCAGTATTTATTTACCCATTAAAAATTGATAGGAATATAAAATAAAATACATCTTTCCAATAGTTCGATACCTCGATTTTGGAAAATCGACCACAAAAAAAGAAAAAATATGACTAATGTTTCCCCACCCCCCCCCCCCCCCACCCCCCCCCCCCCCCACCCCCCCCCCCCCCCACCCCCCCCCCCCCCCACCCCCCCCCCCCCCCACCCCCCCCCCCCCCAAAACCAGTTTTTACAAACAGTATTCAGTTAAATTTGGGTGATGTACCCCAAATCTTAAACATTAATATGTTATACCGACTCCTGTAATAATAATGCCACTAATTTGAATTTTTCGGCTTTTGGTGTTAATTATTTTAAGTATAACTAAAACAGAATTAAAAAAAAGTTGTTCCCGAACAATAAACATCCTCGTGGTAGTGCTCGAACAGAACAACATTCCAGAAGGTCGCAAATGTCTGAAAAGGGTACCACATATTTTTAAAAACACATTTTCATGGATGCTTTCAGTAGAAAAAAGTTGGAGTTCACATTTTGCTAACCAGTTGCAAGTTCCTTATCTTTATAGCGACAACGTCTTTGACTAGGATAGTCACTGATAAATCTGTCGGATATTTAGTGGAGCTTAGCAATGTATATTAAGTTTATAAACGTTTTAGCATGATACCCGTGTAGGAACACGCCTAAAATATGGCAGCAGCTGACATGGATTTGGAAATATGACGTGGAACTCAAAACATCTGACGCGAAAACATGTTTACCGTGCTCCAAGCTGCCTTCTTTTTAATGACGTATTTAGTTATCCAACACAGACATAAAACTTCTATCTCGATTCAATTTATCTCTAAATATAATTCTTTTAACTTAACTGGAAACTTCTCTAAAAATTTGACTTTATTTTAGAGTAAAATCTATACTTATCGAAGATTATAATAATAATTATTATTGATGTGCAAAATAAAATATTTAAACAGTGACAATTTTTATTTAGACTTTCAATTCTTAACTGTATTTAGAAAATTAGTTGTAAATTGGCGGAACAAGTAGCAACCACTATCGATATATGATTAATCTATAAACTGTACCTGTACATGTTAAGCCATTCAATCACATTAATCTGCTTTAGATACTTACATATGTACTTTACATATTGATCCTCTTTATTGTGTTTACGTTGTAAATGGTCTAATACGTTAATTTATAAAGTGTTTTAATATTACCGAGTTTCGAGTATATATGGTAAGTCTCATCTTGACTAACCAATTATCATTATTGCTATTATTGTTACTTTCAGACAAGTTGAGCAAAAAGTAAAAAGTAAGGAACTTAAGGAAATATAAATTGAAACCTGAGTGAAGAAGAAAACCGCTAGGTAAAAATTATCCGCTTACAGTTGTTTTTGAATTTTTATTCTTCATTTACCTAAGCAACACTATCAATGAAAAATGTACAAACTAATTACAATATTGAATATCTCCCCAGTATGTCCAAGTTGTTTCGCAGCGGCGAAACATTGCTTACGTGAGTGGAATCGAGAAATTTCAGCCTCCCTGTGGAAAGACATATCTAGCTACAAGGTTAACAACAGTTAATTAATAGTCAATAATAAATTAAAATAGATTAAATAGATTATTAAATTAAAATTAATATTAAAATGTTAATATTAGTCAATAGACCTTTGTTGGAGGTATGTGTTTATGTAAACATTGGATGAGGATAGCGTTTTCTCATTTACGAGCCCTGTCCAGTAGTTTAATTTGTGAAGTGCTTTGTATAGTACAATAGTCAGTATGCAGAGTATGCTGGAACAGTGAATATATTGTACCTTGTAGTGTTCATTAGGTCTTTGTTGAACGTATATGTAATGTAAAGATTGTATGTGGAGAGCTTATTCTCAATACTAGGCCCATTTCCTTAGGTTGATTTGAAAAGTGCTTAAGGTCACTACAATGTTCAGGTTGCAAGAGTATATTTGGGTCCCATAGCGTTATTTTAAGTATTCCTCAAACCTTTATCCCTCTCATTTTTGTAATTAGTTTTTTCCTCTAAATTTGTAAGATAATTAAAAATTTCAGTATTTCTTTTCGTACATTTTTTTATTTTATTGTTCAAATTATATTAATTAATTTAATACAAATAATTCTTTTTTAAGTGTCAAATTCTGAGCTCAGAAGGTTTGCTTTAAATAGAAAACAAAATAAATATTAAATAACTTTAATTTGTATTTGCATGTGAGAAGTTATTTTTTTTTATTTAAAGTAAATTTTGTTGAACCTTATTGTGTACTAAAAAGTTACTGGCGGCTTTACTTGTAGTTTTCAAAATCGAAGGGTGTCGCCTGCATAGTGAAAACATGTATTATGTTAAATGATGGAACCCTATGGTATATTTCAAACAGACGTAGACATTTTAGGTTCGTATTATTTCAGTAAGCACGGCTGAGAAATCGAAAATTCAAATTTTTTGTATGAAAAATATATACATACACCGTAAGTGTCAAAATCCTCATTTGGTTAAAATTTTGTTAAAAGCCTCAACTTCCGTCAGTTTTCGATGTCAAGGTATTTTTTAGTGTTCCTTAATTAAGAAAAATATATACCGGCTAAAACCAACTTCGATCATAAATGTGTCTACTTTCTTAGCTCTTTTAGCCTGTCTCGACGAATAAAATTTGTAAAACTTACTTAAGTACGAATAAAAAGCTACTGCGAACAAAATGAGTGAGTTCTAGCTGATTAGATTCACTTCAGATCTAATTAATGAACAAATTATATATATACGTTGGTATTCAAGAATTACTGGGGAAATTCGTCTTTTGAAATAAATAATGTACCGTGTAAAAATATTAGAAAATTTTACAACTTTAATATTAAATGCTGTTTAAAAAAAAAGCGGTTCATATATTAAAACTAGTATAAAAAGGTAACTCAGAGTAACAGCATATTCTCACTTATAGTTTCAGTTGTGTTTTAGAAAAAAATATCTTTTCTGTTTGAGCCAGCTTTTAATCTATTTATGCTATTTAAAAAAATAGCATTTGATAACAATACTAACAAAAATAGGTTGAATGCACATTTTAAAACTCATAGATACTTAAAAAAACATTTTACAGTAAAACCTTTAAAAATTACGTTTGAAAATCATGGCTTTCTGACGAGGTTCAAGAATAACCGTTTACCAATTTTTGGTCTGTGAGAGTACAGTATGCTTAATTTGGACAGTAAATTTAGTTTAGAAGCAGCCGGAGTTAGCCTCTAGGATTTCCTAAACTCTGAACACCTCTAGAAGTTTCCAACCTTGGAAAGCCTCTATTCTTGACCTTTGTGGACTCTTCCCGGTTTATACTTTTCGCTTTCTGGATTCGCTTCTGGCCTTTAAGAGGACTCGAATTATTTATAAATTTAAAATATATCTATGTGAATTATGGTACATAATAAGGTACTCGTACATTAATTCTTTTTACTGCAAACCGGAGGAACTAAAAATTCAATATTTTCCTCCCTGCTGATCTAAAGACTAATAAATAACTTGTCATATAAATGATTTTTGACAAAATCATATTTTAAAATATTAACTTTTTTTATATAAACACCTTTTTTGTCCTAAACCCTAGTATTGTGTATAATGACCAGCAGATTCATCTCAGATAATGACTACAGGTTTTTTTGTTCCTCCTTTTCGTGAATGGTTGCTTAATTGTTGCATAAATGCCGTCACAAACTGTCCTAGCAATCTGACTGAAAGGTCCCCCCTAAGCTCAGTGAACAGATATAAATGGATTTTTCATTCATTATTTACAGTTATATCCTCAGTAGACTGACATCTCGATAGAGTATCGTTCCTATGTAACCACTTATCTGTCGATACCCAGCTTTCACTCCTGTTTTATTTTCTCATTTCCCATTTGAATTCCATACCTACAACAAAAGTTTTTATACATCACAGGAATCATATGTAAAATATATATATATATATATATATATATATATATATATATATATATATATATTCACCCGGCATTAGAGAGATCCCGGGTTCGACTCCCGGTGGAGCAAGTACTTTTAGTGATTCAAATGTTTATTGAAATTAAATAAGGCTATTGCCTTTTATACAATTTAATGTATATATATATATATATATATAATATAAAAATGATTAGACTTCTCGTTATAACATTTTCCTTTAATATTTCGGAATTTTCCCGTTTTCAAAAAAGGTATAATAAAAAATAACACACAGAAAATCGGGAACAAAAGCAGTTAATGTGTTCCGTATAACTAGAAAATTTGCCTTTTAAAACCACAGTTACCGTAGTAATAAGTTGTTATGTCACTAGTTAAGTTTACTGGAAAATCAGGACAAATAATTTTTATCAATACTACGCGTCTTATTGTTTAAAAAATGATAATCTCAATTAATAAAGAAGCTTGAACTAGTTCAACACTGATTACTTATTAGATTTGTTTTCATAAATTTACTTGTGGTATATAGCCTAACCGTAGAGTGTAACTAGGTTTTTATCCTGAATGAATTGAACAAGAAAACTTTCAAAAAGGTCTTTAGAGAAAGAGAGTGTCAAGTTTAGCAAAGAAATTGGGAAAACTTGTGAAAGCGTATAAGTTTGAGCTATAAACGGTTATTACTTCAGAATTGTTCGACACACGTGGGAATATGGTCGGTTATGTATCTGGATGGAAGACAAAGCACAATCAACTTTCATATTTACTGGAGGGTCCTTGCACAATGAATACTTTTTTAATACAGTAAAATACAAAAAAACATAGTAAAGAAGCCTGTAGAAGACAGTGGTTAAATATAATTTATTTCCTTTTTTTATAATTATTTTAATTTAACGTTTCAAGTAACTAAAAGGTAATGTGTTTTTATTTATTATTACTAAAGTTTTGCTCGAACGAATGTAAAAATGTATGATATATTAGATATTTATTAATGTTAGTGCACAATTCAACATTACGGTTTTTATATTGAAGACGGTTTCAAGTGATGAAAAGGAAAAATCTTATTGCATTTTAACAGGTTAAATCTAAAAATACACGCTCCATAAGTGTACACTCTCGATTAGGATTTCCTGGAATCAATTAAAACATTATTGAATATTTATTAATTGTTTTTCCGGAATGCAATTACTTTAAAATTTTTAATAACGTAAACTATTTTCTTTGTTTGAAGTTTGATTGGGAAGAGGTTTATCCAGGCATTTGCCAACATTCAGTAAATAAATACATTCAGAAACACTACGTCTCGAGATCTACTATCTAATCTCTCTTTAAGGTAAACTAATATATGACTACAATTTAGGTTAAAGTAAACAAAAACATAACAGAGCGTTGGTGACACACCAAGTCTGGAACCATAACAGCCATTTATGCGTCTAATTCCATGCCCAATTACTCTAAAACATGCACTGAATAAAAACTGAACTACAAAATACAGGAAACAATAAGTCTGCACACACCGGCTAACCAAATAAAACTGATTGTGGAAAGGTGGTGAATTATATGGTGAACATAGTACATTCGTATTACACAAATAATACCATAAAATACGCTCTGCAAAACCTCACAACTAACTAATTATGTCATGTTTGTTAGTATATAAATTAGTCATATTAACATTTAACTATTCATCATCTATTATATTACTAGGAATCACCTTATCTTTGTATAAAAAAGGTAACTCAAAATTTAGCACAAGTGTATAATCTAAATTTTCCTAATAGACAAGCATTTTAACAGTTGTTTTACTGAACTGGGAGCCTAATCAGGCCACTTGCATTAACGTAACACAGTGCGAAGTAACTTGCTGGCGAAGTTACGCCCTCGACACAGAAGGGGCGGACAGTTTTCCCCTGCTAATGTCCCAGGCCTTTCCCTCTTACTCTTACCTGACGTGTTTTACCCGCTTAACTCAATATATCATGCGGTAAACCATTTATTATCTCAGTCTCTGGTAAAGTTTCATTTCTGGACATTATTGAAAATGTATTTGTCAGTTTTAAACCGATGGCCACAACATTCTTCTTTGATTAACCATTTTACTGATAGAACAAAACTAACTTTTTAAGATAGACTACAATCTTAGATTGTACATGTTCCAGTATAACTAGAGCATACACGTGTGGCTGTTTATTGCCAAACACATCGCCATGTAAAACGTAATATTTCTTGTTCTACATAAGGTGTTTAAACAATTACGTGCATTTTATTTCTCAAATAATGTATTGTAACTATGGGAGAAATTGTTTTCATGCTAAAAAAACCATCATGAAACTTATTTATGAAGATAGCATACTGAATGCAGACTTCGTGTCTGGTTTAGTAGCGTATTTAAGGTTTAGTAATAAAAATAAAGTAATAAAGTCAGCATGGGTACTCGACTATTTGGGATAACTAATTTAGATATAAAAATACCCTACATATTATTACAAGCTGTAAAAAGTCTACTTTTGTATTATTTAAGAATGTTTTAAACACTGATTTGTGATAGAAAAGCATTCATGTTGTAATCAACACAAAAATATACGTATGTGTTGCAAAATTAACTGTTCTTTCTACAGAGTATTATATAAATTTAAAGTAAGAAATTTAAGCAATGGTTTAATTGTGCCCAAATAATGATGGGTGTAAATAAAAATATAAAATATGCATTAAATTTATAAAAATGAAATTGTACTATATTAATTACAGTTTCAAGTAGTGATGTATTTAATATTATTTTATGAACTAGGGAAATCTATTTTTATAAATTAAGAAAATTACGTGGATTTTAATCATTCTCTTCCTACTAAAATTGTGTTTTATAATTAATTTTATAAAACACGTAACTCTCCCTTGTTATTCTTCAAGTGCATACAAATTCTTCAAGTATGCTGTACACGTTTTATATCGTTATATTAAACAGATTATTTAATATTGAACATTCCATTAAATGGTGCTTAAAATCCTACCACTCCATGTAAATAATGAAAAATGTTCTATTTTCCTGCCTTCAGAAACGGTGTCCCAGATCAAAAAAATGGTTTATATTAAATAAAGATTCCGTCCAAAAGCATCACCTAAAACGTCTTTCCACATATGAGCTTTAAGGTATATTTTTTGGTATTTCCGAGTTTTGTTGGTATTTCTGCCGTGCGTCCACGAAACATGCTATTCAGTTGCGAAATGTTAACTCAGTCGCTAACCTGTAATGTTGACGTGATCTTTGTTTCATGTTCAGTTCTATGTTGCAACTCAATGATATATTGCCTTTGTTGGCGTGTGCTGCCTTTGCGGCCATGTTGCCTCGTATTTCTGACGTTAATGAAGAGTTGCCTTGTTCTCGCGATCAAGGAAATATGTCAAAAAGTGTATAATTATATCTATTGTAATTTTCTCCGGACTGCATAATTTTCGTCTCGGAGTTGAGTTTGCCTTGTTTCTCGCGTTATATACATATAATTACACATTACACATGTATATTCAAACACGTCAATAACTGTAAACAATTTAAATCTCGATTAAAACACTTCCTAGTGTCTAGGGCATTTTACTCAGTTGACGAGTTGCGATGGGCCTCCGGGATAGTCTTTAGTAACATTTAAAAACCTATTTTTCTAATTCCCCTTCTGATATCCGGCTACAAGTATCACGTACCCAAAAATTAATTTTAATTTGTATTTATTATTTATCTATTATTTTTACTTATAATTAAATTGTGTTAGTTATTAGATTAGAAGGTTTATTTGTATATGACACTTGCAATACAGTTACCATTAATTGTTTCCGGCAATAAAGAATATTATTACTATTGCGCGCACCCACACAGGTTTTATAGGAATACGTCCTTCAATATGCAACTAATATTTGTTTTAAAACAGTCTTAAAATTTAGATTAAGGGTTTGATACTAGCTTTGCCTTTGATATCCGCATTACAGTAATGACCAAGCACTGGATACCTAATATTTTCTACAATGTACAGTTAAAAGTATATTTTTACTAACATTTTTAATTTTCTTATCTAGATACTTTCTTACTTTGTGGTGAGGAGAGGTTGCAGAAAAGTGTTCAATAAGAAGTGTTGTTTACTATCAGACGTACTCTCTGCTTTCAAAACTATGAATGTAAATAAATCGAAAATAGTTGTTAAATTAATTGAAAATTTGGTTATGATGTCATAAAACAATGTTTGCACAGAAAAGTTGGTGACATTCAACAGACTCTTTCAATTAATAATATGAGTTTGGTGTAATGCAATTTGAGAGACTGCGATGGGATTTGTAACGATTTTAAAGAAAAAGAGGGGAGTAGCTTAGAATTACAAAATATGCCAGGTAACATTGCAGACTTTTCTCTTCATAGGAATCAACACAATTTTGTGATCATTACTTATTTATAATATTAGCGTTGAGAAGTTGGGTTGAACAGTTTAATTTTATGTACAGCAATCACGATATTGGGTAACGTTTGAGTAGATGTGAACTGAAGAAAAAAATGTAGTGCTGCATGAAAATGCAATTTATTAATTAATTAATTTCCAGAGTCTGAAAATTAAGGAATGTCCACCAACGGAAACGTTTGAAAAAATTAATTCCAAGAAATCATATTATATGCAGAATTTTAAGTAAGTTTTACTTAAATATTTACCTTAGTTTTTCAATTTAAAGTAATATTTCTATAAACATTTATTTATGTAGGAAATATGGTTTAAAGCTTATTTTGGCCTATTAAAACATCCATTCCATTCTTTTCAGAATTATTAGTGATAATTCATACAATCAGTATATTTAAATTCATGAAAAGTTTTAGAAAAACATAAATGAAAACAATCACATAGTACAAGTCTATATTTCGTTACTTAATATTATAGTTACTGTTCATTCATATTTAGAGTTAGGCCCGGCCTCCACTTGCGATTTGTTGTCGCGCGATTGTTTAGTCGCAAAAATAGAACCTATTGTTTTAAATGCAGGCGCATCCACATGCGACAGAAATGCGACTGCGATTTAAAAAACGCAACTGGACCTATTTTGACCGCGACGCGACTGTCGCGGAAATAAAATGAGTCACACGGACAGGCATCGACATGCATCCCACTGGCGATTATTTAGTCGCATTTTTGACTGAGTACTGTCGAGCGGTGGCTGTTTGTTAACTAAATAAATATGTCTGACAGTGAAACCTCTACTAGTAAATTAGTATTATCAGTCATTGATACTGATTTGCTAATTAGTGAAGTAGAAAAGAGACCGGCTCTTTATAATAAACAATTAAAAGAGTACAGTGACCGAAATATAAAAGAAAAACTGTGGACTGAAGTGTGTGGTAAAGTGATAGAAAACTGGAATGACCTTACATCAAAAGAAAAGAAACATAAAGGTGAGTGATTTAAATATGATAGCATTAATTGGCTAAAAATACCACCTACAGGATATCTAAAAAAATGTAGCCTACACTAACTTATAATTTATATCTTATCGGATTCATTGCAGTTCTATATGTTCCCGATTATCAATTTATTTTCGTCTTTGATATTGTATTATCTTATAAATCTATTATATTATCGTCTATTAAAATATTGTATGCTTTTTTAATTTATTCCCAACAGTTTTGTTTATTTTTTATTATTATTTCACAAGAAACATTTTTTCAATATTTCATTTTAATAGGGTCTACCTAATAGGTTTCTGTAAATAAAACATCGTTCATAGTTTTATTAGCAATTTATTTAAACCAAAATGTAGTTTTGGCTAACAAGATATGGTTGTATAAATGATTAATAATGAAATTATTAAACTTTAGTTACTCTTAAACATGTATTAAACAATTTTTTAAACAGAGGTTTCTTCTGTAAATCACTTCCATGTATTATTATGCCAACTTCTTCTTATTGATTTAAACATGGTCGTATTGCCAAGGTAATGAGCCTTGAGGTGAAATGAAGTAATCTGCCAAGTAGTCTCTTGCTTCGATACCTGAAGAGGTACCCCGTACACCGACTTGTTTGTATACATACCAGCGGACACTCATAGCATTCATCTTCAACTCGAATACCATCTTTTCTTCTTACAAAGTTGTTGAGAACGCAGGATGATTTAATAATGTCATCCGCTAAGTTCGTTTGGACATTCAATGGCCGATGGAAAATTCGCCATTTGTTGGCTAAAATACCAAACGTGCATTCCACCATTCTTCGAGCACGGCACATTCTGTAGTTGTATACTCTTTGTTTCATGGATAAATTCTTCCTGGGATAAGGCCTCACTATATTTCTTGATGTAGCAAATGCTTCATCTCCAACTATAACAAATGGCATAGGTTTTCCATTTTCGTCATTAGGAAGAGTTTGAGCTTGAGGGATGTTCAGTTTGCCATCAATCAACTTTGCACCTAGTGCGGAGTTTTTCAGAATATTTGAATCACTGTTACTACCGTAAGATCCTACATCGATTGCTGTAAAACAATAGTCTGCGTCTACTACAGCAAGTAACACAATCGAAAAGTAATTTTTATAATTGTAAAAAAGAGATCCAGAGTGATTTGGCTTCTGAATTCTTATATGTTTGCCGTCAATGGCACCAATGCAATTTGGGAAGTTCGTTCGCAAGTAAAATTGTTTTGCTATCTCCTTCCAATCTTCCTCTGATTTGGTAGGCATGTGTATTGGTTGTAAACATGTCCACAATTTTGAGCAAGTATCTTTAATGATGTGACCAATTGTGCTGGCACCCAATAAATATTCAAAGTGTAACGAAATGAAGCTGTTCCCAGTGGCAAGGTACCTGAAAATAATAAATTCTGAAAATAAGGAGGTACTATATCAAAAGTGTTTATGATGAAGTTATGGCATAGGTTTTACATTTGAAATCAATAAAATATAATTTTTAATTATTCTAGGGGGGTTAATACTAAATTTGTATTCCAGGTACAGACGTTCAAAAAAAGTGGAAGAATTTTAAAGGACTGCTTTTTGAGGGAAATTGCAGCACAACGAAAAACCACATCAGGCCAAGGAGCAACAAAAAGAAGAAAGTATATCCATTTTGATGCGTTGCTGTTTTTGGTTCCCTTTGTAAAAGGAAGAGAAACTATTAGTAATATCTCCCTCAATGAAACGGATGGATATGAACCAGAGCAACCACATGATACATCTGATGACATTCAAGAAGGTAATTCTACTGCAAGATGCTCACTTGGCATTAATGCACAGACCGAGCGTGAAAGGCGTAAAAATAGTAAGAAACAAAATGCAAACTCATATGAGACATCTTTTATTGAACATTTTGAAAGCAAGACAAAGTGACGAGGGTAATGAAGATAAACACTTCGCTTTAATGTTTGGTTCCAATGTTAGGAAAATTAAATGAAGAGCAAAAGCATTATGCTAAGATAGAAATTTTAAACGTCATGAGGCAAGCTCGAAACATTAATCCACGCCCTGGTTACATCAGCTCTTCCCAACATACACAACAGCCACAGCATAGCCATTCTGCTTACGGACATAATTCTAACCAACCTGTGTATCCACAAAATACTGGGCCAATGCAGAATTTTTACAACGATTTTGCAGGAAGTGTTTTGTCATCACCCTCTGCAAGTGGAAGTGATCTTTTTGATTTATCGTAACTCTTTTAATGGGTAAACTACTAACCCTTAGTTATTCCTATAACATTTGATTTTTATTAATTTGTACTTGTGTTTTTTAAAATGTTTTGATTTAATAAAGAGTTTTTAATAGATAAACAAATAAGATAATTTGATTTTCTGTAATTATTACTCACCTCAAAGTCACTGATAGACGTTCTTCTGGTGGTATAGACAATCTCCATTTTGTGTTTTTATATGTAATTGATGGACCAATTATTCTCAAAAGTTCATCAAAACTATTTTTCGTCATTCGGTAATACTGAAAGAATTTTATAGGATGTTCACTCAAATCTTCAAATAACTTGTGAAACTGCTCTTTTAGTAATCGCTGACTTGTTATTGGGTGAACCCAGTAATTATGTTTTCGCCGTTTACGTCTAGCACGAAGTAAAAGCGCGATCACAACACTTGCTTCGATGTCATCCATGATCAAAATCTACAACGATTCTGTCGCAAGTGGATGCACCTCAATTAAGTTTTGCGACTGCGACAAAACAATCGCGCGACAACAAATCGCAAGTGGAGGCCGGGCCTTATACAGATGGTTTTATCCAATTTCTACAAACTAAACATTTAAACTATTATTTTAATGAGATATAGTTCTAAAATTGTAATTATAGGTGCCAAAACTAATTACCACTCTTACTTATTATCTTTTGTATCATATTAATTTTCAAATTCGCAATCTTGTAACGGTTTATATTTTCAGAATAAACTCGATAGTATCTGTAGCATATTATACTTGTAAGATTTATAAGATGTTTCTTACTTCATTATTCACTAAACAGTGATGTCATAATATGATTTTAATCACTGCAGTGCTACAAAGCAACTCAGAGTGTTGCAAATTATCTAAGCTGATTACATTACAAACTATGGTAATTTAAACTACCGCAGCTAATCTACTGGACCCCACACTTTGTGCTCTCATTGCGTATATTATGTAATATATCAATCTATTTACTGAGATAATACTCTGTTATATACCTATATTTTCTAAAATAATATTAGACATTTGATATAACATTCAAAAATAAATAGAGATAAATTATCATTTGATAAAAAGATAAAATAATTCAAAAGCTCTATTTATTATAACCAGATCATAACAAAGGAGATTTTTTAAAGTGTTTTTTAAGGACATTCTCAAGTTTAAGATCTCGTTTACGTATAATGTTTTATATATAACTCGGTTTAGGTTGTGGTATTATTCGTACAATTACTTCTTCTTTCAGTACTTTATGGTTCTCACTGTTTCGTGGTTACTATCGAGATAGTTCTACCTCTGCTGATAGTTCTTTTCTGACGGATCAAGATTTATAACTTAAGAAGGTCTAAAACAGAATCTGAAAAGCTGTAACCTAAGTGCCATACTATCCATAATTATAGTCATAAAAGATTAAATAGATCGGTTTAACATCAGTTTCAATGTTGGCGTATCACTTACTATCTAAGAACCACTTCTACCAATCTATACCAGATCAGTATTGCACTATGGCAAATAAAAGTATCATAGTCGTACATGATTCTTGACAACTAAATAATTGAAACATGTTTATTTCCGGTTTCCTGCTATCACTTTAACCCCTGAGAGAAAACTGACGAAGTTTTAAATGGCCTGGAATACAAACTATTGTAGGGGGCAACGAGCATTCATCCACGTTATGATCAGGTTGCAGTATTCATATTTCATTAATTTAATCCTCTTTAGCAGAAATAAACATATCCATATTAATAAAAATTAACCTCTTTCTAAGTGTTTAGTAATGTGAAATGGATACTAATGAGTCCGAAAGTAACATTTTATCGACCACTGGCACTAATTACACATTGCAATGGAAGCGTTTCCCATTCACATGCTCATTGTAGTTGGACGATAGATCTGTGTGTTGCAGCTAGTGTAAAAACAGAAACTACGCGACAAAGCTACTGAACACGGTGTGTCTTGTTTGTGTTTGTGTGGGACCGAAACATTACTGAGCGCTGTGCCTGAATATTGCCGCAATCATGGACTGTAATCTCGCCTTCATACATGTTTTCAGCCAGTGTAACAACAGTAACTACACGACACAGCTACTGAACATTGTGTGTCTTGTTTGTGTTGTGCGGGACCGAATCATTACTGAGCGCTGTGCCTGAATATTGCCGCAATCATGGACTGTAATCTCGCCTTCATAGATGTTGCAGCTAGTGTAACAACAGTAATTACGCGACACAGCTACTGTAACAACAGTAAATACGCGACAACGCTACTGAACACACTTGTTTGTGTTGTGCGGGACCGAAACATTACTGAGCGCTGTGCCTGAATATTGCCGCAATCATGGACTGTAATCTCGCCTTCATACATGTTGCAAAGGGCAAACTAATTTCCTTGATTATGTTCATAACGCAGAGTTATTACTATTTTTAACTCAAATGTGAGCCACTCCCATGGCGATGTTATATGTCCACAACTGTTTTCAGTTTAGTTGGGACGGTCTTTTTTTCATACTATAAGTGTATTCTCTGTCGTGTACAACTTGTTCAAACACACAATTATTAAAGACATTTTTACAGACCTGCATATTCTAGTCCATCCGTCCATCTGGGAGGTAGCTCTGGTTACAAATTTGTTACAGACTTGATACTTGGTACAATGGTCTATCCTGTTTGGTTTGTCCGTCTATGTGATAATTCTTTATAACAAGGTCACAAAGACTTAATCTAAAGAAGATCCATATTGATTTTGAGATAAAAAGGTAAAAGGGTAATCGGTCTGCTTGTGTTTGTGTGATCGGTCTTTCGCTAAGTTCTGTTAGGCCATAATTCTCCTTTCTATTGGTTTATTATACTATTTTATAGTATTACCCAAGGCTTTCCCTATATTTTCCTCTATATTGCATTGCATCTAACATTCCCAACACCTTTAGTAACACTGCTTTGAACTTTTATAGACCAAAGGATAGAAACCCCAAATATCTTAGTTTCCTTAGAGAAAGCATTTATGATTTAAAATTGGATGCAACGTCATTTGATGATTTTAAGTAATTGCATTTAATGGTTTGGTGTATTACTTTGTGATTATAATTATCCTTGTAGTTATCCGCGGCTTCATACTCAATTTTCAAGTGTGGGAGCACTTGAATCAACAGAATTATAATTCTAAGTTAAATTTGTCTCGTTAAAGTAATAACGAAAATATAGAATGTTTTGTTACATATTTAATTTGGCTTGTTTCCTGATCAATTACATATATTTACCATACATTTAAAGACTTTTATGACTCAGTAGTAATTTGACGGGAATAAGCTTCTCAGATCTCTTTAGACACACACACACACACACACACACACACACACACACACACACACACACACACACACACACACACACACACACACACACACACACACACACACACAAATATCTTATACTTAATATTTAATAAAAAACGTAAATTTCTAACTACAACATATTTATAGTAAAGTTTATTTTTACTAAAACGTCTAATTTTTTATCTGAATATTTTCTAATTCTTTGTTATACAGTGATTGCAGAAATAATTGAAATGAGAATTATTGTTTGCTATCAATTTTACTCTATTCCTTCACAATATTCGTTTACAAAATTGAACATAGTGGTTCAAATAATTAAACATAGGAGGGGCTGTCATAAAGCAATGCTTACACATACCAGTTCATCGCACTTTACAGGATATTTCAATTAATATTCTGTAAATTTAGAGACCAAGATGGGAATTATCACTACTTTAAAGGCCGATGTGACGTAGCCATGAAAGGTTTTCAAATAAGAATTAGTCTCTATTCATCCCAGGGACGTTCTTACGTCCCCGTTAATTTTTCTTATGTCCAAGTAAAATTTAAGTACAGTCGGTAGAGTAGTTTACATGTGAAAGACAAACAAACAAATACAGACACGTTCGCATTTATAATATTGTCAAGAATTAGGATGTTATGACAACTAAAACTTTTAAGATTGAAGTACAAAATAACGGAAATGTGTTCATTTCTTACGAGAGCCATTTGGCTTATGACACTGTGAATTATACAATCCCCAGCTTGTTGTAATGTACAATACAACTTGTCAGTCTTGGGTTCAAGTTCAAGTTCAAAAAACCTTTATTTATTTTGGAATTTACATGTATTTTGGGCCTTTCATTTTTTGCCTTTATTTGTTTTTAGCCGGACAAATAGGTAGAATTTAAACATGCAAGCAAAATAACAACATAATAAAATCTTATATATCTAATAACAGGCCATTGACGCTATAGTAATACAATGCAGAAAACAGTCAGTCATGCATACCTTAATCTAATAAAAACTATAAAACTTAACAATCAATAAATACAATAAATACTAGTCAATAATTAAAACATGCAATAAAATATAATAAATAGTCAATAAATAATTAATAAATAGACAACAAATAATCAATAATTAAAAATTGGGACAGTTAATGAGCAACTAACCCACGTACTGCCGGATGCCCGTCACGTGCTCCACGTAGATGTCCCGGCTCCATTTGATGGCCTCGGAGACGCAGCGCCTGGCCAGGGCAGCACCCCTGCGGCGGTCAACTCCCAGGCGGCTGAGGGTGGTCCAGTTGGCGGAATCCCAGGCGCCTAGGGACCCCACCACGAAGGCGTCTACGGTTGTTCGGTAGCCCCCAGCCGAGAGCAGTCGTGTCACAGATGCGTACTTCTCCACCTTCCTCTCCCTGGCCGTCGTCACCGACTGCCAACCGTCTTCATAGGGCACCGTGACGTCGACTACACGTACAATCTTGTTTCTCCGGTCGATCGTCACGATGTCCGGTCGGCAGCTGGCCACCTCCTCCGGGACCTCCACGTCTGGCACCAGCTCCTGGAACGGCACCCTCTTGTCTAGACGAGTCTCCTCCTGAGGGTGCTTACGGATCTCCGATGTCAGAAGTTCCAGGATGGCGTCGTGTCGTCTTGTTATGACAGGAATCATAGGTAGGCAGTGACATAGCACGTGGGCAGTCGTCTCATCATAACTTCCACATCTTCTGCAGCGGCGGTCCTCATTCCCCCACCTCCGACACCCGTTCAGCGGCAAGGTGTTCAGCCGCGCCCGGTGAATAAACCGCCAGTCAGCAAAACGGGTGTGTCGGCCTCCGCGCATCATGTGATTGGAGGTGGGGCAAGTCGTCACGACTCGAGCCACCCTGCCTTGGTCCGGCTTCGCGGCAAGGGTAGCCCGGCCGTGGAGCTGCAGTGCTCGCCGCAGTGCCGACGCCAAGGACTTCCGGCTCCTCCCGTCCACGGTGATTGGCCGTCCCGTACCAGGCCATCGTCATTTGAAATGTCCGCCGCTCCTCACTCCACCCCCACCGGAGCGTAGGCAGACGCTTGGAGAGGCGGTTCCTCGCCGTCCGGGCCGCAGAGAAGGTGGTGGTGACGCTGGAATTCCCCGCCGCGTCCCCGTTGAGGTAGTCGACGAGTCGTCCAACGTCGACCCGGGCAGCAGAGCGATGCCCAGCAGACACGGCCAGGCCCTCCAGGGCAAGACGGGAGATTCTAGGGTCAGGGAATGTTAGGAGCCGGAACGCATGCCCTACCGCGGCTAAGTCGGCTTGGTCGGAAATCGGTAGCAGACCCGCGCCGCCCCACGATGGGGGGAGCTCGACCAGCTCCACGCTGGCTCGCGAGGGGAGGCCGAGTGTCCTCTTGCCTTCCGCCCTCATCAAGGAGTCCAGCCCCTTTAGGGAGGTCTTCTTGATCCTCGCCGTCCTGAGGTTAAAATCCAGCTGGGGGACTATGAATGTCCTGACCGCGTCCAACTTCTGCCATGGCGCGAGCCCACTGGCAAAAAGTTTAGCGGTCTCCTCTTCCAGCCTGGCAATGGTGGCCACTGGGGTCTGGTCACCTCTCATCCCAGTGGGCACACCAAGGTGGTCGTAGGTTTCTCCATCCTCAAGGACGCGGAGGGGGGAGCCGTAAATGGTGAACGCGGTTGGCCTCACGGTTCTGCCGGCGACATGAAGTGTCGCACAACTTCTCAGGCTTGAACCTGAGGCCAACCCAGGTCGCCACCGAAGAAGCGGAGTCCAGCAAGGCCTGGAGTGAGGCCTCTGATCTAGCCACGATGGCCAGGTCATCGGCATAGGCCAACACGCTGACCCGCTCCCCGTGCAGCGACACACCGTGCTCCCCCTCCAATGCGAGTACTGGGCGGATTAGGTACTCCATGACGAGGTTAAAGAGCACCGGAGACAGAGGACAGCCCTGGCGGACTCCAGCCTGGAAGGAGATGGCTGGAGTGACCCCACCAGAGTGCCTGATGGTCGTAGCACTTCCCTCGTACAGATCCTTGATTAGGGCCAGCTGGGCCTCCGTGAGGCCCGCACTACGCAATGCCGCCACAACAGCCGAGTGAGGGACACTCCCGAAGGCATTAGCCAGGTCGAGCCACGCTACACATAGTTCCCCACCCCGTCGTCGTGCCTCAGCCAGCAGCTCCTGGAGCACAAAATTATGCTCCAAGCAGCCCTCGGACGCAGTAAACCCCTTCTGCGCCCAAGATAGGAGGCGATTGTCAGACATCCACGATGACAGGCGATGAGCCAATACACTGCAGAACAGTTTGCCTGCAGTGTCTGACAGCGCAATGGGCCGCCAGTTGGTAATCTCATCGGGGGCCCCCTTCTTGTGAATCAGCACCGTGGATGATACCTTCCACGACGGCGGGAAGCGGCCGGCCGCCAAACAGATGTTATAGATGGCGGAAATATATGAAATGTGTTTAAACAATTACGTGCATTTGATTTCTTAATTAATGTATTTAACTATGGGAGAAATTGTTTTCCATGCTACAAAAACCATCATGAACTTATTTATGAGGATAGTATACTGAATGCAAGGCGTCCTGAAAATTTAAAATACTATTCGTGTCTGGTTTAGTAGCGTATTTAAGGTTTAGTAATAAAAATAATGTAATAAAGTCAGCATGGGTACTCGAATATTTGGGATACTAATTTAATATAAAAATAAACGTTCTTATATCTGAATCCAAACTTAGTTACTAATTTAAATAAGTTCAAAAATTAATTTACCTTAAAAATACGCTTCAAATGAGAAGAATAATGTTTAAAAACAGGAAATATTTGACGTCAACCAAAATTCTGATACCAGATCGTATATGCTCACAAAATCTCATATCATGCTAATAAATCTAATGAGATCTTGTACTGATTATTTAAAAACTTGTCTGATGCTGATAAACCCAACAAGGTCGTATTTTCTTATACAAACTCGTAAACATGTTGAAGCATCACTTTCTTTTTTAACATTAACTTACGTTACTTTTCAGAAACTCAAAGTTGTAACTGAATAAATTATTTGGCTTCTTACATTAGTTATTAGTTTTCAGATGGAAATAAATATTACTATTATAATACAACACTTCATATTATTACAAGCTGTAAAATGTCTACTTTTATATTATTTAAGAATGTTTTAAACACTGATTTGTGATAGAAAAGCGTTCATGTTGTAATCAACACAAAAATATACTTATGTGTTGCAAAATTAACTGTTCTTTCTACAGAGTATTACATAAATTTAAAGTAAGAAATTTAAGCACTGGTTTAATTAAACCCAAATAATGATGGGTGAAAATAAAAATATAACTTCCAAGACATCATATTATATACAGAATTGTACGTAGTTTACTTCAATTTTTACCTTAGTTTTTCAGTTTAAGGCAGAAAGTAATATTTCTATAAATATTTGTTTATGTAGGGAATATGGTTTAAAGCTTATTTTGGCCAATTAAAACATTCATTCCAAAGTTTAGAAAAACATAAATGAAAACAATCACATAGCACAAGTCTATATTTCTTTACTTAATATTACAGTTACTTTTCATTCATGTTTAAAGTTTTAGAGATGGTTTTATCCCATTTTTACAAAATAAACATTTAAACTATTATTTTAATGAGATATAGTTCTAAAATTGTAATTATAGGGGCCAAAACTAATATTTATCTTTTGTATTATTTTAATTTTCAAATTCGTAAAAGTGTAACGTTTTATATAATCAGAATAAACTCGATAGTATCTGTAGCATATTATATTTGTAAGATTTATAAGATGTTTCTTACTTCATTATTCAGTAAACAGTGATGTCATAATTTGATTTTAATCACTGCAGTGTTACAAAGCAACTCAGAGTGATGCAAACTATTTAAGCTGATTACATTACAAACTATGGTAATTTAAACTACCGCAGCTAATCTACTGGACCCCACACTTTGTGCTCTCATTGAGTATATTATGTAATATATCAATCTGTTTACTGAGATAATACTTACTCATATACTTACCTATTCTAAAATAACATTATACATTTGATTTAACATTTAAAAATAAATAGAGATAAATTATTATTAGATAAATGATAAAATAATGAAAAAGCTCTAGTTATTATAACCAGATCATAACCCCAGGAGATTTTTTAAAGTGTTTTTTAAGGACATTCTCAAGTTTAAGAACTCGTTTACGTATAATTCTTATATGTGATTTTTTTATATGTGAAATTATAAAATGATAATTTTATAAATTATCATTTGATAAAAAGATAAAATAATGAAAAAGCTTTATTTATTATAACCAGATCATAACCCCAGGAGATTTTTTAAAGTGTTTTTTAAGGACATTCTCAAGTTTAAGATCTCGTTTACGTATAACTCGGTTTAGGTTGTGGTATTATTCGTATAATTACTTCTTCTTTCAGTACTCTATGGTTCTTTCGTGGTTATTATTAAGATAGTTCTACCTCTGCTGATAGTCCTTTTCTGACGGATCAAGATTTATAACTTAAGAAGGTCTAAACAGAATCTGAAAAACTGTAATCTGAGTGCCATACTATCCATAATTATAGTCATAAAAGATAAAATAGATCAGTTCAACATCAGTTTCAATGTTGGCGTATCACTTACTATCTAAGAACCACTTCTACCAATCTATACCAGATCAGTATTGCACTATGGCACTTAAAAGTATCATACTCGCACATGATTCTAGACAACTAAAGAATTGAAACATGTTTATATCCGGTTTCCTGCTATCACTTTAACCCCTGAGAGAAAACTGATGAAGTTTTAAATAGCCTGGAATACGAACTAATGTAGGGGGCAGCGAGCATTCATCCACGTTATGATCAGGATAATGAAACTAGCGCCACATTAGGTTGCAGTATTCATATGTCATTAATTTAATCTTATTTTGCAGAAATAAACATATAGATATTAATAAAAATTACCTTCTTTCTAAATGTTTCGTAATGTGAAATCGATGCTAATGAGTCGAAAGCAACATTTATCGACCACTGGCACTAATCACACATTGCAATGGCAGCGATTCCCATTCACATGCTCGTTGTAGTTGGACGATAGAACTGTGTGTTGCAGCCAGTGTAAAAACAGCATTTACAAATATATAATGATGACTGATAATGTTAGAAGATACAATAACTTAAAAACGCTCAATTTATTATAACCACATCATTCCCTAAGGCAGCGTTTGAAAGAGCTTCATAAGAGAACTTTCTTATAATTAAAACCTCGTCAAATTAAAACAAATGGTTTGTGAAATTACAGGTACAATTCTATCTTCTTCCTATATGAGGACTATATATATATATGTTGTGTGTGTGTGTGTGTGTGTGTGTGTGTGTGTGTGTGTGTGTGTGGTGTGTGTGTGTGTGTGTTGTGTGTGTGTGTGTTTGTGTTGTTTCATGACTTTTCTCAACATTGTTTTGGCTCTCCGATTTAACATGATTTATATCTCAATAGGCATTCAACAAATTCAGAAAAGCTGAATGGTATCACAATCTCTATAATTCTTGTCATTAAAATACCTGCTGCCTATTCGTGGTTTTCAACATCTGTTTCAACGTTTTTTCATTAATTACCAACTAAAACTCTCTTCTACCAATCTCTACTTAAGGTGAATATTGCACTTTTGCGCTTACAGTTATCACAACTTATTTATTCCCACTTAGGAATTGAGACACAATTAATCCGGGTTTTTGCAAACCATCTTCACTTAAGAGTACACTAACGAGACTTAAATAGCCTGGAGTACAATGTAATGTAGGGGTAAACGAGCACTTATCCCGTTTACATTCAGGATAATCAAAGTAGTTAATCTTCAAGTTCTAATACTCATATTTTACAAATTAAGTCTTCTCGAGTAGGATTGGGAACTAAATGGAAGGCATTTGACGGTTCATTACGAAAAAATTAAAAAGTCTGGAGTCAGAGCATAACATTACTGAGCGCTGTGCCTGAATATTGCCGCAATCATGGACTGTAATCTCGCCTTCATACATGTTGCAAAGGCAAACTAATTTTCTCTTGATTATGTCATAACGCAGAATTACTACTATATTACGCACACAAGAACTCTCTCCATTACAACGTAATTAATTTGTTGATTGAATAAGTATTGTCTATACATATTAGTTTACAGTTTCATACTGTAGTAAGTTTTACAGTTTCAGTTAGTTTTATGGTAGAAGGATTTTTTACAATGCTGAGGGATAGCTGTAGGCTCAGGGAATAAATTAATTTTGGGGTCAAATGAACACGCAGTCCGTTCATGCAGTCACACCTTCGTTATGTTCTGTCGAGTCATTCAAATGTCCGCTGTACCGTTATTATACCAGTCATTCTGTGACTAAACTAAATTAAGGAAATGTCTAGATGATTTCCATACATTTCTCACTCGAGGTGTACTGGTTTATAACAATATTGATTATGAAATCTCCTGCGTATCATAATATGTAATCAACCTCTCAGTGGTCAAAGATTCGATACCAGTAGCAGCAAAAAGGTTTGGATAGAAAGATGATATAAGATTAAATAGTAGCCTATGCTTAAATTTCATATAACATCACTAAAACATGTGTAATGTCAATCGACATCAAGGTAAACTAAAAAAAAATTCAGAAACGACAACTCATGCACCTGAAAAAACATTAACATTGCGAGAATTGTTTAAAAAATAAATGCGAAAAATAAAACATGTCTGACACACCTGCACGCTAGTCAATAATACACTTGTTATGGAAAAACAATAAAAATTATTAAAATATCACTTTATATGCAGATGCATAATATTAATCTGGAAGAACGGGCAGGTAGGTCGAGCAAACCTCATCAAGCGGAGCGGCTTATCATACGACCTTCCGACTCAGTGGTCTGATAAAGAAATAGTATGCTTGAACTTCATATAACATCAATATCACATGTACAATACCAACCGATATCAAGGTTAAAAGCAGAATCAAATTCAGAAACGAAAACTCATGCACCGGAAAAACGTTAACAGTGCGAGAATTGTTTGGCAGGATATTCTCGCGTCCGGAAATAACCTGAACCCACCGGGATTAACTGACTGTTATTTGAAGTTGCTCGGGCAATTCAACTTTCCAGGCTATTTTATTGGCGCTTTCGGTATTTTATTATCAGTTTTTACTTTATGTAAATGGAACCGCATCTGAATAATTTACAATGAAATATCTGGGTGACCCAAAGTATGTCCTTGACAGATACCACAATGACTATGGAAGCAAAGGTTAAAATGCCGAAAGCTGCTGCGGTTGATTACACATCCTTTGTTTGGTGCAAGGATTGACGAGTGAAAGCCCCAGTAATCACAGATATTCCACAGTAGCTTTCTCACAAACATTCTTGTTTTGTTTGCTATTGTTTGCCGAAAGCTGCTGCTTTTGATTAAACATCCTTTGTTTGGTGCAAGGATTGACGAGTAAAAGCTCCGAGTAATCACAGATATTCCACAGTAGCTTTCTCACAGATATTCTTGTTTTGTTTGCTATTGTTTGCCGAAATCTGCTGCTGTTGATTAAACATCCTTTGTTTGGTGCAGGGATTGACGAGTAAAGCCCCCGAGTAATCACAGATATTCCACAGTAGCTTTCTTACAGATATTCTTGTTTTGATTAATATTGTTTGCCGAAAACTGCTGCTGTTTATTACATATCTTTGTTTGGTGCAGGGATTGACGAGTAAATCCCCGAGTAATCACAGATATTCCACAGTAGCTTTCTCACAGACATTCTTGTTTTGTTTGTTATTATTTGCCAAAAGCTACTGCTGTTGATTACACATCCTTTTTTTGGTGCAAGGATTGACTAGTAAATCCCCCGAGTAATCACAGATATTCCACAGTAGCTTTCTTACAGATATTCTTGTTTTGATTAATATTGTTTGCCGAAAACTGCTGCTGTTTATTACATATCTTTGTTTGGTGCAGGGATTGACGGGTAAATCCCCCGAGTAATCACAGATATTCCACAGTAGCTTTCTTACAGATATTCTTGTTTTGTTTAATATTGTTTGCTGAAAGCTGCTACTGTTGATTTTACATCCTTTGTTTGGCGCAGGGATTGACGAATAATAGGGGGATATTCCACAGTAGCTTTCTCACAGACAATCTTGTTTTATTTCCTGTTGTTTGTCGAAAATGATTGTTTCATTGTATACGACAATGTGCGTTGTTTAGGCTCTTCGAATAGTACCAGTGTACACTAATCCTGTAATGCAGAGTTCTATATTTTAGGAAATACACACTCCCAAATGTGGTTATAGGACACCTGTGGAAGGCTGCAGGGAATATCAGCAGTAAATGTTGACCAAGTATAAATGCTATTTTAATTTTTGTCTTCAAAAAGTTAAATTATGGTTATTTTGGAATCAGTGCTTATATTCGGTTTAATCGAAGATGAAGATAACCAGTTTCTACAAATTGTCTTCAGTCAATATGTGTTATCTGGCTCCAACCCTTAAACATTATTATATAATATCTAACTACTGAAATAGTAATCAAAAAGTTTGGATATATCAGTCTTTGGCATGAATAATTCTAACTCTACCTTTTGAACCTAACTCAAAATTTTGAAGAAGGTTGTGCCCGGATAAAAAAGTTGTGCCTATCACGTAATAAAATAAAGTTCAGAACTTAAGTTCTGATCAAAAATACCTGAGGGAGCCCTAAAGTATTTGCAAATTATTTGTATATGTATTGTTCTGTACAAAATATTTTTGATTTCCAAGCCCGGCTAATCATTTGCTAATCTATTATCTTTATACCGATAACACGAGTGTTTGGCAGATAGATTCCCTGCTAAACTATATACAATAGAACTGATTCTTAGTAGGCGTTAACAAAGTAGCATACATTTATGACATTTCGAGGGGTTGTAGGTAATAGTCGTATAGAAAAAGGTTTAATATTCAGATCAAAAACAAGTTATTAGGAAATAAATAATTTATTTATTAGGTTAACTTAAAATATTTAATGTTTCTTATTAGCGTAACAGTAACAATTTAATCTAAATTATAATTTGCGAATATTTAAGTAAAAGTTACTTTATTCTGTTTGGATTTCTTTGTCTTTTAACCATCAAAAAAGGTCTATTGGTACCAAGCAAAAAATTAAAACCACTATATTAAAAGGTGACCTGTACACTAAAGATCATGGAATTAATCTGGATTACCGACGTGCGATTAACCGTTTTTAACTTTTAAGCATTGAATCCCACAATTTCGGACAATCTGTGGTCTGTTAGTGTACAGTGTAGATAACTTTGAGAAATTTTGGTTTACAAGTCAAAGATTTTATAGATTCTAGGAGTTCTCACACTCAGGGAACAAATGGTGTCTTACGGTGCCTTACCTGACTTCTGAATAGATATATGTAAAATTTGTAGGTAATAAGGTATATTAACTCTTTTTATGGTAAAAATAAGGATCTGTAACTCATCATTCTCCTCGTTGTTGATATAAACACTTATATAACTTAGTTATATAACTTTTTATGTAAATAACTCTTGAGCGACTTGACTATGTAATAGACTTTCTCAATCTTTCAAAATTCATATTTTCTTCACAATCTCATTTCCACTCCAAATATAGGTTTTTTTATACATCAACACAGAGTCATGTCTTTTTCTCCTTTTTGCATGTTTTTCTAATGCGTAATATTTTCTAATACGCATGTTTGTATAGGTTACGTTTGATATGGACAAACATCACGGTTACGTTTGATATTGACCTTGTGGACAAACATTCCGGTACAGATTTCGATAACATCGTGACAGAAATACATAAACTATTTATCTTTAATTCATTATTTACAGTTATATCCTCAGTAGACTGACATCTCGATAGAGTATCGTTTCCTATGTAACAACTTATCTGTCGATACAAGCTTTCACTCCTGTTTTCTTTTCTTATTCAATTTAGATTCAATACATTGAAAAGAAAAAATAATTTTCACTTCTTAAATATCGGAATGCAATTTTCTTTTAGTAATTTGTATTATTTGTACTGTCATTAATTACATTAATTTTTATCCACTTACCATAACCTTTAATGCGAATTTCCAAAATAACTAATAACAAAAAATCATGTTTTGGAAAGTAGAAAGGCCGTTTAATAATAGTATCAGTTCTATTCTATAATTTTTCATAACAATAACATTTTAATTGCTTGTACAGGTTTTGCAAGTATACAATGCATTTCACTTTAATTCAGTAAACTTATGACTTAACTTTTGATTGATTAATAAAAAAAACTGTTATGAAAGTAATATATGTAATCTGATAATTTTTATATCACAACTTAATCTTCAAATGACATATAATTTAGAACCCTTTTGCCTGTTCTGGACTTGACCAACCTAGGAGCCTACCCAGCCACTTGCAGTAACGTAACACAGAGTGAAGTAACTTGCTGGCGAAGTTACGCCTCGACACAGAAGGGGCGGACAGTTTCCCTGCTAATGTCCCAGGCCTTCCCTCTTACTCTTACCTGATGTGTTTTACCGCTCAACTCAATATATCATGCGGGGAACCATTTATTATCTCAGTCTCAGGTAAAGTTTCTTGTCTGGACAGTAATATTGTTGTAAGTTTTAAGCCGAAGGTCAGAACTGTTCTTTATTATTTTAATCGATCATGTTAAAATGATCTGGTTGAAATAAAAAACTTTTGAAAGTAAACTATTGCTCCATACAACATTGCTCCTTGCAGTTTTTTTTTTCCGCGCTGACAGAAAGTAAGAACGTGCGGATGACTATTGCTGTTTCATATACTCAACCATGTAAATGTTAATATTGTTACCTTTTTCAGCTTTTTATACGTTGTGTTCTTTTTTGTTGTAAAATTAACATAGTATAACATAAATAATTTATTGGTATATAAATAAAACATAGGTTTAAATAAACATACAATTTAAGAACAATTGTTTCAAAATGTAAAGATCGAAATCCATGCCAGTATTTATGTAGAAGTAGGTTTTTCGTATTAGGCCTAGGTTATACAAGTATAAAAATTTCATTTTAATTCAATCAATATTTTCATTTCCAGTTTATAGGTGGTGGCGTCTTAGTAGGTTATTTTGGAAACTCAGTGAAATTTGCCGCAACAAATCTGAGATCTGGAATCTGACCTCTTCCTGTGGTGATGTAGTAACCTAACACATCTATTTTAAAGTAAACAAATAATACCAGAGAATTGACACGCATAAGTAACATGAACTTGATAAAAAATCGTTAATTATTGAATCTTAGCTGGATAATACATGTCAAACAGTTCTGCACTGATCAACGAACCACTGAAATGTTACCAGAGGCTATTAAGTGGGAATCATCACAGCAGAAGTGAATGGCTGAAAATCAGGAAAAACGTTAATTCATTCGTATTTTTCCTTTTACTGTATTAATTTTGTTTTGCTTATAATTTCTTGTAATTTGCTTCTATATGTTATATTTTAATGTTCTTACTCTGAATTCGTTATGACTTATGACAAGAAAGGCACTGAACGCCTGTCAAATAATTAAACATATATGTATTCTCTAAATGACTAAATATTCTATTGCAAAAACATATACGATACAATATTTACACTTTATTTAATGCCAGACGAATAACTGGAATTAACACAAAAAAAATCATAATATTATACCTGTATAAGTCTAAAATGAAGAGCCGAAAATGTGGTCTTCTGAAATTAATCAAAGAAAATAAATTCCCTTTTCTGAAAACATTTTTAGACAGATTTACGACTTGCATGACGTAACTGCTTGTTAATTGCTGATGATGGCGTAGCTAACAATTATATAGCTATTATCCAACCGCTGGTTTTTCTTTCTATACAGCAAAGCGGTTGAGACGCATTGTAAAGTTATAAAAAGGTTTTAAAAGTAGTTGAGTTAGTATAAAAAATAATTTTTAAGTATTTATTACTTAATTAATTAGTAATTATTAATCATTATTAATACCTAAAATAATGATGTTATAGGTATTAAATCAATCATTTCTATTTAACTAAAACTAACCGCTGTTTCCAATTGACAACATATTAATTCAATCTCCAATAGATAATTTAGGGTAGGGAAGAATATTACTTATATATTCCAGTTTCATGACAGTTTCCATCACAATCAACTTCCTTTGCTTTAGAGAATCACATTTTTTTAGTGATTATTTTCATACTTTAGTTATAATAGATTTCTAAAAGGCATAAATAGGGTTGTTTGCGCCAGAATATTTATATGAGAGAGAGCGTCCAGAATGCAGCCAATAATGTTTGTAGTTCGGGTTTTCAGCTGTTCGTTATAAAAAAACATCCCTTTTTATTCTCCCTATCTCCTTATTAATGTAACCAATATGTAAATATACTATATGTATATTTACTATATACAGTTTGTAATGGACATTGTCCAGCAAAAGGGGATGAATTATATTAACAAATTGATGAGATTTCTTCAAAAACGCTACCACAGTCAATTATTGTACTTTCTCATTATATACAATTATCTTTAGTAGTATTAAAGCAGTAATATCAATTTGTTACATTGTATGGGCTGAGCATGGAAAACTGTTGTTGAAAAAAAACATTTATAAATTATGAGTTCTTGTTCGGTTTTGTTTTGGAATAAACTATTATTTGACTATTAAACACGATGCATCAAAATTAACGAATTTAACAAAGGAAATATTTTTACAAGATGTGATATTAGATGATTTTACTACAATGGGAAAACATAATTTTTTTACCACTAATTTGTTGCATCTTATTATACAGTATATATATATATATATATATATATATATATATATATATATATATATATATATATATATATATAAGTAGATATGAATATGGCGGTTCTAGCTCACTTTTGGGACAGACAGAAAATCAAGGGAAAATACTGTTTAAAGGACAATAAACGAATCTGTAAAATCAAACAGTAAGGCGGTTCTAGCTCACTTTTGGGACAGACGGTAAATCAATGAAAAATACTGTTTAAAGGACAATAAACGAATTTGTAACTCACGAATGAAAAATTACCGAATCTATAGCTGTTTGCTTCTACTTTCTCAAATCAATCTATTTGAAATGTCTGCTACGACGAAAAATCTTCTACTCTACAAAATTGATAGTAACACAGTCTTTATCTTTAATAGTCTTCTTTCCAGTAACAACCAAGTGTAATTTTTCATTTTTGTTTAATTCTTTAATCTTTTTCTCATCCAAAACAGTCAAAAATCTGTTCGGTAAGTGTACTTTACAATCTTCCAACTCGGCAATTATTGTAAACCCGAATTTATCTTTCATTTTCTCCAAATTCAAGATTCTATATCTCTTTTTTTCTTCCAATTCCACTAATTTCTTATATTCTTTGAATCTTAGTTCACCAACCTTATTCAACTCTTGTAACAGCGCCGCCATTTATTATAGAAAAATCTTTTAACTAAATTTAGTTAAAAGATTTTTCTATAATAAATAGAACAATCTGAAAACATTTGACCAGAAATTGTGCTGATTTGTGTCAAGTTGTCACAAAAATCACCACTTCTCAAAATTTTAGTTTACAAATTTTTGCTCTTTAAATATGGAGCGGAAAAAGATAGAGTGCCCATACTGCAAAAAAGACATTTTTGAACATCACTATACTCGACATTACAATTCGAAAAATCATTTGAAGAACAAAGAAATTTATAATAAAGAATTGAATTATTTAAGACAATGGGCTAAGGAGAATCAGATCGATGGTCACGAGAAGATGTACAATATAGAAAAATTGCGTGAATTAAAGAAAAACTTTAAGGAAGATAAAAAAGATCTCAATCTATTTAATGATGAAAAAATTCAATCAATCGCTGAAAAATTGTCCATAGAAACAAACGATAAAACTAAGTCTGAAATGATCGAAGAAATTGATAAAACTCTTAACGAAAAACCTGAAAATATCATAGATGTAGAAGTATTATCCTCTATACATGGTCTTTTCAAACAATACATTTTAACGAATTTAAACGAAAATTTCATGTCAATTTACAAATATCTATCAATTATGAGGCCAGAGATTAAAAGTTTAATAGAAAAATTTCAAGAAACCGTTTAAAAATATGAAAGGTTATTTATCTTTAGAATGCGAATACGAACGAACTTTAGTGAACGGTGAACCACAAACTTGTCCTATGTATTTTACTATAAAAGCGGATGAAATCTTCGATGTGAACGACTTTATTACTAAGCAATTTAATAAATTAACACATCGAGAACAAACGAATCATCCAAATAAAGGTTCTGGATGGACATTAAAACGCTGCAAACAACTAGTTTTGAGCCTTAATAAACACGAATTTATGAACGCAGGATCATATATCGATTTACCACAAGAGATCAAAGTAAAGAAAGCTTCTGTAAATATCAAAAATAAAGATGATTTCTGTTTTGTTTATTCTATCCGATGTGCTATGGGAAAACCCGAAAAGAATGCTGACAGAGCAAAGCAATACGAGAAATTTGTAAATGACGAGATATTTTCGGGCTTTGAGTATCCAATGTCTTTAAAAGATATACAATTATTTGAGAAACGCAGCTCCAATTCCAAGTACAAATATCCAAAAATGTCTATAAATATCTATACTTATGACGAAAAACTCAACATTGTTCCATTACAAATTTCCGAAGTTTATAATGCCGAGTTAGAAATCGATTTATTGTATGTTAAACAAGAAGACAAATCTCATTATGTGTTGATAACAGATTTAAATAGATTAGTGAGTTCTCAGTTATCTAAACACGAACATAAAAAATTGCTATGTAGAAGATGTTTAAGCCATTTCTACAAATCTGGAGATTTAGCAGATCATTTAGAAATTTGCAAGCAACATGAAGTATGCAAACCTATTATGCCATTTCCAGGTCAAACAACTAAATTTACTAATTATCAAAAGAAGTTTAGCCATCCGTACGTTATTTATATGGATTTTGAGAGCATATTAGAAAAAATTCCGACATGCAAGAACAATCCACAAAGATCGACTACAACCAAGATTCAGAAGCACATTCCTTATGGTTTTACTCTATATTTAGTGTCAAATGTGACCAATCGTATGTACAAGCCGATATGTTATCGAGCAAAAAATGAAGAAGATTTGCCAAATGTTCCTGCAAAATTGTTTGAAGAACTCAATAAAATATCAAAATACATAGCTACAAAATATAATTCTAAGAACAAAAAACCTATGAAATTAACTGAAGAAGAAGAAATTTCATATCAAAATTCAAACGTTTGTCATATCTGTGAATGGTCTGCTTATGATGTTGGGTCAATTCAGTATGGTTTTACTCCTGATAGTTGGAAAGATAAGAGTTATAATAAAGTGAGAGATCATTGTCATTTAACCGGCAAGTTTCGAGGCGCAGCTCATGCATGTTGCAATCTAAATTTGAAATTTCCTCAGAATATTCCCGTTTTCTGCCACAATATGTCAAATTACGATACTCATTTGTACATAAAAGAATTGGCTAAACAATATGGAAATGTTGATTTGATTGCAAACACCGATGAAAAATATATAAATTATTCTGTAAATTCTGGATATGGCTATGAATTCGAAGGTGATAAGCCAAGAAAATTCATCAAGTTTTCGTTTGTAGACACGTTCAGATTCATGGCCTCGTCTATAGAAAAGTTAGCTAAAAATCTAAAGAGAGAAGACTTCAAACATACAAATCATTTTATACAAGATGGAAGAATGAAATTATAGAAAGACAGCCAAATGACGACGACGAGATTTTTAAAATTCTATCTGGAAAAGGAATATTTCCCTATGAATTTATCGACAGTATTGAAAAAACTTGATTACACAGAAGAATTGAGAATTCAAGATTTCTATTCACTTTTGACAGATGAGAGCATATCTGAGAAAGATTATCAACACTACTTAAATGTTTGGAACAAATTAAAAGAGAAAAATCTAGGAAATTACTCTGATCTCTATAACATTCAAGATGTTCTATTGCTCGCTGATATCTTTGAAAATTTTAGGAATATTTGTTTGAATTGCTATAAGCTTGATCCAGCACACTATCTAACAGCTCCCAGTCTTGCATGGGATGCTATGTTAAAATTAACGAAGATAGAATTACAATTAATTAGTGATTATAATATGTATTTGATGATCGAAAAAGGTATTCGCGGAGGCATTTCTCAGTGTATTAAACGATATGTGAAAGCAAATAACAAATATTTAAAAGATTTTGATAAGACAAAGCCCGAAAACTATTTACTCTATCTCGATGCAAACAACCTTTATGGGTATGGTCTTATGCAAAAACTGCCGTTTAGTGATATCAAGTGGATGGATCCTAAAACGTATACAAAAGAAGAGTGGCAAGAAACAATTTTAGAACTCACTGGCGACGAAGATTATGGCTATATTCTCGAAGTCGATCTTGGATATCCAACAAATTTACACGAACATCACTAGGATTTACCTCTTGCTCCAGAACATTTTAAAAACAAACTTTGCACAACTCTACTGGATAAAACTGAATACGTTGTTCATTCGAGAAATTTGAAGTTCTATTTGGAACAAGGTATGATTTTGAAACATGTGAATAGAGTTATTGCATTCGATCAGAAGCCTTTTATGAAAGAATACATTGATTTTAACACAAACATGAGAACCAAAGCTACAAGCGACTTTGAAAAGGACTTTTATAAGCTGATGAACAACTCAGTTTTTGGAAAATCTATGGAAAATGTGAGAAACAGATGTGATATTAAGCTTGGAAATGAAGAATTTTCAATGAAACAAGCTAAGAAAACAAATTTCAAATGCTTTAACATCTTTGACGACAACTGTATAGCGAGTCACATGTACAAACAAAAGGTTAAATTTAACAAACCGATTTACATAGGATTTTCAGTTCTCGACCTCTCAAAATTGCTAATGTACGAGTTTTATTACAACAAATTAAAGAAGTTTGATCCAGATTTGAATCTGTGTTACATGGATACAGACAGTTATTTTCTAGAATTGAAACGAGATCCTTTTAAAATTATTAAAGAAAATATAGATGACTTTGATACAAGTGATTATCCAAAAGATCATGAATGTTTCACTACTAAAAATAAGAAGGTAATAGGGAAATTCAAAGATGAGTTAAATAGCGAAGTTTTAGAAGAATTTTGTGGTTTAAGGTTCTAAGATGTACTCGTACAAATATCTAGATAAAAACCCAGTTAGGTGTAAAGGAATTAAGAGAAGCGTTGTAAATAAAACAATAAATATCGAAAACTTGAAGAGATGTTTGTTCGAAGATAAAGAAGAATTTAGGGAGATGACAGTCATCAAAAGTTATAAACATGAGTTGTACACTGTTACCATAAACAAGCTGGCACTGAACGCTAAAGATGATAAGAGAATTGTCCTAGAAAATAAGATCGATACAGTACCGTATGGCTATAAAAATGAAGCAAAATCTGATATATTAGACGAATTAAATAAACTTGGAAACTTTGATATGTAAATGGAAGATGATTTAATTCACTGTCACAAGTGTAAAAAGAAAACGAAAAATATAGATTCAAAAATCGTTCAAACTCAAAATGGATTGTATAGAATTGCTGCAAAATGTTTCAAAATGTAAGACAAACAAGAGTAAGTTTATAAAGAATCCAAATCCAAAACCTGTTAAGCAAGAATTGAAGACTAAAGATGAGATAGAGATTGAAGCTCGAGAAATTCATGCACCAGTACGAAAAAAGTTTAAAAAGAGAAAAAATTATAACATTAGGAATTGACGATTTATGGGCAGCAGATTTAGTTATAATGTCTAACTATTCAGATCAAAATGATGGATTTAAGTATATGTTAAATGTTATTGATACTTTCTCAAAATATGCTTGGTCAAGAGCTATCAAAAGAAAAAACGGCAAGGATATTTCAAAAGCTTTCGAAGATATAGTAAAAGATGCCATAAGGATCAATCACAAACCTCCTAACCTACTTCATACAGATAAGGGTTTAGAGTTTAAAAATAAAGAATTTAACGATGTTTTGAGGAAATACAACATTAAGATTTATCATACTGAAAACGAAGAGAAATCAAGTATTGTAGAGAGATATAACAGAACTCAAAATGAGAGAATGAAAGTAATTTTTGAGATTAATAAAAACTTTAAATGGATCGATATTCTTCAAAAAATCGTAAACAATTATAACGATACAGTTCACAGCACAATCAAAATGAAACCGAAAGACGTAGATAAGGATGCAGAAAAGGAGTTATTAGAGACCGTTTTCAAGTATGTTCCACCTGAAATTCACACGAAAACTAAATTTAAAGTCAATGATCATGTAAGAATTGTTAGTAAAAAACAAACATTTTCGAACAAATATAAGAACAATTGGTCAAGAGAAATCTTTGTGATTTATCAAATTAATAACACAGATCCTGTAACTTATAGTATAAAAGATTTAAATAATGAAGAAATAACCGGAAAGTTTTATGAATATGAATTGAAGAAGTCAAAACTGTAATATAAATTTTCTATATATAAATGGCGCATCAAAAGAAATGTACAAAGTGCAAAGAATTTAAAGATTTAAATGAATTTTATAAAGATAAAAATAGGAAAGATGGAATGCATTATAATTGCAAAGATTGTGAAAGGGAATATCATAAAGAATTATATGATAAAATAGAAAAAATTAACTTTGGAAGATAAAGAATGTCTTAAATGTAAAGAAACTAAAAAAAATTTCAGAGTTTAATAGTGATCACTATAGTAGAGATAAGAAAGACTCATATTGTAAAGATTGTGTAAAGAAGAATCTTCACAGATTATATTATGAAGATAATCATTGTGAATGTGGAAGAATTATAAAATGGTTTAAATAACTATGAAAAACATTTACAAACCAAATATCATAAGTTAAGAGTTTTTTAATAAAATTTAGTAACATTTTCATCGTGTAATAATTTTTTCTATATAAACGGAGTCTCAAAAGAAATGTACAAAGTGTCAAGAAGAGAATAGAAAAGACTGTTATTGTAAGGAATTATACGTTAAAATGAACAAATTAACTTTAGAAGAAAAAAATTGTTACTTTTGTAAAGAAATTAAAAATATTTCTGAATTTAATAACTGGCAGTATAGTAAAGATAGAAAAGATGCTTTTTGCAAAGATTGTGCTAAAAAAATTTTCAGCGAAAGTTATAAAAACGAAATGCCTTGTGAATATGAAAAAAAAAATTCTACGATGGTTACCTAGTTATGCTAAACATTTACAAACAAAATATAATAAATCGAGAGTTTTTAGTAAAATTTAGAAACATTTGCATCGTGTAATTTAGATATTCTATAAATCAGTCGAGATTCTGCCATATTTGTAGTAAAATGATTTCCGTTGTATAAAATATTCAAAGATTCTTTCATTTGATTATAAAGATTTATACTATTTGGATCACTTTGTCGTAATAAAATTTCCATTTCTGGGTAATCAATTTCAAGTTCTTTCAATCTTTTCGGTATTTCTCTCTTTTGAGCTCTGATAACGTAATAAGGCCATTCCCACATGTGATTCTTCTTAATTAACACAAAAACGTGGTGTTTTTTCTTATCAAAATCTTTACAAACAAGATCTGGTTTCATTAAGTCAATTTTTACACTTTGTTTTGCAATTATTTCCGTTTTGATTTCATCTTTAATTTGCAAGTGTTTAACTTTGTCCTCTAAATATTTAATCTTGTTTTCAAGTTTGTACTCGCCATATTTTCTAATACTCAGTAAAACTTCTTCTAAAACCCAGTCTTGAAATAATTCTGCTATCTTCGTTTTTGATTTCAGTATTAAACAATATATGCCTGGTTCATTGATGAAAATAGTGTCTGGATGTAATTTTTGTAAGAGTCGCGATTCGATACCCTTGTCAGAATCTATGTTTTCAAAGCTTTTTTTGTATTTTTCTTTAACATGATCTATGATAGCTTGTCTCGTATTTTTAAATTCCAATATTTCTGCAACATCTTTCGCTTTAAACCAAATTTCATTATTTTCGTCAACAATCGTAAAAATATGTTTGTTATCGAATGTAAGTTGGTTATTGAGCAGATCCACAACTGACTCCATTTAGATAGAAAAAATTTAACAAGCAATTTTTATTTTTGAGTGTAAAGACCTGATTCATTAATGAAAACAGTACAGGGATGAAGATTGTTAAGGGGCCATTCGAATAGCCCCTTGTTTTTAAGTAAAAATATTGAATTTTGTCATCATCATAGACATTTTAATCTAATCGCCTCTCATCAACAATCTTAAATATATTGTTGTTTTACTCTCATTATTTAATAAATTTCCCTCAGAGTCTTGTATAGTTAGAACGATTTTTTGAATTCTTTTAATATTTTTTCTAATTGGAATATAATCGATTTCATTTGGTTTTTCACTGATTTTTGATCCATAAGCAACATTTGGGAAAAAAGTGTACAAAATTTCAGATTCTTTGTGTAAATGTTCGGTATGATTTTCAAAACTAGGTTCAACGAGATTGCAGTGCACTTCAATTACATCAAACGGTCTAAATTTTGGCGTTTTATTTCCTAAATATACCTGATTTGGCTCAATAGTTTCTTGAACAAACCCTAACAATTCCACAATAATTGCTGAAAACATTATTCTTACTGGTGATTTTATTTGAATTTTATTAGAGAGATAATTTTTTTTGCATTTCAAACTTGTTTTCGTCAAAGTTTAAAGATATATCTGATTGTTTGAATGTTTTCAGATAATTTTTAAGGGAATTTTTAATTTGATCGAAAGTATAATATCCTTTGTTTAAACCATAATATTTTGTTATGTTCTTCTCACTAAATCCTATACAATAAGGAGAACTTTCACTAATATTTATTACAAAATTGTCAGAATAAAAAGCCGCTTAAACCGATAAAATAATTTGATTCTTCCTCTAAGTGTATAGGATGTTCCAAGTTTAAAAATAATTGAGAGCTTTCTGAAGTCAACTTGAACAGCTTCATTTTCGCAAGCGTTGCTTCAAGATGAAAATCTTCTATTTAAATGGAGAAATTTTTAAAGCAAAAAGATCAGATAAAACTTCAAACGTTTGAAGAAAATAAGAAAGATCAACCAATCAGATTGTTAATTGTTGGTTCAAGTGGATGTGGAAAAACAACTTTATTATTGAATTTTATCTACAATAGGTTGATTCCTTATTCCAATTTGTATGTTTTTAGTAAAATCTTTAGAACAAGACGCCTATAAAAAATTACAAGAAAGATTTGAAAATATTGAGAAAAACTTAAACAAAAAAATATCACATTTTTATAATGCTTCTGAGGACATAGTTCCGTTAAGCGAATGTAAACCCAATTCGTTAATCGTTTTTGATGATTGTATTTTAGAAAATCAAGACGTTATTAAGGAATATTTCGTAATGTCCCGTCACAAAAACATATCTTGTATCTATCTTTCTCAATGCTTTTCAAAGGTTGATAAACAAGTTATAAGATGTTCAACCTGGATAGTTGTAGGATATTTGTAATAAACCAATGCGGAGTCACAATATGGTTTTAAGAAGTTCATCTCGCATGAACCAATAATAACGAAAGGGCCCATTCCTGTTCCCCTTCCCTTGTATTTCCGCCATCTTGTTTTAGCCAGCCGTCACGATTGCCATTGGCTAGTCCCTCTGGTCAGTCGTAGGTGGTTAGTAGACGAGTGAAGACGTATTGTGACCTGTATTCCGTAGTTTAGTTTTAATGATTAGTGTTTTGTATAGTTTTGTATTAAGTGCATGTCTTTAGTGTTAGTGAAGTTGACAACAACATGTAGGTTGTGATTCCTGACTTAGGCGTGCCACAACGCTTTAGTAAGATTTGTTTATTTTAACCTAGTTTGTAATTATGTATTAGGTTAGTTCTTTACCTGAAGAAGAGATCAGATTGCAGATCTCGAAACGTAGTGTTACTGTTTTCTTGTTTCACTGAACGATGGCAAATGTCCGGAAAAATCCTGTTTCCTTCACAATCCTTCCATCGTCAAAAATAACCTTTAAACAAAGAATTGATTCTCGGTACGGACCCGGAACCAGTAAACAAATCAAAGACCTTGAGAGCTTGCATATTAAATTAACTAAACACATTAATCATTTAACTTTCTTGCATAAATGTAAGGTTGAAGATCTTATGCCTATAGGGTTTAACTCTAAAAAACTCCTTTTCATAGTAGGAAAGCCAGTAAAATTTTGTCTTCTGCTTCTAAATCTTTACTTAAAGAAAGAATTGCATATCATCATCGTGAAAGATACCTCCTCCAAAATAGTATTGAGTGTAAAAAAACTGAATTAAAAACACTGATCGGTACAGAATTCAACAAAATTCTCGAAAGCATCCAAAATAGATGTATAAAAGTTTCTGAAACAGATAAGAAAAAGAAAATCTCCAAACTGGAAAAGATTAGGCCTAAAAAATGTGATTTGCCTAAGGATGGCAACGTGAATACGGATGCAAATAATAAAAATGTAATCAACCTCTCTTCAAAAATCCTGAATGAAGCGGAAATATCAGTCTTATCCAAGGGTTTAAACTTTTCTGTGGCAAAAAAAAAATCGGTAAAGGCACTGGATTTCGTAACTGGAATCGAGTCGGCTGTTTCACAGTTACCTGAGGAACAGGGTGACCGGTTTCGTTGTGAGGCCAGTCTTTTACTCAGAAAAATTCCTCCCACAAAACCCAATTTGACAATAGAGGAGAAAAAGGCCAGGTCGATCCTTGGGAAAGACGACACGGTCAAAATCTTACCTGCCGACAAAGGCAACGCTACTGTGGTACTTGACTCAGTAGCGTATAAAGAAAAGATTGCGGAAACTTTAAATACTGGCAAATATACAGTTTTAAATAAAGACCCGACTGATTCATTTGAACGCAAAGTAGCAAACACCTTAAGAAAACATAAAGAATTTTTTTCAGATAAATTTAGATCTAAATTAACTCCTCACCACTCAAAAATCCCCCATATGTATGGCCTTCCCAAAATCCACAAACCTACCATCCCTCTTCGGCCCATCATTAGTTCTCGTGATTCACCTTGCAGGGAATTGTCTAAAGTCCTCTTGGACATCTTAACGCCATTGGTAGGAAAAACTGACTCTTTCATCAAAAATTCCAGGGATTTCGTAGAGAAGTCAAAGTCCCTAAAGTTGACTGAAACTGACAAACTGTTAAGTTTTGATGTCGAAAGTCTATTTACAAATGTACCAGTTCCAGAAACTCTCGGGAATTATTAATTCACGTCTCAAAGAAGACCAAACATTAAAGGATAGAACTAAACTTCCCGTGCCAGTAATTATGGAACTGTTAGAACTATGCACTCAATGCAATTATTTTGAGTTAGAGGGTAAAATTTACCGTCAAGATGAGGGGATGGCAATGGGTTCTCCACTGTCTCCTATTTTCGCCAATATCTTTATGGAGGAATTCGAGCGAAAAGCTTTGGCTTCAGCTCAATTCAAACCGAAGATTTGGTGGAGGTATGTGGATGATACCTTTGTTATTTTTTCTCATGGAGACATTGAATTAAATAATTTTTTGAATCACATTAATAGTATTTCTCCTTCCATCCGCCTCACAATGGAAGTGGAAGTCCAAAACAAGCTTCCCTTTTTGGATGTGTGTGTATTAAGAGATAGGGATGTCCTTAAGACAACTGTTTTTCGAAAGATAACACACACAGGAAAATATTTAAATTATCAATCCAACCATCAAAAATCTGTCAAAGAAGGAGTAGCCTACTCGTTGTTTGATAGAGCAAAGAGCTTGTGCTCAGATAAAGATGGACTAAAAGAAGAATTTAAGAAAATTGAATCGGATCTCAGAAGCAATGGATACCCTCAATTAGTAATTAATAAGTGCAAACGAACCAGAAGAATCATTCCTGAGTCAGAAAAACAGAATTGTGATAAATTAGCGTTTATGTCAATCCCTTATGTGCCGGGATTATCGGAGAAAATTAGAAGAGTAGGTAGAAAGTACAACATTAGAACCGCGTTTAAAACACACAACACTCTTAGACAAAGTCTCGTAAAAACAAAACCAAAAAATGGCACACAGGATTCCAAAAACTGTGTTTACAGTATAAAATGTAGCTGCAATAGGGAATACATAGGCGAGACAAAAAGACCACTAAACGTAAGGATAAAAGAACACAAAGAAAACACGAGAAAGGGTTTCACAGAAAAGTCAAAAATTGCATACCATTGTTGGTCCGAAGACCATCATATGAATTGGGATGAAGCCCACATAATACATCGGGAACCACATTTCTTCAAAAGGAAATTAATTGAGGCAACTTACATTAAATTGGCAGACCAACCAATCAGTCAACCATCAGTCGAGATTAGGCCGCTTTGGTTGCCAATTCTAAAAAATGAACTAAAGAGAAAACCAAAAGTATCAAACGGATCGGATATTTGTAATAAACCAATGCGGAGTCACAATATGGTTTTAAGAAGTTCATCTCGCATGAACCAATAATAACGAAAGGGCCCATTCCTGTTCCCCTTCCCTTGTATTTCCGCCATCTTGTTTTAGCCAGCCGTCACGATTGCCATTGGCTAGTCCCTCTGGTCAGTCGTAGGTGGTTAGTAGACGAGTGAAGACGTATTGTGACCTGTATTCCGTAGTTTAGTTTTAATGATTAGTGTTTTGTATAGTTTTGTATTAAGTGCATGTCTTTAGTGTTAGTGAAGTTGACAACAACATGTAGGTTGTGATTCCTGACTTAGGCGTGCCACAACGCTTTAGTAAGATTTGTTTATTTTAACCTAGTTTGTAATTATGTATTAGGTTAGTTCTTTACCTGAAGAAGAGATCAGATTGCAGATCTCGAAAACGTAGTGTTACTGTTTTCTTGTTTCACTGAACGATGGCAAATGTCCGGAAAAATCCTGTTTCCTTCACAATCCTTCCATCGTCAAAAATAACCTTTAAACAAAGAATTGATTCTCGGTACGGACCCGGAACCAGTAAACAAATCAAAGACCTTGAGAGCTTGCATATTAAATTAACTAAACACATTAATCATTTAACTTTCTTGCATAAATGTAAGGTTGAAGATCTTATGCCTATAGGGTTAACTCTAAAAACTCCTTTTCATAGTAGGAAAGCCAGTAAAATTTTGTCTTCTGCTTCTAAATCTTTACTTAAAGAAAGAATTGCATATCATCATCGTGAAAGATACCTCCTCCAAAATAGTATTGAGTGTAAAAAAACTGAATTAAAAACACTGATCGGTACAGAATTCAACAAAATTCTCGAAAGCATCCAAAATAGATGTATAAAAGTTTCTGAAACAGATAAGAAAAAGAAAATCTCCAAACTGGAAAAGATTAGGCCTAAAAAATGTGATTTGCCTAAGGATGGCAACGTGAATACGGATGCAAATAATAAAAATGTAATCAACCTCTCTTCAAAAATCCTGAATGAAGCGGAAATATCAGTCTTATCCAAGGGTTTAAACTTTTCTGTGGCAAAAAAAAATCGGTTAAAGGCACTGGATTTCGTAACTGGAATCGAGTCGGCTGTTTCACAGTTACCTGAGGAACAGGGTGACCGGTTTCGTTGTGAGGCCAGTCTTTTACTCAGAAAAATTCCTCCCACAAAACCCAATTTGACAATAGAGGAGAAAAAGGCCAGGTCGATCCTTGGGAAAGACGACACGGTCAAAATCTTACCTGCCGACAAAGGCAACGCTACTGTGGTACTTGACTCAGTAGCGTATAAAGAAAAGATTGCGGAAACTTTAAATACTGGCAAATATACAGTTTTAAATAAAGACCCGACTGATTCATTTGAACGCAAAGTAGCAAACACCTTAAGAAAACATAAAGAATTTTTTTCAGATAAATTTAGATCTAAATTAACTCCTCACCACTCAAAAATCCCCCATATGTATGGCCTTCCCAAAATCCACAAACCTACCATCCCTCTTCGGCCCATCATTAGTTCTCGTGATTCACCTTGCAGGGAATTGTCTAAAGTCCTCTTGGACATCTTAACGCCATTGGTAGGAAAAACTGACTCTTTCATCAAAAATTCCAGGGATTTCGTAGAGAAGTCAAAGTCCCTAAAGTTGACTGAAAACTGACAAACTGTTAAGTTTTGATGTCGAAAGTCTATTTACAAATGTACCAGTTCCAGAAACTCTCGGAATTATTAATTCACGTCTCAAAGAAGACCAAACATTAAAGGATAGAACTAAACTTCCCGTGCCAGTAATTATGGAACTGTTAGAACTATGCACTCAATGCAATTATTTTGAGTTAGAGGGTAAAATTTACCGTCAAGATGAGGGGATGGCAATGGGTTCTCCACTGTCTCCTATTTTCGCCAATATCTTTATGGAGGAATTCGAGCGAAAAGCTTTGGCTTCAGCTCAATTCAAACCGAAGATTTGGTGGAGGTATGTGGATGATACCTTTGTTATTTTTTCTCATGGAGACATTGAATTAAATAATTTTTTGAATCACATTAATAGTATTTCTCCTTCCATCCGCCTCACAATGGAAGTGGAAGTCCAAAACAAGCTTCCCTTTTTTGGATGTGTGTGTATTAAGAGATAGGGATGTCCTTAAGACAACTGTTTTTCGAAAGATAACACACACAGGAAAAATATTTAAATTATCAATCCAACCATCAAAAAATCTGTCAAAGAAGGAGTAGCCTACTCGTTGTTTGATAGAGCAAAGAGCTTGTGCTCAGATAAAGATGGACTAAAAGAAGAATTTAAGAAAATTGAATCGGATCTCAGAAGCAATGGATACCCTCAATTAGTAATTAATAAGTGCAAACGAACCAGAAGAATCATTCCTGAGTCAGAAAAACAGAATTGTGATAAATTAGCGTTTATGTCAATCCCTTATGTGCCGGGATTATCGGAGAAAATTAGAAGAGTAGGTAGAAAGTACAACATTAGAACCGCGTTTAAAACACACAACACTCTTAGACAAAGTCTCGTAAAAACAAAACCAAAAAATGGCACACAGGATTCCAAAAACTGTGTTTACAGTATAAAATGTAGCTGCAATAGGGAATACATAGGCGAGACAAAAAGACCACTAAACGTAAGGATAAAAGAACACAAAGAAAACACGAGAAAGGGTTTCACAGAAAAGTCAAAAATTGCATACCATTGTTGGTCCGAAGACCATCATATGAATTGGGATGAAGCCCACATAATACATCGGGAACCACATTTCTTCAAAAGGAAATTAATTGAGGCAACTTACATTAAATTGGCAGACCAACCAATCAGTCAACCATCAGTCGAGATTAGGCCGCTTTGGTTGCCAATTCTAAAAAATGAACTAAAGAGAAAACCAAAAGTATCAAACGGATCGGATATTTGTAATAAACCAATGCGGAGTCACAATATGGTTTTAAGAAGTTCATCTCGCATGAACCAATAATAACGAAAAGGGCCCATTCCTGTTCCCCTTCCCTTGTATTTCCGCCCATCTTGTTTTAGCCAGCCGTCACGATTGCCATTGGCTAGTCCCTCTGGTCAGTCGTAGGTGGTTAGTAGACGAGTGAAGACGTATTGTGACCTGTATTCCGTAGTTTAGTTTTAATGATTAGTGTTTTGTATAGTTTTGTATTAAGTGCATGTCTTTAGTGTTAGTGAAGTTGACAACAACATGTAGGTTGTGATTCCTGACTTAGGCGTGCCACAACGCTTTAGTAAGATTTGTTTATTTTAACCTAGTTTGTAATTATGTATTAGGTTAGTTCTTTACCTGAAGAAGAGATCAGATTGCAGATCTCGAAACGTAGTGTTACTGTTTTCTTGTTTCACTGAACGATGGCAAATGTCCGGAAAAATCCTGTTTCCTTCAAGTTATAAGAAATAACCTGAATATGATGTGTATTTTTAAGCAAGATGATCACTATTCGAGAAAGATTTATAACAATTATGTGGGATCTGATATGAGTTTTAACCACTTTATTGAGTTATGTGATAAAATTTGGAAGGAAGACTACGGATTTTTAACTATTAATCTAACTTTGAAGCCTAAAAATGGTAAATATCTGAATAAATTTTCTAATATAAATGCTGCTCAGTGGTCTGACAAATCTACTTGATAAAATATTTGTTACAAATTATTTTTATATTATCTTTAATTTTTATTTACATTATGAAAATAACAGAAAAACGGTAAATCTGTTCACGTTCCACGTTTCACGTTCCACGTTTTTACGTTCCACGTTTTCACGTTTCGTGTTCACGTTTCACGTTCATGTTTTACGTTCGTGTTCACGTTCCACGTTTCGTGTTCACGTTCTCGTTCACGTTTTACGTTCCACGTTCACGTTTTACGTTCCACGTTCACGTTTTACGTTCCACGTTCACGTTTTACGTTCCACGTTCACGTTTTACGTTCCGTGTTCACGTTTCGTGTTCTCGTTTCCACGTTCCACGTTTACGTTTCAAAATTTTCCTAAATAAATGGCGAAACGTAACTTCTGAAGAAGCGAAAAAACTTGATCAAATCGAAAAGAAATTAATCAAAGAATTTAAAGAACAGATTCGAATGGATGAAGAAGAACAAGAACTTATTCAAAAAATTAATCAACCTGTAACTTCTGCAATAAAAAATGTTGAGGGCAAAATTGAAAATGTTTTTAAGCGATAATCAAAATTTAATGAATTTGGTTCCAGTTGTACGACAATTTGCCGATATTTCGATACCAGAATCTGAGTTTGAATTGCCAAAATTACCATCTTCAACACCATTTAGACCTCGAATCATTGAAGACTCTACCATAGTTGAACCAATAAGTCCTGGAACAACGGATATAATAATTGGTAAAATTGGTAAAAAAATTCCTTCCTAGAGTAAAAGATGATAAATTTGGTTTGTATTGGGATAAAAAAAAGAAAAGTTTTATGATTGGAAATTTTACCCGTTAATTTTGAGCATAATGATATCATTATTAATGAAAAAACATATGAAGGAACTCAGGGTTTATGGAGATTATTAACAGGCACTGATGTTCCAAAAGACGGTTTATATTCTGAAGAAGACTTGAAAAAGTATACTGAAATTTTATGGAAATCTGATTCAATTTACAAAAATAATTATCCATCTACTAAGAAACCAAAGTCAAGTAAAGGTAAAAAATATCTCAATTTGATTAAACCAATTTGGGAAAAAAGAATCGAAGGATCAGGTGTGAGAAAATACAGTGATAATAAGATTGAATACAGATATATCGACGATTTGACAAAACTCGATGGAATTATTAATTATATTTATGCTCAAGAGAAGGCTGGAAACAACAATTTTTTGAACGAAAAGAAAGCGATTAAAGATTTTATTTCGAACAAACTTGATGAAATGATTGAAAAACCTGATGGAATTAAATATTTAAAACGAGTTTTGCCGGCAATAAGTTCATCTATGATTGAGGGTAGTGGACTTTTGAATGATTTTATCAACAATTTACCTTTTGAATTACACGTACCAACTTATCAGTATCTGGGGCCTGGCACAAAAAAAAAAAACTCGAAAAAAAAAAAGACTAAAAAGAGGAGATACTGGTATAAATAAATTAGATCAAGCTGCTATGGAACACGATATTTTTTATGCAAAACATAGAGACACAAATTCCAGACATATCGCAGATAAAGTTTTGCAAGATAAGGCAATGGATAGATTTTTATCAAAAGATGCTAGTTTAGGTGAAAGATTTGTTGCGCTTCCAACAGCTGGAGCAATGTTTTTGAAGAGAAAACTAGGAATGGGAATCGAAGAGAACTTGAAATTTTAACTATATAAATGGAGGTGAACGTAAACTTCAGCAAAAATCAGAAAGAAAAAATAAAATCCGCTTTTAAGAAGAAAATACCCGTTAGTATTCAATTTAAAATAGATCAACTAAAAAATGGCGAAGATAAGATATTTTTAACAAATAGACAATACAATAAACTCGAAAAACATAAGAAAAACAATAAAGGAACCAGAATAGAATTTTCTTATAATCAGTTGAAAGAACTTAAAAATGGTGGACTTTTGAAAGATTTATTAGATTTTGGAGAAAATATTCCAGTTGTTAAAAATGTTGTTCCTTATGTTCGTAAAGCTGCTCCAATCGTTAAAAAGGATGTGATTCCTATTGTTCGAAAACATTTTAAATTGGTTAGATAAAGAGTTGGAAGATGTTACAGGATCTGGATTAGATGAAAAAACTTTGAATTACGTGAAATCAAACATTGAAAAAAAAATTTAAACCTTTAACATTCGGGGAATTGAAGAAAGAAAATCTGCAAAAATATTAAACATTTTAGAGGAATCTTCATGAGAGATACATTACCTGAAAAAGTTAAGAAATTTGAAGAATGTGGAATTGTGAATTTAGACTCGATTATGGGAAGTGGAACGCATTGGATTTGTTATTATAAAAATGATAAGAATGCATATTATTTTGATTCGTATGGAAGAATTGAGGACAAACCACCGAGAGAATTGATCCAATATTTAAAAAAATCAAGCGTCTACTACAATGATTCTCAGATTCAAGATTATAAAGATCCCCCAATTTGTGGTCATTTATGTGTTTTTGTTTTGAATGAACTGAGTACTGGTAAAGATTTTAAAGAAGTTGTTAACAAATTATTACTTAATAAATATGGATTCACAAAATATTTTTGACGTATTTGGAACACAAATTATTCAAAATGTAGATAATAGTTTGAATTTTGATAGTTTGAGAAATGAGTTTGATAACAAGTTAGAAAAATGTATTACAAAACCTTCCAGATTCAGATATGTTTGCTGTCGAGATTGAAGATTTTAAAGCAGAATATGATAACAAACTTGCAAATTTCATGAGTTCAAATGAAGTTGCTGATAAAATAAAAACATTGGAAAAAGAAGTTGATGATGGTGTAAAAAAATTATTTACCAATTTAATGTCTCATATCGAAAAAGCTGATAAAATTACTGAAGCGATCAAAGTTGAAAAGAATTATGTTAGTTTGGCTAATAAAAAAAAGAATTGTCGGTGTTCGACCTGGTATTGACAAACATGATGTTGTTGTTAAAGAACAAATTTTAAAACCTCTAAAATTATCAGAAAACATCGATATTGTTGATTTACATGATCCGAATGTTAAAAATGCCTTAGATTTTAAAGGAAAAAGAATTAGCAGTGTTAGTAAAGGAATTAATCCATTTGATGTTGTTGTAATGATTCAATTAGAAGATCATATTAAAATGTTTAATGAAACTAAAACAAAATTATGAGAATCATAAACAGCATGTTAAAGATTTTACAACAGAAGTCTATGACAAGTTAGAAGCCAGAAATAGAAGATCAGTAGACGATGTTGGTGAATTACTTGATAAAGTAAATAAACTAGAAGAAAACTTTAATACATATAAAAATAATGTTAATGAATTAGTTAGTGAAGTAATTAACAAAATTCTGGAAAATTTTGATACACGTTTCAATGAGAAAGTAAACTTTTTTGAAAATTTAGGTACACGTTTCAATGAGAACGTAACACATAATAATGAATTACTTAAAAGAATAGATAATCAATACTCTTTATATCTCGATAAAGTAAATAAACTAGAAGAAAACTTTAATACATTTAAAGAAGATGTTAATAAAACTTTTTGAAAATATTGATAACAGATTTAATGGATTAGGCGGCTATGATGACTAATTTTCCTTATATAAATGGCGCTCATATACTGTGTGAGGTGTAAGGCAAAAACTGAAACAAATGATATAAAATACTATGCAAACATCAATGGAGTTAAGAGAATTTCTGGAAAATGTGCTGAATGTAACGCTAAAAAGAGCCAATTTATAAAAACTTGATTTGAAATTTTTTCCTAATAAATAGAGATGGCGGGACATTACAGTGCTTTCGATCTTTTTATAATGCAACATGAAAGAGATTTGAAAAAAGAACATTGGGATGATATTTCTCAAAAATATGAATTATCCGAAGATATGATGAGATTATACGTAAACAAATTGAATTGGTATAACATTGCTAAATATCAAACTTTATCATCAGAGTTCATTCAAGAAAATATACATTATCAATTAAAAGATCATATGTCTGTTCTTTGCCTCTATCAACACTTGAGTATAAAGTTTTTGGATGAAAATAAAGATACAGTTGATTGGAACAATATTATAGATAGCGGTTACTATCCTGTGCAAATTTTATTGAAATATGTGACCGAGATCGCAAAATTTAAGGAAGAGAATCCTGAATATGACGAAGTAGATCATTAAAAAATGACTCTAATCTTTTTAATTATTTTACTAAAATTTATATCTTTTCTTATAAAAACGTACATTAGATCGATGAAAAAATGATACATGATGTTTAAAATTTCTAAATTTTCTCTTATTAAATGGCGGACTACAGAAAATATGCTAGTGATATTGAAAGGGCGGAGTTTAAAAATTTCTATCCAATTAGTAAACAACATTTGAATGAACCGAATAAAAGAACTGAGTTTAATATTGATTTTGGAGATAACTTTTGCTCGTCTAACTTCCAGTTTTATATTTCTGGAACTTTAACAAAACAAGATGGTCAAGCATATCTTGGAACTGATAATGTTAGATTAATCGATAATTTTATTACCGTTTTTATTTTCTAAGATTGAAGTAAGAAAACACAATAAATTGATAGAAGAAGTCGAAAATTGTGGTCAATTAAGCACTATTAAAGGAACTATTTCGTATTCAAAAAGTGATGTTATTTCTCAAACTTCTAATGGCTTTGAATCAGATTTTAAATTTGGTGTTTTTGAAGCAGCTGGAAATTTATCTCATTTTGGATTAGGATTTTTTGAAAATGTTACTATTCCGATCTATAAAGGAGGATTTTATCTAAGTTTTATAAGAGCAGAAGACGATGATGTGATATTAAAAACAAAAACTGGAAATGATATGCCAGTTGATGGCAAAATTACAATTACAGATTTTTTTATTAGAGTTCCAATGATTGATTATAAAATCACGAGTAAAATAAGGTTGATTGATGAAATTACAAAAAGTCAAAACATTATGTTTAATTTTCTAGATTGGCAATGTATTGAACAAAAAGGTATTTCCGGAACAACTTATTCGTTCGATATCACAAATATTTATAGAAATATCTTCAATCCCAAGTTCGTTATCATAGGTTTTCAAACAGATAGACAGAATAATCAAGAGAAAAATCCTTCAAAGTTTGATAGTTTGAATGTAAAAAAATATCAGAGTAAAATTGAACGGTTCTTATTATCCAGATGAATTACAAAACTTAAACATTTCAGGAGGTCTTTTCAGAATCATGTATCAGATGTATCAAGATTTTAAGAAAGTTTACTGTAATAATAAGGAAATGTATTACAATCCTAAAGAATTTTTAGCGAATAGACCTATTTATGTCATTGATACAACAAAGAGTTTGACAAATATTTCTGGTTCAAAGAACGATATAATTATCAATATGGATTTTCAAAAAGCTGTTACAAACTCGACATGTTATGTGGTTGTGGTTTCTGAGAAATTTTTAGCCTATGATGTGATTAAGAACGATATTAGAGAAATTCAGTAAAAATCGCGTTATTTTCACTATTATTCGTCGGATAGTTTTAAAACTTTACATAATTGTTAAAGACATTGATAAAAGTATTCATTTTAAATTGCAGTAAAAAAATTTGAAAAATAGTGATGATATTAGGAAAAAACTATTTCAAAGTCATGGACCGGAAGTGATGATTTTACAAAATACTTTAATATTTACTGAACCTATATACCAAATTTCATCAGAAAAGCTCCAATAGTTCTCTAGATATAAGAGTTTAAATATAAGGGATGATTGGGGTAGATTTTGAACATTTTGTTATTTTCATGAAATTTTAAGTAGAACTCGCTTGTTTTTGAAGTTTCAGATTTGTCTGATAATTTTTTTATATTTTGTTTTTTTATGAATATTAAGAAATAGGGGATGATTTCACCCTTATGGATAAGTTAAGTCGAAAGAGTTAAGTATTTACTATATGTGTACCAAATTTCATTAAAATCGGTTGAGTGGTTTTTGAACAACAAGGTTTGAAAGAAATATTGATATATACTTATTTAATATACATTGGAAACTATAACAGTTCTAGGGAATTGAGACATTTCATTTTAACATGTTGGTAACACTACATCTCGTCTTCATCTCTTGCTGGGCGTTGGCCACGTATAGCTAGCCATGTGTGATCCTCCTCTATTTTAACGAAATTTAACAAGATATATCATTATTTAGAAGATTCTAATGTATTTGCAAGTTGAAGAAAGAAGATATGGACTTTATAAAGTAAGAAGATTGCTGTGAAGATCTGTGTTTCTTGTTAAAAGTGAAGTGAAGTGTTCCACTGGGCGTTGTCCTTCATATTTAATAAGTTTCTATTATATTCTCGAAGAAAGACATTACAAGAAGATTGTGTGTTGAATTTGTGTAGACATTCTAAACTGTGATAAAAACATTGTGTGAAAATAGTGTTCATTTGTAATACAGAATTAAGTGTTTTTACAGTGATTTCATTGTCGCACACGGCGTGTGCAAAGCAAGGTCATTGTTTGGTGTCACTACTGTCCTTGTACCACACACGGCGTGCGCAAAGCAAGGTCAAGCGTTAGTGGTACAAACGCTCTCAGCAGACGTCACAAATCTAGAGTTGATTGAAATAAAACATATGATACCTTTCTTCTTATCCCATTCCCAATTTCTTAGAAGTTAAGTAGATATCGCAAAAACACGCACACTAACAACACTCATTTTGTATGTCTTTAACAATAATTGATTAAATTCATGTTATTCTCTTTCATTCCTTCTAATACTTCAAAAATATAACTCTTTCGCCACTGAAAAATCTCGATTTCTTCCGTAATGATCTTTGTAATCATAGACAAAATATCCTAAATAGTTGTACAATAGAATGAAATTATTTCTATTTATCTCTGTTGTAGAAATGTAAACATAAACATTTGTGCTGAAAAATTTATATCTTGGTAGACTTAGTTCCATAATCTCCATTTATAAAAAAATCTTTTTTTGTTTAAATGGAAGAGTACAATGCCAACTGTTACAAGTGTTATAATAGAGGAGAAATTATTCATAAAAAATATTTAGTTTGTAGAGATTGTAATTTAATTTTGTATGAAAGACCTAAACCTAAGAAATTTCGAAATAAACTAACACATTTGAATAATCTGCTTATGAAATTACAATACGGAGACAAGAAGCAAACAAAATTTGTTACAGAATTTAGAAAACAGAATAAAAATTTTTACTTATCTCTTGGAACCATTGACAAAATTATTTTCCTTTTCAAAGAATACATTAGGTTTGTAGGTATCGATACACACGTTTATTATGAAAAGATATTACCTGTATTTTTTCATTATCTGGATGTTGAATTTGTCTACGACTTTAAGCCAGAAATCCTCGATGATTTTATAGTACATTTGGAGAAATTAAACGAAGAACCTCGTGAAAAGAATGCGGTTTTACTCACATTCTCCCCGACTTCTCGAGTGATTGTTAGCAAATTTCATTTTTTCCGTCTTTAAATTTTTTCTATTTAAATGGAGTTCTTGAAAGAGTTAAATGATATTGGAGAATGTAAGTTTAAAGAGTATAAGAAGTTAAATGAATTGGAAGAAAGGAAGAAACATAGAATCTTGAATTTGGAGAAAATGAAAGATAAGTTCGGGATGACAATAATTGCCGAGTTGGAAGATTGTAAAGTACACTTACCGAACAGATTTTTGACTGTTTTGGATGAGAAAAAGATTAAAGAATTAAACAAAAATGAAAAATTACACTTGGTTGTTACTGGAAAGAAGACTATTAAAGATAAAGACTGTGTTACTATCAATTTTGTAGAGTAGAAGATTTTTCGTCGTAGCAGACATTTCAAATAGATTGATTTGAGAAAGTAGAAGCAAACAGCTATAGATTCGGTAATTTTTCATTCGTGAGTTACAAATTCGTTTATTGTCCTTTAAACAGTATTTTTCATTGATTTACCGTCTGTCCCAAAAGTGAGCTAGAACCGCCTTACTGTTTGATTTTACAGATTCGTTTATTGTCCTTTAAACAGTATTTTCCCTTGATTTTCTGTCTGTCCCAAAAGTGAGCTAGAACCGCCATATTCATATCTACTTATATATATATATATATATATATATATATATATATATATATATATATATATATATATATATATATATATATTAGCCATTAATCAAGACAACTTATAATCACGACAGAGTGGTCTCGTCAAAAGGATATCACCACAACTTAATCTGTATTAATCAGCCAAATAAAACATCATTAAAGGTAAGTTACTTTACTATTTACAATTTTACTTTATAGCAAGATCTTCAGCTACAGAGTTCAAGAGAGAGAAAATAACTACGTGTTAATTTGCTTATTATTCTGCCAATAATTTTGTTCCAAGTACATCAGAGTAAACTTTCTAAAGAACATACTAACCAGTAACGAGTAACAGGGTTATATATGATTTTTATCTTTCATTTAATGTTATATTATAACTTATTGATACCTCTACTTAAGGTTGAGCATTCCATTTTTAGTTGGGAAAATAATTTTTTATTTATAGACATTTAAATACATACAGGAGGAATTAAATGTAATTAAATTAGGAGATCTAAGCAATTGCGTATTTAGGCTAAAGACAAAAATGTGAAATTTTTCAGTTTGTGCATGAGTTACAGCTTTAGGGGAGAGACTCTGCTGAATAAGAATGTAAACCACCATAAAGAGGTAAGTTGATATAATGTTGGTTAGTGAATGGAGAATAACTGCTTCAGCAAAACATATGTGTTTTAGTAATCAGCTGTTTTAAACTAAACAAAAACCCGCATAAGAAAAGCATTGGGCAGAGCGCTGTAGTCAGACGCATATCAATACAACAAAGGATTTATTTACAGGGTTGATACCAAACATGTTTATAAAATAATAGAAAGTTTTAGATATGAAGAATCACCACAAAAAGATCAAATCATTCTTTTAAGAGTACATAGAGATAATTTAAGACATTTACACGAATCTTGTAAAATTATTCTGAGGACTATAGTTTATTTTCTATTAATAAAAGCTTGCCACTTCCTATAGTAATATTATCTGGGCATACTAAAAATTTAAAATCCTTATCTTCAACAGTTTTGGATGTATGGATTTTGAGGAGCCACAAATTCTACTTAAAATCCCAACCAATACTCGTAAATGATTAAAAGACGTTTTATTTCGGTCAAAATAAATCATACGAAAGCCAATTTAACTACCTTAATGTTCCCAGATGCGAGTTTTAAGTTATATTGTTCCCAAGAACGAAAATATCTGTTCGGAATTCGTAATGGTATTTAAATTAGTAAAATGTGAAAATATAAATGGGACTCATTTTTATACAACCATTAACAATAAATCTATTTTTTAACATTTTTATTTTTAAAAATGTTTACAATAAATTGTTGATTATATTACTTTTTTATAAAGACTTCCTTAATCGTCTTTAAAGAATTTTAACTTTAAAACATTCCAATTTAAGACTGTATTTTGTTTTAGTTGTGTATCGCTGGAGTCACTCCTTGTACGTTTCGACATACTACCATATAATAACCCGTATATAACCAGAATCACAAAAATTCAGAATTAATAAACATTTTTTATCAAACACAACATATTCAAGTACATTCAAGTAGCCCGTGCGGATAGTTTTGGCCAACCAACTTGCTATTCAGTTCCGAACGGTTAACTTACTGAACCTACCTGAGATTGCAGTTCTTCACTCAATGATACGTTGCTGTGGGTTACTTATGTCACCCACTTACAGTATAAATCCAAGTGTACCATTGTTGTCGTCCATATTTCTTCTGTTTTTGTGGGGAAGTGTGGTTATTTATTTGTACTAAAAGTTACCGGTGGCTTCGCACGCAGTTTCGTAACATGTATGAACATTTCTGACTTGATTTAGTTATATTTCCAACGCCAATTTTGAGTTTTCCTTGTTTATACGATCAATGAAATATGTAAAAAGGTGTGTATTTATGTCCATTGTGATTTTCTCCAATCTTATTATTTTTGTTCCAGAGTTATTGTGGTATTTATGGATCATTATCAACAGATTCGATTCTCCACCATAAACGAAAAAATTGCCTATATTCCCTCTTATGTCAAACATGTTAACACTTATTTATTTTCTCATAAGTTTGAACCACTCAAGAATGTCGGAACCTCACAATGAGTGTGTTCTTACACCCTTCTAAAGTATTCGACTGCGTTAACCACAACACACTGCTCGACAGACTTGAGTCCCATGGTATCAAAGGCGTGCCCCTTAAATCCCCATTTCTAAGTCATAGATCCCTAGTTGTCTAAATATTAAATCATCGTCAAAACCAATAGAATTGTTACGGTACGGGTTTCCCCAGGAGTCAATTCTTAGTCTTGTGTTTTTCCTCCTTTACGTCAACGACATAGTCATTTATATATGGAGGACTAGTGCATGATATGCATGTATATGCTGATGATACTCTGTTTCCAGTGCAATATAAAAATGAAGTTTATTGACATCAGCAACTGTGTCAAAAGCTTTCACAGCCTCAATCTCACAACAAAAACTTCTAAATTTCGCTTTGCGTGATGTGGGCAACCAGTATGGACCTTACGTTTGGTGGCTGACTCTGGAAGAAGTCCTCTCTTCTAAATACCAGGGAAGATCGAGGGTTGACTTGGAATGAGCACATTAATATTTTTTTCAAATTTTCTAAGTGCGCAAAACTCTTAGTTTTAAAGACTATTCAATCTCCAAGAAAACGATTCTAACAATCGCAAAAATAAAATTTAGAGAGTCGTGCAGGCAAGCTTTCAAGGAGTTGCAGCTGTAGACTCTCACATGTCTCTACATTTTGGAAACCACTTTGTTGTATGTATAATTGTGCCTTAATCAGAGGCGGCGGAAGGCATACATACAGTATGCATGAGACGCGAGGTATAGAAAACTACCGAACTGGGAAACACAGAACAGTAGTTTTTGAACACCTGCCCTCTCGGGTCGTGATTTTAAAAACTGTGTGTGAATGAGATCTTTATGATATGAATGTAAAGAAATTTAAGATTAAAAAAACTAATGACGTTTGCTTACACGATTTACAATTGTCGCTGCAATAAAACTGATTTGATTTGATTTGAAGGTTATAATACAAAGTTCAGTTCTCATAACATAATTTCCCAAAGTCAGCATCATTTGTGTTCTCTGTTACTATTTTTAAACTATAGAAGGTGGGATATTGACTTAGGCATTCCACTAATTACTTTCAACTAACTTACAGCGAAATGCAGATGCAACAATAGGTTCAGTACTCAGATTGTGATTTTTCGGTTTGACGACGTTTTTTACTGGTGATTTTATGAAGAACTAGGCGTTGTCATAATATATTATTGGTCTTTTCCTTCATGGATGATTTAAGAAGATTTCCTTTCCAAGCAAAAGTCAAAATAGTTGTAGTTTAAACACACAGTGGGGGTCGCCAATATATTTTTATACTTATTACGTAAACAATGTTGTGTGTGAAGGATAAAGAATCCCGGAACATTGGACAAATTTTAATTTAATATCACTAGTAAATGAATACACATTTTCCAATTTTATTCTTGCAAGGCTTTTTGAAATAAATGATTCTTCCAATGCCAGAATATTAAAAATTCCTTTTGTGACATTTTTATTACAGCTAAGTTGAAGAACTGTGATGCCCCGATACTCAAATACCAAGAACAACACGCGACCTCACTTTGCAACAACTAGGTCAGCTTTACTTTGTGTGCCTGATGAAAAATTCATCTTTAGAAAGGCATCTGCAGCGGAACTGTCATGAAAGTTCTTGCAAGCAACTTCAAATATTTATAATAATCATGTTAATCATACTTAACCTGAAAATAGTAGTTAAGTTGTTACTATGATTCACAACAGTAACAAAATGTAACCCCCCCACCCCCCCCCCCCCCCACCCCCCCCCCCCCCCACCCCCCCCCCCCCCCACCCCCCCCCCCCCCCACCCCCCCCCCCCCCCACCCCCCCCCCCCCATTTGTAAATGTCTTTTAAGACTATAGAATTGTTGAATTTCCCTTCCGCATACGCAATGAACTGGTCCAGCAAAGATTTCTCTAATACATTCTTTACAATATGCTTGTTTTTTATCTTTACTATAATGCCAATTGTTAAATTCAGAAATATTCTTAACTATTTTACAGCGTGTGCATTCTTTCTCTTCTAAAGTTAATTTTTTCCATTTTATCATATAATTCTTTTCTATATATTTTTTCACAAGCCTTACAATAAGCTTTCTTTCTATCTTTACTATAATGTCGATTGTAAAATTCAGAAATATTCTTAATTTCTTTACAAATGTGACACTCTTTCTCTTCCAAAGTTAATTTTTCCATTTTATCGTATAATTCTCTTGCATATTTTTTACGACAATCCTTACAATAATAGTATAATCCATCTTTTCTAAGCTTATCTTTATGAAATTCTTCAAAATCTTTAAATTCCTGACACTTTATACATTTCTTTTGAGACTCCATTTATATAGAAAAAATCTTTGACTTTCTCAATTCATATTCATAAAACTTTCCGGTTATTTCTTCATTATTTAAATCTTTTATACTATAAGTTTACAGGATCTGTGTTATTAATTTGATAAATCACAAAGATTTCTCTTGACCAATTGTTCTTATATTTGTTCGAAAATGTTTGTTTTTTACTAACAATTCTTACATGATCATTGACTTTAAATTTAGTTTTCGTGTGAATTTCTGGTGGAACATACTTGAAAACGGTCTCTAATAACTCCTTTTCTGCATCCTTATCTACGTCTTTGGGCTTCATTTTGATTGTGCTGTGAACTGTATCGTTATAATTGTTTACGATTTTTTGAAGAATATCGATCCATTTAAAGTTTTTATTAATCTCAAAAATTACTTTCATTCTCTCATTTTGAGTTCTGTTATATCTCTCTACAATACTTGATTTCTCTTCGTTTTCAGTATGATAAATCTTAATGTTGTATTTTCTCAAAACTTCGTTAAATTCTTTATTTTTAAACTCTAAACCCTTATCTGTATGAAGTAGGTTTGGAGGTTTGTGATTGATCCTTATGGCATCTTTTACTATATCTTCGAAAGCTTTTGAAATATCCTTGCCGTTTTTTCTTTTGATAGCTCTTGACCAAGCATATTTTGAGAAAGTATCAATAACATTTAACATATACTTAAATCCATCATTTTGATCTGAATAGTTAGACATTATAATTAAATCTGCTGCCCATAAATCGTCAATTCCTAATGTTATAATTTTTCTCTTTTTAAACTTCTTTCGTACTGGTGCATGAATTTCTCTAGCTTCAATCTCGATTTCTTCCTTATTCTTAGATTCTTTCTTTACTTGTTTTTCATTTGGATTCTTTATAAATTTACTCTTATTTGTCTTACATTTTGAACATTTTGCTGCAATTCTATACAACCCGTTTTGAGTTTGAACGATTTTAGAATCTATATTTTTCGTTTTTTTCTTGCATTTGTGGCAGTGAATCAAATCATCTTCCATTTACATGTCAAAGTTTCCAAGTTTATTTAACTCATCTAATATATCAGATTTTGCTTCATTTTTATAGCCATAAGGTACTGTATCGATCTTATTTTCTAGAACGATTCTCTTATCATCTTTAGCGTTCAGTGCCAGCTTGTTTATGGTAACTGTGTACAATTCATGTTTATAGCTTTTTATTACAGTCATCTCCCTAAATTCTTCTTTATCTTCGAACAAACATCTCTTCAAGTTTTCGATATTTATTGTTTTATTTACAACGCTTCTCTTAATTCCTTTACACCTAACTGGATTTTTGTCTAGATATTTGTACGAGTACATCTTTGATCTTAAACCACAAAATTCTTCTAATATCTCGCTATTTAGTTCGTCTTTGAATTTCCCTATTACCTTCTTATTTTTAGTAGTGAAACATTCATGATCTTTTGGATAATCGCTCGTATCAAAGTCCTCTATATTTTCTTTAATAATTTTAAAAGGATCTCGTTTCAATTCTAGGAAATAACTGTCTGTATCCATGTAACACAGATTCAAATCTGGATCAAACTTCTTTAATTTGTTGTAATAAAACTCGTACATTAGCAATTTTGAGAGGTCGAGAACTGAAAATCCTATGTAAATCGGTTTGTTAAATTTAACCTTTTGTTTGTACATGTGACTCGCTATACAGTTGTCGTCAAAGATGTTAAAGCATTTGAAATTTGTTTTCTTAGCTTGTTTCATTGAAAATTCTTCATTTCCTAGTCTAATATCACATCTGTTTCTCACATTTTCCATAGATTTTCCAAAAACAGAGTTGTTCATCAGCTTGTAAAAATCTTTCTCAAAGTCGCTTGTAGCTTTGGTTCTCATACTAGTATTAAAAATCAATGTAATCTTTCATAAAAGGCTTCTGATCGAATGCAATAACTCTATTCACATGTTTTAACACCATTCCTTGTTCCAGATAGAATTTCAAATTTCTCGAATGAACAACATATTCAGTTTTATCCAGTAGAGTTGTGCAAAGTTTGTTGTTATAATGTTCTGGAGCAAGAGGCAAATCTTTATGATTTTCATGTAAATTCTTCGGATATTCTAGATCGACTTCGAGAATATAGCCATAATCTTCGTCGCCAGTGAGTTCCAAAATTGTTTCTTTCCATTCTGCAGTTGTGTAAGTTTTTGGATCCATCCACTTGATTTCGTTATATGGTAAATTTTGCATTAGGCCATACCCATAAAGGTTATTAGCATCGACGTATAACAAATAGTTTTCGGGCTTTGTCTTATCAAAATCTTTTAAATATTTGTTATTTGCTTTCACATATCGTTTAATACACTGAGAAATGCCTCCGCGAATACCTTTTTCGATCATCAAATACATGTTATAATCACTAATTAATTGTAATTCTATCTGCGTTAATTTTAACATAGCATCCCAAGCAAGACTGGGAGCTGTTAAATAGTGTGCTGGATCAAGCTTATAGCAATTCAAACAAATGTTTCTGAAATTTTCAAAGATATCAGCGAGCAATAGAACATCTTGAATGTTATAGAGATCGGAGTAATTTCCTAGATTTTTTACTTTTAATTTGTTCCATACATTTAAGTAGTGTTGAAAATCTTCCTCAGATATGCTCTCGTCTGTCAAAAGTGAATAGAAATCTTGAATTCTCAATTCTTCTGTGTAATCAAGTTTTTCAATACTATCGATAAATTCATAGGGAAATATTCCTTTTCCAGATAGAATTTTAAAGATTTCTTCTTCGTCATTTGGTTGTCTATCTAGAATTGCGTTCAGACCATCTTGTATAAAATGATTTGTATGTTTGAAGTCTTCTCTCTTTAGATTTTTAGCTAACTTTTCTATAGACGATGCCATAAATCTGAACGTGTCTACGAAAGAAAACTTGATGAACTTTCTTGGTTTATCATCTTCAAACTCATACCCATATCCTGAATTTACTGAATAATTTATGTATTTTTCATCGGTGTTTGCGATCAAATCAACGTTTCCATATTGTTTAGCCAATTCTTTTATGTACAAATGAGTGTCGTAACATGACATATTGTGACAGAAAACTGGAATATTCTGAGGAAATTTGAGATTCAAGTTACAAGATAAATGAGCTGAACCTCTAAATTTACCTGTTAAATGACAATGATCTCGTACTTTTTTTCTTGTTTGATTATCAAAACCCTCACATTCACAAATATGGCAAAGATTTGAATTTTGATATGCAATTTCTTCTTCTTCGGTCAATTTCATAGGTATTTTATTCTTAGAATTATACTTTTTAGCTATGTATTTCGATAATTTATTAAGTTCTTCAAACAATTTTGCAGGAACATTTGGCAAATCTTCTTCATTTTTTGCTCGATAACATATCGGCTTGTACATACGATTGGTCACATTAGACACTAAGTATAGAGTAAAACCATATGGAATGTGCTTCTGAATCTTGGTTGTAATCGATTTTTGCGGATTGTTTTTGCATGTGGGAATCTTCTCTAATATGCTTTCAAAATCCATATAAATAACGTAAGGATGAGAAAATTTCTTTTGATAATTAGTAAATGATGTTGTTTGACCTGGAAACGGCATAATTGGCTTACAAACTTCGTGTTGCTTGCAAATTTCTAAATGATCTGTTAAATCTCCAGATTTGTAGAAATGGCTTAAACATCTTCTGCATAGAAATTTTTTATTTTTACACTTAGATAACTGAGAAAATACAAGTTTGTTTAAATCTGTTATCAAAACATAATGAGATTTTTCATCTTGTTTTACATACAATAAATTGATTTCTAATTTGGCGTCATAAACTTCTGAAATTTGCAACGGAACAATATTGAGTTTTTCATCAAAACTATAGACATTTACAGACATTTTCGGATAATTATACTTTGCTTTACTGCTTCGTTTTTCAAATAATTGTATATCTTTTAAAGACATTGGATACTCGAAACCTGAAAATATCTCGTCATTTACAAATTGTTCGTATTGTTTTGCTCTATCAGCATTCTTTTCAGGTTTTTCAATAGCACATCGGATAGAATAAATAAAGCAATAATCATCTTTATTTTTTGATATTTATACAAGCTTTCTTATCTTTGATTTTCTTTGGTAAATCGATATATGATCCTGCGTTCATAAATTCGTGTTTATTAAGGCTCAAAATCAGTTGTTTACAGCGTTTTAATGTCCATCCAGAACCTCGATTTGGATGATTTGTCTGTTCTCGATGTGTTAATTTATTAAATTGCTTAGTAATAAAGTCGTTTATGTCAAAGATTTCGTCTGCTTTTATAGTAAAGTACATTGGACAAGTTTGTGTTTCACCGTTCACTAAAGTACGTTCGTATTCGCATTCTAAAGAGAGATAGCCCTTCATATTTTTAACGGTTTCTTGAAATTTTTCGATTAAACTTTTAATTTCTGGACGCAAAATAGAAAGATATTTGTAAATTGACATGAAATTTTCATTTAAATTCGTTAAAATGTATTGCTTGAAAAGACCATGGATAGAGGATAAAACTTCTACATCAATGATATTTTCGGGTTTCTCATTAAGAGTTTTGTCAATTTCTTCGATCATTTCAGACTTAGTTTTATCGTTTGTTTCAATGGACAATTTCTCAGCGATTGATTGAATTTTTTCATCTTTAAATAGATTGAGATCTTTTTTAATTTCCTTAAAATTTTTCTTTAGTTCACGCAATTTTTCTATATTGTACATCTTTTCATGATCGACAATTTGATTTTCTTTAGCCCAATTCCTCAAATAATTTAGTTCTTTCTCATAAAGTTCTTTGTTTTTTAGATGATTTTTCGAATTGTAATGTCGAGTAAAGTGATGTTCGAAAATGTCTTTTTTGCAGTATGGGCACTCTATCTTTTTCCGCTCCATATTTAAAGAGCAAAAATTTTAACTAGCGATTTTTACTATATTGGTTTGCAGGAGGTAATTTAAATTCTATAATACTATTTTTTCAATATTTTTAGAATTTGAAAAAGTAATGATTTTTACTTGAATTTGACAGAAATCAGCACAATTTCTGGTGAAACAGTGATAGATTCTTCTATTTATTATAGAAAAATCTGTAAACTAAGACTTAAAATTATTGAAAAAATAGTATAATTATAGGACAAAATAGTACTATATTGGTTTGTAGGAGGTAATTTAAATTCTATAATACTATTTTTTCAATATTTTTTTCTTTAACTTTTCCAAGATTTTTCATTAAGATTTTAATATATTTACAACAGAATTTTCGAGAAATATCGTTCACATTATCAACTTTAAAGCTAAAAATTCGCAATAATTAGAGAAATTCAGTAGATTTTCAGGATTTTTCAAAAAACTCTAGTATATATGCACCTTAAGAGCTGTGGTTTTGACCCTAAAAACACGTTTTTAGGGTCAAAACCCCGGTTTTTTGTGTATTTTGGAAGTATAGTGTTGATTTTTCACCTTAAAAGTGTAGAAGTATTAATTTTTTTCTATGTAAATGGCACTGTTACAAGAGTTGAATAAGGTTGGTGATTTAACATTCAAAGAATACAAGAAATTAATAGAATTAGAAGAAAATAAGAAACACAAAATTGTGAATTTGGAGAAAATGAAAGATAAATTCGGGTTTACAATAATTGCCGAGTTGGAAGATTGTAAAGTACACTTGCCAAACAGATTTTTGACTGTTTTGGATGAAAAAAAGAATAAAGAATTGAACAAAAATGAAAAATTACACTTGGTTGTTACTGGAAAGAAGACTATTAAAGATAAAGACTGTGTTACAATTAACTTCGTGGAATAAAGATTTCGAAGATTTCTGGATTTTTTCATTAAAACAGCTTAGAAATTAGAAGCCTACAATGAACAGTAAAACAGCTATAGATTCGGTTAATTTTTCATTCGTGAGTTACAGATTAGTTTATTGTCCTTTAAACAGTATTTTACGTTGATTTTCTGTCTGTCCCAAAAGTGAGCTAGAACCCTTACATTCATATCTACTTGTGTGTGTGTGTGTGTGTGTGTGTGTGTGTGTGTGTGTGTGTGTGTGTGTGTGTGTGTGTGTGTGTGTGTGTGTGTGTGTGTGTGTGTGTGTGTGTGTGTGTTCAAGTTCAAGTTCAAAAATACTTTATTCAGAAAACAATACAATCTTTTTACAGATATAATCCTCTCAATGCACCTAACAGAGCGTGCGGGAGGGCAGTTGGTAATGTACACAACTCACTACAGACTGCTCGCTTTAAATTATTTCATGCTGTCAAGTATATTAATACTGAATATATTTAAACTAAATAATTATAACAGGGTGTCAAGCAATTATATATTAAATTCTATTCTAGCAGTCGGCTCTAAATGAGTTCAAAGTTATCTACACTTAAAGAGTACTAAATAATTTAACAAATTCAACAAAAATACATAAAAGTTCAACAGTCAGTAAACTCTCTAAATAAGATAACAGATAATACAACACAACTAAACAACAATAACTATATAACAACATTTTCAACACACAAACTTAAACTTACAGAAACACCAATAATTACTATGTGGTAGGATGTTTATGTACCAGGCAATGAACTGTTTAAATTATATAACAGTCAATAAACTATAGTACGTAATAATATATATAGTATTTAAATAATAAGTTTCATTAACAATAACATAATAATAATAAATAACAAATCTTATAAACAATAATATAATATTAATAAATAACAAATCTGATAAACAATAATATAAAAATAACAAATAACAAATCCGATAAATAATAATGAAATAATTATTAATAATAGTAATAAATAAATATAAAACTAAAGATAATAAATAAACAAAGAATTCAACGCGCAATATTGAATAAAAACACCCTACATAATACCTAATAAATACCAATCTTTGATCATTAACTACCCTGCAGGGTTTTTACATATTCTATAACCTTAACTTTACTCTAGATTTTTTGTCAAAACTAACGCTTTATGTAACAGGCAATAAACTTTTTAAACGATATAACAGACAATAAACTATAGTAAATAATAAATAACAAATCTGATAAACAGTATTATAATAATAATAAATAAATAACCAACTAAATATAATAAATTAAACAAAGTATTGTACGTTCAATATTTAATAAAAACACCCCACCTTATATACCAATCTTCAGCAATTAAATATCTTGCAGGGTTTTTACATATTCTATGATTTTCATCTTTACTCTAGGTTTTTTATCAAAAATAACACTTTGGCCACTATATGATAAAAACTTGTTATAAATTTTTGGTGCCAGATAACAAAATTGATGTCTACTAGTCTCTTTTGTAAGAAATGGAACTTCTAATGCTACATTCTGATTTAACCTAGTTACTCTATTATTTTGTTTAATTTTGAATTGGCTAAAATTCTTTTGGATGAATAAAATTATTGAATATTGGTAAAGTTGACCAAAAGTTAGTATGTTATTTTGACTAAAAAGAATGCTCATTCTCTCCATTTTTTAACGTTAAACATTGTTCTAAGAGCATGTCTTTGAGTCATAACCAGGGGTTTGAGCAATGTTATAAAAGTTCCGCCATAGTGTATAATGCCATACCTCATCAAGCTTTCAAACCAGCTAAGATATACATTTTTTAATTGCTCACATCTTATAAATCCCTTTAAGTGGTAAAGGACATAGTTCGCTTTTCGTAATTTTTGCGACAAAAAATCTATATGATAGTTCCATTTCAAGCGTTTGTCTATGTACATGCCAAGATATTTAACATAATCAACAACCTCAATACTAGCACAGGCACACTTATACACGCATTGATGTTTATGACAGTACAAACTCAGTCGTTCTCTATGTACATCTTTAGGAATATCATAATCATAAAATATCATACACTAAGATTTCGATGAGGTAATCAAAAGTTTATTGTTAATTAACCACTGTGAGATTTTTATAAGATCTTTTCTAATTTTTAACTGTAATGTTTGCTTATTGTAGGCAGAGCACACCAGTGCAGTGTCATCAGCATAGGCAAACACAGAGGAATAAATATCTAAATTTAGCATGTCATTTATGTAAATAAGAAACATTACAGGACCCAAAACACCTCCTTGAGGAGTTCCAAAATGTAATTCTAAAGGATCACTCAAAATATCTTTTATCTTTACCACCTGTTTTCGCCCCTTACAGAAAGATTCCAGCCATAAAAATGCCAACCCACCGATACCAAGCCTTTTAATTTTTTTTAGCAATATATTAATATCCAATACATCAAATGCCTTCTGGAAGTCGAGATAAACAGCTGCTGTGTAGTTGTATTTATCTGAGGCACCAACAATAGTAGTAACATGCTTTTCTATAGCCAGGTCTGTTCCCCGCCCAGGAAGAAAGCCATATTGATTATTAGAAAAAAGTGAGTTTTGGTCTAAATAATCTAATATTTTATTTTTAATTAATGTCTCTAGGATTTTTGCTATGACATTAATTACTGATATAGGCCGGTACGACGATACTTCCTTGCTGTCACCAGATTTAAAAATGGGAACAACAGAGGCTATTTTAAACTCATCAGGTACTTTTCCTTGCTCTAATGACTTTTTACAAATAAAATATACATGTGGAGCAAAAATATCTAAATTTTGTTTAATTGTAAGTATACTAATACCATCAATACCCGAAGTACGCTTATTGTTTAGTGAATTAATTACATTAACAACATCTTCATATGTACAATCAAATTTGTCCAAATATAAATTATACTCTTCATCAGTTTCCATAAACAAATCATAACCAAAGTTTTCATATTTTAATATAGAAATTATAGATGTGTAGTAGTTGTTAAATTCATTAGCAACCTCATATTCATTGCCTGATACATTCACCACCTTATCTTTAACCTTAATGTAACTTAATGCTTTTTTTTATTTTTAATAATTCCTTTTACAACATTCCAGTATTTCCTACAGTCATTTTTACAGTCGTCAATCAGAGAAGAATAATACTCAATTTTGGTTTTCTTAATTTTTCCAGCTACAAATTTTGAAAAGGTTTTATACTCATTCCTTAAAGGTATGTTAAGTCTATCCCTACACCATGATTTATATAGACTATTTTTCCTATTAATCAATCTAATTAAATAATCCGTAATCCACACATTTCTTTTTCTATTTTTGCTGTTTAGTTTTTTTAGAGTACAAGATGCTATATAACACTCTTTGTAAACTTTATAAAAATTCTCTACACTTTCATTAATATTATTTTTACTATAAACTCCAGACCAGTCAGCTACTTGTAATTGCCTTCGAAGCATATTATTATCCAATATTTTACAATATTTTGGTTGCTCAGTTATATTTGCAATCCCTGACAAAGAAACATCTAATGCATAATGGTCAGTGATATTTAGCATAACAACAGTGCATTCAAAATTTATATTTTTAGAATTTCTAAGCAGGGCATGATTAAGACATGATTCACTGTTATTTACCACTCTAGTAGGTGTATTTATTAAACTCTTAAAACCAAATGAGGAAATTAAGTTTAAATACTCTTTGCACGAGCTGTTATGTTTCAACAAACATAAGTTCAAGTCACCAATAATAAGTGTGGGATTATTAGATTTATTCAAAATTAATTCAAAGTCAGATTTAAACTGGTTAAAAGTAAACTTACAGTTTCTATAGATGCCATACACGGAAACTTGAAAGATGTTGTCGCTGTGCACTACATTGAAAACAATGTTGATCACTTCTGCTGTAGGTAGGGGAATCAGTTGATAAGAATATTGCAAGTCTGACTGAACAAACATGCACACACCGCCACTCTGTCCATCAGGCCTGGGTTGAAGTACAAGGTCATATCCTGGCATATAAAACTTATCTTCCTCACCACTTTTAATCCAGACTTCTGTTACCACAATTAAATTATATTTTTCTGTTAAACTGTTTAAATAAATGCAAAGTTCATCAAAGTTTTTTCTCAAACTTCTAATGTTTAAAAAAAATATTTTAAAATTCCTTTCCAAAATCATAAAATCATGTCAAAAAAGTGTTGGACATAATTTATTTAAAAGACTTATTTTGTATTTATTCTTCTGACATACTGTCACCTTACGACTCTGCTGACCGGCCACTCCTGTTCTCACCCAGCAACTTGTTGATCTGTTCCAGAGAAGTCACCTGTATTCTTTTCCCATCTTCATTCTGCTTGGCAAATATCTTCCCCTCTCTAGCCCAGACATACTGCCATCCTTGTTCCTTGAGTTTTTTAGCATTATATAAGAGGTCTTTATTAAATGCTCATTTACATAAACATTAGTCTTAGGAGCATCTTTCACAAAGTCGGTCGACTTAACACTTGTTTTTTTTACATTTAGACAGGAATGAATTACGGATTTGTCTGTTTGAAAATTGAACAACTATGGGCTTAGGGCCCCTTTCACGTTTGGTTGGAATACGGTGCATAGCTTGAATGTCATTTTCAAAGTTTAACGGGACGCCTACAACTCCTGAGAGTGTTTCTAAAACACCACTCATAGTTTCGTTCCCGTGCTCCGGCACCCCATCGATTTGAATATTTTTGTTTCTGTTGTATTGCTCTAATTCATGTAACTTAGTCTTGTATATTTCCATTTCTTTTCTAAGCAGCTTGTTTTCGTTCACTAAGGTGTCCTGAGATTCCTGCATAGTTTTAACTTGGGTACCATAACCTTTAATTTGGATATTATAGTCATCAATCTTACGAGAAAAATACTCCAGTGAATTTTCAAAATCATTTAACTGGGCACCGAAGTTTTTCTCATACTGCAGGAATTGAGCTTTAATAGTTTCCTCCATTTTAGCTAAGAACTCAGCATGAAGTTTATCTACACCAGCAACCTCCTTAGACCCCTTAGCCTTGTTCAAACCGCACTTACTACATTTCCAGTTTTCACGCCTTGTTACTCCCATCCTATTCCAGGTGCTTTCTAAAATGTCAGCACATTGAAAGTTTAATTGGGATTTGCATATTGAACATTTAGCAAACTCACCAGTGTCAGGCAAAGGTTCGTCACAACCTGCACAATCACTCATCTTGATTAGAGATAACAGAGCACTATACAAATACGTCTGCACCACTCGACTGCTAGCCACCAACTGTGTGTGTGTGTGTGTGTGTGTGTGTGTGTGTGTGTGTGTGTGTGTGTGTGTGTGTGTGTGTGTGTGTGTGTGTGTGTGTGTGTGTGTGTGTGTGTGTGTGTGTGTGTGTGTGTGTGTGTGTGTGTGTGTGTGTGTGTGTGTGTGTGTGTGTGTGTGTGTGTGTGTGTGTGTGTGTGTGTGTGTGTGTGTGTGTGTGTGTGTGTGTGTGTGTGTGTGTGTGTGTGTGTGTGTGTGTGTGTGTGTGTGTGTGTGTGTGTGTGTGTGTGTGTGTGTGTGTGTGTGTGTGTGTGTGTGTGTGTGTGTGTGTGTGTGTGTGTGTGTGTGTGTGTGTGTGTGTGTGTGTGTGTGTGTGTGTGTGTGTGTGTGTGTGTGTGTGTGTGTAATCATACATCTGAGGTACATAAAATTAGGTCGAAAACATGTGAATATCAATATCCCTAATAAAGTATACACTTTACCTTAACCCTTACAGTTGGTTTCATTGTAACTTCATGGTTTAAAAAAATATTAAATCATGACTTTTCAGTTACAGTAATAAATTAAGTACATTTACATATTGATTTGGTAGTTACATTTGTAAGAAGTACTGGTTATCCACTACTGATATTCTTTTGGAGTAGTCAGTTATTTCAATTATGGAATAATAATTTCTTTAAGATTCTTGTTGGATGCCCTAACATTTTATTCGCCACTTTTCATTCCAAGTGTGCAACATGATTTTGTGAAGTTTTAACACTAAAAGAAATTAGACATTTTAAATAATTATGTTCACTACCTTGAAACACTTAAAAATATGTTTGGTATTCGATTTATATTTTAGTTGGAATGCGAGTATTAAGTGCAAAATCCTCCAAAGAAATTTAAATATTTTAATGTACTTTATCTAAGATTTATACAAATCCATAAATAAATTATTTCCATAATATCTACGATTTCCGCTAAAGCCAAGGGCATTACCTGAGTTGGCAACCGCACAGTTCGTCATATCAGGATCTGCTATTTGGATAAAGTTCTCCTAATAAGTACTTGGGTTGTATGTAAGAAATGAATATACATTCAATTTTCAATATAATTTACAGAGTTACATTTTTAATTTGATATCCAAAGTTTTTTTATGTGAAATCTATAAATTTGTCTTAAGAAGTGGTAAGGATATTTCTTTATCCTTAAGCATGCATTATTAAACAGCTTTATGATGTTATATTAACATATTTCTTATATATTATGAAGTGTTAATGTAAACTTCTTTAAAAAGTTAATTTCATAACTAAACATAATTAAAAATGAAACATCTTATAATTTAATATTTGTTTTTTATATTGACAAAAATTGAAAATTGTTTTTATAATGCTCCATGTGTTATTGGATAACTTTCTTATACAGATATTTTCTTGTAATTTTTAAATCGAATTTTTAAAATGTTATTTTATATACCTATTTTATTACTAAATTTATTTATTTTAGAAAACCTTTGAAAAGAGTGACGACACTATAATAACGATCTTCTTATACTAAAAATCCACTTAAAACCATTGCATAGGTCTAGAAATATCCAAAGATTTATATTTAATAAATACTTGCAGTCAGTCAGTGACTGAAATATTTAATTAAATTTTCAGAATTGTTTATATTTTATTATAAATTTACCAAGTATATGTTAAAAATATTTTCACACTAGAGTACGTGCCTTGACATTAAAAGGTCGTAATATAGATACTAGTATGTTTTGGAATTTATTTACGTTTATCTCCCATTAAGCTTTTTCACAATTACTATAAACAAATTTTTTACTATTTCTTATTGTTTCAACATTTTAAAGGCCACAAACTTCATTCCAATTTATAATTTTACAGCTGCTAAGCGAATGTAAATAAATTAGTGAAAAATAATATAATTATTTTTACTCCATGCACTTTTTTATGAATATGAAATAGAAAATATGTTGTGATAATTTAATACATTTTGAAATTGCCTCTTACAGTTACTAAATTATTACTAATTACAGTTTCAGTAATTTAACTTCCTTAACGCATTTAATAACGTAAGTGCTTCTACTCAAATATTTCCAGACTCTGCCAATAATGCACTACAGTGCTGCTGACACACCAATATGAAATACGACTCCTGAAATGATAATGGCTTTTTCATCCTAAAACGTGAATTACAGTTTCAGTAATCCAATATCCTTAACGCATGTAATGACGTAAGTGATTCTACTCAAATATTTCCAGACTCTACTGATAACACACTGTACAGTGCTGTTGATACACCAAGATCAATATAAATTCCTGAGATTATTTCTTTCACAACCTCAAACGGGAATTACAGTTTCAGTAATCCAATATCCTTAACGCATGTAATAACGTAAGTGTTTCTACTCAAATATTTCCAGACTCTACTGATAACACACTGTACAGTGCTGTTGATACACCAAGATCAATATAAATTCCTGAGATTATTTCTTTCACAACCTCAAACGGGAATTACAGTTTCAGTAATGCAATATCCTTAACGCATGTAACAACGTAAGTGTTTCTACTCAAATATTCCCAGAGTCTACCGATAACACACTGTACAGTGCTGTTGATACACCAAGATCAATATAAATTCCTGAGATTATTTCTTTCACAACCTCAAACGGGAATTACAGTTTCAGTAATCCAATATCCTTAACGCATGTAACAACGTAAGTGCTTCTACTCAAATATTTCCAGAGTCTACCGATAACACACTGTACAGTGCTGTTGACACACCAAGATCAATATAAATTCCTGAGATTATTTCTTTCACAACCTCAAACGGGAATTACAGTTTCAGTAATCCAATATCCTTAACGCATGTAATAACGTAAGTGCTTCTACTCAAATATTTCCAGACTCTACCGATAACACACTGTACAGTGCTGTTGACACACTAAGATCAATATCAATTCCTGAGATTATTTCTTTCACAACCTCAAACGGGAATTGCAGTTTCATTAATCCAATATCCTTAACGCATGTAATAACGTAAGTGCTTCTACTCAAATATTTCCAGACTCTACCGATAACACACTGTACAGTGCTGTTGACACACCATGATCAGTATCAATTCCTGGGATGAGTTCTTTCACATTTTAAAACCGTTTAGTCTAAATGTTATCACTACAGAAAAAAGCTGAATGTTTTTATCACGATAATATAATCACTTATAGACGAAAATATCTCCTCGAATTAAAATTAAATTTGAAAATTAGCGTGTTTCCTCGCCTCATTTACTTGTTTTCACGCCATTTTGGGCGAGGCGGTGACTCGTTCTCATACATTCTTACAGAAGTACTTGTTTGGCCCAACTTGATACTGCAATAAAATTTACCCAGCTTGACGACCATGTAGACTTCTCAAATCAGCATAGAATTTTTGGATTTGAATTCCTTACTTACAGATTAAGTTTGAGCAAAAGTACTTTATCAGTATATCAGTATTTATTTATCCATTAAAATTGATAGGAATAAAATAAAATACATCTTTCCAATAGGTCGATACCTCGATTTTGGAAAATCGACCAAAAAAAGAAAAAATATGACTAAAGTTTAATAAAACAATTTTGATGTCTTGAAAAATACGTCCTGATTACAGGTAGTATTTGTTATAAATGTTCAATAAGGTATAAATTGTTCGTTACATCAAAAGTTGAATAATGTCAAAAAAAACTGGTGAACGTTACCAAACTCGTTGGGCTGAAACATTTCCATTTCTATCAATCTTTTAGTCTATCTGACTGTCTGTCCATACGATGTCACGAAGACTATCTGACGTATAGAATTGTGTAAGAGATTTTCATTTCTATATAGTTGATAAAAAGTCTGAAGACCCACTGTTAATATTGCAATGGATGGCTGTAGGTTTCATTTCTACATGGTTAATAAAAAGTCTGAAGACCCACTGTTACTATTGCAATTGCTGTAGGTTTAATTTCTACATGGTTAATAAAAAATGTGATGACCCACTGTTAATATTCTGATTGCTCACACTAGAAAAACTAAATTCTTCACTACTATATGTTTTGAAGTACTTTTTTGGGGCATAATTACTACAAAATGGATAATTTTGGGCGCAACTCATTTTAAATGACAAGCCCCATCGAGTGACTATTCACTTGAAAGGTCCTGATAAATGAAATCTAACAACACAAGGTGAGGTCGAAATTAACTAATGCAATGTAAGCATAAATAACCTTTTAGAGCAGGTAAAGCTTTTATATTTTAAGCACCACTCAGTTGACTTCTCATTTTTATGATATTGAAAATATAATAGCTAAGTATGGATTAAAATATCAATCATAGTAAATAGCATAAGTTCAAATAGCTGTTGGGAATTTATAACTGTGTGAGAACCAACTTGCACAAGTAAAGGGCTTTGTACATTGTACAATGTAATTAGTTGTTTTTACTAATCTTATCAGAGGCTTATTATCTTCAAAAAAAAAAGAAACTGTAAACATGACTTTTTAAAGACTCTACTCATAGCAATGGCGTAATACTGAATCAAAATTACTGATTAACAATTAAATCAGCTGTTTATAATGGAACAAACAATATCAAATACCATCAGAGTGTCGCCGTATTGATTCGAGTCACATTGTTCTTTGCCTTCATCGTGGAGTTAAGCGAGCAGGAACGTAGTACGCGTATATTGTTAATTATGCGTGGTTAATAGAATTCGATCATACTATCAAGTGACATATTTATTTAATGAAACAATTCCCGATAGAAACCGTATATCAAAATATGATGTTGAAAATACAATAAATAGGTTTTGAAAAAACAGACTCAGTCAAGAATTGGCCTAAATTGGGAAAATCGAGATCAACAAGAAATAAGAACCATTGACAATGCATATTTTATATGTATTGTTATTAAAAACAGCATATTATTCTGCAGGCTGACACAATTTTCCTTTTGTCTGTCGGGGATATAAAGATGTATTTTCCGTATGATTGTCTGTTTTATCTGTCAATAATGAAATGAGATATAGAGCTAAAAACTGAAATGAAAAAACTTGTTTCAGTCTAGTACAGACAATGTTGAAAACAGTAAAAAGAGGTGGCACAAAAACCATTCTAATATAAATTGTATTTTGAGATAAAACTTAGAAGAATGGAAGAAAAGGTTAATCAATTTGAAAGAAATATAAGACCTTAAAGAAATTGGTGGAAGATAAGGAATATATAACTTTGAATCTTGATTAACTGAAAAATTCACTGCTTAATTATTACAGTTATATAATTTGTTTATTTGAACTGATTTTTTACTATTTATTTCCTTTTTTTAAACAATAAAATTTTGCAGAGATAATTTAAAAGAGGGAAATTTTATTTCAGATTATTTTGAAAAGATAATTGTGTATGACGATTAACTTTAATTAAGAAACTGTCACTACTATGATTGGAATTCGGTAGCATTGTATTACATTTTTTAATTCTAGGATAAAATGTTTGAAGGAATTGTATGATTGTTTAGTGATATACATGAAAATAATGTAATACAGTTAAATCTCCGTTACGCTTATCAAGGCCATAAGAGTAAGTAGTTTATATTAGTATCTAAAGTGTGAATGAACATCTTCAAATTATCAAATGCTTGGAAAAGTATTGGAAATGCATTAGTATCAATATAAATACCTGGCGTACTGGCAGCATTCTCAGCGTGGCACTCGATAAACGTCTCAGTTATTATTGAATGCCAGCAACAGAATGTACCAAATAACAGATTGGCTATCATACATCAGTTGAAATGCGGTTTCAGATCATATGCTGTATTATGGATGTCTAACCGACACATGATGTTGTCATACGAACACTATACTCGTATCTTCCTTGAAGGTGAATGTATGTTCATATACTAAAATAACGAGCTGAATAATATGCGTAGGTGGGCCATACATTCGAAAATGGGTAGAAAAAATCATTTTAAAATCAAATTCTTAGAATTGTTTTGAGACTTGTGTAACCAATCCAAAGTAGCACAATTATGGGAAAACCGATGCTAAGTTGTCTTAGATGTTGGACATGGGTCTCAGGGATGGTTTTGAATGATTTTGAACATTATGAAATAATGCAGCAGTTACTCGAATACTAAGATTACTAATCCAACAATCTACAATTTCACCATGAAACTAGTATTATTATTATATATATATATATGTGTGTGTGTGTGTGTGTGTGTGTGTGTGTGTGTGTGTGTGTGTGTGTGTGTGTGTGTGTGTGTGTGTATGCGTGTGTGCGTGCGTGCGTGTGCGCGCGAGTATAATTTAAAATATTTTATTCTACATTTAGTCTATATTGACTGCAAATGTAAATATACAATTGATGTTCCTAATATTTATTTACACAATAACTCAGAAATATGTTCTTAAAGAAATCTACTTGCATTGTAAACCCAATTTTAAGTATTAAAAGTTATCTCATCTCAAAATATTACATTCCGCCATGAGGAATTTGCAAATTATTTTGTACGTTTTTTCCTAAATAAGTAACATTTATTTTTCAACTATAGTTAGAGCTTTAATAAATAATACTTTTTTTATTACAAACATGAATTTTAAGTATAGTTTTATATTGTTTATAACTATGTAATAAAATGTCAAACTGTAAAAATCTTGTATATTTAGGAATTTATTCAAAAGTAAAATAAAACCTTTTAAAATAAATATTATATTTAAACAGTTTATGTATTGTTTTACCACTGTAAATAAACAAATAATTACTCTAGTGTTTTCTTATATCTCTTCCATTAAAATCACATTTTAGAGTTTTTTTATTAACGATGAACCATTTTAGTGAATAGTAGGATTCAGTCGTGATATGCTATAAATATTGAAATCCTGGATTCACCTCTGCGTTTTTAACACCCGAGGAAGAGCGCATATTTGTAATATGCAATAATTATTCTTAAAGAGGTTTCTTGTTAATTGTATTCAGTCATGTTGCGGGTTATTCCTATGTGTGTATTCCTATGTCGTGCTCATACAAAGTCGGTGGACAACGATAAAGAACGACAGCGTGATTGTGTTGAGGTGCGTGCTACTCATCATTAGCAGAACCACTCTTGCACTCCTCTTGTACTGCGCGTGCACGCAGCTTCGTCCTTTGTAACAAGCCAACAACAATTAACTGCAGTACATTGTAGCGGAACCACTCCTGCACTCCTCTTGTACTCCGCGTGCACGCAGCTTCGTCCTTTGTAACAATCCAACAGCAATTACCGCAGTACATTGTAGCGGAATCACTCCTGCACTCCTCTTGTACTGCGCGTGCACGCCGCTTCGTCCTTTGTAACAAGCCAACAGCAATTACCGCAGTACATTGTAGCGGAATCACTCCTGCACTCCTCTTGTACTGCGCGTGCACGCAGCTTCGTCCTCTGTAACAAGCCAACAGCAATTACAGCAGTACATTGTAGCGGAATCACTCCTGCACTCCTCTTGTACTGCGCGTGCACGCCGATACGTCCTTTGTAACAAGCCAACAGCAATTACCGCAGTACATTGTAGCGGAATCACTCCTGCACTCCTCTTGTACTGCGCGTGCACGCAGCTTCGTCCTTTGTAACAAGCCAACAGCAATTACCGCAGTACATTGTAGCGGAACCACTCCTGCACTCCTCTTGTACTGCGCGTGCACGCAGCTTCGTCCTTTGTAACAAGCCAACAGCAATTACCGCAGTACATTGTAGCGGAACCACTCCTGCACTCCTCTTGTACTCCGCGTGCACGCAGCTTCGTCCTCTGTAACAAGCCAACAGCAATTACAGCAGTACATTGTAGCGGAATCACTCCTGCACTCCTCTTGTACTGCGCGTGCACGCAGCTTCGTCCTCTGTAACAAGCCAACAGCAATTACAGCAGTACATTGTAGCGGAATCACTCCTGCACTCCTCTTGTACTGCGCGTGCACGCCGCTTCGTCCTTTGTAACAAGCCAACAGCAATTACCGCAGTACATTGTAGCGGAATCACTCCTGCACTCCTCTTGTACTGCGCGTGCACGCAGCTTCGTCCTTTGTAACAAGCCAACAGCAATTACCGCAGTACATTGTAGCGGAACCACTCCTGCACTCCTCTTGTACTGCGCGTGCACGCAGCTTCGTCCTTTGTAACAAGCCAACAGCAATTACCGCAGTACATTGTAGCGGAACCACTCCTGCACTCCTCTTGTACTCCGCGTGCACGTAGCTTCGTCCTCTGTAACAAGCCAACAGCAATTACCGTAGTACATTGTAGCGGAACCACTCCTGCACTCCTCTTGTACTCCGCGTGCACGCAGCTTCGTCCTCTGTAACAAGCCAACAACAATTACAGCAGTACATTGTAGCGGAATCACTCCTGCACTCCTCTTGTACTGCGCGTGCACGCAGCTTCGTCCTCTGTAACAAGCCAACAGCAATTACAGCAGTACATTGTAGCGGAATCACTCCTGCACTCCTCTTGTACTGCGCGTGCACGCAGCTTCGTCCTCTGTAACAAGCCAACAGCAATTACAGCAGTACATTGTAGCGGAATCACTCCTGCACTCCTCTTGTACTGCGCGTGCACGCAGCTTCGTCCTCTGTAACAAGCCAACAGCAATTACCGCAGTACATTGTAGCGGAACCACTCCTGCACTCCTCTTGTACTGCGCGTGCACGCCGCTTCGTCCTTTGTAACAAGCCAACAGCAATTACCGCAGTACATTGTAGCGGAACCACTCCTGCACTCCTCTTGTACTGCGCGTGCACGCAGCTTCGTCCTTTGTAACAAGCCAACAGCAATTACCGCAGTACATTGTAGCGGAACCACTCCTGCACTCCTCTTGTACTGCGCGTGCACGCCGCTTCGTCCTTTGTAACAAGCCAACAGCAATTACCGCAGTACATTGTAGCGGAATCACTCCTGCACTCCTCTTGTACTGCGCGTGCACGCAGCTTCGTCCTTTGTAACAAGCCAACAGCAATTACCGCAGTACATTGTAGCGGAACCACTCCTGCACTCCTCTTGTACTGCGCGTGCACGCAGCTTCGTCATTTGTAACAAGCCAACAGCAATTACCGCAGTACATTGTAGCGGAACCACTCCTGCACTCCTCTTGTACTCCGCGTGCACGCAGCTTCGTCCTCTGTAACAAGCCAACAGCAATTACAGCAGTACATTGTAGCGGAATCACTCCTGCACTCCTCTTGTACTGCGCGTGCACGCAGCTTCGTCCTCTGTAACAAGCCAACAGCAATTACAGCAGTACATTGTAGCGGAATCACTCCTGCACTCCTCTTGTACTGCGCGTGCACGCAGCTTCGTCCTTTGTAACAAGCCAACAGCAATTACCGCAGTACATTGTAGCGGAACCACTCCTGCACTCCTCTTGTACTCCGCGTGCACGCAGCTTCGTCCTCTGTAACAAGCCAACAGCAATTACAGCAGTACATTGTAGCGGAATCACTCCTGCACTCCTCTTGTACTGCGCGTGCACGCAGCTTCGTCCTCTGTAACAAGCCAACAGCAATTACAGCAGTACATTGTAGCGGAGTCACTCCTGCACTCCTCTTGTACTGCGCGTGCACGCAGCTTCGTCCTCTGTAACAAGCCAACAGCAATTACAGCAGTACATTGTAGCGGAATCACTCCTGCACTCCTCTTGTACTGCGCGTGCACGCAGCTTCGTCCTCTGTAACAAGCCAACAGCAATTACAGCAGTACATTGTAGCGGAACCACTCCTGCACTCCTCTTGTACTCCGCGTGCACGCAGCTTCGTCCTCTGTAACAAGCCAACAGCAATTACAGCAGTACATTGTAGCGGAATCACTCCTGCACTCCTCTTGTACTGCGCGTGCACGCAGCTTCGTCCTTTGTAACAAGCCAACAGCAATTACCGCAGTACATTGTAGCGGAACCACTCCTGCACTCCTCTTGTACTCCGCGTGCACGCAGCTTCGTCCTCTGTAACAAGCCAACAGCAATTACAGCAGTACATTGTAGCGGAATCACTCCTGCACTCCTCTTGTACTGCGCGTGCACGCAGCTTCGTCCTTTGTAACAAGCCAACAGCAATTACCGCAGTACATTGTAGCGGAACCACTCCTGCACTCCTCTTGTACTGCGCGTGCACGCAGCTTCGTCCTTTGTAACAAGCCAACAGCAATTAACGCCAGTACATTGTAGCGCGACGCGACGTTTGTAATTCTTTCTACTAATTGTAATGTACTTTCACAATGTAATTCTTTGTCCTATGCAGTGATTCTAAGAATAACACAGATATTAAGTATTGATCTGATCCAATTTTTTATGTACGATGCCGTTTATAACTAGGTTGTCTTAAAACAAGTTACGGAGCATTGTAAACCTATCTACCTATATTTCGATTTCAATATCTTAACAGCATTAAGAAGAATACATACTCATCGTTTTCTATTTATTTTTAAACTAAAACTATTTTCTGGGATTGCACAATTATTACGTAAACTTATGTGTGTTGTTGTTATGTTTTGTAATAACTGAACTGTGACCTTGAGGTGTGTTTCTAACCAGCATGTTCTCCGGAGGACAATAAAGCACAGATAAATTAACATAAAACAAAATTTAAAATATACAATATAACAAAAATATAGAATTATTTAAAGTTTAGATCATGGAATTTTTGAAGACGACTCGTTTTAGAGATATGATTGACAACAGTCTTAATACATTTTAGTTTTGATGCGAGATGTGTTTTATTACTATGTTTAAACGATAAATTACAAAATTTAAATATTTCTAATAAATTAATCAAACTAAAAATATCATAAATCTATAGCTGAAACGCACAAAAAAAGGGTTTAAATGTATTTAAGGTCAGCATTTTCTAATGGGGCTAAAACCAATATGGCCACCAGTACAGTCACCTGGCTCTCACAACTAGAGTATCTAGGTTCTAACTGAGAGGGCCTCGCAAGTTCAAGCTTTGCAACTGTTAGTTTAGAGACGGAGTTGCCATTTACTGAAAGACCACCAGTACAATCGGCTTGCTCTCACAACTATAGTATCTAGGTTCTAACTGAAAGGGCTTCGCAAGTTCAAGCTTTGCAACTGTTAGTTTAGAGACGGAGTTGCCATTTACTGAAAGACCACCAGTACAATCGGCTTGCTCTCACAACTATAGTATCTAGGTTCTAACTGAAAGGGCTTCGCAAGTTTAAGCTTTGTAACTGTTAGTTTAGAGACGGAGTTGCCATTTACTGAAAGGGCACATGGGAGAGACGGACTGAGGTATCTATAGATCAAACATTACCTATCTGTAGTTATGAAGTTTTGACTATCGATACATCATTGCATTTATTTCCAATGGAACCAATATGCAATTGAGAAAAAATACCGTAATTAATTTTAATTTAAAATATCACTGTAAGTTTATACTATCATACCCGTTATTTTCTAAGAACAGCATGATATATTTCAGCTTGTAACAAGAAGAAGTACTTTACAAGAGATATAAAAGTAGAGTCACAGTTAACAGACAATTATAGTGATAGATTCACATGATTCATAAAAAAGATTAAAAGTTAAAATAGTTCCTGAAATCTTTCTAACACTAAACTTAGGGAAAGCTTGAAACAAAGCAAGAGCATTAAAGTTTGAAACAAAGGTTTAAATCAGTTTTACTAAAGATCTGTTTATTTGGACCATTAAAATAAATAACTTTTGTTTGGAGTTAATTTTAGCGACTGAAGTGATTTCACATGTGTGGCCTCTGGTGAAGTTAGTGTGGAAAGCCCACATGCTCATGTCAGCCGAGTTACGCTCCAAACAATGGACTGGCCGCTATTGTTCTTCAGACAATAACTGGCAACTGCGGATAACCCCCGTGTTAACAGTTCCAGCTATTTCATGAGGTTTGGCTCACAATACTTCACATTGGATTAGTAAAGTATCAAATGATCAATACCACCGTTACAATACACACTTTCAATATTAACTAGTGCAATTCATTCCACGCCCATCCGGCACTTGTGTATGCTTTAACTTTGATGTCTTACAATTTTCATAGGTATTATTATTTCATTCTGTCATAGTTTTAGATATAAAAACTAGGGGTACAGCTTAAAGCCGTGGTTTATTAACAAGGTGTGTAGCAGATATTTCAAACAAACTTTGTTTGAGGAATAGGTATTGAAAGTGAATTTTTTTTTTATTTTTTATTCTAAAGCTTATTTGGACTAAGAATTAACAGACATTAACAGAAAGACTAAGACTAAGACTTAACAGAAGGAAGTACTCCAGGCAATCAATAGTCAACTTAAGGCCGGGAAATTTCCAGATAGTTGGAAAGTTGCTAGACTAGTCCTTATTGAGAAGAAACGAGGTTTAGATGGGAAAAATAAGTACAGACCATTATGTATGTTAGATGTTTTTGGTACGCTCTTTGAGCACCTTATAGCTAGACGATTGCTATCTGAAATAGGTGAAGATGGATTAGGAGATAACCAATATGGCTTCCGAAAAGGTAGAAGCACAATTGATGCTCTGTAGCAGGTTATCAATACTGTTGATAATATGAAACGGAAGACGTACCTGTATCGTGACTTGTGCTTGTTGATTTTGCTAGACATAAAGAACGCTTTCAATAGCGCTTAATGGAAGGAAATCGAAGAAGAACTGATGAGGAGAAGATTACCAAGATATCTCCAAAGAATCATCGCAGAGTATTTGTCAAACAGAAAGATCTTGGTAGGTGAAATTAATTGCTTGGAGGTAACTTGCGGCGTTCCACAAGGGTCTGTTCTTGGGCCACGTCTGTGGAATATATTCTATGATGGTGTCCAGAGGATTGGGCTTCCAGAGAAAGTAACAGTCGTAGGATATGCTGATGATACGGCTTTAATTGTGAGAGGAAGGGATGAGGAGCAGTTATTAGGAAATGCAAACTATGCCCTTTTTATGATTTCAAGAGCAATAGGAAGTAAAGGACTGCTGGCATCGGAAAAGACGGAAGCCGTGCTGATATATGCAGGAAAGAAAATCAGGAATGTTTCAATTGAGACGGACGATGTAAAGCTGCAAACTAAAGACAGGGTCAAATATCTGGGTGTTACTTTCGAGAGGAATTGTAGGATGACAGAGCACATAAAAGAAGTCTCAGAAAATGAGCAAAAAATGGCTGGAGCACTATCAAGGATTACGCCAAATGATGGAGGAGCAAGGGCGAGCAAGCGCAAGGTGCTTAGTTCAGTAGTGAGTTCAGTACTGCTGTACGCAGCACCTATATGGCAAAGAGCGCTTCAGTACAAGAAATACAAAGAAGAACTGAAAAGAGCTCAAAGGAGAATGGCTTTGCGCGTCTGCAGCGCCTATCGTACAGTTTCTACGGAAGCAGTTTTGGTTCTCGCGGGGACACTTCCAATAGATCTGCAGGCTAAGGCAAGAACCGAAACATACCGGGAAGGAAGTTGTAGGACAGAAGAATACATGGCCAAATGGCAAATGGAATGGAACCAGGACACAGGGAAAGCTGAATGGACCAAACGCCTAATTCCCGACCTTAGAGCATGGATGGATAGAGAACATGGAGAATGCAACTACTGCCTCACGCAAGCTTTGAGTGGACGGTTGCTTTAAGTCGTACCTAAAGAGGTTTCACTTGGCAGATGATGAGTTGTGTGATTACTTCAATGAGATTGACACACCGAAGCATACACTTTTTGCTTGCCAGAGATGGACTGGAGAAAAAATGGAGGTAGAGGGAGTGATACATGGTGTGCTGAACGTGGATACATTAGTGCCTCTAATGTTAGACTCTAAAGAAAAATGGGAGGAGGTTAACAACTACATAAGAAAAATAATACAAGGAAAAAGAGAAATATAGTATGATGAGATGCCCGGTTGATACAGAGGAGTAGAAGAAACAGTCCCTTCATTTTGAAGCAATACCAACAAGGCGATCCCAGAGTGAAGCGGAGAAAGGGGGTTTTTTAGTGAGTAAGAATCTCACACTACCACCTTCTACGGGCTAGGTGGTGCCTATGTAAGGTTTTTCCCCCATTTCGAAAAAAAAGCCTGAACTGGAGGGAGTACATTTCTACCCGTGCTGACTGTAGGAGGCTGTAACGGAGTTAGCCCCCATACTTCCAAGGTGACATGACTCGTAGACAGGTCTAATCTTAGTGATGTTACCAGCCTGAACTGGGAGGAGTACACTTCTACCCGCGCTGACTGGAGGAGGCTGTAACAGAGTTAGCCCCTATACTTCCAAGGTGACATGACTCATAGACAGGTCTAATCTTAGTAATGTTACCAGCTTGAACTGGAAGGAGTACACTTCTACCCGCGCTGACTAGAGGAGGCTGTAACAGAGTTAGCCTCCATACTTCCAAGGTGACATGACTCATAGATAGGTCTAATCTTAGTGATGTTACCAGCCTGAACTGGGAGGAGTACACTTCTACCCGCGCTGACTGGAGGAGGCTGTAACAGAGTTAGCCCCTATACTTCCAAGGCGACATGACTCATAGATAGGTCTAGTCTTAGTGATGTTACCAGCTTGAACTGGAAGGAGTACACTTCTACCCGCGCTGACTAGAGGAGGCTGTAACAGAGTTAGCCTCCATACTTCCAAGGTGACATGACTCATAGACAGGTCTAATCTTAGTAATGTTACCAGCTTGAACTGGAAGGAGTACACTTCTACCCGCGCTGACTGGAGGAGGCTGTAACAGAGTTAGCCTCCATACTTCCAAGGTGACATGACTCATAGATAGGTCTAATCTTAGTGATGTTACCAGCCTGAACTGGAGGGAGTACACTTCTACCCGCGCTGACTGGAGGAGGCTGTAACAGAGTTAGCCCCCATACTTCCAAGGTGACATGACTCATAGATAGGTCTAATCTTAGTGATGTTACCAGCCTGAACTGGAGGGAGTACATTTCTACCCGCGCTGACTAGAGGAGGCTGTAACAGAGTTAGCCCCTATACTTCCAAGGCGACATGACTCATAGATAGGTCTAGTCTTAGTGATGTTACCAGCTTGAACTGGAAGGAGTACACTTCTACCCGCGCTGACTGGAGGAGGCTGTAACAGAGTTAGCCCCTATACTTCCAAGGCGACATGACTCATAGATAGGTCTAGTCTTAGTGATGTTACCAGCTTGAACTGGAAGGAGTACACTTCTACCCGCGCTGACTAGAGGAGGCTGTAACAGAGTTAGCCCCTATACTTCCAAGGCGACATGACTCATAGATAGGTCTAGTCTTAGTGATGTTACCAGCCTGAACTGGAAGGAGTACACTTCTACCCGCGCTGACTGGAGGAGGCTGTAACAGAGTTAGCCCCTATACTTCCAAGGCGACATGACTCATAGATAGGTCTAGTCTTAGTGATGTTACCAGCTTGACTTGAACTGGAAGGAGTACACTTCTACCCGCGCTGACTAGAGGAGGCTGTAACAGAGTTAGCCTCCATACTTCCAAGGTGGCATGACTCCCTGAACTGGAGGGAGTACATTTCTACCCGCGCTGACTAGAGGAGGCTGTAACAGAGTTAGCCTCCATACTTCCAAGGTGGCATGACTCCCTGAACTGGAGGGAGTACATTCCTACCCGCGCTGACTAGAGGAGGCTGTAACAGAGTTATCCCCCATACTTCCAAGGTGACATGACTCATAGATAGGTCTAATCTTAGTGATGTTACCAGCCTGAACTGGAGGGAGTACATTTCTACCCGCGCTGACTAGAGGAGGCTGTAACAAAGTTAGCCCCCATACTTCCAAGGTGACATGACTCATAGATAGGTCTAATCTTAGTGATGTTACCAGCCTGAACTGGAGGGAGTACATTTCTACACGCGCTGACTAGAGGAGGCTGTAACAGAGTTAGCCTCCATATTTCCAAGGTGGCATGACTCATGGATAGGTCTAATCTTAGTAATGTTACCAGCCTGAACTGGAGGGAGTACATTCCTACCCGCGCTGACTAGAGGAGGCTGTAACAGAGTTAGCCTCCATACTTCCAAGGTGATATGACTCATAGATAGGTCTAATCTTAGTGATGTTACCAGCCTGAACTGGAGGGAGTACACTTCTACCTGCGCTGACTGGAGGAGGCTGTAACAGAGTTAGCCCCCATACTTCCAAGGTGACATGACTCATAGACAGGTCTAATCTTAGTGATGTTACCAGCCTGAACTGGGAGGAGTACACTTCTACCCGCGCTGACTGGAGGAGGCTGTAACAGAGTTAGCCCCCATACTTCCAAGGCGACATGACTCATAGACAGGTCTAGTCTTAGTGATGTTACCAGCCTGAACTGGAAGGAGTACACTTCTACCCGCGCTGACTGGAGGAGGCTGTAACAGAGTTATCCCCCATACTTCCAAGGTGACGTGACTCATAGATAGAGTCCGCATTCCCTCTTTACGGAACATCAATTTTCCTGTGTATACTAATAGTCCAAAATCAAGTGTTAAGGTCTTTTTAAGACTATGAGCAATTACGGGTTTCCTCACCTTATTTTATTAAGAGAACAATAATCAATAGATGTAAATGTTGAGTAAGTAAATCACTCAGATCAGATCACACATGTTTTCAAATCTCAATTAATAATCTAACGATAAAAGGCACAACTTGCATTGTGTTACGAGATTCTTATTTTCAACCATATAACTATCCTACAACTGAAATTCTGTTATTTCAAACATCTTGTAGCAATCCTTTTTATGTCAAACCTTCCGAAACTATTGTATACTAGTTTGAAAACATTAACTAACAAGGCTGTTGTTGATTTATATTAATAGGATGTACGATAATCTAGTAGTCCGTTTACACTTATCGCAGATGATTTTAAAGGATAATAAGTTTACGGAAGTTTGCCTCCGTTATATGTTGCATTAATAAAATTACGTTTTAAGGCTTAATATCCACCCTCTACCTCAGGTTCTGAGCAGTAAACTAATTAAATACGTGGCATGAGTCATGTGTGTTCCTTTGTGCATCTGATGTTCGTGCTGAGATCATGTATAGTTTTTAAATTTTTATGTGCGACTACAACATTCTTTTATCCAACTTTGTTTTTCATTGCCATATTGTTGGAATATTTACTATTCTGCATGCTTAATAAAATTCTTTTTAATTTAATACACCTGCACAGGTTCTGAGATAATAACAATAATCATGAATGTGTGTTCCTTTGTGCATCTAATGTTCGTGCTGAGATATGTATAGGTTTTAAATTTTTATTGACTACAAAATCTTTTATCCAACTTTGTTTTCGATCTGATCATTGCCATATTATTGGAATATTTACTATTCTGCATGCTTAACCTAATTCTTTTTAATTTGACACCTGCACAAGAGAGATAATAACAATAATCGAAACTTTCTTGTAGTAAATAAACCATTGAAAATCCTTCCATATTGCCATTATAAGCTAATCGTAGTATTCATTCATTTTAAATACACAGACATGTGCACAAAATATATCTACAAATATGTAGAGACAACACACACGTATATGTGTTTGTCTATGATATGTATTGTAATAACAACAGTGACGAACTAAAATGTGTTTTGATACTATTTCTATCAACCTTCATAAAAAATATCTTACTTTGAGTTTTAACTGTAATTTATAATATGTTCCAGATTATAAAGTGACACACTATTCAAGAATTAACTGAACAAATGTTTCCATGATTGAGGTTCTGACCAAGGTTGCATAAACGGGTTCAACCTCATGCGAGCAGGAAAAATACAGGTGATAAAACTTGATGTGTTATCTGAATAGCAGTTGGTAAAACTCTCACGGGTGAACTTAATGAGGGTTTTTTGGCTTGATAGTGCACAGTTATAAAGTGGTCATTATGAATAAAATCTGTAGTTTATTTATTTTGTACGGCTGTTTCAAATATTCAAAAGAATTAAAAACACTGTAAGCAGTGTTTGGTTTTAAATAATTATTTGTAATTGGAAAAGTTTTCTCTGAAACATCGATTAACCTAGCCTATTTTGACTTCTAATATTGGATACAAGTAGACCCCAAAATCCATGAGAGAATAAGTTTGTGACAAAGCCTGTTGTTTTTGCTCCATTTTCCATTATACACTTCCTTGCCTTACTGCAAGTTAAATATTTTTTAAGATATCAGAACACTCAATGTGAAAAGTTTTCACGAGACTTTTATTTATAATGATCTTAAAATTTATCTCATGTAATTGTAAATTGTATTCAATAATACACTACTACCCAAAAGTAGATAATCTAGACTATTTATGATCACAAATAAAATATTGCCAAGAATTAAGGTTGTCATAAATTAATGTTGCCGTGTTTTTGGTTTGATTCCACAATTTAAAACATGTCATCACGTGACGGGGTAACAAACTTCACTGAGTTTTCTTGCAAAATTATGAGGTCATTTAATTCTGACGATTAGACTAGAACTGTTGCTAGGTCCATGTTAAATTCAATATGATTGTTTGCTTAAAAATGCGTTTGATCTGCGAGTTTCTCATTTTCATGATAGTAACCCATAACATCAAGAAAGCATATTTATACTCCATGTAGCCTGTACAGAAATGAAGAAATAAAAGATTTGAAGTCTGTAAACAAATTTATTTTCAGACAAACAGACAGACAGAGATTAAATCTGAAAAAGGCTTCGCTAACGCTTAACCAATTAATGTTGTATTGCAAATCATTTTACGTAGCAGCTGACATAAATTGATTTAAAACAATTGGTCACTCCAAATTCAAGAGGAGAAAATTAAATATACTCCAATGTTAGATGATTTAGAAAGTCTCAGAACTATTTCTATTATTGGTATTTAATTTAAATTAAATCTTTGGAGATCTCTTTCTAGTTTATATAGTTTCTGCAATAATTTGAATTGAATTGCCGTCCGCTAAAGACAATTATAATTAGTATTGAACTTAATAATAAGGAACATATGCGCGTTTGTCTCAATTTTATACAAAACTCAAATGTTATTATATCCATCGTAGCAAAATCTAGTACAATCCCAATGCCAATAAAAATTGGAATCCGAATCCTTTATTCTATTCTTTCTTTAACCCTTTAATTAACATGCATACCATGTATAGAAACATGAACCTGACGGTTACTACTCACGGCATTGTCACACACTCTCTATTTCACGACAAGAAAATATAAATTATTCATTTAAAAACATAATAACAAAATAAAGTTTCCAAAAAGAATTTATTTTGAGTTGGGTGCCTAAATATTAGGCTGAGTTTTAATTAATTGAATATAACCTAAATGCTCGTTAAGTATAAATGTTTATTTAAATTTTCGTTATTTTAAACATTTGGTTCTCTAGGCATTGGCGCTAACGAAATACATAAATAATACCTAACAAAGTTATATTACAAACGTAGAAAAATATCACAAATCAACTAATTTGAAGTCACAATTAAACCCGTGGTTGTACAATATTTTGAAACACAAAAGTTACGGAGGTGTTCAAGTTTACATGGTAACTCTAGACATATTTTTAGGACGATGTAGCCTAAAAATATTCTTCATACGTATTGTAAGGAGCGTTCGGTATTTACTTACGGTTTTAAAGTTGTTTATTTTATTACAGGTTTATAATGACAACAGTTATTAGGTTTTAAAGTGACGCAATTTTTTATTATAAGCTATTCTTCAATTATCTCTAGAACTTCATTTTAAATTTGGAACCCCGCAGTGAACAGTATTAGAGAAAGCACTCGGCTACCAATCAATGAGACCGCAGAGTTAAAAGCTTTCCGTAAATTGAGTCAAGTGGTTTTGTATGTAGCTTACTTACACTTTTGTGGTTGTGTCGAGGTTGGTTACAGAATGAATAAGATTTTCTGCATCAGCCATTTTCTATACAGATTACTTGCTCTTTTGTGGTTGTGTCGAAGTTGGCTACAGAGTGAATAAGATTGGCTCCATCAGCCATTTTGTATATAGATTACTTGCTCTTTTATGGTTGTGTCGAGGTTGGTTACAGAGTGAATAAGATTGGCTGCATCAGCCATTTTGTATATAGATTACTTGTTCTTTTGTGGTTGTGTCGAGATTGGTTACAGAGTGAATAAGATTGGCTGCATCAGCCATTTTGTATATAGATTACTTGTTCTTTTGTGGTTGTGTCGAGGTTGGTTACAGAGTGAATAAGATTGGCTGCATCAGCCATTTTGTGTATATATTACTTGTTCTTTTGTGGTTGTGTCGAGGTTGGTTAAAGAGTGAATAAGATTGGCTGCATCAGCCATTTTGTATATAGATTACTTGTTCTTTTGTGGTTGTGTCGAGGTTGGTTACAGAGTGAATAAGATTGGCTGCATCAGCCATTTTGTGTATATATTACTTGTTCTTTTGTGGTTGTGTCGAGGTTGGTTACACAGTGAATAAGATTGGCTGCATCAGCCATTTTGTATATACGTAGATTACTTGTTCTTTTATGGTTGTGTCGAGGTTGGTTACAGAGTGAATAAGATTGGCTGCATCAGCCATTTTGTATATACGTAGATTACTTGTTCTTTTATGGTTGTGTCGAGGTTGGTTACAGAGTGAATAAGATCAGCCATTTTGTATACATTGCGCCCACGATTGACCCGAAAACTTTCTCAGGTGTTTTTCCTCTAATTAAAATAATGAAAAACGTTTATATAAACATATGACCGGACACACTTTGTTAGCGAGCTACGGCTAGCGAAAGATTTCGCCCGATTTTCTAAGAAAGGACGGAAATAAAGCGAAACTGATGATTTCATAGGTAGTAGTAAGTAGTAGTAGTAGTAGTAGTAGTAGTAAAGGTAGTTGTTAAATTTATTGGATTTAATGTAAAACGAACTGAGAAGTGAATAAATTCGTCCTGGACGTGTAAGACCACCCATATCTGAGATATCAGACAAAATATGCAAAATATTGTCTCGAAAAACATGCTTTGTTTAGATTTGAAGTACATTAACTTCATTAAAGGGGAAGTAATACACAAGCTTTTTAACCAAAACTTTTAGATAATTTAATTACGAAGAGGATAATATAACATCCGTACTAAAACTTACTATTGTATCCTGTCAGGTATGTTTTCGTCACCTTGGTGAGTTTTGAACTAGTTTTATTATAAAAACGTAGATAACCCAAACTTATTCTATTTAAAAGTTCTTTCCCCTGTATCACATGTTTAATACCAACTTATACAGAAACCCTCAGGGCTCCCCAAGTAAGTAACTGTTAAAAGTAGCAAGTAGTTGTTCCTTTCTCAACTTTTACATTCAAACTGTTTCCAGGTTTCGGTAGTTTCCAGCTGGTCTTTCCTTTCTCGATAAACTTGCCTCTTTCCTTATGCAAAATACGTGTACGACGACTGATTCAACAATAAAGTACTTTACATAACAACTTATCTTTCATCCCAAAAATGATGGTTACTTTCTTTAGTTGATCTTAAAATAACTTCGTGATTGTGAAGAAGAAAGTTCTTATCGCAAATGAGCTCATAACACAACAAAATACAAACTTCGAACTTAAATAACCACATTGTTACAATCCACTCTTTTTATGTATTATTTTAAAATACTGCTATACATTTTTATTAAAGTATCGTATATGTATATACATTGCAATTATAATCCATAAACTTGTGTTGTATTACTTTCTTAGCTACTTTTGTGTCAAACACAATTTTGAGTCCTTTAAAGATCTCAGTAGTTCAGACTCGTTTGCTTATTTTCAGTTACTTACCTACTTTACGCGTATTTTAATTCTAGACGTAGCTCTTAGCTTTCCTCTTGCAAATAATGCTTGTCTTTCTAGGCACATTTCAAGATCTTCACTAGGTAATACTCAGCTTGATCTTCTCGCGCCATTCTTGGCCATCTCCTTTTTCATTCTTTCTTTTCGTAGTTATTTTACGACTTCTTACCGTCTTTGCTACTTTTACAGTTATGAGTCAGCCACCATAATACCTTATTTCTTAGAAGAACAACTAAATCTTGTTTCAATCTCGTAGAATCCAATTCCGTCCTATACTACACCATTCTCCTTTATACTGATAGCCTCTTCTGTCACTGGTTCTATTAACAAAAAAGAGTAAATGTGGTTCGTAAATAACAAAAAAAAGCTTATTATTATGAAAATTGAGACAGAAAGGTACAGATAGAAAACAATGAAAGTGAAGAACACATAAGGGACAGATGTGAGTATTCAGAGTGACTGACCCCTAGCCCCGGGCCGTGCTGAACACCTCCCTGTCGTAAAATGAGGGTTCCAATTTAATATACAAAGCCTAAGCCATTTAACTTGGTCCCCTTGTATTCTATTTCCGTGGTTAGTGACCTCATGAATAAGCAGAACAGTTTCGGTTAACGTTACACTAATTAATGAGCCATACGAGATTAACGCCATAGTTTGTTTTGTTTCATTTGTAAATTATTTGAATTGCAATTTTTTCCCATAATGAAACTATTATAAAATTATAAGCTTTATAAAATTATTCTATAGTATTAATGAATGAAGTAAGAAATACTACTAATATGCATTAAATTTACATTCACTAATTGTGCTGTTATATTTCCTCACTGGATGAAATTTAACGCGAGAATAAACCAAACAGTAAACAAGGAAACATTGCAAAGGTAAATAAATAGTCCTCGCAGTTTGGTGGAGCTCGATTTTATAACAACTGAAATATGATTCTCGGTACGGACGCAAGGTAAGCACTGCTTCAACAAATCTATATTTTGATTAATTGTACAATTGTATCTAATATTATTAGCATAATTATTAATTAGTAGTGGACAATTAGTGAGATTTTAACATTTTATAATAAAGTGCATTAATTAGGAAAATACGAAAAACAGAATAAAACTTTATATATAAACACATACTAAGATAAATACAAGTAGCCTAAACCAAAAGGGATTTAAAAATGTATGAACATAAACATTGTAAAATTCAAATTATTGTTAAATTTAAAAGCGCAGGTACGAATTTTTTGTCTATGACCGTCGAACTGTTTCTCTCATCAATAATGTCAACTACCTATTTATCAACTGTTACACTTTATTCAATTTTATAACATCATCACACAGGCCAGTTGGCCATGACGATGTACATAAAATGGCTACAAAGGGAATCGGCCTCACCTTTTAATAATAAAAAATGAGCTTAACACTCGACAAGGTCTTTGCGATAACTGATAGCGGTCGATCCAGTCAGCCCTACCTTTCCTTGCCAGAACTGTTAGCGACCGATCCAGTCGGCACTCCCGTTCTTTGCGATAACTGATAGCGACCGATCCAGTCGGCACTCCCGTTCTTTGCGATAACTGATAGCGACCGATCCAGTCGGCACTCCCGTTCTTTGCGATAACTGATAGCGACCGATCCATTCGGCACTCCCGTTCTTTGCGATAACTGATAGCGACCGATCCATTCGGCACTCCCGTTCTTTGCGATAACTGATAGCGATCGATCAGTCGGCCTTACCGTTCTTTGCGAGAACCGCTAGCGGTCGATATAGACCACCCTACTGATCTTTGCGATAACTGATAACGATCGATCAGTCGGCCTTACCGTTCCTTGCGAGAACAGCTAGCGGTCAATATAGACCACCCTACCGATCTTTGCGGTAACTGATAACGATCGATCAGCCCGCTCTACCGTCTTGCAAAAATTGCTAACGGTCGATCTAGTATAACCATAGAAGCAAAATAGTTATAGCAAAAAATCTCAAAAGAACCAAACATTAAATACGTTCGGTAACGAAAAGACCACAGAAACACTAAACAAACTTCATATTTTCACTGACAGACACGGTAAAAGTATATTTAACCTGTTAGAATCAAAAGCTTCCTCGAGTTGTTAAGTAATCATCAATGCGTGCTCAGGAGCGTCTTTGAGCCATGTCTGGGAAAATGCTCATAGTATGACAAAATACTTCACAAACGATGATACGGTCGTTGTTATGCTGGGCCAACGACCTCACCCCGAGAAATAATCAACCTGCTAGAGTTCTCGTAGGCCAGATGAAGAACTTTATTATGAGGCACAATCACACAAATAATGTCATTGTGGTTTCCATGTTTCAATCGCCATCAAGACCATTAGGACTCGTACATCAACAGAGAAGTTTGGATCGACGGGCAGAATTGAATATATCAAATCAAAAACAATCAACACTATTGCAAAATTTTTATTCTAAATTTTATTGAGACTACTTCACTAAAATGCTCAATTCACAAGCAACAAACTGGATGCACTTCAGCTCTTGTGTGAAGATCTGAACACAGATGTACTTGCAACCGAAAATGAGTTTAGCAGCAAAAACATTGAGAAATGAGTAACACTTTGAAACAGTCGGAATCAAAATTCAAACCCAAAATTCAAAATTAATTGCCATTGTCATTTACAATTCTCCAAGTGTAAACCAAGACATGATTTTTACAAAATTAGAATCCTTACTAACAGACCTGACGAACTATCACCGTGACTACGCCCTGATGAGCGATTTCAATATAAACATATTGGACAATAACAGCAAATCACAAAACTATTAGCAGATTTAGTGACGTCATTTGACCTCGAGTTGCTAGTGAAGACCCCAACAAGAGTGACAACAACGTCATAATCGGCTATTGACAATGTTATCTCCATTCTCCCTATTGTAGCAGTGTCTGTTGTAAATATGGCGATTTCTGACCACTATGGCCAAGAGGCCGTAATTAGTGGATCAAAATTCATACGGGGACCCAAAATTGACAAAACCGTAAGAGACACAAGGCCAGAAAATATCTCGCTCTTCTCAACTCTTTCCTTTCAAAAGAAAAGTGGGACTTTTCGGGCAACGGTTTGAAACCTTTAACAGTTATTTAAACTTGTATTTAGATCTATGTTGTCCAAAAGGAACTATCAAAATTTGCCAAAAAATTACATACAATAAGTGGATCACTAAAAGAATTCTGATCTCGAAAGAAAAATTTAAGTTTTACTCCTAAATGTATAAACAAATTCAAGACGACAACTTTAAAACATTTTTCTGGGGATGTATAACGATTTATAGAAAGGTGTTCAAAAGGTGGCAAAGCATCTGGTTGAAGACTAGTTTCACAGTATTTTGTGTTTTGAGAGCTTTTGTTAGTAAAGAGTACTTCGTCAGACTTGAAATATTTATTTTATGGGTTGATTCAAAGGAAAAGGCATGAAACTGGTCTGTATAACCATTATTGTTATATATTATAAATCGAGAATATCGATATTTAAAGGAAGTTTACATATTAAACGTACGATATTTAACTCAGGTAAATTTAATAATATGCTTACACATTGTGTATTAAAACTGTAATCCAATAGTTTATAAAAATAATACTGAACTACATTATAGTATTATTCGCTTTCTTGGTGATGTCATAAAACCAGTAAAGACCCAAATCGAGAAGAACTTTTCAGGATATTAATCTGTTGGTCAAGTTAGTAACTTTTTTATTTTATTTTATTGAATTATTATAAATTTTTTTGTTTCAAGTATAAAACTTGAATAAATGTTGCTGTATTTAATAATGTACAGCGTAAAACGTTATGTGTCACAGAAGATCACTCTTAACCCAATAATGTATATGAGTACTTTTCTCATGTGCTAGAACGCCTGCATAATATATTCTACAAGTAAACAGTACACTTCGTCTGTGATTTAGCCGTCTACTAAAATAGAAGGCGTTCGTAAAATCTCACTTTTGCATATTTGCATGTTAAGGTATCATTGTGATTATTATTCATTAAACCTGTACTTTTTACTTTTTTTCTTTTTTTTTTTTTTTAATCACCCAATAGGATAAAAGATTGATCCTAACTTGGTTCTAAATTCTTATAGAAATTACACTTACATGAGATGTACGTATGTGCAGTGGCGCATCTTCTCTGGGTCTCTACCTCCGAAACACAAGTCAGGGGTATGAAAAATCCCCATTACTAGCAGAGGAACCGGGGGGAAATTTGTTTATTAAATACTAGGCCATAAAACTGTTGAGTATAGTACTTCTGAACTAATAACAGGAGGATAAATATCAGGTCAGAGTGAATAACGTTAACCACCAATAAACCACTCTACAACCAATCACCAGTGAAGCTTATACAGGGATAACAAAATTAATCTTCTGTAACAAAAACTATTTTATGAAGTATATTTGCCAAAAACAAAATTTAATCATTACATGAACAAAATACTTAGGTTTAAATCACAAATTGAGACCAAACCTAATTCTTGATGTTTACTTTTGAATAAAAATTATAGATATCCGAGTTTGAAAGTTGACAACAAACTAACTAATAAAGCTCCAAAAACGGTAGCTATATTGAAATTTAGCTTGTTTATTTCTGCATTTCTACAAAGCAAAGTGATTACTAAATATAAATTCCAGTAAACAACGAAAAATACCGGTTTTTGGTTATTTTCGACCAAAATCCAACCTTGAAAATTCATAACTCGGAAATTTGTGATCTGATTAAGACCAAATTTTTATACAAGATATATACCCGTGAACTGCATTTTTTTATTGTCCTTCGTAAATTTAAGAATAGTGTGAAAACCAGTTTCTATTAAATTATCATCTTAACTTTTAATCTTGACCGTTGGTTCACAAAATTCGCCAATGGTCACATTATTGAGCTTAGTCATTATCTTAAAGGTGTAAATTTATAAATTTTTAATTAAAAGTGTAATTTTTAACAGATGTTAAAGCGAGCAAGTGTTCTTAATTCACCGTAACCAGTAACTGTTCGTTTTAACGCGCAAGCCCCGGGACTTCCCAGGACGGTGTGGCCTCGAATGGTAACAAACTACGAGTACAATCGCAGTACATAACTGGTCAACTCACTCACTACTGTGACAACTGATCACGTCGGGACTATTGCAAAAGATAATGTTTGTACCGATTACACGTCTGTACAGAGAACCGAGAGTACCCGGTACAGGTTACTGTTACAGATAATGTACACGCTTAACGCTGTTCTTGGTACAAAGTTCTCACACTCTTATTAGTAACAGTAACTCGAACTTGTACCTCTACCATTTTAGGATCATTCTGTAGCATATGAGTCTACATCAGTACGGGTACATTAGAGTAAGAATTAGAGCCAGTAGAAATAGTTAGTACCAACCTCAGTTTCGTGGTTGCTGTCTGCCGATGAAATTCAAATATTCATGGTTTTCAAAAAAAATCTAATAATAAAATGCGCGTAATTTAAAACATTTATAAGGTTTGCATTTATATATTTAAATATGGTTTCTTTCAAAAGCCCAACCTAAATGTTACTTCATCGGAAATATAGAATTAGATGATCTATTATTTTGAAATAAAATGCTCTTTGGGGGGTAGGGGGCAGGTCCATTTTGTCACCTCAAAATTACAGTAATGGCAGTAAATATAAATACACAAAATATATCGAGTGCGAGTACGGTTCAGTTTGGGTTTCATGGTTTCAAAAACATTAACTACCAAATAAACCATCCAAGAAGTGTGTATAAAACATGAAAAATTAAATAATTGTTTGAAATATTAGACTTTGGCAATGTTTAATAAATTAGTTTTAAAAATAATCTTTTTAAAATATAGATATCGGGGTATTAAATTAGGAAAAGTTTCTATTAATTAGTGGACATTTCTGAAAAACAATTGTAGTATTTCAAAAACTCAACCTTTGACTAAATTTGCCAAAGGATGTCTCAATAAGTTAAAATTGTTAAAGAAAAATAAATCTTTCAGAGCATATATATATGTAGGGAAAATAGCTATAGCTGTAGTAAGTTACAATCATATGTTACTATGGCTACTAAGTATTCACTGAAACGTAAAACGTACAGACGGAAAAAAACTGGCATCATACACCTGCGTTTAGGTGTAACGTGTTATAAATTATAAACATTTGTAAACAAAAATAAGTAACACTTCGAATCATAAAATTATCCGACTATAGTATACTACAGGCAAAATTTCAGTAGTAGTACCATATGTCATGAGTTGTATTAATTTACATTTGTTTTCAAATACATATTTTAAACTACAGTATGTTATTTTTTAAACAAATAATTTGTTATAACAGTTAAATTTTCATTTTATATTTGTTCAGCTTTTTCATTAATATTTGTTTAGAAAACGGAAATAAGGTAACGCTAAAACATATTTAACTTTTAAACATTGAACAATCTAACTTGAAATGGATGTTTCGCCGTAGAACGTCCATTAAACACAAATGTAAGATTTTCTTAGTGAACTCTTAACGCTTATTTTACTACATTACCATTTTAAAATATTTTTAATTATGGACCTTAAAATACCCAAATTTAAAATAAAAATCTGTAAACCTAATAACTGTATTTATGAATTACTCGCGTAATTCTGCAGTATGGATTAACGAAATAAAAATAAAGCAGAGGTTTAAAATATTATAAATACCTGACAAAATCATTTTAATATTGTGAATTTTATGACATTGTTTTAAAAGAAACTAGCTCTATTATGTATAATAATGTAAAATAATGCAGTGAAAATAGACAACGCTAAAAAGTTGTCGCAGTACAATTTCGAGGGAAGAGAGTTAAAAAATTTCTTTCTCTCTTGAGACAAAATTCTCCCGCGAAAGTCAACAGAACTCAGAGGCAATCGACCAATTAGAAATATCGATTCAATTACAGTAAAAGAAAGAGAGAAAGAAGTTGCCGAATACGGTGGAAAGAGAGAGTGGTTTGCTGCCATGACCTTTAAAGCCTGGAGAAAGAAAGTGGTGCAGATTTACATTTCGAAGAAGCGACCTTGAGGAAGTTTAAGGTGTATTGTTCTCAGTCATATTTATATTACAAGTCTATAAAAATATGATTATTCAGTTATTGTTTTTGACGATTTCTTCTTTTAAAATTGTTTAATAACTCTGTTGGGCTTTTCTCAACTTCAAATCAAGAATCAATTCATAAAACATTTTAGGCATTCTTTTAAAGAGGCTGCCTTTCTGATGGATTGCGACATTGAGATGTAACAACCACATTACCATAAAATCTTAAACAAAGCAGGATATATTACTAATCTTTTTTCTAATATAATTCTTAATTTACTCACTTTCACATTAATTCTCATAAAACTCACAATATACCTACTTCTAAAACCTTTAAGTTTTTAATAATGTTAACTTATTAACAACCACTATCCATAAATGCTAAGTCCTATAGTAACGCATGGCATGGTTGTCATATTTATTTTCAGGCTTTTCCGTTTAATGTAATTTAGTACATGATACAAAATTCAGCATTAGCTTAAAAATTCAATGTAAATTACAAGGACGTTTTGAATGTAAGTAGGTCAGCTGATTATTAAGGACAACTTCAACAAAAGAAATTAGAATTTTGCAAAATAAAAATCATGTTCGAAAATACCTTTAAAATATCTTTTATAGAAAAAGATAAGAAGAAATACTGTACTTTCTCACTCACTTATGTTGGTTACGATCATTGATAGGTGCGTAAATATTGGAAAAATTATTGCTTCTGTGAACAGAATAATTTTTAAAGCTATATACAAACAAGAGAACGTTAAGTATAAATAAAGGTTTGGCTCTCCAAGATATGCTTAATTAATTTAAAACCAAACCATTTCAATAATAATAAATGTTATCAAAACAAAACTTTTCCAATATAATTTATTTTTTGTAAGAGGCCTTTCGAAACCAAAGGTTTCATCGTCAGTCTACCCCACAAATAAGAATTTTATTTTTGATTACAATTAATATGAAAAACCCATACAAAAATAAACATGCAAATACAACAATTTGGAAATATTTCAGGCAGTATGAAAAATTAGATATGACCACAGTTTAATTTTTGAATAAATTGAGATGAAAGAACACTGGAATTTTCAGTAGGGCCTTCTTCATTGTTTATGAGTTTTTCTTTGTATCTGTCAATGTGTAGTGTTTCTCAAGCATTGAAGTTCATTGGTTTTGTTACTTCTTCTGTTATTTTTATATTGTTATTGTATATTCTGTGTCCTGATTCAATGCAGTGCTGGGCTACAGTGCTTGTATTATGTGTATGATAAATGCTTTCACAGTCATCACATCCAATTCCATAAATTCCTGATACATAATGATGTGAAATGTTTGTCTTTAGTGTTTCCTAAAATTGTTGTTTCTTGCTAGCTCTGAGAGTGCCAGTTTTATTTGTATGTTTTTTTAAAGTTTTGTGTATTTGATTCGAGAAAGTCCTGTATGATGAACAAATAAATTCTTGGTTTGTGTCTTGAAGTGGCCGTAATGTTGTCATATCTATTCTAGTTCTTCATTTCAATGTTTTTTTATTATATTGCCAATAAGTTGTGTAGTGTAACCATTGAAGATAGCAATATTTTTCATGTTTTCATGTTCTTTATTGCAGTTTTTTTGGAAAGTAGTGTATTTAAAAGTCTGTAAAATCATTCAATTAAATGTTGCTCTTTTTTGCAGGTGAGTGGTTAGATTCATTGATGATAAATCTATCTGTATGAGTTGGTTTCATGTGGATATAGAATTCAAATTGGTTTAATTTTTATTCATCAATACGTCTAAAAATCGGATACTATTGCTTTGTTCAATTTCATATGTAAATTTAATAATAGGGTAAAACGAATTTAGGGTTTTGATAAAATCTTGTAGGTATCTATTTTCTTGGAAAATGTGTCATTTTAGATTTGGCTGTAATTTCAAATTGGCTCATAAAAATATTGGCAATAAAACTTGACAGTGGATTTCCCATAGCCGTTCCGTCAATTTGGGTGTGGTAAAATTCTCAATATTGGAATGTGCTCTGATTCATACATAAATTTATCATCAGGGAGTGTTTATCGATGATTTTCTTTTGTTAATTTTCAGAAGTTATTCAATTTGTAATTATTTTTTTATTGTATGCATAACTGGAACACTACGATAAAGTGATGTTACAACAAAAGATATGACATGTTCGTCTTCATCTAGAACAATATCTTTAATTGATTCTATAAAATCGTATTTTTATGGAAAATGAAGGAAAACCTAAAGCTTGAAGACTTTTCGACAACCATTGAGGCAGAAAATATGTTGCGGACTTTATACAAGACACTATTGGACGCATTCCATTCCCATGTGTGTTTATTTTTAGAGACTGTATAATTTTAGAATAGTAGGATTAGGAATTATACATTTTCTATAACATTTTCAGTTGTTTTAAGTTTCTGATACTGAGTTAGTGTATTTTTGGATTTGAATTTTCGGAAGATTATTGAATTGTGCATTGTTTAAAATTTGTTTAACTCTTTTATGATATTCTTCTTTGTTCATAATGATAATAGTATTACTTTTTTCAGCCTTCAAATAAAATACATTCTTTTGTTAAGACTTTTTGTTGTGTTATTGATTGTATTGTGTTATGTGTATGTGAGGAACGTCATTTATTTATATTCTTAGAAAAGGTAGAGTATATGCCAGATCTTATGGCAGTCTTTTACTGTCATTTAAATATTGAATTTTGCTTTCTATATCAACAATTACATTTTCATTGTCATTTCTACTTGTTAGGTTAAATTTTAAACCATTGTTTAAAAGATTCATTTCTGCTTTGGTGAAAGATGAGAAGTTACACACTAGTTGTTGGTTTTGATAGAAAATTTGGTTTCTTGATGAAGAAATGTATCATTGGAATTTACAACTAGTTTAATTTGTTTTCTAACTTTTGCTGTTTCTTTTTATATTTAAATCAATACCGTCAAGCACATTACAATATTTTTCTTGAAAAAGTTCATGATAGATCGTTGATAAGTTTTTACTTATGTCCAAATGAATGTCCGTTACGGGCTCCTTAGCATTTGATTTAGTACAACATTATCTTATAATGTATCTGTAACATTATAAATAACAATCAGTTGTGTATATATGTAAACAGTGTAAATATGAAAAAGTAACTTGTGTTTGTAAAATTAAAGCAGTGACAGTGGATTTTTCAAATTTCATTGTATAACCTGAACAATGTCCGATGATTTCAACCTGTAAAATAAAGGTAGGATATCTACATGATTCCAGTTTACTTAGTTAGTTGTATATTTCATGTAACATTTCTAGGATTAAATAGGACAAAAATTTAAAAATTCTGAATTATACAGTGTTACGTTGGAAGCGACCTATTATGACAAAACAACAAGTTTTTTCAAGATGAATATTTTCCTTCTAAATACAGTTTTTTTTATATAATTACTATGTTTTCTCACATGGTTTATGCTTGTTTTTAAAAGCTGTTTAATATAAAAATGCTCTTAAACAATTTAACGAATCGTTCAATATAGTTTTTATAGGTCAAATTAAAACATTTATTTTCTTGTTAATAAATTTCAAGGTAATATTTCATGTAAGCACCCCCAACACTTTTTTATACTAATATTTTTTTACTTATATTTCTAGATAATGTTATATACAACAAAGAAAAAAACACAAAGTTAAAAGATGTGTGATAGCAAATTTTTTATGATTTTTTCCCCGAAACCTTACATTTATGAAGAAAACCCCCAAGGCATTTCTCGCATATATACACAAAAATTATTCTGGCATTTTTTACTAGTTATTTTTTTATTCCGTCACTCAAAGGGTTAAACCAATGCAATGTTCTCAGGTTTTTATTGGAATGTTGATTCCAATATTTTGGATCTTAAGTAGGTTATGAGACGTGTTATCATCACGTTTTATCTAGGAACCTGACAACTTTCATGTCGTCAAGTAAAGGTTAACGCTACATGTAAACAGTGCAGGTGCTGGCACTGCTGCTGCTGCTGCTGCTCCAGTGACCTCGAGGGGAAGGGGGGGGGACAACGCAGCGCAGCGCAGCGCAGTGAAGGGACAGGGAGACGTGCGATCAGCTGCACCCTGGAGTGGGGTGGCGGGAAAGTAACAATCAGCTGTGAGCACGTGCCTCATCAGCTGTTACTGGTCACGTGGCCAAGCACAGACCGACCTACTGAGTATTTTGTAGCAGAAATCAGTTACCGTCTCTATAACACGGCTCGGCCTTTACTTCAAGAGGACTTTTCAATTGGAAGTAACTAACAAATTCAATACGCGTTTCTGAGACTGCAGCCTAAACAGGAATTCCAATTATCCGTTGGTAAAGTCGTCAAATCCCGAGACGTAGCTTTCAGTAAATACTACTAGGATGTCGTAATTTGTTAATTACAATTATAATTTAAGGCATAGAAACTTTCGGGTTCAACGTCACGAAAATAGATATGGCAAAGTAATACCTGAATACAGAATACCAAATTTAATAAATTCATTACCAGGAGAGTTACAACACCTTCAGAATAAATATCAAATAGATAAATGGCTAAAAAGCTATTTCATTTTAAAGTAGTGTATAGATACTTTTGTAATATTCTCAAGAAAATAAAATAAGAAAACAACAAAAGACATACCATCAAGTAATCCAGAAATGCACTTTTAAATTCACTACACTGATTCACTAGTAACACAACACACATAGAACTTCATACAGTATTCACTCAACCACCACCCATACTGGACTGAGGCCCTCCCAAGTTTGTTCAGTATACCTAACTCACATACAACTTCAAACAAAGCCAAGAAGGAACAATATATATGAAACAGCAATAACCCTCAATTTCAGGCTTTTACCTTATCATCAAAATCTTCAGTTCCAGACATTCCAAACAATCAAACAAAGGACACTGATAAGATCACACTGCCCCTGAGGCAACTTTCTCTTCCATACATAGACATTCAATAAATTCATTCATATTAGACTTCAAAACATATTTCCACCCTTCCAAATTCAAATATACCGATACATCAAAAAACAGTAACAGTTCTATTTACATTTTTAAACTATTAATTTTATATTAACTTTCTATACTTTGTAAGACGATGAAATTTGTATACTATAGATTTAAGCTAATTCAATATACGAGTTTAATCATAATATTTACTATATACTCCGTATTTATATTGATTTAATTACTATGCATGTTGGTAAAGTGAATTTTTATTGTAACTAATATAAATTGTATCTTTTGATCTATTCTTCTCCCTCGATTAGCAATGCTAGAGGGTTAGATGTAGTTATTTATACACTGTAATTGTAAATCATGTTGATGAAATAAAAGAATTTTGAATTGAATTTGAATTGAATTAATTTTCAGAACCCATACACATTACGTAGGCACCTCGTATGCTAACCACGTCACTCATCGACGTTCTTGTCATCTGATAATACAGGAAATTAATTCATCGTCAGACTTTGGAACACATAGGCTACATTGTGCGTTTACCCAGCTACTATTTATACCTAGAGTTCTTATCCTTAGATTTCTATACCTGAACCGTTTATCAGAAACAGCTGAATCCGCACCAGTATCATCTAGACTGCACTGTATTTGTAATGATCGTGACGGTTTGACATCTAGTCGGTTTAGCCAAGTTTATATCCTATCAGCCAACAATAGCTAGGAACGAAAGAAACCGAGAAGCGTTTATATGATGGCGGCTTCACTTGGTAATGGAATTCTTGTATTACATTGACTGTCATGGCTAATACGTTATGTTTGCTTCTCACAAGATCCTCAAAACAAATCTAGAACTATTCGAAAACTTTCATATTTGTAATTTGATCTAAAATGAGATCACAGCGAAACCTCTTTATCTTCTCAATTCTTTGCTTACGTGTAAGGTTACCTGGTGGTCTTAGATTACCAAGCTTGGTCTTTGAGTGCCTTGTTTCAAGAAGCTGACCTTCTAGCAACTGACTGTTTATTTTTTTTATTTAAATACCTTTATTCTAGTAGACAATAACATGTTACATTTCAAAGTCAGAGATAATTTTGACATTCTCACCACAGTTGTCTCCACGCAAACATAAAACAGTTTATACTCAATCGTCATCTATTGAACTTCCAGTCACAGCTCCGATCTGAGTCAGCCAAATAAGTTGTCTCCCAGTCAAATGCCAGACATTTGCCGACAAATGAAATGCCTATAACGATAAACAACGACAGCGTTCTTACCGCCTTCGGAGTTAGTGCATTCTTAAAACTACTACACCTTCTGGTATCTGCTGCAATTAGGTGATAGTATAGTAACTTGCCTTTAAGTAACTAATATGGGAGTAGCTGGTCTGCAAAAAACTGCCTTCAAGTAATCGACCTTCTAGTAGATAGCTTTGAATAGCTGGGCTTCTAGTAGCTGACCTTGTCCTTTCAGTGTCTGGCTTTCGGAATAACTTGTTTGTGTTGAAGCCCATAAATCTCTACGTTAGTATACTTTTCTCGCATATAAGCTATATCAATTCATCTGGGTTGTATTGATACATAGATCATAGATACAAATATCAAGAAGCTATAATTTTTTCAGATCAATAACTGATTTACATAATTTGGAGGTGATTTAGTAGCATTAATAAAAGATACTTTCCCTATACTATTTTAGCACTGACGTAAACTTTAGGCTTCAAATAAATGAAACATCTATAGAAGTTTATTATCAATTTCTACTATATTTAATTGAATGCGCAATCTTTTTAAGAGTTCTTAAAATCATATTAAAGATTTAACGATCTGTTCTAAATAGATCTATACAGAAATAAAGAATATAATTCTAGTTACTATATTTTTCTTTCAAGATCGCTTTATGGGCACTGTACTTGTCATGTAATGTTAGAATGGAGATACACAAGGCTGAGCTTGCCATAGGATACCAAATGTATTATTTTGAAAACACAGGTCAGTGATTAAAAAAGAACATCACAAATATTGTTTTTACAGGTGTGATGTAATCCATCTAACTAAATTGTAATTACATATATAATGTATGTTGACTTCTCCGTAATGAAGTGCTCTTGTACCAGTGGTCGGTGTTGGAAACACCTATTGACACAAATTCAACCTTTCTTCTAACAATCACTACCTTTGTATGTGTACACAAGTGAGATTATACGTATTCTGTATAACTGATATACTTAATACTTATCTTTAACGTTGCTTGCGAGTGTTGCTGGATTACTTAAGCCATATAAACAAGGATTTTAACTGAAAATCTTTTCTTTCATGGTCTATTCGATTTCTTGATAAGAAAGATAAATAGAGCTAGAGATGGGTGAACTAATAAGTCTTTTGTGCTCATAACGTTTTATGGAAACTGGGATAGTCATATTTTGGTGTTAATTGAAATTCACATTATTGCCTTAAAGCCCCTATGAGACAATCCAGCGTATGTTGCACTGTTTAAGAATAAACAGTTTGAAATAATACATCCCTTTATTAAATAACGTCTATTTCACAAATGTGCTCTGAAATGTTAACAAGTAATATAAGTGCAGATTAGCAATGTTGCGGGTTCCACTCTAATGCCTGAGCCGGCTTTGAAGACTCGAAGCAGACCGGTATCGCGGACTCTAGGTCAGTATTGGCTCTTGCGGAGGCGCCGCCAGTGAAAATCCAAAAGTAGGATGAGCTAATTGACAACGTCTCTTGGAGCACTGCGTATTAACCGCCTAATAACACGGTCCGGCCGAATGTGCCAGGAGCCCCAGCTTCGAGCCGGTGAGTCGGCTCAGCTGAGTTTGTAATTTTACGGTGGATAATCAGTTTAGTAGCCTAATAGCGATTATATTTGAAGATGATAAGTTTGCGAAGGTCCCAGGCTTTTCCACCGGTCTTCTTCTTATAGTGCCATGCACTGAGGCTTCGAAGGTATCCGGAAGTGTACTGTGAGGCCTACTAGTTTACAATTTTAGCAGTTTACAAACCGCCGAAAACACCGATCATGTCTACACTTTTCCAGGCTACCAAAGATGACCAGCAGTCACATAGCAGCTGTTCAGCAGTATCCTCCTGTCCGTCACACGTTCGAGAGGGCGGATCCTACCGACAAAACCAACTCTGTGAAGATGCTTCTCCAGGTGCCCATGTTCCGTAGTCAGACCAGTCTACTTAAGGATAGAAGATCAGACGATAGACTGGGGAAGGTGACTGCAGAACCGACCTTAGGTATCCTTAGGTCCAGATACAGTCGACACCCCTCACATGTTCAGTGTGACCTTCCACCGCTACTAAAAAGGCAACAGTAACACAACTATCTGTTTCAAGTTTAAATGACGGTGGAAAGTTTAAAAAGATAATAGGATTTCGAACACTTGTCATCATTATATGTTACACAATTTATAGTTCAGCATTTCGAGGATTGAAATGTATCGCGTTCAACAGGTGTGTCTGGACTCCAAGCAATTTTCTGATATGTTTGATCCCTCTTCTTTCTCTTCTTTTTCATGCTCTAAATATACTCGCATCTGACGAAGGGGAAGTATTTCAATCCTCGAAACGGTGTACCACATTTTATATCATATAACGACGGCAAACACATATTATCCTTTCAGTAACAAGATTACAAAATCTCAAATCCGATGTTTTCTCTTTGCGGGCACATACTAGAGTTATATAACACCACTATCTTAATACAATGCATATATCAAGATTTATTAAATAATCAAAATATTTTTGATGTGGTGTGAAATGGAAAACTTAGACGAGCCACTGGCAGCGTAAGCCCAAGAACTATGAGATAACAGTAACCTGAAACTCCGGCATCGGGATGTGAAGATATAGATTCGAGATTGTCAGTGCAAATACAGAAGAATTTTGAGAAAGGTTCCCACATTCTCTTTCAGCACCGACCAAGCATTGCGTTATCACAGAACGTTATCTGAAGAAAAAATTTTAAAACATTATGTAGCCTACAAAAGTTTGAGTCAATATTCAAAATGTAGTTTTTTTAGTCAAAAATACGCCTCAAGAACTTCAAACACTGAAGAAGCTGGTATACCGCCACATTTAATATAATTTGTTGTAAATGTTTTATATTAGTTGGTCACTTGAGGAAGAAATCAGATTACACATATCGAAAGTAGTGTTGCTGATTTTGTTGTATATATCTTTTTATTTACAATAACACGTATATATTATTCTCTATGTGTGTAATTTTGTAATTCTCATATAATATATTTTTGTAATGTTGTTATAATGTAATTTTAATTTTCATGTAACTAATTAAGGTAGAGAAACATTTAATTCCATAACAGTTCCTTTTCTTCAAGTTATGTATCGTGGTTTTAGCATGATATCACTACATATAACTGTATTTGCGTGCAAAGAGGACGCGAATGAAGAAATTATTTCCCATCTCCAGGCGGGCGTCACTATTATTCAGATAAACCATATTAGTCGAGTTTGCTCGCGACTTATACTAAAGTGCTGGGCCTCATCTAAATAACTAAAACATAGATGTTTGATATCTGTTTGCAGGGAAGTAGTGAAAAGGGTTGTTGGGCAGTAGTGAAAGCGTCAAGTAGTGACAAGCGAATTCCTCAGGCTTACAAAAAGTCATCTCCCTACAGTTTTTTATAGACAATCTGAAGCACTAACCGGAACCGATTACCACATTACCTCAGGCTGGCTATTTGTTAGCATGCAAAACTTCCGTCCCCAGCCCGGTATTCGAACCTGGGTCTCTGGGTGATACACTGAGACGTGAATTACTCGGATAACATTGGCTGCAGTGCTTTTTATCATTAGACGTATTGTGATTATTATATGGAATGGAAATATGACTTACTTCAACGCCTTACTTGCACTATAAATGTAAGTTTGGTTATCCAAAACATTAATAAATCCATTAAATTGGAATGTTGTATGAACTTACTTTTACATCTAGTATATAAACTAATAAACACATTTATAATTTCAAATTTTGCTCCTCCTGATAATAATGTTTATATTCCTTTAAATATACAGAGATTTTGCAATATGGAGAAATACTAAAACTTTTGTTGGTCCTCCAAATGATAATCTCGTATTTTCATTCGTGACGTAATTGCATGCCAGGTTAGAACAATTTTGGGCTTTACTAATCGAAATACTCTCGCATAAGCTCTTAAAAATGTGATTTTATACGGTGCTTGAACAAACGTTTTCTGCAAATAGCAATGAAAATAGTACATTTCACTACTAGTCTCGAAAGTGATCTATTGTGGGGCGATATAACATTTACGCGCGAGGCGAAGCTTAGTGTGGGAAATTATATCGATCACATCAATAAAACTTTCGCGTTTTTAGTAGTGAACGATACTTTTCATGCAAAAGCACAGAAAATCATTAAAAACATGATATGAAGTCATAGTCAGGTATCTATTCTTCCATAAGGAAACAACATTATTTTATATTTCATTCTGATGTTAAAATCAGCTGTTTGAACATAGGACAAATCAAATCAAATATCCTTTATTTCCATCAGACATATAACATGCATTGGATTGCGTCATAAATATTTAAAAAAAATACAAGTACAGTTTATATCTATACATACAGACTATTTATTTTCAATAAATTCACTGAGGGTGTAGAAACACTTTTCTATTAAAAAAGCCTTCAGTGTTCTCTTAAAGACCATTATATCATTTACATTCCTTAGGTCCACAGGAAGAGAATTGTAAAAAATTACGGCATTATAAAAACAGTGATGTTTGAAAAAAAAAGGTTGCATGGGGGGAATATTTAATTTGTTGCTATTCCTGAGATAGTGTCCGGACTACGGAATTAGAGACTCGAAAATGCCCTGGTTTTGCTTAAAAAAGACCAATTTGTGGTAAATATATATACTTGGAAAAGTAAGCATATTGAACTTATTAAGGTGTGATTTACAGGGTTCTGATTGACGGATGCCAGCAATAGCTCTCACCGCTTTCTTCTGCAAAAGAAAGACATGGTTTGTTCTGCAATTTTCAAAACCCCAAGTTTCAACAGCGTATGAAAGCTAGGGATAAACTAATGCAAAATATGAAGTCAGAAGCACATAGGTGCCCGTGAAAGATGAAAGTCTACGAAGAACAAAAATACCAGCACATACTTTACGTGCGACATGATTTACATGAAAGGAGAAGCTAAGATTCCTATCGACAATTAGGCCTAAAAACTTGGCCATCTGCGCAAAACAAACCTATGTATCGCCAACCCAAACACTCAAAGAGTCATTGCGTCTTGATGAAATTGAAAAGTCTAGCAATGTAGTTTTATCAGTATTCACGGCCAAACCATTACTCTGAAACCACTGGACTATTGAATTACACTGAACAAACGTATTTATCTCCATATTGAAACTCCAAACATATTGGACTGTCGAAACAAATAACCATCAACTGTTTATACACGTAAAGAGAACTACGGAGAGGATTGTTTACGATAAAGCAGTGTTTGGGAGAGGGAACATTAGGTGACTTAGCAACGAGAGGAAAGATGATTTTCGCATACATAGTTATGAAAAGCTACTAACTATCTAACTACTATAAATGTTTCCATTGACAAATTGATGCCATCTAATGAATTGTGAGCTTTTGTGAACACAGTTATAAATAGTTGAAGAGGAAGAACAGACTCGTACTCTGTGTTACATGCGGTGCAAGTTGGAGTTATGCAAACTTTCCAGGAGCGAAACCTTATGATATATAAACAAACAGTGATTCTCATAACACGTTGAAGTTTGTGATATAAGCAAACACAGCAATTTGAATAACTGATAAAGGTTATGATATGAACCAGCACAGCGATCTTGTTCACCCAGTGAAGCACTAAGGAGTGTTCTTTTAGGACGTTAGTTTAGTCCTAAAATTTATATTTAGAAAGTTGAGAACTAATGTACTGTATCTATCAAAGCACTAAGCACATAAAAGTTGCACGAGCTTATTATAAGCAATGAAATGGTTAAATATGCACATTTTAATGTCTAATTGAGAAAGAAAGAAAGAAAGAAACTTCCTCTGTCTAATTACTACAGGGCTTCATCTCGATACTCAGGGAGAAAAGATTATGGACTTAGACTTCAGTTTTCAGTCCAACGTCCATTATAGTGACTAAAGCAATCTTAGAATATGTTATCTACCAAATACCCAGGAATTTTGCATACAGAGAGATCTATCATATTTTCCCTCATATGACCTTCTCTTCATTGTATCTCTTTCAACTTATCACTTCAACGTACTGATATTTAGTTTTAAATATTCAATTAGTGTACATTTTTACCAACAAATGGTCATACCTTCCAAAGACTATCCCTTACTTAAGAGACTTTGCACTTAAAAGGGAATAGCATTATACCCCTATTATTCTACATGTAATATCTTGCGGAATTCCCAAGAATTTCCAAAAATCACTAAATTGAAATTGGATAGGATGACGCGATGCTTACATCTCTAGCTAAGAAGTGGCGAAGTTCCCTGACCCTGGTCGCGGCTGAAGGCGCAGTTTGAAGACGCAGATTGAAGGTCACGGCGACACACCTGCCGGGGCCTGAGCTCACTTTCATCCTCTGAAAGCCTCTGCTCCCGGCGCTGAGGAATGCGAGACGTGGGGCTTGTTTTTTCAAGGACAGGAGAAAGTGATGGTGCCTGGACCCGGATCCCCGGCGTGGCGCGGCTCAGATGTAACCCGGCCGCCCTGCCCTGCCCTGCCCTGTCATGGGAACAAGGGATACGAGAGATGTGGGAACAAATTGCTCACTGGATACTGAGCTATCGATGGGATGAAAGTTTGGGCGATGAAGGATTTTCGCCTCATTGGTCACTTCTACTGTGTTACTCTTTCTCCAGTGTTACTGATAAACAGTCGTATCTTGATACATTTATAATCTTCTATAACTACTTTTGGGGCGATGAAGGATGTTCGCCTTATTGGTCACTTCTACTGTGTTACTCTTTCTCCAGTGTTACTGATAAACAGTGGTATCTTGATACATTTATAATCTTCTATAACTACTATTGGGGCGATGAAGGATGTTCGCCTTATTGGTCACTTCTACTGTGTTACTCTTTCTCCAGTGTTACTGATAAACAGTCGTATCTCGATACATTTATAATCTTCTATAACTACTTTTGGGGCGATGAAGGATGTTCGCCTCATTGGTCAATTCTACTGTGTTACTCTTTCTCCCGTGTTACTGATAAACAGTCGTATCTTGATACATTTATAATCTTCTATAATTACTTTTGGGCGATGAAGGATGTTCGCCTTATTGGTCACTTCTACTGTGTTACTCTTTCTCCAGTGTTACTGATAAACAGTCGTATCTTGATACATTTATAATCTTCTATAACTACTTTTGGGGCGATGAAGGATGTTCGCCTTATTGGTCACTTCTACTGTGTTACTCTTTCTCCCGTGGTACTGATAAACAGTCGGTCGTATCTTGATAGATTTATAATCTTCTATAACTACTTTTGGGGCGATGAAGGATGTTCGCCTCATTGGTCACTTCTACTGTGTTACTCTTTCTCCAGTGTTACTGATAAACAGTCGTATCTTGATACATTTATAATCTTCTATAACTACTTTTGGGGCGATGAAGGATGTTCGCCTCATTGGTCACTTCTACTGTGTTACTCTTTCTCCAGTGTTACTGATAAACAGTCGTATCTTGATACATTTATAATCTTCTATAACTACTTTTGGGGCGATGAAGGATGTTCGCCTTATTGGTCACTTCTACTGTGTTACTCTTTCTCCAGTGTTACTGATAAACAGTCGTATCTTGATACATTTATAATCTTCTATAACTACTTTTGGGGCGATGAAGGATGTTCGCCTCATTGGTCACTTCTACTGTGTTACTCTTTCTCCAGTGTTACTGATAAACAGTCGTATCTTGATACATTTATAATCTTCTATAACTACTTTTGGGGCGATGAAGGATGTTCGCCTTATTGGTCACTTCTACTGTGTTACTCTTTCTCCAGTGTTACTGATAAACAGTCGTATCTTGATACATTTATAATCTTCTATAACTACTTTTGGGGCGATGAAGGATGTTCGCCTTATTGGTCACTTCTACTGTGTTACTCTTTCTCCAGTGTTACTGATAAACAGTCGTATCTTGATACATTTATAATCTTCTATAACTACTTTTGGGGCGATGAAGGATGTTCGCCTTATTGGTCACTTCTACTGTGTTACTCTTTCTCCAGTGTTACTGATAAACAGTCGTATCTTGATACATTTATAATCTTCTATAACTACTTTTGGGGCGATGAAGGATGTTCGCCTTATTGGTCACTTCTACTGTGTTACTCTTTCTCCAGTGTTACTGATAAACAGTCGTATCTTGATACATTTATAATCTTCTATAACTACTTTTGGGGCGATGAAGGATGTTCGCCTTATTGGTCACTTCTACTGTGTTACTCTTTCTCCAGTGTTACTGATAAACAGTCGTATCTTGATACATTTATAATCTTCTATAACTACTTTTGGGCGATGAAGGATGTTCGCCTTATTGGTCACTTCTACTGTGTTACTCTTTCTCCAGTGTTACTGATAAACAGTCGTATCTTGATACATTTATAATCTTCAATAATTACTTTTGGGCGATGAAGGATGTTCGCCTATTGGTCACTTCTACTGTGTTACTCGTTCTCCAGTGTTACTGATAAACAGTGTTATCTCGATACATTTATAATCTTCAATAACTATTTTTGGTGGGGAGGGGTGTCAAGAGAGTACCAGAATTATTTCAAAAGTATATAATAAACACTATTTGTTCGTGCCATGCCAAGATTATAATAAATAAATTACTTTACCTACTCATAACCAGACGATCATAATAAATATCAGAATGTTTTTTTATATGAGATCGATTTAATCAAAAATTACTTTAAAATAAATAAACAAATGGAAGGAATATTTTATCTAACGATTCCAGTCACCCGACCCAAAACATAAAAGAAGAAAAAACAGAATTTTATGTTAAAATAAACTATTAGTTAATTCTTGATATTTTTTTAGTTTTCTAGTTTTTAATTGAATTTCATACAAAACTATGCTATTCATTTTACTGAAGATCCTATGTGGAAAGTGAATTTGATAGCTTTCAATACACAATTCTGTTTTAGTTTTATAAAAATGCAAATCAATTCATTTTGAGCAAAAATATTTGATAAAATACTAGTTGCCAGTTAATTATCAGTTTGTTATTGTACACAACAATATATTAAAAAATGAATAGGGATGAAGAATGAATGTGGAATAATCAGGTTTTCTATTGCCATTGACCAGAAAACACTCTCGTAATATTTATTGTAAACTTAATAAACGCAATCATCAATAACACTAAACAGAATTTGAGTAAATCTCTTTACAATAACATTAGTTTAAATTAAATAATAATAACAGAATATATCAGACAAATAAGTGTTAAAATAAAAATAAGAATAACAACTTTTTGCAACAAAAAGTAATTTTTAAACAACCCAAACAAACGTTCGTATTTTATAAGAGAGGAATTAACATTAAGTTTGTTACTACCAAAATATATATTTCTTATATACTGTTTGCAAACAATGCATAGCTTGATAACTTGTCTATCTATACAGGTTTCTTTTTCTGAACTTTTTGTCCCCTTTAGGCGGTAAGAACTTTGTAACTTGAAAAATTCACCAAATATTCATATTGACAAAGAGAACCTTAGTAATCTATGTCATGTTTTGCAATAAACCTATAAATATGTGTAAAAAAGCATATGATTATTAAAATTGGATATGGAATAATTACACTAAGTATTGTCGAATTAATAATGTAAGGGAAAAATACTCACAAGTACAAACTTCATTAGTTCGTATTCATGTCAATTTCTATCTCTGAATCTTGTAACCTGAATATAAATTAATTTGGACAATAAGTTACTGTGAAAAGTTTATGTGAAGGATATTACTCATTTCTTTGTTTTTATAAATCCTATCATCAATAATAGCAGCCATGGGTAAAAAACTACGATGATTTTTTTTATTTCCGGGCTAATTTATCTTAGGTTATCAATTACAATATAAAGGTCAGAATATGAGAAAGTACTTTCACGAACAATTAGACTCTGAATGAAGCATTGTCGGGTGCCAGGCAACATCCATCACAATGTCACCTTGGGGAGCGGCTGGCTGCAGAGACACGGAGCGGCTAGCTGCAGAGACAGGGAGCGATGGGAGAAAACATGAAAGTTGGTTAGCTGCATTAGAGTTAGCAGCTTGTCTCTTTGTTTACAGTTATTGTAGACAACTAGTTGTTTGAACAGATTACGGGATTGTTAAGGACACTTCGTTATAGCGTTATGAGGATGTTGCGTAACACATAACGACGGCAAATGTCAGTTATAATCTAATCTTTGGTGGATAGAGAAATGAAATGAGTTCCTGACACGGGCAAGATATAGCAAGGAAAGACTGTTCTAAGCGCAGATCGACGGTCAGGTCTAGTATTACCACTGATGTGGCCTAAGCTTTGAATTTAAAGGCACCTGACATCCATGTGAGGATCGTATGGTAAACATTTTGTTTAGTAATATCGGTTCGTGCGGTGATTTGTAGATAGCGGTACCATACTGAATATTTGCTTAGAGTGGAAATCCATTTTAATATTCTAGCCATTACATCAGTTTATTACATTAAAATGTTCAAATTCTTATTATTGTCATAGTTCACTCAAAATTAAATGTTTAATAAGTAACTGTCACTAGCAGTTTACCATAGTTTCGCAGGCAATTTCGTAGTTTTGCACGCAATGAGCACTTCTGGTCAAGTGAATTCTATTTCCGACGCCAATTATGAGTTTTTCTTATTGTCACGGTTAAGAAAATCTGACAAAAAGTATATTTACAGCCATTTTAATTTACTCAAGTGAACGTATTTTTTTCTTTATCTGATTTTGCCTTGTTTCCCGGTCACGAAAATATATACATCTGAGAAGCCTACTTCTGTCAAAATACAACTAAGGAAGGTTTTATAACAGTATTTAAATTTATCGCAAAATAACTTTGCCTTTTATATCTCGTACTTAATATTTGCTAATAATGCGCAGTTAAAAGTATAGTTTAACTAAAACTTTTAATTTTCTTACCTTGACATTTTCTTACTGTTTAAAAAAAGATTTAAATAAAAAGTGTAGTGACTGTGAAGCTTACTCTATGCGTTTAAGCTATAAATGTAAAAACATTATAATATATGTGAAATGAGTTTTGGTTTGTAAACAAGGAAAACTCTACTAAGGCATGTGTGATATGTGTAATACAATTGATCCGAACCAGAAACGCTTCTTCACACGTTTTGTTCAAAGTTCAAAATGATTATAGAGATCTAGCATATTAGATCACACGTGCTTACACTAATATTACTACGGCCTTAGTATGCCTCCAATCTGGTCTTAAATATTTCAAGTGTCAGTGAAATTATCAGAGCTATTTATTTAAGTATTACGGAATGTTGCAGAGTATATTGAGCATTTCACTGATATTAAAGGATATTAGTTCACTCTCCGACTTCAAGGCCTGAAAAGGTTGCTCTTTAAATTTAAAACTTTGTTATACTGAAATTTATTAGGAGATCACTGGAAAAGAAGAAGGAGAAAGAAAGATTACTTGAAGAAAGAAAGATCAAAGAAAGAGAGGAGGAAAGAAGAAAGACACTAGAATCACTGGAAGTGATAATTAGTCATTTTTAGGCACGGTATGTTTATTTACCATTATAAAAGATATACCTATGGCGTACTTCTTCTTGAAAAGGAAATCGTGCAAAAGGCCGAATATAGAAAGAAATAAGTTATATACAACAGAATATGAAATACATAATCTTTATGTAACGGGGGTAGGTGAAATGTCCTGTAGTGAGCGGAATATTCAAAAAACTTAAATATTCGCAAACGTGAAATATGTCACTCACAGTGACAATAAACTTTTAAGTATAACCTACGTTAAAAATAGTCTTAAGTATATTTGTGTAACATCAAACTAAATTTATTCGTTTAGTTATGTATAACAATAAAATGTTATACACACAAAATAATATCGTATTGCAAAATATGGGACATAATAGAGCGCATCACGCAAGTTAAATGTCTTAATGCAAAAAATCAGCAATAATACAATTCACAATAATATAGATTTAATACCAGATATCAGGTGAGGTCTGTCCACCTTTCACGGAATACAGTCCGGGCACCTTCTGTTGGACTACAGGAATAAAATTTGCGGATAATTTCATTAGCAATTCCGATTACCTATCGAGATCATCTGTCCGCAGATTTACAACCCAAATGAGGTCAGCCTATTGACCGATGTCGGACATAACGATTACGCCGCGGTCGCGATTATGCGGAGATTTGGCGGCAAAAACCTCGGTACAACACCGACCGCGACCATCGGATCCGCTATGCGATCAGGTTTCGGCCGTTACATAAACATTTACACGCGTGACGTGTGAGTGACGCGCGAAGAAAGTACGAGTAATGTCACTCACTAAAACATAGTTAGCGACCGATGCGTTTCATTACTGATATCAGAAGCGACCATTTACGGTGCGTGATTGTAATCACGGAAATAAATCGATCACTGGAATAACCAATCCTCATGTTAGTTAAGAATTATGAACGATATAATTTCAATTCTGTACTGTTTAAAACTTCTTATATTACTATTTGTGAATGTATGTATAACAGTAATTTTAATTTATACGAGCAAATGTCAAGTTTTAAGATTACTTTGTTAACCACAGACGTAAACCTCTCATTGATACACTGTTCACAGTGCATTCCAATGGTCAGACCTAGGAACTGTCACGGGAGGAACACAGTATACAACACAGCGGATTCTGTTTTTCGGCCCTCAGTGAATCGTCTGGTCTTTGATGGTCTTTAGATCGAACTTTCCACCACTAGATGAGGCTTTTGTTTTCCACCAATATACAATTATATTGTTACAGCTATTTTCCAATTGGCTAATGCTTTGGAGGGAAATATTAATATGTGATGAGTGTGCATAGAACTAATTTGGGGCTGTGTAAATTCGGCTGCTATTCTTATCTTGTCCAGGAATTTAAGATCCGAAATGATAAAAATAATTACTTCCGATGCATGGTGATAAAATTTTGCATTTCATGTTTCCTTGCACATTCATAAAGTTTAGTTTATTAATAAAACACTTGTTATACACAGGTTTAGATATGGGTTTATTTCAGATACATATTATAATCACCCAATCATAGAGCCCTGAACCCTGAACCACTATGATCATCATTAGGTGCTAAACTAACATCTGCCGCCTCTATATATCATTCCATATATACATTAGCACACCAAGCAAGCACGAGATTTGCAATAATTATTATTTTTAAGAAATTTGTAATCCATTCCAACAGGATTAAAATGTAAACATGGGTTGTTACTTCAGTGAAACATTTATTCTCCAGCTACTTACTCCAGTTACTGTCCTCATTAAAATAAATAATAGATGGAAATAAAGGATCAAACTTCGGATATTTACCATCATTATATGTCCAAAATTATAACACTACGTTTCAAGTATTGAAATCTATCCTCTTCATCAGGTGGCAAAATAACTTAGTACATGCACTAAAATATCAAGTAAAAAATATGAGGCTATCACTTGCCACAAACTAAACACAATATGACAATAGCGAATGTTGTACATCAATTATATACCTTATTGGTAAAACAACAGTGTAAAGAAAGCTAAGTGAGAACGATCGCAAGCGATGTCACTGCACAGAACCAAGAGCACCACACAGCACTTGTCAAACGTACCAGGGAAGGTGGAATTCTATAAGGTCATGAGAAAGACAACTCCACATATAAAATGTGCTCATTGTTTAAAATTAAAATATTCGATTAGTGAATATTCAATTGAATACTTTACTATAAAAGTCTAGCCATCAATAAATATGTGTTTCAACCTAATGGTAATTTTTTTATAAGAATTCCTAACTCCTTTCCTTTGTTTGAAGGTTATTTTTGACGATGGAAGGATTGTGAAGGAAACAGGATTTTCCGGACATTTGCCAATTCCTAACTAATCCTTATTCGAAAATATCACGATTGCAAACTTACCCACTTATGTGAGAATATATAGCAGGATTTCAAATCTTGATCTTTAAATGGTTGCATATTTAGCTTGTACTTACAGCCACAAATAGCAGATAACTTGCCGATTAGTTTATATAATAAAATTGTTAATTTATTCTTGGTTTAAAATACAATATTTTTTTAATTAAAATACAGTAGTATATACCGCATTTTAAACCAAGAAAGACAATTTTATTATATAAATTAATCTGCGAATTTTCTGATATTAGTGGCTGTAAGTACAAGTTAAATATGTAACCATTTAAAGATCAAGCTACCATTTATATATATATAGCTTGTCATGATTCATTTAAACAGTAAAACCGTTCTTCTTCTTAAAAAAATTATATATGTAAGAAGAAGAAGGGTTTTACTGTTTCATGACAAGCTACCATAAACAATGATATATATATATATATATATATATATATATATATATATATATATATATATATATATATATTATATATATATATTAAGGAGTAGCTAAAGAAGAAGGCTTTTACTGTTTAAATGAATCATGTTTTCAGAAACAAGTATAAATGGTTTAATTCGTCATATAAATAACAATATTAGCCTGTGTTGAACGGTATGATTATATTCCACAATTTCATTGTATGAAAGTTGGAACAATAAACTATCTCTTTCTACTGTAGTGGAAGAGATATTTATTCATTGCTCAAGGAAGAATTATTATTTCGTAACATATACCTCTTTCCTCTGCTACTAGCAAGATTTATGGCCCGACTCAGATTTCAGAATTTGGCAACGTTCCCTACGTTGCGTCGTATTTTACAGATCATCGACAAATAACGGTTCGGCAGAATTGAATACGAATTGTTGTCAACATAACGTAGGCTCGGCAGAAAAGTAACGCCAGAGTCTACATGAATGCCAGTTGTGTCACAAAGCAATGTGACATTTCACAAAGCTGACAGAGAGTACTACAAGTTATCAGCTACAGGATTGCATCATATAGAGTAGAGGAGACACTACCCTTATACATTTTTATACGAATCCGTTATCAAACAAATTTTACCAACCCATATGTCAATATATTTTTGCCAATATATTAATACAGCGTCATAAGTATGTTCAAATTTCTTATTATTCCTCGGTCAAAGGTTGAAGACTTCTAAAAAAAGTTTTGTGTTAATAACGACTTGACCTTTCCTAGCTAATACATCAATGGTAAACAACCAAAATAATTGACTGAGCGTTAGTGAAGCTTATCACTCGAGGGGCTGGGCAAATGTTATTTCTGTTTGTCTGTCTGCACGATATCTTTATAACGAACTGAACCGTAGAGTTGAAAGTCTGCATGGAGTTTAATTTCTATATAGGTAATGTAGAGTTCTGTAACAGATTATGTCAAAGTCCTTAGGATTTGGCTGAGCCATAACAAAGTCTACACTCACGTTGATAATTTGAGAATTGATTTTGAATTGATAAATAAATTGAATTTTTCTCATCTCAGTATTTATAAATTGAAATTGTATACACTATTTTTATAGCATAATTTATTTTACGCTCATATAGGAAATATTTCACCCTTTTTCCTTAGATGAGCTTTTTGTACTACAGGGGTTTTGCAGATAATTAGAGCTATTACTGTAGTACACTATAATAAATATTTAAATGCGTCTCTATTGCTAAACGATTCTCGAGTTACAAAGCTGGCGGACAAACATACACATAAAAACGATTATTTCTGCCATATAAGTTAATGGTTGAGATGTTTGATAATCATTAATGAACACCGATGATCAACACTTAAATTTAGTTTGTACTAGAATTTGTAAGCATTTTTTTATTTCACAGATTTGTAATCCTGGGTCGTCTGGACCTTGCCATTAACACAATTTTACACTCCCTTCATACTATATCCAAAACAAAATGTATCTACTGTTATTAGAGGGTGATTATGAAACGTTTATTTCCTTTCTCAGAAATTCTACTCAATCATTGATCCAACCATTAAATCCAAAGCAATTGGGGTTTGGTGTACTGAGCTCTTGAGTAACTTGTCATTGCTTCTCCCATTGCAGTTCATATTGGCTTGTATATGAAGTGAGAAATTTGAGGTTGATAGTCTGAAATCATTTAAAAGATATTATCGGACAACAGTACACACCCTGTTGGCTGCTGCAGCCTACTCCTGCTGTCTAGCGTGAAAGTGTTTTCTTTGTTCAGTTGATCACGTCGATCCTGCTATAATTGTCCCGTCCATGACTCATCGGGGAACTTGCCATTGTGGGAGGAACACTTTCCACAGAGCAGCCTCCTGCTGCAACTTACATCTCTTGGCTCTATTTAACTGCAGCTGGAACTCCTACGATTAGAAGTCAAGCGATGATTCACGTTCTGGCAACTTTACCAGCTAAACTTGAACTCTTTAATCCCATCTAGTAATACTCTACGAAGCACAATATATTTCTATTGAATTCAAACTATGACACCATCGATTCCCGTTACGTGAAGTATTGCATAGAAGCAAGTATGAGTGAGTCGTAACATTAGGTAAAACAGACAAAAATATCAGTATGATTACAAAGATCTAAACCCGAATACTATTTAAACTTATTGTTCTTGACAAATTGCTTAATTAAAAGTATAATCTATTCGGTAGTTCTGCGAGTACGTTCACGATAGTACATAATAGGTTATTTTAAAGGGATCATACATTTCTAATGCCATTTTTATATAGATACAGCTTTTCAACTATACAAAATCCTTCAAGATAACCTAAGAAGGTCAAAATATAATGTTATTAATTCAAGAAATGTATTAATTAGCTAGAAAATATTATGGATTAGGAAAAACAGACCAGTAAATAATGTATTACATATAATGAAATGTAAATTTATCTTAAAAGTATAATAATCATTTAGTTTGACAAAGTAACAAAAGTATGATACATGGTATGTGGCGACAGGAAAGTTGTTGTCCAGAGAGACACGTTTTCTAAAATTTTCACTTTGGTCGAGTCAACGTATTTTTTTTAATATTAACGGGGATACCTGACGACTATTGAAGAGGGTTCTTCGTAAGTTAGTGGTACTTTTTAATTTACTGCATCAAACATATTTATGGGAAAACGTGACTTTTTAGGAACCGGGTTGGAGAGCCGTACCCTTACCCCTACGGCTCTTTGAAGGTTACATAAATTTTTTCGGATATCTATTTGGAGATTTTTTTAAGAAACAACCATAAAATGGTTTAAGTTTTGGCGTTCGAACGGGATATGAATATTTTGTATTACTATTGTATTAATAATTACTTCGATTTTTGTAAAATTAAATAAATTTTAAAATAGACTTTATGAAAACCGAAATGAAAACAAATACGTTTTCTTGTACTCAGAGATAAGCCCCCAAAAAGACATAACTTTTTGTACTTACCTCATGTATAAGTTTCGTTTAACGAAACGTTTTGAAACTGAACGTTTAATTCTGAAAATCTAATAATGGTCTCATGTCGCATACAAATAGTACTTTAATACTTTGTCAATTTCCTCTTTTATCAAGCCATGTGAAGTCAAACTTACTGTATTGTATGCTCATATTATATAACATAATGTAGTTGTGTAATTGGTGTGTAAGAAAAGTAAGCTAATATCAAGTAAGAAAGAAATGAACTTTGAGCTCGGAAGTTGCATTACAATATCGTTACATGGAAATATCCTTCTGCGTTCTGTCAAAGGAGGAGAGGTGTGGTCCTGTTGTGATTTTCATAGTCGATAATAAATACTACTCTTGTGTCAAAAAGTTCACATACCTGAGTTTGAAGGTTGACCAGGAACTAACTAGTACAGCTACAATAACGGTAGTGACATTTTTGGTTGCTTTGCTCAACCTTTAACTGCATAACGTAATCAACATACAAATAATAACTTCCAGTCAGTGTCAATAACAAGAAAAAAGGTAGGTATGGTACCGGATTTTGGTATCTAAAAGACTGCAACTTTTAAAATTCATAACTCGGAAACTTAAAATCCAATTAAGACCAAATTAAACAAAAAATATATGCAAGTGTACTGTTTCCTTGTATAAGGTCTTGGCAGTTTAATAAGAAAATTGTTTTATTAAATTAAATCACTATGTTAACTTTTATTCTCTTGACGGGCGGTCGAAAAAATGTTGGCACTGTTATTGTTACGGAACTTTAAACATTATTTGCTTGAACTTTTCATGTTTTTAAACCACTATTTATGGGTTCAATCTTAACACCGATTTATTTGAACAGGTGTTTTGTATTTACCGCAGCCAGCGCCTCCTAAAACCAGGACAGAGGTTTTACCGAAGCAGTGGTGGTTTCTGCCTTGAAGCTTTCTAAGTTATGAATTTTAAAATTTGCATTTTGGTCGAAAAACATCAGATTGTTTTAAATTTTTTCGGTGTTATCGAAATAAAAACTGGAAATTAATGTTTGTAAATTATTTTCCTTATAAGCCTAAATCTAGAAATAAACATGCTATATTATAATGTTACGCCCGTTATTATTGCTGTAATAGTTACTTTGCTGTTAATTTTAAAATTTTGATACCTATACTTTTCTATCCGAGAGCAGAACTCAATCGAATCTGCTATTAAGTAATTCCCCAGCTTATCAAGGCATCAACAAATAAGGAGGTTTTAATTTTAGCTTTATTGATGGTTGATAGTTACCAACACTATATGTTGTTTATTTTGCTATCTGGCAATTTAGTAGACATTTCCACCCAAAGTATACTTAAAAAAAATGTTTTAATATCTTGGTTCCAATAACAAACGACAAAACCAATTCCTCTATAGCCAAGTTGCGCGTCTAATCAAAGTTAATTAAAAGTAAGTAGTGCTTTATCTGAAAACTGCTAGATTCAGACATTCTTATGGAACATTTTGTTTAAAATTCTTAATGGCTTTTGTGGGTAGTGAAATATTTGACCACTCTTTTTTCTCCCTGTCCACAATTTTGATCGGATTGAGTCAATGATAGCAAGGTCTCAGACATATATTACAGCATTGAATATGTACACAAATTATTGTAAAATGAAAGCTGTGAGAAATAGATGCACTTAACACAGCTTGAAGACGGAAGGTTTCCGCTCTTCAGATGATATCGTTTGTGAATTGGACACCCTCCCGCGTTAAGTGTATGGAATCTCTTTTGTCGCAAAAAGCGTGACGACTTCAAACTTACCAGTTCTTTCGGCGCAACATAACGACCAAACATAAACAAATAGTGATTGCCTAGGGTCTGTGTGAAAACGAAATTCATACCGGAGAAAACAAGAGTTTGACACGAGAGGGAGGGAAGTTCGTGACGACCTCCATCTCCTGGCACGATCATCTTCAGACCCCTAACTCAGTCACTTTCCTCGGATTCTCACAATTAATGCCGTCATTGATGAGATAGCACTTTCATATCCACTTTTCGGCTGCCTTCGACAGGTCAGAGTTCACAGATGATGAATTACCTCTTGACTCTGGAGGTGGGTCTTCTGGAGTCATACTTTAGAAGATACTACATGCAAATTGGTGCCTGAACAACGTGACAAAACTTCAGGAAGGTCTTGAGAACATATAAGAGAGACATTGTGTGAACGTTTGTCGTTCTTAACTTCCACCAGTGCAACATCAAAGATCCTGTAAAGGTCTTACTTTGTATCCACGAATTTTCCAATAGACCAGAATTGGAATTTCAAGGAGATTGAAAACCCCCATTCATTGTTAATCGTTCTTTTTATATAATAAAGTCCAAACACATTTTAAGAGATGAACTATTTTTAGAATTATTATAAAGCCCAGCATAGTCAACGCTTCATCGTTTGGTCCAAGAATTGAATACACTGTCCTAGATATATTACGGTTCATTCAAAAGAGCTAAACATGACGTAGGCAAGTACAAGTAACCTTTGTTTCAAAGATGACACCTGAAGAAGAGGTTAGATTTCAATCCTCGAAACGTATTGTTCTATGTTTTAAACATAATAATGACAAATTTCCGAAATCCTGTTTTTCTTTTTAACCATATGCTGTTCCCTTCCACACAAATCTGTCCAAATTTTCCCCGATCATGTTTTCCTGGATGTGAAACCCCCGGCAGGGTGAGACGGTCATGGACACCTCTGCTGTGTGATACCTGTGTAGAAAGTGAGTGCTGGCCACGACAGAGAGACAAGACCGGTCTGAAAGGGGAACGTCCCAGACCCCGCACAGGTACAGCCCCCGCTCCACATCTCGCCAATTAATCATAAAGACAAACAGACGTAATTGGCGAGCTACTTCAAACAAAGACTCTCATGTCGTCACGCGCCGCGTACGTGGGATCTTGTCTCTCGGCGACTTTAGCTCACGCACGTGTCAGTCGAAATTATTTTGTACTTAATATTTGAGTACATATTGTTAAAGTGATACTTTCCATTATATAGTTCTTTAACTTTGAATGGAATAAAATAATATAACGAAGTGTCGAAGGCCCTACAGAACGTAATCACATAGTACGTTAACATTGTAACTAAAGTAGTACTGTTATATAACACTGTAGACTATCGCTAGAGTTGTACTGGTATTTAAAATTGAGTACTGTAGGTACCTAAAGTAGAACTGGTATATAATTTTGTATACTGTATTTAGTCGTACTGGGGTATAAATTACTGTAATTAGTTACATAGCTAGAGTATTATTTGCACATGACGTTGTATAATATAGCTAGAGTATTACTGGTACGTAACATTGTACTGTATACTACAGCTGAAGTGGTACTGGTATATAACACATTCACTACACAAGGGCACATTACTCGTGTATGTGTGCAACTAAAGTTTTAAGTTACAATGTACCATTTTGCATGAACCAACCAATGCCGGTACTGGTATATAACACTGTATACTATCGCTAGAGTAGTACTGGTACGTAACATTGTACTGTATACTACAGCTGAAGTGGTACTGGTATATAACACATTCACTACCCAAGGGGACATTACTCGTGTATGTGTGCAACTAAAGGTTTAAGTTACAATGTACGATTTTGCATGAATCAACCAATGCCATAAAGTAAATTGATCACATATGATTCTAACTTACTAAAAAGTGTCATGAATAAACTTAGCAGTATATTAGTTACTCTGTTTTTCATCGTTGCAGTCATATTACCCATAAAACCAATGTAAAGCTGTAAGTAATATTATTATCTTGTACTTTGGACTTTTGACCAAAATTTAACAGCGATTTTCCTTAAATCAAGAGAATCCTGAGCATATTTCATATCTCCAGGTCCTTCCTAACAAGAGCTATCACACAGAACGCCTTACCAACTACAGACAGTCGGATACCTTACAGCCTTACCAAGTACTTGTCAGATCCTTAATAAATAATGATATTCACCTTATTTGTCTGGTTGGACGTTACTGTTTTGTATTCACTATTTAATTTGGTTTTATTTAAATGTGTTTAATTTTAAAAGTAAAGAAAGATTTTTATGACACCAATTGTGCTACGCGTTAAACCCACTATTTTAAAAGGATAACAATTTGTGAAAAGATGTTCCTCAAAATGTTTCTTTTGATAGCAGTTTAAAATAATGAACCAAGACATTCGAACATGGATTCTCAGGTTTATCACCTTTTGCCTACAGTCTTATGAAACTATTTTAAACTTGATAAAGCTGTGTAATTTAGAGGAGTTGTATGTTTGTTTCTATCACACTTTCATGTTGTGCGTGTAAGTCACGTTGTTTGTTACAACTATGCATTCAAATATTTCATCGATCTATACAACACTCCTATTAATTTAAAAAGCAATATACCTTTGTGTAAAAGTATTTCAAATTCAAAACTCAGAAACTTTCTAGTGTCTGTTAAACATTTTTATTAACTTTATAATTATTGGTAATTTATTAGAAATTTAGTAATATTAATAAAATAAAAATCAGCCTTTTAAAGGAATATAATATTTATACAAAAAGATGTATCTAAAATGTTTTTAATTGCTTATGGGCAGGTTTTGTTCTTGTCGGATTTCAATGTCAGCCCACAAGCAAATATAAAAAAAACTTTTTATGTACAATTTTTTACAACTTATTAGCTTTTTTTACAAAACCGATATAGTTTTCATTCGGTTTTAGTTGAACACAAATGGGTTTTAAGAACAGTAGCTTCAGATGTAGCAGGTAGCTCTGGTTATGTAAATGATTCATTTGGAATCTCCTGCAGACCTTGAAATCTTAATATTTGACGTAAATGTCTTTGGTCCACCTTGACAATATCGGACTGGATTTTAAATAACACTTGGATCAGCCGTAATCTTACATCTGGATTGTCTCAAGCCTTTGACACTGCAGCAAGTTTTATTATTCTGACTGTGAGATATTTTACAGCTCCAACACCACTTTTACAGTTTGAAGTATATTCTAATGCAAGAGACCAAACCACTTAAATTAATTTCCAATTTGCATAACGTTAGTCAATACGCATGATAGAACTTACTGTAATCAGTGAATAAACACTAGCTAATGCGTTGTAGTCTAGGAGCCCAGAACCAATTTGCATAACGTTAGTCAATACGCATGATAGCAACTTACTGTAATCAGTGAATAAACACTACACTACAGCGCTAATGCGTTGTAGTCTAGGAGCCCAGAACCAATTTGCATAACGTTAGTCAATACGCATGATAGCAACTTATTGTAATCAGTGAATAAACACTAGCTAATGCATTGTAGTCTAGGAGCCCAGAACAAATTTGCATAACGTTAGTCAATACGCATGATAGCAACTTACTGTAATCAGTGAATAAACACTACACTACAGCGCTAATGCGTTGTAGTCTAGGAGCCCAGAACCAATTTGCATAACTTTAGTCAATACGCATGATAGCAACTTACTGTAATCAGTGAATAAACACTACACTACAGCGCTAATGCGTTGTAGTCTAGAAGCCCAGAACCAATTTGCATAACGTTAGTCAATACGCATGATAGCAACTTATTGTAATCAGTGAATAAACACTAGCTAATGCATTGTAGTCTAGGAGCCCAGAACCAATTTGCATAACGTTAGTCAATACGCATGATAGCAACTTATTGTAATCAGTGAATAAACACTAGCTAATGCATTGTAGTCTAGGAGCCCAGAACCAATTTGCATAACGTTAGTCAATACGCATGATAGCAACTTATTGTAATCAGTGAATAAACACTAGCTAATGCATTGTAGTCTAGGAGCCCAGAACCAATTTGCATAACGTTAGTCAATACGCATGATAGCAACTTACTGTAATCAGTGAATAAACACTAGCTAATGCATTGTAGTCTAGGAGCCCAGAACCAATTTGCATAACGTTAGTCAATACGCATGTTAGCAACTTACTGTAATCAGTGAATAAACACTAGCTAATGCATTGCAGTCTAGGAGCCCAGAACCAATTTGCATAACGTTAGTCAATACGCATGATAGCAACTTACTGTAATCAGTGAATAAACACTACACTACAGCGCTAATGCGTTGTAGTCTAGAAGCCCAGAACCAATTTGCATAACGTTAGTCAATACGCATGATAGCAACTTATTGTAATCAGTGAATAAACACTAGCTAATGCATTGTAGTCTAGGAGCCCAGAACCAATTTGCATAACGTTAGTCAATACGCATGATAGCAACTTATTGTAATCAGTGAATAAACACTAGCTAATGCATTGTAGTCTAGGAGCCCAGAACCAATTTGCATAACGTTAGTCAATACGCATGATAGCAACTTATTGTAATCAGTGAATAAACACTAGCTAATGCATTGTAGTCTAGGAGCCCAGAACCAATTTGCATAACGTTAGTCAATACGCATGATAGCAACTTACTGTAATCAGTGAATAAACACTAGCTAATGCATTGTAGTCTAGGAGCCCAGAACCAATTTGCATAACGTTAGTCAATACGCATGTTAGCAACTTACTGTAATCAGTGAATAAACACTAGCTAATGCATTGCAGTCTAGGAGCCCAGAACCAATTTGCATAACGTTAGTCAATACGCATGATAGCAACTTACTGTAATCAGTGAATAAACATTACACTACAGCGCTAATGCGTTGTAGTCTAGGAGCCCAGAACCAATTTGCATAACGTTAGTCAATACGCATGATAGCAACTTACTGTAATCAGTGAATAAACACTACACTACAGCGCTAATGCGTTGTAGTCTAGGAGCCCAGAACCAATTTGCATAACGTTAGTCAATACGCATGATAGCAACTTACTGTAATCAGTGAATAAACACTAGCTAATGCGTTGTAGTCTAGGAGCCCAGAACCAATTTGCACGGTATAAAAGAAAACATCTAATTTTTTTCTTTAAATCGATAGAATAGTTTTTCTTCAGAAGGAAATCATCTACTGCGCTAATTTTGGTGGAGGTTGTACTCGTACCTTTATACATATATTGCTGTCACAAAATTAAACAAAGAGACTGAAATTCGCCAGATTTTCGCAGATCTGTATATGGTTAGCTGACGCTAACTCGACATTTAAAATCGTGTGTATTTGAACTACGCCAAGCTAGAAAATTATGGTCTTTGAAAAAGTATAATTACTTCAACCCTCTTGATACACTCCCGTCTAAACTGGCTCACTCAAGGGAAATTACTCTACCGATTTAAAGAAAACCCAGGTTATGTGCTTATAGTATATGATATTGACTATTAATCCTACAGTACTGTAAGATAGCGTAAGCTCAGTTGTTATCTACAATTTTTTATAAAGTTTCACAATAGATGACGAAAAATTTCAAAGACCCTTGTCATCATCGGTACCAACTTCCCGAACTACGGCCGCAGCTGCTGTAATGGCCGTATACAAATTAAATATGAAACGGGGTATGCAAACTAATAATAAATATTCTATACTCTTTATTATTTAATGAACCCTATAACTCCCTGACAATTTTTTTTCTAATTTGGTAATTCTACACGTTATATTTTACGATTTTATATTGTTTCTCGTTGGTAAACAAGCGTGGCAACATTTCTTACTAAATTACTCACACTTAAATTTCTTACTAACAATCATTAGCATAAAACAACACACAGTTACTACTGTCCCTCCCAGTAACAAGATGATGTCACAAACATCCTCTAACCACTTTCATCACGACAAACAGTAGAAGGTGTTAACCTACTGAGCAAACTACGACCAACCCGCAGTAGCGTATCCGTGTCCCGCGAACACTTTCACTGACCGCACCGCACCGCACCGCACACACGCAGGCGGCAAGAGAAAGCTAAATTCATCATTAATAAGTCACCGGGTAAATATAATGAAGGCGTCAAATTAGAGCAGGATGTAAACGTACGCCCTGATTACGGAAGCGGGGACCGCGGCGGTCGGCCGAGCGAGCAATCGGAGTACTAATTGGAACCGAAGGAGCTGCTGGCATACATACATGATATTCTGATACCAAGAAAATTTGGCCACTATCGAGGAAACGGCGCGGCGACAGGTGGCACGTACCCAAAAAGTAATTTTTATTTTAAATTTACTTATCTATTATTTTTACTCAGAATTAAAATTGTGTTAGTTATTAGATTAGGACTTTTATTTCTATATGACGCTTGCAATACAATTATTGTTAATTGTTTCCTGCAATAAAGAATATTATTATTATTATTTTACAGTACCAGATAGTCTGCGTATTGAGCAAGATGTCCACTTTGAATAGAATTTCTCAAATTGTTAGCGTAAATCAAAAAGAGAACGGGGCCAAGAACGGATCCCTGAGGGACCCCACTGTCCATTCTTATTTTAGGTGAGATTGAGTTTTCAATTTGGACACACTGATATCTGCCTTCAAGAAAAGACTTAATCCACATGTGTGGCAGCACCCTAATACCACAATGTTCAAGCTCAGGCAGTAGTATAGCATGATGGACGCAGTCGAAGGCCCTGGACAGATCCAAGAAGACACTGAGTGAGTACTCTCGTCTATCAAAGCCCTTAGCTATCAGGTACACAAGCTTGTTTATTGCATCAATTGTGAAAACATTTTTTTCGGAAGCCAAACTAGATAGGTGAAAATATATTAAAAAGTTCCACAAAGTTTAACAATCTCTTCAGAAACAATTTTTCAAACACTTTACTGAATATAGGCAAGACTGAAATTGGTCGATAATTGCTGGTCAGGCAAGGATCTCCCTTTTTGAATACTGGAATTACCTTGGAGAGATTTAAATCTGTCGGAAAAATTCCCATCTCAAAAGATAAATTAACCAATTTTGTTAGTGGTTCTAAAAAGTGCCTATAGCAACGTTTGATCAACCACATTGAAAAGCCATTAATGTCATCTGACTTTTTGGGTTTGTACTCCTGAATAATCAAATCAACCTCCTCGCAAGTCACAGATGTCAGCGGTGCTATGGATGGCACATGTTTTGACCCCTGATATTGAAATCCAGGAGAGGTAACTCCAACAGAGAAAAAAAACTGTTTAACTGTTGAGCAATGTCCGAAGTCTCAGTAATTACTGTCTCGTTAACTTTTATTTCGTCTATATTTCTCATTTTACTTTGAATTGTGGGTATTTATTTATTAATAACATGCCAAGCAGTTTTGAAAAATTTTTGGCGTTTTTAAATTTTAAATCTACGTCATAAGCTTTTGCGGCCTTTATGACTTTTTTGTAAATCCTTTGGTAATTTTTGTAAAAGATATTAACATTTTCACTGTCAGATTGGCGATATATTGAATGAAAAAATTTTAATTTTTCTCGCGATACAAGAATTCCGCGGGTAATCCAAGAACTGTTGTGTATCTTCGCTTTTATTTTAGAAGTATTAAAAGGACATGAATAATCTAAGTGATACAAGAGACATTCATGAGAATCTTTAAACATGTCATTGAATGAATTGCAATTATTAGCATACAGTACCAGATCGGTGTGTGCGAGCTGCCGGCATACATACAGTACCAGATCGGTGTGTGCGAGCTGCTGGTTACTGTGGTCTAGATAAACTGGTCCAAGTGAGATACGTAGGGAATGGAACTAGCTCGACCACTCCAGGTGTTCCTATTCATTTGCACCATCAGCTCACCTGCTTTACCCGGACTCTTGGCACCGCTTGAGAGAAACATGTTAATTGTATCCTTATTTTAAGAGGTGTAGGTCAAGGATTGTACAGGATGAAGAGAAAATGAAGGACACAGTCATAAAACTATTCATAAAACAAGATGACAAGGATCGACCTGTCAAACAAGTCCCACTAGTTCACTCTGCCATCTGTTGTCTCAAGAAATAGACTGTAAAAGTACTACTACTACATCAGCCTGGAACAAAATACATCAAATCAATTCATGGAGTATATTAATTGTTTCAAATAATTAGTAATATTTCTCTCTATATGATTTTCCCATATGATATGTAAATCGCTAACTGTAATTACATATTGCACTATTGCCTACATTAAACTTTTATTCCTTTTCACATCTATTCTATTTTTTATGTAAATAGGATTGTAAAGGTATAATTTTCTTCAATTCAAATTAGTGACGTTTACATAAATTGAGCGTCTCTAGAATTCGTCTTAAATACACAACAGATATTCATGTTTATAAACGAATCGTGTTGGTCTTCAAAGTCTTACCTAAACACGTTTGTACCTATATCTCCGCATTCATAATCGAAAAGGACTGGCAAGTTTGAACCTTATCATAGCTTTATAGCATAATTTAATCAGAGGCTACGCTGATGAAAATGATAGGGAGGCTTTGAATCGTCGTTAAAGGCTCTTTTTTCCAGTTTCTCTCATTGTAAAGGATCCAAATATCCTAGATTTTCTAAAACATCTTCCGAATTGGTAATTGCGAGATTTCAGACTCTCTTTTAGTATCTGCTGAATTTGACTATCCTAATTATGAACTAGGTTTCTCTTCTAATATTAGCCTGGGTATTCAAAAGGCGGCAAAAACATCAATTTGAAAAAGACGCAAAGATTGACGATCAATTCTTAAGCAGATCTGATCTCTAACAGAGTCACTATAATTGCGGCATGATAAGGGATTACTAAATAGTGAGGTGTCCTGTTTCTCTATTAACTTTTCTTGTTGAAATCGTTGTTTAATTAACGTTTCATGCTATTACAAATGAACATTCTACTTCACAGCATTCTCCAAGGAGCACCTCGGGATCTAGCTGAGGTGATTCGTATAGCACAGATAATACCTCATCGCATTCTCCAAGGAGCACCTCGGGATCTAGCTGAGGTGATTCGTATAGCACAGATGATACCTCATCGCATTCTCCAAGGAGCACCTCGGGGTCTAGCTGAGGTGATTCGTATAGCACAGATGATACCTCATCGCATTCTCCAAGGAGCACCTCGGGATCTAGCTGAGGTGATTCGTATAGCACAGATGATACCTCATCGCATTCTCTAAGGAGCACCTTTGGATCTAGCTGAGGTGATTCGTATAGCACAGATAATAACTCATCGTATTCTCCAAGGAGCACCTCGGGGTCTAGCTGAGGTGATTCGTACAGCGCAGATGATACCTCATCGCATTCTCCAAGGAGCACCTCGGGATCTAGCTGAGGTGATTCGTATAGCACAGATAATACCTCATCGCATTCTCCAAGGAGCACCTCGGGATCTAGCTGAGGTGATTCGTATAGCACAGATGATACCTCATCGCATTCTCTAAGGAGCACCTTTGGATCTAGCTGAGGTGATTCGTATAGCACAGATGATACCTCATCGTATTCTCCAAGGAGCACCTCGAGGTCTAGCTGAGGTGATTCGTATAGCACAGATGATACCTCATCGCATTCTCCAAGGAGCACCTCGGGATCTAGCTGAGGTGATTCGTATAGCACAGATGATACCTCATCGCATTCTCCAAGGAGCACCTCGGGATCTAGCTGAGGTGATTCGTATAGCACAGATAATACCTCATCGCATTCGAACGCCAATGATGAGTGAAATGCCATGTTGAATGATCTTCTTGTTGCTATCATTAGTATGTCCGCGAAAGTAAAAACTTCTTGAGCCAAGTAGGTAAAGACTTCTTAATAATCTTGGTGGAGAGCGTGAAGTACTAGTGTTGTCTGTTTTACTTCATCGACCACTGCTAAGTTCAAGATTGTGGAATATAAGAAGAGCTACTACAGAGATAGTCGACAGTATGGTTGGTAACTGAGGCATTCCTCCTATTAATGTGTCGGCGGTCTGTAGGACTGGTGGTCTATCCATGATCATGCAGCCATTACATTCCAGCATGTATTATAGCCATCACACATAGCCCTGATGGCTTTATTTACAATATTTAGATCATATTACCTAGTTTTCTTCTTTACTACATTATTTAAACAATTCTGTTGAAAGAAATTATTCTCTAATAAGAATTATGTCCGATGCAGGAGGAGTTTCCCCAGTTTTGGAAATTCAATACAAGCCCTAGTGTTTCTTTGATGTTGGCTGTGCAGAGAAATTGAAAGTTTTATTTCTTATCTGATTGGAAGCAGTAGTCGAAGTTATCACATTGAAAGTACATCTTTACATTTTAAAATGATTTATCATTAATGTCATTAACTCATTTCTTAATGGAATTAACCGAAAATGATCATTTGCCGTATTTTAAAGAATAATACAATTAATTTTGTTACAAATGTTTCCAATACAAATTGTTATCGATAGCTAACTAAATACGAGTGATAATCATCCTCAGTAGGTTCAATATGTAACAGGTTCTTAATGTAGATCTCATTTGTGCTTTAACCCTTTCTATTTTAATATGTAGTTCTAGACTATTATAGCAAATTTCATTATGATGCCTTATTTTACCAGGCGAAGTTAAGCTATGAAGCCCTCCCTAACACTTAACCTGGGCACCAACGGCTTAAAGGCAAATTCCGAACGAAGGGTAGGCTTGACGTTGTTAGATTCGGCTATCATGCGGACCGCTGTACCTGCTTGCTACACTATGCCATTGGACATTTCTACTTGGATTCTTTACCTACATTTCATTTAGCTTCTTCAATTTGAGTTAACCTTTTGCTGCAAAGATTCGTTTGTTTCTGGAACGTGTCATTTGAAATCCAAAATCATGTTTACATTTTCAATCCGGTGACACCGAGGGCTGTCCGGTACTGACTGGGATAACTGGGGCTTATACAATGGCGGCCGATTGCGACCCGAGTTAAACCTATAAAATGTAGCCCCGCACTTGTAAACCGCTCAACTCCCTTTCACCAGCGTTACAGTTACATAAGTCAACTGCAATCTTCCATCATTTCCAGGCGGTGATTCTAAATAATTTCTATAGCCAGATTCCAACTAGCATTGTAATGGTTTAACGGCCGATTAATATTCATATTTGATACATTTACTGATTAGCTAATGGTTCTCTTAACTAAGTTTTTACTAATAGTGTAGTTTAGTGACAAATATATTTACCGAGAAAAGTTGTAATACTGCATAACACTAAATATCTTAGTTTAAAATTCACCCAGTTTAGCTGGTAATTTTGAACGGCAAATTTTATAGATAGTCAAAATTAATGCTAAAACTTAGTTACTAATATTCTGTGCTGACTTATACTTTAATAAACAATACCAAATTTCCACAATTGACAATCTTTTATTAAACTTAGCTAATGGTTTTGGCAAATACACTTTTATAATACTTACTATTATTATGGTAAATATGTTTATTTTAATTATTTATCGGAAATCTATCCATTTCCCGTGCTATTCCCCTCAAAGATATTAAAATGAATTTTTAACTAATTTTTATACATTTACCTCATGACATACCGTGTTATACCTTGTACTTGGAACAGTCTGACATTTTCATCACGTTCTAAGTGAATTTTTAATCAATATTAATGTAAAAATTTATTTACTGACACTTTTTAGTATTGCCTTTCCACCATTGAGTTAACACTGTTTCCTGTAAAGATAACTTCAGAAATAATTAACGTATCCAGTACACTTCTATAAGCTATCTATCCAAAAATAACATAACCAAAATATATTAAGAAATTTTAAACGCTTGATGGACGGAGTTATAGTTGCTTATTTTATTACTCTTGACTACTCATACTTTCTTCATCATCATTTTTTTCTCTATTCTAATATCCTTTTTTTATAAAAATTGTATCCTCTTTGATTGACCACCCGTTCTTATTTATTCCACGTCGTCCTTGAGTTTATTTGTTCTTATTATTAAAGGACAGGTCCAATTCCCAATCTACACAAAATGAATTCAAGAAGCGTTACGAAGGAAGTAAAACAGAACACTAACCTGCCACAGGAATGATACGAGCAGTAATTGGAGAACACGATAACAATAGACGTGAGGCCAATAATTGTAACAACCGGAGACAAGTTGTATAATGAGATGTGAAGCAAGGATGCACGTGTAATGTGTTGTTATGTGGAGGCGGTGCGGGCCTGTGACGACTTCCCACATCCACCAGGAAGACGCCCTGAGCCGTGGATGATGATTGCCAGGAGCGCGACTATGCGGGCGAGCAGGATACTGGGAGACATTCTAGTGGTAATAAACCGACTGCATCCTGCGACATCATTTAGATCTCTAGAGAGTACACAAACCCACTATAATGAAAGTATTGCTTATTTCCATTAGTGCTTGAAATTAAATTCTAAACGTCCTCTAAAATAAATGTTAAAAGCAAATATTTGCGTTCAATTTTCTTGAAATTGAAGGTTCATCGGCCTTTGAACATATAATAACGATTTCAGAGCATAGTTTTTGGTTGATCGTTTATTTTTATAATTCAGTTGTGTGGATTACTTACTCGTTTGGAAAAAGAATATTTAGATTAGAAACTTTATTTGTTACTATAAAGTCATATAAGGGGGGGGGGTCATAATCAATGTTTATAAACACCATATTACATGTTATATAGCACATATGGCATAATGCACACTAGATACCATGTACTGAGCTATAGCTGAAATTCAAGTACTAGAAATGTCTTCAAACTCAAAATCTGTACGTTTCGTTAAGAACAGCTTCATTACTTATAATTGATGCTAGACCATCAGGTATAGTAAACGTCCTTCAGTGTTTGCAGTATTACATTAAAAACGTTAATAAATAAACTAAAAATTTGAATATTTATACCCTATTACGTAAAAACGATACGTGGTTCTGTTACACCCGCATTATCTTGTCATGGAAGAACTCAATTACAACATGAGTTTTTGCTTTACTTACATTTTAACGAAATAACATATTTTTAAATTACTTCTTTGTTATCTTTATATACTTTTAATAAATTCTGCATTCTTTTGTCGACATTCTTTGCAGTTTAGCTTTGTCGAAACATTGTTGTTTTTATTTTTGAACATGACGTGTTCTATCATGAAGAGCGTATGTGTATGTGAGTCTTGGTATCCCGACCCAATTTACTTATGCAACAATTTTATAATGACGGTTGAATTTTATTTAATTTCGTATACCGTCATATGCACATGATCTAGTAGTTATTGACTAGTGTTAAATTATTAGTAAATATTTCAAAAAATAAAAAACTTTTTTGTTTGTTTGAACTTACTTAAAATCATTAACATGTTTAACACAGGCCACTTATTTTCCCTGTGGTGATAAATGCGCCAATAGGTTGAAGGCAGGTTTATGTCAGTGTTCGTTGAACAATCACTAGTTTCCCTTTACCTATTCAAAGCATAATGATTTTACTATCTTCCCCAGATAATATTTTTCTATAAATACATTTGTGGATTGTGGAAAGTTACTTATCATTTCATTAAGTTAGTTTCTACGTATAAACATTAAAAAGAAACAAGTGAAAATCAAATGTTAAAGGGTAAGCTCTCCTGACCGTGTTATCTCACTTAATTACATAGACCAGACCACGTCAGACAGTTGTTAGATAATTAGTTTAAAACAAACATCTAATAATTACCGTTATAAAGTTATTTTGGGTTGCTGATATTACAGTGAATGACTCCAGTCCAACTTGGGCAGCAAAACATTAAAAAAATATAATTATGAAGTCAATGATAGGCAGTCCAATCATCTGAGATAGCATTCAGTCAGGTGACTTTTACGTAACGTAAGGTAAACATCCGACAAACACCATTATCAAGTCGGATCTGGTCGGTTTTATCTGACTGAGTTGAACAGACCAGTCCGAGTCAGACAGTTGTTGGACAAATCAAGCCAAACATCCCACAAACACCATTATCAAGTCGAATCTGGTCGGTTTATCTGACCGAGTTGAACAGACCAGTCCGAGTCAGACAGTTGTTGGACAAATCAAGCCAAACATCCCACAAACACCATTATCAAGTCGGATCTGGTCGGTTTATCTGACTGAGTTGAACAGACCAGTCCGAGTCAGACAGTTGTTGGATAAATCAAGCCAAACATCCGACAAACACCATTTTCAAGTCGGATCTGGTCGGTTTATCCGACCGAGTTGAACAGACCAGTCCGAGTCAGACAGTTGTTGGATAAATCAAGCCAAACATCCGACAAACACCATTTCAAGTCGGATCTGGTCGGTTTATCTGACTGAGTTGAACAGACCAGTCCGAGTCAGACAGTTGTTGGATAAATCAAGCCAAACATCCGACAAACACCATTATCAAGTCGGATCTGGTCGGTTTATCTGACCGAGTTGAACAGACCAGTCCGAGTCAGACAGTTGTTGGATAAATCAAGCCAAACATCCCACAAACACCATTATCAAGTCGGATCTGGTCGGTTTATCTGACCGAGTTGAACAGACCAGTCCGAGTCAGACAGTTGTTGGATAAATCAAGCCAAACAGCCGACAAACACCATTATCAAGTCGGATCTGGTCGGTTTATCTGACTGAGTTGAACAGACCAGTCCGAGTCAGACAGTTGTTGGACAAATCAAGCCAAACATCCCACAAACACCATTATCAAGTCGGATCTGGTCGGTTTATCTGACCGAGTTGAACAGACCGGTCCGAGTCAGACAGTTGTTGGATAAATCAAGCCAAACAGTCGACAAACACCATTATCAAGTCGAGAGCGGGCGTGTGTCTTGACTTTTCCGTTATCTTTCCGCCGTGACGCTGCATTCCTATTTATTCAGTTGGTAAAGTTCATATCTGAATCTGCGAACTTTATAACCGTCCATTTATAGATCTTTCAATTTAAAGTTTCTATCTTAAACCAACAACTCATTTACTTCGTGTTTGCCATTTCAATCAAACCGTGGGCGAAAATAAGGTCGGTCTATTTTTGCAATATATATTGTTTCAAAGTTAATTTATATAGTTTATTTTAATTATTTTAATTTATTTTATTTTAGCTTTTACTGTAAAGTAAAAAACGTTTTGGAAATAACATTTCATACCCTGTTGCAAAAAGATTATTTGATTTTGTTGCTGTCAGTTCATTTTAGTAATTTCAAAAATCAAATCAAAATCAAAATCTTTTTATTGCAGCGACATTGTATGGCAAACGTCAATACGGGGTTTCTAAAATTCCAAGCATTCATACACACAATACACATTCATACTTACAATTTTACAATCACGCATCTTTCATTCTTCGCCAATGCAGCCCACTTGGCACAGCAGAGTCAGTCTTCTAATTGGGCGGTCTCCCAGTCAAATGCCAAAAACTCACCCGCATTATAGAATGCCTGAGACACCAAGAAGCGTTTGAGGCGAGTCTTTAACGCCTTAGGCGTTGGGGCATGTTTAATTGAATTGGGCAGTCTGTTGAGGAAACTGCACACCCGCTTGCGAGGGTAGGCGTTCATAAACTACCGTTCTGTGTCTCCCAGTCCGGTAGTTTGCTCTGCCACGCGTCTCATACATGTGTATGTCTTGGCCTCTGGTTAAGGCACATTTACTCACACAAAACAAAGTTGTTTCCAAAATGTAGAGGCACGGCAGAGTCAACAGCTGCAATTTCCTGAAAGCTTCCTGCACGACTCTCTAAATTTGATTTTGGCGATTACTCTAATTGCTTTTGGAGTCTGAATGCTCTTTGAAAACTGAGTGTTTGCGCAAGCTCCCCAAAGGACCACTCCGTAGGCAAGATGGGGATTAAATCAAGCCGTAATACGCCGTAATCAGTACCTGACTCGGACAGTATTTGGCTAAAGATCTCAAAACAAAAATGCCTGAGCAGATTTTTGCGCAAACATGGTCAATGTGCTCATTCCAAGTCAGCCCTCGATCGAGGTGCATTCCTAGGAATTTTGAAGAGCAGACTTCTTCCAGTGTGGAGTCATCTAACAAAATGGCCGGCTCACACTGGTTGCCTGCAGTGCGCAAGGCAAAATTTTAAAACGTTGGTTTTTGAAGAGTTTGTTGTTAGATTGAGGCTGTGGAAGTATTGGACACAGTTGTTGATGTCAACAAAAGCCTGTTGTTCCAAAACTTCGCTTGACATTGCATTGAAAAAAAAGAGTCGTATCATCGGCAAACTGCACCAATTTTCCATGCAGAAGCGATGATTTTATATCGTTCACGTAAAGCAGGAAAAGCACAGGACTGAGTATAGACCCTTGAGGGACTCCATATCTCAGGTCTATTGGTTTGGATGATTTATTTGATATTTGGACAACTTGGGATCTCTGACTTAGGAACGAGCTAAGCCATTTAAGAGGCACGCCTCGAATGCCGTGGGACTCAAGTTTGTCGAGCAGTGTACCGTGATCTACGCAGTCGAATGCTTTGGACAGGTCTAAAATACACACTCATTGTGTGGTTTCGACATTCAATTCCCTCTACAATCATATCGACAAGACTCAACAACTGCGTCTGTTGTCGATTTGCCCTTTCTGAAACCAAATTGTTCACTTGAGAGCTGATTGTATTTGTCCAAAAAAAGAAGCATTCTTATAAGAAATAGCTTTTCAAAAATTTTGCTTATCACTGGCAAAATTGAGACAGGCCGATAGTTAGTAATTGAAGCTGGGTCGTCTTTCTTAAAAATAGGAATAACTTTAGCAATTGTCAGGAGAGAGGGAAACACTCCTTTTTGGAATGAATAATTTACTAATTGGGTTAAGGGTCTCACTAAATGCTTTGCAGCATTTTTTTTATGAGCCATGGAGACATTATATTGAGGTCGTTTGATTTTTTGGCTGGGAGCTGCTGAATAATTCGGTGAAGCTCATCCTCAACGACGGGCGCCAACACCATTGACGATTTGGGGCTTTGTCTTTGCAAGGGGCGTACTTGAGGTTCAGATGGCCGGGGACCCCGCCCATCAGCAACGGATGCAAAAAAAGTTATTAAACTGATCGGCAATCTCCGTTTCATCGTCCACAAGCCTAGACCCAATTTTAATTTTTGACTGATTTATGAGTTTTCGTTTTATTATTAATGATGCCCCCAAGTTGTTTTTGAAACATTTTTGGAAGAGAGAATAGATTTTGAGACATCATATGCTTTTGCAGCTTGGATCACTTTCCTGTATGTTTTTTGTAATTCTTGAAAAAAGTTTTAAATTGTGGTTTTGTAAATTTCGGAGAAAAATTTTAGTTTTTCTCTAGAAACTAAGATACCCGCTGTGATCCAGTTGTTTTTGGAAGTTTTTTCGCAAACATTGATCATTTTTGTAGGGCAGCAAATGTTAATGTGGAAATTTAGAGTGTCGTTTTAAACAATCTAAACTGCTGCTCTACAGGTTGGAATGAATTTAGAAAATCCCATCTTTCTTTAGAAAGAGAAGTGTTGAGGTGAGCGATGTTTTCTGGCCTTATGTCTCTTACTGTTTGTTTAATTTTGGGCTCCCTTTTGAGTTGTACCCCACTAAACGACGGCTTCTTGGGCCATAGTGGTCTGAGACAGCTGTATTCACTACAGACACCGCGACACTTGAGTGGTTGGTGATGATATTGTCGATAGCAGATTGTGTTGTAGCCGTCACTCTCGTCGGAGTTCTGACTAGTAACTCCAGGTCAAATGCCCTAAGTAAATCGACTAATCGAATTGTGGAATGTTGAGTGTTGTCCAACGCGTCAAATGTTGAAATCCCCCATCACGACAAATTCCTGACGTTGGTTAGTCGGGCATGTCAATAATTTTTCGAATTTAGAAAAAAAAGTGTCTACATTCCCACTAGGAGACCTATAAATTCCGATCACGACTAATTTTGATTGATGCGTTTGAAGTTTGATCCCGACTGCTTCAAAATCTTTTTCGATTAATTCTTGGATCGGAAAAGGGGGGGGTAAACAAGAAATTTTTGTTTGAGAAAAATACTAACGCCCTCCTTTTGGAGTGAGTTCGACAAAACGCGGAAGCCAATTTGTAATTTGGAATTTTGCAGAGTGCGACGTTCTCCATGTTGAAACCACTTTCGGTTAATACAAGGAGATCGGTTTTCAGATCCTCGCACATAAGTTGGATTTGATCCAGTTTGTTGGTTGCAAATTTCATTATTTTATTCAACATCTTCAGTCTTGGTGATCCAGAACGATATTTATGGAATACGATGTATTAACAAGAAGCCCTGTTTTGTAAAAATAACATTCAATCACAGTAACACGATAAACATGTTTCTCATCCACCTAATGACACTGAGACAAAATGCCATTAGCTTTAGTGATTTCAAAAATAAATCACGACAGAGTGCATGTCAGACAGAAATTATTTCTCTTAATTAAGATTTAGTTTCAACAGTATCTCAAGCTATTACGTTTTTGAGAAGAACTCGTCTTGTAGCTTCTACGTGTTCACATGAGTAAGCGAGTCCCATGCATGTAGTCCCGTAAGACTTTATTGGCCTCCTAAGTTTTTTTTTAACTGAGGATGGAAGTAGAAAGAACATAATTAAATTATTATTTACTTTTACGAAGGATTTATTGTTTAAAGTTGGAGATATTTACCCACAAGTCCAACATCCTTCTTTTCCACCAGATATAAATCCAAAATATTTTAAAGATTACGGCCACATGTGGAAAAATATATTTTTAAAACATTATTTTCAAACATACTACTTAAAAAAGTGCTTATTAATATTTCTGTATATTATAGGATTTAAAATAGGAGCCCTTCAAATTTAACTTAAGACATTAATGAGCTAGGCATCAAAACATCGTCATAGCAATAATTATGTGCTATTTATGTTCATAACACATATGCACTTACACATCTTAATTTGATATTTAAAAATGGAATCTAGATATAAATTATTTTTTCTCCGTATTTTTCCCGAATATATATTTAAATTATATCTCAAACATTCATATGATAATGATATTCCAGCCACTGTACTGCACGCATACGAGATATATCCTTATCTCCCTAACCATCCGTTATTGAAAGGAAAGCTGAAGAAACGATCTACATCTTTTCAATGTTGTTTGAAAACAACTGGTAAAATTTAAGTTTATTTGTAATTTCGTCCCGAAAATCATTCCCTATATTGACTGGGTTATTTCGACACCAGTGGTTCCCAGATCTCATGAATTTCCTAATTTGTGGAAACTTTGAAGTTCCGAGTGAAAAGCCGATTATACTCTCTGAAGGCTTTAGGCATCAGAATTAATAGCCTATAGGAGCATTAAACCTCTGGTAAGTACAAGCCTGTAAAAGATTCTCAACCTCTGGGAATTCTCAGTACTTTTGAACTGCTCTTGAAGTTTTCGAAATATGAAAAGAATGTTCTTAGATTTTTTGCGACAGTTAATAAACCTTTTCCTTCTTTGAATGTTCAGGGAAAAAGTCAAATCATTAAGTAAACAACTATAGTCTTGTATCGGTTTTGTATAATTTACTTGGTGGGTTTATTTAACGTGTCATTATTTTGTAATACCTTTCGCAAGGGTCTTCTTTCCCATAAACATATAGTCAAATTATTAAAACATATCACTTCAGAATTATGAGAATTACGAGATTAGCACACATACACGTAAACATACACAAGTATTCAAATAAATTTTTATACATGCCAAGGACCTAGATTGAATTTTAATAAAACTTTGAGAATAAAAAGTTTCGCTCGCCAAGATTCGACCCAGAGTCTCTCACTCGCTGAGTGAGAACGCTAACTATTAGACCACGCAGCTCTTACTCTTTTTCTATTAATTATTTTGTTTGTGGATATTTTCTTTCACAAGTTTGCTTATATATAATCAAACTAACATACTGTGCCTATTGCACTGACCAAATACCCTACAAAAAACGTTAATTCTCTTTAAATATTTATAAGGGATTACGAACTAATTTTACATTCTATTAACATTGATGACAAACTTACTCAATATATGTAATATATTGTTATAAATAGATTCATTCCCGGCGTTTGAAGTCGGTTTATATTGGAGTGTTTTAAGCAGTCTAAATATTCCAGATGAAAGCCAATCTTCAATTTATAGCATTCTGGACAACACCAGAGGCATTCACGGGTGATCAATGACCTACCGAACAAGTTTTCGTTGCCTGAGGAAGATTATATTATCCCATTGAACCACCTTATTAAATTATATATGGGAATTACGATAAATTCTTATTCTGTGCAAATTTAGCACCCTGGGGGAGGCAGTCGGTGGGTTTTTATGCAAACTATCGCACAGGCATTATCAATAACAGGTTCTTCACAAGGCCAAAGATGCTACGAACAGGTCGGTCGACCCGAGTCCTTCCTCGCAGACCTACGGGTAGAAAGCCACATTCATTCCAGCCAGGACATTCAGGAGGGACGTCCTCTTAGAAAGCAGCCTCTTCCTGACTGGCCCTGACAGAATGTCACCTGCCTGGGACTCTTGTCCAGGAGCAGGAAGTCTGGAGTTGCGTCACCGATTGACACTACCGCACTCTGCACGCACATTGAGAAAACAGCGGACGCAAGTGACAGCTCTTACGCTATTGGTTGACAAGACTGCCTACAGTCCCCTGACGTTTTACTGTGACAACACATGTATAATAACTGACAAAAATATACTTCCAAAACGTATTCAGTAATTAAATACTCTGTTAGTATGAGTTCAAGGGTACAATATTTCTCACAAATCCGCCAGTGTTACCAATTGAAGTTGACAGCAACTTCAAAAACATTAAAATAGTACATAACAAATATTTATGTATTTACTAAACTAGATTTTTCCTTAAGGACAATTTTAATTCCAAACGTGGCCTTAGTATCTGTAATCGAATTTTAAAAATCGATTTATTGATACTAACCCAGTACCTTTTGAGTTTATTTTGTAAAGCCAATATATTTTGAATACTTAAATGATGGATCAAAAAGGTTTTATGTGTATTCAATCTTGAATTACATGTCCTAAAACATGCTTAGCTGCTAATTCGTACCGTTCAAATAGACATCTCCCTTGATTCTTCCAGCAAGATTGAGGGCGTTAAACAGTTTGGCTGAGTTTCAAATATGAGGCTAAATACAAGATACTCGCAAGTATATCCGGTTCATAGTCTGTCTTTGTCTTCTGGGAAATACCGATATTAGTGTTATATGCTGCTTATAGCTTATCAATAACATTAGCTTTACAAACCACTTAGGAAGAATAATTTTATACCTTTAATTTGGTAGGACGAGACAAAAATATTTCGAAACACAATTTGATTTTACATAAATCTTATCATTATATAGTTGCTTCTGATATCGTCTGTTTTTTGTGATGTAAACCATCAGTACACGATGGGTAGGTGTGTTTCTTACTATTTCATTACCATTGTATTAAATAGGTGAAATCATGTAGAGTTATATTTAAAGTTACTTATTTGGAGTTAAAGTCGCTATCTTGTGTAGCGGAAAAGAAGGAGCGGCACAACCTGACATAACCTAGATGATATAACACAAGGAAATGGCGTGACAGAGAATGACAGGCGGGTACAGCGAGAATGAGTCAAAGTCCCGATATGAGAATGATTCACCGTCCGGGCTGAAGTGAAGGACCAAGGTCACCTCCAGCTCTGGCTGGCGGATCTCCTCTTGTAGCCTTCACGGCGCGGTGTCCAGTCTTCTGATTACTCAAATAGAACGGCGAACAGCTGGTTGTCCTCTGCTAATCACAACATTGCTCAACAATAAATTACACTTTGTAATGACAACTTTGAGTTCCCTGGATAGCTTCAGACCAATACTCCAATACTGACCAGGATTCCCAGAACTGTGAAGTGTTCCAATGTGTACGTCCTCACTGTATACGGCATCACACTTAGATTCTGATTAAGAGATAAGGCGGGTTCAAATCCGGTTCTAACCGGTTCACCTTTTATCAATGCAGTCGTACATCTCTTACTGTACCCATCCATCACATTGTTAGGTTCATAATATATTTCTTTATTCTTATTAATTGTGCAGATTGAGACAAAATAAAAAAGTATAATAAATTAAACAGTTTTACAAATATTTTTCAGTTTATAAAGAAACAAACACGTAAATTGTTTCATTGTTAATGTACTTTTAAGTGTACATTTTTAGAAAATATTAAGTATTGGATATAACAGATAAAGTTACTATCTAACTTCTACTATAAATTTAAAACTTATTTAAACCCATCTTAGGTGGCTTTTGAAAGTAGGCTTCTCTGATCTGTGAAATATATCTTATTGCTCGAGGAACAAGACAAAATCAACTATGAGAAAAATGCTAAAAGCGAAGTAAATTACAATGGCCATAAATATACACCTGTTAACACATATTCTTGATTGTTGCAACAAGGCAAATTCAATATTAGAGTCGGAAATAAAGTTCACTCGAACAAAAAGTGCTTCATTCAGGTGCAAAACCTACGAAATTGCGTGTAAAGCCGCGGGTTTATGCTAGTATTTTTATATTTTGTTGTCCGGCTGTCTCTGATGTAGAAATAATTTAAAGAATTCGTTATGAGACCTTCGTAACCGACTTTATTGAATCTTTTCGGAGGAACATGACTCCAGATTCCAGGAGTCACGTCTGTAACAGCGTCGGATGCCAGACGCCACACTAAGAGGAAGGTGAACTAGAGCTGAACTCAACGTTCGCATTGAATCTATCCTTGCCACCGTAACTACGTTATGTGCAGTTACATGTTACCTGACTGTAATGATGTACGAGTATTTTAATACAATATATTCTTCACTTAATGAATTTAGGAATAAGGGCAAAACATAACCATACATTTTTACATTGGTAAGCATATACACAGTGAATACACAATATATCAAATAAAAACAGTGAATCCTAATAAGATCAAACTGCCATGGTACACGGTAAGATCGTGCTCTGCCATGGTACACGGTAAGATCGTGTCTGCCATGGTACATTGTAAGATGGTGCTCTGCCATGGTACACGATAAGATCGTGCTTTGCCATGGTACACGGTAAGATCGTGTCTGCCATGGTACATTGTAAGATGGTGCGCTGCCATGGTACATTGTAAGATCGTGCTCTGCCATGGTACACGGTAAGATCGTGCTCTGCTATGGTACACGGTAAGATCGTGTCTGCCATGGTACACGGTAAGATCGTGCTTTGCCATGGTACACGGTGAGATCGTGCTTTGCTATGGTACACTGTAAGATCGTGCTTTGCCATGGTAAACGGTAAGATAGTGCTCTGCCATGGTACACGGTAAGATCGTGCTTTGCCATGGTCCACGGTAAGATCGTGCTCTTTATCAGTTAAAAGCATGAATAACAGTGAGACAAATACACAAGCTGAATGGTTCAGTGAATGGAAATCGTATTTGATAAAACAGGTTTTTTCGATTCGATTTTGACCACAAACAAGCCCGCTGAATATATTGCGTCCGTATTATTTGGATAACAGATCAAAGTGCTTTCTCAGGAAATGTTTGTCCCTTAGTAATACCAATATTGTTCAGACACACAAAATCTGTTTACCTCTAGACCGACACAAACAATGTAGTGTTAAGGGCTTACTTGAAATGGCATTGCTATTTGGAATTGTAATTGACAATGAATTGCATTATTTACTAAAGAATTTAGCATATTACCGTTTTGCACACTTGAAATTCACTATAATGTGAGATATGATGAGACAGTTAATAAAGCGCGCGAACTATCACTGTGTTATCGTTAAACTAACGAATAAAGAAATAAAGTTAAACTACGTATCCCACTGTAATTACCTTAGAACATTATATAAATCGCCCACTACACAATTCAATTATTATTTAATTCAATGGACTAGACTCAGTTCAATTATTATTAACTAAATAGTATTGAATAATTACTAAATCAGTTATAAATAATTAAGTTTATTCACTAAATAACACAATTAGAAAAGTTTTGTGTTATTTAACTATTAACCAGGTGGTTTTTGACAAAAGTGTTGACTTAAACTTTTACAGGCTGCATTTTGTATTAGTTTAATATTTTTAACCTGGGTTTCCGGTATTTTTCTTATCTTACAAGGACTTATGTCACTTGATGAGAAGTTACATCTCAATATCATAACTTCTTCTCCTCCAATCATTATTTAGTATTGGGGTTGAAGTTCCCATATTTCTTAGAAACCATGGTTTAGCAATCACCTAGAGGTACTTTTGTAACACCTAATATATTTCCTGTATTTAAACAAAATTTTTATTCATTGTATCATTTGATATTAGCTCATTTGTGTATAATCCTTAGAACTATAGTAGTCGGTTGAAAAGTTAGTTCAACGAATATTCTAAATGTGGTGATTTGTTTTATAATGGTTTTGTTTCAAAATAAACGTTTTCACGAATGAAAATGGCCGCCATCGTAAGTACTAATAAGACTGGTTAGTTCAAGGCAAAAGAGATTTAGTTTCGTACCAAGTTTGCCTTAAACTATTTATATATTATGACAAATTTCTTCTTTACAAGTTCATGTTACATATTGTATTGCAAAGATAAATACATAAATAAATGCACATATTTGAACATGTGGTACTTAATAAATATAGGGGTCAATAAGTGAATTTATCTGATTATTTTGCCATATTTTTCCAAACATTTTGCCATATAAATGTGCTGTATGAAATATACCTAAAACCTTGTAAATCCTAATACGATTTTACAACAATAAAAAGCCCCAAGCATCGCTTTTGAGGCTAAAGAGTTTAGTGGAGGGAATATTATAATGGTTGTATAAACAAATAATATAAAATGTTACTAGTCCCATTTTTTAGCCTCTTCCTTCCAATTTGGCTGAAATCTTTTCTCTTCGATGATTTCACTGACCGACCTAAATTTATAAGGAGAATAGGTTTATGGAAGTGTGTATTTATTAAAATGTAGTTTTCAAAGATATTTCCATTCAAAAAGTTATTTTGGTATTTCAAAAATAAAACACAAATGTGTAACTAAGAAGGTAGCGTGTATTCGTAAAAATCCTGTAATAAAGATGCCGCATAGATCACTGCTATTGGTCATTGGTTTTATAAGCTTTAGACAATGACGGTGAGGCTTAGCCCCTGTACAGGTGGATGTGTATTATTGGCTCGTCTGTTTAACGTTTTTTAACTGACGATAGCTGTTCATAGCGAAGCCGAAATATTTCTAGAATTTAATTGTGTGAGCAATGTTTCGACACCATGTGAAATGAAATCTATGACAATGTCCGCTGTAAGGAAGCCTAGGAACTAAGATGTTTAAGACCTTAAGAAATGTCTTTAAATTCTGATACTCTAAATACTTCTCTAGATAGGAGAAACGGATTTCAAGATTGCTGAGAAGCATTTATATGGATCAAAGATGTAATAGTTTTGATATTATCAAGGGATACAAATAAAGTTCAATTAAAGATGTGTTTCACGATAGCAACGAAATATAAATGATTTGTTTACATACGAGTATTTACGTCATAGTAAATTGTTTTTTTTTTTTTTTTTTTTTTTTTGTATTTGGGACTGCATTCTTTAACGTTCTATCCTCTTTATATAGTGCCATTTAAAAACAGTTGCACGTAAAGTGAAAGTGAATGTTGAATTAGATCAATTATATAGTGGATTTAAATCTTTAAAAATTAATACTTTTTTTTTTAGAAATATAGAAATAATATAACAGTATTCTTAAATTAGATTTAAAGGCCAAATTTAATATAAATTAGTTTTTATGGTAGTCCTTGTAGTATTTAAGTAATGTAACCTAAATTAAAATTTGATTCTTTATAACTATCGATGAGAATAATTTAGAATATTTAATTAGTGCCAAATTAAGTTGTATTCAAGTATGATAAATATATCATCCCAACTGATTTGCCATGTTAATACGGACGTAAATAGACGAGTTGTATAACTGCACAACATCTTGAGGCCTTGGTCATCTTGAGGTCGACCGGTGCCATTCGAAATGCCAGATGAATCATCAGTACCGTACACAAACAACTGTCATCAAAGCAGCAGCGGAAGATTTTCAAAGTTAGTTCTAGAGATATTTTTACTTTTATGGTGGTAATAAATCCTAATATATGAATACAATTTTTTCATAAATCTATTAAATTCTTTAAACATTCCTGTTAATTGAAAACTAATAATTATAACTTTATCTCACATTTTTAATGTAGCAAAATTACTGTTATTATTAATAAACCTAGGTTTTTTTCGTATCAGTGTTAGTTTTAAGAGATGAAAAATTTATATTAGATAAGTTGATCATCAGTTTTTATCATACTTTTTACCGTTTAGATGCTTTAAAAAATTAGGTAACCTACATGCCTCTAAAAATTTTTTCATAGTTTAAAGAATATTTCATTTTAAATTTACAATAAAATCAACTGATATCGTTAACTGTGAAGCTTATTAGTTAATATTTGAGATCCTTTAATTGTATTTCCTAGCATGCAGTTGTGTCGTTGTTGGGTGGATGTGCTACTGCACTCGACGCCGCATTGAATGAAGGGATCAAAGATTGTACGCAGAGGATTTGTTTGTACTACCATATCTTTCATAACTTTCAAAGGCCTGGAGATATGTAACTTTATGGCCGCGTATACCTGCGGACAGCTTTGTGCACTAACCCTGCTGTCCCCCCCCACACTCATCCGCACGCTTCAGAAGTACATATTTACATTTGATTATGTGTAACATGTACGTTGATAAACTCCATTAAAAACTGTGACATTTACGTTTACAAAAATGTATATTTAAATTCCTTTAAAATACATAAAGTTACTCATAAGATATACATAACAATTAACATTTACCAGCTCAGTCAATACAGCAGTAAATGCTGTAAGTAGTACGTACATACTGACGTGTACATGGCGCAAGTACGCCGTTACCGATTAATCCACTGTTTCCGTTCTTAACCCTTTCTAAATAAAACAAAGGAATGTATCAATAGTTTACCCCCACTTCCTCCACACAAATTAACTTCTAGTAACTTGCTTTGATTAACTTCGTATTCAGTTTTCAACACTCTTAATTTTGTATTTTGATTTTACATTTTATCGTCTTTACTAGTTTACATGGACAGTTCTGCTATGTTTTATATAATAAAAATCCAAGTTACTTTTGTGCATTTTATACTCCACTAAACTACATATTTTTATAAGTACTGTTAGGAATGAAACAAAACTAGGAGTTCCAAAAAACTATTACTTAAAATTCAGTAAATAAAAAGTACATTTTTTACAGTGCTTAGGAATAAACCTTAAACCTTTTTTAAAGCCTAGGTATTGAAATTGTGTATGAAATAGTCTAATCGTGTACAAAATTAAATACCATCCATCATTTATATGACATTAGCCCCTTCAAAATCACGACTAAAACACTTAGCTCCAGTTTAACCAGTTTAAACAACAGCACGAAACAGGAAGTTGTAAGCTGCAGGACGCCAAGGTTATATTTGCAAGTGAAAGGCAAGAGCGGGTCTTATAACCTCCGGGGATATTTAAAATAACAGCAATGGTTACTACTCCAGTGATTTTGTCGATTACTCCACACTTTTGTAGAGTATTGAGTTAATTTACTTACTGAGAACATACGCTATTATGGGAATACCCTAGGAAACCAAATTTATTTTGACATCAATCGATTTACCTCTTAAGGTCTTGTTTTGGCTATTGATCCATTTCGGTAATACATAATTTTTAGTACTGGTTTAGAAAAACACATTCCATAGATTAATATTATCACACAAGCATAAAGGAGTATTTAAATGTAAATAAAAATCAAATTCAAAGAAATAACAAAACATATATAGTCATTCCGACCCAGCCAGAAGAAATATGTTAATTTTGTGACAACTGGAATATTAATATTTGTTCTGATGAGATTTACATGAACTCAATATCTCAAACCTCATTTAGATACAAGAACATTTTTAAATACACAAAGTATTAGCATTCCAGATCTATTATTTTTCTAGGTACATAAATAACGGAGTTGCTAGTTTCATTGAAGTTCGAACACTCGCCATATTGAAACGGAAAGACGTACCAAGCTGGCCAAAAATCCTTGCCCAGATACATGTAATATTAATTTTTGTATCAAGTTTCAACTTGTTTCAGCATTTAACCCCATTTGTTGGTGATAGAACAAAATCATCGTGAAACGTATCCACTGTTAGATTTGTCATGTTAAAGCGTTATATCTAATAATGTTTAAATGTGTAGGTCTTAGTATACTAAAGCCGAATCCAGGGCCAAAACCTTATTCAGTAGAATCGGCTATATTTGTTACGTTAAAGCAGACGCTTGGGGAGATAACGAGTTCGCTTGACAGATAACACTCCCACTCGTGATCTTTCCTCCGCAATGCCTTTGTTACTTTTGAAGAATCATAACTTGCTCAAAACAAATCGAAAGTATAGAAACCTCTTTTAGCCTAGTGCTGTTAAATGTAAGTTACGCTATTTTTACCGACTAAACGATGGCACTCGTTAGATCTGATGGTACGCTTCCGCAGTGTGTTGCCACTAACTCGGCAGTACACTCACTGGTTTTGTATGCAAATCATAACCCTTTATAAATTATTTGGTCTTCAGTTCAGAAACAATTATAAAAACTAAAGTAACTAAAGAAGTACTAAAGTAAAGTAGATGTAGTGTGTATTTAAGTTCCTTTCATAATTTAAAAAAGACAGTGTTCTAGAATGAAGAAGATGAATGATGCATGGAGCTGTAGTTATCTATGTAGTTTCATGATACACCTATCTGCATCAACTTATTTTCCCACCGTTTGTAGGAAACAATTTGGAAAATTGAAATAGACTTCAATATATATATATATATATATATATATATATAGTTTACTTGTAATCAAATTCCAGGCCTTTCAGTATTTTATTAAAAGTACCTATCTAAAGTAACGTATTCGAAAGTCAGCTTGATTTGGCATTATCTCGTTGGCACGGAGAAAAAAAGAAGAGAAGCCAATTCTTTCCGCTCATTCCTGCAGAAGAGGTTTAATTTACGGTGACACGGAGCTCGACATGGAGTGAATTCTTTCAAAAAATTTTTCAGCAAAAGATATTAGCGTCAATTATGGGTGAATAAAAACTATAATTTGTTTAATTCCTTAAAACTAGGCTGCAAGTTTCATGGAATAACTTATATTTTCTAAAATATCTTTAAATAAAAATGGAAGTAAAGTCAATTTTTTCGACAAGCCTTTCAATTAAACTCAATGAGGAAATGTGAGTTGCTATAAAACTATCTTAGTACGGAGAAATTCCTTCTGTTAGATAATTTTCTACATTAAGACCACAAGTCTTATTTCTAAATTGGAGGTTCAAGTTCAAGTATAAACACTCATTTTGGTATAACATTGATTTTTAAAAACATCAATTTAGTTTAGTACTTTTTGAAATCAAAGGGCAGTGAAGTGAAACCTTTTGGGAGCAAAATATCTGTGATTCTGATAAGATACTTTTTAAAATCACTGTCAATTATGAATTTTCATCACATTTTTGTAGGAGATTCAAAAGTTCCTCCACTATGCTCTTTAGTAAGTAATGGACTAGCAACACATTAACTACCTTAGCCACTTCGTTATCATAACTATGCAAGGGAGGTGATGTAGTCCATAATTACTTCATGTAGAAACTGTAACTAGAACTGCAACTGAAGTAGTTTACGGTTGCCAAAGTTACAAAGTCGTGACCGTAGTCTACAGCGAGTTTCGCACGCGGATGGGGCACATTCCTCATCTAATCCCCTCCTAATTGTTCCATGTGATTATGAGTGTCTTAACCCGGGTACTTATAATTATCTCGCCCGGTTTCTTAACAAGTTTCCTGAAAAACTATTACACATTTCTGTTATCATAATCATTTTTAGTTGCAACATATCCACCAGTACTCTACTTATAGTTCATTGCCAAATTAATAGTTTAATGACACTCATCTTTTGTTGACTATTCTAATTTAAATGTGTAAGATCTTAGTATGTGTCAAAGGAAGCTCAAGAAAATTAAATATTCTCTGATTTGGGGATACTGCTTGTATTGTCTATTTACTGTCATATAGTGTATTGCCAAATGTATTAGGATTAAAATTTTCTTAATTGCGATAAACCAAAGTAATGGTACAAGTGCAATTTAAAATATTTAATTTACATAAACGCACCACATAGAAAAGATGGAAGGATGCTTGTGAAATTAGGTAGAGTTAAACTATTTTATTTGCTTGTAATGTTAGAGATTGCTATTGAACAATTCATCTATAAACTTAACACTTCTATGTAAAAGAAAAAGCCGATTTCGTTAAAGCACTGAAATTCATGATTATTTATATTTTTTTGGAAAGGCATTAAAATTGCAGAGATTTATTTATACCTCACTATTGCCCCTAAGTCTTGTATAATTACTATATATGAAAGTCATTAAATATAAAACACAAAATGAACCGAGATCAACAAGAAATCAACACATAACGTAGCTATAATAGGGAGGGTTAATTAAATTTGAATGTTGAGTTTAGCTTCATTTCACGTTCTTTTTTATTGCAGAGTCTGGTATCTAATGCTGTCTCAGACTTGATTCCTGGAATTTGAAGTCATGTTATTATCTGAAGAGATCAAAGAAAGTCGGCGACGAAGAAGCTCTGGAGCTAACTGGAGCTTAACTCAATATTCAAACTGAATTAACCCTTCCTACTATAGCTATGCCATATTTAGAAAATTCGGAATGCTCCACCGTACTTAGAGATCGTGTCAAAACATCGTAGTGTACTTAATTTTTGCATCTTAAGAGACAATGAGACTGCCACTTCATCTATTCATAAGTATCTCTGATGTCGAACTATGTAAGTTTTGTTCTGAGTTTCTTCGTCGCCGACTTTTTTTATCTCCTCAGACGAAAATGAGTCCAGATTCCAGGAATAAAGTCTGAGACAGTATCAGATACCAGATTCTGCAATAAAAAAGAAGGTAAACTGGAGCTACACTCAACATTTAAAGAAATCAACATTGTCAACCCTATGAAAGTTCTCTCAGCATCTACATTGTTCAAAACTCAACTAGGAATACATCTAAAGGTAATGTCAGTTGCGTGAATGGATCTGTAAAGTAGATTTTGCAATATAATAAAAGTGTAGATGTGTGTAAAGTACCTATATTTGAAAATAATATGAGTAAGTATTAAAATTATTACATTAACGATATGTTTTGAATATCTTATAAACACGAAAACATTTATATACATATCAGTTACTATAAATTCATAATGATACTAAGACTAAATATTGTAGACAAATCATATTCAACTATTGGTTGAAATTTTAAATTGCCATAAATGTAGTGACAGTACAAAACAGTTCTATGAGTGATGATTTCATGTTTAGTGAGAGTGTATGGCAGCGATTACAGAGTTCCAATAGTATTTCTTTAATAAAACTAAATACACTTATTGTCAAATTTTATTGAGCGAAAATTATTCCTTCAACAATATGATGATTTAATTATATGGATACAAATAAACAATATTGTTACTCGTTTTCTTGCTAAAAATTATAAACTCAAATTTCTGTCCACAGTATGGTGATACTGTAATTATTATAATACCAAGTTAATAAACTTAATCAGATATAATACATCATGAACTTTAGGTGTATGTCCTCGGGGTTGAAATTAAGTAGTATAACGAAATTTTTCAATTCATAACGTGGGGTTTCAATGAATACGTCAAGGCCATTGGCCATTGGCGAACATTAAAATTTTTTTGGGACTATGAGAATAGTAATTTAAAAAAGTATGGCCTTGGCGTATTCATTGAAATCCCACATCATGAATTGAAAAATTTCGTTATACTATTTATATATGTGTATATATATATATATATATATATATATATATATAATATATTATATTCACTTCGGTTGTATGATGCAGAATTGCTCTATTATAACAATTTTTTTGCTGTGTTATTTTTGTTTTATACCTTTTATTATACCTTTTTGAAAACGGCAAAGCTGAAATATTAAAGGAAATTTAAACTAAGAAGTCTAATTTGTTATTATATATATTATATATATATATATATATATATATATATATATGTAATGTGTATATGTATATGTGTGTGTATTTTGTACTGCCATGGGGCATTTTACTAGTACAAATAAAAGCTTTTCAATGAAGAATTTATTGACACTCGTTATATCGTGGATAGAAGAGGGTTATGTGAGTAGTGGTTGAAAGTGAAGTGTGACGGGGTCTAGGATAGCTTTAGAAGAATATTATTGAATAATCAAGTTCCTTATTCCCATATAATGCAGAAACCATTAGATTTGTGGCAATGGTTAAATCCTAATGGAGTGACTTTAAATTGTTTAATTTTGTGCACTTCACATCTTAGTAATTTGTGAACATTGAGACCGTTTTATGATTAGTTAAATCGTTTTAAATTAATTTTCCTAGACATCCACCTTGAATGGTAAGGGAAGTATGACGGATGAAATATAATTGTCAGAATCACGTCATGGAGATTGTTTTTGTGTCGTGTATGTCAGCAGAAGATCTTAATGAACACTAACCTCCAACGATTACTCGGTTTCCAGCGAAACTGTTAAAAGCTGGCGGAGCTTAGTCTTGACAAGGAGATGGAAAATATATTTATAATGTAGGCATATGTACTAATTGTAATAAGCAGGAAACCCAAAAAAACTAATACGATTTTACAATCTTTACAACTTTAGCTGTAGGCTGTGCATAAAGGGGTTATTATTGTGTATTTTCAACACAATTCCAACGACACAAGATAAAGAGTTTAGGGTAACCGCTATATCATCGAGTTTGGGTCGCTCATTAGCTGACGAGAATGGAAACTATTCCTTTGGTTTTGACCTCGTTTTTGGTATTTAACTGTGTTAGTATCTGGCTATTCCCATCACAGAAGTGTTATAAATAAGCAAACAAACATTTAATCAATAAAAACTACCCAGGTATACGTATCAGACTTGTGTCTGCACATAGTTCTGTATTAATTAGTCATTAATCATGAGAAAAACTTTAAGATCTATAAATGAAAATTGCACCAATTTGGTTTTTAGAAGATATGAACAAACAAAGATTGGTTCTCCAGTCGAATCACCTTTAAGATTCAATTGTAAACCAACTTTGTTATTATGTTTCCTTTTCTTGCAATTATTGTTCCTGTACTTATTTTTCACATTTATTTATATTTTATTTTGACCGAAAATATTAATATCAAGTTAACTAAAGGAACATACTAGGAAGTTAACTACCGCTTAATCCTTTGACACACACGCGCGCAGGCATTCGCACGCATTCGTATACACACACACACACACACACACACAAGCAGGTAACTATAGCAATTTTTGCATGTGTTCTAGAGGAATCCAGGAGAGGCGGGACAAGATGGCGTTTCCTTCTCCGGCAATTAACATACTTTCACTGTAACTGTTATATGAACTGCATTGGTGCAGGCGCGGTTGTGTAAGCCAGTTGGCAAAAACAGTAGGATTACTTGACTGTAGTTGGCATCAACTCATCATGTGAAAGCACCTTGCTATTACAGAGTTAAGCGTTCTTCTTGCATTTACACAGAAGAATAGACGCCATGTCTAATATTCTCCAATTACATTAATCTACACAGATAAACGTTTTAAATTATTAATAGAATTCTAAACTGCTATTTTGAGTATTTCAAGCGCAACAAAAATTTACTGTGGTGTCCGTGATCATAGACCATTAGTGTAAGAATTATGTGGACTTTGAATCTTTCCATGCTGTCATTTCTGGAATAGAGACTTGTTTTAAACATCTCTTCAGATCGGCTTGATTTAATTTTTAACTGCCAAAGGAAGTAAAGATCAGTATACCCTTAAAATATGGAAAAAATTGATATTCTAACATGTTTATTAGTATAGGAATCAAAAATTGAAAATTAACCTGGTGCTATATAAAGTTGTACAATTTGTTTGAGTGGCTTAGCAAATTTAATTTAAATATACACGTTTTTATATCAAACAAGAAAGATATTTTCAAACAACAAGAATGGGTTCTTACTGCATAAACTAGAATTATATGAATCAGGCAATGATTGGAAGTTGTCAAAATCTGATTAAACGCCATCAAAAAAATGCAAGATTTACGTCTTATGCTGTGGAGATTTTCAATTATATGTAATATAAATACTAAATATAATGTATAATATAAATATTATATGTAGTATAAATACTAACTGCAATATTCATATATCATAGTTTTAGAGTCTTATTATCAACTCGAAGCAGATCTTTGAAGAGAGTAATCGTTTGGAGCGGTGACAAATCCAAAGAGTAAAGTCGTGATTCTCTGGACCGCAGCTCAAACAATCGAAAGTGTGTGGATCTGTGGGTAGCGACTAATCTAGTGACTCAGCGACTATCAGAGCCCTTGCCGAGTGCGGGCGTGTGAAAGTCTCTACTCTCGCTTCGAAGATCAAACTGTCTCCAAGTGACATCGGCATTGGGCCGCACAACAATTCAATCAATTCATCTTGTGTTGTGTTGTGTTGTGTTCATCGACTACTTCATCTGAGGTTAGACACGCTCCGGCATCAGGTCTTCATGTGTCCTTGTCCTCACTGGTTAATTGGCAAAAACCCATGATCCTAAATGCAGTACTGGTCTTTATTAAATTGACTTCAAGCAGCTAAGACAATTGTGTTCTTCCTCAAGTACAAGACTGAAGAAATAGTTGGCTTTAGGTGCAATGTGGTATTAAATTAAATATTTTACAGATCATGAGTTTCAGTTTATTAATTACAAATGCTTGTGAATAATACAGGGTTTTCATAAATTAATGGTGCAATTTTGAATGCTTATAAACAATTTGCTATGCAAGGTAGAAAAATATGGTTGGCACCTCTGAATTCTTCAGCTCAATTAGTTTTATTGCTCTGTGTTAGAAAACAGCTGTTTTATTGTTGTTGGTTAAATTGTGCAATAACTTCAAACATTTGATTCTGATCTAGAAACATGTTTTCTGATCAAGAAAAAGCCAAGTGTGTGCTATTGTTTAGTGAATTAAGGTCTTCTGTTTTAGTGCAAAGGGCTTTTAGAAGATTGTTTAACAAAGATCCACCTCATAGAAACAACATTACGCGTTGGAGTAAACAATTCGAAGAAACTGGATCGGTACAAAAACGGAAGTCTTCTGGGAGACCGACTGTATCAGAGGTAACAATTCAAAACGTTAGAGAATCTTGTCTTAGATGTCCACAAAAATCTCTTCCACGTCGGAGTCTGGAGCTTGGAATCCCAGTGACAACTCTGCATAAAATTTTGCATAAAAGGCTGCATTTTCATGCCTATAAAGTTCAACTGTTGCATGGGATCAAACCGAATGATAAAAATAAACGTGTGGAGTATGCAACTTACATCTTAAATCAGATTGAAGAAAATGAATCATTTTTAAATGATGTTATGTTTACAGATGAGGCAACTTTTCATGTTAACGGGTGTGTTAATAGACACAACGTTCGAATTTGGGGTTCTGAACATCCTCATGAGATCATAGAAATAATCCGAGACACACCAAAAGTAAACGTCTGGTGTGGACTGACTAAAAACAAAGTAATTGGACCTTTTTTCTTTGCCGAGAAAAGTCTTAATGGTAATGTGTATCTGGACATGCTAGAGAATTTTTGTTTTCCTCAAATTGACGAGTTTTATAATGTCAATATTGTGTATTTTCAACAAGATGGTGCGCCACCCCATTATAAGGACTTTGTTCGTGATGCTTTGAATGACAAGTTTGGACAAAGATGGATAGGTCGAGGTGGCCCATTAGCATAGCCTCCTAGGAGCCCGGATTTGACTCCATGAGATTTTTTTTGTGGGGATACGTGAAAAACATTGTTTATTCTAAGAAGATCCGTGAATTAGCTCATTTAAAGGAAAGGAGTATCATCGGTTACAAGAGACATGCTGCACAGTGTATGGGCCGAGATCGACCATAAATTAGATGTCTGCAGAGCTATCGGTGGTGGACACATTGAAATGTACTAAATGTATCAGTATAAAATTGTTTTTAACGAGGATTCTAATGAAATAAATATTTTTAATGTACTTCGTACGGTTCTCTTTTTATTTTATGTTTAAATTGTACCATTCATTTATGAAAACCCTGTATATATATATATATATATATATATATATATATATATATATATATATATATATATATATATATATATAATTTATAGGATAGATAAATAAATTATATCCTAGCATTGGAATAGGGATATTCAAAATTGGTTTTTAAATAGGCGATGCCAAATATAGATCTGTAAAGTAAGCATTGACAAACTTGCATACTACTATTTATAATACTATCAAGGTTTATAGAGATCGGAGTTTCTGTTGAATAGAGTTATATTACAGTAGTTGTCTTATGCTATCAGTGTCTATATTATTTTCCAAATTCTTTTTTAGCACTGGTTTAAAACACCGGTAATACTGTTTAAATCCAGAAATATTTTTGACTGGTTGTGGAGAGTCATCAGATTGTAAACCGAAACTGCCAGTATAGATATCCGCCTTTGAGTTTTATTAAGAATATAACTAACCAATGAAAATTATGGCTTGTTTATCACAGGTTGCTAGCTTAGGTATATACCAGCTAATTTAGCAACTATTTTATTTTATAAGCGAATATGTATACTGATTAGTTTCGATTTAACATTTGTTGAATGACGACGGCTCTCCACAGTGTTACCAATGTTACAATGCAGTGTGACTCAGAACAGTAGAGGATGGAAATAAGCTGATAGACTGAAAGTCCGTAAAAACTAATAATGGCTTTATACCAGAGTGGTATGAAACACATAACTTCACATAACCGTGTACGACTTTCACGGTTTAAATATTTTAAGTGGCCCACCTAGTAGAAATGTGTACTAGATTTTGTGCATGTAGGAATATATGCAATAGGAAATCACAAACTATCGGGATTATGAAAACCGATCTTCCTCGTGACATAGAGATAGACTATGTATGTATAATACACAAGTCAATGATTTCCGGCAGATCGTCTAGAAACAGTTCAGTGGGTTCGGACCACAATTTCATTCATGACACCCCAATAACATACTAGTATAATAAATATATATTGTGGTAACAGTACAATAACATATACAATTCAATATTGTATCACAAAACAGTATATTGTAGTATAATAAAAATGAAGTCCACCAAGTTATTGTGAGTGTACCTATTTGAATTTCCTAATACATGCCTTGACATTTTTTCTGGAAACAGTACCTGATTTTAATTTTTAATTTCTTTTTACTCTGGAGATATTCGTTAAAAACTATTTCGCTTTTAGTTTCAGGTTCCAAGAAACTTTTTTAAGAATTCTTAATATGCTGTTTAAAACTGGTTGCATTTGATGATATTTTTATACTGCTATAACATACTGTTATCAGGTAGTAATCAACAAGTTATGGGCATTTGCTAAATCCACCTCAGAGTTGCGGAACTGAGAGACAAACTTATGTTGGAACTTTGATTGATGATTGATTGATGATATTGTTATACTGCGAGAAAATACTGTTATTAGGTAGTAATCAACAAGTTGTGGGCATTTGCTAAAACCACCTCAGAGTTGCGGAACTGAGAGACAAACTTATGTTGGAACTTTGATTGATGATTGATTGATGATATTGTTATACTGCGAGAAAATACTGTTATCAGGTAGTAAACGACAAGTTGTGGGCATTTGCTAAAACCACCTCAGAGTTGCGGAACTGAGACAAACTTATGTTGGAACTTTGATTGATGATTGATTGATGATATTGTTATACTGCGAGAAAATACTGTCATCAGGTAGTAATCAACAAGTTGTGGGAATTTGCTACAACCACCTCAGAGTTGCGGAACTGAGAGACATACTGAGGTTGGAACTTTGATTGCTATTGGTCACTAGGCTATTAACTACTGAGGTTTTCTATCAATCATATCTTTCTGAACTGATAATAATGTATACATTTAATTTATTCATACTTTATGAGTGATGTATTATTCTTATTTCAACTTTAAATACATGTTATAGGTGAGTTCATGTTCTATATCAATATTCATGAATCTATTTTTCGACTGGATAACAGATTAGGCCAGACGTAATAATTCTAAATTTAATCTTCCCATTCCCCTTAAGAGTATCTAATTGAAAATGATTACCATGTTGTTAAACAACTGCTAAATTAGAGGTTTCTCCTTGTAGGATCTTTAATTTTAATTCGCTGAGCGTTAGCGAGGAGGTATTTCGAATTCGAGGGGTTGGGGTAATTTAAGTCCGTATATCTGTTAAGCTTTATCAGTACAATATGTCAAGGTTGAACAGACCTACAGAATTCGTTTATGGTACTTGTCACACTAAAAGATTTTGATGCATAAAGTTTACATGTATGTAAGGGTTAATATACTGAAAAAAAGAATTTCAGTATATCTTTTTACTGAACATAATCAATCATATGGAATTTTAACATGTGGCAAAATTGCACGTGAAGCTCTAGAATAGAAATTGCACATACAACCTCGGCAGAGTCTGTTACACGTCACGTGGTGTGGAGTACTCCTACCTTGTCTTAATATGCCTTAGAAATACTTCCTAACGGTGAACCATGATGAGTCAAACCACCGTCTGTTACCGTGCAAGTGGGTTTCTTGAAGGGACAAGATCACTCAGCGGTCACCACCCAACGAGCAGCCACGCTCGACGTTGCTTGACTCAGTTATCTTGTTATAACCACCGTGCCCGATAGACCACGGTAGGTAGAATAGAAACGGTATGGCCACGCGCATGTTCCCCCATCCACTGACGACGTCAACGGGGCCCACTCGCTGCGGTGCCCAGCTCATAACAACGTTACTAGTGCTCCTTCCCAGCATTGTTTTATTGCGTTCTTGCCATACTCTCCAATACAAATTTCCCGCAAGTCGTATTTTATTAAACTGAAATGATGTTTTGTCTGCTATTAATTGTTAATAAAAGCTTTAAATTTAACGAATATAATATTATCAATACACATTGTGAATAGTACAATAAATTACACTAGGTCTACACTTGGGCCTACATAGCTGCATTGATATGGTGATCCGAATAATATTTTACAACATGAAAATAATATTATTGTTTAGTGAATTGAAATTTAAAAATATTACCATCCTAAATGCTTACAATAATAATATTATAATTAAACATATAGTTTGTCGTGTCAAACAGTGTGCTTGAAAAGTCCCGGAATGGTTTTATTGTTTTACCATTTCTTGTGAAGCAATGAGACTTGGCATAAATGTATCAATATTACCCACAAATATAGATTTTTTATACAATTTTAAAAATACGTTAAAGGAAACGTTAGGTTTAAAACACAAATAGACAAAATAATGCATTAGCAGAGTTATTATGCATTACTTACTCGGTTGAAAATTATTGAAGTTTAGCTAGCTTTTTTGACTCTTTTCTTCACAATTTGTCTTTTTTTGTTTCCATAATGTTTCCTCTTGTCACTTTTTCTTCTTGTTCATTGCTTTTATCCTGAAGAATGTGCGTGTTCGCACAAAGCAAAGAATTGCATACTCATCTATATTGCAATATTTGGTTTTCAAAACACTAGTCAGAGTTTTCATTACATTGCAGTCTTTTATTAAGGCTATTTACACCATGAAAATTGTTTAAAGTCGATTTCCATATTTTTCACAGTCCATTCCCATTCTCTGTCGGTCTCATCAGAGCTCCACGTGATTATAGCAGAGAGCCAATCGTTTTGTGATGGGAAATCTTTCGTTGGATGACCATAAATAAAATTTTGATTCCAGTTTTTTTCTTCTTTACCCTATAGGCTATATATCCAGCCAGCATTTGAATCAAATCCGTCTTTTCTTTAGTCAAAACATCATATTCATTAGTAGCTACGTTTCCGATATCTCCTGCTATTTCTGGCTCAATAACTCCTATCAACTCATCTTCTTCTTGTGGGGTCAACTTCTATAAAACTACTAGTTTCACTTTGTTCAACCTTTTTCCTCAGAGCCTTTTTCAGCAGCACAATCGAGAAACTGTTCAATAAATCAACGCTGAGGGTGGATGTCTCTTCACTTTGACAGTTTCCAGTAGCTACAATAGAACTTGCAAAGTGGCCTAAAAGTAAAAGCTTTTATTCGTTGTCCAACAGCTATCGGTAGAGGGATGGTCATAAAAATCGTCCAAGCCCACGAATCAGGGAAAAATACGATTCAAGGATGTCCCTGATTGCACCTGGCTGCCATGATGTAGGTAAAGCCTTCAGCCTCTCAAATCATTGTACAGTCCCCTGAATACTCAATATAGAAATAAGAAAGCCATTTTGAAATGGTAACAAGTTGGACTTTCCCAAGACACGCATAGAACTGAACAAATCAAAGAGCTCATTGAGAGCGTGATTTTGCTCTGCTAAAATGTAGCCCATAGGCTACCTTTAGTTTGTTGCATGGGTGATTAGGCATTCGCGAATTAATGAACATCAAAGCCATTGTTAATGATCCTAATAAACTTCACAATGGATTCATTTCCCGGGAAAGTTAAATTCAATTGCTGTAGCAACTGTCCCCAGAGAGTAGCTCTGCGGCTTTTCTTACATTTTTGCCTCTCGGTACCTGACAAAAGTATATGAGAGGTGGAAATTTTGTAAGCAAACTTCAAATCCTTTTTCATGTTGTAGTTCAACGAGTTTTAGAAAAAATTTCTTTTGAAACTACTTCGCCAGATTTCAAATTGATAACCATGATCCAATAAATGGTTCCTACAAAGTTTAAGCAAAATGTGGAACATCAAAAAAACGCCCAAATTTGACGAGTGGCGTCAATTGGATTTTTTAAACTAGTTACTTTGCCAGGTATAATACCCAAGGGTTTTCATAAGCTTTTGGTTAGATGGTCCCCCATGTCACTTACAAAGGCCCTTACTCGAAAACCTGTAGCTTCCACCTTTGCAATGGTTTCAAACAAAAGTGCCTTATCTACAGGTCGGTCAAAATCAATAAAAAACGGGTTTGCTTCCACTTACCTACTATGCTTCTGACCACAATCACTTGTACCATGGAATAATGGACCCAAAAATTCCAAATTCGATCTTCCACATTATCATAACATAAGTCAGAGTTGACCTTCATTTCATCGTAACATAAAACCACGTTCTTCTTTTCAAAATCACTAAACACGTTAACTTGAGTTTCCATAACTTTTAAACTCATATCAATGAAACCTGGTTTTATAGAAAAGTGACTTAGGCCGACGTTTAATAGTAGTCTCACTTGGCAGTGGTGCTTTAAAACACATCTCTAACGAATGAAAATGCCTTTTTTGAAATACATCTTAATGTAATTGCCTTTGAGACATCCTCTTGGCTCCAAACTCCTACACTGACCTTGCAAAATATACTGTTGTTGTGATTTTGTAAAAAGAGATTCATATGACTTAAGTTTATTTTCCAACACGGAAATATTTTGCAATTGCTTCGGCTAATTGCTTATTCAACAATAAATTATATTCTGATTCACTTTTGTCGTTTACTATAAGGTTTTCATCATTGGTTGATTCTGGAATCGCATCAGACGGTTCATCTATGTTGGCGATCTCACAAAAAAATGTTACTAAATTTGTTTTTTTGTTTCCCTACTTTCAACTCGTTTTTAATCGTGAGATTGCACGTTCATTTAAATTTGACAGACCAAAGAAAGGAACTGCTGTGTTCTTTAAAATCCTTCTACTTTTCGTAATTTAATAACTCAGATTTTAAGTCTCGCTCGAATCATGTTCCCCAAAATGGGCTGAGCATACTTTGGCGTTTTATCGACGTTAAATTCATCATCGGCCCTTTTGCATGCATTTACCCATTGTTTTCTTAAATCAATATCCGTAGGGAAACGATGAAAAGATATTCCCGTTTCTTTAGAATGTCTTGAATGGTTTTGAACAACCAGCTACTGCACAACACGGCAATTATTATTATTACATTTCACTAGGCCAACACAATAGTCACATACGGTACTTTTAACAAAAATTAAGACTGTAAATAACTTAAAACTTAAATATATCAACATCAAACGCACTATAGACACTTCACTCAGCCTACTGTCAGACACAAATGACAAAAAACGCGGGAAACATACAGCCGAATGACAGCCGGAAACAGACAGTAGCTTGTAGTTCCACGTAAACCAGGTAGCGGTGAAGTCGGCGCTGGGCCCCGTTGACGTCACATGCTACTCTGCGCATCCTCCTCGCGACCCCTACCGTGTCCTATTCTACCTACCTACCGTGCGGATATTGACTACGCCACAGTAATGCGTTAATTATTGAAACTGGTCAGGCGGCAAGAGGGAACACGGCCATTCTGGCAGGTAATGACGTCATTGGCGCAGCAGAAGTTGTTTCAAACGACCGAATCGTTGGTAGGCACACAGTAATGTTATTCACAGAAATGAGACAATTTCCACAAATTTGACAGCATTAAACATTCCGTCAGTTCTAATATACTGCTACTGTGTTTGGTCATTATTACTGTGCTTTATACTTCTAATTATTATATTTAATTATTCTTGTTCGATGAGCCAGGGTCAAACATTTAATTTTTTTATCCATATCACAATCTGGTTCAATTTTATTCGTAGGGCGTACAAAGTGGGACGTGATTTTATACGAATTTCACAGAGTTTAGTGATATCCCATATAATTTCAATTAAAAATGAACATTTATATTACTTTCCATTATTTATAAGTGAGCAAGAATATTATAAACAGAAATAGTTTGTAGCTGACTAACGCGCGTGTGTTGCAGCGGAAAGGTTATAACTTTAACGAGCGGCAGCGTAAACTAGTCAAGTAAAAACAACCCAGGAATGCTCAACCATTACGAGTAATACTGCTGAGAGTATTATTAGTATCCAGGTAACGAGCCGGCAGGAGTCGAGAAAAAGTAGCCAACGACTCATTCTTTGTATGTGATAAATACTGACAACTGCTGGGCATCTACTGTCAAATACTCATTATAAGTTCTACTGAGGATACAAATCAACCAGAAGTTAACCCTTATGGGGTTCCATTACTTATTCCCTTCTATTCTCTTTCAGTTTGGTTTTGGAAACTCAGAACTTCCGCATTCCAGTATGGTTGAATTCCAGCATTTCAACAAAATATTCATCCATCCTTTGATTTTCCCAGAATTGTTAGCCAAACCTCTCCAAGAAATTGGGGCGACATTATCAACATCCAAGAACCTTGAATTCCTCTGGGGGAAAAACCAGGTGGAAATTAGAAACTCCAAAGCGAATGCGCCACAATTGTGCATTACTCGTAGAATGGTGTACGTGATTACGGCGGCAGTGAAAAGGCTTAGAGTCCATTTGCCCACAATGGTCGAGCGGCACATCTGAGATAGGACTGCGGACAGGACTGTGGCTGTAGTGGGAGCTTGCGACACACTGTACGGAGGTGGCGGCGGCGGCGGCAGCGGCGTGACTCTGACAGTGGACATGCGTGCCCGGGGCAGAGACTCACGGGCCTCTCGGGCAGATCTGATCTGCTGCCACCTGAGCAGAACCGTGAGAAAGTCGCTGATTGTTTAGTTGAAGATGTTGCATGATAGTGCAAATCGCCTTCGTCACTAACTTGCTAAGATTAAACTTACTTTACATCATTCGTTTTTTTTGTGATGGATATTAAAATGCTGTTAAACGTTGAGAAATAAGTCTGTTGTAACTACAACGTTTAAAGAGTAAGCCAATGACATGTTTTGTCCAGTATCGGGATAGAGGTTCAGGTGAGGATGTGCGACAAATGGAATAATCTTGAAGGTACACTAGATCGGTTTTAAATATCTGCAACCTTTAAATAGTACTCTATCTGTTATCAACTACGTTAACACAAAGTCGTTCGACTTCTCCAATATATTGCATAGTTTAATGTTTCCAATGGTAATAAAAAACCAATATTAGCACGTACCTTCACATTTCCTTAAATTCTTAAGTTCATTCAAGTTTCCCTAAAGGTTTTGCGTTGTAAAATGGATTAAAGAAAGTATCTTCATGTTAGTGTTCATTTCCCTGTTTTGCCATTAGCCATTCTATATTACAATGTCAAGGAAGCTCGTCAGTTTGGAATACGTATGCGATCAAGATTATTACCGATATGGATTACACTAATAATCAAGCACTGTTCAATTAATATTTTAGAAAATGTACATGTATTCGCTTTTTAGCCAATTTTTAAAACATCGCCTGAAAGTACTAACAGATATTTAGCTAAATTTGGATTATGAATCATAAATCACACGTTTTTTCTCCGAATTCTAAAATATTCCTGGCAACTCTTCTATTCCTTCTCATCATATCAACCTTCCTTGAATTTTAAAGAATATTAAAAAAAATTAGCTGAATTGGTCCAGTTGTTCTCGAGATTAGTGCTAAGCAACACAGTGCGTAATTCATTTTTATTTATAAGATATTTATATATTTTATATTTAAGATAATTCGTTGTGAAATCACAAACAATTCCTTTTAATTAAATAAAATAATCTGTCTCATCATTTGATATTTAAAGTAATAGTAAAAGTAAAGTTTCTTTATTGTTGTGAAAAGATATATGTTGTATTCAATGCGTCAGTCAGTAAGACAAAGCGTGCCACCCACTCCTCCAATCAGACGTACAAACCTTAACGTAAATACACACATTAATACTCTTTCCAAGCTTCCACCCAGTTTGAGCTAGATGAGATATATTATCCATCGCCCAGTTGCCAGTGAGAAATTTGGCCACCAAATAGATGGCTGAAAAGGCAAATTGGTGCTTTAATCGAGCTTTGAACTGAGCGCTCTTCAAAGAATCTGGGAGTCTGTTTATTAACAGAACACCGGCCTGAGAGGACAAGCGTGTAAAAACTATCGTCCAATTATTATTTATCCCTGCCTATAGTTTCGTGAGTGTGCACGTCTCTCGTATACCTATACTAATACTTATAGCCATACAGTATAGAGTAGTTTCGAGTACAGTGTAGAGGCAGGATAAGGCCAACAGCCCTATTTGTCTGAAAGCTGGTTGCACGACTCTATAAGGTTCTAATCTTTAATGACCCTAACAGCTCTTTTTCACAGTATACATAGCTTTGTGAATACAGAATCTGAACTGCCTCTCCAAAGTAGAATCCTACATGAGAGGTGGGTACAAATAAGGCCAAATAATCAGCTAATACAGGTAATACTTGTACTTAAATAATACTTGAAGCAGACCTTGGTGAGCTTCCGTAAGACAAATATACCCGTCGAAACTTTAGCACAAACACCCTCCACATGGTCGTTCCATATCAACCCTCTATCCAGGCGAATGAGTCAGTTCGCGAGCGTTGTGTTGTCTATCATTACGGTCTGGCCACACTTGAGGCCGCAATCATTTATGTAGTAATGCGTTGTGCAGATAAATTTTCAAAACTACGTAACAAAAGTTTGATGTACTTTAAAAATACTAGTATTATTATTTAATGGATAATAAACTACTAAGTTATTCCATTATAAGTTGGCAAATTATAAAGGTGACTTGTCATTAGCTTTACCCCGCCACAAAACAGAATAGCATCGGGAATTTGTTTAAATCTAATAAAAACTAATCGATCAGAATCACAGAGCCAGGCAGCGTGAAGCCTGGACAGGGGAGAAGACATTCTACAACATGGACCCCTACCTCACACAAATAGTAAGCTTATCTCGCGGCTACACTGAGTATAGGACTGCCCCACTTGGCTTGGACTGTACTACGTGCTCTAATGTGGAGCAGAGAGGACAGGGTAGCTCGTACGCATGCGTCAAACACGCATCAGTCTACACACTGAGCTGTGTAGCTCAGTCTGTAAAACGGGTAAGTTTTTTATTTCAAGCAAACTCTAAAAGCCTGCCTACATTTACTTTCTCAATTTCAGGATCTGTTTCCGCACTGTTGCTAAAAGTGACTAAAAGGAAAACAGTGATTATGAATGCCGTGTGCTCAATAGTATCGGCTACTTTTTAGTATGAAACAACACTCTTGTTTCAAATATCCTTGTTGAAACTGAAAGCAATTTTAGACATTATTAAACATAACATTTTAAAAGGAAATATGCTCTAATTATGAAAAATATAATCAATGTTTTAAAAATTAGTTGTGTAATGTCTACGTAAGAGGTTTATGAAGTGACGTTGTTCGAGCAAGTTTCAAAACCAGTTACACATTGGTTAAGTTTGGCAACACTTTTTTTACGGTGAGATAGTAAAACCTTATATTGAAAAGGCCTTAAAAGTGATATCCCCAAAAACAGTGTAAATTTTCAATTCATTCAGCTTGTCTCAAAGTAGGCTACAATAATAATTCGCCGAACAAAAGATATGGGTACTGGATATTTATCATCGGTTTGGCGGTGCGTGAAAGAAACTTGAGCGGTATTCTGTCGCTTTACATGGGTCAACAGCTCAAGTGTTTCTCAATTTCAAGTGCTTTTAATTTTGAAACAATTGGACAATTGGCTGATGTTTGTTCCATGAATATAAGGCAAACTTTTGTGTGAAGAGAAATAAACTATTGGAGACATTAAGGAGAAGGTGAAATGGAGCTGAACTCAGCATTCGCATCGAATATATCACTTAAATCTGGGCAACCTTAGGGATGTCCAGGAGAAGCACATCACTAACAGCAGTCGAGAGTCTGGTGTGCAAGGGTAATTCGATAGGTCTAGTCTATTGCAGGACCGTTGGGGTTGGTGAGGCTCCCTAGTGTCAAAGGTTCTTGCTAACCTAGACATAATGTCTTATTGCCACCCAATGCCTTCTTTGATTGGAAAGGCTGGTTCAGAGCTGGCTTCTCCTTCTTTCAAAGGGATATGACTGAGATTAACGCCTTAAATTCTTCCTCATGGATCTCGACAGGAGGCGACCCCTACTCCCAACCCTACCCATCCAGAATATTCTGTCGCTCCGGAAGCAGCGCAAAGATTCTTTCAGGACAATGTGCAATATCTAAAAACTTCTTTTCCTAAGAGAACAAAACAAGAAGACTACGGCTTTGATTTTGAACATTATAAGCGAAGCCTCGGAACTGATAGTGTTTATGTACAAACTATGAAACTTAAAAATGAGAAATTTTCGGAGGAAATCTTTGTAAATTGTTTTAAATATTATTATTTATACGATTAGTCACAAATATACCCCCACGGCAAATTAAACTAGAAATGGAAAAATAGCCGTTCTATCCCTTACTAGAAGAGCAAAACTGTTCAAGATTCAAGATTGGTGAGCACTTAACTGCGTGGGCCGAGACCTTGGAGCTGACAAGTTTTGAAACGATCGAGTATTTTTCGATTTCCCTTCACAAAAACTGTACTAATGAGGAATCGACAGAATACGACTGGATCCCGCGATGGCCGAAGAGGAAATCATTTACCGGCGAGCTCAATGAACGTTTTCTAAACTTTCTCGGTGACAAAAAGAGGAAAGGCGAGATGGTCAGAGGCAAAGCTGCAAAAGTCCACCGCTACCGGCTGATGTATGTTTGACATTGCCGCATGTACGTGTCAGTGAAAGTGACTGTGAGTACACAACTTTGTGTGTGTGTGTGTGTGTGTGTGTGTGTCCGGTGGAATGCTGTATTGTACTCGCCATCAGATTGCGGAAGACAATAGAGGAAGGATAATGCTGAAGATATCATCTAGCAGAGAAGTGGCTATACTGTATGTGCTGCTATACTGAGGTCGTTGACTTGTCGAGAAGATCCCCTTGTAATTTACGTTAGCAGTTCAAACTTTGGCTCGTAGTGGGCATTTAGCAGTTATGTAAGAAAGAAAGTGTTGGCTCTCTTGTGCAGCAAATAGTTGCGTGGTCGATACCTTCAATTAACACCACTTTGAGTGGCTTTCTAATCCCGTGAGCATCTCCGTACTAATGCATTCCGTGCTATCATCTTACAAATCCGGTACTTTGACCAGCTTCAACGAAAAAACGTACATGTCTGCTGCTAACTTGTTATAAATTATATCATAATTTACAGAACAATATTGCATATAGTATATTATTTTGCTCAACGCTCTTGATTTAGTTACAGAGTAATAATAATTCAATAATACACTATACTCATCAATAATAGGTTTAATGAATTTTAATAGAAATAAAAGCTGTATTTTAATGAATATTTATGGAACAGTTGAAGAATATTTTAAATTGAATTGCGTTATTAATAAAGAAATATTTTCCTACTTACGTTTAATTTGGACTATAATTTTTGTCCAAAGTGCGCAACTTTAACATCAGATGACGCTACAAATTTATAAACTTTTTTAATTACAAATTCTTAAATACTAGATCATTACAATACGGGTTGCTTAATAAATAAGGTACAAATAAAGCTATTACGCCAGTATGAAAAATGCGTTGATGGGAGAATATTGTTTTTCAATAAGGAAGTAGAAATCAATTTTAAGTACGGCTACCATTATCATTTGAGTGTGTTCCGTTTTGATTATTATCATTAAGTTTTCAAGCATCAATGTGAAGGGTTTGTGAGGTGTACTTGTACTGCACTAAAATAAGGCATTACTTGAGATTTTATGTCCGGTCCAGGCTTTAATTACATCGGAATGTTCTATTCTTCCTTAATTTCTAAACACTAATTTGAGTTTTGATTCGTCTTTCAATTTATCTTATGTATACTCCCAATATTTAGGTGTAATTTCATGAATACCTGCCTTGTTTTCATGTAAACATTTGTTTATGACCTAATTAATTTGGCATACTCTATTTTAAATTTTGTAAGTAACAAAGTTACTCAATGTTTTGGAGCAAATGAATTCTTATTCTTTGTTTGAAGGTGTCCCAATAGGTTGCGGTTGGGATAATTATTAACAAAGTTTCTAATAAGATTGATCCTTATGATATTTTGTAAAGGAAAGGAGAATTTTTTTAAAACAAGTTTTGAGAATCTTGAATACTATTAAACTTGGAGAATCAAGTGTGTATTCCGGTATTAACACGGAAGTTAGATCAGGAGTAAGTTCCCTCCACGCAAACTTTAAAGTTCGAGCATTTTCACAAGCTGTTGTTACGGAATCGCTCTAACTCCACCAAAATAAAGCATTGTTTATGAAGAGGACGAACATCCTGTAACTAGTGCTAGACGGTTAATATCTAGTCAAACATTTTATGATTGCCTCGTCCTTTCAACATTGCGGGAACCGTTAAATTGAATTATAATTAAGACTTTTTTAAATATTTAACACGTGAAGAAAAATGTATTATTTATCAAGAACACGATACTGTACCATCTGTCAATCCGCATATACGATAATTGTCTTTTTAACTCTTTATAGCAAGGTCCTAAAGACTTTGAACTTGTTATCAAACATAGGTAGTAAACAAATTCGAAAGATAAGTACACATTGTCCTCTGTTCGTTGTTTGTTGATTTTTTTTAGTATACGTGTTATTTCTGCGGTACAATAAACTTCACTACCCTTCCATTCAACTACTTGAAACACCCGGAACTTGCGTAAAGTCCAGGCTTGGTTTGCTTATTTTGAGATAAGAGAATTCTGTCCTATTTACCCTGTATGTACCTCGTTACAGAGTACCTGAGCGTTAACCAAGCGGCGATGACTGTGACTGTTAATTAACATGGACTAGAAAATATTGCTATGGTTTCTAATTTGGTGTCTTACATTAAATGTTTTTGATTAAAACAGTTTTGATGTACAATGTTTATTTAAATAACGTGCGTAGTACATAAATACATTGAATTTAATTGAATATTTGCATTACTTACATTTAAATATTATATAATAATAAATATGTATGTAACTGTAGGAGCATATCCTCTGTTGCCTGGTATCGTATGTAGACTTCGGTATACGTTCTTGCGATACCTCAGTAAACGCGTCATAAACTGCACTAATTGACCGCACATAATTAGTTAGTGATTTGAATGGCAAATTGGTGTAACTAGGCTTCCATCGTTTTAAGCCCCTTTGTGATTTACATGGCCCAATAATTTCATTGCACACTTTTCCCATTCTCGTATATATAGTAACTGTCCGTTTTCTGGCTTTGGCAACATATTAAGCTATCCATATTTGTGTATTCTTTCCTTTGTATCATAAAGTAAAACTATATATTTTCATACTGTTTGTTTAAAGTTTGTATTGGGAAAAGGGTATGTTCGTTAAAATCCTAGTTTTTGCATGGTAAACTTAGTGAGTCATCCTATTTTTTTATTAGACAAAAATTAATATACGTTTTGGTTTTGAAATAACGAAGATTGAACCTTCTGCTCAATATATTTTGCTTCATTGAGATCAGGTTATTCATTAATACGATAATTTTCAAAAGTTGAGAATTAAAATAAGTGAGACAATGTATACTCACCTTTGCATGTGTGCTAGTATAAAGCTACCAGACTATTGGTGAACTGACTAACTTACTAGTACACAATTTACAAGCAATAATAGAATATTAGAAATAGTTCTTTGTCTAAAATGTCGAATAGGCGATGGTCGATGTGAAAGGTAGGACTTTTGACATGTAAAAAACACAACGTTTCGAGTATTGGGATCTATTGCCTGCTTCAGGTGTAAAATGTCTTAATTACAAATCAGTAAATGGCGATAATCTATAAGTGAAATAATGCACAAAATAAAAAGTTATGTGTCACAAAATTGTAGTATGTACGTGATTTGTACGGCTGTGTGGATCACAAACCATGAGTTACACAATATACCTTTACCACACATAACATGCTACCTGCACTACATATAACTTGCTGTCCACAATACACAATCATAATACCTGTATCACACATAACATGATATCCGCACCATATAATAACATGCTGTCCACACTACACAATCATAATACCTGTACTACATATAACATGCTATCCATAATACAACATCTGCAGAAGTACATTCAAGAGGGAGGTATTGTATCCATTGGTGGATACAGTTGCAGCATCAGTGAAATGCACTTCCACTGCAATTTATAATCATAACTCGCAGTGGAGGTTTTTGCATAACTTGGCTAACCTTCCACCACAACATGGCTTAAAACAAAGTTGTTTGAAACTAGAAACTCTCTTAAAAATACTGATGGCGTAATCGGATATCAACGGCAATCGACTTTTTTGTGAACTTCAACATGTGAACATCTTGGATCTCGAGTAACCCGAAGTTCGGCAAGTTCAACCAATTGACGTGTTGTGAACTTCAGCATGTGAACATCTTGGAGCTCGAGTAACCCGAAGTTCGGCAAGTTCAACCAATCGACGTGTTGTGAACTTCAGCATGTGAACATCTTGGAGCTCGAGTAACCCGAAGTTCGGCAAGTTCAACCAATCGGCGTGTTGTGAACTTCAGCATGTGAACATCTTGGAGCTCGAGTAACCCGAAGTTCGGCAAGTTCAACCGATCGGCGTGTTGCGAACTTCAGCATGTGAACATCTTGGAGCTCGAGTAACCCGAAGATCGGCAAGTTCAACCAATCGGCGTGTTGTGAACTTCAGCATGTGAACATCTTGGAGCTCGAGTAACCCGAAGTTCGGCAAGTTCAACCAATCGACGTGTTGCGAACTTCAGCATGTGAACATCTTGGAGTTTGAGTAACCCTAAGTTCGGCAAGTTCAACCAATCGACGTGTTGTGAACTTCAGCATGTGAACATCTTGGAGCTCGAGTAACCCGAAAGTTCGGCAAGTTCAACCAATCGACGTGTTGCGAACTTCAGCATGTGAACATCTTGGAGCTCGAGTAACCCGAAGTTCGGCAAGTTCAAGCAATCGACGTGTTGTGAACTTCAGCATGTGAACATCGAGCCCGAGTAACCCGAAGTTCGGCAAGTTCAACCAATCGACGTGTTTCGAGCAATCAAGAAAACGTATTTTATTTTATTTTACTGTCCCAGTGACAGTTTCGAGTGCTGAGCGTAGCTTCAGTAAGCTGAAACTGAAAGACAACATTTACGATTAACCATGTCACAAGAGAGACTGAATTCTCTTGGCAGCATGTCGATTGAAAATGATGAGGCTAGAAATATGGACTTAAAGACATTCTCAAGACAATTGCTCGTCCAAAATCCAGGCGAATGCCATTTAATTTTTAGAATCTTAAATCTAAATTTGATGACGTGGTTTTCTTTTAATCTGTATACTCTATTCAGAGTATGTTTTTTGAGGTTTTGCACACCGTTGCATTAATTTCAATTTGAATCGTACTAATTAATAACATATGTATATTTTACGAGTATTAATATTTTCTTACATTATTTTGTATGGATTTTATTATCGCCAATTAAAAAGGATTTGCTTCAAAAAATTAAGTAATTTAATTCCTGGCACTAATTTTGTAAGGTAATTCAATCCGTTTAGGTGTCTTGTTAAGTACTAAAATGTACAGTAACGCAACCCAACACGCAACTTTGTATAACGAGCGTCGCTCATTGTATGTTTGGGGGGGAGGGGGGAGCCTGACAACATCTCACCCCAGGCGCCAATAAACCACGCGACAGCCCTGTCCACACCAGACACGGTGGGAGACTAGCTAAGCAATACTCGTACTTTATTGTATTCATTACACTGATTAACTATGAGTTGGACAACAATTCGTATTAAATGTAAGTAAAATATGATTCCTTGAATCTTGATTCTCTGTAAGAAATCTAAAATAGATCATTTTAAACTAGTTTATTCTTTAATACCTTAACACTGCAATAACTAAGATACATTCAATTACAATTGCTTGTAGCCAGAGCTACAGCACACTGGTTTACGTAATTAGGCTACTAACGGTCTAGGTCTGCATCGCTCTGAGATATTACTGATTTAATTAATTAAGTGATTGAATAAAGCTTTGTAACTGGTCCAATTATTCAATATCGAGAATTTATACGTGTCGAAAATTTATTATCAGTTAGCACAACAATAATATTATATATTTTTACTTTCATCTCGTATTTATATGGTTGTGCACCTAGGGAATTACGTATTATTGGCTAATTTACCTAATTTTTAATTTGATTTTTAAAATACTAAGCAAGTTAAGTACTTTTCCACCTCATTCACAATCGTATAATAATAATTAATTTAAATAATAAATAAAACTACTCGTAGCCAGGTGTGTGATGCAGAAAGTCATAAATGAAAATAAATAATTATGCTCATAATATTTATCGTTTGATAAGCTTTCTGTTAGGTAGTATTTATATACTTATTCATACTGTCCACTATCCTAAAACATAATGTCTGAATGTATATTGAGCAGCATGTACTACTATAGCTAGGCAGTAGGCTATGTGTACAGTAGTTTAACACATTGTCTGAGACAGACTCCTTAATGTCCACTATCCTAAAACATAATGCCTGAATGTATATTGAGCAGCATGTACTATGTACTAGCTAGGCAGTAGGCTATGTGTACAGTAGTTTAACACATTGTCTGAGACAGACTCCTTACTGTCCACTATCCTAAAACATAATGCCTGAATGTATATTGAGCAGCATGTACTCTAGCTAGGCAGTAGGCTATGTGTAGAGTAGTTTTACACATTGTCTGAGACAGACTCTTTAATGTCCACTATCCTAAAACATAATGCATGAATGTATATTGAGCAGCATGTACTATAGCTAGGCAGTAGGCTATGTGTACAGTAGTTTAACACATTGTCTGAGACAGACGCCTTAGAGCAGACTGGCACAGTGACAGTATTCAAGGTCTCAGTGCAGAGTCGTAGTAAAGGTGTTATATGATGGGTGTGTGTTTGTGTGTAACGTGTTATTAATTGTGTACGTATTGAGTAAATCGGTTTTAATAGGGCCTTTAAAATATAGCTGGGGTACATTAATCCATTTTCAAGGTCCAGTAAGTAGCGTTAGGTATGACCTGAGAGGCTCGAAAAATTTCATTTCCGTCTGTGATTACGATATCTCAAGAATAAACTGATCAATAAAATAAAATTTTGAATGAACTAACACATAACAGTATAATCTATCTCGTTCCATGGGATTTGCTGATCGTTGGCAGAGCATTACTATTATATTGCTCTTACAGGTAAACGTATAACCGACAAGTAAAACACAGAATAAATATTTTTAACAATCTAAGTACTCTCATAAGCTATTTTAACATGTGACATAAAACAAGTGTAGAAATGGACTTTACAAAGTCTGAACTCAACACGTGGTGAGCAGTGTCTGACACCTCCTTACCATGGTATCTGACTTTTTATTGAAAGCTGCTTGCATGATAGAGCAGTGTCTGACAGCTCCTTACCATGGTATCTGACTGTTTATTGAAAGCTGCTTGCATGATAGAGCCGTGTCTGGCAGCTCCTTACCATGGTATCTGACTGTTTATTGAAAGCTGCTTGCATGATAGAGCAGTGTCTGACAGCTCCTTACCATGGTATCTGACTGTTTAATGAAAGCTGCTTGCATGATAGAGCAGTGTCTGACAGCTCCTTACCATGTTATCTGACTGTTTATTGAAAGCTGCTTGCATGATAGAGCCGTGTCTGACAGCTCTTTACCATGGTATCTGACTGTTTATTGAAAGCTGCTTGCATGATAGAGCAGTGTCTGACAGCTCCTTACCATGGTATCTGACTGTTTATTGAAAGCTGCTTGCATGATAGAGCCGTGTCTGACAGCTCTTTACCATGGTATCTGACTGTTTATTGAAAGCTGCTTGCATGATAGAGCAGTGTCTGACAGCTCCTTACCATGGTATCTGACTGTTTATTGAAAGCTGCTTGCATGATAGAGCCGTGTCTGACAGCTCTCTACCATGGTATCTGACTGTTTAATGAAAGCTGCTTGCATGATAGAGCAGTGTCTGACAGCTCCTTACCATGTTATCTGACTGTTTATTGAAAGCTGCTTGCATGATAGAGCCGTGTCTGACAGCTCTTTACCATGGTATCTGACTGTTTATTGAAAGCTGCTTGCATGATAGAGCCGTGTCTGACAGCTCCTTACCATGGTATCTGACTGTTTATTGAAAGCTGCTTGCATAATAGAGCCGTGTCTGACAGCTCCTTACCATGGTATCTGACTGTTTATTGAAAGCTGCTTGCATGATAGAGCCGTGTCTGACAGGTCTTTACCATGGTATCTGACTGTTTTATTGAAAGCTGCTTGCATGATAGAGCCGTGTGCTTTTAAATTCAGTTTGAAGGTCAAAGATCAAGTTTCTGTTTCCACCTCCGTTTTTGTACCTGGAGGATCCTGGTTAGTGGTTAACGAATTAGTGCTTATTGCTAATCCACATTAATCTACAGACACACATGGTAAGCTGGACTGTGATGAAGCTGCTTTCAACATGACGTAACATTACATATTTAGCTTCCAATGTCACGGAATCAATATTGGAACTTAAGTATCGCTTTCAAGTACGATGTATCTATAACTTATGGATGTCCAATAGTTATAATACAAGATGTAGCGTAACAGACCTTACTAAGGTTGCATGCAACATTTCAAGTCCATAGATCAAATCACTATTCTAATGTTACTATGACATATGAAAATTTGATATATGTAATTACTTATTTTCTTCACAAATTGACTTATTTTTTATTTTCTTGTTGTTTCAAGATTATCCATAGGACCAATGTAAAAATGTTTGTTAACACTCAGCCAAATCCAATGGATGAGATGCTCCATCATCGAACTAGATGTCGCCTTATGCAGTTTCGTGCACCAAATCATAAGTTAGTTCGTTTTTGAGATATTGTACGAAACACGTGTCTCATTTTGTGCGTAACTGTTCCAACTGTTCAAGGGACTGTTCCTTGCAAACATGGCAACGATGTTCCAGACACCTTCTTTCTTACACTCTCTCATTTTTATATTCGACAGTTCGCCATGAGTTTCAATGAGTATTCACCCTCACTTGTGACAGTAGTGATCTGTTCCAAACAAAAATGTCAATTTGTCGGGGTATAAATGGGGAAGAGCTTTGGGAAAAGAATCCAAGATTGAATTTAGACTTAGATCACTTCTCATGTCAGTGGGCAGCTAGCTGTAAACCAAAGCAGAGAGCCATTAATGTTATGACAGCTTGTGTACTCTGTACTTCTTTGAAACCTCGGGACTGAATTTTCGTCCAATCCGTTCGAGTTAGAATCAATTGCTCCCAACAAGGACTCGTACAATAAGCGGAAGGCAACATTCGAGTGGAGGGCCGGTTGCCAAGTGATAGAGGGTTGCCACAGAACTCATTGTGGTCACACCGAGTGTTGTGATGCTGTATGCAACACGGTGGTTGTGGCTTTATTGGATGTTGTGTCGCTTGTGTCACCGTAGCACTACCGTCAGATGCCGAGAGACAACCTGTTTGTAAATGCGTGTCTGTGGTGCCTTTGCTAAGTGCTATGTCTGAGATAACTATTAGTTGAATCTGTAAAGTCTGGGAAATATGTTACGAGAAACGACTCTTCTGCTCGTCTTGTACACTGTTCCGAACGGAATCTAGTTGTTCGAAACTGCTGAATCTATGGTAATATACCTGGACTCTTACGCACCCACTTACACTTTAATAAATGAAATAAGATGACCAAAAGAACAGTATAAGGCATTCCGCCCACAAAATGACTCCGACATGAGACTAACGAACTCAGTCTGCCGATTTGGTGCCAGTGCTCATCCTTAACATTTTATTTCATATTTACATTTATGCCATCGTAAAGTATTTCTGTTAGTAAAAGTAAAAAGTACTAATAATAAAAAATAAACTATTATTACAAGTGTTTTATCAAATCATATTGAAATATTTCCTCGCAAAAACAGCGGCGCTTCTCAATACGTCTACCAATGGCTGAAGCTAGGTGACGGGACCTGTAAGTGTACATCCTGTATACATTGGTGTCTATACATACATTTCGAATACCTTTATCGTATTGTAATGAATAAACAATTGACATCCTCCTGACAAAGAAACTCCGACAGTACAATAGTGTCTATTAAACTGATGTGATTAGGTTAACCTTTTTTATAAATTTCATTTCAATAAAATAAAAACCGTGAAAAAATAAATAACTTTGATTACGGCACGAGACTAAATTTAGGTTTTGGGTATTTGGGTTTTTGGTGATTTGGGTTTTGGGTAATTTTTAACTATACACAAGGAGAAATGAATGAAAATACTAGTCACAAAAATATACATGACATAATATAAGTGGTGTTAAGATTAATAAAGTCTGCATCTCGAGGTTATAAACCTGTGTGGGATGATACACATGAAACTTAAAACTGGCTGCAATATATAACGTGACTGAATTTAAGCATGTAGTATTTGTACAGTGTGTGTATATGTTTTACAGCATAACTTCAGGAAATAACACGTATTTTCAATAATTTATGTTAAATAAATGAGTGTACGTGGAGTGGATAAAAATTTGTTTATTTTTTATACCTTCAGGAAAGGTATCTTAAAGGTCTGTGGTTTAAAACTTTATAAATAAATTTCAGTAGAAAATCCCGACTTCAATAATTGCACTTGAATCAAGGAACCTAACAGTAGGTAATAATTTCACAAAATTAAAGTTTCTTAATCCAAAACCTGTGTGTTTGTATGAAAGCAGCATTAAATTTTAATGTACACATGTGTTAGATAGTTAATGTTGTAATTATACATTATAACCATTACCCCTTTATTACAGAATTTACTTCAAATATCATGAGTAATGTTTTCATAAACAACGACAGATTTACAATTTTGCATAATATTAATTAATGCATTTAATAAATTATTATTGATATAGATTATACCTGTATGGGTCGTTATATTCAATGAATGACAAAAAATATAATTATACTATGTGTGTATGTGTATAAGAGTATACCCTCTATAAAGGCGTGAATCATAAGGACAGCTATTTCATCTGCCTTGTCCGCAAAGTAATTCAAGGACATAATTTAATTCATAAACCATTGTATTAAATAACCGCGTTCTACCTTCAAATTCTATATTTTTGTATCACGTAATTATTTTTTAGTATATTTAAATGTTGGTGTGACTTTAAAACATTTATTGCATTTGATAACTTGATATTTAGCTGTGATATTTTCTTGAGTAACTTTTATTGTGTGAAATTAAAATTATTTTTTAGTTCCTTGATTTTAGTGCAAGTAATAAAGCCGGTTATTTTTACTTAAACATTTTTTTAACTTATAGCGATAAATCTCTTGTCTCTCTCCTGTAATTAAGAATATAGATGAAGATGTTCAATGACTACAGCGTAACATTTTATTACTCTATTTAGTAGAAGAATGTTAATTTAATTAATTAAATATAATAATATTTAATTAATTTTTATTTATTTATTAAATAATTAATTAATTAAATAAAAATCCATTACTAATTAATTAAATTATTAAAAATTAATTAATTTGATTTAATTATATTTATTTAATATTTTATTAATATAAATATAATAATTAATTTAATCAAGGCTAGGAACACTGCCTTTTTCCGTACCAAAAATGTCTTCTTATTTCTATGTGGTAAGTTATAGTAATAGCTATAACAGTACATCTCGGCAACATCTTACTGTTCTATGACAGATTCAACATTGCTTCCTATAGAAATATTTAACATTGCTCCGTGCCATGATTCCTAAAGGAACGTCATTTGGCATCCTGCTGTAACCTGCTAAGCTTTCTACAGCAACTCTGGGGTACCAAATGATTTTAACATTTCCAGCATTGAACCCTCTCTCGTTGGTCCAGACGAATTAGATAGTGGCTGTAACAAACAAGAGACATAAACCGCTACTCTCTGGTCCGTAGCATTTGTCAAGTAGGTTATGGTAATCGGAAAAAAATTACATTTCGACAACTAATTACGTCTTGGTGTTATATACCAAGTTTCAAAGAAATCTACGATTATCTTCTGGAACACAAAATTGTAGACTAGGAAGCTTCTCACAACAACTCTAAGATAGCATATGGTGATATATCGACAATTAACCCTGCATCATTGCCCCAATAGGAATTCTACATTGCCTCCAACAAGAACGTTACTCGGACTATTACTATAAACAACGATATGTTCCCTAGCATCTGTGAGTTATGGTCATCCGAAGATAACTATATCTCTATATCCTCCTCCATCTCGTTGCTCCAGGTCATGTTTCAAAGTATTCCTGTTGGAGCGTTTTCTGGAGTACTGATGGAGTCTATTTAACTTTCCACAGTAAATTGGGTACTTCCCACTTATATTGATTTTAGAATGTTCAGGCAGCAATCAATCTGCCCCGTTACTTCAAGACGGTATTTATATATTGCCTCCGGTCATTCCGAAGCCCATCAAGAACATTTTGATTTCCTAGCAGTTCTGAGGCAAGTCGTAGTAATGGTAAGGAACCCGCTTTGTCTTGCTTTCTCTGTATGGTTTTATATGTAAAACTTCCCTGGTCAGACAGCACGGTCCAATAAAAAACGTAAGAAGGACCAATCTGGGTGAGCAACACTTTCGTTTGAAAACATTTCATTCTAATCGGATCAGTGCTTTCGGAACATTAGCATAGAAGCAGATCGAATTGTTTATCCTCCTCGTTTTTGAAGTCGATTAAAATATAACTCAACTGGACACTGTTTTTATTATCTTCAAAGCTCATCAAAATATTGGCGGCCATTTTGTTTTAGTCTCATAAGAACAATATTAAACTACAAACTTTTAAGTCGTCTTATTTTTGTCGTAGAATTATGGGAGATTTCTCATTTTAAAGACTCGTTCAATCTGCATTCAAATCCGTTAGTTGTTTCTATATTTGTGACGCTTATTCAGCAAAATCGCAATGTTTCTTTTTTAATTTTATTGTTTAAATATTCAAAAAGTTTACACTGTACAATAAAAACTAGTTTAACATTGATATTGTGGTATAAAACTGAACTTTGTTTCACTACAAACAGCTCCAAACTACTTGGTTTTGAAGCTGTACAGACTAGGACAGCAAAGAAATATTATAAATTTAATTTGCTCTTGTTATAAAACTTTAATAATTAAATGACAATCTGAACCTAAGTCCCACGCAAGTTGGCACTCGTTTAACTTACCTTTGAGTATTATTCTCATTAAAAAGATCTTTACTCTTCTATAATAATAGTTTTCCCTTCACTCCACGTGGCTTAGTTCATGCTTACTCCATGTATGGTATTATAATTAATTAAATTGAAAATCGCAGAACTAATGCCGGAACCGGTGGCGGGAGCTGCAGCTATGTTGGCTCGGTTGCACAATAAACAAGTCAGCACGCAGTCAGATACTTGTTTGAACATTCTTCTTGAGCGACTTCACGAGTACTGTGAGTAAATTATTTCTATTTGCCATTGTTTTAAGTCTACGGAATCACTTCAGTTGTATACGCGTAATTATTTGAGAAAAGCATTGGACGATTTGGCTTAGGATGGGCAATATAAATTCCGGATTTCCTAATTCTAATTTCGGGTATTTAATTATTTATATGATCTTTGCCATGTTATTTATTATGGTTAGAAATTTTGTTTCATTGTCTTGATTAATTTTTATTTTTTTAAATTTTAACTTGCAGCTGTTTTAAGTTAAATAACTCACGTGATCGCTCCAATTGTATATTCTACATCTTATTTCTTACTGTCAAATTGTTAATTTGTTGCATTTTTGTAAGTCTTGTTTTAAATTCTGTTACATTGTTGCAATGTTAACTATCGACATGTGTTTTCTCATTTTACATTTTCTTTTTTATAATTCTCTTATTTTCTTGTATACTGTATACAGTATAAAATAAGAGAATTAAGATATACTGTATACTTGTATATATTTATACACAAATTCTTATCAATGTAATATCTTAGTTCCTTGATTATTGCAGCCAACTATTATATACTTCTTTAAATCTTTCTCTTTTAGTACTTTTTTTAATCTTTGATATATTTCATATTGTAAAAAATTATTTTTGTCAAATAAAATAAAACATTTGATGTATTTCAATGATCAATTTTTATTGTAACAATTTAAATAATTCATCATGTCTCAACTTTCTTCATACCACATCATGTAATTAACTTTATTTTCTTTATAACGAGATCAAATTTATACTTAGTTTACAGACATTGTCAAAGGGGTTTGACAAGAAGAAATTACATACTGTTTCCTTAAATATTTTTTTCCTTGAAATAGTCGGGCCTTCTCCCCCGTATGCTTTTCAGACACTATGTCTCGACAGTATATGCTGCGCAAAACGTAAGAGACGTTTCCACAGTCTTACCCCTTTTCTAAGACTAGTTTCTCATCTATAAAATTCCCACATCCCTGTTGAACACAAACACGATAAGGTTACGGTATACGGCTGACTACCACAGTCGGATCGACACAAAGTTGTTTGAGGAAGGAGGCACGAGCACAGTTGCAGAGACCGCCACACCCTGCCGGTGGTGAAAGCTTCCACTTTCTATGTCGCAGATCAACATTGGATTTAGGCAAGAGCCAATCTCTCTTCACTCGCACAATGCAATACACCCGATACCCGCGGGGGAGGGCCAGGGCAGGCATCCTCACCACCGTCCTGGTCACCATCGGATTTAGGCAAGAGCCAATCTCTCTTCACTCGCACAATGCGATACACCCGATACCCGCGGGGGAGGACCAGGGCAGACATCCTCAACACCGGCCTGATCACCATCGGATTTAGGCAAGAGCCAATCTCTCTTCACTCGCACAATGCGATACACACGATACCCGCGGGGGAGGACCAGGGCAGACATCCTCAACACCGTCCTGGTCACCATCGGATTTAGGCAAGAGCCAATCTCTCTTCACTCGCACAATGCGATACACCCGATACCCGCGGGGGAGGACCAGGGCAGACATCCTCAACACCGGCCTGATCACCATCGGATTTAGGCAAGAGCCAATCTCTCTTCACTCGCACAATGCGATACACCCGATACCCGCGGGGGAGGACCAGGGCAGACATCCTCAACACCGTCCTGGTCACCATCGGATTTAGGCAAGAGCCAATCTCTCTTCACTCGCACAATGCGATACACCCGATACCCGCGGGGGAGGACCAGGGCAGACATCCTCAACACCATCCTGGTCACCATCGGATTTAGGCAAGAGCCAATCTCTCTTCACTCGCACAATGCGATACACCCGATACCCGCGGGGGAGGACCAGGGCAGACATCCTCAACACCGGCCTGATCACCATCGGATTTAGGCAAGAGCCAATCTCTCTTCACTCGCACAATGCGATACACCCGATACCCGCGGGGGAGGACCAGGGCAGACATCCTCAACACCGTCCTGGTCACCATCGGATTTAGGCAAGAGCCAATCTCTCTTCACTCGCACAATGCGATACACCCGATACCCACGGGGGAGGACCAAGGCAGACATCCTCAACACCGTCCTGGTCACCATCGGATTTAGGCAAGAGCCAATCTCTCTTCACTCGCACAATGCGATACACCCGATACCCGCGGGGGAGGACCAGGGCAGACATCCTCAACACCGTCCTGGTCACCATCGGATTTAGGCAAGAGCCAATCTCTCTTCACTCGCACAATTCGATACACCCGATACCCGCGGGGGAGGACTAGAGCAGACATCCTCACCACCGTCCTGGTCACCATCGGATTTAGGCAAGAGCCAATCTCTCTACACTCGCACAATGCGATACACCCGATACCCGCGGGGGAGGACCAGGGCAGGCATCCTCACCATCGTCCTGGTCACCATCGGATTTAGGCAAGAGCCAATCTCTCTACACTCGCACAATGCGATACACACGATACCCGTAGGGGAGGACCAGGTCAGACATCCTCACCACCGTCCTGCTCCTACGAGCTCTCAGGAGATCGTTTACTATTTTTACTACTATCTAATACATTATCATATATTTAACCTCCTCGCGTTTTGATTACATAACGAGTAAATGTCTATTAAAGTCTAAAAACTGGTATCATTACTTTTTATTAACTACTAGCTGTTTCCCGCGGCTTCGCACGCGTCTCTTAAGCTTTGCCCGTATATTTCTTTGCCTTCAAATAGTGTTTGGCTATTTAATATTCATAACTGTGTCGTAATTGCAGTTTATAATGTGCAGGCGCTTTGATAACTTTTATATCTTGCAGTACAGCCTGGTGGTGAGTTACATCAATGGGCATTGCATATAAACCTTCTACATAGAAAAATACAAATAAATACAAATTTTCATAGTAATCGGTCCAATGGTGTCTGAGTCTATAAAGGACAAACACACAAACATTCATTTTTATATATTACTAGCTGATTCCCGCGGCTTCGCACGCTCTACGTAAGCTTTGCCCGTGTATGTGCACTCCTGGTACGAGTCAATTAGATTTCCAACGCCAATGTAGAGTTTGCCTTGTTGCCACGACCAAGAAAGTGTCTGTATATTTATAGCTATTGTACACGTACCTTTACTTTATTATAAAGTAGTCTAATACTCAAGCTTTAAGTTCAACCAGAAATTTATCTTAAAGAGAAATTCCCCATCATAACTTAGCACCTTCAAATAGTATTTGGTTATTTAATATACATAACTGTCAGGTAATTGCAGTTAATAATGTGCAGGCGCTTTAAAGACTATCTTTTGCAGCGTCACTTGGTGGCGAGTTACATCAATGGGCATAGCATATAAACCTTCTCCGTGGAAAAATACATATACATACAAATTTCCATAATGATCGTTCAAATGGTTCACGATTCCATAAAGGACAAACACACAAACATTCAATTTTATATATATAGACTAGCGGGCCCGGCGCGCTTTGCTGCGCATTTCAATAATTTTTTGCAAAAGTTGCCTGCGGCTTTCACACCCAATTTCCCGTTGAAAACAGTACACTATATTCACTTATTCTTTTTCTATCACATTCTAAACATTGCTGAGATATTTGATAGTCGTTCCATCGTGAGCCTCTTGGGCGTATTATGAAGGTATGTACCATATTCCTGCCTCTATCTAGCTGTTACCCACGGCTTCGCACGCAAATCTTAAGAACCGAAGTCCTTATATTACTTAGTAATTTTTTTTTTTTTACTATAATAAATTTTAGATTAAATTAGTTATATCTCCGATGCCACGATTGAGCTTGCTTTGTTGTCTCGATCGAGAGAATATGTACACACGGAGTTTTGAGAACCATACTTCTGTCAAAAAAAACAACTAAGGTTGATTTTATAACATTCTTTATATTTGTAGCCAACGTAAGATAGTAATTATGATATCTGCATTGCTCTTCTGATCAAGCATGAGCATGGTTTATATTAAATAAATATTGCAGTTAAAGGTGAATTTTTACGTCAAATTTGAATTGTATTATCTGGATAGTAAAGTCTATGTTTAACAGTGATTGCAGAAACAGTTTAAACAAAATTTGTCGTTTCTCTTAAGCTTACTCTATGCTTTAAAACTATAAGTGTAATATATGTTTACAAAGAACAGCTGATTAAAAATTTGAAAAAACGTTAACATATGTTTGATGCAATGCATTTCTTATGGGTATTTCTGTAACCAGTGGGGCGGAATCCTGAATCGGGAAAGGGATGGGCATAGCTTATAAACCTTCTCCGTGGAAAAATACATATACGTACAAATTTTCATCATGATCGGTCCAATAGTTCACGATTCCATAAAGGACAAACATACAAACATTCATTTTTATATATATAGATTAGTAATTCAGAGATTACTAACATAAATTCGCACGCAATTTTGTAAGCTTTTCAAGTGTATGGGCAAATTTTAAGTTTGCCTTGTTGTACAATTAAGAAATTATTTAAAAAATTAAGATTTATTTTAACTGTAATCTATTCCAGCCTCAGTATTCTTTTGTGCCATATTTCCGGTTTGCCTTCTATTCTTGATGAAGGTAATGTGTTCAAAAGTGTATATTTACGGCTATTGTAATTTATTCCGGTCATAGTATTCTTCGTGCAGGTAATTTTGCCTTGTTTCTCCGATCAATGAAATATGTATATATATATATATATATATATATATATATATATATATATATATATATATATATATATATATAGGCGAAATAGTTGTCCAGGTCTGAAAAGCCTTGTACTCTCAAGAGAAAACTAAGATGGTTTTTTTATAACAGACGAACAATATAAGCATACAAAAATAAACAACTTATAAGTATTATTACTTTACTAGAAAATAATCTTTAAAGTATCCTCATTGGAATAAATGACACAGAACAACAGGCAGTATTAATGTCTAACAACTTTCGTTGCCCGAGGAATAAGAGCAACTGTTCCAAATCAACAAATTAATGACTACTCTCTACAACAATAGTCTTCTTCTTTTGAATTCAGTCTCCAATGCTTTTTTATATATTTATAATGCCTACGCCTGGGTGTATTCCAAACTGATTGAGATATCAATGTACAACCTTCTCCAGACTTATTAAATTACGTTTTGGGATTTTTTAAGGGTAACAAAAGTTTCACTCCCTTTTCAAAGTAACATTGGTGGAAACACATTAGCATGCACAAATAATCTCTACGACAATCCTACCAAAAGTTATGGGCAAATAATCCCTTACATTGTAATGCCATCTAGAAAAATTCTCTTACCAAAACTAACCACACCAGCAACATTATGCTATATAAAGAAATAAGCTGGGCCACTCAGTCTTACTAAAAGATATCACGCATCCATTGTGCTGATATGCGCAAGACATTGCCATTGTCCCTTCAGATTATTATTATTATTTGTGTTATTTGCCCATAACGTTTGCTAGAAACGGCGTACAGATGTTTTCTTAGTGTCGATGTGTTTCTATTGAACAGACCTATAACATTTCACAAAATAGGAGTTACAATTTGAAAATTTAAAGTTACCCCCTTCTACCCCACTTTGAAAAGGAGGGTGAAATGTTTGTCACCCTCAAAAATCCAAAAAAGTAATTTAATAAGTATGGTGAAGGTTGTACATTTATATACAGGGTGATTCATGAAGTTCTCCCCCCACTTCTACAGCACATTGTACTAGTAAAAATAATAAAAAAATGTTATATAAACATAGGTCCGAAAACGCTTCGTTAGCGAGTTACAGCTAGCGAAAAGATTTCGCCTGAATTCCTGGGTAAAGAGTAAAATAAAGCCATACTGAACTTTTGGAAAGGTTAATTAAGTAAGAAATATCGTGGATTCTTATGTATTTTTTACCTGATAAAGCTAATAAAATAGGTTTCAGAACTGACCTGTAGTAGTTTTTTGAGGGATTCAGGGTTTAAATGCAAAAAATTGGGGCACGAAACAATGTTTTTTTAAGTTTGATGAACAATAACTTTGTTAAATTGGTTATAAATACATAAAAATCCAACAAACATTAATTGTAGAGAATTTAAATCTGAGAAAATTGATATAATCAAAGTCCTAAAATAAAACAGAAATAAGTACCAAAAAATCGATTTTATTCAGTATAATACATTAGTAGCTGTAAAGAAATACCGTACGGTATTTAGTTAAAATAAAACAAAAACAAAATTTTTGTTCCTTAATTATGAGATAAATTGAGAAAACAAGATTAACTGTTAAATAAATTTGTTTGTAAATAAGAATATCATGTTTTATTACGTTGTATTTTTTTAAAATAAAAATTTTACATCAAATGTTCGAAAAAATAAATGAAGCAAAACATTTTCCCATTATTGTTTACTAATCATCGAAATGCAGTTTTTTTTGTTTTATTAATTTCTAAGTTGGTAACGCACGAATAACATCTGATCAACAATGGTATTCTGTACTGTTACGTTTAGAACTGTGTATTAGTGGTGTTTTGCAAGCTACAGCAGGAGATAGGGTTCTGTGAATCGTGTTATTAAATGCAATTTTTCTGTGAGTTATAATTCGATTGTTTATTCAGCGACAAAATTCCTTACTTATTTACATCAGAGGAATACGCTGATATGGTTTTTTATTTTGGGTTACTGTAATGGTAATGCTAGAGCTGCTGTAGAAGAATATGAACTACGTTACCCTAATAGGAGAATTCCAGATACCAAAACAATTTCAGGAACTTTTCGTACTCTTCGGGGAACAGGATCGCTACCAAGTACTAGATAGAACCAATTATGAACGGGCTGTCCAACCTGATGATGATATTGTTATTAATGCTGTTCATCGCAGTCCAGGTGTAAGTACACGACGTATTTCTAGGCGGATAGGAGTTTCGCAGTCAACGGTGTGGAGGTCACTTAATCGAAACAAATTTTATCCGTTTCATAAACAAAAAGGTTTCAACATCTACAGCTAGGGGATGGTCCGCTTCGCTTGGAGTTTTGCAACTTTTTGAATATTAATAATCAACTCTACAAGCGTATATTGTTTACGGATTGAGGCACAATTCACTCGGGATGGTGTCAATAACTCGCACAATGAACACTCATGGGCAGAAGAAAATCCACATGAGGTAGTGGAACAGAACTTTCAACACCGATTTTAGCGTCAATGTCTGGTGTGGCCTTTTGCACAATCGGCTGATTGGACCTTTCATATTACCTGGACGCCTAAATGCTGAGTTCTATTTGCATTTCCTTCAAGAAGAGTTGCCAGCAGCTGTTAGAGAATGTTCCTTTACATCTCAGACAAAATTTCTACTTCCAGCATGACGGAGCACCTCCCCCACTTTTCACGTGCCGTTTTGCTTACTTAAATCATCAATTTCCTGGACACTGGATTGGTCGTGGAGGGCCTCACCCTTGGCCACCAAGATCACCAGATCTATCTCCATTGGATTATTGCATCTGGGGTTGGATGAAAGACATTGTATACAAGACAAAAGTGAATTCTCGTGATGAATTAATTGCCCGTATTATGGATTCGGCTGTGCAGATACAGGGGAAGTCCTGAAAAATTAAGAAACGCAACAAAAGCAATACACAAACGTGTGCTGCAAAATTTATTGATAATGATGGCCTCATTTTCGAACATCTATTATAAAAAGGTGCGTATGGTTGGCCCAACCTCATTAATTTTGCTTAAAACTAGTAATGTATTATACTGAATAAAATCGATTTTTTGGTACTTATTTCTGTTTTAATTTAGACTTTGATTATATCAATTTTCTCAGAATTAAATTCTCTACAATTAATGTCTGTTAATTTTATGTATTTATGACCAATTTAACAAAGTTATTGTACATCAAACTTAAAAAAACATTGTTTCGCGTGCCCCAATTTTTTGCATTTTAACCCTGAATCCCTCAAAAACTACTACAGGTACAGTTCTGAAACCTATTTTATTAGCTTTTATCAGGTAAAAATACATAAGAATCCACGATATTTCTTACTTAATTAACCTCTCCAAAAGTTCAGTATGGCTTTATTTTACTCTTTTACCCAGGAATTCAGGGGAAAATCTTTCGCTAGCTGTAACTCGCTAACGAAGCGTTTTCGGACCTATGTTTATATAACATTTTTTCATTATTTTTACTAGTACAATGTGCTGTAGAAGTGGGGGGAGAACTTCATGAATCACCCTGTATAAATCCGTTTTGGAATATATCCCGGCATATCAGGATATATATATATATATATGTATATATATATATATATATATATATATATATATATATTTCAGAACATTGATATATAATTATATATATATATATATATAAAACTGTATATATATAATTTCAATAAACATTGAATCGGAAAAAGTGGGCGCTCTGTGGTGTAATGGTAGCACATTCACCCGGCAAGTGAGAGATCCGGGTTCGATTCCCGGCGGAGCAAGTTCTTTTTGCGATTCAATGTTTATTGAAATTATATAAGGCTATTGCCATTTATACAATTTAATATTATATATGTGTGTGTGTGTGTGTGTGTGTGTGTGTGTGTGTGTGTGTGTGTGTGTGTGTGTGTGTGTGTGTGTGTGTGTGTGTGTGTGTGTGTGTGTGTGTGTGTGTGTGTGTGTGTGTGTGTGTGTGTGTGTGTGTGTGTGTGTGTGTGTGTGTGTGTGTGTGTGTGTGTGTGTGTGTGTGTGTGTGTGTGTGTGTGTGTGTGTGTGTACGTATTCCAAAATAATTCATTTGATGTAGAAAATAATCCAAGAAAAATTTATACCAGAATCTTTACGAGAGATTTTATCTTGTTAAGTCTCTACAAAACAAACATCCCAACATGCCTGAAAGATTCTATCGGTTACCCAAAACCTACTGCCATTACAGACTTCCACCTCTTTTGGGCTAGGATATAATGCAATTGCTCATTTATCTTATAAACAGTTATTTTCCCATAGTACTTTTTAAATAAGAACAGCTTTTCAATGGGATAAAAGTCCTAAATTAGTAAAAACTGTAACTTAGGAGTACGATCTTATATACCAGTGATTAAAGTCCAACGAGGTATTTCTCAAACGAAGTAATTCTGAATCTAAAAGCCATAGATTGGAAATTTATACTGTACAGATTATATTATAATTTTGTTAATACATTTTTATTTTGTAAATGTTGCATAAAGTGTTTCGTAATGTTAAATTTGTGGAGCACAAATATACGTCAGTTATATGAATCACCAATGAAATAAAATTCTTAAACATCGGATTAGTAGCGAACGGAGAAACGAAACTTGGACATTAAACTTAGTAAATAAGAGAAACGAGCAAACGAAACCTTCTGCTGAAGTTATGAGTCTGAGAGCTTCCGTAGTGGATGGATCATTGAGGAACCGTTCATGAATATTTTATCGGCGTAGAATGCAAATTCGCGGCTCAAGTGTTTCGGGCTTATCCCGGGAGTTTATGGCCACGACGTTCGCCGGTTAATAGGAGAAAATCGCCGCTAAATCGTTTCCTTTTAAAGGCCTGACAAAAGAAAATAGTGCACTAAGTGTCGGCAATCTCAGCATGAAATGTCACACAACTATCAGTAGACAATGGAAAGAAACCGTTATAACTAACAATGTTTGAATTCCTCAGTGAATATACAATATACTGTGAACTGCTGGCCTTAAACACAAAATTAATGTCAATATGGAGTAAATCTACAACGTATTCTGCAGTAGGAGATATATCATATTTTAATAACGTATTCTGTAGCTTGAGATGTATCATTGTTTAACAATATATTCTGTGGCTGGAGTTGTATAATTGTTTAACAATATATTCTATTGCTACAATTGTACCATTGTTTGCCAACGTATTATTCTGTGGCTAGATATGTACCAAAGTTTTAACAACATATTTTTGGCCAGAGATGTATCATAGTTTAACATGATATTCTGTGGCTATATATATATATATATATATATATATATATATATATATATTATATATATATATATATATATATATATAGCCACAGAATATCATGTTAAACTATGATACATCTCTGGCCAAAAATATGTTGTTAAAACTTTGGTACATATCTAGCCACAGAATAATACGTTGGCAAACAATGGTACAATTGTAGCAATAGAATATATTGTTAAACAATTATACAACTCCAGCCACAGAATATATTGTTAAATATATTATAATTGAACAAGGTATTCTGTGGCTAAAGATGTATCATACTTTAACCATCCCAAATTTAAATACCCCTGTACATTTCAGTTTCATAAAAACTTAAAAATAAGCATTTCTGGATTGTATCCTAAAAGTTGGAGACTTAATTTCTAAGCTATTCTATTCTCAAACTGAATTATATTTTGGTTTATATTTGTATCGAATCTGTATTAGAGTTTCAAGATCCAAGCCAAAACTTTCAGAAATCAATCGACAGAATGACAGGAAAATGTAGAAATATACATTTATTTTTGTTCATATTTAAAATTCTATGACACTTGCTGGAGTTACATTATATATAAAAAATAGAGTTAGGTTCTCATATATGGAATATAATCATGCAAACACAGTTAATCTAGGTGTAATACAAAAATGTAACTCCTTTTAATTTTACCCAAGCAAAGGAAATCAATAATTTTATAGACTAATATTAAAATTTACGTTATTTTTAAATTTGCTGCTTTATATTTACTTGGCACCTTAGTGTAAACATGTTCAAACAACTAACCTGAAATCCTAATTATATGTATTAATTGCAATAATTTAATGTCTCCATTGTACTGTATGTCTATTATGTATGTTCACAGTAATTTTAATACAATGATTGGTGTTACATTCCTCCATAGTTTTGTTACTATTCTACTACTATGTAAATTACTATCTTACTTTTGCTGCAGGTTTAAAGGCTGAAGAGAAAACCCATCTTAGTTGTTTGAATATTTCATTTTACAGAATTATATTTTTGGGACTGCATTTGTATATATATTACTCTTGATCGGAGTAACAAAACAAACTGAACTATTATCGAAATAGACGCTTTATGGCCGAAGAGGTTTTAAAGGCAAACGTATGAACTACTGTATGGCGTATCAACTATGGCGTAGGAAATATAATTCAATCGAGCCAGAAGTGCTCGTACACGTGCAAAATCTGACATAAAAACCATACGGAATTTCGCTTTATTAGAAGCTCTTAACCACGAACAATGTAATAATATGTACCTATAATACGCTTACTTCCGCTTCAAGGCTACATATAGTCCCACTATTTATTGCACATAAGCGCGTTCACTGACAAGTTCAAAAAAGTAGTTCATTTGTTACTGATATTGTTTGAGCTATGTAATAAATAGTCACAAAATATTTAGGGAAAATTCGAGTTATTTTATAGGTACTCTTGAAAAGTAACTGGTAATATAAAATATAGAAGATGTGAACTATGAACTGTGTCAGCGCGGACAGGCTGGAAGGTCACTTTCCACATCAGCTGTGACTCAGCAGTTGGGAAGTTACAGGTCAATCTGTTATAATGTAGTATTTCGTGCTGTGGAAAGACGAGTGATATATGTGGAAGAAAGTAAAAGCTTCAACTCACTGACAGCGAGAGTGAAAGTGGATTTTGGAATTTACTGGATTTCGACAGAATCGTGTCCTCATACTATCGGTTACACGTCTCGGTCATTGTAACACCGGTGTTGTGTCGTCAACAAGCTAAATGTGTTTACGCTGTTGTGAATCAGTAGTTACTCAATTCTATACGTCCAGTCGTACGAATTATATTTGCGGTATAAAATAATTTTGGCCGCCTAAAGTGGCTGACTTGCGCCGTCCGTCAGCAACTGCTCTACCCTTGTGTAAATGTATAGAAACGTAATTAGCGCAACAGTTCCAATGTGATTACATAATATAGAAGTCGATCTTTACGGCAAAGGGGAAAGCCTCTTCATAGATCACGGGAAACTTTACCATTTAAACATTGACTGCGGAATCACCCACTTGATTCCCGCCAGGTGACCCTTGACCCAGCTGACCACTCTCTATGTTAATGGAAATGAAAGCTCACAATAAAAAAGAACAAGTATCCACACTATATTTCAACTAGTAAAATCTTGATTATTTCTGACCCAGTGAGGTCCAGTGGAAGTTGATGTTATAACAAGTAAATCTGGCCCAGAGATCTGCGGCCCAACGACTCCATGACGGGCAGGGAAGGGCCGAGTACCGGGTGAAGCCGGGGAAAGGCGGGTGGCCTTGATATCGTGATAACAGAGCCCAACCACGACCTAAGACACGTGACCAATAACTCGCGTCTAAGGCTACGTCTGGTGACCTTGAAATTTTACAAAATTGCTCAACACGGATTTATAAACATGGATTCGCTGGAGCCCTTCCCACCCGTGATAAACACAATCCAATTTGTGTCTGTTTGATCGACTGAGTGTCGAACGGGTTTGCTGTGAAGCTCTCTCTCTCTCTCTACCAATTCTACATCGCTACGGGAGTCTTCATTTCTGTCTGTCATAAAGGAACTCCGATTGCAAAGGTCTTATGGGTAAATAAGATAATAGATAAATTAGTAAATAGAGTACATCGTAAAGATTAATCATACACTTTTCCGTAACTTATTAACACAAGTGATGAAGTTGCTTTGTTGGTTTGTTGGATTTTACTCAAAGCGTGAATTGTTGAGTTTAACTTGCAATGCCATTTCCATAACAAGCCAAAAGTACAGTGCTTTATTATTGTTATGGTGACGGATCATTGATGACAAATAGGATGGAGGGAGAGAGGGTCTCATACATGGTAGTAGAAGAGTTTCTATTTAATCACTCTCCTGTTTGTCTGTTAAGTGCAAATATGTTATCGATTTTAAAACAACTTTGCGAAGACCTAACTATTTAAGTCAGTTAATTTGAAATACAGCAAAACTGGATCTGCCATTTGCTGCTTTGGACAGAACTGACACGAGTGTTTGCATATTCTTTGGATAGTGCCAACACGTGAAAAACAATGTTGTATTTATTATTTATTTTCATGGTTTTGTATACATAAGAGAACTCGGTTTGTGTCTATATGCGTTTAGGGAAGTGTTACAATACATTTATTAACTGTATAATCTATATATATATCGTATGGGGGACAAAGGCAGCTATCCATAAATAAATAAATTAAAAATTACAATTATTAAAAAGTACGTAAGAACAAAGTTCTTGAGTCATATATAATCTTGAGTCTTGTATAATCTATGTAGTGCGCTTAAAATCATGTTCATATAATACAAATTTGTCATAATGAAATTCAACTGACTAAGCGTTTAGCGCAGTCTAACCCACCAGTTATGATGATGATAAATTTTCTAAAATGAAACTGAACCGACTTCTGAAGTCTTAGTCATGGTAAAAAAAATCACATTGCCAAAATTTGCTTTGTCTGTCTTCCCCATTTTGATTTATATTTAAAATTTCCAAAGTTTTTTCCTGATCAGATACTTATCCAATCCATAAAAACTTTTAAGTGAGAACAATCTGCAAGAGCCCATTTTCGTTTAAAAAAGTTTTATCTAAATCGGTTCAGTGGTTTTGGAAAATATTGTGAACGTATATACAAAAAGAAAAGTAGAAACAGGCCGAATTTTATAATCTCCTCGTTTTTGAAGTCGGTTAAAAACAGATTTATGTCTTTGCTTGGATGTGTGTGTATGTTTTATGAATCGAACGAGTCAACTTGGAGGTTTGAAATTTGGTGAGAAACCAAAAATCTCTTCCATCTCTAAATCGTAATTGAAAATGTCAAACATCAGCCAAGGATGTTGTCCACTGTGGTGCGAACACGTGTTTCCCACGCTGACACTAAGTTTAACGTGTATTGTTAACTTACATATATTAAGGCATTCATAATCTATAGATATTATGGTTGCATAAATGCATGCACTTGAGTAATCAATCTTTTATGTCTCGGAAATAGTGTAATATTGAAATTTTTCAGAACGCTTTGAGATTAAAATAATTAACTAAAAAATTATCCCATCTAATGATTCCAATAAAGTTTGAAAATATTAGACCTTGTTTCTTATTAAGGTAAATCTAACGAAATCCTTACTCTTGTATGATCTTTAAGCCTTTGTACGTAAAAACTATTTTTTTGTTATGATTTAAAGCGTCGATTTAATTTTACAGTGTCTTATAAAACTTTCACTTGGAGTATAAAACTTTGGTATCATTTTCTAAAAATGGGCCTCTTGATTTGTATCAGTAATTTTGTTACTCTATTATTTGCACATAAACATGACATTTTTATTGAATTTCAATAAACAAAATAAAACTAATTGGCACAGAGATTAATAATTTAAATTTGTCACTTAAAACCTTTTTCATTGATTAAAACAAAAATGTGTTATGTCTATGTCTATATTTTATGTCTATGTCTATGTATTGTGCTGATAAAACTTTAAATAAAAATAGATTAATCACGGTTATTACTGTAAATATGACTCTAGACATTATATTTATAGGGAATAATGCAATTAAAAATATTCCTGAATAAAAACAAAGTTTATTTGAAGTTTACTTCATCAAAAGTTGCTAACAAGATGCGCCAATATCACCTCCAGTTGAATCCAATTACTGTTTTCTTTTCCTTATATTCCCAGATGCGGAATTTTTTATACAAAATATATTCCAAATCTGGAATGTCGGGTGAATCGATTGCGTAAATAATAAATATTGCATAGAACTCAGTCTTGCAGGACCGGTTGTATCGAGGCGAAAGGAACAGGAAGCTTCCGAAGAACATAAAACGGACCAGACTCTTCCTCGAAGTTGTAACATTATCCAGTTTAGGCTTTTAACGGCTGGTATCCGGCATTTAATTGAGCTATATACACTCAACCTGGGCAACACTAGAGACAGAGTGATTTGTTCATGAGAAGATTTTGTAGCTCTGATAAGTTTCCCACGTCCCAAACAGAGTCTAATAGCACAGCTAAGCAACTAGTTCATACTAGATGTAAAGTATAGCGTCGACTACTGCTTGCTGCTTACACCCCTGCTATATCCAGATGGGTCTGGAAACCTTCTTCTACCTCTTTAAATTAATGAGAGAAAAATATATCTTTTGCGGATAAAATCTATATCTAGGATGCGTTATCAGTTAACAAGTCAGGGGTTTCACAGGGAAGACAGCCATTCAAACAAAAATTACGTTAAAAACGAACCTTTGCTTAGTTTCAACATCAAAGACATCTACAACATTAAGAAGATCCGTCTGGTTTACACAACAGAATCCATCCAGTGTAATCTATATGAAGAGGTGTTCTCATCGTCTAACAGGTTCACGAATGGGTGCAATACGATGTTTTAGACACAATCCCAAAGCACGGTAGAGCAACCGACTTTTCTACACATAACGGAGCTTTGGTGCGAAGGATTGATTCAATGTTGATGTTGAATTTAGCCGAACTTCACCTTCCGCTTAGTCTAGCAGCTGAAATCTGACAAGGGTTCATTTTAAACGTCTTCATCGCAGACTTTATTTGGATCTTTCCAGACGGACGAAGACTACAGATTCCAGGAGTCGAGTCCTTGACATGGCCATATTTCAGACTGGTTGCTCTACCGTGCTTTGGGATTGTGCCTAAAACATCGTATAGCACCCAATCGTTCAGTTCCTACCATAGTTTATTATGTGCACCAGTACAAGATTATCTATAAAGGAAATAAAGTAAACATGTCACTGTATTAGTTTTGATACCGATTTTATTCAGGGACAAATAATTCCACAGAAAGCACGGTATGTATAACATGTAAAATTATGAGACGTTTCGTTTGAACTAATCTGTTCAAATATTATTCAAATTTTATTTCCATTTTATCCAGCCTGTAATGCAAAATTCCATAAAAAAGAAATATCTACCCGCCTCTATCCCATTTCGCCACCCAAGATACGCTTCTGCTTTTACCAGTCTTCTATTATATTTTTTTTTATCTAAAATCGTTGTAATCTAAAAATCACAAACAAAAACGAACCCTACGAATATGAAGAGGAGTAGAACTGACCAAACCAGCAACACCAAACATAGACAGACAAGATACATTTGAAGTGTGATGTTCCTGATACTAAGACCAGGACCAGGACCAGGATATATATATACGAAGGCGGAGGACATGAGGATTGTGGGCGTTGCGTGGTTCAGAGCACAGACAACTGGGTTCATCACACTCGACAAAGGACTTGAGAGAGGCGTACAAAGACCTCATCTTGTCATTGTCTGTCTGTCTGTCTGTCTGCCATCTGCTGGCAGCTACTGTACTGTCAACCAGAGTATTGTGTCCTGGAGACGTGTCCTTTCGATTACTCTCAAGGTATTCCATACATGTATTCATGTGGTCAATTAAAGTATTTGATTTAAACTCGGAAAAAATAGACTACATTGTTCAATTCGTATTCTAAAATTAAGTGTGTGAATAATATTTTATTCATATATAGAAATTGTACTATATTTCATATTTCTTTAAATTAACATATAAAACTGTACATATTTTACATCAGAAAGTTTCCAAAATTTAATTGTTTTCAAATTATATAAAGGACGTGTATTTTTATAACAAAATTTCAATTTTTTTCTATTATTAGTTTAAGAAATGTCTCATTGCTAAATTTAAATCAGTAATTTTATGATTCTATTACAAACGTTACGAAGACCCTTACAATGAAACCGGATGCCATAGTGAAACTAAGTAATTTAACTTAGTACGAAGTTAAACATTTCATGAAATGTTATAAATTTAATCCCTTTTAATTTTATTGAGGAATTGGAAAAAGGAATAGTTAAACATACAAGAATATAATTTGTTGATTTTTTGAGACAACAACGCTTTAGTGTCTGTGCCATGAAAGTTGTAATTCCAGCTAAACACTGAGCCACGAGGGGAATATTTCCACTGATAACCGAGAACGAATAGTCAATGTCTGATTAGTAATAAAGTTGAACATATACGAGTATATTGAAGTTGTGATTAATGAAGGACTCTGGTGTTTTGAACTAGCTGAGGAGACGTTAAAATGGTATCCCACACGTTAATAGTTCCTAAAACAAGACCAGGTAATTAGTGAGTTCGGACATTGACATTCCTTTGTACTGACACTCATTTCCAACCCTGGTATTGTTTCGTCAAAGTTGCGCCTAATTCTGTTTCCACCACGTAGCTAATAAGTGTGAAACACGTGAACCGTACATGGAGAAACTCAGTTACAACAAACTTCATATAAATAATTAATCGAACAGTGCTCGTTGTTTATTCTGTTTCTACCACGTAGCTAATAAGTGTGAAACACGTGAACCGTACAAACTTCATATAAATAAGTAATCGGAACTCAGTTTCTATCACGTAGCTAATAAATGTGAAACACGTGAATGAAACTCAGTAACTTCATATAAATAAGTAATCGAACAGTCCTCGTTGTTTATTCTGTTTCTACCACGTAGCTAATAAGTGTGAAACACGTGAACCGTACGTGGAGAAACTCAGTTACAACAAACTTCATATAAATAAGTAATCGAACAGTCCTCGTTGTTTATTCTGTTTCTACCACGAAGCTAATAAGTGTGAAACACGTGAACCGTACATGGAGAAACTCAGTTACAACAAACTTCATATAAATACAGTAATCGAACAGTGCTCATTGTTTATTCTGTTCCACCACGTAGCTAATAAGTGTGAAACACGTGAACCGTACATGGAGAAACTCAGTTACAACAAACTTCATATGAATACAGTAATCGAACAGTGCTCGTTGTTTATCCTGTTTCCAAAGATGGTACGCAGAAAGGTTCAGCTCGACTAACTCCTCTAGACCGTTTTAGAATTTCATGGAAACAGGAAAATAGTAACATTATCCTTCTTTTTGGAAAACAATATACTCCTGGTAGCTTCAAAACATCTGAGTTGCTAATGAGAAAGCGGAAAAGGAGTTTATAGTGGTCACTTAGATTCTCTGGAATGTTGCACAAAGTAGTTATAATAAATTAAAATATAACTAACGTAGAAAAACTCCTTAAGCCCTTCTTACTGTAATAATTCAAATTATGGATTTCTATGAGTCAACACAGATTTAAAAGAATTAAAGTATCTAGAGTAGAATTTAAAATTATTCATTTCCTTTAACCCAAATTGTAAAACATTTTGCAATCCTGATAAGGTTCATTCATTTCAGAATTGTCTCAAGTGCAATCAATTCACAATGTGTTATTATAATCAACTATGAAATTTTAAAGTTGATCATAATGATCTTTATCAACCTACGGCTGTGGTATCGTGTAGCCACATCTTAAATTCCCTAGAGCTCCAAGGATTTGTAAATGAATTTACTAAAACAATCTTTACATCACTAAACAATATCAAACATTCGAAGAAATCCTGTTTGCTTCACAATCCTTCCATCGTCAAAAATAAACTTCAAACAAGGAAATACCTATGGACCACTGACACAGAATAAGGTATGTTATATACAAAATTAGAATATAAAATAGGGATGCTTAAAAGGTGAAAATTAGAATTAGCTCGGTCGGGAATGATATACTTGCAGAGCTACAAGTCATTCTGACAGACAGTTCGGGGAGCACGTTCTGCAACTCCTCTCATGGTATTGACCTTCACTCTCCCAGGAGCACTCCCACGTTGTGCTCGAACCTTGAACCCACGGCTGCCGTCCCACTCGGTTATTTATTATTTCGGACCACAAATATCACGTTATCTCTCTGTGACATAGTTGCACAGCTCTTGACCTGGTTTTTTGTAAATGTGGCTCTGGTGCAACATTATGGCAATACCCTCAGAAACCAGGCTACCAATCTCGTAGTAATCTTAGTTCTAGTGGCATAAGTACAGTTTAAGTTCTTTTACATTCGGTTTACCATCTGTTGACTGACGATGACTCTCCATAGCGAGGCATAAATATTGTGAGAGTTTAATTGTGTAAACAATGTTTCACGAGTTTGTGAACTTGAAAACTTCGATGATAATCAAAACCCGTAGTAGCCTATGGGATAGTTTTCATATTTGGACTTAAATACATTAAATAAAGAAAATGTCTATTGAAGAAAGATAATAATTGATTACGACTGAACCGCTCTTTCTACCATGTAAGTTATGTCCATTGACAATAACTCGTACAAACCATATATTTTCATCCCACTGGGTAGGCAACTAAGAAATAAACTAATTTATATACATTTCTGAAAAAAAAAGGTTTTGAACAATTTGTTATAAATCGCTATAATATATCTAATCCAACGATGAAATAATTATGTGAAAAATAATATGTAAGGTCTATGTATATGTATCAATAAAATTTCCCTTTGTTACAAATATAAATATAAAATATTTTAACTTAACATCACATACATGTTGCGTCAAATGTGGCATATATCCAAAACGTGTTTTTATTTTATAAGTCTGTAAATAATAAAATACATTAAAATTAATAAAACATTTTCATTTCGACACTTATTCATCCAATTTATTAACCGAGCAACTTACTATACATCACTTCTAGCGCTCGTATCTTTATAAATTGAAATTAATACCAGTTATTTCAATTTCCTTATTTAATTATTTTATGGCTTTTAAAACATGCCCTTATCAGTATTTGTATTTAGAACTTGTAACGAACGAATATAAGATCCTTTAGTTAGTGGAACGACCTTGACATTACCAATGTATATGTATTAATAAACTTGTACTTCTCCATTGTGTAGAAAGAACGTAATATACGTCAGTAATGAAACGACCTTGACATTTATTTTTAATAAACAATAAAAAATATCGAAAATTCAAAAGGCGTTTGGTTGTGTTTCAATCAGACCTTTTAAATGAGACATAACTCTGCGACTGAACGGAAGAGCTTTACGCAGTGATTGTAGCTTAACGCGTTCGTATAGCGTTGAAAGTCAAAACGGCCCCTAAAACAGCCGGCCAGTACGAACGGTTATGGTGAAGTTGGAAAACTCACCACACACAGCGAACAGGGGTGTCCCCCAGTTTTAATTAAATGCCAAGTTGTAAGTACAAATCATGCATACAATAAAATATTCTGCTGATACAAAACTCCACACAACTTGTTTAGAGTCAACATTGTATTTGTAGTCACACAATTGATATCATTTAACAATCAATTCACTGTGGTGAAAGTAAACAGCCGATGGCACCTGTGCCTTTTGTTCAACCTCTAGTGAAAGTGTTTATGCAGTCAATCAATTTAATTGTGTTCGGTTTCTCCCAAAGATGCGTGCTCGTTTATTAAACTTAGCACCCCACTCTCATCACCATGGAGATGGTGAGACGCGTGTCAAAGGTCGCGTAGTTCTATTGGGATACGATAATCGTGGCCTTCGCCACACCGTGAGAGTTTTGAGTGTTCAGATTATTTGTTAAGTTACAATCGACAGGAAATTTGATAACGATGTGCTACCGATAGGAAACAAAGAACACGCTGACTATTCAGGAATGTCTATTGTTTGTATTTTATTGTTACAAATTTATTAAATGCACCATGAAGACTGTTTTATAATATTTTAATTATTCAAAAATGGACTCACCAGAGGGCGTTCCTTAGATGCTTTGACGGTTGGAGGGAACCTTTTGTTGAATTTCTGCTTGGTGGAGTAGCTTGCTATTCAGCACCACTAAAATATAATTCATACTCAGTTTTACTAAGTACCTTCCTGTCGACCGACAATTAATAATTTTGGACGTGGCTGCTCCTTGGATGGGTGACTACTGAGCGATCCTGTCCCTGCAAGCATCCTGTCTGCTGTCCGGCCATTGATGGTGATTTGGAAGATACCTTTACCCATTGGTCCCCAGGTTAGGTGTCAGGTATTACCTAATAACCTTAATTGTTCACCTGGTGAAATAAGACATTATTTCCTGTTACCTTTAAGTTTCTGTAATGCTCTTACTGGCATTTTCTAGGTAAGCATTATAATGTAGGAATCCGCCAGACCAAGAGTTGCTTTATAAAGTTTCAAGGCAGGAGCCAGATACGGATAAACCATAGTCCGAAAAGATGCTTTGACCTTCCATTCACCAGGAAGTACTGCTACCATTCAGGAGGGCCACTGTCCCCCAAATCTCGCTGTTTGGATTTCATAGGCTTATCCTGACTTGTATTATTGCAAAATGAGAGACAACACTTAAACACAAATGCACCATCCTCGATCTCTATCGTTGCTTTGTAGAAACAAAGTTTCATTCAGTATTTCAAGTCCTACGTTCATCACGTTCTTGAAATAGATAGACAGACAAACAAAGATAACACCTAAAAAGGCTTCGCTGACGCTCAGCTAATAATAAACCTAAATTCCCAAGTGATTCACGAGGAACTTTGTTTGGTGGCCCAGGTTAATTCAACGTTGTCGCTTGACTCGGTTGGTCCACCGTGATTAGGAATAGTATCTAAAACATCGTAGTGCGCTCAATTGTACACCAGCTGAGACAATGAGAACATCTCTTCGTACAGATTACATATTTTTGGTAGTTTAGGTGTATCTGATGTTAAAATGACGCAAAGAGTTCGTTTTTAACTTCTTCGTCGGTGATTATTTTGGGATCTCTTCAAACAGACGTTGACTCCAGGTTCCAGGATTCGAGTCTGTGACAGCGTCAGATTTCAGACGCTGCACTGAGGGGAAGGTGAAATGGACCCGAAATTAACACACTCTCAATATGATAACAGTAGTGCTGAGGAAGTGTGACATCCCCGGGTAATAGTTAGAGAAACGATGGCTCGCGGAGGTTATCGTCACGGGTTATATCACGGCCACTAGTCGGTCCACCAGTTCTCCGACCGCAACCCACCGGTGACCGGTGTACGTGGAGCAACTGAACCGCACTCAATATTTTGTCGGTCGATTGATTTCAACCACTTAATTAATCGATCTCAGTTCTTTCCGGAAGCTCTGTTACTTATTACTTGGCATATTCGTTTCCTAATACTTAACATATACTTATATATATATATATCTGCTTATGGATTTAATTTATAATGCGAGTTTATCTATATTTTAAGGAAATTCACGTTTTCTGTGCTTGCTAAAAAGGAGAGTAGGTTTACAGCTCCTGGGTAAGTATCCATTATAACTATCATCACATATTTCTGTTAATTATGCGTGGAGAAATTGCTATTATGATTAAAATCTTTGAACTTCATCAGGCAGAAATACATTTTTAAACTACTGTAAGTTTGAATCGGATAACTTAAATGATACACATCACACCAGCCGTGTAAGCCTAAAAACTAAAATATATGTTTTCTCTACCTCAAGTTCCTTCAGGCTTTTCCGACCAATAAACCACTTGTTTGATTTTCCACTTCATTAATATGCTATAGGGTAAGTGCGTATCCGGGTTTGACGTGAAGTGAACATAAAACATAAACTATTATTAAATTTGAATGTTTCTTACCAGTCGATAAATAAGTTATATTCTTAACTTTACAGAATGTGTCATAAAGTATATTCGTATATTACCTGGAGATAAGTACACTTGTCTTCTCGTTTTAATTATTGAGCAATTTCTCATTATTCTTATGTGACGTTAATTGCAGTACTGCATCTACCGCTCAGGCTGAAAACGTGCGTTGAGCTCTCCAAGTCTCTAGTCTTCTCCATGTATTCTGATGCAGTCTCTATGTCTGGTGAGTCCAGTTCCAGTAGTATCTGCCTAGGCGAGGTAACGTACATGGCAATTGTAGTACGTTAGCCACAGTCGGTCAGTAGTTTCCTCGTAAATTGTTATATCCAGTATAGTTTCTTAATTACAAATACAATTACAGACTCGATAATTTTTTCCACTTCCAGTAGTATCTGCCTAGGCGAGGTATCGTACATGGCAATTGTAGTACGTTAGCCACAGTCGGTCAGTAGTTTCCTCGTATATCCAGTATAGTTTCTTAATTACAAATACAATTAATTATAGACTCGATAATTTTGCCACTTCCAGTAGTATCTGCCTAGGCGAGGTATCGTACATGGCAATTGTAGTACGTTAGCCACAGTCGGTCAGTAGTTTCCTCGTATATCCAGTATAGTTTCTTAATTACAAATACAATTACAGGACTCGATTAATTTTTCCACTTCCAGTAGTATCTGCCTAGGCGAGGTATCGTACATGGCAATTGTAGTACGTTAGCCACAGTCGGTCAGTAGTTTCCTCGTATATCCAGTATAGTTTCTTAATTACAAATACAATTAATTATAGACTCGATAATTTTTGCCACTTCCAGTAGTATCTGCCTTAGGCGAGGTATCGTACATGGCAATTGTAGTACGTTAGCCACAGTCGGTCAGTAGTTTCCTCGTATATCCAGTATAGTTTCTTAATTACAAATACAATTAATTATAGACTCGATAATTTTTGCCACTTCCAGTAGTATCTGCCTAGGCGAGGTATCGTACATGGCAAATTGTAGTACGTTAGCCACAGTCGGTCAGTAGTTTCCTCGTATATCCAGTATAGTTTCTTAATTACAAATACAATTAATTATAGACTCGATAATTTTTCCACTTCCAGTAGTATCTGCCTAGGCGAGGTATCGTACATGGCAATTGTAGTACGTTAGCCACAGTCGGTCAGTAGTTTCCTCGTATATCCAGTATAGTTTCTTAATTACAAATACAATTAATTATAGACTCGATAATTTTCCACTTCCAGTAGTATCTGCCTAGGGCGAGGTATCGTACATGGCAATTGTAGTACGTTAGCCACAGTCGGTCAGTAGTTTCCTCGTATATCCAGTATAGTTTCTTAATTACAAATACAATTACAGACTCGATAATTTTTCCACTTCCAGTAGTATCTGCCTAGGCGAGGTATCGTACATGGCAATTGTAGTACGTTAGCCACAGTCGGTCAGTAGTTTCCTCGTATATCCAGTATAGTTTCTTAATTACAAATACAATTAATTATAGACTGGATAATTTTTGCCACTTCCAGTAGTATCTGCCTAGGCGAGGTATCGTACATGGCAATTGTAGTACGTTAGCCACAGTCGGTCAGTAGTTTCCTCGTAATTTGTTATATCCAGTATAGTTTCTTAATTACAAATACATTTAATTACAGACTCGATAATTTTTCCACTTCCAGTAGTATCTGCTCAGTATGGCGTAGTACGTTAGCCACAGTCGGTCAGTAGTTTCCTCGTATATCCAGTATAGTTTCTTAATTACAAAATTCAATTAATTATAGACTCGTAATTTTGCCACTTCCAGTAGTATCTGCCTAGGCGAGGTATCGTACATGGCAATTGTAGTACGTTAGTCACAGTTGGTCAGTAGTTTCCTCGTAATTTGTTATATCCAGTATAGTTTCTTAATTACAAATTACAATTAATTACAGACTCGTAATTTTGCCAGTTTCAGTAGTATCGGCCTAGGCGAGGTATCGTACATGGCAATTGTAGTACGTTAGTCACAGTTGGTCAGTAGTTTCTTCGTAATTTGTTATATCCAGTAGATTACAAATACAATTACAGACTCGATAATTTTGCCACTTCCAGTAGTATCTGCCTAGGCGATGTATCGTACATGGCGGTCTCAGTAAGATCTGTTTAATTACCACAAGTAGTGACCGAGGCGATATTCGCTCCGATCGGTGAGTAAAGCAGAGGTTTCCGCTGACCGATGATATCGTGGGTGCAGTGAACCGTATGGTAACTCGACCATGACGCTTTCCGTATTCTTGTAGTTTATGGTAATTGGGAGAGTGAGGGCGTTGCTAGATCGCGATAGTCTTGACTACGTCAGACTTTCCTTGTGGTAAGAGAAGCATTTTAGGGATTCATTGAAACAGAGAATAAGATGCTGACTAGTAATAGTATAGGGAAATGTTAGTGATAACTCTTAATACATAGACTATAGTGATGCTTGGTCAATTCACATTTAACCCATTAAATGCAGAAAGAGATAAATATCAAATCTTATGTTGGATTACTGTTCTTTAGACACCTAGTATTAAAAGAAAACTGCAGCGTAATTAGATATCAGACATTTCCTATAGATATATCTTTTATTGTATTAATTTTTCAATAAATCATAAGTTGTATGTGGGTTTTTCAATTTATTGTAACACTAACCGTTACCCACGACTTCACTAGTATTTTTAGATGTCGAAGCCCTTATACTACTTATTAAAAGAACTTATGACGTAATGTAACGGAGTCTTAAAAACTTTTCCAAACACAAGTAGGCATACATCTGATACATATTATTTCAACTTGTTTTTCACGTGTAGGAGTATTTCTGGTTCTACTTAATCGTATTTTCGACGCAACAGCTGACTTCTTCCTTCATTTTTATAGGAAACACGAATACACATGTCTCGGAAACCTACTTCGGTCAAAAAGCGTTTACTTCTAGCCCTTGTCATTTATATTTAAATAGATCGATAGTAGGTTTGCCTTGTTGCTCTGAAGAAGAAAAAATATATACATACATAGGACTGAGAAGCATACTTCGGTCAAAATGTATCTGCTTCCGGCAGTTTAAATTCACTTACGAAGCCACAGTTGAGTTTGTCTTATTGCTCTGATCAACAAATTATATTCATATGTAGCTTTAGGAAATTACTTCGCTCAAAAAGCGTCTACTTCCGGCTCTTGTACTCTACTTTCGATGTATTTTTCCACTGCTATAGTCGAGTTCCCTTGTTGTTCCGACGAATAAAAACTATATACAGACATAGAACTGAGAAGCTTGCTTCGTCAAAATGTGTCTACTTCTGGCTGTTTACATTCACTTACGGTACCACAGTTGAGTTTATATTGTCCTCCTTAAAACATTATATACGAATGTAGCTATCAGAAATCTGATTTGCTCAAAAACGTCTACTTGCGGCTTTTGTAATGTACTTTTAGTCAAAGATATTTCCAATGCTGTAGTTGAGTTTGCCTTGTTGTCCCGATAAAGAAAATATACATAGATACGTAGGACTGAGAAGCCCTTTACGGTGTGGGAGGAAATCCTACTTATTTAATATCTACTTCCGGTATAAGGGGGAAGTCATTATTAAGTTCATCAACATTTCAAAATAATCGTAATAATGTGTTTAGTGATAGAAGTCTAGTTGTTTTTAGCACAGTGTTTATTTTTATGTTTTTCCTTAAGCCACTGTTTAAAAGCCATATCACAATGTCAAGGCAGCTCAGCAGTGAGTACCTTACGTGGAAGAATTCTCAGCTTTGCTCGTTAAGGTTCGTTGTAAAACAGCGTTTAAATCATACTTACAATACATTTGGTGTTTTAATTTCATCACATTCTGTCGAAGCTCCTTCGTTTACAGATATTCAGCAAGTGGAATTACTCTTCAACCGTTTAGTGACATAAGAGACCCCGTAATTCATTTATAGTGACTTTATTAATAATTTCTAATAATGGTAGGAATAACCACGTTTTAGAATTCAGCGATTAGGTAAGTACTCATCTATGTTAGAAAATGCCCTAAGACACAAGATGGTCATAAATTCACTCTGAATACTCCCTATAAATCAGTCGGCAAGAACTATGCTAGATTTAAATTCGCTGAACTATGCTTTTGAACTAATGTACCAATTCCACCTCTAAAAGTACTAAAATAATAAAGAAACAAACGTGTAGTGTAATTTTTAATGTGGCTTTAACTGTATATTTAATCTAATATTAAGTATTAGATATAAAAGAAAATGTTAATATTTAACTTTTACTATACATTTAAAAACATATATAAAACCAATCTCAGTTTACTTTTGACATAAGTGGGCTTCTCTGATCTGTGATATACATTTTCTTGATTGGGAAAGATGTAAAATCAGCTATGGAACATAAATACTAAAATCGGAGTAAATTACAATATCTATAAATATATACTTTTTAACATAGATTCTTGATCGTGGGAGAAAGATAAACTCAACATTGGCGTCGAAAATAAAATTCACTCGAATCAGAGGTTATTGTATAGGTGCAAAACCTGCGAAATTGCGTGCGAAGCAGCGGGTAACTGCTAGTGCTTAATATTTTATAAAACAAACGCACAAAAATATTTCAGCCACTTTTTCGAAATGCAGATGAAACTGTCAACAGCTGTTTAGTGTCAGTCTAAATTTGTACTATGAAACATAATTATAATCACTTTTTACGAATTCCAAAATATTTCAGGTAACTTTTCCAATCTTTTCTCTTCATATAATCCTTCCTCAGATTTCAATGAATATTTTACAAGAATAACACAAACCAATTGGTCCAATCATTCTCAAGATTAGCGCTTAGCAACTCATTTTGTGGTCCATTTTTATTTATAACTTATAACGATGACAAGCCGATTATATACATATTTTTGTTATAAGAAACATTTAGTTGTGGTGACACTGTTTTGTCGTAAAATAATAAGCATCTTATATATTGTGACCGTATACATACGACTATGGACAAAAATGTGTAGTAGTTTGAATGTTGATCATTTGTGGATACTGTATTGACTTCGTCGTTCTCAAAAGTAGGTAACATTTCTCCGTAATTATCCTCGAAAATTGGGCGGACATGTAAATTACATTTCAAAAACCCTGGTTTGCGGATCAGTTACAATGAACACCGAAAGTGGAAAGCCATTGTATGCATATGGTCCGCCCCTGCACCTTGCGTCACCCCCTGTATGTAGGCACAATGCGCCTTTGTTACCACCTCCGCCGTGCGCAATACATTTATTGTTGAAGCCGTTTATGTCGGATTGCCTCCTTAAAATTCTGTCTCGTGTAATAGACCCATTGTCGGCCTACAGTTGGACAGTTGTGGGTAGATGGAACCTGCTCGATGGAAATATATGGGGTCGCAGTGATCGACACTATTAGAACATCATCAATTCTGTCTCGTGTAATAGACCCATTGTCGGCCTACAGTTGGATAGTTGTGGGTAGATGGAACCCGCTCGATGGAAATATATGGGGTCGCAGTGATCGACACTATTAGAACATCATCAATTCTGTCTCGTGTAATAGACCCATTGTCGGCCTACAGTTGGACAGTTGTGGGTAGATGGAACCCGCTCGATGGAAATATATGGGGTCGCAGTGATCGCCAATATTAGAACATCGTCAATTCTGTCTCGTTTAATAGACCCATTGTCGGCCTACAGGTGGATAGATGTGGGTAGATGGTACCCGCTCGATGGAAATATATGGGATCGCAGTGATCGCCAATATTAGAACATTATAAATGTCTCATCAGCATTTAAATTTATTTCAATCGGTTACTATTTCAAATTTTAAATATAATGTCACAGAACTGTTGTTACAAATTGGAGTGCAAGGACCCGAGACTTTCATTCACTCAGACTTGGGTGGGGACCAATCTGACCATGGCCCCTCTCCCTCCCCCTGTGCTCGCCATATCACGGTCTTATGTTTGTGGTCTTACTTCTACCGATGGGTTTGTTTAATACAATAGTATTATCTCTTATCTCCTTCATCACAAAAGTAAATAATTCTACATTGTATGCCTTAAAACACACCGACACGTAACAGTAACACTTTTTTTCGACATCTAGATAACAATAAACTTTTTAGTACGACTATAGCCAACGCAGCCTGTTGCCCATGTATGCTAAGTCCCATTGTAGACTATATGTTTATCTGTAATATATAGTTTAATAACTCATACTTAAAATATATAAATAATATTTATCCAACTAATGTACTTAAAATTAAACTGTTTTATTTTATCGCCGCTTAGTAAGTATATTAAAAGGGTAATTTACTGATGGCGAGAGAAAAGAAGAGACCTGGCCCGTGCCGGCGCACAGCTGTGTACTAGTGTGTTGCCGCGCGGTAATTTCAGGCGCTTCGCCCCACAGCCAACCCTTCGAATTGTTTATCATAGCAATGGAACAGTGAAACAATAATGGAATTACGAAACAAGGTGCGGCAACATACTAGTTATAGCGCCTGCAAATTTCAGAATCCAGGTCTCTTCTTTTCTCTCGCGATCAGTACAATTTATCAACTGTGTATGTGTATATGTTAGTGTATAGTATACAATTTATCAACTGTGTATAGGTGTATATTGTAAGTATATATATTAAAAGGGTAATTTACAATTTATCAACTGTGTATAGGTGTATATGTTAGTAAGTATAGTAAAAGGGTAATTTACAATTTATCAACTGTGTATAGGTGTATATGTTAGTAAGTATATAGTAAAAGGGTAATTTACAATTTATCAACTGTGTATAGGTGTATATGTTAGTAAGTATAGTAAAAGGGTAATTTACAATTTATCAACTGTGTATAGGTGTATATGTTTTTGGAAATAAATAATTTTTCTATTCTATTCTATCATGTAATAGACACATTGTCGGGCTACAGGTGAATAGATGTGGGTGGATGGTACCCGCTCGATAGAGATAGATTGGTTCTAAGCGATCGGCGCTGGGGAACGTCATAAATTCTGTCTCGTGTAATAGACCTATTGTCGGGCTACAGGTGGATAGATGTGGGTGGATGGTACCCGCTCGATAGAGATAGATGGGGTCAAAGCGACCGACGCTATTGGAACATCATAAATTCGCAAACTGTAACTAGGAGAAAGTTCAAATAGTGAGTTGTGGGGGGAGGCAGCGTTAATTGACAGCTAATTTAGTCAACCCGTAAATCTTTGTGGTTTCAATCCTGCCATAGTGACAAGGTGGTTTTTCTAACGGAGAAATATTAATGAGCTCTGTTTATTATATATTTTATAGTTTTAAAACGTCTGTTATCTATATATATATAACTAGTGTCATAATTAGTGTAATAGAAGTAAATTTATATTATTTGTGTCATATTGTAGCGTTTTTAAAAGCTACATTGGTTGCACATATATATTTCATTAGACCATTTCAGTAAACTGCGTTTCATTTGACTACATGTGTTGTATGTCACATGTTAAAATCCTATATGTTTGTGTAGCTAAACAATTTATTTATATTGCGATACTCTCGATGCCATGATGATTACCCATAAGACTAATGTAAAAATGTTCACTAAGGCGCACTTACATCCAATTGATTGACATGGACCATCATCGGATTTAGTATTGCATTTACAGAAATGAAGCAACGTGCAAAATTTAAAGTCTACAGGATTTTTTGTTCTTGATAAATAGAACAATTCCGGTCAGGCATATAGAAACTATTTTTTCCAGCTCCTCATATTTTAGCTTCGCTGATGCTGGGCAACTTAAAATAATGTCATGTCCAACGGCAAAGGATTTTCGACTGAACAAGCACGTCCTAAGCCTACAAGCACGTCCTAATACTACAAGCACGTTCTAAGCCTACAAGCACTAAGCGATTATTTTCTGTATATTATTTCTATAGTATATATTACTTGCATTGTCAAATAAGTAACTTTGCTTTGTGGCTTAAACAAAACTATTTTAAAACTGAAAAGATAAATTGCTATTTCGTAATGAATCTTCATACTGTTAGTTGACTTAGGTCAAAAAATACCTAAAACCTGTGTTATAATAATCATGTATCTTTTTTGCATATTGACAGTAAGCAAGGATAAAGTTGTTAATAATGTTTTTTATGCACTATTTCCACGTGAACCAAACTTTACACTTTGTTATAGACGATGGATGATATGAAAGGGTAATAGGTTAGCGGACATATGTCATCGTTATATCGCACAAAAAAAGGATACAACGTTTCGAAGGTAGAAATCTACCCTCTTTTTCAGGTATCAGAAGGTCTTAGGGTTTACTTGATGAAAACTGTACACCTTTCCTTGGTAATTTATCTTTGAAAGATAGGGAATTTCAACTAACCATGTATTAGGTACTATAAGTAAAGAATACACAACATCTGACAGTAGGAGGAAGAGCTTCAACACACTAAGTGGTGAAATTGGAAGTAAAGTTGGTAAATTTACTTAAGGTGTTAGGAAAAAGCTAATTCAGTGAGTCTTGTGTGTAGAGAAGCTTTCCTTGCTGTAGGCGTCACTATAACTGAAAGTGCCCTGAGAGAACATGTCGCGACGGACAGGACACGACATGTCGGCCTCACACAATCCCACCTCTAGTCATCGTGTCATCATATACTGTGGATGAAAGAGATTTTAATTAGATTGTGAACTCATCACATCTGAGAGACCTTTCAATGGACTCAACGTGATACAATTTTATTTAATACATCTATTGTTGTGTCTGAAGGTTAATGAACCTCTCTTGGGTTCGAGACCATCATTCGGTACTTCTTACTTGATGAAAATCTAATCTACGACCTATTACTTGTTCACTAGTAATATTATTCAGTCTTACCACTGTTTCTCCTATTAGTTAAAAAATTGAAGGAGTGCAAAAAATCTTCTACCGTTTCGATAATACAGAAAAAATAGTTGAATTTAAGAAAACCAAGTCTTACAATTTTTTTTATTTTTTATAAGTATATATTTCAATCTGATTGCATGTGATGTGGCATTCCGATTGATCATTGTAATTTCTGAGTCTATAGGTATCTCTTTTCATACAGACTACATATATATTTATGCATTGCAATGTTTAATAGTAAACCTTAATGAACCGATATGTTTTGTCAACTCTCGGTGATTGTGTGCTTCTGTAACTTATTCTCAGATACGTTTCCGCTTAGACAAGTCCCAAGGACAGGCATTCACAATCATCGAACTCAATCTTGCCTTTGTAGATCTATGCGAAAGTTCAAGCCTGTAGCTTAATTTGTTATAGGGATACCCTTTTATATAGAAGAGAAATAACTTGGTGTGAAATTTTGTAAGAAACTAATATTAAGAAACAAAAGAGAATTTTTAACTGAAAATGTAAAGTTTTAGTGACATTTCCTTAAGAAAATTAATTTTGTAAAAAATTAATTCTTGACCTTCCCTTTATGTACGTTCTGTAAGGAAATTCACATTTTTATATTCAAACGTTACCTTCTGGCCTAACTATAACACGACCTTACATTCTACTCCTTATTTCTTCAACTCCTCGCGAGATGATGACTCATTGTTTTCTATTATCCCGTTTGCCGAAGAGGTATCTTATATAATAGTATTCATCCTTTTTATTGAAACCCGATTGCAGTACCTTGAGTATATGAACTCGTGAATGACTGCAAAGTATTAGAGCCACATATCACCACACCATGATTGTTTATCCCTCCCAGTTGAGTTCATAAATATCGTTGATTGTTAAAGATACTCACGCTGAAAATAATTAACCTGAAGAGAAACACTTTAATAAATCACGGCAATTATCAGATTTTACCCTCCGAGGCCGAAGGGAGGGTTTCAAAGCACCGCTACCGACTGCTAGGCTGGTGTGCCAGCGATTAGCATCTAATTTGCATGCAAAAAGCAAAAGTGTGTAAATTTTCAATATTTGATGCGTATCTTGAGCCAAGTAGGCCTCATCTCCACAGATGGACTGCGCTTTCTCTCACGAACTTATTTGCGTCGATTTGAATTTTAAATTGCTTTTATCTAAGAAAATAATTGACAACGTTATAAGAAACTTAAGCTACATTGATCTGTTGGGTTGGGTGTAACGTTTGACAGACGTAAGGCAGAAAAAAGTATTTCTGGGACCTTTAAGAAAAATTATTTGAGACATAAAAAGTTGCAATATGCCTATCGTACTTTCCAAGTTCATTGAAAACCAAAAACTCTAGATAAAACGCCGACTATGAACTAAAAATCAATTCTTATTTGTAGCAATGAACCTTAGTATTATTCTTTAATCTAGTGTTACAGCGTCTACGTGATGGACGCTACGTATTTTGATCAAGATTATTAATATGGCTGCAAATGTCACTTCATTCCAAAACCCGGTGTATGCAACATAGTTATTATTGTACTATTGTTGATCCTACGTGATTGAAAGGTCACATAGAAGAATAATATTTTCATGGACGACAATTTTTATATTTCATCCGTAATCCTTAATTTATAGTAATAATTAAAAAATATACGTAATTTCAATTTCTTCAGCTTTTTATTGTGATATTATGAGAAAAACAGGTAAATTATTATATATTATAGTTATATGTATTAATTCTAAAAAATAAAATAACTATTAGAATGTAAAACTATTTATATCAACATAAAAATATTTTCAAATAAAAAAAAATTCCCTCCATTCTTTGACTATTCCTCTTCAAAAAGAAGTAACGTAAGATGTCATCTCAAATAAGAAAATAATTATAAATGCTTTTCCAAATTTTACATTTTTTCAAAAAATTACTTTTCACTTTGTTGGGTATGATAACAGACCAGGTGCCTTAGCTCTAAAACGGTTAACTAGAAATCGATATTAAATTCAAAAAAATTATATTTCCAACAGCCGGTTTTGGTTTGAATCGGTAGATTTTGATCAACTCGTCTCTAACACATAAATTATTGACAATCATTTAGATGATGCTGACATCTTAAAAATCCTAAGCCTAAATTTACATCTAAATCTGATCTTAAATGGCTATTTTTTACAAAACGCTGTTTTGAATACTGTCATGCTTTGCAAAATATGGTTCCCTATCAATTTTACAATGTCTGTAATGGATTTTCAGTATATTTCGGGATGTAGCTTAAAGAATAAAAATTTCGAATACCAAAGTGACATATCTCAGGTTCAAAATAAACATTTTGTTACTTAAGTGTTTGTTGCTCTGATTGTACGTGTTCCTGGTTGTAGGTATACAACTAGTTAATTAGAGTGCCCTGGACACATCCATTAATACAAGTCAATATCTAGGAATGGTTATTGAAGTCATCTTAAATAAATAGATACGTTTGAGATTTGTCAACGTAAGGTTAACGTGACTCGAGATAGGAATATGCAGTATGCTTATCAGAAGTTGCTTGCAAAATTGAAAATCTATGGCAGTATGGCGTATGTTACTACGTCTAATTTGAAACTGCTATATGATTATACTCAATTTGTTTACAAATTTATTTATTCAGCTATTTTCTCGTTGTCAACATGGTTACCCATAAGCCCAATGTAAAAATGTTCACTAACGCTCAGCCAAATCCCATAGAGTGACATGCGCCATTCTCTAACTTGGTGTTGTCTATATTGAAATGAAGCTTCCTGCAAACTTTCAAGTCTAAAAAATAATACAGCTCCAGGAATTGATGGAATTAGTTCTTTTTTATTAAAAAACAGGTTTCTTGTAATATATTACAAATTCTAACTTATTTAATTAATTTAAGTTTTCAGACTGGGGTTTTTCCTGAGCGTCTGAAAACTGCAGTAGTCCATACCCCATATACAAAACAGGCTCGAATAAAAAAATGCAGCAACTTCAGGCCTATATCTTTGCTTTCATGTTTTTCTAAAGTATACGAAAAGATTATGAAGCAAAGATTGGTTAAGTTTTTAGAAAACAACAATTTTTTTAGCATGAATCAATTTGGTTTCAGGGAAGGGATGAATACTGAAAGTGCTGTGTCAAATCTTATAACTGATATCTATAATGGAATCAATGAAAACAAATGTGTCAGTGGGTTGTTTTTTAGATATAAGAAAGGCTTTCGACACTGTTGATCATGGTATTCTGTTAGACAAATTATATAAAAAGTGGAATAAGGGTGTTAGTCTTAAATGGTTTAGGAGTTATTTACTAGAAAGAAAACAGTGTGTTAAAATAAATTCTTACATCAGTGAAATGGGTATAATAAAACAAGGGGTTCCTCAGGCTCTGTTCTAGGAGCAACCCTTTTCATAATTTACATAAATGATCTATGTAATGCCAGATTTCAAGGAAAAGTTACATCATTTGCCGATGACACTGCCCTTTGCTATGTTGGTAGAAGTTGGGATCTGGTTCAATCGTCAATGCAAAACGATCTTAAGGCAATTCAATGGTGGTTTACCAATAATAATATGCTGTTAAGTGCAGAGAAAACCAAGTACGTAAATTTTAAATGTAAAGAAGAACATTATTTTTGATATTAATCTGGAATATAAGTGTGCTAACTGTCTTATATTTACCAGGGAGTTTGTGGAACGGGTAAATGTGCTGTTGTGGAAAGAGCGGAATACATTAAGTATTTAGGAATTTCATCTTGACGAAAGAATAAACTGGAAAATTCATATTAATAAATTAAAAAACAATTTAAAACAATATTTTGCGATACTTTTTATTTTTTACGAGAAATGTGTAATGAAATAATTGTTACGAATGTTATATTTTGCTTTGGTCCAAAAGTAGATTAGAATATGGAATAAGTTTTTTTTGGGGAGGGACATATTTTTTCAAACATTAAGCCATTATACATTCTGCAAAAGCATTTCATAAGATTAATATCCTTTAAAAATAGAACTGAGTTTTTCACACGTCCTCTTTTTGAACATTTAAAAATACTATTCCATTACAGTACTTGTTTGTTTACAATGTAATGAAACTTTTCTATAAAAAGAATGGTAGCATGCCCTCGTGATAATAATGCATACAAGACTAGAACTTAGGAATAGAAATGCATTTTTTGTCCCAAAACCTTGTACAACCTTTTTTTACGAAATCCTATATTTTTGTTGCACCTAGGATTTTATAATAAATTACCGGAGAGTATTAAAACTTCTAAAAAATGTAAATATATTCGTTAAAAGACTTAAAAATTGGTTATTTAGTATAAAAGAGATTAAAAAACACTGCTAGAGATTCCTGGATGAGTAAATTAAAGTTGTAGTAGCAAAAATTGCAGCAGGGTATTGTTATTTAATTGTTCGATTTCTTATATTTCAATATTCGTAGTAGCTGTATTAATATTATTTTATTGTTATATGTATATATGTATGTATGTGTGTATGTATGTATATATGGATATGTGTGTGAATGTATATTTTTTCAAGGAGTTATTTATTTTACATTATATATGCACAATTTAACCATATTAAATAGATGCGTGTTTTGTTTTAATTGTTTATGAGTGAGAAGTTGAATTTTATGTTTTTGTAATTCTGAAGCTGGATAAACCATTTGTTAAAATACATTGATGGAACCTCCAAACAGGCTTAGCCTTGGTGGCCCTATTATTTCCTCATATATATTAATATCATATTTTTATTTTGTTTTAAAGCTATAAATGAAACTGGCATTTAATTGAGTTTAAGTTTATTTTTAAGTAGGACTTATGTAGCCTAAAAAACCTGGCAACAAGACATTTGAGTTTTTAGTTTTAGTTTTGAATTTTTTCTATGTAAAAATGAATAACTTGTAAATGTTTATTTTATTTTGAGGAAATAAATATATTCTATTCTATTCTATTCTATTCTATTCTAGTCAATAGTTTAGTTGGTTTTCGAGATATCGTGCGGACAGACAGACAGAAATTAAATTGAATGAAGCCCCTCGAGTGATAGGCTTCACTAATGCTCAGCCAATAATGCTAATCATGCCTGAAGAGCTCTATAAAGATTCTTACGGTAGTTGAATTTCAACTGTCTCAGAACTTGTCTTCAAAACCTATGACTTTCCGGTTTGATATTACGAGTAAGTTATTTCATTTTCAAACAGACTTAACAACCGTTACATTAATCATATGTCCATGTTGTATGTTATAAAATCCATGAATTCAGTCGATTTTATTCTCCTAAACCAATAATTCATCTGAGAATTTAACCGACCTATTTATGAATACTTTAAACTTCCAGAAATGAGTATCTAGTATTCACTACCTTGACAGTCAGTTTAGTTGGAACTTGTGAAGTTTGCACTGTTCCCGCACTACTCACATTTCTTCCTATGTATTTCTCTTATGGGTTTTATACGATTAGTTTGCATGTAACTTTACAATTGTATAATTATGAATTTTTATGTTGACAATACATACAGAGCCATACATTTTTTCATGAAATTGTTGACAATATTTAACATGAACACTAATAAGAACATATAACACTGAGAACAGTGGACTTACACATATACACGTGAGTCCTGAAAGTGTCTGACCAATGAAAACATACCACTACAGTATTACAAAAGGTGGGGAACCTAGGGACAATGCTAGTCCAATAAAAAGGGCGCAGTAAAGATATTTGACTATTTGTCCATTTTAAAAACCATAAAAATATTTACCCTTCTTAACATTTACAAAACTAACTTTTGTCCAGCTAAAACTGCCAAATACCCTACTGTGCGCCAAAGTTAAGTACTAAAGTAGCTCCTAAATATCGCAAGACATTATTTCATAATGCTGTACATTGATTTGTTTAAGTTATCTTTAATGTTATTTAAACATCAACTAATAGTTCTAGGTTACACTGCGTAATGTTGTTCATACAATTAAAATCTGGCCTACAGAGAGCCAAATTATCTAATATTCAACCGGTTTTAAACCGAAATTTCCAGTCATACATATCCGCTTATACATGTAAAAATGAAGGGTCGGTGAATATAGCCATTGGCTGAAGCTTAATCAAACAGCAACCAATATGTCCAAACAGTTCTCAATGTGGTTTAATCATCACAGTGTGCAAGTTTTTTTTTATAATATGGCTATATTTTTGTTGAACGTATTCGAAAACTTCTCTTATTATATTTGGCCATTTACGAGCAGTAAGTAATTATTATTGGAAGTATTTTTGTTTCGTTATATTCTATTGTTTATTTATACATTGTTTATCGTATCCTATTGTGTTGCCATTTCGGTTTAAACGTATTAATTTTAGTTTAAAGTATGTTGATTGAACATGGCCGAAGAGAAGACGAGTTCACAATGATATGGTGTGATGATCGTTACACCGGCCTCTCTAGAACAAACAAACACCTCAAGTTCCCAGACCGCGGACCGAGGGACCCCCTGACCGACTGTCCGGGGCCACATTTAACTACGCAGTTTCTCCGTAATTGGTCACTCAGCCTTTGTCATGACGTTGCATAATGAATGCTCGTCGTAATGTCCTCTGTACTCGTTGGTGGCCTTAATTATCGGTTTTTGAGGTACTTCAGGTCCATGATTATCGGAAGTAGCAACGTCTCCACGGTAGGAGTCTCTACGTCTGTTTAATTTGTAGTGTAAACCATTAGTGTCTTATTTGAGGTACAACTTATTACTCAACCTCACAATTAAAATAAGCAATCATGTTGGGAGCTACATCCACACATTTATACTGTTCTTGAATCTAAGTAAGTTAATAGAATATCGAGTTGCAAAGTTCGAGGCAAGATAAAAAAAATATCTGGGAATGAGATAACCCGACCATCCCACTTAGTTAATTAAACATTGAGTTCTAACATCTCTTACTACTTGACACTATCTAGATACTCCTCACAGTCATCAGTCTTGAGTTAACCCGACCATCCCACTTAGATAGTTAAACATTGCGTTCTAACATCTCTTACTACTTTACACTATATAGATACTCCTCACAGTCATCAGTCTTGAGTTAACCCGACCATCCCACTTAGTTAGTTAAACATTGCGTTCTAACATCTCTTACTACTTGGCACTATCTAGATACTCCTCACAGTCATCAGTCTTGAATTAACCCGACCATCCCACTTAGTGAGTTAAACATTGCGTTCTAACATCTCTTACTACTTGATACTATTTAGATACTCCTCACAGTCATCAGTCTTGAGTTAACCCGACCACCCCACTTAGTTAGTTAAACATTGCGTTCTAACATCTCTTACTACTTGACACTATCTAGATACTCCTCACAGTCATCAGTCTTGAGTTAACCCGACCATCCCACTTCGTGAGTTAAACATTGCGTTCTAACATCTCTTACTACTTGATACTATTTAGATACTCCTCATAGTCATCAGTCTTGAGTTAACTCGACCATCCCACTTAGTTAGTTAAACATTGCATTCTACAATCTCTTACTACTTGACACTATCTACATACTCCTCACAGTCATCAGTCTTGAGTTAACTCGACCATCCCACTTAGTTAAATATTGCGTCCTAACATCTCTTACTACTTGATACTATCTAGATACTCCTCACAGTCATCAGCCTTGAGTTAACCCGACCACCCCACTTAGTTAGTTAAACATTGCATTCTAACATCTCTTACTACTTGACACTATCTACATACTCCTCACAGTTATCAGTCTTGAGGTAACCCGACCACCCCACTTAGTTAGTTAAACATTGCGTTCTAACATCTCTTACTACTTGACACTATCTAGATACTCCTCACAGTCATCAGTCTTGAGTTAACCCGACCACCCCACTTAGTTAGTTAAACATTGCATTCTAACATCTCTTACTACTTGACACTATTTAGATACTCCTCACAGTCATCAGTCTTGAGTTAACCCGACCATCCCACTTAGTGAGTTAAACATTGCGTTCTAACATCTCTTACTACTTGACACTGTCTACATACTCCTCACAGTTATCAGTCTTGAGTTAACCCGACCACCCCACGTAGTTAGTTAAACATTGCGTTCTAACATCTCTTACTACTTTACACTATCTAGATACTCCTCACAGTCATCAGTCTTGAGTTAACCCGACCACCCCACTTAGTTAATTAAACATTGAGTTCTAACATCTCTTACTATTTGACACTATCTACATACTCCTCACAGTTATCAGTCTTGAGTTAACCCGACCACCCCACTTAGTTAGTTAAACATTGCGTTCTAACATCTCTTACTACTTGACACTATCTACATACTCCTCACAGTCATCAGTCTTGAGTTAACCCGACCACCCCACTTAGGTAGTTAAACATTGAGTTCTAACATCTCTTACTACTTGACACTATCTACGAGTAGATACTCCTCACAGTCATCAGTCTTATGTACTCAGACGAAGTCAGTATGATATTATGCTCTCTCTCTATTGACGGCGTTTACACACTTCTACAGTGTTTATATATTACGTGTCCCATTCTTGTGTATGTCTGTGCTAATTAATCATTGATACCTTTTAATTATTATTCTGGGAAAATAAAAATGTAATTATTAGCAGCAAGTATTCTTCCTTCATGTATCTTAACTCTAACAATTTTGGAATGTTTGACCTATTTAGACTCATTGAATATTTTTTAGCTTTCAAGTGACTTTTGTTTTCTGCTTATAGTACAATTTAAAAATTACAATATCAAAAACATCTTCGAAGATTTTCAATGTCTGTTTGAATGTACGGTTTATAAAATCTTTTTGGAATACTTAGACCTTTAAAAAAATTGTTTTGCCTAATGAAACACGAATAAATTATTAAACGATTTGTATCCTCTCGGATCATAAACTACTTAGAATATCAATATTGGTGATACAATTTTAATTACTTTTATACCAATTATATTCTAACACAAGTTTCAATTGCAGCTTCATATATTACAAAGCGGACAACGTATTTGTGAAGCTGTACTTAACGTAGGTACGTAGGGTAAGATTGCTACTCATTCACATCTCTTCAAAGCTTTAGATCGTCAGAACTAAGCTCTAAGACGGGTTCCTTAGAGTGAAGAGGTTGCTATTCATAAGGCCAAGTGCACAGAGAAATATATGTTACTCAAACATATTCCATAGGACAAAAGCATATATCTGTGTCCTCACATTCAATTTCAACCTATGTACTGCTATAATATTTCTATGTATCCCTCATTTCTTCTTTAGTGTAGTGTGCTTCTGCAACTGTCACATGGATAAAGTAACTAACTCGTTGCTGTCACATGCAATATATATTATGTCACATGGATAAAGTGACTAACTTATTGCAGTCACATGTATATATTCTTCATAGTGTTATATTGTTATATATTCTTATTGAAGTTATATAAAATGGAACCATATCAAAGGCTAATTGTAAATACATGAGTAGCGTTTTAATCGTTTCAAAATTTAAGCCAAACTATTTTTCATTATTGTGTGAGCTTGAATTGCGACGCTCAAAGTCATTTCTTATGCTCACAACTCTCATTAAATACTGTTTTGATGGACTGGAGAGGCAAGCAACAGACAAGTGTTCAGCATATTTCCCAAACAGTGCGGGGGGAGGGGCTACCTGGTTACAACTGGCATTCATCATACCATGTTACAGACACCTGAATGTTAGAGGTTGGACGTCCTGTAAACAAAATCTAAATGCACTGTGGTATTTCACAAGGATCAGTTCTAGAGTCAATTTTTTTTCTTATTTATATCTAGAGGTGGAATTTATTAATTCATATTGTAGAGGTGATTCAGTATAATAGTAGTACGGTTCTCTGTATAGAAGCTAAAGTGAATAATTTTGAATTCAAAGCTTTTTTTGCTCTTGATATGGTTATTTAACATCTTTCAAAAATAAATTTGAAAACCAATTGTTTCAAGAACACCCCCAATCAACTTCTGTACACGGCAGTGAGACACGGCGTAGTGCTCCGTTGTGATGGTAGATGAAGCTGTCTTAGAGCTTCTTTTGTAGAAGCTGACCTTGGACGATCCCGTTGATCGTGTCTGTTCAAAATTTGCCTCATGCATTTACGTTTTATGTACATTCAAAAGAGTATTTAAAACAACAAAGAAAGCCGTCGGAATTATATCCAAATTACAATTAAGAGTCGTGCAAAATACCTTTATGGAGCTTTGATTACTAACCCTAACCATGCTTTATATTCTCGATGCTCCATAGCATGGATGTGCACCAGTACGAAACTAGAATTAGGGAGAACTTCCACATCGAAGGGCACAGAACGGCTGCTTTCGAAAACTTACCATCACAAGTGGAGGCCAAGATAATAAGCTCCCTGGGGTAATCAATAAAAAATTACCCCAAAAACTTAAATCTGGCCAGATTTATGAAGGTTTGCTGAGTCGAGGTCTTCAGTAACTAAAATTTAATACTTCAGCTGTACTCTCACCCTCTGTCTAATACTCAAAATCATACATACGAAATGATTGAGGTACATGTAGGTATTGTTGTAAAATTCATGAAAATCCATAAACTAATTAATTATTATATTAAAAGATTGGAAGTAACATTATATCACATGAAGATAAATCTGAACCATAATTTGATATTCCATGAGTTCAACTGATGTCCTGAAGAATGTGGTGTAGCATTGTATAAGATAAAAATAGATGTCTCTTTATCATTGCATTTTTACTGCTTAACTTTTTACCAGTACACGGATATAATCTATACCTCATTCAAAAATGTCATTATTATGTCACTTTGTTTGTGATATACAAAAGGTCAATGGGCAAAATACACGAATATTGCTGACATACACTTTTAGATGTTGTGAATGCATCATGGCATTTTATAACAATGATGGTAACTATTTTTCTACTTTTTACTTTATACCTCAGAAAAATAAATTTGAGGTCCTGACTATGACTTGGAACTATCCTGTCAATTTCTGGAGGATAAAGTGTCATCAAGGGATTCAGTTTCAACGTCGGGCTGCACGCCTCGTGGGTTTATTTGAGCACAACCTACCTCCACACAATTGTCAGAAGGCGACTTCAAGTACAACTGGGTCACAGAACCAGATCAGATGTTATATAACACGAGTATAAGTCATGTGCTATCCACCACATTATTTGTCCTTGTCCATTCATCTATATTGTGAAGCTCACTCTCTATGTTCATATCTAGGATGAAGCGTAGCACATTCTCCAATTACCTAGGCCTCCCATTAACATTCCTGCAGCCCAGGTCTGCTGCGCCCGCTCCTGCAGACCGCGACCGCCGAGGTTCATCAGGGGCTAATTCGCACTGTTTCCCCGGACCAGCCGAACCCCGACCCCATTACAGTCGTCTACTTGGGCCATCTAATTGTCCTGTTACCACATGGCTCACGGGTTACATGCCCGGCATTTCTCTTTCTTCAGGCGGCCTCAGCACCACCGCGCGTACGTACTTTCGAAAAAGACCGAAAGTGGCTGAGCGGCTGCTGGGATGGCCTTGGCCCCCCTCCCCTCGCTGCCCGCGGCTGGACCACTTTCCTCCTGCAGCTCGCTTCGCTCAGCAGTCAGTCCCCGTGCCGTGCCTTCAGTCAGTCGTGTGTGTGCGTGCCCCTAGTGATTACCCCGGCTCTTAACTCCAGACATCTCTCATTGGTGAGTCTTCTCTTGTTTCTTATTTTCACAAAATTACCTTAATTCTTAAGAATAAAAATTTATATGATTATTGTAAAATACACTACGCATTAATAAATAATTATTCCAATACATTTATAATAAATATTTAAGGGTCGTGTTTCAAGCTATTAACTCAATAATCATTTGTGACAAGCGAAAGAGTAAAATATCACTACAAAATAAAATGTTAATAATGAAAAATACCTAATATTTTTCAAATTTTCAAAAACAACATTGTAGTTTCCTCGTGAAAATTGTTACCCTCAAAAATTTACCTAAAAATTTAGAATTCAAGAATTGAGATTTTTTGATAAAAAATACCTTATTCAAGTATATAAATTAAGCCTTAAAATATATCAGAATCGCCAAAAATATTTTTTAAGAATGCCGGTCATCAGTCATAATTACTTAGACTATTTTTGTTCAACACGAACAAAATATATTTTTCGTAATTTTCTACAGAATCTAACAAAATATTTTAATCCATTTTATAAGTAAACATTTTATAATAAGACGTCTCGTTTATTTCTTAAAAATGATTCTTTTGTTATTGGCGTTTAAACTTTCAAAAGTATTTTTGAAATCCTTGACATAAATTAATGATATGGCGTTCATATTTTTAAATCTAAAGCATTAACAATTTGTTGTCTTTCTGTCAGTACTTATTTAATTGAATATTATAAAACACGTAACAAATTATGTCAATTTGAAAACCCTCCTATTAAAATCCAATTACAAAAATTGCATAAGCTATTACAATACTCATAATACAACGTTATAAGACTGAAATGCCATAAGCAACGTTTCATGTTCTATATGTCACAAAAACTTGCCTCGGTAACCTCGGGTAGAACAAGTTTTGAAAGAAACATAAGGCAAAAGTAAATGTTAAATTGTTGTTTTACCCGAGTGTTTTACCTACATATAACATGGCATAATTACAAGTACCTTACTTATTACAAAAAATACTTTTTTATTTATCTCCTAAACTTCATTTACCATTTCAGATTAACCTAATTCTGATAAATTGATCTAAATTAATTAACGAGACCAGTATACACACTGCATACGTTTATTATAGGTACTACATTTATTTTTTATGCAATGTTTCCACAAACAAAGTTTTTCATTTTTTGTTTGAATTTAAAAAATGCATTTTTGTGATTTAAATACGAATTATATACCTTTTTATTGTAAAATAACATTTATGGTGTGTTAAAGTTAAAGTGAAGTTGATTTGGAAGGATATACAGGACTTGAATTGATAAACTGTTATATGGGCTGAATACAGTTTTTTATATTACGATTTGATTGATCAGTTAAAATAGTTTCATTGTATTCAAAGTTCTTAGTATTTTTTTGAAACGGAAAAATTACAAAAACTTTAAAAAGGTGAAAATGTTTCTATATCTCTAGAGTATGGATAAGTTCACATAGTAGTTTTTTACAGTTTTTTTTGTATCGGAAGGCTTGAAAATAATTATTTAGTTTTTAGTTTTTGTCGTCTTTCAATTGGATATGAATGTAATAGTTATTGAATTTATTAACTAATAACGTATATACATATTTTTTTAGTTACATAGTCTCAGTGTTTTGATTTTATAAACCTCTTGAAAGTGCAAACTATTTTTAGATTGCATATTTTAGTTTGTTTTTGCATTTCCAATTTTGTTTTTCACGGAGGTAATCATGTAAGTAATTGTACACGAGAACAACCGAGCGTTAAAGTCTCCAGATGACTGACCGCGTCCTACAGAGGCTCTGTCTCAACAACAAGTTATTGCGGTGAAAACAATCAAATCTTGCAGAAAGTCATATCACAGAGGTTCTCGGAAGAAACAATACAATCTACGGATCGATGATGATAGGCAGTGTCATTGTTTCAACACCACCGCCGAGTGGTTCATCAGCTTCCTTCAAGGCTACAATCGTAGACCGTGACAATGTAGGGGATTATAATAAGCGATTAAAACTGTACATGAATTATACACAATATGCTGTGAGTGCAATCGCGGTAATTTTTCCAATAACAAATTCGGAAATTTTAGTAAATGAAAGAATGTTTAAGTAGTTTTACATGAATTAAACTATTTTATTCAAAATAAGAAAATTTAGTGCCAGAACAATGAAATTAAAAATGTCTTTATAAAAGAGGCGGAGTTAGGGTTATCAAGCCCTCTCTACCACTCAACCTCAAAACTCAGTACAGACTACGACAGTAATTGTAGAATTAGAACTGCAGAATAGAAAACTCCACGGGTTGAGATGAAACATTAGCACTCGAGGATATTGTATATAGATTATATTAAGATCGAATTATGGTACGTTCACAGCATTTTTGTCAGTTCTATTTACCTGGTACTATGTCGAGACTCCTTGTTCTATTTTTCATACAACTGATCAGTGAGGTAAACATTATAGAACTGTTGGCGTTGTTTGTCACATGTATGATTAAGCAAATGATTTTCATACATAAAGTAATGATACTTAAGAACGGTACTATGTATCTTCATAAATTCGGATTTTATGTATAGTACGTTTTTTGAAAACTTTTTCTTTTACACACACAAAATTAACCACTTTCCCCTTAAATTAAAAACATCTAGACATTACAGAAGCAAAAAGGATTTGGCAATAAAATGAACGAGATAAGATCAGTAAATCCATAGATTTGTTTTGTTGCTCAGTTTTATTCTTGTCCCCATCTATACCAAAAAAGGACAATTTTTCGTTAAGGTAAATGGAAAACATACCTTAAAAATGTTATTCGTGACATATTCTATAGCATAACTAATCGAGAATCCTTGTATTATTTGCGAGTTTGGGTTTGTTAGAATATAACGAACAACGAGAACACCGTCTACTGTAGTAACGAGCATCTACTGGATAGAAAAACATTCGTTAGTGCATATTCTTGTCGATATTGCAATGATTGACGAAAATTGTCGATTTTATCTTCGTAAAGTCTGAAATTATTTTACTTTTTAAAAATTTGCAGATGTTCTTCTGTTGATAATGTAAACTCTTAAAACCGGGTTTATAAACCGCTTGGCTTCAAGCAGTTCATAATAAATATTGAATTTTTGTTAACAAGTACTTCTTTGTTATCTTCCATATTCAATGAAAGGAATAAATTTAAATGGTAAACGTAATGCAATGCTAATGTATTGATAAATTTGTATATAATTTTATCACAATGTCATTGCATACCACAGAATTCTTAACAATCCACAGAATTACACTTCATAACATAATTATATATACATTTTCTAATGAGATATTTCGTTGTTATTTAATGTATTAAATTTTTATCAATTACTATTTATTATTTAGGTCACATATAATAATGTCAATGATGAGATGACTTTATAGCAGTAAAAAAGAACATTTTGTATGAGGCTTACTGAAATCTCACTTAAACTGTAAACTTCCTTCTTCCTTTACAGTCCTAACAATGATAATACAAATACAGGAAGTACCTCAGGATTGATTTTGAAATTCTTAGTGAATTTAAATTTTTTCGTTGAAGAATCTCCTATGTGAATTGGCTGCAATTTTATTTATATTTTATTACTAAATATGTGTACAGGCTCATTACGGAAATTTACGGAATAACTACTGTGTCGGCTTGGCTGTAACCCCACCTTGTGCCTAACCACGGCATTGATAGTATATCCTACTATGATATTGATAGTATATCTTCTGTATAGCCATTAATTCCGCAGACCATCGGAAGTGAACTGCTCGCCAACCGGTAATCTGAGACCTAGGTCAGGTTTGCTCGGATCCAGGTCACTGTTGGGATGCGTTTCTCCTACGTTGGCTTCCGGTGAGACTTCCGCAGAGCATCTCGTTTATCTTATGGAGTAAATTATCACAGGTTTCACTTTAAATCTTCATTAGCGGAAACCATCCAGTATATTTTCTAGGGATGCATACATTCTTCCTGTAACAGGTTCAGCGGAACTCTGAAGCATCAGCATGGGACGAAAATTAGCAGCCAAAACGATATTAGATTTATTGGAACTCTATATGAAGTTTGAACTTTGATCAAATATATTAATTGGGCCCAATGGAACAATCTTAATATAGTTCATTTCAACATTACTTTTCTCTTCTCGAGCCATTTTCAAACAGTAATACTGTAATACTGTAAAATGTATGTTTACTTAAATCGAAACTTTCTTGGATTCTTGCAGCATTAAACACTCTATATAAGTAAAATAGAGTTGACATTTAATGCTTAAAGTTGGGTTTACGATATTGTAAATAACTTTAATGTTAGCAGTCTCAACTATTGATGACAAAACTTCATTACTTCTTTGTTTTTGTTTCTTTTAATCTTTAAAAAAACTATAATTTAACCAGAGTAAATGCTTAAATTTAAAGTTTTCCACAGATTCTTTGTGGTCTACCATCTTGGGAAGGTGATAGATTTACGATGAGGTAAAAATGATTTTAGCAGTACAACGATATAAAAATATTTATTTACTATTAGTTAACTATTCAATATACGTATTAAGTCTTTTCTCGATCTTTTCACATTATTCTTATTTTTATACTGTATTTTAATAAACAGTACCCGACTACTTTTAAGTCGTAATAATAATAATACAATATAACATTCTATGAAAGACTCACAACATTGTTAAATAAAATATATAGATGGCGACAGAAAATGACATGTTTGTTCCAATAGTTGAAAAATGAGTATATGAGGTTCATGTTTCGATATCAAACTGAAGATGCATTATTACTCGTAGTAACGATAAACATCTAAATAATATGATCTAGCACTTTTGTGGGTTCGAACACTAATGTAAAGTTTCTATATCTTTATTTTGTTTTATGTTGAGGTCATCACGTAGATCAAAATTGTGTAGCTGTTTATACAACACCATAATTTTAGTGAATAATGTATGATTTGATGGAATATATTTTAATTAGTAAAATTATGTCCACACTGCCACTTTAAACTTACTGATTGTGTGTTACACAGTAGATCAGGTATTAAATACTCAAGCCGGGCTAGGCTTGAATCAGTTAATAATTGTTTAGTTGGATTAATGTTTATAGGTTATATTCATCAACGTCAAACGTAAATTTGATTTTTTTATTTTTTACTTCTGATAATGTTAAGGATTCAGATGGTTTAATATCAAAAGTTAGTTTTGTTTAACACATTCTAAAAGAATTGGGATTAATTATTTCTACTTAAAAAACGTCAGTAACATAAAGTTACATTTTTATTTCATGCTGTAAAATCCTACTACAAAGTAAGTACCCTAAATTTTAAGAACTGTTCGAAGCCGTTTATTCCTATAACGATTTCTTGTAATAACTTCTCCTTTAAGACTTGTTAGTCCATTTTCTTGCCAAATTAGATCACTTTAATGCAAATTGTTTGTGATTTTCGCATTAAGTAGCAAACCCTACTAATGTTACCAATTTCCTCTACTCCTTTTTTGCGTGTATTCTATCCAACCACACTTGATTTCCTCAAGAATTTCATCTGTTTAGAATTGCTAATTTTTTAACGCCAAAGGAACCGAACAAAAAGATCAAACACATCCTATAATCACCAATACCCGCTAAGCTAACTAACCACTTGGATTATACCCGTCGTGATTATGCAGTGCCCGAGAGCAGTTCCAGAGAAGGAGAAAATGTCCGGGGAGCAGAAGAAGGTCAATGACGCGGCTCACAGAGGCTGACGCAGAACGTCCGCTTCTGTTCTAGTCGCGTAGGATCTAGAGCGGCCAATTCCTTTGAACAGACTCTTCAGTTTTACCGCCATTCAGAGTAAATGTGTGCGGACACCCGGCAACTTTCCCCCTTGTGTGCTCCAATGTCTCCGGCGGGAGTTGTCATCCTACACCCACAACTCCTTTAAACAGACTCTTCCGTTTTAACGCCATTCAGAGTAAATATGTGCGGACACCCGGCAACTTTCCCCCTTGTGTGCTCCAGTGTCTCCGGCGGGAGTTGTCATCCTACACCCACAACTCCTTTAAACAGACTCTTCAGTTTTACCGCCATTCAGAGTAAATGTGTGCGGACACCCGGCAACTTTCCCTCTTGTGTGCTCCAATGTCTCCGGCGGGAGTTGTCATCCTACACCCACAACTCCTTTAAACAGACTCTTCAGTTTTAACGCCATTCAGAGTAAATGTGTGCGGACACCCGGCAATCTTTCCCCCTTGTGTGCTCCAGTGTCTCCGGCGGGAGTTGTCATCCTACACCCACAACCCCTTTAAACAGACTCTTCAGTTTTAACGCCATTCAGAGTAAATATGTGCGGACGACCGGCAACTTTCCCCTCTTGTGTGCTCCAATGTCTCCGACGGGAGTTGTCATCCTACACCCACAACCCCTTTAAACAGACTCTTCAGTTTTAACGCCATTCAGAGTAAATATGTGCGGACGACCGGCAACTTTCCCCTCTTGTGTGCTCCAATGTCTCCGACGGGAGTTGTCATCCTACACCCACAGCTTCTTTTAACAGACTCTTCAGTTTTAACGCCATTCAGAGTAAATGTGTGCGGACACCCGGCATCTTTCCCCCTTGTGTGCTCCAGTGTCTCCGGCGGGAGTTGTCATCCTACACCCACAACTCCTTTAAACAGACTCTTCAGTTTTAACGCCATTCAGAGTAAATATGTGCGGACGACCGGCAACTTTCCCCCTTGTGTGCTCCAGTATCTCCGGCGGGAGTTGTCATCCTACACCCATGTAGAACGGGAGGATACCCTGACCCGATCTCTATACTGCAGGATGACTTATACACACCCAGAAGTAAAGTTATATAATTAACTTAGTGACGTTATAATTGCATGAGTAAAATCATCAACGATTATAAACATTTAGAGTCTCTAGCGATATAAGTTTGTATATACAGGATAGGATACTTAGACTTATTTTGTGAATCAGAAAACACAGTAAGTACACCGAGTTCAGTGTCCGTTATACTTTAAGTACCATATGGATAAATATATGAACACAAAAAGAGCAATCTGAAGTAACACGTGGTCTAATTCAGAATTTAAATCCGATGATAAGAATAAGTGAAAACAGATAATGTTTCATAATGTAAAGAACGATGAAACAAGCCCGTCATCTGATCACAACATGTTTAAGTGAACTAAACGAGTACTTGATGAACAAAGTTTTAAAAGACTGCTGAACATTCCAACCATTTACATTAAATTTGTATTTGTTCAAGGTTTATGTTTGTTTTTTTAGCTGTATTTAATGTTTTAATTCCTTATGAGCAATGCGAACAGAAATCATCAGAAACGAAACACTGACTAACGTGTATAGAAGTACATAGACCTGTCCTACAGTGGTTTTTCATGGTAAGAATAAACATACCTTTATTTCTTTCAAATACAGTTCAGAACTGTCCGCCGTAAAACAGACACACCAGAAACATTTTCACGGTTGAGTGGCCTAAATTGTAAAAGTTGAGAATTATTACATTTATTAAATCTTAAAACTTTGGGGAGAAAGAAAAATACGTGTCATTTACTGTTCCTCAAATTCTTAGACCGAAATTCTGTATCCAGAAACTATAGAGGTATTCTCTACTTTAATTTGACCCTGACACATTTTCACGGGTTACCTTTCATTCAGGCCTTTCTTGTTACTGCCTTATCTAATGTCTCAGGCCTTCCCACGGTACGATACTACCTTGTTGGAAGGTAATCATTTGTTTACTTCCTCGACTAATTATTACTTTGGCTACTCGACATTACCACAAAGACAATTAAATTATACCTCCCACAGCAGTTGGTATACTTTATTTTTATAGTTACGGCTTTGAGAAATGAATTTAAATTTTTTACTAAAAACTGACTTGGCCTTGTAGAAATCGTGTAGTCGTCTGTCTGTCTACTTTCTGTGCGATAACTGTTGATATCCTAAAGGTCCTAGAGTCATTAAACTTGGCACATTATGCAGTCTGATCCAAGAAAGAATTCTATTATTAATTTTTGAATCAAAACTAAGGCTAAAAATGAAATTATAGCCTTTTTGAATTGGTCTTATGGGTAGTTGAGAAATCAACAGAGTACACGACATTCTATCATGTGACAGTAACATTCGTGACCAAGATACGTTGTTGGGTTGATTGTGACTTTCGTTACGCTGTGGGCTTCTCGATACTTCGTTACATCGGTTTATGTTTTCATTAAAATGAAGTCTTTTAAAATTTGTACCGCCGGGCATTTGTGAAACCATTCAGAAATACTATGGCGATAACTGTTTCAGTACATAACATTACAACCATTATACACTACATTGTATTAAATGTTGTAACATTTTTTTTATTACGTCTTGACCTTCTTCTATATTATCCTTAGTATATGAGCCAAATTATTTATAACTGATTTTTAATTAAAATATTTTATACATTCATTTACTTTTCAACTGCAAAATGTTCTAAAATTTCACTGCTATAGCACAAAGCTAGAAACTGTATGTAGCCTACATTTTTTTATAAAATAAAACGTACCTCGAAATGTGGGGTTTTTGTAAACGCTTTTCCCGTTGTCCCTGAACAAAAATGTTTGATCCTGCTTCATTAAACGATGAAAAAAGCTTGTAATGTCATGTTACTATTGGGTCGTATCCACATATAGCATTGGCAATTTCAAACACGCGTCCATAACAAGTACTCAAACGAATAGAAATTCCGTAAAGTCCGGGGAAAGTCGATTTAGAAATTCTGGACCACCGGTAGCTATCCCAAAATACAATTTACAGTAAATCGTTTCTAAGCATGTGTTTAGTTCCATAGTTGATTGGCTGTGACCGCAGACCGCAGCACGTCCAGTGCGGTAGCGACACTTGCGGTCGACCGCAATAAATCTCTGACCCATGTCCGATTCTCACAGTCACTGTTTTCCAGGTGCGGGCATGAGGTACCACTGACTGAGTCTTCACGCACGACCACCGGTGAGTCCATAGCCTACACCAGTCATTGTAACTCTCTTAGGTGGTTCTAAAATGATAAGTTTGCTTATACACATTAAAGTGCATATTTATACCATGTGATTATTCTCAACATTAGGTTTTTATATTTAACATCATGTTTTATTACTTCTTTACCTTCTATCACAGTCAGTTTTCAAATTTTCTTGTGCAGAAGTAAACCAAGGAAGTCGGAATTCCTTTTTGAGCGTGGGTTCAACGTGAACTGTGTAGACCTCGCCCACCCGTACTGACACGCTTCTCGACATACAAGTTCCATTTGTACTCTGGTACTCTATTATCTACTTTAATAACCCTATAGTTCCCGAGGTTTTCTTTAGTAAGAAGGACATTTTCGTAACACTCTTTATCTTATCGAGGACCCACAAATACATTTCGGGTGTGCCTTAATTCGACTATGATCGGGTTTACTCAGTCGTGAAAAAAAGAAGGCGTGGGAACTATCCCACCCGAACGAACCAATGTTTTGCTTTTATATCGGTTTTCTCGGTACCTTTACTAGTATCTTTCTGTATATCATTTCTTGATCAAGGGATACAAGGGGCGAAGAAAGATCAGCAGTTGAAATATTAGTAGTGATTTGTCACAAATCTTTATTTGTCCAAAGAACTCGATAATGCACTTAATAAATTGTCCACAAGTAGCCATTTCGCACCAATTCCAAGGTGAGAAAGAAAAATAATTGTTCAGTTGTATGGATATACGAAGCTCAATGTAAATCTTAAGACAACAAAATAATAACTTTTATTTATGAAATTCTAAAAATTTCTTGAAAAACATATTTTATTCTAAAACAGTAGTTACGGAAAACTTTAAATTTTAAGCTGTTATAACAAGGTTGCCATAACGACGAAGAAATAAGAATTAGGCCTAGATCGAGTCCAGTTTTGTAATTTTCAGTTCCGTAAACAACCGAACCGTACCGGTAGGCTTCAATTACGTGACCGTCAGTTATTGTATGTGTCTGTGTCTGTGTCTCATAATAATAATAGGAAGAGTGCTTTGATAATAATGTTTAAATTAATATCGAATCGAATGAGCGCCTTACTGTTTTTTTTTTTTTTTATTGTTGACTAAATAAACCTATTTCAATACTGATTATCACAATACAGGGTATAAAATATGAATTCTATATATTTAGCATGAAATGGTGAACTTTCAAACAGACCAGATGCGGACTGTGGCATTTTCAGTAGAATGCTCGTTGGCAGATGATATCTCGGGTGCGGTGAACCGTCAACTGAAATGCTCTCCATGTTCTATGGTAACTGGCAAAATGTTAGTAGGGCGTTGCAGATCTTGATAAGGTATTCCTGTCTACTGCAAGCCATTATTTTGTCAAAGAAAATAAAACAAAGGTCATACTTTTTAAAACTTTTTACATTCATAAACTCTTGAGGCAAACGAGTCATAGGCCAATTTATTAAAACGCCATTGTTACTATTGCGCAAGTCTTTTTAATTCGTAACCAAGAAGAAAAATGCATGATCGATTATGCAATCTGTGTTAAATTAATTATGTGTAAAATAGTTTAGCGTTAAAATGTTCAAATAAAAAAGTATCTTTCTCCTCACGCACTCAAGTTACAAACAGCAAACAAAATATAAATATTTCATGTGTTAATTTAGAGGTCACATAAAAATCATTTTCTAATCGCGTACATTTATAATTACGCGTGATTTGTGTTGAAACTTCTTAAGTGTATTATCTCCCTCTAAAACTTACAAACATTTGTGTCTTTTAAGGGAACACAATTTTTAATCATCAACTGTTTGAATGGTGGTCATAAACGAAAAACTTTCGAAGATTTCGGAATATTTATTATTTACTTTAACCACTATGCACAGTCAATTGGCAAAACTTTATTTTTAAATTGGTTTAAACTAAACACTCAAACATAAGGTATTGCTTGTTACATGTATGTTTGTTTTATATAGTAAAAAGTTTTTTTATTTAATATTGCATTTGTATCCTTATTATTTATATAAAGGCAGGAGCATATCACACCGCGTGTCGCATAGCATGCAGCATTACACATTTATATCGCTCATTTTATCCTTTAGCGGACATATATACCTAGACATAATACAATATACAGAACAAAAATGTTTACATCCTCCCGGCAGATAAAAAGAATTGCGTTAGTCTACTGAGTAACAGGCATCAATGACGCTTAGCCTAATCCCATGGAGTGACATGCACCATCATCGAACTCACTGTTCCTCACTTATAAAAGAAGCTTCATGCAAAATTTCAAGACTATAAAAAGTCAGTTCGTTTTAGAGATGTGCGGATAGACAGACGGACAGACAGACGCAAATGAAATGTTTCCAGCGCCACGAAGGATGAACTTCCTTAACTTATTATTATCCTTAAGCTTATTGTCAGGCTTTAAGTGAATAATCGTTTTATGTGTGTGCTTGTGATTATCTCGTTTGCGGATTTAAAGAGTTCCTTTATGTCACATTTTATCATTTGTGGTTTACATTTTGTAAAAACTATTTTTTATGTTTTCCGATGATGGTAGTATTTTGATAATTTTAAAATTTTGCATTACACCAAATTTAAAATTAAAAAGATGTAGCCAGCATTAGTCTCACTTTATAAGTCATGTACTTTGAGGCAATCAATCGCATTGTAACATCATTTCTTACCAGTTACAAGTTTGTACGAGTACGATCCACCTTGCCCACGATAACTTTGGGACAGCGTACATAATTCTTTGTCACTCCTATGAAGAGAACTAGACGAAAACAAAACGAACTCAGCCAAGAACACAGATCCTGATAGGTAATTATTGGAAATACACAGAGCCATATTATTAATTTTACTAATGAACTGTAATTTTATGATACGCGTTTTTTTTTTTTTAACTTTGAATAATCCTAGAAGAAAGCATTTCTTTAAAGAGTCTTTACGTTTTACATAATACATCTAACTTTACTTATTTTTAATTAAATAGAAAAACTGGGGGCAGTGTGATGGAAATTTTATCAAAATCCACATATATTATCTGCATTTCATTCTTTTAAACTTTTAAATTACACAGAACAGCAAAACTTTCTCTTGTCAGAGGTAACAAGAAGGAAGCAGAGCCATAAAGAATTCCGTTCACTCTCCGGCCTATTCGCGGACGACTTTCATTTTTGCAGACAGCGAGAAGTGCCTAGAAGAGGTGCAAGTGGTGCGAGAGAGTTGTGGGCCACCGCCTAAGAGGCGAGAGGAGGGTCAGGGAGGGACTGGGCTGGACACTGACACTCCCAAGGCCACCTGGTTTATTGGCCGCTGGAAGCGATACTCCAACTGGAGCTGGATCCTGGAGTCGAGCTGGAACCAGATATTTGCTGGTGTGCAACAATTTAATCTACCATAAGTAATTATTGAGCTTTCGGGGTCTGCAAATGTCACCAGATAATCATACCAATCCGTCTGTCGAAACCTGCTTCATTACCTTGACACCTTGAGCACTTTCCTTCATTTCATCAAGATTTACAAGACACGTTCTTAAAATAAAAGCACTTTCAGGTTGATCATGATGACAGCATACTCCAAAGTTCAAAAAATTAACAACACATATTTTTAAAAGTTGAATATTTCTGATTTTTACGAACAATAAACAAACATTAAGACGCGAATGAAGAAGTAAATTAGGTCCAAAAACGAGTCAATTTAAGTTGCTTCGCCATGACAAAGAATTGGCAACGACGACTTGGTTGCGTACCACGAATTATACAGCACAGCACAAATGCATTCAGATATTAACCTACTTCATGTGTCAACTACTCGCATTGGGCGTTGGCCAGCTCGGTTACTTCACCGGTCACCGAGGTGACTGACTCGGTCTGGTTTGTACTTGTCTGCCGATCTTGGGCAATGTTTACCGGGACTGGGAGCGAGGCGGATCGCAAGGCCACTTTGTCAACTGTCGCTCGATCTGGAGTCAATTGTCGATATCGACGACAAATATCAGACAGTTCTGGTAACAATGACAAAGGAAATTTTACAGTAGACATAAACCAATGTTCAAACCATAGAAAATAATCTGTGTGAAGAATAAATCCATACAATCGACAGAATATTACACTGAAGGAGTTATTGCAGAGACGGACGGAATGGCCGTTCACCTTCTGTCCCCAAAATCAACAGAGTTCTTCCTTGGTTAAGAGGAACTTTTATATCACGTTTCAGATTTCTAGAGCGTTTCTGTCAAGAGTTACCGCAGAGACGGACGGAATGCCCGTTGACCTTCTGTCCCAAAATCAACAGAGTTCTTCCTTGGTTAAGAGGAACTTGTATATCACGTTTCAGATTTCTAGAGTGTTTCTATCAAGAGTTATCGCAGAGACAGACGGAATGAGCGTTGACCTTCTGTCCCCAAAATCAACAGAGTTCTTCCTTGGTTAAGAGGAACTTGTATATCACGTTTCAGATTTCCAGAATGCTTCTGACAAGAGTTACCGCCCAGGCTCAAAAACAACGGCACGATTGTAAGGATCGCCATGTTGGGTCCTTATCATTCATATTAAGTGTTAAGGCGTGTTTTGGAAAACATCTAGTAAATAATAAACTAATATATAAAGGCACTGACTACCTTAAATGTGGTATGTGGTATTTTTTGTTCAAATAAAATCCAGTTATAGTATATTTACTGTCGATTTATCAATTTGAGTTGTATCTTTTAATATATTATTAGATGAACCTGTATCCCTATATTATAAACACGAATATATTCTATTATGATTAGTGATAGAGTTCGCTTTTATATCACTGAGCAAGATTTGTTATGCCGTCTATTATATTACTTTATGGCACAGCCTCGCTTAAGATATGTGTCTATAGCAGATATAATAATGCCCTTGAAGGGAAGGAAAGTCAGTTATAACCTTCTTAAGAAATAATTAACATACAAATTAATTATTTAATATTTGGCTAGAACTGCGAAGCTTGTTTTATCATTGCAATCTAATAAGAACTGTTCCACATTGCGAACTAGCATTTCTTTTGCTGGAAAATTCAAAATTATTGATTTGGTACAACATGTGAGGGTCTAATAATTCTTATAATACATTTTACAAATAGGGTTTACTGAGTACAGAAAGCAGTCTAATTGCTCGTAAACCCGGCCAATATGTGTTTTTTACCTTTGCGAACAATCCGGGGGAAAGCCGCTCACTCGTAGCAATACCTCTCACACGTACGATGCTGTTATACTCGGCAGTAAACTAAATCATCGGTGGCAGATGCACTGTACCGGGGAAATGAGTTAAGAGGCCTATTAGAAGAAACGGCGACCGGAATGTTCGCTTTCTAACGGCTTCTGACGTTGATAAGACTGGACCAGAAAGAGAAGCGATGCGAGAATCAAGGTCAATCGGCGCGGTGGCAGCGCCAGATACACGCACGCACGCCCACCCACGCGTGCCAGGACCAGGTGTTATCTCTAGCAGATCTGCCTGACTTTCACAGGTGACCTTGAGCGCAAACTGGTCGGCTGCACCCGTCATTATTGTTAAGATGATGCTGAAAGCTGTTGGCGTGGGTGTCGAAATAAGAGAGAGTGCAGATTGGAGAAAGGAAGGTAAACAGGGTTTGATTTTTGAGGCAAGTGGGTGATCAAAAAGGTGTTACAAATCTTTCGCAATTAAAGGAAAGCAGAAGTGCTGGGAGGCTTGCCTATTTTAAAACGCCAACAGGATGTTGACTTGCAAGGAGGTTTAACATGTATTTTGGACACAAGACATAAAATTCCTAAAAATCTCACTTCGGAAACTCATTTTGCCATCTTCTTAGAATATTCAAATCTACATAATCATATTTATTCACTCCAAAATTAACTACAATTACAGTAATTTCTGAACTTCTAGTAACATTCCCCGTACAGAACATATGCGGGGATCAATCCAGATGGCACTCTTCTCCTAGGACCGGAATCGGGTCTTCTTCCTTTGTTCACTGAAACTTAAATTGTACTTCGTAGTATACAAAACCTCATTAATAATGTTTAGAGTGACATAGTTTAGTACTTAAAGATTTTTAAAGGCTTGGTTTGGGCTAACGGAATTTCTCAACTAATATTTCAGGTAAAAATTACAATATATATGTAAGAGCGTTAGCAATGAGAATTAGAAAGGCTAAATACAAACAAACAGTATTAAGTCCAGACATCTCCTGATCACAAATAAAAGTGTATTATGCCTAGAATCATTGTGAATAAAACTTGCAAATCAACATTGATTAGTAAGCTTCAATCAAATGACATGTCCTGCAAGCGAACCGTCGCCTCTGCTACTACACAACCTACTCACCCAACACCACCTGAGTGAAGCTCTCGTTCGCTCATAAATTCAAAGTTTTCAAACCTCTTCGTTTCAAACCAGACAACACTAAAACAGAAACTCGAGTGACTGTTTTGCGTGCAGTTTACAGTAAGGTTTCATCGGAAAATAGTGTTTACAGTTGAACAAAAAGTTAAGTATTGTGCATGGGCCATTGCTTTTGATAACATTTCACTCAGACACTTCAGCTACCCTCCCACACCATCAATAATTACATAAACGAATTTATTTTTTGAAAAGAATAGCTTAGTGAAAAAGTACTCTCGAACTGCACGTGAGGAAAGAAAAGAACTGGTATACGCTTTATTGCTCCGCCCACCTCGTAAACCAACATCGCCGAGAGAGACAGGACTAGCAACTGGACTTCCCAAATCTTGAATGCTGAGATTTTAACATGTACAACTATTTTGTTCCTACAGATTAATCTTATGTGCCATGTTTTCCAATAATTTTCTCACCTCCAAAACACATTGCTTCTAGAACATAGAACGCGTGAAAGTTCAAAACATGAGACAACACATACGAGCCATGTCCGGAAGCGGAAGTTGTGATCTAGACGCTGTAGTGATACAGACAACACCTGAGGCTGCAGAGGGAGGTATCTGTTGGGCTAGGTCAGTGTCTAGTGACAGGTGACCATCTGGTGCTGGGGCCCCTACCGTGTGTCTGGGAGCCAGCAGTCAGGTCTAGCAGCTGTTGTCTTCAGTCGTGCAAGTCGATAACCTCTCGTAATGTCCATTATGGTATTATAAAACCAGTTGTGGACCTGTTGAATACTGGAAGTTCTTTTCGATGTCTTCTCCTTACTTTCTGTAAACACTAATCACATCAATCGTGTCCAGTTCACAATAGGAAGCATTTTCTTTTCTCACTAATACGAAACCGTTATTTCGCTATAGACATTATTCTTGTTCGATGTGTCTACTAAACCAGAGCGTGATGTTTGAGTTGCCTCTGTTGACACCTAGAAGCATCCATTCACTCATGGTACTGTATGACAACCTGGAAGAGTAAGCCTGTAAGCCTGCATTAGTGAGAGTATAGTTTTAAAATGCTAATTCAACCGGATTGACAATCTCACGCGAAAAACTGCTTTGCTAGTACAAAAAGAGTAAGCCTCGTGGTTTTATTAAAGGTTATATCATACGCAGTATCCACGGACTAATTACGAGGAGGCCTTCCTGTGTTTTTGTATATACTCAGGTTTTGCAGCATCTCCTTGACGTAGGAGACATCTGAGAGGAACTATTACAAATTCTTCTCTAGCTGTCCCAGAGCATGTTCTAGTTGAAGAGGTTCTAGTTGAATTTTGCGATATATCGTTACAATTCATGGTCAAATTAGTTTTGGCTTCCAGTCCGGCTTGGAGTAATGGCCAAGAAGAAGTTCAATTTATGTTGAAAATTTTTGTTTTCGCCAGAACGAAGAAGCAGCCGTTAAGGAGGGATTTGATGCCAGACAGCTTTCAATTGCAATAAGCGAATTATTATCAAAAGTCAAAAGGATTTTTACTTTTAGACCATTACAGAAATTGTACAAGTCTTTTTATGTCTATAACATTGCATTCACCGTCAGCTTTTGGGACAAGCCTTTTTTATCCAACAAAGTTAAATTGTTTTATATGATTTTTATATTGTAACTGTAGTTTTTATAATGCATGTGGCAGTTTTAGCTTGCGATATGAAAGTACCATTATTTTGATATTCCTGATGAATTACATGAAGTAACAATCTTATCTTTTGCAGATTTCGAGTTCTTTACATACTCAGGCTGGCTGATAGGAAACACCTCACTACAGATCTAAGGTAAGCTACATTTTGTTAAACGATCAAATTATTAAAATTTTATTAAAATCAATATTTTATTTGTGTAAAAAGATCGTCGTGTTTCCTGTGTTAATATGTAATATTACCATACATTCTGTACTGAGTTTGAACAATTAATTTAAATATCTTCTAATAAGCTTCTATTTAACGAGAGTTTTACAAGGGTATGTGCTCAATGAATTAGTCGACACCCTATTGCCAAACAACAGCCACAGGAATTTGTGTCTATCCTGATATAAGTAATGCATTACTTTTCGTAAAGGCGAACCTAGTACTAGAGTGAATGGTGTTTGACTGGTCTTGAAGGTCTGCTCCAGTCAATTTGAAAAGCACTAAACAAGGCTGGAGAAGGTTACATTCCTCCACCTTCCGAACATTTCTGATAGGCACCAAGCTCCTAAACCAATTGCGTATAACAATCATTTTTCATCATTCCATCCCATTCTTACTTCTCGTTCTGATCTGTAACCGCAAACAAGAGGCCCTGATACTGCTGAGTCTACACGGACGGTGGGGTTTCCCTGGTCTCGCTCCTCTCCCAGTTATCTCGTGATCCGTTGTGACCGGAGCCGCAAACTGAAGGAGCCTTCGTACTGCTGAGTCTACACGGACGGTTGGGTTTCCCTGGTCTCGCTCCTCTCCCAGTTATCTCGTGATCTGTTGTGACCGGAGCCGTAAACTGAAGGAGCCTTCATACTGCTGAGTCTACACGGACGGTTGGGTTTCCCTGGTCTCGCTCCTCTCCCAGTTATCTCGTGATCTGTTGTGACCGGAGCCGTAAACTGAAGGAGCCTTCATACTGCTGAGTCTACACGGACGGTTGGGTTTCCCTGGTCTCGCTCCTCTCCCAGTTATCTCGTGACCCGTTGTGACCGGAGCCGCAAACTGAAGGAGCCTTCATACTGCTGAGTCTACACGGACGGTTGGGTTTCCCTGGTCTCGCTCCTCTCCCAGTTATCTCGTGATCTGTTGTGACCGGAGCCGTAAACTGAAGGAGCCTTCATACTGCTGAGTCTACACGGACGGTTGGGTTTCCCTGGTCTCGCTCCTCTCCCAGTTATCTCGTGATCCGTTGTGACCGGAGCCGCAAACTACGGGTGTCAGTGCGTGTTGTTATCGGTCGACTCTGCTGGAGCCCACGCCCCTCTTACAATATATATATATATATATATATATATATATATATATATATATATATATATATATATATATATATATATATCTCGTGACCCGTTGTGACCGGAGCCGCAAACTGAAGGAGCCTTCGTACTGCTGAGTCTACACGGACGGTTGGGTTTCCCTGGTCTCGCTCCTCTCCCAGTTATCTCGTGATCTGTTGTGACCGGAGCCGTAAACTGAAGGAGCCTTCATACTGCTGAGTCTACACGGACGGTTGGGTTTCCCTGGTCTCGCTCCTCTCCCAGTTATCTCGTGATCTGTTGTGACCGGAGCCGTAAACTGAAGGAGCCTTCATACTGCTGAGTCTACACGGACGGTTGGGTTTCCCTGGTCTCGCTCCTCTCCCAGTTATCTCGTGACCCGTTGTGACCGGAGCCGCAAACTGAAGGAGCCTTCGTACTGCTGAGTCTACACGGACGGTTGGGTTTCCCTGGTCTCGCTCCTCTCCCAGTTATCTCGTGATCTGTTGTGACCGGAGCCGTAAACTGAAGGAGCCTTCATACTGCTGAGTCTACACGGACGGTTGGGTTTCCCTGGTTTCGCTCCTCTCCCAGTTATCCCGTAACCCGTTGTGACCAGAGCCGCAAACTACGGGTGTCAGTGCGTGTTGTTATCGGTCGACTCTGCCGGAGCCCACGCCCCTCTTACAATGGCGCTGTTCTCGCTCCTCTACCAGATATCCCGTGACCCGTTGTGACCAGAGCCGCAAACTACGGGCGTCAGTGCGTGTTGTTATCGGTTGACTCGGCCGGAGCCCACGCCCCTCTTACAATGGCGCTGTTCGCGGTTACGGCAGTAAATAGATCAGCCTGTAATGAGTGAGCGGCGCCAAGGACTGTGAAGTGGCGTAACTTGTACTGACGAAACAACTGCTGGTCTAGCTTTGCGTTTAGCTTTGTCCACTGTTCCGGTACGGGGGTTAATTGGATTTGTGGGAATATTGACGTGAATAATTTAATTCTGGAGCAGCGGTAACAAAGTATTGAAGTATTGATCTATATAACTAGTAAGTTATAATCTTCGTGGATGTCAGCTATGGGTGAAATAGAGTATTAATTCTACGAGCTTTTGGTGGATACTTTAGTGGAATGGTCTTTGTGATGGACTAGCTTAAAAACCGCAGGCTATTCAAGACAATTATAAATCAATAACCTTTAATATACTATATTATTCTGCATAGCTCCAAGTGATACCTTTACTCCTCTGTAACCCTTCTTCTTTTTAATATGTCCCTGCAAAAAAATCATTACTATTCAATATCATGATAAATAACAAAACCCCTTTATCCTGCTGCAAATTATCAACCTAACAAAAGAATTCTGAGTATTTATAATGATTACAATTGTTTTGCGTGTCCGAGTACACAGTGCTAGGAGCAAAGGCCATACATGTCTTTACAAAATATTTATAATATGAATGGTGTTCCAAGTGTGGTATTGTGGGGGTAGAAAAGTTTTAGATCAGAAGCAAGCAAGGATGCATACTGTGTACACATCAAACAGGTATTGGTTGTGTAATATTTGTTCAAAGAGAGACGCTCGACTTTATACAAAACACACTTTATAGCGAGTTGTCCTTTTCTATGAACAGCAGTTGAAAATATAAATGAAGTCGGTAAGAATGAACGGCTTAGGATATAGGTAGTCCAAAACGCTTCGTCTTAAAAAAAATATCACTAATTTGTCAGTAACGTATGGTTGAAAAAACATTAGAGACAGTGTACCCCTTCCAAACTGTACAGTATAACGACACTAGACAGAGGTATTGACTGTTGACAGAACATGTTCCCTGCATTTTGCGGAGGTTAACTGCCATACCTTAACTGTTCCACTGTATTTTGTCCTTGATTTATACTCAATCTCTCAATCAGGATTTGAGCAAAACAAAATGTTGTGATGTTGTCAGTTTGTACCAAAGGCTCTGCTTTTTACAAATAACAAAAATAACTTTAGATAAGACGCATTGTTTTTCTATTTAACTTTCAGAAATTAAAATCCAAGAAAGGTCAAGAAGCATCGAGCGAAGTTTATAACCCGCAAGTACTACTACTTCCTGAATTTCGGACTCGTTATATTGAGGAAGCATAACCTTCCGGTACTGGTTATCAATCCCAGGTGTGGAGATTCATTTAAACCTCGAACAATCCCTAAACTCCTGGAGGATTTTTATTGAATCCAACCTCAATAATTTAATTAAATTGTGTATTTTATTACATTGGTGTAACTGGTCGCTTTTTCAAGAGCTATTTTCTCGTTACAGCATAAATAGATGTTTCTAAATTATAGATGTGTTCTGTTTAAATGAGTTCACCTGTTATTAGTCCGGACATTCTAATTTCACATTCCGTAAGAAGCCACTAAACATGTCTTTCTTTCTCACACTAATTTGAAAACAACGATTGTTTTCTCCCTAATAACTAATCACCCCTTGGGCTGGAACCTCGGCGCTCTTCCAAACACAGTGAAGGGGCAAGTGTCCTCAGCTCCGTTTAGTAAAATACTCCCCGCTGCAACGAGTACAGTTCAGTATTCAATGCTTGAAGTAACAGAACAATCTTATGTTTCTGTTAGTATTTAGTGCTATCGTTATACGTTACGTTTCGAGGATTTGAATGTATCCTCTTCGTCAGGTAGGAGGATGGGGTATTAATACATACAAAAATAAACAATAGAAAAAAGGGAACAAAAAGGGTTCAAACATACACGAAAGTTGTTTGGAGTCCAGTCCAGGTATTGTCGAAGAGTACCCTCCCACCTGACAAAGAGGATAGCTTCCATCTTTGAAACGTTCTGTTATACCTTTTGTAACAAACATAACGATGGTAAACGTCCGAAATCCTAAGATCCTTTCAAACATCTATCGTCAATAGCAAACGCCAAAGAATGATTTAATGGCATTAATTTAAATTTTATCGTCATCTTCAATTATCACAGTAAAAGAAAATTAAACTTTAATTATTTCAACTCGATGAATTTATGGAAGACCATGATGATTGCTAATTTTTTAAAGTCCTCCCTGAAAATTCATTCAAAAAACTTATTCTATAACCTTGTATTCACATGAATTTCATCATAAACTAACTATCCTCAGTTACGTTATATTAGCTACAGTTGAAACATAAATACTTACAAAAGACCCAATGATCACAATGCGATCTTTGTAACAGGCCTAGTGATACCTTGACGGGAGCTTTAGCGACTTCTGATGACTTGTCCTGGTTACTAACAGTACGACGCGACGTCTAGTTGAATTGTCTTTATGAGTCTGTCCTTGTAGAATAATAGAAAGAGAAAGATAGAAACCACTGAATAATCTTTGAGGCTGATAATTTGTCAGTATTTGGAGCAAGGACACTAATTGAGAAATTATTAAGTTTGGAACGATGATGTGACTTTCTCTTGAGGGCGGTGCCGCCTGACGTGTTAGCAGCAGCCATCCCGGTGTCCTAAGGGCCTTGAACTTGTCCTTGACCTCCGGGTCATCTCGCTTTCTCTCACTCTCTCCCTCAGCACCGACCCTCTCTCAACTCCAGGTGTCACTCTCGCTGCTTCCGTACCTTAGCACCTTCTGCCGACGTGTAAACAAATCATGGTTTCACTAAACACCGATTTTCCTTGTGAACAAGCCCCTAAGCGAAACTCTCTTTCTCCCTGAGTTTTAAACAACACTGCAAATAAACGCTCCATTGATCCACTAAAACGTACTGCTACTTTCCTTATTGAATACAAAAAGAATTACTTTCCCGCTCTTGCTCCTGTTTGATTCGGTTTTTTCAGTTTTGTTGTTGTTGTTTAGTACTACGATGATATTTTATCTTATCTGAGGATCAGAACTCGATAATTGGCTGTTCCTCTTACTTAATGAGACGTAAAAGTAAGTCATCATTTCCAGGCTTCCAAGCAAATTAAAACATCGCAATAATGTTTAAAAGATCTGGATATTGGTAATTGAATACATTAATACTATTAAATCTTATAAACTTCAGGTTTCAGGCATAGATTTGTCAGATGTACATTTCTCAAGGCAAATAGTTCGTTATACTATATAAAAGGCAAAGCCCTCGCTCACTCAGCTCTCCCATTTCTCTCGGAGATGCACGAATCGAAATTTGACATGACATTTACATTTAGTGTGATTATATAAGTGGAAAATCCTTAAAAAATAATGATAATTTCTAAGAGATTCAAAATAACATTCAAATTTCTGCTTTTCCCATAGTTTAACAGTAATAACTTATCAAACTGCTATAAGAACCAACATAAACTACGAATCTGTTCGAAATAATAATACGGTTCGTTCGGTGTAAACTTTAGAGAGAAATACAAATTTCACAAAGTTTGTACATTGGGATTTTTAGAAAGGCAAAATTTTTAGTAATAAAATTGCTTCAATTGTCCCAAAACCTGTGATGAAACGGAGACCATTAAATTGGAGTTTATAAACTCCATTATACATTCTAATTAAAAGCTTAGAAAAAGGATATATATATATATATATATATATATATTACTCACAATTGAATTGTGAATTGATACTCGATACTGTTGTTAGCAGAAATTAGAAAATCGATAAATATGTGCAAGAGTGGTAATTTCTCATTCTTATGGCATTTATCATTTTGTTTTTTTTTCTACTTACTCGGTTACACTGCGATTATCGAACATCTACAGGGAAACACGCCGTGGCATAGGAGTAAGGCTACAGCTCCATAACCGACAGGTAACGGGGTCGATTCCTAGGTCAGTAAAAATCTTCAAATGGGTTTACACCGTTTCCTCTTATAAATTTTTCGGATAACTGATAAAACTTTGACTGACGTAGAAGGAATTCTTTAAAAATTAAAAACACACTAGTTATCCCTAAGTCACATAAATGAGAAATCATAATTTTAGAGATCACATTTTTTCTATAACCCACTAAATCATTTGCTTATTTCTTGTTTGTTCCTGTTCAGAATATGTCACTAAATTGTGCATGACACAGATCAGTAATCTTTACTAACATCTACAATTTATATTACCTGACTGACTCATTTTGATATTTCAGAAAATGCCTTCTCGACCAAACCTCATACTTTGCACCGTCATTCCTCATAGGCGTTCACTACTCATATGTACCGCTTATCTTTTCGCCTTCTGGACTACTTAATTGAAAAGTCTTTAAATATTTTCTATGAGGCTTCACACAGCCAAATGAAACATCTAAAACGATTCAAGAAAAGTGAATAAACTCCTATATCAAAGCACTCAACTTATTTCCACTCACCAATTTGAAAATATTTAAATATCAAAGATCAGTACTATAAGCCTTTGTGCAAACAGGTGATATTCCATTAAACATTTTTAGTTTGGAATGAGTGGGAATTGCGTATCATTGTTCTTCCGAATCCTCCTCCATCTTATAAGAAAAGGTTATACTGTAGGCTACGTATAAAGTTAACTCCTATCTGGCTAATGGATACACCGCTGCAGTCTTAGACTAAAACCAGGAAGTGAATGATCGGCTGCAGCCTACGGCGGGCTGAAAGTGGAGCATGACTGTGAGGAATGTGAAGTAATAATGAGTGACCAAGGCAGGTCTGGCCGCTGTCACTTTTACTGCGGCCACAGCCTCTGCAACCTGCTCAGCAACTGCAGCTCTGCGCGTACCTACCAGTATCGCTAGTGGCAGACTACGTTTCCTTACTCCTTTTCCTTTCAAGGAATAAGGTATCCTCAGTGATATAATACTTCTACTTGAAGAAAAATTGATTTGGATATTTTACTCTGTTCTAACTCCGGCTAAAAATTCATAAAACAGTATCCATTTCTATTCAATGTGAAAATTAGCAAATATCCAGGACTTCACCTTGTAGATGCCTAAACAATAATCTCATATTTTATCGTTGGAAATCGAAGATAGTTGAATATTACGTATCACAGGTAAAGTGTTCTAAACATATGGACTAAAGTTTCAATAAATAGTTACAAAGACTAGACTACAACAAATTGTCTTCTATTTATTCCTCAGCTCGCATTACGTAACCTCTATCTATACCAACTTCGTCATAGTAATCTAATTTTACAATACTGTTTTTATTTTCCGTCCTCTTACACACAAACTTGTGTGAGAAGCGGTCTCTCTCGGGAAAAACCTCAAAACATTTGTATAAGAATTTAATACAGTCTTATACACGACGCTCTATAAATATATTACTAGAGCAGACAATTTATGTAACAGATTCGTTACTTTTATGTAATGGCTGTAGCTTTAAATTTTACTTCTACATATCTATCAACATTTCACCTACCACGTTTACATCAAAGGAAACAGGATTAACATTATTAAAATACTAATAAATTATGATTTCATTAATATATCATAGTTTTAATATAAAAATTAATTATTTTACAAGGGACGAATTTAAAAATATCATAAGGCGTATAATATACAATTAAAACTAAATTCAATAGATCATAAAAATGCCGTTTAAAGCTAAAGTTGTTAACACTAACAACAGTGGGATCCTACACTAAGTAAAATACGTATATAAGAACGTTATTTGAACTGTAATTTTACTGCAAGAAGTAATAGCTTATCGTTCGGGACTGCATGTGTTTCGTTTTGTAGCTCTGGCTAACTTACTTGCAGAGCGTTGGCGAAGCGTACCACGCGAGGGAAACATCACTTATATCCGTGTGCAAGTCCGTACGGTGTCTCATAAACGAACTGACCTACAAACATTGTTCCAGAATAGTGCATATAAACTGTGGATTTTGGCTGAGCGTCATTGACGCCTATCACTCAGTAGGCTGACACAAGTTCTCTTCTGTCTGCAAGAAATCTTGAGAATGAAATTCGGTATAGACTTGAAATTGTGCATGCACCATCAGCAAAGCCTGTTTATGTCGTATAATGTGGAAATATAGAATATAAAATATAAATTTATAAAAAGCTAATTTCAGATTGAATTAAGCAACTGGCCTTAACCAACTAAGTCAATTTTACAGTGTTATTACCTAACAAGTCCGACTTGCTAATTTGTATATTCAAGTCCGGTTTATGTGATGAACAATTAAACTGAAGCTGAAACTGATTAAAGTAGTTTTGTGTTAACGAGGAGAAATCGTTCCGCCTCGGGGACGTGGAAATCGAGGAAATGCGTGTTTTACAGCTGATACCGGCTATCGATATGAGTCAGGTCTCAACTCGTTGGTACTAACTGATCGATATCTAGTCGGGACTGACTTACCTCTTTAGTTAATATTCAAGAATACAAACTCAACAGTAATACAAACTTCTCGGGACAATGATCAATTTTGCCCCTTTTAGGATCATATTCAGAACACTGTCAACGTCTCTGCTCGACATAATTGTCACTCAATTAAAAGTGTCACACAACAACACAGTACATAAACTAACACACACAGTATGATTCCTAATAGAGTGAAACGTAAAAATGTTATGGTACTAAATTAACAAGCACTATCGAACAATATGAGTATACTGAGAGTTTATAGAGTAAGAAGTACTTTTACATAGATTGCTTACTGTGATTTGATTACATTTGATTTAACTATGAACTTACGATAGCAAGAAATATAATATGAATACAGACTAAAATTAAGACTTGACAACTGAAAGACGATTATGCTAAACCTAGAAACGTTAAAAAATTTACAAGTAATAAAGAAAATCAACATTTTAAATACATGCAAGTCGAAAAGAGTTTAAGATCTTTAAACCTTTACACCTCTTATATTTATAGAATTATTAAATTTCCAGTTTGTTTTATTAATAGAGACAACATTTATAACATGACATAGGCTTACTGCACGTAAGAATATAATTTTCTTATCGGCTGACGTTCTAATAAATACATATATTACTTGAAAGTGATATAAGATTACTTGTATTTATTATTTTTATTAAATATAAATATATTTAATAAAAATAATATATGTAAATATATATATAAATATAAATATATTAGATATATAATAATTTCGTATCATGAATAGTAAAAAAAAACATAATTGTATGCTGTTATCAATGCGCAACAATTAAAAAACGATAAAATACAGATGATAGACAGGAACTACTGTTCACAGCGCGATCTGATGGCCAGGACTAGTATTACTATTGACGGGGCTTAACGCAAAACTAGCTAATTCTGTTGTGGTCATAATTAATAACTTAGTGAGAGCTCAAAATTTGAATTGTCATTGATTTACAAAATTCAGAACATAAGTAGTAGCTTTATTTTACTTGAACATTTCATTTGTTTTGATTGCTTAATCACAAGAGAAATTCAAAATATAACTCACTCAAACTTAAAGCATAAAAGGGTTAACCCTCAAAATATGCCGTGAATATACTTTTTACGTGAAAGTAGCCTAAACTATTCGGCTAAACAAATCACCATCATACCACTACTTCTAGTACTATCTTACCACTAATACTAGTACTATCATACCATCCAGCTAAAGTCAATTGCCATACTCAATATGCCATTACACGTATGTTTAACGTACTTATTGGTGTCATGGTTCTTCCTGGCACGAGATGGTAATTTGTAGAGTAGTGAAAATAACTTCAACTTGGAGGTATTCCAGAAAAACAGTCGGCGGTTCCGCTGTTTATCGAAATTTTAGTAGTCCAAAGGGTATGGGTTTCAATACAATTAAAAGAATGTATTGAAAACTGTTTTCAACTAGAAAAAGACCTTTTTCTAAATATCCAGAACATGATTGAGTGGTGAATGGATTGCACTTGGTTTGGGACCAATAAAATCAAAGAACGGAATCTCTGTGGGAACTACCATCGGTGTTTATAATAAATACTTGGTAAGAAAACTGTTAATCTATGAACAAGGCAACTCTCATTTGCCCTCAAAATACTCTACAGAGTGAAGCATAAGACATCCTCGACCATCTTGAAATCCGCCATGTTGGATTTGGGTAGAAATTCTTTAAAAGTGTAGGGAGTAATGTGACCATATTGTACTGCCTCATTCTAAATCATATAATTTTGAAATATGTTTTAAGAAATCTCTACTGATGTAGGAGTTATGGCTTATGGCATATAAGGATTTGGAGTTTAGACTTCAGAAACCATAACTCCTTCATGAATAAAGATCTTAAAACAAATTTCACATAATAAGGCAGTTCAAAATTATGTGTCACTTGACTCACTTTTCATTTGAAAAATTTTTATCCAAATCCAAGATGGCGGATGTACAGATAGCAGCCGCTCCTCTCTACAGATACCCCATATCAGGCACCATTTTTATTCCTCGCGCCGTTAAACTTTTAGAGGGATGAAGCAAGGCTTTTGTCTCACCTGTACATTGAATTAACGTTCCAATCTTTAAAAATGTGTCAAACAATGTTCAATCATGTCAGAATAAAGTGTTTATTACTCATTTGATGGTTTTGATATAAAAAGACGTAGAAAAAGTAAGAGTGAAGTATTAAAAACTCACTCTTTACATTGGAAAATACAATATTGTAATATATTGCCGTACTGGATAAGTAACTTCAATGATATAGGTACAAAACGCTTATGTAATAGAAATAACTAAAATCCTCGTTAAAACAATATCAATTCGATCTTTTTGCGTGTTAACTATTTGCGTGTTTTTTTTTAATAGTCTGGTTTTATTATTCTTACCGAAAAAGGACAACAATTATTACAGATAAAATTCGTCATTTGAATACTATTTACCACTTCACTATTAGCCTATGTGAATCTTGAGGTCTAACTTTTAGCAAATGTCCTCCACAAGCGCCAGAGGAACAATTAAACAGTTAATCATTTCTTCTGGTATGCCAGCTTATCAATGTGACCTAGGTGAATCTTGAGGTCTAACTTTTAGCAAATGTCTCCACAAGCGCCAGTGACGAACAATAAAACAGTTACCACCCTCTCTTCTGGTATGCCAGCTTATCAATGTGATCAATGTGAATCTTGAGGTCTAACTTTTAGCAAATGTCTCCACAAGCGCCAGTGAGGAACAATTAAACAGTTAACCATCTCTTCTGGTATGCCAGCTTATCAATGTGCTATTTTTATTTAGAAAAGATTCTCCAATAGTTTTTCAATCACCCTCTATGCTACAAAATGGAAAGTCATGGCTTCTGTAGAACCAGAAACAGTGTTATAAATCGTTCTCTGTTATAGTCAGGTGTTGTACTATTTTCTAACTTGGTAGGAACCTACTAATCGCTATTATCTAAATCCTATCTCTACCACGGAAAATATTTTATAAAGGGCGTCTTTAATCAAATATAAGGTAGCATTGATCCGGCCTGCGATTAGATGAGAGCTTTATAAACTAGATAATAACTGACAAAGTTTTAGTGACTGTTTCATAGCGGCAAAGCTATAAACCACGCTGACAGAGTGCTGAAAAACTTTCCATAAACTGTTCTTTTATCACGGCCTACTGATAGGTTACTGTTTACGGCACATCCATCCAGTACCAATTAGCCATATCCATCATCTAATGTGAAGTGTTGTAAATTAGCCGACATGATGTACAGAACTGAATGTTCCAACCGTAGAATAAATGTGTCTGGCCGAAAAGTGTTATAGATCCTGTAAATATTTGCTCTAGTTATAGTCGTATACGCTCAAAGGGCTCAAGCTCCCTCCCCCATCCGAAATTTCTAGAGATAAACGTTAATATTGCACTCAGTAGACTACCTAATTTTTTTTAAGCAAGAATACATTCATGGGGTTTTGAAGATCAAAATTTCCCGGGGGAAGATTCCCAAGCTCTTGCTCCGTAACACCCAGGCGCTGACGCCCTCTCCGAAATAATTTTCTATATTCGCCATTGACTATAGTAGTTCCATGTAACTTTACGAAAAAAAAAATGTCAGCCTGACGCTCTGTAGCTACTCCATAAACTCTACTCGTTTCTGCTAAAAGCTAATGTTAGCTTGTTCAACGCGGTTTTTGTACAAGGACAACACATTTGCTCCTTACATGTTATTTTTCTGAGAACCTCTCTTTTCCATAAACATGCTCGTTGGCATCGCTTCGGACTGGCAACCGAAGTATCACTTGGTAGATACACGCAAAAATTCACCCTACAAGAAACCACTTTGTGAGCATAGCCAGTCATTTAGATTTGAATTATAGAGATTTGCCCAACTTTGAAGCAATATCAATATGCTATCATAGTATGCTAAAAGTATACGTTTCAATTCACAGATTATTCAGAACTGAAATGCAATTATAGCAAAACTGGCCTAAAATAACCCTAAATATCAAAATTCGATGATTACAGAGAAAGTCTATTAGAGTCGGTCGGCATCAATGTTACGTCAATTAAACTCAGTTAGTAGGACGGACAGGCCCATCTTGATTAGTTCGACTCCGGTGGCTGAGTGAAACACCGACAAGCCGCTAGCCAGCTATGTATAGCTCGCTCACTCATTCGCTGGTAAATTTAATTGCAGTAATAAAACTTTCACGTATAACAAAGTGGACTTGTGCCCCAGAAACTCGGACAGGAACAAGGTGTCGTGTGGCGCTGCCTGGTGGTGGCACGCCCAACGTCTCCAGTGGGCGTAAGTTATCTCTTGCCGGTCTTCTGCAGATGAAAGTGAACGCTGCACGATCGCGATAATAGTCCGTATTAACAGTTACATTAATTTCGCTATCTTCGCCACGTTTTCTCCTCGTGTGCCACCCCAGTTAGATCTTCTTGGAACACAATTATTGTCCGACGCGATGAGAGTTTCACGGTTAGTAATGGACACGTGATAACCGAGACCGTTAAATGTAGATCATTAATTAACATCACTACGGGTATATGACTACCGAAAAGTATAACAACGGGGTAGTAACGTTTTAACGGCTCGATATAAAAATGTAACTGCGCGATACTTTACAGCCTGAACCCCAACAGTTTTACAACATCAACGTTCTCATCCTGGATGGACGTCCTTGATTATTGGATCAGTGCAAATATTTTTTTGAAAATTACTCTTTTTAAATAAAGTCTTGAATAAACTTTACGAATTTCACTTAAGGTTAAACGGTGTTTAATAATAATAAACAAATATTCCTTCCGGCGCGAGGCTAAAAACTAACTAGATTTGAAAAATGAACTAATCACAGAATATTATTAGGCTAATCGTTCCAATTTTCCAGTACTGATTAATTTTTAGATAGTGAAATATATGTACATTACTTGTAGAACAATGTATCTATAGTAGCGCAACAACCATTACGCGGCTCACCTAGTGGACTGCGGCACAGGCTGAGTGCTCTGTTCCATGTCACTCAGTACAAACCAGCTGTGAACTTTTTAAGGAATTGATTTCTTAAATGAAACCTACTTTAATGGATTATTGATGAGGTGCAAAATTTAAAAGTGGAATTGAAATTGCCTTTTAAACAAGTTTCCCGGAACTAAACTAATCAGTGCAACAGTAAGATTTACCTCTGACTATTGAAATCAGTAAATTTGTCAGTTCACGATATTGAATATAGTAACAATAGTAAGGTCAACAAGAACCTGACTGCTGCCATTCTCTGGTGCCCAGTTCAACTGGCCTGAGGCGACCACTGTTTACCTGATCGCCAGCTGCTGACCTTTCAGATTCAGTCGGACATCGTTACGTAACTGAGCGAGTGACATACCTGTATACGACATTAATGGAGAGGTGACTGTAATAGCGACGGTATAACCAAACCTCCACGCCTAAACAATGGTAAGGTCAACAAGAACCTGACTGCTGCCATTCTCTGGTGCCCAGTTCTACTGGCCTGAGGCGACCACTGTTTACCTGATCGCCAGCTGCTGACCTTTCAGATTCAGTCGGACATCGTTACGTAACTGAGCGAGTGACATACCTGTATACGACATTAATGGAGAGGTGACTGTAATAGCGACGGTATAACCAAACCTCCACGCCTAAACAATGGTAAGGTCAACAAGAACCTGACTGCTGCCATTCTCTGGTGCCCAGTTCTACTGGCCTGAGGCGACCACTGCATTTACCTGATCGCCAGCTGCTGACCTTTCAGTCTCAGTCGGACATCGTTACGTAACTGAGCGAGTGACATACCTGTATACGACATTAATGGAGAGGTGACTGTAATAGCGACGGTATAACCAAACCTCCACGCCTAAACAATAGTAAGGTCAACAAGAACCTGACTGCTGCCATTCTCTGGTGCCCAGTTCTATTGGCCTGAGGCGACCACTGTTTACCTGATCGCTAGCTGCTGACCTTTCAGATTCAGTCGGACATCGTTACGTAACTGAGCGAGTGGGCGACTTGAGTCACGAATGTCCCGCGCTCGCGTGTCCTGGCCCCGGGCGTGAGGCCGTCAACTAGCCAACACCTGAACGAACCACAAACTGCTCTATTAGGGACGTTTGACTGTAAACGTATTGTGGAACCAACTAATTTCATCCTAGAATGTCTCTTCGCCGATCGGCAGTTGAATATTCGGCGTAGATCATAAAATGTGCATTGCGACTTCATATGTGGCAACTCGATCGTAACACACTTATTAACAAAACTGTTTGCACTGGCACAATTATTTTGATTCAGATTTGTCATATTTCAAGATCCCCTTGAAACCTCCCGGGAGCGTATTTTAAGGAATAAAATAAAACATTTTCTTGTATACATAAGTTTCAAATTATTATGTTCGAATCTATTCAGTTAGTTTACGAAAGTACTGTTTTTCATACCACAACAAGACCAATGACTGAAACCTTGAAAAATCTTGCATAAACACACTCATACGCTATACAAATTTATAGGCTAATACTGGGAAAATCTAAGTTTTAAATTTGACCCTGAGTCGCAGTGAGTTATTTCGGTAATTCTCTTTAATTCTCGATCTCGAGAATTGGCACTTGTCCTGTCCATCATTCACCGAGAGAATCCATTGTCACACATCAGTTTATATTAAACTCGAACGTAAAGCTGCACCAAGAACTCTTACAAGTGAATTTGATTTCGAACAATGATAACAACAACTGCTTTCTTATCGTAATATACCAGCCATAAAATCTACTGCTAATACACAGGTGTCAATACAGCTGATAATTGGTCGTTACTCCAAGCTTCCTCTCCCCCTCTTTCCTGCTCGTAGGGTTCCGATGTAGGGCGGTGGTGGTGTTTACCATACGGGAGCTAAAATGGCGTCACGTGTGGGATACTTGACGCCTCCTAAACTAAAGTTTTCTTGTCTGAATCGTTCCTCTGTTTTGGGGAACTGTAGATAGAATTCAGAAACCAATATTTATTTGCTTTATAGTTAGCAAAGCCACCTCTGAGGGAATCGTACTTTCGAGCTCTCTCCTGCTGCTTGAGGAGTTTCATTGTGCGATTGAATTCATTGTGGTGGTAGTTTGCACACTGCACTTTAGGTGGAGAGAAGTAGCGTATATTGAGATAATCCCCTAGGCTCAATAGTTGACAATCGCCTTGTCTGTCAATTGACATCAGTGGGTCCGTGCCAGACGGTAACACTAGGGAGAACGGTTATTGTGCGTTGGTTCTAGTAGATGGAAACCGTGGATGGCACCAGTTCATGGAAAATAGACTATACGAAGGCTAGACACAATTTATAGTCTCAGTTGTAGACGATCCAGGAACAAGACTACACACTATTCAACCAATAAGTAGTCGTAGAATTCCTTCTGGACTAAAAAGATGCTAACTCATCTGGGCTGATTAGCTCAGAAAAAGCTAATATTTTAATGGTAATTGAGTTTGCGCTGATTTTGAGTGTTCATAACAGCTTGAGCTGTGCCACTGGAAGTTATAGACGGGATGGAAACGCCTCATCTCTGATGATATTGATCCTGCTTCCACTCTGCTTTCTAGAGTCGTGGATAAGAGATCTCTCATCTGGCATAGGCTAAATATCGATTCCGAGAGAGGTTTGTTCTTCTGCTTTTAAAGGTAAAACAATCTCAAGATGTGTGGACAGACTATCAGTCGGTTTAGTCTTAATACCGAATTTAGTTCTAAGTATTCTTGTTAGATCATTACTATTAATTGTTCTTATCGGGGAGGACAGGTCCTGCCACGGAATAGAACGTGGTAACTGAACGTGCCATCTAGCAAGAATTGGTGGTGGTTCGGTCCTATCAACACCTTTAGATTAATGAATTATTAAGTCTCATTTCCTGCGTGATAATTCCTCTTCGGCACTAACTTCGGGACGTTGCCGCGTTGATCGGCGATCTTGATCCTTGGAACTTGAAGACTGAAAATGCCCCAAGGCCTGTAACCAGAACCGTTAGCGGCGGAGACGGTATGCTCTGTTACATGTGGAAAACGATATAAAGCGAGACATCCAACCGTGATATGCTAATAGAAACGTCCATCGAGCGTTAACCGGTGACTAAACTGACCGTGACGATCGCTCGTGCCTGACAACTAGCAGGAAGTGATACGCTCTTGTCTGCCGTGTAAAAGGTTAATGTTATATCACATTCTTGTTACGTCGTCGCGTCGTTTTGTCAACAGACGTCAAAGTATTTTGTCAGTCGCAGCCTCGATACTGTTTACACGGCAATACTTGTTAAAACTGCGACACATTCAGTGACCCATCAAACTATATATCGAACTTTCATCTACACGGTATTTTAAAAGCGTTCCACTAAATTGTAACTATGATAAGTATATTATAAAGTCCTGAACAATCAACTTGTCCACGCCAAAACAGATCTCTCTTAAACTAAAAGAATACTGTACTGTGCCAGTACAGGCACTTTATATGTCAAGGCATTATTAGGATATTTAAGTTCCATCAGAATCTATAATATATAAATGAATATTTGTGTCTTTGTCCTTTATGGAATCGCAAAATATTAGACAGACCATTATGAAAAATTTGTATGTATACGTATTTTTCCACGGAGAAGGTTTATAAGCTATGCCCATAGATGTAACTCACCACCAAGCGACGCTGCAAGAGATAAAAGGTTTCAAAGCGCCTGCACACTGTAAACTGCAATTACGAGACAGTTACGTATATTACATAGCCAAACACTATTTGAAGGCGCTAAGTTATTATGTATATTTGTCTTTAAGATACATTACTGATTGAACTTAAAGTTTGAGTGTTAGACCACTTTATAATAAAGTACATGTACGTGCACAATGGGTATAAACATAAACATATTTTCTTGATCGTGGCAACAAGGCAAACTCTACATCGGCGTTGTAAATATAATTCGATTAAACCAGAAGTTCACATACACGGGCAAAGCTTACGAAAAGCGTGCAAAGCCGCGGGAAACAGCTAGTTATCATATCAAATTAAATTCATACTGTACTGCTGCTTTAAATTGTGTTTATCTGATTCATGCATATATGCGTTTATTGCGGTATTGTGACAAGCTGTCACAGTTAGGCGAGTGGGATTACCTGACAAATGTTTTCAGTTTTGTATCTAAATTACTTGTATTTCATGACTATCTAAACGTAGCATCGTAGTGTAAACTAAGCAGTGTTCGATATTGCAGGTGACGATTGAAGATGGGCGGAGGATGGGCCGCCGCCTGCCTACTACTGGCCGTAGCTGCGGTCACTGGAGAAGACCGGTGGAGCCGGCCGGCCACCCCTGAGCGCAGACAGGGTGACTGGGTACCTCTAACGTGTGCTAACTGTAGGCCGTTAGCAGATCAGAGTGTGCAAGCGTCCAACAGTCTGCCGAGCGTGTTGACACCTCCACCCCGAGTAGAGGAGGCCAGACTGCTGCCGCCGCCGCCTCCCCCGGACCCGCTCTTCCAGCAAGCGGCCACCGGTTTCCTGCAGGCCTACACACAACAGCAATCGGCTCACAGGAATCCTCACCACCAGTTTCTACAAGAGACCACTTCGCAGACCGTCAACCGACCGCAAGCGCAGTTCTTGAAGTCGAATAATATTCCTGCAAGTACTAAACCCTCCCAAAGTTTCCTGCAAGAGCCCAGCGCCGACTTCCAACCGCCCCAGCAGCCCCAACAGCCCAACAACCAGCAGTCCACTAGGCAATCTCATTTACTTCAATTCAACCAACAACAATTTATCCCCGAGAGTGGACCGTATCTGAACCAACCGTTATTCTTAGGGCCCCAAATCATAGCAGCGGCACCTTTCTTCCCCACAGTCAGGCATACCTCCCCAGAACATACAGCCGATAAATCCGATCCAGATTCAGCCTCAAGCTCCCATTACACCGAATACACTGCCAGTCAACAAGCAGAACTTCCAACTTCCAGTCGATAGGCCAACGTTCATACAACAAATTACGGCAGCGGCACAAGAGCCTACGAGTGTGCCACAACAGGCTGTAACTCAGACCACAGCACCACAGTTACAGTACACTCTCAACAACACGAGCAGTCAGAATAACGAGGGTGAAGGAGAAGAAATTCAACTGTTGTACGTTCCTGTGGAAACACTGAACCACAGAGCGAGAAATCTGGGCAAATCTAAATCTTTGCCACATAACCAGCACAATGTAGTCAACCAACAACTACAGGGAGCTGACAGTAACAGGTTCACTAGCCCAGGGCAAAGTTTTGACTTTACGACAAGAAAACCACATCTTGAAGATCACGAAAACTTCAATACTCAAACGTCTAAACAGCAATACAAATCCAAACAAAATTTCCAACACCAGCAGCAGTTTCCTCCGGAAGACCAAGAAAAGTACAATACCCAAACACATAGTGTGAGACAACAGTTTAATATCAACCCACAAGGTGACCAATTTCAGCAACAGGCACAAAACTTTAAACTAGAAGGCCAGAACATAAAACAGCAGTATAATTTTAAAACCGATGATCATTTTCAAATACAAGCTCAGCAAGACCAAGTAAACCCAAGCTTGCAATTTAACAACCAACACAACGATCATTTTCTACAACAACAAATTCGTCAGGATATTGCAAACACACACTCTCAAATCCATAACACCAGACAACACAATGTAAAACTAAACGATCACAATCAAGATCAAATCCAACAGGATCAGGCAAGCTTCAGTGTTCAAAATAATTTTAATGCAAATGATCACTTAAATGCACAGCAAAATATTAATATCCAACAGCAACAACCACAAGTGGAACAAACAAACTTTAACACGAGACCACAGACAAATCAACAGCACTTGCATGGCAACCATCAATTTCAACAACAACAAGTCAACCAACAAGCATTGAGGACTGTTAAGGAACAACCATACGTTAATCAGCCCTTGAAATTAGATGAACATTTAGGAACAGGACAAGGTCAAATCCAGCAGCATTTTTCAACACAGCAAACTCAATTGCAGCAACAATTCGACCTACCTGAAGTTAATCATCAAACTGTGGCTCCAGTAACCCAAACAAGGGTGCCTGATGCATTGACCACTCAACACATTACCAGTCAGAACTACAGAAACCAACAACAAGATGTGACAAGAAATGTACAACAAAACTCAAATGACGCATTTACAACTCAACTTACTGCTAGTCAGAACTACAGAAATCCACAACAAGGTGTGACAAGAAATGTACAACAAAATTCAAATGATGCTTTGACTACTCAACATATTACCAGTCAGAGCTACAGAAATCCACAACAAGACGTAATAAGAAATGTGCAACATAACTCAAATGGTGCATTGACTACACAACATGCTGCCAGTCAGAACTTCAGGAATTCACAACACGATGTGACAAGAAATGTGCACCTAAATTCAAATGATGCATCAACTACTCAACATATTGCCGGTCATAATTACCGAAATCCACAACAAGATGTGACAAGAAATGTGCAACACAACTCAAATGCTCAGTTTACAAGAAAATTTCCACAAGATTATCAATCTGCAGTAACCACTTCACAGCCACCCTCACCTGAAAATGTCAACGTTCCAGCCCACAGTGTAACACAAAACCAACAACCATCTTGGTCAAACCAGAACCAACTCAACCAAGAACAACACTTCAATCAACAACAACTCCAGCAGTTCCAAGAAAACATAAATCTTAACCAGCAAGTATTGAAAGAGGATACTCAATTTCATCCCGAACACGACCATATATCGAGTGTATCCTCCTTACCATCTACTCTTCCATCTCTACAAACCACACCAGCACCAAACCAACCACCTTTATCAGTTTATATGGAAACAACAGAAAATAACAAAGTTAATGATGTCCTAAGATTACTTAAAAATGCTAAAACAATCCAAGTACTAGATACAGTTGGACCTGAATCCCCACAAGTATTTGTAGGACCATCCAACTTAAAAGCACCTGCAGGCTATATTAAATTTGAATTGCCTTACTTGAATTCATTAGAAAGCAACAGAGTTGAAAGAAAAGTTGATAAACTTCCATTTTTTGTTGCCCCTCTGAATTTTAATCCTCCTCCTGGATATTCTAAGATACCATTTCCAGCTCCTCATATCGGATCTGTAGTGGTCTCGAATGTAACTGTTTTAAAGACTGCACTTCATGAGAAGCCATATGAAAATGATCAAGTAGTGATATCTTCAACAGAACGATATCTGGATCAGTTTACGTTACCAGCTGAGATCCCGCCGATCAGCCCTCAGTTGCCTTCTCTGATCAACTCACTCAGAGATGAAGTTTTTACTGGCTCTTCTACAACTGCATTGCCGTCAACAACTACAGAACCGGCAGCTGTATTCACGACTCAGGCCTACAGAGGAAGAGGACCCAGCAGAGGTTCCCACAGAGCTACTTCCAACTACCAAACATCAGCGTCACCAACAAGAAGGCAACATTCTCGAACAAGGAGGCCATATGATGGGCGGCCTTACTCTCGCAGACAGCCAATAACAACTACTACTACCACAACCACTACAGAAGAGCCATCTACTGAAGCTTTTGTGCAGCCATTCACAACTCAACCAGAGCAATTAGCATACAACAGTAACGATTATATTCAAAATACTGCGGCACCTATCAATTTACAAACAGGAAATGGCCAATCTAATTTCCAATCTAATACCGGTGAATACTTTGATGAGCGTTTTGTTGCCAACAATTATAATCAAGACCACTCAGTTTCCCAACAGCAAGTTACACAGTCAGTACAAAATCAAAATATTCCAACACCAACTATCAACAACTTCCAAGGTTCTGAACAATACCAGCAGCATTCAGAGATACCCCATAATAGATATACAGGGGAGTCTGTCGTTCAAACTACTGTTCTTCCAACTGTATCTGTTCCAGACGTACAAACAGAGGAACACACTTTCAAAAGTCAAAGAACAAATGACATTAGAAGGGACCCTTTAAGACAACACCAGAGGTTTAGAGGAAGGCAAAGAATTACTACTACTTCTACTACTACAGAATCTTACGAAGAACCAGTCCAACCAATAGAAAACAAATTTAGTCAACAAGGAGGTCATAGACTGAATTATCAGAACTTACCCAGTAGACAAACTCTTAGAAACAATAACCACCACAGACTAGTGGAGAATACACACTTTGAAGCTAATGCTCCACTCAATAAATTTGCCGTTCAGACAGAAAGAGCTGATGTAAATTTCCAAACAACAGAAAGATTAATTCCTTCACAAAAAGATCAATACATTCAACAAAATGTGAATGAAGATAGATTTAGTACTCAGATTAACACAGGGAGTCGGTTTGAACAACCACCACAAATTTCTGATCCTACAATTCAACAAGTAGGTCTCCAGCAACAGCAGGTTACACAGGCACAGTTTGATACAAACCCTGAACAATCTAACTTTAATGCAAACTATTCTCAAAATGGTTTTGATTTTGTGTCAACACCTCAACAGAACACCCAGACTCAGTATACAACAAACGAATTCCAACAAATAAATGTTCAGAAAGATACTCCACACCAAGCAGACAACTTTCACGAAGCTCAGCCGAAAATCCAGCAGGTAAATTCAGAAGAGAACAGGCCAATTAGCTTATCTCCTGTACAGTCGCAACAAAACTATTTTGACCAAATTCAACAGCAAAGACAATCTACTATTCAAGAGCAAGTTCCATCCATTAATCAACAACAATTTAGTCATGAACAGTCATTCCAACACTCTCAAGAAAATATTAGGGAACCTTCCAATATTAATCACAACCTACAAGGACAACATGTTTCAACTACAGGTCATTTTGAACAAGTAACTGAAATAGCGGCTCCTGCTTATCAAGCAACCGCTGTTCAAGTAGAAGATGGATCACAATCCAAAGTCGAAGAGGATCCTCGAGTACAGCAATATAACCAACAACACTTTGTGAAATATAACAGGGTTGTCGGTAAAACTCCAGAAAATGTTAATTTTGCACCAGCTGAAGAACAAACCGTGAACACAAGAAGAGGACAGAATCAATACCAAATAAACATTGATAGTTCTGATGTCAGCACTACAGAAGCCGCGGTAACCAGAGCATCTCTTGTGCGAGTGAGAGGAAGGGTTCGTAATAGACAGCGAGGATCAACTAGAAACTATCAAACAACAACAACTGAAGCACCAAACTACCCAACAACATATCTGAGTAGGCAAAGGAATCATCCAGAAAAGGAAGAAAATCAAGATTACAACTCAAGGAAACGAATCAACTACGGTGTTAGGCCCACATCAGGTTCATTCAGAAACAGTAATTTCAACAGGGAAGTTAACCGAGACCAGAGTGTAACCGAGGCTAATTATGCCATAACTGAGAAACAGTTGACTCCAGATGGATTTGTAGAGTATCCAGAAGTTTCCACCACAACAACCACAACTGAAACACCATCCACCAAACCTTCTAGGAGATATCAGCATATTCTCAACAGAAACAAACTCCGACGAACAAGACCGACTAATTCTCCTGTATCTTCAGGCACAACTAAGTTTCTACAACCTACAACTTCGCCTCCAGTGACACGTCTACCAAGCAGCAGAGCACGAATTCGTAAGCCAGGGACCACAACAACAACAACTTCTACGACCGAGTATCCTCAAGTGAATCCAAGTTGGAACGAAAGAGACAATTTTGCACCTTCAGCGGGCAGCAACGAAATACTGGAACCTCTTTATCAAACTAGAGACAAGCAGCAACCATCGTTTGGTTTTCAACGAGCCCCTATTCTCCAGAAACAAAGACCGCAGCCAGCGTCTTCAGACGACGATGAATTCTGGAACCAGGCAGTAACAATCCAGCAGAGTACGAGTTTTGATTTCAAACCGGATCCTTCAGCTGTAACACCTCCTTCCTTCCAAGCGAATACCGGTGAGGCTCAGGGAACATTTGCTCCGATTTGGGATGGCCAGATAGAGCTACAGGATGGAAACTACTATGACGTATTTCCATCAAAAGCAAATCGAGAAGAACATTAATGATCAGACTCCGTTCTCATCAGATCAGCAAAAGGTCGTCTATAAGGAGATTAAAAGCAGACGACCCATTGGCAAAGAAAACCAATATACTGAGAAAACTTATGAGATCAGAAGGCCATCTGTCAGTGATGAGGAGGATATTCCTCAGAATGAAAGGGTATATCCCGTTTATAGAGAGATAATAAAACCAGCTGAAACCATTCAAGATGAAATCACCCAAACTGTTGTAGATGCATATGGAGTAGAAGGAAAATATTTACATGAAAAAGATATAAATGAGTCATCCGAACAGCAGATAAAAAATATTCAAAATGAGGAAACACCTAATGTAGAAGGAGAAAGTCAGCAGCCCAAGGTGGGTGCCCTTAAAAGGAAAATTATCGCTACCAACACAGGAAAAAAGGTAATATAATTCAGAGCATATTATTTTGTAAAATTTAGAACACTTTGTTTTGTACTAAATCACTCATAACTGGATTATCACAAATTATTAGTAAAAAGTAGAAGGATTAGAGAAATAAAACATTCTATAAAAAATTTGATTTGTATGTAGTAAATGTCATTATACTAACTTATTACCAGACTTATAGTAATAATAAATTTTGCTTCATTATACATTTTGTAAATAAAACAAAGACAGATTCATAGTTGTGTAAGATAATCATCTGTACTTTGTGATACAATCTACATCCTTTTTCATATGAACAACTATGAGCTACTTATTTCAATGCATAATTCTGGAATAATTATCAGATTATCACACAAATTTGTTGATAAAATAGATTTTCCTTTTTAAAATATTAAATATGTACTCATAGGTTTATTGTAAATTGTGGCAATTGTATAATAAAATATCTAAAATATATTGTATAATAATAATATTAATATATATATTATATATATATATATATATATATATATATATATATATATTTAACAGATATTTTATTATACAATTGCCACAATTTACAATAAACCTATGAATACATATTTAATATTTTAAAAAGGAAATCTATTTTATCAACAAATTTGTGTGATAATCTGATAATTATATATATATATATATATATATATATATATATATATATATATACACAACCTTAACTATCTATTATCTATAATTTAACCCTCAGAATAAGTAGATATTTAAAAATTCTGTATAAATTAAGTGGAAACAATATTTTATGTTTTACTAAGCTTGATTTAACCAAAGCTTATCTGACGTGTAAAATATGTTCCAGGGAGGAAGAAGGCGAGGTAGCTGGGTACGAGTGAGAGTGCGTAAGCCACAAGATATGTTTGAGACAGCGGAATCACAGAATCTGGCAAGCCTGTCGGAGAACGCAATCCAAGCAGCGACGAAGGCCACGAGTGATAAGGGGACAGGGTCGTGGAGCACAGAATCTACAACAGAGGTCCAGTCCTCTACAGAAGCCCAGACAACGACAGAGGCCGTCAGCGAGCCTGCAGAAACCATCAACTTTGAGGAGGCCCTCAAGGACATGCTGAAGGAGTTCATCACCAATCCCGAGGAGGACAATAAGGAGGAAGTTGATACGGAAGGAAACACTGACTCAGCTGTGAACTGGGCAACTGATGTCTCCACCTCATCGGAGGAACCAAAGGAAGAGGAACCGAAGGAAGAGGAACCGGAGGTGACGAACCTTGGAGAAAAACAAAATGTCGATGTCACGACCTTAGGAGAAGCTGAACAAGAGAAGACCACCAAAGAAGATGCGAAACAAGAAGAAAGAGTGAGAACTGTTCTTCCTGAGGTGACAACAGAAATATTCACCCAAGAGCCAACAACGATTTTCCAAACCATAGAAAATGTTGAAACGACTCTAGAACCGGACGTGACAACTTCCCCGAACGAACACGTGTACCAACAGCATTCGAGGGTACTCGGGACATCAACAACAACAGAGATTTCTCTGGAAACAGAGATCTGCTACAGAGGGCGCTGTGTCAAGACAAAAAAGGCAGATGGTGAGAGTGATTTGTTAACGACAGAGTAAAACTTTGCCATAAAGTCTTGTGAAAGTCAAATCAGAACTATTAAAAGTGAAGACAAGGACACTAACTGAAGTGCGATTGTTTATTTTGTAAAGATTATTTATTGTCCACGAATATTTATCAGTCTTCCTCTTAAGAATTGTTCTGATATAAGTGAATCGAACATTGTGTACAGTACCATTATACAAATTATCTTGTGTTATCTACTGAATATGACTGATATTGTATTATAAGCTCAAGCATCTATGTTATTTATACTTAACATTGTAAGAAAATAGCTTTAGGTATTTAATGTAATGATAGATTCATTGAATGTTTGTAAAGACAACGATTTGTATAAAATGAATGATGCAACTCATATTGAAGTAAGTTTATTGTTCCCATTTTTATTTTGAAATGCTGAAAAGAAATAATACTTTGTGTATAGTTAAAACATAAAACAAAATGAAACTTTCAGCACAAACTTATTACTACAGATTTTTGAAATGTATTGTCCTCAGAACTTTTTATTTCCTTTATTCTTATTTCCACTCCTTTCAGCAGCAGGTGTTCATGTTTTTTATTTCAAACATGTTTATTGCTTTGTTGGTTAAATGAAAATAAACTACTGAAATTAAAATTAGAATATCAGAAAGTAAAATCCTACAACTATCAACATTTTATTAGTACACCTGTATTATATTGTAGAACATATCATGACACATATTCCATATGAGGTATATGATCACTAAAAGTACTTGAACATCAGAAGAGGAAACTATAAACCTTTTAATGTCTGTTGTATTTTTCCACACGCTGAAACAATATTTCAGTCTTTTGATTAGCATATTATCTGGACACATTGTAGTAGGAGAAGTCAATGTTTTCTAATACTTCAGTTCTGAAATATAAATAGTAATGTAAAACAATGTTATCGTCATAGAAATAAAATTTATACAAAGTTTAAAAATCATACAAATTGAGTCTACTTTAGATGAAACTGTACAGAAGGAAAAGATTACTATGTTACACAGTTTTAGATCATGCTTGATATTGTTTATCTGTGTAGTTCTGAAGAGTAGAGTTGCCGATGACTGTCACACTCAAGCTGCCCAGGAGTCTTCCGTCGTTGTTGTAAAGAGGAAGGGGTTCACTGATTACATCTCTCTTCTTTTTCACCAACTCATCCATTAGGTTCAGATCCGCAAATCTGCATTAATATCTCCAGTTAAATTAGTAAATTATTTAAATATAGTGCCAAAATATGGTGAAACTTCTTCCCTTGAAGTTCCAGATATATATTATTTAACATAATACAACAGGTATAATTCAAGAGTCAATGTTGGTACTATACATGTCATCATAGTGTCAGGAGGCTGTGATCAGCGGATTTTCAGCGAGCCAAGAGTCTCACAAAATTGTTTTAAACAGAACTCTCCATAACCATAATATAAATCTTTTAATTAATTGTAAGGCAAATAAGAACTGGAATTTTGTGGACTCTTTTACTTCTGCAGACACAATATTTGACTCCTTCAACATCTGTTTCATATTTGACTTGTGCGAAATGTTTGCGGCCCCCTTAAGAAAATAAACGCAAAAGATCAAGTTCAGAAGGAATTTGCAGAACATCTAGAATTCTGATTTTTAGAAATAATTAAAATTCTGCAATGAAACACTAATGATTTTATAGACAGCATGTTCATCACTTATTTTCAAAGCTCTATAGAAATTACAAAATAGTTTATACAAAAGTAATAACTGCTGCAAATGCATACAAAATAAACTAAACAATACACTAAAACAGCCATCAAACTTTTCTAGAATAACCCAGAACATTATTAAAAATGCAACAAATAAAGCACTTTCATAATTCATCCAGTTTGTTTCTGATGTGATAAAATGAACTAATTCAAATCCAATGGATTTGAAATTTAACAAATGTTCTCCTCAGTAGCTAGCTCTTTTAATGCTGACTATAAATTGCAAGTGGATACAATGATACAATCATCACACATACTCTTGCTTCATCTGTGTCCTGGCCCCTGTGTCTGAGGATCAAGTAGGACTGATTCTGATCAATTTCTAGATAAAGGGTTAACCTGGAGAATTCACACTGAAAATGTTTGTGATAAATTGACATTTGAAATCTATGTCCTTCGCCATAAACAGAAGCTTTGTACTTCTGATGTTTTATTGATGGCTTAATGGATAAATATTTCCACACCTGTCCTATGGAATTTCTTTGAGGGGAAGTTTTAGCATATCAATTTGGAACAAGTATCAGACTGCAAAAAAAGCTGTTTGAATCATCGCAAAATTGAACGATAGGAGAGTCCCGTCAAAGTGACTTCACGGAGCCCAGCTTGTATATTTTAGAGGGCTTGTATTGACACAGTGCAGAGATATACAAGACAAGAACTTGGGAGTGTTTCTGCACCCAACAGCAAAATCTAGAACAGGAGCATTTGAACCCTTCTCAAGCTGGGATCAAGCTCATCAACACACTCCCTGAAACACTTCATTTAGAAACCAATCCAAAAATTAAAACCTAATTAAAACACCTCCTGGTATCCTGTGCTTTTTACTCAGTTGGCGAGTTCCTGAAGCACACTCAGGATTGATATTTACGACAGTGGTGGTTGATCCCACAAATGTTCGTATTTATGAATGTGTGCCTGCATGTATTTGTACGGAAAGTCGAGAGTATGGGCCTAGTTTGTAAGATAAATACCGTCAAAAAGTGGTATTGATATTGATTATTGCAATACAATGTAATACTGATACATGTTGCCAACACAATAAATATTTTCTATTCTATTCTATCAACTGCATTTTTGCAACATAAAAATAAATAAATCTGGAGCAAATAAGATTTATGCTCCAAAGAACATGATGTTTGTTTTGATGTTTAAGTAATTTTGAACCACTTTGCACCAGAAAATTGTGCAGTTTTAATCATCACTACTAGAACCCTTTTTTTAAATACTTTGCTTTTTGAATTAAAATAATGTGATTCTGTAATTTAGAGAATTATCATTGATTACATTTTACTTATAAAAAACAAATGCAAAAATAAGACTAGCAGATGAAAAATATGAAGATTTCTTTTTAAAACACATAGAGTTCTATAAAACCTTTTGAGAATAGATAATACCTAAGTCAGGACCAACCCGCCACTAGGCGACAATACTTCTGCAACTGCACCCTTGACTCAAGAGCTCTCTACACAAACAGATTCACTCTTTTCCCAAGACCCAAAGTCAGAAACTACTGCAAGCTGATGTGCAACAACCTAATCATTTTTTATTACACAGCAACAAGACAAACAGCAAAATAAAAATACAATAATAAGCAAAGGAAAAAAAGACACTCTTCAAAAATTAGTATCCTCCACCAAAACATAAGGAACCTAGAGAACAAAAGAGAGCAACTCAACCACTTATTACATGACACCTCTCCAAACATATTAGTACTAACAGAACATGGACTAAAGCAGAATGAATTGTTGAATACAATAATTCCTGGATACAAGCTAGTCACAAATTTCTGCAGAAACACAACATAAATATGGAGGAGTAGTTATTTTCACAAAAAGATGACACAGTGATTGAGGCAGAATCTATGAGTGTGGGAGATCTTAGTGAGGAACTTACATGTGAAATAGCAGTAGCAGCCCTAAACATCAGTATAACCAACATTACTATAATTGGAGTGTACAGACCCCCACAAGCAAATTTAGAAGATGCACTCAGAATTTGTCACAAGTTTTAGAGCAAACTGAACCACATAAAAGTAGCGTTGTTCTGGTAGGTGACATAAACATTGATTGTTTAAAGGTACACAAATCCAAAAAACAGATTTGAAGAGACTCTAGCAGCTTATAACTTTAACAGACTAAACCTTCCGCCAACTAGAATTACTTATCACTCAGCTTCCTCGATTGATTGTGTTTGTACAAACTTCCCCATAGAGAGCCTCAAAGTGCACATACTTGATACAGGTCTATCAGATCACAAAGGACAACTTTGTGTGCTAGATATTACCACCGAGCAACCAAGACAGACATCCCAAATCAGAAGACAAATAAATGTTAATACACTTAACCACCTTAAACTTGGCCTTGCACAACAAATGTGGACCGAAGTCTACTCAACGATATCAGCCGATGAAGCCTATAACAATCTTCTAAATACTATGACTATGGAAATAAATGCTGCATGTCCACTAAAGAAACTTAGGCAGAGAAAAAGCAAAACCTATGTTAACTACAATGACATAGAAATTACCCCACTAAAGCAGGACTATCTTCAGTTGCTTCGTATGTATGAATTGACAGGGCTAGAGAGAAACAGATCTGCCATGGCTAGTAAAAAGAAGCAATATGACCTAAGACTGAGGAAATTAAGGCAAGAGAGTGCAGCAAACCATATACAGCAGTCCAGCAATAAATCCCAAAGCAGCTTGGGAGATAGTGAACTCTGAGAGGGCTACAAAAAGAGGGGAGAAGAACAATCCACTCATCAAAATTAATTACTGAAGGGAAAACCATAGAAAAAACCTGAAGACATTGTAGAAGAACTCAACACCTATTTCTCAAAACATCGCAGAGGACACATTAAGAGCAGCTAGCAACCTAAATCAACCATCTACTAGAGTCACAACACCTAGGCCTAGGCTAACACAAACAAAGCTTATTCTAACAGACACAACTGTGAGGGAAGTTGAAGAAATCATCTCCTCCCTGAAGAATAAAACCTCCAGTGGTCTAGATGAAATCTCTGCTAAGCTAGTAAAACAATGTGCTGAAACAATCATTGCTCCTCTTGTTGATGTTATCAACAAATCCCTTCAAAAGCGGCATTTTTCCCCTCGGCTCTCAAAGTATCAAAAGTGTACCCAAAACTGAAGAAAGGAGTCTCAACCAACCTCAGTAACTATCGCCCCATTTCAATAATTCCCACCTTTTCCAAAATCTTTGAGAAAATCGTCCTGAAGAGACTCATAGACCATTTGACACAACTTGACCTCCTCACTAACTGCCAACATGGTTTTTTAAAGGGTAGATCTACAGCCACAGCCTTAACAGACCTAGTAGAATTTATTATTGATCACATTGACAAAGGCAAATACACACCACTGCTGTTCTCCTTGACTACTCAAAAGCATTCGACTGCCTTAGCCATGATATGATTCTTGATAAGTTAGAGGCACTAGGGGTCCAGGAAACTGCTAAATACTGGTTTGAAAGCTATCTCAGAGGACGGAGTCAACTGGTAGAGCTCAGTTACATGGAAAATGGTGTTACTCGAACAGTAAAATCAAAGTTACGTTCGATTGAAAGAGGAGTACCACAAGGATCGGTGCTTGGGCCTGTACTTTTTATACTTTTGACAAATGACTTCCCCTGATTACATCAAGGACTACAGTTCGGTGGTGATGTACGCAGATGACACAACCCTTTTACTGAAAGGAGACACGCCAGAGGACATCAGCATCAGTGCATACATTGCCCTAAACATGACATACGACTACTGCCTTACAAATAACTTGGTAGCAAGCCCTTCTAAAACAAAAACAGATCAATTTCAGCAGAAGAGGTGAACAAATCCCGGCCCTTCCTGATATTGACCTTGCAGACCAAACTGACCTTTTGGGTCTCACTCTAGACTCAAATTTGACATGGGGCCCACATGTTGACATCCTGTGCAAGAAACTCAACTCTGCTCTCTATGTAATAAGAAGAATTAAATGCATCAGCAACATAGAAGCAGCAAAGATGGCATACTTTGCTTTATTTGAGACATACTTGAGGTATGGTATAGTAGTATGGGGTGGCACATCAACTACCAACTTAAATCGTATACTCACCATCCAGAAGTCAGCTATAAGATCCATAGCAAACCTAAAAGCACGAGACAGTTGCCGAGAAGAATTTAAAAACCTCAAAATTAAAACAGTAATCTCAATTTACATACAGGCAGTCATACTCCATGATGATAAAATTAGGACTCCCAAAAGAAACAAGATTACATTTTCATGACACTAGACATTCATCAAGAATCCCCGTTGCGAGACATTAGGACAGCTCTTTATGAAAGAAAACCATCATTCATCGGGGCTAAAACTCTACAACCATCTCCCTGCTGACTTCAAGCTACTGACAGGCGAAGCGCTGAAACACAGATTTGAGCTCCTGGTTGACAGATAATCCAGTCTACTCAATCGAAGAGTTTCTTGACAAGACCAAAGACAGTGGACTTAACTTAAGAACATGATAACATTGTATATTCATCCAATATTGAATTGTCTAACCTCAACATACTTGACACCATTCTCTGTACTTGATGTTCAGAAATAAAGCATTATTCTATTCTATTCTATTCTATTCTATTCTAAATCAATATTTTTAAAATAAAATTACTCTGGAAATATTAATAATTTAGACTTACATGGAATTAATTTAGCATTAAAAAATCAGACCATCCTGGTATCTTTTAAAACATTTCATATCAACAGTTTAATGTCATTTGTTGACATTTTATATTCTATACAGGGTTTACCACAAGTAACCCGTCAAACTTCTCAAGGTGGTTTTCTCTCATCATATTAATGAAAAAAGTTCATATAAACATGTGTCTGCAAACGCTTTGTTAGCAAACAACAGCTAGCGAAAGATTTTGCCTGATTTTCTGGGAAAGGACAGAAAAAAGCAAAATTGATGTTTTTATAATGTAAAGTTAGGTGTTAAATTTATTGGATTTTATGTCAAATGAACTGGAAAAATGTAATAAAATATGTATCAGACGTGTAAGACCACCCGTATCTGAGATATAAGACAAAATATGACAAATTCTGTCTTAAAAATCTTTATTTGTTTAGATTTGAAGTACATTAACTTCATTAAATAGGTAATAAACACGCTAACTTTTTAAACAAGATTTATAGAGAATTTAATTTTGAAGAGAATTATGTAAAATAGGCCAATAATAAACAAACACAAATTTGGAAAATTAATGTTTAATTAAATCAACACATATGAAAAATAATCAAGAAAATGCAATATCTGTTTATTAAATGAACGCTTTTTGTGATTTTTTTATGGAAAATGGAATTAGACAACTTCATGTTGGCCATCCACAGGGTTTGGTTTTTGCATTTTTTTCTTTACGATATACTTTTTATGCTGATGGAATTTTGAATTGATCATACGGTACTTAACGTTTTAAGGAAAAACTGTCCATACCCCTGTTAATCATAGTATGTGACATAAGAACATGTAATGATCCAAAAATGCAACTACTTTAATTGGAACACTTATTTATCAGAAAAAATGAATTGATGTGCATTAATTACATTCATTATGTGTCACAGTTGATAGGGGTAATTTTAATTTTAATTCTTAAACTCTGTGACAATATTGATAATATGAAGCATTTATTTTACAGTGGGTACATTTTAAAATTATATTCTATATAACGGGTTAAAATCCAGGTGTAATCTTCAATCAAAACTGACAAAATTTAAACGTATTCACTTTATAATTACCGTACAGTTCCTAAACTTTAATCAGCTATATTTCTAAATTTTGAATTACTTTTAAAATTAAAAACTCAAATGAAGCTATGGATTTTAAGCACGTTACTAAAATCGGTATAAGTTTACAGGTGTGATAGTTTTATGTAAATTAATTACTAATTTGCTAATTCAGAATTTTTAAGGATTTTTTATGGAGATCTTTTACCCATCTTTTTGGTGGGTAATGCATACTTCTTAGACCTTTTTTGCAGTAAAATGTCTTTGTTTTCATGAATGTTCCCCCACCCCCCTACAGTATCTGTCTCAGATGATTACAAGCATGATGTCTGAAGTCACTTTATCATTACGAGAAGATGCGTTTATTCAAGAAGTGCTGATCGTTTGCAATTAATAGTGAACAACTTAATAAGAAAATCGTTATTAATTTGTTATTATCTTATTTATATGGGTGCAGACTTTAATTACATTCTCTGTAGATTACAAAAAAACCTACAAATTTTGCTTTGTAGATTACATTATAAAGAACTTCAAAAGCTTTTAAAAGGTTAAATAAGTTGTCCTTTACTCTTCAAAATATTATTTCAATTCATTTTATGTAATGTCATTTCAAATACTAGATTAATATTTAATAAACACGGTTTTGAAGTTAATTTTCCTTTAAATCAGAGTTCAAACTTACCCAATTACTTTAACATCAGTTTCTTCACTGAGGTTACATGGTTCCGAGAGCAGGAAGAACCGCAGATTCTGTGGATGTTGAGGATCCAACATTGGTTTCAGGTGGTTGGCGTTTTTTTCCATAACTTTCAGGCCTATAAAGTCAACAACAGGCTATATTTAGTTATCAAGATAGAGTGTTTGATAAGCTGTTATCAAAACAAGAGGACATAACAAATCATTTCTCTTCCTAACATTACTGTCTCCTGTAGTACACAGCATGAAATTCAGTTTGGTTTTTGGTGGAAACCATTTTTTTTAATAGTTTCATTACAATTTGAAAATATGTTAATATCAACCAAGACTAAACAAATAAACCAAGTTTGATAAATGAATACGGTACCATTTGTAAATGTTTAGACACATGTTATTTCAACTCCTAGCTTACAAACTCTCTGTGTGTGCGAGATGAACCAATTTTAGTTAATCTATGTTGAGTAATATTGAGCTTAAACTTATTTCTTGTATTAAGCACCTTGTCTGGTGATGAATAAGTGTATTTATGTCATTATGGGGCAAAAATACATTGTTAACATTAAAGCACATTTCATTACCGTTCAAGATGAAATTTAGTATATAAACTGAATCCCGTGGCATATTATTTTTTTATTCAAAACGATTACTCAATTAATTAAATTAACAGCCTATCCGTTGATGCTATAGGTAACAATTATGGCAACGAGAAAATCACAGAATAAAAGATCTGCAAACAATTATTTGGCATTTTAACATCAAGTCATTTATTGCCATTGTTCATATTTACGGTACATGAAATAGGCATTATCATAAATGAAAATAGAAAAGCGTGATAGTAAAATACATTGAATAGTTTAAAGTTATAAAATATGAATGTACAATTATGCAACAATCATATAAGAGCTCAGCATCAAACAAGTCAGTGTAGAATCAATTCAGAACATTACATCTACTTCACAGTTCAGAAATTCAGCTACTGGATAAAATGGATTACTCAACAGCCTAATTCATGACTTACTTTTAAACAAAGTAAGAGAAACTACTTGAGCAGACTTGGTAGGTCTACAGACTCTTATCATACACTGCTATGAAACCTATCTTAATGAACAAAAACAGTAAATGTATCATGTACGTAGCAAGATATTTTGTGAAAAATGTCATTTCTTGAATTCTAAAGTTTGGTTGAAACTTCATCACTACTTAGATAAGAGTGCATTTTATGATGGTGCATGGGCCAACCATGGAATTTTGCCTAGCGAAATTGTAGCCTGTCACTTTTTAGGCTGACACAATTTCTCTTTTGTCTGCCAGAGGGATGAACAATTTGGTTTCTGTATGTCTGTGCAGCACATCTTGAGAATAAAAGGAGCTTTAGACTTTTGCATGCAAGCTCAGCGAGTCCTGACATGTTGTGTAGTGTACTCCTGCCTGGTTAAACTAGAGTGTCAAGAGACTCTAGTCTAGTTTATTCTATTAACAAATTGGAATTAAAATGTTGGAATTATAAGCTTGACTGTATATATATATATATATATATATATATATATATATATATATATATATATATATATATATACAATATACATATACAATATATATATATATATATATATACAGTTATATTTTTTCACAAACAATTAGTTTTTTTATAAATTTTGTAACAGGTACTTAAAAAATTGGTGTTTACTTGTAATACTTAATAATTTACATTATTCAATTGTTTTTTAAATTCAAATAGCTATAACTACTGAATAAATCCACCTTTTGAAGTCCGGTTTGCGGCATTTTACTCTGCTAAATAAGACCTTTAATTTGATACCAAACTTGACCTATGCTGCTATTTAAGAATTTTGTCTGACTCCTTGTGGACCGTCCCCCAAAGGGATTATCCGGTCGGTAATTGGGCAGATGTGTGCGTTACTATCACCAGTAAGCATGTGTGAACTTTGGTATTTCTTTCTATTGTGGTTCAAAAACTAAAAAAGAGGTTCCAGACTTAATTGACACCCTGTATATATATATATATATATATATATATATATATAATATATATATATATATATATATATATATATATATATATATATATATAAAACCTATAAGTCTACCAAGAATACAAAATTTATAAAAAAAACTAATTGTTTGTGAAAAAATTCTCCTATGTACTATTTTTTTCTATTTCAAGTCTAGTTCCTTAAAAATGGATTGAGATAGTATCTGCTGTGTAATATTGTTGCTGTTTCAAGTCTAGTTCCTTAAAAATGGATTGAGATAGCATCCACTGTGTAATATTGTTGCTGTTTCAAGTCTAGTTCCTTAAAAATGGATTGAGATAGTATCCACTGTGTAATATTGTTGCTGTTTCAAGTCTAGTTCCTTAAAAATGGATTGAGATAGCATCCGCTGTGTAATATTGTTGCTGTATCATGTCTAGTTCCTTAAAAATGAATTGAGATAGTATCCGCTGTGTAATATTGTTGCTGTTTCAAGCCTAGTTCCTTAAAAATGAATTGAGATAGCATGCCCTGTGTAATATTGTTGCTCTTTCAAGTCTAGTTGTTTAAAGAAGATAATTACTAAATTACAATGAACAAGTAAACTAAGGACATCATAGAATTTTCATTGGTATAGATCTACAATGTTTGAAACATATATATGTGCAACTCCTAATTTACACGTTATTGGAGGTCCTATGTTATTGATATCTCCAGATCAATCTGACAATAAAGACTTCCTAGTAGTAGTACCATGATCATATAGTCAAACCCAGTTTGATCGAAACTTCCAAACCTTACCTTCTCAATAGGGATATCTAAATTTATTACTATTAGTTTGTCGTATTAGATTATAAATTAACTGATGCATTTAGTAACTAATGTGTAATTATAATATTTTTTAGAATAATTTGTTTTAATGACCCGTACATATTGTTTGTTACTATAATGTTCCTCTAGTCATTTACAATAACAATATTAATAATTTTAACTGGATAACTGTTATTCTAATATATTTTTACTGAGGATTTCCTGTTTTCAGTTTAGTAAATTTATACTTTCTTTCTTAATCAAGTAGAATCAGTCTAAACTGTCAAGTTTATTGCAATAAATATAAATGTTTAATGTATTATTATATTCTTTTTTTAAATCTATATTTATTTTCACAACAATTTTTTACAGCAGAAGTGTTAAACTATATTAGTCAGATAACATGAAGGCCTACTGTGACTTCTTATATGAAAAAGACAATACAAAATCCATTATACCAAGTAACTAATATGCCAAACAGAACTTTCAAATTCAAAATTAATTTATTTTTAGAAAATAATTGAATATATTGCAGTACACACATACCTATATCTAACCCTCTAGCATTGTTAATCTAGGGAGAACAATTGACTTCAAAACACTTTATTGATTATAATAAACATACTTTACATGCATATTATTTTACATGAACACCTCTACATTAGTTAAGAAATAAATAATTATGATAATGATAAAATAATTTAAAGATGATAAAACTTATCCCCGTACCAGTAAGATTAAACGCCGGGGCGGCAAATCACGAATTTGACGTTACCAACGTATTCTGCTCACCCTCCTGAACAAAAAATATATATAGTACTATGGGGTGAAAATGACAAATAACATGATTTTAGGGGGTATATTGATAAGTGGTTAAGTTCCTAATGTTTTAATGTTCAGTTTGTGTGCTGTGTCTGGATAATCTGTTTACTTGAATATTATCTGCGGTCGGGACTGATAGCAGCCTGATAACGTACCTGTTATCTGAGTTCTCCGGGGCATGGGTCAGTTCTACACAAGATATCGTGTTCAGTAGGTCGGATTGAGTGAGTGCGTTTACAATGATGAATCAAACCATCCACTAGTTTCAACCAACCCTAGTGAATTGTGTGTGTCGGAGTGTTTCGTAGGGCACGTAAAGAGTTTACGTTTTAACCAAAACGAAATTATCTCTTTTTTTAATTGAACATGGAATTTTTAAAAATGAGTGTATGTGTTCGTCGTGCGGTGTTTTTAAACCGGGAGACTTTGTCGTTTCGTTGTGATAGACGACTTTTTTGTTGCTGCTGCTCAGCTGTATCCGCCAACACACTAATGGTATGTGTTCTCTGATCCATCTATATATTTGAGTTTTTCATGATTTATTTAGTTTTTTAACTTTAAATAATTGCCTTTGCATTACATTTCAATTTATATTTTTGATCAGCCCCTCTAGTATTTTATATTTTACTGATAGGTACTATCTCGAGGGATGTTTTTCTTTTATTGACATCAGATGGCCGGAGGCACTCGTAATTAATTTTTTTCTCGAAATTAAGAAAAACATTTATTTTTATAAAAATTCTGCTCATTTCTGTATTATTTTTCATTTACGTTTGCAAAGATGGCGGCGCAACCGGTGACGTCATCACGAAGTTCAATCATTGGCCACAAAAGGTCACGTGACGCTAGACGTGGATGTAGAACAGGGAGATATTACTGAAAAGTTATTTAATTTTTCATTTTCTAGAACTTCGTTATTTCTCATTTCCACCCCATCAAACCTTATACTTTTTTGTTCTATATGACGATTCCAATAAGTTTTTAACGCAAAACTCGTATTTTTCCGCCCCGGCCGTTAATATGATAATTACCCTTCTTGAATATTTTCATTGTGAAATGAATAGGAAATGAGAAGTGACTCAGTTCTCCATAGCTGGAGCTGGTGGAGGAGTAAAGTGCTGGTTTGTATGCGTGCTGAATCACGTTACTTTGAGAGGGTATTACAGTGAATTTATGGATTGCTGAATGGTATGATTCTTTCTTTTACTATTTTTGTTTGGTTTTAACTGAAAAACTTACCCATAATAACTGAAGTTGTCATGAAATCTAATATAACATACTAGATATTTCTAAATATAATAGTATTTTTCCATAATTAATGTAAAAGTAGCTAGTACTGGAAAATATCTAACATGGAACGTCACTACAACTAACTAAGTAGACTATTTTAACACTGAGCCACAAGTCTACATAAGAAGAGGTGGAATAATTAAAATTTAAAGAGAAATTTAAAAAAAAAAAGGAAGAGTTCCTTTCCCAAAGGATAATATGGTGGTAAATAAATATTGAATGGAAATGATGTAGTATAGTGAATTGTCAAAATAATCAATATTAATGTACAGGAAATGAATTGAAATAAATTGAGATGTTGTGGAACTTACGCCGTGAATGGTTAAATCGCATTACTTCTGCTTTAGGCACACTATCCGTTTCTAGTTCTGGTCCACAGTGTCCTAGAAACAAAACTAAGCATTACATTATAAATCTATTAGACAATAGACAATAGACAAACTTCTTTGTTTAGATATTCTTTGAGAACAGTAATTGTTGTCAACATTTTTACATTAAACAAAAAGTTTGGTTCAAAAAAGTTCAGATATTTGTCTTGATTAAAATGTATGTAAAGTTAAAACCAAGTGAAATTAGTCTATTCCTCCAGTTGATGAATTCTTCCAAGGTGTAGAAGGTGTGCTCCAGCAACCACTCCATGAGATGCTTGTTAAAAGTTTTGTCTTCAACTTTAACTGTTTAAACTTTTTAACTGTTCAGGTAGGAGGTTAAACAGCTTGGCTCCTGCGTAGCACGGTTTCTTTTTGTAGTAAACGTGTGGTTAATCGGCATGGCAAAGTTTGTGTTGTTCCTAGTGCTGTATTGGTGAGCATCTCCTAGTCTCTCGTGATTCCTATCTACTGCATGTTTAACCACTTCAAGAATGTAAAGTGACGTGATAGTCAGTATTTTAAGTTCTTGTTCTTCGACAAGAGTTATATTGGTTTAGGCTTATTAAAGTTCTCACTGCTTTCTTCTGTAGTACCAAGACTGGGCTTACATTCCTGGTAGAGGAGTTTCTCCACACTATAAGTCCATACTAAATATGGGACTCAAATAGTGAGTGGTATGCTACTTTTGCTGTTTGAAGGTCACAAGAGTTTTTTGTTCTTTTGAGTGCATAGAGGCTGGTATTTAATTTTCCACAAAGGTCTACATTTGATGCCCAAGTGAGTTTGCTGTCAATTATAACTCCAAGATTTGTTACTTCACTTCCTAGTTCAATGTCTGACAGCCCTAGTAAGTCAGTGGCTCTGTTTCTGAAATTTATTTTTTGAGTTTTCCTCATTAAGTACTAGAAAATTATTTTGACAATACCGCTTAGCTATATTGTATGTAACAAAGTTTGAAATTGCTAATGGTTTTTTTTCTGTTCGTCAGCAACTAGGAGTGTAGTATCATCCACGTACATAATTGCTTGCCCAATTCTTGAGGATATCTTGTAAGGTCATTGGTCAGCAGGATTAAAAGGATTGGTCCTAATACTGACCCATGGAGTACACCTTTATTGATTGGGAGTAAAGGTAATCTTGCTATATGGGTAATGTGGTGTTCGGTGTATGTTGGTTCAACTATTTGTGTTCTTTCTGCCAGATAGCTTGAAAACCAATTTGTAGCTTTGCCTTTTATTCCCATACTCTTAATTTTTTTAGCAGTAGAGAGTGGTCTAAAGTTTCAAATGCCTTACTTTGACTAAGAGAAACCCAGTAACAGATGACTCTTCCTGTGGAATGCTTCTTGCTGTGATGGTTGACCTTCCCTTTAGGAAACCATGTTGTTGACTACTGAAAATGTTGTTATTAATAACATGACTCATTAATCTGTCAAGCATTGTCTTTTCAATTACTTTGGTTATTGTAGATAAGAGGGGTATGAATCTGTAGTTTACTATTGAGGTTGTGAGTTCCTTTTTAAATTTTGGAATTATTTTGGATAATTTCAGGGCTTTTGGAAAAATGCATCCCTTAAAGGATAGGTTATTCCTTTCCCCTTTTGTTTTTGATGAAATTAAATGTAAGAAAGTTTATTTCCATTACAATTACAATACTATTACAATTAATATTAATATCTGAACTGATAATTAATATATATATATATATATATACATAGCATTTTGGAAATAAGCCTACATGGGCAAGCAGCCTGTGCATAGGCTAGAGTTGTATTATTAATAAATAGTATGTATGTACAAACTAATCTCCAAGGAATTTAGCACTGATATAACTATGTTAAAGTTAAGTTACAGCAAAGCTACTGTAGTCTCTATTAAATAAAAAAGTTTATTGCCATCAGTGCATTCCAGTACCTATCAAAAGGGTTTTTTTTCAAGTTTACCGCCGAAGGTGGATGTGAAGGAGGAGATAAATGTAGTATTCAGTAATGTCTACTGTAGCAGTTAGCTGTAGGTAAACCATAATCATGAGTAAACAGTTATTAAGAAATGGTCATGACCGCCCACACTCAGACAGTAACAAGGCCCCGCCTCCTCAAGTCCAATATGCAGTAGAAATTTTTAACTTTATGTTTGAATATTTCAGTATATATAAGGTTCGAAATAAAGAAAAATTACTAAATTTGTTGCACATAATTCTAAATAAGGTCTGAGATATATAAAATGAGTTAGTATTTGAATATGACTTAACTAATGGTATAACAGAGATCCCACTCTATTAGAGTGCCTAGTATTATAAGAAAGTGATGTCAAAGAGAAAACTGAAGAACAATTTTTATATATGTTTGTTAATATACTTTTTATATACAACTGGCGTAAGGAAAGAATTTATTGATGTTTCATGAAAAAGATTGTAAGTCGAATATCTTTTACTTTTCCTAAGCCCTGCTTTTAAAATACTTTCCTGAATAACAAAAAGAGCTCCTCCCCATGCAATGTTTCCGAATGATAATAAAGACTGCACATAATCATAATATGCAGTTTTAATTTCTTTGTAATTTAAAATACCACTTAATCTTCTGAATGAATAAATGTATTTTCTGACTTTTTTTGCAAATAAGCTACATGTTCCGTCCACTTTAAACAATGATCAAAAACCACACCTAAATACCTATAGGACACTACACTCTTTATACTCTTACAGTCACATATAAAATTTGTGTAAGTTCCACAATTATTAATTTTCAATTAATTGAAAGGGCATTCTGTGCTAACGCTTAAAGAGATTGGCATAAATTTTGTTTTTTAATAGGGCTATGTTTGATGACAGAATATTTTGATCCGACCACTGTTTTATATTCATCAAGTCCCTCAATGCTTTGGCCTGTGCTTTTAGCCAACTTCTTCCGGAGATAAATATTAAACTGTCATCTGCGAACAGAAAAAGTTTATCTTGTAACTGAATTTTTGCAGTATTGTTGATATATATTAGAAAAAGAATTGGGCCTAATGTACTGCCTTGTATTACTCTGTAGTCTACATTTTGTGGATCTCTATTTTCTCCGCATGTAGACACAACCTGCTTGCTTTCTGTCATTCAAGTAGCTAGTGAACCACACTAGAGAAGTACCGCGGATTCCTATCATTTCCATTTTTTGTAGCAAAGATTGTGCGATCAACTAAGTCAAAGGTTTTTGTTTAATCTAAAAAGATTAGTAAACACCTATTATTTTTAGAAATATTGTCGTTCAATTCCTTTTTTACGTCAAACAATACATCATTAATATTCTTGTCCGATCTAAATCCATATTGGCATATACTCAATATGTTGTTGTTTTGTAAATATGAGACTAGCTGGTTCTTCACTATACGTTCTAAAACTTAGGAAAACACGCTTAACAATGAAATAGGGCGGTAGTTGCTTTTGTCGGTAAAGCAATTTGATTTATAAAGGGGGATTATTTTTACCAATTTTAATTTTTGGGGAAATACGCCAGTTGATATGCTTAAATTAATTAGATGTGTTAAAGGCTGCAAAATAATATGCATATTAGACTTTATCAGGATTGACGAAACCCCATTCCATCCAGGTGCAGTTGATGTGTTAACGGGTGTGTGATCTCCTCTTTGCAATGTTGAAGTAGTTTTGAGGAGATCTCATCTAACCCTGAATATGGTTTTAATTTTAAGCTAGAGAAATATTTGAAGTTTCAGATCTTGTGGTTCGGTTAATTATAAATTCAGGCAGATTTTAGAGTTCGATTGGTTCTGTTTCTAAATTAGGTACTGTATAGTGACTCTGGGTATTATATGCAGCAGTACTGAAATGGTCATTTAGATGTTGTGCTACCAGGAGAGGATCTTTAACCAGCCTCTTATCTATTACCAACTCTATGGGGGTTGAATGCTGTCTGTCTCTGCATCTCTCATGGTAAATTACATTCAATACGGTTTTTGTTTGTTTTCTGAATTTTGAATATAATTTGATGTGGTTTCTTTCCGTAAATGCTTCACTTTAAAGCCATAGTCCTTCTCTGCTTGAGCTGTAATCACCTTGTCAGCCAATTCCCCACTTTGGGCCTCGTATTGAAAATTTTAAGTATTCTTTTAAAAAGGGGTCATGTCTGACATAGAGGTATCACATTTTTGTGAGATATTGTGAGCAAAGCCATGGGTAACAACTAGCACTGTAACTCAAAAAATATAATGTTTATTAAGATAGGTTTGACTGATTTAAAACTAAATTACCCAAGAGAGAATATTCAACGTAGAGGTGACAGCCCTCTACATCAGACGTGACATCACTGTTCTTCAAGATCACATGACCAATATGCACCTCCAAAGTGTCTGCTACCTAAGCAAATTTATATATCAGTAGCAATTAAGTTATAAAACAATACTTTGTACATAGGATTTTTCAAATTCAAGAATTTAATTATGCGAGCAATGATTCTGTGAGGTGTGAACTGGAGAACTTGGATGTCTGCTGTTACTGTGTAACTCATCATAAAAACTGGAAATATCATCAGTGAAAGGTGACAGCTAAAATTGACATATCTTAGCTACTCTAATTAAAATTTAAGTCCACTAGAATTAAAATAAAATGCAGGATTTCATACACAATATTTCTCTAGTTTACCATGCAAATAAGGTTTTTGGTATATTCTTACATTATTTATTATACCTTAAGCAGTACAATATTTTATATTATATTTTAGACTTACAACTTTAATGTTCTAAAATAATCTTCATTATTTCTTAACCTGGTGTCCTGATTGTGAAAGTGACACTAATTAATTACAGAAGTATCCTCACCAATGTTTTAGCCTGACAGCAGTTGTAAAGCTTGAAGGAGCAGTATGCAATGGCCATCCCTTCGTCTACTGACAACGCCACACAGCGCACAAATCCTGTATTTGGCTGTTGGATGGCTGGAGATAAATCTAAATGACCTTCGCCCAACTCAACAACTTTTCCATCAGATTTATTCAGCTTCAGATGAATTGACATGGTATTCTAGACAGCAATCATTATAAATAAACACATTTGTGTAATTCAAAATATTTACATTGATATGATGAAGGAGGTTATGCAAAAATTCCATTTCTCTTAGTGTATGTGTTCCTTAAATAATTTATAATTCTATTAGATTGTTACTTTTGGTTATATCGTTGTAAGCTTTAACCATTTAAGAGTGTACTGTATGATGGGAATATACACAAAAAACTGTTCCTTATGTAGGATGAGCGTATATACAGGGTGATTCATAAACATATGGAGAAACTGTGGAAGCTCGTTCTACATGAAAAAAGTTTATATAAACATGGGTCCGAAAATTCTTCATTAGTGAGTTACAGCTAGCGAAAGTTTTCACACCGATTTCAACTCACTATGTAAAACTTTTCAACTTTGTGAAATTTTTATTCCTTATAGTTAAAAGTAAAATTAACCAGAAAAGATTTTTGTAAACCTATTCAACCAAATTAAGAGTAAATTTTCAAAAGTATCTCCGCCTACTTCAATGCATTTTTCTACTTGTATTTGTTAAAAAAATCTTCATTAATACATCTAAGTAGCGCATCATGGGAATTAACTTTTTGACTTCATAAACTTTCTCCTTCATCCATCCCTGTATACAAAGATTCAACGGCGTGTGCTCTGGTGATCTGGGTGGCCAATGTATAGAACCATGATTGAACTATGTATTTGGAAATGTTGATTCAAGTAGATGGAAACAATATTTGAAAAATTTACGCCATCACATTGGAAGTACGGCTGGCGTTTATTTCATCAAACATTTATTCACTTTCTGTATACTTTACTTACAATGTTTTGTTGAGAGTAAAATTGTTTGCAAGTTTTACTAAAAATTTTGATCTGTTTCTTGGTGAAATAACGAAGTTATTGTTCTCCATAGATGAACAACTAGTTCATTTACAGTTCTGGGATATGTTTTGTTCAATTTATCAAGTCAAAAATAGGTTTAGATCAATGTTTTCTGGTTAATTTTACTTTTTAGTGATAAGAATACAAATTTCACAAAGTTTAAAAGTTTTACATGGTGAGCTGAACTCCGGGTGAAATCTTCGGTAGCCGTAACTCTGTAACAAAACATTTCCAGACTCTTGTTTATTAACTTTTTAGAATATTTTTACATATAGAATGAGCTCTCACAGTTTCTGAATATCTTCGTGAATCACCCTGTATATACATACAAACTCTATTTGTTGAGAGAGCATAGCGCAGTGTATAACATGATATTGGGTGAAGTCTTGCTTGCTTGGCTGTTCTCACGCTTTTGTGATGCACTCACTTTCTCCTGCCAAGGTTCTCCACCTTCCCCTAGCCGCCTTCCCAAGAGCTAAGAATACATATGTATACACATGTTATTTGGATGTCTATTAGTTATTAAAAAAATTATTTAGTAAAAACATATTCTAGTTTTGTACCATTGGATCCTAACCATTTTTAATTACGCGTCCTTATCAATTCATCTCTCAAAGGATAAATATGTGTTTTATATTTTCACAATTCACCAATATAATTAACATTTTTGTGCGCATATTAAATGTTTGTGCAACAAAAAGTTTTTGACTTTGTCTTTTTATCTTCTTATAAATCTGTTTTTCATCAATGCTTATATGAAATTTGTACAAACATAAGTTTTAGAAAATGAAATGATCAAAATGAATGATTCTACATATTGTAAGTCCTATAGATTAATTAATAGCTACTAGGAATGATACTATAACAATTTTATTGTTCGAGTTCTTGCAATGGCAAATAAAAAGAAAATTCTTTGATTTTTTTTTTATAGAAAGCAGAAACAAATGAGAAAAAGGAAGAGAATATAAGAAGAAAGTAATTATACAGGGGATGCAGTTATTTACAGTACCATCTGTGATGTGTGGACATTTTACCTCATCCGTAACTCTGGTGTCATCTTTTCTTTCCCACTAAACAAGACTGTCTTTTTATGAACGGCTGGCTTGATGAGCTCTTTTATAGAAGTGATTTCCTTAGTACTATGTTAGAGCGAAATGTACCAGGAGTTCTGCAGTTTCGACTAGTTTATATCTACCAGTAGAACCTACAATGGGTACAGCAAAAACCTATTTTGTCACATATCCAGGCAATCCAATGGATGTCTGAAGCAACACATTACTAACAAAAATGTGGATATTTTGGAAACCTTAACCTTCTTGTTGTTAACGTTTCAGTAAGCTTAAATATGAGAGAAAACCCACTGCTGCCCGCTTTGACTGATGGAGACTCTAACAGAGCCTAGGTAGCACGACAGAGTGTCCAGTGTTCTTTCTTATGGCGGATGGTTGCACCAGGGGATTTAGGTAAGTGGCAAACCCAATATCTAACTCTTAACCCCCCCAAATATCCTGTATGGATTGAAGGCAGTACTGAGATCACTGAAAGTTGAATTGATGTCAATTCAGATGTGCTCCCGGAAGAGTTGAGATTTTCTCTCATATTAAAATCCCTAAAATTTACTGTTGAGCTACTTTGTTCATTCGAGTTCCCTAAAGGATTACTTGCCATGTGTTTTCAAGGCTAGATTGGTCTAAGGCTCTTTCAGAACTATGATTAGAACTTAAAATAACAACATTTTAAGATATTTGATAGTAAACCATCTTAGATCTGACATCCAGGGAAGAGGAAGGTGTTGAGCACCTTACTAGAATTATAGTACTTCTTGAGATAATTTTGGTAAATAATAACGATATTTAGTCCTTAAATATTATAAACTATTTGGATATCTATATAACAATATTCATACAAGTTCAGCTTTACTTGTCTTATTTATTTCTATTTATCTTCACTGTTCTTAAAACCAAAATCATAATCAGCTCATATCAAGATTCATTTAACACAGACTCACATCTTGTCTAAATAGTATAAAAGGACCTGTCTAAATGATTCCTTGAATCAAAAATTTGTATTTAATAACCAAGAGGGAGATAACATTTGGATGTCCAGAGTGCAGAGGCAACTGCCATAATCAAGGGTTCTCTGAAAAAACTATGAACTTTACTATATAGGAAAAAAAGATAACCACCAGATTTCTGGAAGCTTTCATGGCAAGGTAATTCATTAACCCATTACAAATGCGGTTGGTTGGAAGGGATTGGTATTGTGTGTACTAACATCTTTACTATTAATCTTTTCTGCCTATTATTATTGATTTTCCTGTTTATTCTTTTGCTGGTAATTTTTAAAAGTCAATAGGCCTACTCTTTTAATACCTAAGGTATGTAGATTGTGTTAATTCAACAAAAAACAAAGAAAATACAAACTTTCTTCACATAGTCAGCCATTTTCTCTGAGAATGGGCCAAAAAAGCAAACCCTTGTTTGAAAAAATGCTTTATTGGCAGGCATAGGTATTGTCCTTTGTTCCATGCCAAGGAAACTCCATTCCACAAACACCTCCGGAGACTGTTCTATTTGTCTGAAACATCAGCTGGCATAACACATAAGTATTTTAGGTAAACTATAGTCATTAGCAATGGCACTACATGAGTATTTTGTTTATAACAAGATTTAGGTTGGCAACACTAACGCTGAATATATTTCATTAACTAAGTCCTAGAGTTCCCCCCAGTTTGTATTCGATGTTTGTTGCAGACAAATAACATGTCTTCTCTGGGAGAAATATTTAAATAAAGATAATCTTTTTTTACTGATTTGCTGGTAAATTTGTTTTGGGTTGTTTCTTTAGATTGTGTTACTTTCCCTTAGGAATTATAAAAACTGCAATTAAGAGAAAAATACTCTTTATGTAGATGTAATACAACCCATTCTATGATAAGTTAAGGTTATATAACCTCAAGTGGGTGCCAATAACTATATATTAAAAGTGATGAAATACAGTCATGGGCAGGGAGTGCCAATGCCTGTGTATTGTTTTATGCTGGTGGTGTTTTCAGCATGTCAATGCCAATAAATAGTTTTTATCTTTTAAGATTACCAGTGAACCTCAAGATTATCCCTAAATACTCCTCTTGACGCAACTTTACAAAGCGTGAGGAATGGAATGTCCAAAAAGCTGCAGCATAAAAGCATGGTGTTCCTCAGTCGACAAATCAATTTCGGTTTAGTGACGTTTTCAAAAACCCAACTTGTAGCTCCACCCGTATGAACAAAGGAAGAAGAGGATACACTTGAAAAGTGGATTACTGATTGTTATCGGAAAGGCTTCCCATGATGGAAAGAAGATTTGTACCTGAGCGTTCAGGAATTCTTAAAACAAAATGAAAGATTCAATCTTTTAAAAACAATCTTCCTGGCCTTTGTTGGAATCAAGCGTTTTTTTTTTTTTTTTTTTAAGGCACTGTAACCTAGCTTTAAGGTCTCCTGAAGGAGTAATGTCTGCAAGCTCGTGCATAAGTGAAAACAATATTAAAAATTGGATTAAAACTGTAGAAGATATTTTGAAAAACGGAAATGCACTGAATGTTTTGAAAGACATAATTCGTGCTTTTAATGGTGATGAGACAAACTTGCTATGTCCAAAGGGTTCTAAAGTTTTGGCTCTCATAGAATAAAAAAATTGTATATAAAATTGACAAAGGAAACTCAAAAGCTGTAACTAAGCCTACTGTGATGTTTTCTTTTTCTGCTTGTGGGCGAATCGTTTCACTGATGGTAATTTATCCGTAGCAGAGATTACCATCAATAATTATGAACTCTGTTCCAGACTCATGGGGCATTGGTCATTCGGACACTGGTTGGATGAAATCCGGTCGACTTTGAGTACATTGGTAACGTTTTAATGAACACCTTGAAGAACAGTATCACCCGGCCACTTATCCTTTTCGTAGATGAGCATAAGAGTCATCTCTCTTATCAACTAAGACAGTTTTGTTCTGAACTGCAGATTATATTGATTGTTCTATATCCCAACACTACCAGAAATAATACAGCCTGCAGGTGTTGCTGCAGTTAGGCGAATAAAGTCAGGCTAGAGAAAGGCAGTTATTAATTGGCTAAGTAACCACCTGACAGTCACTTACAAAGAGAATGTTGCACCAATCCTGAAACATGTACTGTATGAGGTCAACCCTCAAACACTTATCAATGGATTTAAAGCTTGTGGCTTGTTTCCTTGGAATTGTTACTCAATTGATTACACAAAGTGTCTTGGTAAAAACCAAGCCAGAGCTTTACAGTTAAGTTGTAAATATGTCATTACACTAAATCAGTTCAAAAGCATTGTAGGAGAGGAAATGCTAGAGAAATTCCTTGATATAGAGTAAGATGTTTTGAAAAATAATGAACCACCAGTTTTTCACACTGTTTCGAGTGTGAAAGGAATTCCAAAAAAAAAAAAAAACGAATCTCAAAAGCCTGGTTCGTTACATACTATCACGGAATCAAAACCATGTTCTTCAAAAACTGTCACTGAACTATGTGTGCTAGAAAGGCCTATTTCCAAAGATGCAACTCATGAATGATGTCAAAAACCAACAAAACTGTGATCCTGAAGTGATTTCACCTGCACCAGATGTCGTCCCCAGTGCAGTACAGTTCGAGGACTTTAGCTGTGCGCGTGCCCTTGAGTGTGTGGTGATAGGCGGGAGGGGTGGCGTTGTAGCATTATGCGCTGCATCCCGAAAACATTTCCTGTGACTCATGGGTAAAACCCTCCTTTCAGGAATCGTATTGGCCCATATAACTCATCACACTCGCTAACATCAGTCTGTTCCATATTGAAGAGCATCGAATACCGACTGCAAAACTAATGAGGGAGGTGCTAAGGGACAAAGCCCTTGGGGGTTGGGCGCCCCCAAGCGTAAATAGCCTTACCTGGTCATGCGGGGCTCTGGCTGGGTGGACCGTTATTTCCTCGGTACTCGTGGGACCTTTTTATGGAGTCTTTTAATAAAAACAAAAAAACACCAACAGATTTAGATCTGGAAGAACTGCAACGGGCAGTTGCATCCGGCACCCAGGCCTTGGATGTATCTGCCTGTTCTTCTAGCGCTACCACCAACGACGACGATGTAGTACTCGATGATGCTAGCGGAAGGGTTGAGTCCATAGACACAGACACTGGAGCATGTGTAATGGACTACAACCTTAAACTCCCCTTTAAACTGCGCAAGCGTTGGGCGATGGAGCAGAAGAAGACCGACGGCACCTGGCTTCCGGACAGTCAATGGAGGAGGCAAACGGGCAAGATGTCGGCCAATGAAAGAAGAAAGATGAGAAAACAGAGGGAGGCAGCACCGGAGGCAACTGCAGGTGCGGTCTCTACTCCTATTGGGAAGAGAGAGGGCGCTCGGGCGGTTCTTCGGCGGAAAAACCCCTGCCGAAGAGGCGCTCGACCGCACCTCCTGAGCAAGCAGCGCATGCGACGAGTACCAATCCCTCAACGGAGGAGGGATTGGGAGAAACATTCAGGGAGGTTCTGACGGGACATAAGCTAGTCTTGGTCCCTGCGAACTTTCCTGAGAGGCGCCTCTCAGAGGAGGAGGCTATGGAGCTTCGGGGGCGCATTCTCGACGAGGTACTCTCAGCAGAGGGTGTGTGCCTGCAGTTCAAGAGGTGTTTCCCGGAAAGGGGGCTCTCGTCATGCTCTGTGGCAGTGACGAGACCAGGGATTGGCTGCGGTGTCTGGCTCCGGGGCTGGGGATCGGTGGCCCTGGGGGAATAGGGGTGATCTGTGGGGACTACAAAGACCTCATAAGATCTACCAAGGTCTTCCTAAGGGTTGATGGTCCCATGGCCGAGAAGGACTCTGCGACCATTCTCAAGGCCATAAACAAACAGAATGCTGGGATCTCTGTGTCGGACTGGAGGGTTGTTGGAGATGTCCACACGGGAGATTCCAGAACTCTCGTAATTTTAATGGATGAACAATCTTCAACCACTCTTAAGGGGAGGGGCTGGAGGGTGTTCATTGGTTTGGAGCAGGTCCAGCTGAGGGCGCGGGGTGGGGCGGTTGATCATGGGGATCAAGGTTCTTCAGATCAACCTGCAGCACAATAAGGCTGCCTCGGCTTTATTCTGCAGACGCTTCCTGTCGGAAGATTTCCACGTGGCTCTGATACAGGAACCTTGGATCAGCAAGGGAAAAATATCAGGGCTTTCAATGACAGGGGTGAAAATAGTTAGTGCCCAGGTTGAAAATGCCAGGACATGTATTGTTGTAAGCAACAAGGTGGACAGCATTCCTGTTCTGGAATTTTTGTTGCAGGGATCTCGCCACAGTCAGGCTGATGGTGGCTGGTACTGGACGAGCCCTGCTAGTTGCATCATCATATCTACCGTATGATGATGCGGAGTCCACGCCCTCCAGGGAACTGGCTGCCTTGGTGGACCATGTTGGGAGGAGTGGAGCGGAACTGGTGGTGGGATGCGACGCCAACTCGCACAACGAGGCGTGGGGCAGCACCAACACCAATAACAGAGGTAAGTTACTTCTAGAATATATAATGTCCCGTAGCCTAATGATTGCAAATGTGGGAAATGTGCCCACGTTTCGCACGAGGACAAAAAGGGAGGTGCTAGATGTGACCATGATGTCGGAGGGTATGGATGGTCGGATGCATGGCTGGCATGTGTCTGACGAGCCTTCCCTCTCTGATCATGCTCACATCTGTTTTAAGATCGGTGAACAGATGCTGGAAAAAGTTCAGTATAGGAATCCGAGGAACACAAACTGGGTATCATACAAGGAAAACCTCAGGGCACGGCTGGATTCTGATTCCACTAATGGGAAACGGATTCACAGCGCGGCGCAGCTTGACGAATCTGCTGACGGTCTAACTTCTGCGATTATCGGCTCCTTCGATCTCAGCTGCCCGGTTATCAACAAAAACAGATCAAAGGTAGCCTGGTGGAGCTCTGAACTGGCCTCTTTGAGGAAGAGGGTCAGGGCTCTATTCAGGAGAGCCAAAACTTGGGGCACTTGGGATACCTACCATGAGGCTCTTGCACTGTACAACCGCAAGGTTCGTACGGCTAAGAGGTTAGCCTGGAAGAAGCTCTGCACCGATATTGACAGTGTGCAGGGCAGTGCAAGGCTGCAAAAGCTATTGGCAAAGAATCCCATCTCGCCGCTTGGTAGTCTCAAGGACGATCAAGGTGTTTACATTACTGAGCCGGAAGGAGTTCTGAAAGTTATGATGGGAACACACTTCCCGGACTGTATTGTTCATGAGGGTGAACAGCCACCCGAAAGTGAGGGGAGACATGCGGGTCGCGCCACCCATTCGCAGTGGAGTCTGGCGCACCGTATTGTTACCTTCAGTAGGATTGAGTGGGCTATTAACTCATTCAGTCCTTACAAGGCTCCTGGGGGTGACGGGTGAGACCGGTTTGCTTGCAGCGGGGATGGACATTCTCCTTCCACAGCTGTGCAGACTGTTCAGAGCCTCCGTGGCTCTCAGGTACATCCCACTATCCTGGATAGTGTCCAGAGTGGTGTTCATACCGAAGCAGGGGAGAGCGGGCATGGATCGGCCGAAGTCTTTCAGGCCGATATGCCTGTCCTCCTTCCTTCTCAAAACCATGGAGAAAATGGTTGCCAGGTTTGTTTGGGAGGGAGCTCTTCTGGAGCGACCTTTGCATCCTAACCAGCATGCCTACACTCCAGGAAAGTCATGCGACTCGGCCCTGCATCAATTGGTATGCAGGATTGAGAAGACGCTGGCGGCAAAATAGGTAGCTATAGGAGTCTTTTTAGACATTGAAGGTGCCTTTGATAATACAGCCACTCAGGCGATTATCAATGCGGTCTCGGGACGTGGCGTTGATGGTCAGGTGTGTGACTGGATGGGGGCCTTGCTCACGGACAGGGTTGTTGTTTCAACCCTCATGGGAGCAAGTTTTAGTGCGAAGGCTACGAGGGGCTGTCCGCAGGGCGGCGTCCTCTCTCCTCTTCTGTGGAACCTGGTTGTGGATGACCTGCTAAGTTCTTTGAATAGCAGCGGTGTCTTTGCACAAGGGTACGCAGATGATATTGTGATTCTTGTGAGTGGCAAGTTCAACACAACAATCACGGAACTGACCAATGCTGCTCTGAACATGGTGGGAAACTGGTGTGATAAGGTTGGCCTCACCGTCAACCCCACCAAGGCTGCCGTGGTTGCCTTTACCAGGAGGCGACAGATGGAGAGCATTGGTCCCTTTCTATTTAAAGGCTCACCCGTTGAGCTGAAACCTGAGGTCAAGTACCTGGGCGTGATCCTAGATAGGGTTCTAAACTGGGGACCTCATCTAGAAAGGGTCATTGCCAGGGGTAAGTGGTCTCTAATGTAATGCAGACGTGTGATAGGTGGGCCCTGGGGACTGAAGCCGAGGCTCTTGTACTGGCTTTATGTTTCCGTGGTCAGACCTGCACTAATGTACGGAGCTGTCGTATGGTGGCCAAAAACGGAAGCCAAGACGGTGGTAGCACGTCTGGCAGGTATCCAAAGGATGGCCTGCCTCGCTATCACAGGGGCTTTTCCTAGTGCGCCGGGCGCGGCTCTGGACTGTTGTCTTAATCTCGCCCCCTGGACATTGTCATTCGAGCTATGGCCAGGAAGAGTGCCTACTGTCTTCAGCAGACGGGACTCTGGTCGGGCTGCAGCGGTGGGCACTGCAGAATTGGCACTCTGATACAGGAGGATGTTTTGCACATGATCTCTGATCAGATGCCACAAAAGTTTTCCTTTGACAAACCCTTTAGGATTATTTTACCCTCAAGGGATGATTGGTCAGAGGGGAAGCAACCTCTTCCACCAGCGGAGCTCGAATGGTACACAGACGGCTCCAAAACAAAAAGCGGCACAGGCGCTGGAATTCTGGGAGTGAGACCATGTAGGGAGCTGGTGGTTCCTATGGGTCCGTATCCGACAGTCTTTCAAGCGGAGGTCGCAGTCATTATGGAATGTGCTTGTGAGAATCTTCGTCTGCAATATAGGGGCAAGACGATTAACATTTTCACGGACAGTCAGGCGCTGATGGCGCTGGATTTTTGCGCAATCAAATCCAAACTGGTTTGGGATTGCTATCAGACCGTTTCCTCCCTTGCCAGAATCAACAATGTAACCGTTTGTTGGGTTCCTGGTCATGAGGGGATTCCTGGGAACGAAAGAGCTGATGCCTTGGCCAACCAGGGCTCAGCAACAATTATGACGGGCCCTCAACCATTCTGCGGTGTTCCAAAGTGTGAATCCTCTAGGGTTGTCTCGAAATGGATTCGCGCGGAGCATGGGAGAAGGTGGAGGTTGCATCCGGGTTTGAGAGTGAGTAGAATGGTATTACAGTCACCTTCCTCCAAGGTGGCCTCGGATCTTCTCTCATTAAACAGATCATGCACACAGATGTCTTCTAAGGTCATTGGTCTCATTACGGGGCATGGTCACCTGAGGAAGCATCTACACAGAGTTGGCATCCTTCAGGAGGATCCGCTCTGTGGAAGGTGTAATGAGCAGGAGGAGACTGCTGAGCACCTGCTCTTTGATTGCCCTGCAATAGCAAGAGAGCGGTATGCCATCTTTGGTAGCTTGAACAGGGGTGGCGAGTTTTCCCAAGAGGACTTGATAGGTTGTTTTCGGCGGTTTGTTGAACTGCTGAAGTTGTAGACTGGTAGGCCTCATGGTGTTTCCGAGGTGCGCAAAAGGCCCTTTAGGCTTAAGTGCATGGCAGTAGGCCGCCCCAAGGAAAAAAAAAAAAAAAAAAAAAAAAAAAAGGACAAAATAGATAGTTTGAGGTGGGTATTAAAGGACCTGGGATTTACTTGGAGAAGGACGGCAAACAATAGGACATTATTAATTGAAAAGCCAGAAATCCGAGAGAAAAGGATAACGTACTTGAGAGCGTTAAAAATTACAGGGATCAAGGACGCCCCATAATTTATTTAGACGAATCTTTTATACTATTGTCTCACGTATCTAACCAAACTTGGTCGGATAGCTCAAATGAAGGGTTACACGAGCCAATTTCCAAGGGCGAGTGACTAATAATTATTCATGTGAGTGGAGAGAAAGGGTTCGTGCCCAATGCTTTTATGTGTTGGAAAGCAAGCATCCATAGTGGAGACTACCACGACAATGTGAATTGGGACATATTTATGAAGTGGATAAAGGAAAAGTGTTACTGAATTTGGAACCAAATTCAGTACTGGTAGTTGATAACGCGCCCTACCATAACATACAAATTGATAAAGCCCCTACTTCAAAAAGTAGGAAGCAAGATATGAAGGTGTGGCTGTCAAAAAACGGAAACCATTCTGCGACTCTACGCTTTTACCTGAACTCTACAAAATTGTGCAGCTATATAAACCAAGGCATGTCCGGTACGCCTTGGACGAAACTGTTCAACTAGAGGGTCATGACATCTTACGACTTCCGCCCTACCACACACACCTCAATCCTATTGAGTTAATTTGGGCCGAAGTTAAAAGTTATGTGGCTATGAGAAATACATCTTTCACTATGTCTCAAGCTAAAGCTCTATGCGAAGACAAGATTTCAAGTATAGGCCCAGAAGAGTGGTCAGTAAAGTGCAAGCACGTGGAGAAACTCGGAAGGGACTATGCAGCTGCAGAACCCCAGATTGACAATATTATAGAATCCATTATTATATCAGTTGGTTTGGATACAGAGAGCAGTGACAGTGACCCAGAAGAGGAGGACAATTTGAGTGGGATTGAAGAACTCCAATGAAAAAAAAACAATCATTTTAAGTAACGTTTGTTATTAGAAAATTATATTCTAGCATTTTAATTACCTAAATATTATTGAAGTGATTGTAAATTAAATAATAAGAGAATACCAAATAATAGCAATAATAGGACTTATCCTTGCTTTTCAGTTGTTATATTGTTGTTGTTTAACATGTTTTTGAAAATAACGTATTTGTCAATACTAATCGGCAAATCGAAATCGTCAGTTTAAAGTCGTTAAAGAGATTGTTGCGCTTTCATCTCAGCGGCTAGCACGTAAATGCAACCCGCCTTACAGATAGCGTTTGTTTGTTGAAAGGGTAGTATTAGGGCTGCACGAGCACAGCTAAATTCCTCCAACTGTACAGCTTGACTCTACATATCTGCAGGAATTAGAGACAAATAAGGAACTTTACCATACCTATTGTACAATATCTAGAAAAAGTTGAGTGAAGGTTTATTCATTGCGCTTCCAGCTTTGCCTCTGGAAGCAGTGATCTGTTTCTTACTACAGATCTCAAAATGTATATTTCTCAAGCACAAACAGTACTGTGATCTACTAAATTAGAAACAACAGACCTAGCCCTATTAAACCCAGTTTCTTACTACAGATCTTCTCAAAATGTAGTTTTCTCAAGCACAACCAATATTGTGATACTGAATTAGAAATAGCAGACCTACCTCTAATAAACCCAGTTTCTTACTACAGATCTAACTAGAAAAGGGAGATTTACTGGAGATGTGAGTGTTCAAATCTTATTTTTATTTAAAATATGACTTTCATTTTTCACCCTTTTTTTGCTTCTGTGTTTTACTTACTTCAGATAATTTATGAGATTATTATCCAACTCAACTTCGTAAATGGATATCTCAAATTGGCAAGTATACTGGTGTTGTCCATTCATAGGAATAAGTTCTTTTATTTCTGCCATATTAATATTTCTGAGATGATTTCTTTTATATTTTTATGTCACATTTATTAAATTTTGATTTCTTATTTCATTGATATAATTTCATAACATTCACCAGCACATGATTCTTTACGAGACCTCTTGAACACATCAACATTTTGGATTTTGGTTATACCACTGTAATTTATCTGTTTTTGTTTATATTCTATTGTGTTGACTGCAGTTGTTGTCAAATAAATGTATAATTTTAAAACATATGAAAATAAATTACACTTACTTGATTTATCAGTGTATAACCTTTTATAGATAATGCTGTAATAGACCTAATTTAATGAAGACCTGTATTTTACAGAGATTAGAACCCATAGTTTTGAATTTCCAAAGAATAGATCTCACATTCATTTGGGGATTGTGTGGTATAGATTTGTACTTCATTTGATTCATCTTGTAATTACCTCATTTTTATGAATTCAACTTGAAACATTGGGTGGTTTTTATTATTGTCCGAGTTTACATAATACAGCATGTTTAATACTTTTCTACAGTGCATTTTATCTTGCTCTTTCTTTTCTTTACCACTAAATAGTATGCATCAATATTTAAAGTGGTGAGAAGTTTTAGCATTGGATGCAATATCTTCTCATAGACTGTTACATAACTAAACCCAGTGGTTAGTCATCACCCTAACTAATGTTATAAATGTGAAAATAAGTTTGTTATGCTTTCAGGCGTAAACTATTCAACCGATTGTAATGAAATTTTACATGGATATTCTTAGGATTCCTGGTAAACATGTAGTCCTATACCTATTTTGCAAATCCCTCCAGGCTATGCCTCTCTGGTCTCTAAAGCTGTGAAAAATCCTATCTTGGTCACTAAAGTTTCATTATAGCAAACAAATGTTATTAATTGAAAGAACCTGTTAACGTAATCAACTGTTCTGTGTAAAAATTGTTTTATGATAGCACAACCTAAAGTTTAATTAATTTAACCAGTATTTTCAATTGGTTTACATTTATAGTTTGAAACCAAAGAGTAAGCTTGATAGTAACAACAGCACAGAGTAAGAAAATATCTAAATAAGAGAATTAAAAGTTTTAGGAAAAATATACTTTCTGTTATAAAACCTATCTTAGTTGTCTTTTGATAGAAGGAGGCTTCTCAGATCTGTGTATCTATATATATATATATTTTCCTGGTCTGGAAAGAAGTTAAAATCAACTATGAAACAAAAATACTAAGACAGCAGTAAATTACAATGGCTATAAATAAACACTTTTTACATATTGCAATGAAGGAGGAGGAGCTCTTCTTATTGGAATATAAATTTTCTATTATTTCACAAAAGAAAACTCACAATTATCCAATAATTAGTGTATTTTTCACGAGGCCTTTCCGACATCGAAGATGCCATCATCACCTGATGATGGCATCTTCGATGTCGAAAGGCCTCGTGAAAAAATACACTAATTATTGGATAATTGTGAGTTTTTTCTTTTGTGAAAAAATAATAGAAAACTTTTTACATATTTTCTTGATCTTCGCAAAAAGGCAAATTCACTTGAACCAGAAGTCCTCATACACTAGCAAAGTCTATGAAATTGCGTACAAAACTGTGGGTAATTGCTAGAATATTATTATATATTGTAGTGTAGTCACAATACAATAAAATATAGGTAAAATATTTAGTAAATAGAGCTTTTAAGGTTCAATGTTAAATATGTTCATATTATTATTAAGAAACCGTTGAGATTATAAAATGAGTAAACCATGTATTGTTGGTATTTATAAACCATGTAATATTAAGAATATTTAATGATTAAATATTACAATCTCCGGTTCACTTACATAAGAAGAATAGCAAAACTGTTGTGTAGTATCTGACCTATCATTTCTAATGGCAATGCAATTTATTTGATAGCTTTTTCAAGGATTATGATAGGCTAGACTATACGCTGGGAGGTGGGAACACACTTTATTTATTGAGATTATCAGAGTTATTTGTATTTTAAGATTTATCACAAATACAGCAGCTGTTATGTCAGGTGTTACAAGAAAACTAATATCAGGGATGTCGTTTCATCACTAATCGACTGTTGTCAATAACTTTGTTCATCTTTCATAACTAATTCTTATCTTTCACAGGAATGTGCTCCACACTCAAACAGTATTATTAGTACAGTACAGTCTTACAGTTACCTTAGTACTGGTTACATACATGTCTCACTCTCATGTGTTATTGGAGAGTGGAGTGCAAGTACAGTACAGTCTTACAGTTACCTTAGTACTGGTTACATACATGTCTCACTCTCATGTGTTATTGGAGAGTGGAGTGCAAGTACAGTACAGTCTTACAGTTACCTTAGCACTGGTTGAAATATATGACTCACTCTCATGTGTTATTGGAGAGTGGAGTGCAAGTACAGTACAGTCTTACAGTTACCTTAGTACTGGTTACATACATGTCTCACTCTCATGTGTTGTTGGGGGGTGGAGTGCAACTCCTCGCACCCTCATAAATCCACTTATGAGCATATAGGTATTTACAGAAAATATTAAAAACTTATCTTGAGAAAAGGACTGTACTAGTTTATTTATTAATCCTTCTCTGTCTTTGCATAAGGTTTGCAAAACACATTCTAATGCATGGATGTTGCGGTATCCAACATCTTTTCATCTTTTGTTCCAGCAAAATCTTAAGATTAAATAATAGAGTGTCACATCTTTAGTGTATAGAGATAACGTATTCTGAATATGTCACATTACTACCCTCACTTATAGTCATGTTAAAAGTAATCTTAATATAGTAAAGTAAAGTAAAGATGTCTTATTTTACCAGGCAAAGTTGGGGCCAAGAAGCTTTTTCCAACACTTAACCTGAGGACCAACATCTTAAAAGGTGACCTACGAACCAATGGTTGGACAAGCGGACAGCTTGCATGGACAGGATCGTTCAGCCGTCACCCATCCAAGCAGCAGCCACGCTCGACACAGCTTGATCCGGTTATCTTGCAATAACCGTCGTGCCCGCTGCACTATGTCATTGGCATGTTAGCCAGTGCCTTGAATTAAGACCAATTTAAAGTCATATGAGTGATATAACTTGCTTGGGTTTTGTGTAGGGATCGTCATATCTGGTAGTAAAGAATAAATCTGAATACTTATAAATTAGTATTAATTAGAGAGGTATAATTCAAGGTAAAACTGTTAACTGATGCAATTTCAGACAAGTTGGATATGTTGGTTGGAAGTTGGGTGCTATGTGAATATTTACTTTTAGTGTTATCCCCCACATCCCCTCCACCCATAATTACACCACTGAATCATACCATGGTCTTTGGATACAAACCATGTTTGGCTGTTTACACAATTAACACTATTGTATCATAACAGTATGTCCTTCATTAGAAGAGGTAATATCATGGCCCGGAACACCAGTCCTGAACCTGTAAGGGTAAGGTATTAAAATAATGTTTTTTAGTTTCACAAGTGAATAGAATAATAGTTTAATCTTTATAGAATTTTATTGCAATTCCATCAAAACAATGCAATTATTATTAATTTGCATTTTTAATTACCACAAAGTCGCCATGAGGTCCTCGTAGTCCAAGAAAGAAACCATATTGGTTTTGGAGTGAAAAGGACAGTCTGTCTGATTGCATGTGTGATAACTCTTAATAATAAGATCCTAGACTTAAAACTTCATTTTATAGAACATTTTTTATCTCAGTTTTCAAGTTATTGAGTACATATAGATCCAATGATAATAAAAAACAATGTTTCAGTTTTCAGTTGTCCACAAAATGTACTTACTTTCTTTTTCAACTATTATACAGGGTGATTCAAAACTAAACGGCAAATCTCTCGGGAGCTTATTCTATAGCTAAAAACAAGGTAAAAAAGTTCATATAACCATATGCCCGGAAACGCTTCGTTAGCGAGTTACGCCTAGCGAAAGATTTCGCCCGGATTTCAGAAACCCTTGGTGAAGTTAGGCGTATAAAAATGGTAATAAAGGTAGTTACAAAGATACAAATACGATTGGTTTTTTTATGTTTTTATATCTGACAAATTTATTAAAATTCGTCCCCAGAGCTGTAAATGCAATACTTTCAGAGATATCTTACGTAAAACACAAGAATTGGTGCAAAGAAATAACACATTTTTGTGTTTAACGTAAGATTACTTCCATAAATGTTAAATAACGGTCATTTTTTTCTTAAACAGATTTTGTAGAAACATTTAATTCTGAAAAGATTCATGTGAATTACTTAGGAAAAAAATTAATAATAGGTATTGAAAAATTTAGCTTTATTTAAAAATAAAACAGACGCACAAAAATGCATATTCTTATCTGCATAAAATATTAAACTAATGTTTAGGTTGTGAGTAACAGCTGATCATTTATTCTAGACTGAACATTAACATAAAATGTATTTACCTTTATAAAAACTGTAATAATCACCTATAATAGTTGCTCAAAGTGTCCTCCGTTGTTAGCAATGCACGTTTTCGCACGACGAATCCACTCTTTTCTAGCGCGTTTCATAACGTTTGGAGCATTCTTGATAGTTTCTGCCGCCTCTGTAATGCGATTACGTAACTCCTCTATGGTGTTAATCCGTTTTGAATAAACAATTGACTTCATCCAACCCCATAAGAAAAAGTCTGCTGGCGTGAGGTCAGGAGAACGTGGGTGGCCATTTTACTGGTCCATTTCGACCAATCCATTGTTCTACCGTATGTATCATTTAAATAGTTTTTCACATCATTAGAAAAATGTGGAGGTGCTCCGTCGTGTGCATAAACCATGCATTTATTCTGTTTTGAACAGGAATATCTTCCAAGAAGGTAGGCACGTTTGTTCTTAAAAAATTTAAGTACGCTACTCCATTAAGTCGATTAGGGAGGAAAAATGGACCAATCAAATTATCACCCAGAACACCAAGCCATACATTGACTGAAAATGTTGTACGTTGAAAATGCCTCGTCGCAGTTTCATGTGGGTTGTCGTACGCCCAAGTATGGGTATTACGAAAATTTACAATTCCATTTCTAGTAAAAACAGGATTCATCCAGTAACGAGAATACGCCGAAGAAAATACTGATGTCGTAAACAATTTCTTCTTAACCAGCGGCAGAACATCTTCCGTTTATTAAGATCTTGCGGTAATAAGTCTTGAACACGTGTTATATGGAATGGGTACAACTGTGCTTCATGAAGTGTCCCGCCATACGCTTGACTGGCAAATATTTAACTGACGTGATAATCGTCTGGTGCTTGTGGTTGGTGATAATTCTACAGCATTTATTATTGCTTGTTCATTATTATAGTTCCTTGCGCTACGTTGACGACCAGTATCTATTCGCTTCGGTTTAAAACTACCAGTTTCTTTAAGTCGTCTCTCCACAGCTTCAAATGTTTTGCGGATCAGGTGTTCTTCGATGTGGAAAAGTATCACGATATTCCTGAACTGCAGCTAAACAATTCTTGTTAACTTTGCCGTTAAATCAGTATCATGTCCGTATACTCTTCAAACGAATACATACCATTTACATTATCTGCCATTATTTACTAAGATAATTACATACACTTTTATAAAAATATTTAATAAAAATATTTTAAAAATAAATATTTAATAAAGTATTTTTATACACTTGTATAAAATATTTCCAAATAATCACAGGATCTCACAAAATACAATCTTCACACGCCACAATACAAAAACCTCCATAAAGGTTATTCAAATATTACTTCATGAACTTAATTGTTGATCAGCTGATATTGCCAACCTTTGCAAAGAAAATATGACGATAAAAAGTGTTGAATAAATGATCAGCTGTTACTCACAACCTAAACATTAGTTAATATTTTATGCAGATAAGAATATGCATTTTTGTGCGTCTGTTTTATTTTTAAATAAAGCTAAATTTCAATACCTATTATTAATTTTTTTCTTAAGTAATTCACATGAATCTTTTTCAGAATTAAATGTTCTACAAATCTGTTTAAGAAAAAAATGACCTTTATTTAACATTTATGGAAGTAATCTTACGTTAAACACAAAAATGTGTTATTTCTTTGCACCAATTCTTGTGTTTTACGTAATGATATCTCTGAAAGTATTGCATTTACAGCTCTAGGACGAATTTTAATAAATTTGTCAGATATAAAAAACATAAAAAAAACAATCGTATTTGTATCTTTGTAACTACCTTTACCATTTTTATACGGCCTGACTTCACCAAGGGTACTGAAATCCGGGCGGAAATCTTTCGCTAGGCGTAACTCGCTAACGAAGCGTTTCCGGGCATATGGTTATATGAACTTTTTTACTTGTTTTTAGCTATAGAATAAGCTCTCGAGAGATTGCCGTTTAGTTTTGAATCACCCTGTAATATATATATATATATATATATATATATATATATATATATATTAAATACAAGTTTTTTTTATTTACTTTTGTGATGTGTCTGACGAAGATCCACCCCCCCCCCCCCCCACCCCCCCCCCCCCCCACCCCCCCCCCCCCCCACCCCCCCCCCCCCCCACCCCCCCCCCCCCCCACCCCCCCCCCCCCCCAAGCCACATCATCCCAAGCTGAATCCAAAACGCAAGCGAGCAACTCCCGTTTCCCCATCCTAACCAGATACGATGGTCTGGCAGGTAGTTTTAAACCATCCTGAGCAGATACTTCGAGATCCCCAAAATGAGAGATCCAAAAAATCCAGGATCCAGCAGCAGGGGCAGGTTTTGGGAGATCCTGAAATTTCTTTCCAAGACCTCCAACATTTAAATCCATTTTGCTGAAATTAAAAGCACTCTTGATGTCCAGAGTGACCACCAGTACTATCTCCCTGGAGTAGTGGTTGCTCTGCTGAAATATACTCACCACTTCTTTGATGGCACCAATGGTTGATTTTCTCTGCCTGAAGCCATACTGCGGTGCGGAGAGGACGCCAGCTTCCTGAATCGCCTTGTCAGACGTGGTGGGAGAAATTTCTCTAATAGCCTAGCTTCCCTACAACATCGACCATACAGAGAGGCCTATACGCCGTTGGGGAGCTTGGATCACCTTACATTTGATGATCAAAAATAGAAGCCGCCTCTTCCAGATTTGTGACAAGCGCTCTTCTCCAAGCAGCGTTTGTACATCCTAATTAGCACTTCCGGAAACACCTCCATGAGCACGTTCAGCACTTCCCAGGTATGTTATCTGGACCTTTCTTCTCAATTGCAGCCTTACCGTCCTCGGCTTCAGTGCAACAATCATTGTCACGCATTTCAAGAGCAACTCGAGGCTCAACCCTACGGACAAATACATGTGAATCGAGCACACCCTTTAGCGCATCACAAAACTATGATTTTCCTTATGAATTTGATCCTAGGTCTCCTGACCCCGTTTTTGTCATGGATCGGATCTCAATTTCCATATTCTCAGATTTAGGTTTTGCTCAAATGTCTCCAAGCACCTAAGCGAAGGTCGCCTTCTATAGGCTTGATGAGGAGCGCCTCCGTACGCGCCTTAGACACCCTTTCGCATTGACGATGACGGTGGAATTGATGCCATTCCTGCCTCTGCTACATCAGACACTAAGCGTTTTTGGCCTTCTGGCGGCTCTTCTCGCTCCATTGGGTAGCCCAGACGTTGGTGATTTTACGTGAGAGTCGGAGAGAGCTCGTCGTGGAAATTTCCCAGGTGACACTATGTCCTCCGCTTTGTTTTTTGTTTTTTTTTACATCTTCGCTCCTCTTAAACAAATAAAGACCCAGAGAAGAGAAGGTTATGTGCTCCATTTTTGCCCTATTACGGCAATCAGGGAATATTCCAGACCTGTTCTCCATTCTTACCTGTATCTGGTGGAGAGAGGTACGAATTTATTATCGAATGACATACTCTTAAGAACACGGATAGCTGTACAACAAAAGGTATTTTATATTTATTCAATGTCGATTTCATACATTATGGATGTAAAGGTCTTCAACATATAAAAATGTCGTGTGAAAACACCTTTGTTATTGATTTTATGTCTCATGTATATTCAGTTTCATTGGGTTTTGGTGGGAAATGCACCAGATTTACAGTTTAAAAGAAATAACCTTCTTTACTTAAAAAATATTCAATTACTAGATTGAGCACTGCTAAAGTCACATGTTTTATTAACATAAATAGTAAATAACGAGAATTTTATTTCCAATCATTAATTATAAATAACATATAGAAAACAATAGTTATATGTTTTTACAATTTTGTAATATTAAATGATTATATTGGTCATCATTTGTAACAGTGATAGACTAATAACATGTTAACAATACAATTGATGAAACCGATTTTAATACATTAATATTAATTTGTTGCTAATTGGCAATTTGCAATGTACGATTGACACAGAACCTATTATTTCCTGATTTATTTAATCTTCCATTATTTTAATATTACGCAATATAGATCAATGAAGAGAACAATCTTGTTCCCGTCTTGCGGCAACCTTGGCTCGCAGTTCTTGTCATTTTCCCTCCGGAAGTGCAAAGTTAGTTCCGTAATTTGTGTCTTGAAGAGTTTTAAACATTTTTGCCAAGTAAATTTAAGTTTGTCATTAATTTCTTTTCTACTAAAAGGGAAGAATTCCGGGTATCCTTGGTTAACAATTTGTTCATTAAAAAGACTGAATGCACACCAGAGTACACAAAAGCTCTTGAGGTTAGAACGAACACAAAGTTATAAATAATTATACTGTATACTATATACAGTAGTTCCTAACCATGTCAAAATTGTTACTTTATATAGAATCAATAATGGATTCCCAGTTGATCAGATGTATTCTAGAGTTTGCCTTTTGATACACGATAACATCGATGTCCATACGGTAGTCTATGGTTGTCTCTACCCGGTGCTGAGGCGCAGTAAGTGAATGCGACTAGGTAATACCGTTTTATGAAAACAAACCTCATACTTTGCCATACTGCCACCTTTTGATACACGATAACATCGATGTCCATATGGTAGTCTATGGTTGTCTCTATCCGGTGCTGAGGCGCAGTAAGTGAATGCGACTGGGTAATACCGTTTTATGAAACAAAACCTCATACTTTGCGATACTGCCACCTTTTGATACACGATGACATCTAACGTCTAACCGTAGGAACAGATTCGATTCCTGGGGAGGACAAAAATTTAAAAATGTGTTTGGAAGTATAGTAAACTATTTTTTTAAGGTATAGTTGACTGATCAAAATGCAAGAATTCTAAAAAAACCAAAAATGTCGCGGTTTAGATCATCGGATCATCTTAGCGGGGTAGCATTCGCGTTGTGTAGGCCTACATCATCTGGTAGTTGTATACGGAAAATAGCGAACTGTATATATGGAAAGCATATATATATATAGGCTACAATGTAATGGTTACTTAAGAATGGCACCACCGATAAATATAAATTCAAATGTGTCCTCATATATTTTTATGTTGCCAATAAATAAGGCTTAATATATGCATGAAATATTAAATTCAAAATCATGATTTTTTTTTAAATTTAAGGGTAATATTGTAGATTTTGTTACAAAATAAAAATTTGCCTCAAAGAATACTTTAAGGAGAAAAATAACTGAGGACCACAATGACAGGGAATTATTTCAGAGAACTATGATTGTTTTGTCGTTATACTGGTATGAACTAAACAGTCTGTCCTCTGTAACAGCACAATGCAAGCAGTCCTGCTGTTTATAGAACTATATTCATGAGAGAAGAGGAACGTGCTCCAGAGTTTAATGACGTAAATAAGTGACGGTTGTTTAAATATGCGGTGTTTAGTGGTTGATGCTTGCTCGGGTAACACTGGACCCTCAGATTTGAGGCTCTTGACGTACGAGTATTTAAGTTGGTAATCACGAGTTCTGTGAGTGCATCGTCACATGCGTACTAGATGTAATACATTTTTGGTATAAGCTTAATCTTATACATTGAGGCTTTTTGACGCATGATGGAGAGGATAGAGTCCAATCCTCGAAATACAGTGGTCTATATGTGTAACATATAACAATGGCAAATGTCCATAATACTATTATCCTTTCCAGCCATCATGACTAAAATAACTCCAAAGAAGTAAGATAAAAGTAAATCCTCGCTAAAACAAAATGATATTATACTACGCAAGACAAACTGAATTCAAGACGTCATTTTAAGGTTAAGGATAACCAGATGCTACAAGTGGCGGCGATCCCATTTACTTGACAAATTTCAAGCAATTTCACAGCTTTCCACTAATAGGCTAATCTGTAACAACACCACTAACCGCTCTTTTCAGAATGGTATGTTTTTATATAAGTTATTCATTGTTATTTACTGAGTTTAAAACCTAGTCCTTTTTTGTAAAACAATGTGTACTACATAATCTGTTAATGTGGGTTAGTTACGCTATTTAAAGTTTTTACGACCTGTTGCCTCCCCCTCTATGACCCAAATTGGACTCAGCACAAATAGTTTTTATGTTTTAATTTTTATTGGCTAAAAAGACTGTAGAGCCTGATTTGATAGATTCAGTACGTTGTTTATGTCATCCATAATCCTTAAACCAAACAATGTTGTATAACCTCTAATTTAAAATCGTTAAACGTTTTAAATATTGTTTTACAAATCTGAGAGTCTGGAATAAGAATTCTTTAATTTCCAGTGCAACGTTCGGAAGTGGTTTCTATTTCTATGTTGCATTCAATGAAGCATTAATTTCCATAACAGACTGAAGTGATTTTAAACCAAATAATAAATCTCCACGGAGTGTACTGTAAATAGGGTAAGTAAATGGACAGGTATATCATTTACCTATTACAATTTATATCCGCATACTGATCAATCTTGATCTCACATAAATTATTCTCATTAAAAAAACTGTAAAATGCAGTTACTCACACAACAAAAGCTGTAAATGACTACAGGTATGGACATGAGAAAGAGGATTGAGAATTCTGTATTCCTAACATCTAAAAGACAATATTTAAGTGTACGGATTTTGTCATGATGAGAGGGTTTTCATAATTTATTGGCTGAGCTTTAGCAACTCGCTGGGCTGGAAAATTTTCATTTCTGTCTGCCTGTCCCCAAGATATCTCGAAAACTATGTGACGTATAGACTTGAAATTAAGCATTAATTATATAGGTACCAAGAATGTAATGACTGTGCAAGTTGTACATCAGATGAGACAAAGAGAATACCTCTTCAATTAGATTACACTATATTTTCTAATCTGTGTGTCTCTGATGTCGAAACGATGCAAGGAGTTTCTTTTGACCTTCTTCGTTCTTCGTCGCCGACTATTTTTGGACCCTTTTAGACGAACATGACTCCAGATGTCAAACCTATGACAGCATCAGATTGCAGACGCTGCACTATTTAAGAGGAATGTGAACAGGAATTCAACTCAACATTCACATATAACATAATTTTATTGTATTGTATGTATTTCTGTGAAGAATTATATTATTTAAATACTTGTATGTAACAAAGTTAAACGAAAATATAGATGTGTAATGTGTATAAACCTTCATTTTGTCCTTTAAACTGATCGACCATTATCGCAATAAATCGTATAAATATAGCTGCTGCTATCTGTGGATTTAATTATTATAGATGAGTAAGTTTAGTTCATTTAATATATATTTCTACAAGGATAAGTTACATGTTTCGTCTTTTTCGTGTCTACTTCTTTTTTGTATGATTGTCTGTCTTTCTATCTGTTGATATGACATCTCGTGACTGAAACGAGCTCTAGATTTGAACATTTGCATGCAATTGAGGATGTTAACATTTAATGTATAACAAATATTCAGACATTCTGACCGCTCAATATGATAGAAAGATACAGAGGATAACAGTAGAACATTATCATTATTATTTAAACACTGTCACACTGTTAAGGGGAGTCTGATGTCAATTTTTGGAAAAATTTTAGATTTTATTTTTATACTTTTTTCTTGTTTTATGATCATTTTGATATATAGGCTAATACTTAAATATTTCACTTTACTAAGCCACATAAATAAATTTTACAAAGTTATAACACATGTTTTTTTTATTTTTACATTCTCGACTTTCATACTGTACTCGTTCTGTAACTTTTGAAATATTGATATTTTTGTTTTATATTTTATGTTGGCTACACTTCTCCCTTTACTTACATCACCTGCTTGATTTTAACAGCTGTCTGTTTGTTTTGGTTACCTATCTACAGAGATTTGTCTAACAAAACTCTACTGGAGAAATGCCTACACGGAAAGACTCAAAATCTGGTCGTTCAATTATATTGTATGGTCACGGGTCCCAAGACGTGTGTTCGTTGGGCTTGAAACACTTAAAATTGGAGTTTGGGATTCTGTAATAACTTACAACTCAGGTTATTTAGGTAGGGTAAAGGTTTTGCAAGAACTCTTTGGTCAGGCTGGTGCAAATTGTGCTCTGGGGCTAAAGGCACCTGACCAACTGCAACAAATAAAAGCCGATAAAAAAGCTTAGGAAGTGAACAAGGCGACCAGAGTAGCAGCAAGAATTAAAAAGAGGAAGCTGGAAGACATGGAAGAAGAAGAGGAGCTGTATGGACTTGGTATTGATGCTGTTGTATGAAAAAAGACAATATTTTATTTTCGCTTCGTTTCCCGAAAACTTCAAATTTTCAACTTCAGGTTCACTTTTTTCCAACATTTCTCAACGTATTAGAAACTGTAACTCAACGTAAACCTAACTTTACTGTATAATAACAACCAAACATATAAATATTTAAAATCTTACAAGATTTTTAGTGTTATTTTTTTACAAAATATATATAATATTTTTGTACAAAATTCTGATCATATATAAATTTAATTTTAGGTTTAATAGTCAGTTGAAGAGTGATAACAACAAGTTATGAAATTTGGTTTACCTTACTGTAGTAGTTTTGAAGAAAATGGTACCGAAATATGACATTTAACATTAGGTTGAATGGGACGTCAGACACCCCTTAAGTGAAAACAATGTTTAATATAACAAACTCGCAAAACACTAGTTTATAATATTGCAATCTTCAACATTGAAATGACGTGTATAAACTGATAGAAACGTTTTGCTATACTTACGATTAGATGTCTGTAAAAATCCTCCACGTCAAACTAAAATGTACTAAAACTGCTTTGCCTAACTTTAGTAAACTTCATATTGCATTTGTAAGACAGAGTTTTTGACATAAAACACATAAATGACTAAGAAATATTTTAAGATTTGAAGTATTTTCTGGAAATGAGTTTTTGGTCTCGTTGAAATATAATATTTTTAGACATCATTCTTTTGTGCGTATGTATGTCACTGAATTCTTCCTAAACGGCTGGACTGGGTTTAAATAAATGTGTGCGTGCGTGCGTGCGTGTGCGTGCGTGCGTGCGTGCGTGCGTGCGTGCGTGCGTGCGTGCGTGCGTGCGTGCGTGCGTGCGTGTGTGTGTGTGTGTGCGTGCGTGCGTGTGTGTGTGTGTGTGTGTGTGTGTGTGTGTGTGTGTGTGTGTGTGTGTGTGTGTGTGTGTTTTGGTGGATTCGAGTTTAGACTTATAATTCAGTCCAATTTTATTTTTTATTTAATAAATTTATTATTTATAAATTGCTGTTAATTTTGGAATGTTTTACGTTGGATCCGGCAGACTGCGCTACGGCACGTAATGTAAAGTGACCCGATACTTAACAGCTGTTAACAATTGAAGCTGAAGTTCATCAAAGGGGAAGAAACATCTGTTTACACTTAAAATGTTAAACATACGAAATTAATGTAAAGCTGTCAGTAGTGTAATGCAGATTGGAAACATAAAGTTATTATTTAATTTTACTTTTAGATTGCACCAATGATCAATAAACCATATAATGCAATGGAAATACTATTTATACACCGTTATTACAACTACCTTATTGTACAAAGGTGTGAATGTTTACACTCTGGTTAGATCAAAAGTAATTAGAGCCGAAAGAAGACGCTTTATTATCGAAGTTGGGTTTCGTTAGTATATGTTTTCTTCATCGGGGCACAAGGCAAACTTTACAATGGCACTGGAAATGTCTTAGACAAAAAGTAAATTTAAACAGACGGAATTTCATTCTTTATGACCAAAATAGTTTATCAAGACTTATCTTTATAAATTAAGGGTCCCGCATTACTTATCAACGCCTAGAAAAAAACCATGAAAGATAAAAACAAGAAATTTGGTACATACTTTTATATTGCACCCTAGTGGCCCATAAAGGACTGTTCTCTACGACATCAGGGCTGGCGATAAAGTTGTGAATAATTCCATAGTAAATAAATCGCAGAAAAGACATTTTATTTATTACAAGAACCTGTCAATCAATTGTTCTATTAAGTATTATAATATTACAATACAGTCATATGTTAAATTAATTTAAGTACCATTTTAAATGTATTATTATTTATAGTGTTGAAAGCATAGAGTAACTATAAAAATAACATTATTTCTTATTTCAATACTAGCTGTATCCCATGGCTTAGCACGGTTTTCGTAAGCTTTGCCCGTGTATTTGCATTTCTGGTCCATATAAATAATTATATTTCCAACGCCGATGTAGAGTTTACCTTGTTGTCACGACAATAAAATCTTTCAAAAGTGTATGTTTATATCCATTTTACGCGTAAATGCACTTTATTATAAAGTGGTCTAACAATCAAGCTTCAAGTTCAACCAGAAATTTATTTTAAAGACAAATGTACATAAAACCTAGCGCCTTCAAATAACATTTGGGCATTTAATATACGTAACTATCTCTTAATTGCAGTTTATAATGTGCAGGCACTTTAATAAATTCCAGATATTGCAGTTCAGCTTGGTGGTGAGTTACATCAATGGATACTGCACATAAACCTTCTACGTGGAAAAATAAATATACATACAAATTTTCATAATGATCGGTCGTATAGTTTCTGAGTCTATAAATAACGTAAAGACAAACATTCAATTATATATAATATATATGATTATAGATTTTATAACACTTTTAGAGCACAGAGGTTATCCAGATATCCATATAATGAAATTGGAAGTTTTAGTAAAATATACATTTAAGTGAAATTCTTAGTAAGCTAAATATTAAGTATGCAGCACTTGATCAGTAGTGTAATACAGGAGTTAATGATAATTTATTTTTAATAACTATCTATATAATGTATGTAAGTATACACTATCTAGCTTTTACTGCAGATTTCATAAAACCTAACTTAGATGTGTTTTTTTTTAATAAATACGCTTCTCGGACCGGTGTATATATACAGGGTGATTCGGTTAGTGTTACCGGCACTTTCTGAGCTGATTTTACTATAAAAAATAAAGAAAAAAGTTCATATAAACATGGGTCCGGAAATGCTTCCTTACTGGGTTATGGCCAATTGAAGATTTCACCAAAAATTGTGTGCAGGAGGTCAAATGATGATTTGCCGCGTGTTTATGAAGATATATTTATAGGCAAATGCAACTTTTTCTAACGGATTTTTAGATGAGAAATTGAATAAAGTTCATCTCATAGCTGTATCTCATTTAGTTTTTTTGTTATACTACAAAAAACAGAAATAAAATAATTTTAAAAACACTTTTTTAAGGTTTAACGGATAATTATTTTGTTAAATAGGCATTGAAGACCCACATTTTTACAAAGAAACTTGCAGAAAATTTAATTCTGAATAAAATTATGTGCCACACGGCTATTAACAGCGAAGTATTAGTTTCTGGAATTTAATTTTACAACAAACATTCTACCAAGCAAGAAATACGTATTTAGTAAATAAACACCGTAATGTAATGATATAAGGTACACAAATAATTGATTAGCATACAATTGTAAATACGATTTTAATAGATTAATGCTCAACTAAAAAACAATAATACTATTACTTTTTAGGACTATCCAAATGGTTACATCATGTACCTACATATCTTTGTCACGTTAGCTTTACAGAAGGTAAATTATGTTTTTATAAGTTGGTATCACAAATCAGCTGTTCAACAATACACTGCAATTTATTGAGGAATCCAAATTATTTGTTACCAATTCTGTACTAGTTTAATGAGTGCAATTTAATACAATTAATTTACTACTCGTTTGTTAGTGAAGTGTATTTTAAAGTAACTTACTATCACAATTGCAATGCCTTTGTTATTTACAACGGAAGAATATGCCGACATGGTATTTGTCTTAGGCGTTTGTGACGGAAATGCAACCGCTGCTACTGCAGAATACCGAAGACGATTTCCTAATCGCAGAGTTCCAAACCCAAAAACGATCAGTGGATCATTTCGTACCCTAAGAGTAACAGGTAAACTTCCTAGTATTAATAATTATCGGGATCGCCCTGCCCAGAATAATGTAGATATGGAAGAGGCTATAATCATGGCTACTGAACGCAGTCCTGGTGTCAGTACACGGCGTCTTTCTAGGCGATTCGCAGTGTCTCAGTCTGAAGTATGGAGAACTTTGCGCAAAAATAGCATGTTCCCTTACCATAAACAACAAGTTCAAAGTATTCAACCAACAGATCCTCCTCTTCGATTGGAATTTTGCAACTGGTTAATTAGAAACCGTCAACATCATAGAACCATTTTATTCACTGATGAAGCTCAATTTACCCGAGATGGCGTCAACAACCTTCACAATGAACACACTTGGGCAGAGGGAAATCCACATAGTACAATCGTGCGCAACTTTCAACACAGATTTAGTGTAAATGTATGGTGTGGACTCATTCATGATCGATTAATAGGACCATTCATTCTCCGAGGACATCTAAATTCCCGCATGTACCTAGAATTCCTTACAGAACAACTACCACTATTATAAGAAGATGTTCCATTAGCAGCAAGGTGCAATATTATTTATCAACATGATGGTGCCCCTGCCCACTTTTCCCATAATGTAACAATGCACTTAAACGAGCAGTTTCCCGGGCGATGGATTGGTCGCGGTGGACCACACACTTGGCCACCAAGATCACCAGATCTAACTCCATTAGATTTCTGTATATGGGGTTGGATGAAGAACCTGGTGTACCAGGAAAAAGTAAATACACGTGAAGAGTTAATAAATCGAATTGAAGATGCCGCCGCACAAATCAAAAACAATCGTGCAGCGTTGCGGAGGATAACTCGATCAATCAGAAAGCGAGCTGCTAAGTGTATTGAAGTACAAGGACTGATTTTTGGACACCTGTTATGAAAGTGGTACGTAGTATTATAAGCTTTAGATGAAAAACAATAATTTATTTAAAACTTAATTTAAATTGCATCCTAATAAATCTTATGTGTAGGCTACTCTATGTCATTAAAATGTGGTTTTCCTTTGCTTTGGAATTTCTTGCTTGGTAGAATGTTTGTTGTAAAATTAAATTCCAGAAACTAATACTTCGCTGTTAATAGCCGTGTGGCACATAATTTTATTCAGAATTACATTTTCTGCAAGTTTCTTTGTAAAAATGTGGGTCTTCAATGCCTATTTGACAAAATAATTGTCCGTTAAACCTTAAAAAAGTGTTTTCAAAATTATTTTATTTCTGTTTTTTGTAGTATAACAAAAAAACTAAATGAGATACAACTATGAGATGAACTTTATTCAATTTCTCATCTAAAAATCCGTTAGAAAAAGTTGCATTCGCCTATAAATATATCTTCATAAACACGCGGCAAATCATCATTTGACCTCCTGCACACAATTTTTGGTGAAATCTTCAATTGGCCATAACCCAGTAAGGAAGCATTTCCGGACCCATGTTTATATGAACTTTTTTCTTTATTTTTTATAGTAAAATCAGCTCAGAAAGTGCCGGTAACACTAACCGAATCACCCTGTATGTATACGGTATATATATATATATATATATATATATATATATATATATATATATATATATATATATATATATACACATATATGTGTGTGTGCGTGCGTGTTTTTTCGGAGAAACAGTACAAACCCAACTATGGCACTAGAAGTACATTAGACCGGATTAAACAATGGCTAATAATATACACTTTTTTACATATTTTCTTGATCATGACAGAATGGCAACTCAACCATGGTGTAAAAAATATAATTCTTTTAAATCATAAGTACTCGCCTAAACGTAGGGCATAAAGTAAAAACCATTAGCAATTTTGCTTATGATTTGAAGCTGTTAACTATGGACACCAACATCATATATATATAAATATCTAAGATAAGCTTACTTCCATTCATAAACTGCACAGAATATAACCCCACCATGCATTATATCATTAATTGTTATTCTCTTCGGCCTAAGACACACTGGCCTAAAATAGTCCAATTGTTACTGAAATCATCGGAGCAATTCAATAAATTATCGTTGGAAGAAAATTCTAATCTTATAAAAACTATTTCACTTTATGACTTCAGGGTCCCAAAACCTTTAAATTTAAAATGGATCAAGAGACTGTAATAGTTTTGAGTGACTATCAATTATCTCAGGAGTGTTTAGAACGTCATAGAAAAAGACTACGTGAATATAGTGTTCTGTTTTTAACAGAAAATTGCGTGCGAAGGAGCGGGTAACTGCTAGTAAAGTAAAAATACTCAATTACTACCTTTGAAATTATTGTAAATTTAGGACTTCAGAAAGCGGTTGTAAGCACTTACACTATACAGTAATTCAGCTCACTAAAAATGCAAAACTTAAGATCTCCCGAAAATTTGAAGACATTAGAACAGCAAACATGGTATTTAAACTAATTAAGTTTCATAGAAAAATACTAATGTTAGGATTAATATTTCTCGTATTATTTTAAATGTGAAAAATAACATGTATTCAGTCATCTAATTCATTAAAATTTCGAAAAAGAATTCTACTTCCTCTTACGGGGAAGAGGGAATTTCCTCCTAATGAACCAAATAAATCCTGGTCATACATATTTTTTAGTCCCTTGTAGGTGTACAATAACCAAATTATGATATTTATTAATTTATTATTTGTTCATTATACAGTTAGTAACATCCAACGTAGCCTATCCCTTCACCATGTTGATTCCAAGGGAAAACTTTGATATTTAAGTAAAAGAAAGGTTAATTAAAACTTTTTGGCCAAAGTTTCTAACCGGATCAAAGGAGTTTAGTGAACTTGGATAAGACCAAAGTTTAACTAAAACTTAGTTTGAGCTTAAAATTTCTTTATATCTTTCTCAAGTACTTAAAAACTTACCACTGTAAATTATCAGTTCACTTTGTTGTTTCCTCTGATATCTTAAATTGATTTCTTTTCATCGGCGCTGTATATTTTTTCATCGGCGTTTTTTTTTCAGAACATAAGTATACTTAATTTACTTTTTAAAGTGAAATCAGGTCACTTTTTCAAACGGCCTACATATAAACTTGGTCATTCATAAGTAAACTTTAAAAAAGGTTAGAGGCTCAGAGTGTTAGATTGAACGCTAAGTACTAAGGAAAGTCTTTTAAATTGTTTAAATAAAATAGTTGCCATAGTCCTGTTATAATGTTACCCTGTTCATGGTAACAGATGTAAGTACGGAAGTTACAAGTGAATAGTTCAGAGGTCACCAAATGGCGGACTGTGGTCCGGATCCGGGCCGCAAACATATGTTGTGTGGCCTTGTGTTACCAATTCAAAATATTTAACATGTAACTTGAGCACTTTTTTTATTTTCCCGCTAATTGTTTGAAAGGCTCTCGTCTTTCCTACTGCCGTCGATTCGCCAACGGATCGGCGCAGAGCGCAAGATCGCCAGTCGTCGCGGTGTGTTGGGCCAGTCGTCGCGGTGTGTTGGGCCAGTCGTCGCTGTGTGTTGGGGAGTGCAATAGAAAACGACACTATGAGACCAAACACAAATCATTTGCCGATAATTTTCCACCTGGTAGTTACCTGCGTAAATCTAACATTAAGATTAATCATCAAGCTACGTGTCTTCGACTCAAATAACTAGTTGTTCAATGACTGAGCAGGAGAAATGTGGAGAGGCTTCTTTGCGTATTTATTTGACTCTTGCTAAGCATATGAAATCATTCACCGATGCTGACATAGGAGAGGAAAGCATGCTGGAGGCGGGCAATGTTTTATTTTTTTATAACAGACAAATCTTTGAAACTATTCGACGGATTCGGTGATCTGCTGGTTCTCACTCAGGAAACACTCACATTTTGGCAGAATAAAATCATTGCAGTGTGAAAGGGCAGTTAAATAATTCCGACTATTATTCCTTGGCTATGAATGAATCATGTGACATTACCGTGTACCGAATGGACGAAACGTATGGGGTTGGATACCGCTGAGGTCGTAGTAATGAATACTCGATTTTCAAAATTTACTTATATGTTTAATTGTGGCAAATAAACATAAAAGCACCGCCTCTAGATGATAAAAATAAAATAATGTATTGCCACGTTGCTGCCAAATATACTGATAATGAATTAAATTAAATAATATCATGAGGGTGGGCCTAATGGTTCCAATGCTCTATGGGAATTTTGCATACGAACTTAAATTACTAAAACTTTAAAATTGACTTCCCTTTAAGTTGATATCGACTCACAAGTGCGGACGTCAGCATCTTGGCTCGACATTGCAGCTGTAGTCGAAAAAAGTGAAGATTAGTAGGCAAGAAGTCTAGTAGGCAAAGCAGACTGCGGTGTGAACGCGCCTTAAAACATGAATGTTGGAAGCACTGGAAGCTGTACTCATAGTTAAAATCAAACTCAGAGACTCGCCTAAAACAGAATCACGAAGGTATTAGCCATTGCTATTTATCGACACAACTTTAGATTCATGACAAAGTGGTCTCGTCAGGACATAGCCATATACTATTATACATATTAATTTGCCAAATAAAACATCCACCAAGGTAAGTTGCTTTACTATTAAAAATCAAAATGAGATGTCTCGCATATAGTACGAAAATATAAATTTTACTTACGGACAAGGCGCGCGAGATGTTGCTCGGCAGCAGAAACGGCAGCTAGTAAGTTCACGAGAGAAAAAATTAATATAATACGCGTGCTAATTAGGTTATTAATCCACCAAGAATTTAGTTTCAAGAACATCAGATGTAACTTAGATTAACCAGGAACGAGTAACAGGGTTCGAAAATATTTATTATAAAAAGTAAAACTAAATAACAGTACAAGCGATAAAGCAAAATTGGTAACAATTGTAGGTTTCTTGATCAAATGTTATTTTGCCGTTATTATGAAGAATCCGGGGAAAGATATGATCGAAGCGGTGATGGACTATTTTGTTATAATATGTGAGTGGGATTTTAAAAACTGCACCAGCGATGGTTGTGTCTACAAAAGAACTAGTTCACCTATTGAGAACCAATGCAAAATTAAATTAAAATTTTATTTCCCACCACTCAATCCTAATGTTGAGAGAACAATATAAGAAAATATGAAAATAATAAACTTTCTTCGCGCTAAATCTGCACTGAAACATGTTGAATTGAAAATATTTCTTGACGGAGTGGGCGCTTAATATACTGATCTGTTGTCACATCATAATAATAGAAAGCTGCGTTTCGAACAACAATTCTTCACCTTTTACAAGACTTGAAGACATTTCTTTTCAGCATCGAACATACATCAGCCAACACCTACTTAAGTTTTCGTAACTAGAAAGAAAATGTAACTTCCATTTCATTATTATCAGATATTTTTAAACACATTAATGATCTTAAACTTAAACTTCAAGGCAAAGAAAAGCTTCTATGGAGCTCCTGAATGAAGTAAAGGATTTTTTGCGCAAACTAGATCTTGAAATTGAACGTTTGCACCCTAATTTAAAAAAATCAGCAGAGACAATGATCTTAAATTACGTGTTGAGACTTGTCAGCAGCTGTTGGACAAGTATCAAGGAAACAATCGTTGAAACGTTTAATTTACACGTGTTACTTGTATGCCTTGTATATGTAATTACGTGTTGAGACTTGTCAGCAGCTGTTAGACAAGTATCAAGGAAACAACAGTTGAAAAGTTTAATTTACACGTGTTACTTGTGTGCCTTGTATCTGTAATTACGTGTTGAGACTTGTCAGCAGCTGTTGGTCAAGTATCAAGGAAACAACAGTTGAAACGTTTAATTTACACGTGTTACTTGTATGCCTTGTATCTGTAATTACGTGTTGAGACTTGTCAGCAGCTGTTGGACAAGTATCAAGGTAACAACCGTTTCAACGTTTAATTTACACGTGTACTTGTATGCATTATATCTGTAATTACGTGTTGAGACTTGTCAGCAGCTGTTGGACAAGTATCAAGGAAACAACCGTTGAAACGTTTAATTTACACATGTTACTTGTATGCCTTGTATCTGTAATTTCCTCTTTGCGAGTTATGAAAACACGATTGGTCGACACCCTCCAGTATACCTATATTTGTATCAAATAAGTATAATTATTTTAATAATACATTTATTTACTAAACTCACCCATATAATCATTAAATATGATTGCGTTAAACTGGGACGGATTTAATCAGTATTTTAATTTGAATTTATCAAAGCAATCAAATTTGAGCCAGAGAGAAAAGAACTCCTCATTATTCATCTCTTATAGTTTATAAAACCTCATTAAAACTTTTGTACCTCACGCTCTGTTTTTTATTTCTACTGCATTTTACAACTTAAAATAGTGCTTGTAACTAAAGAATTCAATGAAATGTTTGACTAAAGAATTATGTATTGACAATGAAATATTAAGATAAATAAATATATTTTTATTTCACTATAATTTTTAATTAAATAATAAGATTTTCGATTGAATGGGGCTCTTACAGAGGTGTCTGCCACTATTGAGGATTTTAATTGTTGATTTTGTTGCAGCAAACTGACAGGGCAGAGTGCTTAATTAGCGGCACAGCCACAGGCCATTAAATATAGCTCAAGTGGAATAAGCTGTCCCACACAATTGAGAGCTTGTTAAGGTGCTTTACGATTAATACTTACTTCTATATTCCAACAACTACATTGCGTATACAATATGCATATAGTACATTGACTTCTGCAACTTAACCTGAGGGAGGTAGAGGGAGGGAAGAGAGAAGGGGGGAGAGACTTGACGTTGAAATCATGAACATTGCTCAGAACTTGGTTCCGATGTAGTAATTATACTGCATCTTCAAAATTCCATATTTAAGTTTAGAAAGACTGTTACCTTGTTTTACGTATCTAGACTGATTTGAGTGAGTTTTTCTTTAAAACTTTTTCATTTATAAAGCCTAAACTCTACTGCCACAATATTCTGCTTGCTAATGTAATCAGTATACTCATAGTCCACTAGATAACAGAAAAGTTACATTGTCAAACACTGTGGGTGGCCTACACTGTGTTTTTACTTATTTGAGTGTGCGTTAGACAATGCCGTGATCAAGCGCAATGCGTCAGACTTAAGATAAATTGGATTGCTCGAGCTGTGAGTACATAGTATAGAATTTTGTTTGGGAACATTGTTTATGTTTGCAAATTATTTTTACTTTCATTTAATTTTGTTCAGAAAAAATCTATTCAAATTAATATTCAAAATACAAAACTGTTTTACATGTAAATATATGAAATATTGGAATGTTAAGAGAATTCTTAACACCTTTACTGTGACAATACACTAGGATATTCCTCTTAATATTATATGGTGAACAAAAGAATCCGCTTTAAATGGTGCAAAACAATTTCTATCATTCGGTATGGCAATGGCCTACTTTCCAATACAGCTGAGATCTGCGAAAGTTATCGTTTCCCTCGAGGGTAAATCAGATGATTCTCTCTCACAAACATCGCTTTTCCTATGGAAATATATCTTTCCCTGTTTAAGCTACTCCCGATTTGCTCAATTACATTTTTTGTTTGTTCGAACTTTGAGTGGCACTGACGACAGACACTCGTTATAATATTACATAAAGGTTTGTTATCAACAAATTCAAACCTTCCTAACCTAAAAACCCCACTATTAGGTTACCAGCTTATCTTGTCACCTCAAGAAAACGACAGCCTGCTGCCAGGTCAAGTTACGTAACATTTTAAAGCTTCTGATAGGAGAAATTGAAAACAATAACAAACTTTTAAAAGTTTTATGATGTTTATGAAAATTAAAATTAAAAAACTAGTCTTTAAGTGTGTAACGAACTAGGCACTGCAAGAGACGGAGAAATAATATCAAGGAAATTACTGAAAATATCCCTTAGATTGGATATTCCTTCTTGAAACTAATTCTTTTCCTCTCTAATTTTAACATATTGTGGTATTTATAAGACATAAAGATATTGGAATTTCCATAAAATATTCACATTACTGTTATGAATATTGCACTGCCAGAAACGGAGATTAGGAAAAGGATTGAAAATATTGCTTATAATGATTGTTCATCTAGAAACTAATTCTTTCCCTCTCAAATTGGGATATTATGGGGGTATTGATATAGCACACATATACTGACATTTCCACGAAGCAGTCAGTTATATTATGTGGAAGAGAGAAAGGTGGAGGCATAACAGTGACCAGAACAAGGGCTGACCGATGGTTTGGGGTTACAAAACCCAACAAAGTTTGTAACACTAACCTCTCCACAACAGAACTTCAGTCACAGTCACCCACAATCTGTAACACGTTGTACTTACACTTCCATAACTTTATTTGGTGTTTAGTAGCTTTATTTACCATAAAGAGGTTATGTAATCGTTCTGAATTGTATTTTTAGTCAATGAAGTTGACTTTCATTAGTGCTATTGCACATTTGTTTTTAATTTTTATGTTGACGCACATTTTTCATGTTGCTCTTGCGATAGCCTCCCACCTGTTACTATGAAGATCTAGCCAGTGAGAGATGTGTAACTGCACATGTATGCAAGTGTCTCTGTTCAAGGCTGCTCATTATCCCTCTCTGATTGCTATGAATTGATTCCCCTTCATGGGCCTCCAGCTTCGAAGTAATTCTTCTTCTAAAAAATTCACTCCTTGAAGTATATAACCATATTTCACAAGACAACCTGTTACCTCCAAGTAAAAAGCCTTTTCAGTGAGAGAATGCAGCTGCACAAATGTGCTTTATTATGCTTAGTTTTACTCCTCTTGTAGCAAGTGAGTCCACTTACTCGGTTCTCAAATCTATCTATACATGACTCTCTAACGGTGAAAGTCACTTCTTGAAGTATATAACCATGTCACAAGACAACCTGTTACCTCAGAGTAAAAAACCTTTTCAGTGAGAGAAGTGCAGCTGCACAAATGTTCTTTGTTATGCTTAGTTTTACTCCTCGTAGTAAGTGAGTCCACTTACTCTGTTCTCAAATCTATCTACACATGACTCTCTACTAAGGGTCAAAGTCACTTCTTGAAGTATATAACCATGTCACAAGACAGCCTGTCATCTCCAAGTAAAAAACCTCTTCAGTGAGAGACGTGCAGCTGCACAAATGTGCTTTATTATGCTTAGTTTTACTCATCTTGTAGAGAGTGAGTCCACTTACTCAGTTCTCTCTATCTATACATGACTCTTTACTAAGGAGTCAAAGCCTAATTCAAAGTCGCTTCTCAAAGTATGTAACCAAAATTCCTTGATATGCTTTAAGTACAAGACAAATTCCTTTGGTAAAATGATCTTTTAGTCTCTAAGACTGCTTATTTTTCTTCTCTTATACCTTTGCATCAATCACTTAAAACTTTGCAGACCATCAAGTCTACTAGGAATTGCATACTAATAATACTAGTAAAAATTTAGTAACACCTCATTCGGCATTGGTTGTAAACTATTTGTTATGCATTAGTGGTCATCAATTGAAATGGATGTTTCTTAGCAGTTTATAAATATTTCTAAATCATTTTACATAAATCACAGTATCTGGAAGAGCCGTTGGGCAAGTCATATGAGGGGCTGGACATTAAAGTCTAACTTAGAGATAGAGCAGGTTAAAATCCTGTGTGATCATTCACTTTTTATCTATTACCACTCGAGTTTGTACTGTACTGACTCTCTTCCTTATTCTGTTTGCAAGACCTCAAACAGGCTAATGGGCCATGAAGAATGGCAGAATAAGGCTAAAAGGAGATCAGCCTTTCCTCTTACCCAAAAATCTCAAAATAGCTTCTCTGAAAGTTCCAATAAATTTGGCTTTTTAATCTATTAATTGTCTGTACCATTTAATTGATTGGACTCCTAAGCTTGGAATTTATCACCTTGGTTCTTGATTTTAAGGCGTTTGATTTTAAGGATCTATTAATGCTTTAGCTGAAAATTTGGGATCTTATGAATTTATAAAAACATGTACAGTTAGGAAAGATGATAAAACAATTTTTTATTAACGAAAACAAGACATAACTAGCATCATATCCACAAACATACATCACATTTCATAACACAGATTATCATTGTTTAGCTTATATAGTCAACACTAAATAACACTATTCAATTTGAATCAATATTTTTCCATTTTATTTAGAATGAATTAACTTGGATATAAGCATCAGTAATTTGATGTTCCAACATAAGAAAGTACTTTCATTTTTTTATTTAAAACTTATTAACCCACGTATTATAAAATAAAAATTGTAACATAAGCAATCAATTTTAGTTTGTATTTGAGGTATGATTTAACATTACACCTTATGTGACCAAACTTACACCAATATTAAGTGTCCATGAAGAGGCTTCTGACCTAGAAATACTAGTTCTGGCTATGAGGTTAATATGAGATAAGTAGATAAGTACACAGATGGTGACATGTATCAATAATATGCCCAATTGTTTCTGGATACATTATTAATAATATGTTGCATTCTTTTACAAACTTTTTATAAATAATAAAGAATATTTACATAATCCTCTACAAGCAATCTGCCTATGAAACATGTTTAGTTTGTCATCAATACCAAACTACACATTAATGGTCATCAATAACAGCACCATTATTGATGAAACACAGATTGACTAATGGACTGTAACGCCATCAAAGGGGAGTTAATGGTAAACTGTTATAGTTGGTGTGACCAGAACAATCTACTGGTCAAAACTTGGGCTATCATTGTTTCATTGAGGCATACCCACTCAACTAAGTCCAGGGAAATGGCTACATTCCTGCCTACAGTAGAATTTCTGCATACACAGAATGTACTCTACCCAAAATCAAACCTTCACAGTCCAATTGGATTTGGAAATACAAGCTAAATGTTAAAGGAATCCTAATTGTTCCTAAGTACGAAAATAGCCTCATATAAATACAATCGTAATTTTTAAAAAGCTGACTCAGTTCAATATAGTAGTTTAAATAACTATTGCCTACTAATTTGAGGATTTTTAAGTCAACACAAATTAATATCAAAAATCATCATACATTTAAATTACCTGATAGAAAATGTAATTTTTAACTGGAAAATATAGATTTGGCCATTATGCTTAATGTGAGATCATACTCTCTTAATACAATATTCGTATTCATCTAACAATAGCAGATTTATTAACATTGTGGTTTACACATATGCCACAATATTTCTGTTGTTGGGCCAATGGTTGTCCCTAGGAATAATTATTCTGGGCTTGAACAAGATAGTATAGTACACTGTTCACAATATCAAATACATACAAGCATCAGCACTCTGTATACGTATATAATTATTCAGAATAGTGGTTTTATTTAATCAGAGTTGCTGATAGGCAAGTATTTTTATATTAAATAGAGGAAATGCAAAAAACTTAATAACAATATGTTTGTAAGGGCATCTTCATTAGAACAGTACAATTTATAACAATGTAGAACACAGAGTCAAAGATGGAACAAACCTACATATTTTTAGGGAAAAACCCTTTTAAATGCTTTTATACCTTATAAATTGTGTACTGAAGCAAAATGAGCTAATTATCTATTTTATTAGAACATTTTCAATATTTGTATGATGTTATTTATTTGTAACACAATGTTTCTCAATTATTTACGTTACTGATTATCAGATCAGTAGGAATAATCTGATTTTCAGATCAGTAGGAGTAATCTGATTTTCAGACCAGTAGGCCCTTTGATTTTAAACCAGTAGGTACTGTGATTTTTAGACCAGTAGGCACTCTGATTTACAGACCAGTAGGGCCTTTGATTTTAAACCAGTAGGCACTGTGATTTTTAGACCAGTAGGCACTCTGATTTACAGACCAGTAGGGCCTTTGATTTTAAACCAGTAGGCAATCTGATTTTCACACCAGTAGGCAATCTGATTTTCAGACCAGTAAGCAATATGATTCTCAGACCAGTAGGCAATCTGATTTTCAGACCAATAGGCAATGTGATTTTCAGACCAGTAGGCAATCTGATTTTTAGACCAGTAGGCTCTTTGATTATTAACCAGTAGGCACTCTGATTTTCAAACCAGTAGGCATTCTGGTTTTCTGTAGGATTACAGTTTCAGTTGATGGAGAAAAGAATACAGAATAAAATTTTGAACTAGTTTTACCAATCTAAAATCTAACTACTAATTAAATATTTTTACTACACCATAAAAGGACTGTTATGACCTATTTTTGTATTGTTAAGCTTTAACTTATCACTATAAAATATACACAACAAATTGTAGTAATATGTTTTCCTACATAATTATAATGTGACAATAAAAGAATAGAATAGTTTGTATATAAATAAAGTAAATCTGTAATTAGCACATTAGAGAATAGACAACTCCACTAATACTATATTAAAATTATGTGTCCCGAACCTTAGCAACTCTTTAATCAATTAAAAGAAAATGTTTAAAATATTATAGGAATAATTCTTTCTAATTGCATACTACTAAACTTCATTAAAACATGAAGAAGGGAAAAGGCACTTATACCACTAACAACAATTTTTGGAATTCTTTAAAAAGTATCACACATTAGGAACAAATCCATGAAGGAAAAATTCTATTTTTTTCCAATTGAAACCTTTAATAAAATATGCAAATGGTCTTGTGGAAGGGGACAGCATCAAGTTCTTCCCTACACTGTCGGCGGTAAGTCCACAGGAAGTGATCAATCAGGATAGAATTGCAAGAGAGTGACTTCCCAGACCCATGTGTTAACTGTTGTACCCTGTTCCTTAGCCTCTCTACAGCTTCTATAGAACATCCTCGAATCTCTACCTCATCAGGTGAACCATTGGGGAGCAGTTCTCCTAATTACAGAAAATACAGATCAATTCAATTCCTTTAGTTATATGGATCAGCACATTATATATATATATATATATATATATATATATATATATATATATATATATATATATATATATATATATATATATATATATATATATTATATAAACACACACAATTTAAATGCTAATAAATATGGATAATAAACAGAAAAATATAACAATAATTAAACCCTTCTCACGTGTATTACGGGAAATCCTGTGAGGTAAAATAACTACTCCACATGTGTACGACAAATGTCACAATCAAAGTTTTTTCCTCGAACACAAACTGTAGTTCATAAAACTGGTGAACAATGTTTGAGAATGTTAACTGAACATCACACAAAGCTGCGCTCTTTGTTGTTCATTGTTCTCTGCCGCCTGTTAATGATCAGAAACTGGTTGTTATAATAACCAAACACCATTGTGCGCTGTATGCATGTGCGTTTGATGGCTTTTTCCTTGTGTGGAGAATGTGTGGAACAATGTGTGGAGAATGACATTGCAATTCTTGAGACCTGCGTACAAACTTTGTTCCTATCTTTAATTGCGTACTATCTAAACATTGATTACATCTGACAATCCAACTAATTTTATTTTATTAAGATTGCTTTATCTGTTTTCAATGAATTGGCAAATTCTACGTTTTGTTTTCTTATATCGTACATGTTTATTTGTGATAAATATATCTTTAAAATGTTTTTTTTTTTACTTCCTATAACTTCAGAAATCTTGATTAAATCAGAAGTTTAAACAAATTAACACTAATTTTTGTTGTCATTATACGTAAGAGAGAAATTAAAAAAATGTATATACAGCTAAGAGTTAACAAACAATGAAAACATACATTTAAAACTATTGATTTACATACCCATTTACATTCCAATTAGAATGGTGAAACTGATGACACAAAATTGCTTGCCACACATTTCACTAACATGACTTTATCATCTTGTAAACAGTGTTGTTTCAATTTATTTCTTTTTAATTTTGGTTTTAGTGTATCTTACTGTTGATAACAAAGTTAAATGTTAAATCTATCTGGCCTTCTTCTCTTTTAGCAAACATTTCTGAAGAAATAAGTGACTCACCCATTTCGAGTTTCTTATAAAGCTCTTTACTGTATTGTAACACCCCAAAGTGCACTAAAACTTGAGGAACTCTGAAACAAAAAAACAAAGCCATTATTATAAATTGATTGGTGAATAACAATCAAATACTAAATCTATGCTAAACCAAATAAGTGGCCTCAATTACACATCTTCTTTTATTCGTGATTTAATAAAAATGTTTAAAGCTGAAGAAATATTTAGTTATATTACAAAGAAATCAAATTGTAATAGTTGAGCAATAAGAAACTAAAAATAAGGTATTTTCTATTATTTTATAAAAGAAAATAGTTTTTTCCAATAAGAAGAGCTCATCCTCAACAAAAATAAGGTGTTTGCAAATCAACAGTCTGTGGGCTTCTAAAAGTATGACAATTAGGAGACAAGAAAGCACAGCTATCAATCCTGGGAGGGTAAAAAAACTTTGCAATACCTTAGGATAAATTAATTTTTTTCATTACTGGATATATAATCATATACGCTTTTATGTTTGATCCTCTTTATAATTGTTTTCTAAGAGTGATTTCACAAAGAAAATTAATTTCCGTTTGGTAATTTGTAAAGTTTAGTTTGTACCATGTATTGCATCTTATATCTCATATATAGGTTAATTAAAATTGGAATCTATATGATGACTTTCTGTAAATTATAACTTATAACTTTGAATAACTTTAACTTAAAATAAGTTATAATTCATATTATAACCCAGTGTTTTCTTTAATTATTGATTTAATGTAGTCTTAATGGACTGAACTTTGACCTTGTTAAAAACTGGTATGAGGTCTTACAACAAATAAAGATGAAAGATTGATCATATCAGAAATTATAATTAATTGTTTGTCTAGCTAAACATAGCACATACCTATAATCAGCAAACATGGTTATAGTGTCTATATCTTCAAAGGCACCCAATCCTTTGCCCTCAAAGCAGGACCAAACATCTCCGATCAGTATTTGGGCTCGTTTATAAAACGACACTGCAACAATAAGGGAACATACCGAAATGAAGACCGTTGCGTATTTTTCAGTTATACAGGGTGTCCCATGAAGAAACGGAGAAACTGTCAGGATTTGTTCTTACGGTGAAAATAATGAAAAAAGTTCATATACACATAGGTCCAGAAACGCTTAGTTAGCGAGCTATACAGGGTGAAAGATTTCTCCCAGATTTCAGTGCCACCGTTAAAAGGGAGCACTATTAAATTATTTTGGGCATTACCCAGGACGTAAAATGTAATGTATATTATGCAAATTGAACTGAAAAATGGAATAAAATTGGTACCAGACCTCTAGCTGCAGTAATTTTTAAGATATATGAAGAAATACGCAAAATTCGGTGTCCAAAAACAAGTTTCATTTAGGTTTCAAGTAGATTAACTTTGTTAAATGTGTAACAAACACATAAAATTCTTTAACAAAACTTGTAAAGAATTAATTTCTTAAGATAATGATGTAAAATAAGCTAATAAAAATTATACGTAAACTTTAAGAAAATCAATTTTTAATTAAATAAATAACGTACGAAGAATAGACAAAATCGGTTACACTTTTTTTCTTGCTGAACGTATATGTTTTTATAACCTTTTATTTTCACTTACTATTGCAAAAAAAATAAATGCTAACAAAATAACTAACCTTAGTTTAGTAACTGTTCGAAATTCCCTCCTTCACAATGCACACAGCACTCTGCTCGACGTAAAATATTTGTGGTGGTTGGTATCAACTTTACGTTTATACACCATAGCTTTGATATGTCCCCATAAGAAGTAGTCAAGAGGCGATGTCAGGCGATCGTGGTGGCCAGTTGATTGGTCCACCACGCCCAATCCAGTTCAAGAAATTAGCATTCAAATGATTTCTAGCTACTAAAGAAAAATGAGGAGTTGCACCATCGTGTTGGAAAATCATTTTTAATCTTTTTTGTAAAGGGGTATCTTCCAAAAGAGCCGGTAAATCATTTTTTAGTAATTGTTCATACATATTTCCTGTAAGGTTTCTTTAAAAAACGAATGGTCCTAGAATTTTGTCATCAATAACGGCACACCAAACATTAATGTGAAATGGTGTTGGAAAAAGGTTTCTACGGTACCATGTGGATTTTTTTCGCTCCATAAATGACTATTTCTACAATTGAAGGACCCGTTTCTTGTGAAAGTTGCTTCATCAGTAAATAAAATTGAATTCACCCTATCAGCATTGTCTAGAAGCCAATGAGAAAAGTTTAACCGTAAAGGGTAATCTGTCGGCAGCAAATGTTGTACCTTTTGCAGGTGAAAAGGATGAAGTCTCTCTTTACGCAAGATGCGCCACACTTTGTTTCTCAATAAACCAGTGGGATACGCAATTCGCCTCGTACTAGTACCCGGGCTACGATGAATATGTCGAATCACTTGAAGTTAATCGTTAACGCGATGATGTGCCTGCCGATCAACCGAAAACGAAATTGTTGGAAATGATCCATTCGTTCTTAAAAACTGAAACACGGAAGAAAAGGTTTTCGCATTTGGAATCCGCCTTGCAGGAAATCTTTCCTGATATTCACGTCGAGCAGCTTCCGCATTTCCATTAGCATATCTGTAACAGAACATTATGTCGGCATATTCTTCATTAGAAAATTGAAACGGCGTATTAACTTTTATACTGTATCAATATTTACACTTAACTTATCTGTATGACACTTCAATAAAAAATATTCAAAAAAAAGTTCGTAATTGTGATTGTTGAACAGCTGTTAGTACTGCCAACGTATGAAAATAATATTTTTGTTACAAAAGTTGTAGAATAACGTAAATTAATTCGCAATTATTGTTAAGTTTCAGATTTTATGACACAAAAGTTTTTTTACTAGTATATAATTCATTAGAAAAAATAGAAGAATGTTTCTATAAATAAAATCTATACTTAATTATTTTCAATAATATTTTCAATAATTAACATGTTTTCTCCAATTATTAGGATGTACATTCAGTAAGAAAAAAAGTGTAACTGATTTTATCTATTCTTCGTACGTTATTTATTTAATTAAAAATTGATTTTCTTAAAGTTTACGTATAATTTGTATTGGTTTATTTTACATCATTATCTTAAGAAATTAATTCTTTACAAGTTTTGTTAAAGAATTTTACGTGTTTGTTACACATTATCAAAGTTAATCTACTTGAAACCTAAATGAAACTTGTTTTTGGACACCGAATTTTGCGTATTTCTTCATATATCTTAAAAATTACTGCAGCTAGAGGTCTGGTACCAATTTTATTCCATTTTTCAGTTCAATTTGCATAATATACATTACATTTTACGTCCTGGGTAATGCCCAAAAATTTAATAGTGCTCCCTTTTAACGGTGGCACTGAAATCTGGGAGAAATCTTTCACCCTGTATAGCTCGCTAACTAAGCGTTTCTGGACCTAAGTCTATATGAACTTTTTTCATTATTTTCACCGTAAGAACAAGTCCTGACAGTTTCTCCATTTCTTCATGGGACACCCTGTATAAAGAAATTGGAAAGTGTGAAAGGGGTGTAGTATAAGCAGTAGAAAGTGGATTTCCTTTCACAGCAATCTACAACAGAACAATTAGATCTTCATTACCTTTGACCCATAGGCAGTCGTCTGCTCCACATACACAGTTTACTTGTGCTAATTTTAACTGCACTATTTTAACACAATATATATATACAGGGTGAGTTTTTTAAAGTGATCCAATAGCTAACTTTTTAATTACACGACTTAGCACCACACTTTAAATTTGGAACTTGCTCAATTTTAAGTTTCACTCAGGGATACACTTTCAAATTTTTGGAAGATGGCCGCCATTTTCCAATATGGCGGTCAACTTTAAAATCTCTTATGGAACACCCTGTATTTTATGTTGTTTTTAGATTCTACACAACAAAATAATACATTTTTGCTTCTGAGAGTTTTTCAATATCTCTAATGGTTCAGGAGCTACGTGGACTGGAAGTTTTCATAATTTTTGCCAATATGGCGGCCAACTTTAAAATATTTTATGGAACACCCTGTATTTTATGTTGCTTTTATATTCTACACTACAAAATAAGACATTTTTGCATTTTAGAGTTTTTCTATATCTCTAATGGTTCAGGAGCTACGTGGACTGCAAGTTTTCGGATTTTTTCGGACTGATGATAAAAACTTGCAGTCCACGTAGCTCCTGAACCATTAGAGATATGGTTACAGTAACACTTAACAAAAATAATCCACAAAAAAGAACAAAACGTTTTCTTCCAGAAGCCCAAGATATTCCAATCCTTGTCTTAGAAGCCACCTGCAGCGAGGAGATGTCAGACATTATTCAATCGTTGCAACAAAGACATCAACAGGATATGATGACATATCTGCCAAACCGGTCAAGCTATGTGCAGAAGAACTCAGGGACCCCTTGGTTGACATTACGAACAAGTCATTTGCATCAGTAGTCTTCCCATTGCCACTAAAGGTAGCTAAAGTTTATCCTAAATACAAAAAAGGCCCTACAACTGAACCAGCAAATTATCGACCAATATTCCAACCAACATACCAACATTCTCCAAAATTATTGAAAAACTAGTACTAAAAAGACTTTTCAATCATCTTAACCAACATAACTTATAACCACAGACCAACATGGATTTCTAAAGGATAAATCTACAACAACTGCTTTGATCAGCTTAATGGAGTTCCTTCTGGATCAGCTTGAGGAAGGCAAGACTGCCACTACTGTACTTCTCAATTACAGCAAAGCCTTTGACTGTCTTGATCACAACCACCTTTTAGAGAAATTAAAAACCATTAGAATACAAAATAACATAAATAAATGGTTTTCTAGCTATCTATCTAATAGTCAACTGGTTGAGATTAAACATAATAAAAATGGGAAAGCTGATATAACACGCTCCAAATCAAACCCAATCACTAGAGGAGTGCCGCAGGGATCAATCTTGAGTCCTGTTCTCTTTATTCTCTTCACGAATGACCTACCTCATTTCATGCAGGATTTTAGTAAATTGACCATACGAGTATATGCTGACGACACTGCACTATTGCTAAGTCAGACTGACCCAAAAAATCTAGAGATAGACAGCTTTATAGCATTAAGAATGGCAATGCAGTATTGTCATGGCAACAACTTGATAGCTAACGAAAGTAAAAGTCAACAACTAATATTTGGGAGAGACAGAAAACTGTAGGGCGACTCCCTGGTCTTACCTTGGTAAGTTACCTAAACCAAATATCTTGGCATTATAATAGATGAAAGTTTATCATGGACACCCCATATTAACTCCCTTTGCAGTAAACTAAGTTCAGGATTATTTGTGATGCGTAGAATAATGACCATAAGCGACTTAACTACAGCCAAGACTGCATATCACGCTCTCTTTGAAACCCACCTGCGGTGTGGTATTTTTGTTTTGGGTGGAACCACCATGTTAAACATTCAACGTGTCAACGCTACAAAAAAAAAACCATCAGAATACTGGGGACATTACCACCTTGACAAACCTGTAGAGGAGCTGTCCATGAACTGAAGATTCTTACAGTCATCAACCTTTATATTCTGGAAACTGCTACCTATGTCTACATTAATGCACCTGAAAATGCACACAGCGGAGTACAATATCGTCAATACAACACCAGAAATTCAAGAAACTTCTGCCTTCCAGTACACAGACTAACATCCATTGAGAAGAAACCGAGTTACACTGGAGCAAAAATATGGAACATACTGCCAGAGGAAATAAAGACAATCAGCCACCTTCATTTTAAAAGACATCTAAAAACCTGGCTGCAAGAACGACCGTTTTATTCCTTGAACGAATTTTACAATTGGAGACAACTATGTTTATAAAGACAAAAGATTAAATGTGGTATTTTTACTTTAGTTCTACTACATTGTTTTACTGTATTACTGTGTATTATATCATGTTGACGCCACTACTAGTCTTGAAGACTACGTAAATAAAGAGATTTTGACTTTGACTTAGTAACCTCTCTAGCTCAGTGAAAACCAAGTATCCTCTCTAGTTCACTGGAAACCAAGTACCCTCTCTAGTTCACTGGAAACCAAGTATCTTCTGTAGTTCACTGGAAACCAAGTACTCTCTCTAGCTCACTAGAAACCAAGTACCAAGGTATCATAACCCGGTGGTCCTGGTTTGTATCATAAGCAACCCTCAGACCCACAAGAAACATTAGTGTTAAAAACAGTACTTATCCAGGTATTATCCTCTGTACACTCTGTCCTTATCTCCTGTTTATCACTAAGCTATATAAGTAGTTAAGTACATACGTACATATTATAAATAGAAAAAGTTAAGGCTACCATTTATGAGAGATCACGTTATCTGAGCTTGAATTTGGGTATTTTCTCAAGATATATTTTTCTTTTATCGCCAGAAGTGTGGAGTAGTGTCACTAAAGCCCGCACTGATGGCCAGGGAAATTTCCAATCGATATTTTCCCGACCTCAGATCACGTACCAGATCGTCCAACGTGGTAGTGTATGTACCAAGGTTAATTTTAACTTTGGTACTACTAGTAACATATTTAAGATAACTTAATTTAAACCCTGGATTATGGATCCTCTGAGTGGATACATTTTTCAATGCTAAAAGTTGTGTCCGTTTGAAATCCCTCGACGTATGTGCCACCTAGCAACTAACGCTAGAAACAAATGCTATTAGTGACCGGCAAGCAGCACTAAGCGAAGTGTCGTAGAACTGGTAAATAAATAATAATAATAAATATTTTATTCCATAAGACATTTTTACAAGAAATGTATCGGAATCGTCAAATTTAGAGAGCTAAAATTTTCCATACACTACCACAAAAGTCTCTTTCATACATACATTGTTTGACGTCACACTCTCACTCATTCGAATTGTCCAACTCTAGTCCCTAGTTAGTCTGCCAATCGAGGGTCTCCCAATTAAATACCATAAACTCGTCCGTGTTGTAAAAAGCATTTGCGACTAAAAAGTTTATTTCAGACGAGCTTTAAAGGCCTTCGGCATTGAGGCAATTTTTAGTGAATTTGGTCATCAGCTGTTGAGAAAGAGAACTCCTGCCTGTGAAGGCAAACGTTCAAACAGTACCGTCCTGTGTGCTCCAGTTCGGTAGTTGTTCCTGCCTTTAGTTACATAAGAGTGTATGTCACTACCTCTTATGGCATTACATTTAGATTTTTAAAAAAGACAGGCCTATAAAATATATAGCCAGGGCAATTTCAAAAGTTTTAGTTCTTTGAAAGCTTGCCTACACGACTCTCTACTACGTGATTTGACAATTATTAGGGTCGTTTTTTTTAAGAATGAAGATTCTTGAGAAATTTGAGTTTACGCAACCTCCCCACAAAGTTAATCCGTAGGATAGGTGTGGGTAGAGTACTCCATAGTATGCAGTCATCAATATCTGGGTCGGGCAATACTTGAATAGTTTTCTCAAGACATATATTCCTGAGGATAGTTTTGAGCATTACTGTCGGACTTTTGTCTGCGTTTGTGTTTCGCAAACAGAATTGGATGAAACTTGACTTTATTGAATTTGTTTTGAGATTAAGCTCATTAAAGTGTTGAACTGTGTTATTCACATTAATGAATGTTACTTTTTCGAGTTCTTTGATTAAATTTGCGTTGAGACAGAGATTCGTGTCATCTGCATACAACGATTCGTCCTTGTTGAAGAGATGAACTGGCATCAGTAATGTAGATGAGAAAGAGTAAAGGACTAAGAATAGATGCCTGCGGAACGCCATACTTCAGTATTTCCTGTTTTGATTGAACGTCTGATATTCTTACAAATTGAACTCGATTACTGAGAAACGATTTGAGCCACCTGGGGGGGATTCCTCGTATCCTGTAATGCTCTAATTTCTAAGGGGATAAAGTCTCCAAGCAATCCAGAAGAAGAGACGGGGATGGACCACCTGGGGGAGGTGGGAAAAAGGCGTAAGTATGCGCCTAATACAGATAAACCTACACCATGCAAAGGGCGCAACTGACATCTTGGGAAGAAGGTTTATCTCAACAGGCCTGGATATCGCCCTAATCCAGGAGCCTTGGATAAATAGAGGTTGCATCAGAGGACTGACAACTCAGGTAGGTAATCTCATTTATGATCGAACAATTGAAAACCCAAGAACTTGTATTCTAACTTCAAAACTAATAACAGTCTTTCCGATTACAGATCTAATAACAAGGGATCTGGTGGCGACTACAGTGAAGGTGGCTTCACTGCAAGGGGACAGAGAGGTTACTATAGCCTCAGCCTACTTCCCCAACCCGTCAACAAGCTGTCCACCAAAAGAACTAGAAAGACTATTGCAGAGCTGCAGAGAGAGGCTCGGCCCTCATTCTCAGCTGCGACTGCAATGCTCACCACACGTATTGGGGAAGTACGAACACAAACAAGAGAGGTGAGGAACTTCTACAGTTTATGTTCAGCAATGATCTAGTGTTAGAGAATAGAGGGTCAAGCCCAACCTTTATAACTAGAAAAAGGAAAGAAGTCCTGGACATAACCCTATCTACAGGACTCAAAAACATAAATATAGTAAGGTGGCACGTCTCCAAGGAGGCCTCACTATCGGACCACTGTCCAATTAGGTTCGACATAGAGGAGATAGGGGAAAGATACGTGACCCACAGGGTTCCTAAATCGACCAACTGGAGAGGTTACAGAGAGTCCCTGGCAGAAGAGTTGGAAGAAATAGGACCCTTTCAGAAAAATGAATTTGAATTAGAAAGGTCTGCACAAATAGTAGAGCAAGCTATAATAAAGGCCTACGAGAAAAACTGTCCTCCCAGGCAAAACCGGTTGAAGAGGGATGTGCCGTGGTGGACTGGGAGGTTGGAAACATTGAGAAACAAAACGAGGAAATTATTAAAATGGGCAAAAAGGACAGACGACTGGCTCCCTTATCTACAGGCCCAAAATGAATATAAGAAAGAACTTAGAACAAATAAAAGAAGAACCTGGAGGAATTTCTGTAAAAATATTAACAGTCTTCCCGAGGCATCCAGGCTTCAAAAAACTCTCCAAACGGAGCATACAAATCCTATGGGGACTCTAGTAAAGGACAATGGTGACCTAACAATGAACAGGAAGGAGACCTTAGAACTACTTCTGGAGACACACTTCCCGGGGGGTCAGCTAACTCGTAATGAGGATACTTATTCTCTATATGGGGGGGGATCCAGTCGGGAGGTGGCAAAAGCCAGACAGGTGTCTAACAGACTATTCACACACGAAAGAATTAAATGGGCGATAAGATCGTTCAAGCCATTTAAATCTCCTGGGGCGGATGGAGTTTTTCCAGCCCTTCTTCAAGAGGGGCTGGACATTCTATTAAATACCCTTAGCATTCTATTTAGAAGCAGTTTCGCCCTAGGATATATACCAAAGAACTGGAGGATAGCACTAGTGGTGTTCTTGCGGAAAAATGACAGGGATCCAACAAAAGCCAGTTCGTACAGACCCATAAGCCTAACCTCCTTCATGGTGAAAACTATGGAAAAAATAATAAATAGACACATAAGGGACGTAATATTACTGGTACACCCACTTAGTCCCACACAACACGCATACATAGAAGGAAAATCAACCACCACTGCTCTCCACAGTTTAGTGAGAGAGGTGGAGAATACCTTCGAAAAAAAGGAAGCCCTAGTCAGCGTCTTCATGGACATTGAAGGAGCTTTCGACCGAGTAGCATATCAATCCATGAAGACTGCGATGGAACGTTTTGGAGTTTCCCCAGACGTAGTCAAATGGATAGTAGCCCTCCTAAAAAGTAGACAGGTGAAAGCCAAGTACGGGGACGAATCGGCTGCGATCACGGCCCAAAGAGGCTGCCCCCAGGGGGGAGTCTTGTCTCCTCTCCTGTGGGCGATGGTAGTGGATGATCTCCTAAGAAAAGCAGAGAAGAGGGGGATAAGGCTACTATGTTATGCGGATGACCTAGTGCTTATGATTAAAGGGAAAAACATTGGCAGGCTGGAACGCCCAATACAAACAGAACTGAACTTCATAAGCAACTGGTATCATGGGGAAGGTCTGCGGATCAACCCATCAAAAACTAATATGATTACCTTTACCAGGAAAAGGAAATTCCAGCTAGCTAAACCGGTCCTGGAGGGAATCAGCATTAACCAAACAAAAGAAGTGAAATATCTGGGTTTAATCCTGGATGAGAAGCTCACTTGGAACTCCCATATTAGAAACAAGACATCCAAAGCAATAATGGCCCTTGGGGCCTGTAAGAGACTCTTTGGATTTAAATGGGGACTTAAACCCAAAATGATATATTGGATTTACGAAACCATAATAAAACCAATGGTCACATATGCTGCTTTAGTGTGGTGGCCGAAGGTCGAACAAACAACAGCTGCAAAAAGGCTACAGAGTCTTCAGAGGTTAGCTTGCTTAAGCATCACGGGAGCAATGAGCTCCTGCCCAACACTAGCAATGGAAGCGGTTCTGGGTTATACTCCTCTTGGCCAGGAAGTGATGAGAACAGCTGCGATGAGCGCAATGAAGCTTCTAGGAACAAAGGTAATAAATGCTACCTCCCTAGAAGGCCACATGAAGATATTGGAAAATTTTCCTGAGGCTGAAATGCTAACTAAAGTATCTGATACTATGGTTAAGAAATACTCCTTTGAAAAACCATACACGGTCTCTATCGGAAGTAGGGAGGAATGGATTAAAAGGGAGGCCTACCCTAAAAAAGGAGTCCTGAAGTTTTACACCGATGGTTCACTCCTAGACTCAAGGGCAGGATATGGAATACATGGACCTGGAGTTGACATGGCTGTGCCCCTAGGAAGACATGCCTCAGTTTTTCAGGCGGAGGTCATGGCAATAGATTCATGTTCTAGAAGACTCACACAGTTGGGGACAAAAGGATTATCATACCTTATACTCTCTGATAGTCAGGCTGCACTGAAGGCACTGGATACCTGTTCGATTAATTCGAAAGCGGTCTGGGAATGCAGGAAGGCCCTAGCAGAGCTAGCAACAAATAACAGAGTAACACTCGGATGGGTGCCGGGTCATGAAGGAATTCATGGAAACGAAAAAGCGGACATCCTCGCCAAAAAGGGAGCAGAATCCATATTGGTGGGGCCTGAGCCAGGTTGTGGAATATCCTTCTCCAGCATTAAAGCTCTGGTTAAAGATTGGGAAAAGAGGACAAGATACAAGAATTGGAGCAGAGCCTCGGGTTTAAGAATATCCAAAATGTTTATCTCTCCTTATGCAAAAGGGTGGACAGCTCTCCTAGACCAGAATAAGGAGGATATAAGACTGATATTAGGAATGTTGACAGGACATGGCCCTCTGAGGAAGCACCTTGTGAAGGTAGGCCTTAGTAGGAGCAGCGAATGTAGACTCTGTGGAGAGGAGGAGGAGTCAGCAGAGCACATTTGGTTGGATTGTCCTGCCATCGTAGAGACTAGGAAAAGATATTTGGGAGCATATCTCCTCAGCCCCAAGGACATCAGAGAACAGGAGCCCTTAAATCTGATTGGTTTTTGCAAAAGCCTCGGTTTTTGAGGGCACAAATAAAAGTAAGGGAGGCGCAAAGGTCCTTTTAGGACTAAGTGCGGGGACAAAGTGTTCTCTTCCCTCAGAAGGAAAAAAAAAAAAAAAAAAAAAAAAAAAAAAGCTCTAATTTGGAAATGAGGATACGGTGGTCAACACAGTCAAAAGCCTTAGAAAGGTCCAAAAATACACTTAAAATTATCTCTGTGACCTTCAATTCCCTCTACTATCCAATCCACGAGACACACAACTGAGTCTACGGTCGATTTTCCACTTCGGAAGCCGAATTGGTTTACTGAGAGTAAATTATGGCCTTCCAAAAAATATACATATCGTTTAAGGAAGTGTAAGGAAGACTTTTTCAAATATTTTGCTGAAGGCTGGCAGCATTGAGATGGGGCGGTAATTTTGGGTTGAGGAGGGGTTGCCCTTCTTGAAAATTGGTGTGATCTATGCAATTTTGAGAGAGGAAGGGAATGATCCAGAGAAAAAAGAGGGATTAATTAGATGCTCTAGTGGTCTAAGCAAATGCCTTGAGAATTGCTTGAGGAGCCATGTTAAAACGTGATTAAGAGCCGTTTGATCGTTTTTCAGGGAGCTCTCTTATCACTCTAGCAATCTCCCTCTCTGAGACCGGAGCCAAAGCTATGAAAGCTATGGAGCTTGGTACTAATGAAGGGGGTGGCTGACTCTGAGTGGCTGGGTGGAGCCCTTGGTCAGTTCCTATCGAGGAAAAAAATGTTTTGAATTCATCTGCGACCCTCGAAGGGTCATTGGTAAGTTTTTTGTTGACGTTGAGTTTTATTTCTTCGTTAGTTTGTGTCTTCTTAATGTTGATTATGGCCCAAGCGGTTTTTGAAATATTTTTGGACATGAGCAGAGCTTTGTTTACATCATAAGCTTTTGCGACTTTGATTACTTTTCTATAGATTCGTTTTTAGTTTTGGAAGAAATCTTTAAATTCTTGATTTGATGAATGGTTTTTAATTTCCTAATTATAGAAATTAGGATGCCTTTTGTTATCCATGTACACTTCTTTATCCTCGGGTCTCGTGAAATTTGTTTTAAGGGGCAGCTCCCGTACAGATGGTAGTTGAAAGTTGTTTCGAAATTCTGAAATTGAGGTTAAAGGGATCTAGAAAATTTAGAAGGCTCAAACTTTCACTTGAAAGAAGAGAGTTTAGGAGTAGGACATTTATGGGACTTGTATCCCTGATTGTTTTATTGTTTATTGGATCCCTACTGGTTCATGACCATTGATAATGGCTTGTTGGCCATAATGGTCAGATATCGCGGTGTTGAGTAATATTGAAATGGTGGAGCGATGTTATTACACCCATGTGCACACTTGCCATAGCTGCTCGCCAGGCCCCTACGGCCGGCTACCTGTCTTAATTATGAGCATGTGTGTAAAGTTGGCATAACAAACATGAGACTAATATCTGCACATGCGATTCAACACAACCAAAATCATTTCAAAAATCAACTTCAAAACAATTTATCATTTAGAAACAAACCCTGGACCTCATTTTGCTCATTTCAGGAATCAGAATTTTTATTTCTTTCAAATCACACATCAAAATATGAACAAAGAGCGACATGAGACAAATACTAACCTGATTTATATCTATAAATTTAAGAATATTGAAATCGATATCAGCTCCTTTTAAATTTAAGCTACCTAAATTTCTGAAATCTAAGATAAAACTTAATTACTTCATTAAACAGTTTTTTTACTTATAATATAATATACACAAACTTTAAAAATCCTAATAATATTACTAATTTGAAAGTGGCTTTGTTTGTTTGTTTGTTTTGTTTTTACACAAACTATTCAACCGATTCTACTGAATCTTAACATGGATATTCTTAGCGTCCCTAGTATGAATTATTATTTTGAAAATCCTTCCGGTCTCTGAAGTATTGGAAAAATCCCATCTTGATCTCTAGAGTTTTGAAATATTAATTGAAAGAGCCTGCTAAATGTAATCAACTGTTCTATATCAACATTAACTAACAAAACTATCATATGTTTATTTAACTTAATTCAAATTTTTAAAATGTATGTCAATTTATAGTCTCCAAGCCATAGAATAATGTTAAAAGGAAGAATTATTATTAATCAACCTTTTCTTCAGATGAAAACATTGGAAATTTTAGTATTCATTATTTTATAAATAGTGAAATGATCAGAGACAAAGTTACTGTTCATTTTGGCCGGGTACATACCGAAAGCAACCGGTGATAGCAACGCAATGTCAACGCAACTCAGTCAACTGGAGTTTCTTCAAGGTTTACACCACGTGTACATAAACAAGAAACCCAAGTTGACAAGTTTTCCAGTCACTTGTTCCGATGTCTTTGTCCGAGGAGGAGGCAGTACTTCTCTATGTGCTTAAAAAACAGAAAAAAAAGTTGCATAGACGTTTTAGTGTTCATCCATACAATTCTAGCAATTTACACAGCAGTCAGTGGCATTCCTTGCAAAAATTGGGAAAATATCCCGAAAAGTTTTTCAACTACTACAGGATGAGCAAGGCTAGCTTTGATTTTTTGCTGGATTTAGTTACCCCTCTACTGTTGAAACAAGATACTAACTACAGAACCGCAATTGGTGTGGGCGAAAGATTAACAATCACATTAAGGTAAGTTTGATTAAATGAATTTATTTATTGTTATTTGAAAGTTATAAAATATTTCACTAAAAGACTATGATGTCACTTAATGTATGCCGAATGCATTGGTCAAGGTGTTGAAAACGTACTCTTCGTTCTCCTGGCCAGGATTTCCCGGAGAAATGATATTAGTCAGCACACTGGGTGATCGTGAGGACTGTAGTGATGAGCTTGAATACATATCGTGCGTTTGCTTACCAGGACTATCATCTAGAACTTCATCGATCAAACTAAAAATTCTTCTTTTAAAAGTTCGCTTCTGCCGTGAATTCATTTCCTTCATATCTTTTTTAAGACTCAACAGAAAAAGTTCGTCTGACTTATCTTCATTGTCAGCAACTGGAACCAATTTATCTTCAGCAGGCTTCATTGATTTTGCTTTAAAATAATTGGTCATAGCTTCATCCAACGATGATGTAGTCGGCTTCCTTTTGCCCAACTGTTTCTTCCGGAACTGTGATATGCTGTTATTAGCGGGTTCAGGTACGTTCGGCACTGCTTCTTGGGGTAATTCAGTCGCGTCATCATCCACATCATCAGCAATTTCGTTAATGCTATAATCAGCTGGTTCTTCTTCTTGAAGAGTTTGTTGTTGATGGTCATCAGTTTCAGGAGGTGGTGGTAGGTTGCTTCCAATGTTTTTAGGGTTACCTTTTAAAATAGGCACAAGATATTGCAGCACATCAGCCAAGTAGTATTCCTTTTTTGAAGAACCTCCGGCTCCCGACACTGGTTTTGTGAAAATATGTCTTCTAAATACAGTCCTTATATTTTTCCATTTTTCCTTGCATTGCTTCACTGAAAAAAGAAAAACAGCCTGTAACTTTATGTAATGTAAACGAAAAAAAATTTTTGGTAATTGTAACGGCCCTGCAAATGTTTGTAAATGTTTCAGGTTTTTGGGTGAGGGATGCAGCTACCATCAACTAGCTTACGACTTCTTTAGAGGTGTATCTACAATAGCAGCTATCGTTCCTGAAACATGTGAAGCTATCTGGTCTGTATTACAACCTCTTTTCATGCCAGTACCCGACAGAAATCAATGGGAAACTATAGCTGAAAGATATGAAGAATTATGGAACCTGCCTAACTGCCTAGGGTCAATAGACGGCAAGCACATTCGTATTAGATCCTTTGATCATTCTGGTTCAAATTACTACAATTATAAGCATTTTTTTTCAACTGTGTTGATGGCTTGCGCAGACGCTGATGGGACATTTATAAGTATTGATGTAGGATACCCCGGAAGAAATAATGATGCAGGAGTTTTCCACTCGTCGACATTGGGTAAATGGGTAAAACAAAATAGCCTAGACTTCCCTCTTCCAAGAGCACTTCCAAATAATGTCAGTAATGAACCTGTACCATTCTTTTTCTGTGGTGATGAAGCATTTCCACTCGAAAATCTCATGCGACCTTATCCGCGACGTGTTTTAAACGATACAAAAAGAGTGTTCAATTACAGACTCTCACGAGGACGTAAAAGTGTAGAGTGTGCGTTTGGTATGATGAGCATGAAGTTTAGAGTGTTGGAAAAACCAATACAGTGCAAACCTGGTAACTTAAAAAAAATTGTTCAAGCTGTATGTGTGCTGCACAACTTTATCAAAGCAAGAGACGGAACAGCAAGCTTTCCTGAACAATTTGAGTACACTAGGCCACGCCTCACATGTATCGATGACTTCCGCCGCTCAAGAAAGCGGAACTACTTAATAAGGGACAAAATCGCACGTTATTTCGTTGAATGTAACCCAATACCGTCCCAGTGGGACTAAGCCATCAAAGCTCCAGTGAACATGTAAATAACAGTTTTAGGCAAAATAATGTATTTTATATGCTTATCAAGAATTACAAAAACTGTATTAAAATATTCATAGAAATTAACAAATTGCTTACATTTTTTTCTTACCTGTGAGTTTAAACTCATCTGCCACAGCTTGCCAAGCTTTGTCTGTCACCACTCTGTTACTGTATGATTTGTTGTTATGGTCATACAAACAAACAAACTGTTCAATAAACTGTGCAAATTTAATATTTTCTTGTTGTTCAGCAGCCATAGTTAAGTACGGTCTGCACTCCACAAGAGCAACTGCGCAACTGGCGACTCGAGTTTACAGCATGTCGTGACTTGAGTTGCCTGCGTTGCTCAGTCAGGTGACCGTTGAATCACCGTCACGTCACAGTCACTTTGGTATACACAGTCCCATTAAACTGCGTGTGTCATTCATTGGGAACTCAAGTTGCCGTTGCGTTGACATTGCGTTGCTATCACCGGTTGCTTTCGGTATGTACCCGGCCTTTTGGATAGCAGATGTTAAGACCATTATAAAACCAATCTTTTTTTGCTGAAGTAGGTTTCTTAGAACTGCATATGTATGTACAAATACAATTTGTTGAGGCAAACTCAACTTATGGTACTGGAGATACAGGAAATAGATCACTAGGGCTGGAAGTGATGCTCTTTGACCAAAGTAGGCGTCAGTTTGAATATATTTTCTTCATCTTGGGGGTAACAAGGCCGACTCAATTATGTCACTGAAAATACCTGAGCCTGAAAGTGAATGTTAACAGCCGAAAGTTGACAGTTTTTGACCAAAGTAGTTTTCCAAGACCTTTATATGTATGTATGTATATATATATATATATATTTATTTATATGTATATATTTTCTTGATCGGGACATCAGGCCAGAAAACCCAACAGTCGGATCCGAATTGTCATTTATTCAAACTAGCAATGCATGATCTTACATGTGCAAGTCCTGAAATTATAACCAATAAACATTATATTAACTTTATAGTCTCTTAAACAGACTGAATTATAGTCATTAGATATGTACCTTATTCTGTTTGCAAAAATCATAGAGCGTCATCATATTACATCATGAATGCTTGCTTTAACTAAGAAGACTATGCCCTTGAAAATTGCATGCGAAGCTGCGGATAATTGCTACTATTCTATTTAAAAACTTATGGAAATTTGTTTGCTTATGGGTTTTGGATACTCGAAATATAAAACATGTTCACCAACTTTTCTCTGTTGTATTGAATTTAATCTCACTGCAAAAGTATGCATACACTGCAAGTAAACAATATATATATATATATATATATTTGGGTTAAAAAGCAAAGTCAAATTTGGCAATGGAAATATAATTAATTTGAACCAGAAGTGCTCCTACAACACAAAACATAAAATAATAGCCACTTGTTATAATCTCTTTTGCTGGAAAGAGGAGGAAGGGTAAACTTAAGATGAAAGTAGCCACCCCACTATAACAGAACTCACACCCTTCACTTAGAAACATTGGCATTGTATTGAGGGTGAGAGGTATTACAGGCCATTGAGCATATGAACCAAAAGAAAGCAATGGATGCTCCTTCTACGAAATTTGTCTTTTAGTTTGCTAAATGTATAAAATTAACGAATTTAACGTTTAAAATGTTAAGTCATTGTAGTAATATTTATTTGCATTAAATTATGTTTTTTTTTATGTATTAATAGTTTAAAACATTTTGACTAATTCTATAAGATTTTCATAAATTAATGTAGTTATAAAATATATATATATATATATATATATATATATATATATATATATATACGTCAACAAATTGAGTACTGCCTGCAAATTACTAATATTTGAAAATATATGTACATCTTTTTATTTGGATTAAGTGATTAGTTTCTTTCCCAAAAAATAAACATAGTTTATAGTTATAATTATATAATTGTATAATAATATAATTATATAATACTATAATTATATAATAATATAATTGTGTACATGTTTATCCAAATCCATAATAGTTCAAATTAATGTACTTAATCCATACATTAATTGCAATACGGCAACAGTGCAATAATTGTGGTATTGCACAATTCGGCTTACACTTTACAGGTGCAGACTGGGGATTGCCGCTCAAAGACTGGGTGAGCTATTCTATTCACAAGAATTTTGCACGAGCGCCTCAGAAATTGTTCCAGAGGCCTGAAATGGGCAACGGCTCGTAGCGAAAGAGCAGGTAGACAGAGCCGAGCAGTCCCAACTAACACCGACAAACCCCGAACATCTGCTAGCCTTTTTTACAGGGTCGTGAATTTTTTGGGTAGGCGAGGGTTAGGGGAGGGAGGGGCTAATGGGTGAGGTGATGATTGCGACTCAGGTGGTGGGTATCCAAAACACATAAAAATGGGTACAATAGCTGTTCATAACCGTCCCATAGTGATGATATATTTATAAGGATCCAAATCCTACTTATAGCCCATGAAAAAAGTAGTAGATAGTGATATAGGGGCCTAGAGACAAAACCAAAGTACCATAAACACTTTATGTTGCAATAACTACAGGTGTTAATGGCATAGCACTCCATCAGAAACATCAACAGTTGTTCTAACACATTCAAAATGACTAATATTGAATGATTCCATTTTTTCATATCTTAAGAATGAACAATTAAAATCATTCTTAACTAGACTCGGCATTACCTCTTTCACCATTGTAATCAGCTTCATCACAATAGCATGGAAATTCAGAAACAATGAGCTTCAACAGTTTCTGAGCAGAATGCTGATTCTCTTTCACGCAGTTAGCAAAATTGCCTGAAAAAAATCATCAACTGTAAAAATATTTTAGTTAAAACCTTACAGCTTGTATCCTCTATATATTTGATAACATAATAATAAAGTGATAACAGTAATAACAAGTTTTTTCATATGACAATTCCTAATGTACAATTTGTATAAAATGAAAATGAACATCTCAAATCTCACATAAACAGAAATAATTAGGTTGCTGTTCTTGATTCTCAGAACCAATGACAGAGTCAGTTTGAAAGCATAACAGGATTTTGGCATTTGCCATTATTAAATGTTAAAATGTGTAACACAATGTTTCAAGGATTGGTATTCGACTTTTGCCTGTACTGGTGTGATGTGTGATTGTGATACTCGTACTCATGACTCGTGCTCGGGACTTGCATTCTGTGCATTGACAATGCATGACTGGACTCCAAGCAGCTTTGCGGTATGTTTGAACCCGTTTTTCCCTTTCTTTTGTTTATTTTTGTATGTATTAATACCTCCCCCACCTGACGAAGAGGATAGATTCCAATCCTCCAAACGTTGTGTTATACCTTTTGTAACATATAATGATTTCAAATGTCAGAAATCCTGGTATCCTATCAAAAACCTTCCATTGTCAATAATAAAACTTTAAACAAAGAAGAGTCAGTTACTTGAACCGTCAATTCAAATTAATAGGGAAAAAAAATGAAATATTAACAAAGTCATTTTATTTTGCCAACATTACGTTTTATTGTCCGATAAGTTATAAAACTACATTAAATTCAAAGTCAAATAACTGTTATTGCCATGAAACATAAATATATACATTGGCTTGTTTCAAAATAACCATTCAAACATAATATATAATCTATTAATAACTAAATAACATGGTACATGACATAGTTCTGTACAGAATAAAAACATTTTTATAGTAAAAATACCTTTAGTTTCCTTTTCTTTAGAAACTATATAGATCTAACTCTATTCTTAAAAAGTCAGGTAGGGCATTGAATAATACTAAGGCATTATAATAAGTAGGATATTTAAAAATGACGTGGTGAGGAAAGGGATGTTTAATTTATATTTATTTCTGTTTTTAGATTATGGGATAAGAGACTAAGAAATGCTACGGTTCTGTTAAAAAAATTAATCCATAAAATATGTAAATGCAAGGGAAAGTTAGGATTTTAAACTTCTTAAAAATAGGTTTGCAAGACTAATGAATTCCAGAAATAATCCACAATGCCTTCTATTGTAAGACAAAAATACACTTAGAATTAGTTCTTTCTGATCCCAGATTGCAAAAGCGTGTCAAGTATTGAAAATCAAAGCATAGTATGCTGTAAGAAAAACAGAGGTGTTTGTGAAGTGTGTAAGTCTACAAAGTACAAAAATTCCAGAACAAATCTTCTGTGCTACATTGCTTATATGTGAGGAAAAATCAAATTCCTTTCAATAGACAGACCCAAGAACTTAAGATTGTGTTCAGAATCAACTACCACATCATCAACCCAAACACTGAGACTACCATAGCGCTTTCCTGCGATTGTGAAATCTATTAGTTTGGTCTCACCAGTGTTTGTAGTCAAACCATTTTCTATAAATCACTCAATAATCATATTAGATTCCACACACGTTTAAACCTCCAAGGCCTCACGACATTGAATATCTAAAATAATTTACTTGTTTTTCTGCAAACAAACACAAATGGGCATCTGCAAAACAACCCCTGATATTGATATATAAAATGAACAAAAGAGATCCGACAATGGAACCCTGGGGGACTCCCGCCTTCACTGTTTGTACATCAGAACAACAACACCTTAAGGTGAAACCATGAATGAAAGACAAGTCAAAAGGCAATTCAAAAGGCAAAGAAAATTCTTCCACCATTTCCAAATCCAGGCAAATTTTTTTAATATTTCTAAAACAAATGTTATAATATTAACAACACAGAAAACTCGCCTTGGTATTTCTCCAGCAATCTTTTACCCACTTGTCTCAGGCAGTCCAGTCGTTCTGGAAGCAACAGCAGTTGGACCCCATTGTCCCCCCTCAGGACATATTCAAGGTCAGCCAACTGCCACTGAGAGTACACGCGAGGATCTGTCACGTTCACACCTTCCTGATACAGGGAGTAGATTAGCTTCATCAAGAGAGATACAAGCAAACATAACTGTATCCACTTTAATGACAGAACATTAAGCCCTGGCAACTTTCGAACATATTTTATTCTAGACATTATTTTACATGACTTTATTGTCATGTTTTAATTTGACGAGGCAAGTATTCTAATGGTCTGTCATCAGTTGATGACCTAATGTTTCAGAAAAACAATTCATTTTAAAATATGTATGAAAAATGCCATGATCTTTTTCCATCGCCCGTACAGTAAATTAATGGTTTTCGTTGATCACTGTACCAACACGTTCAATATTTGTAGGATTTCTGGCTGTTACTTAACTACCAAATCATGTTTCACTCTCTGTTGAATCTTTAAATAACCTAACCACTCCATTTTTCTAAGTATCACCCATACATTTGTCAACAAAAACTTTGAAAATGGTAAAAGAACAGAGATAAAAGTACAAGCTAAGAAAAATGTTGAATCAGTTTCAAATATAAAAGTGTATTTCAAAAATTGAATGAATAGGTTTGAATTAAGCAAATATTTCACCTCCATAGCTCTGTTGACTGCTGCGCAGAGAGCAAAGTAGCCAGTGTAAGAATTGCCCATCCAGTTCACCTCCCAATGGGCCCCATCAGCACTCCAGAAACAGAAGTTGATGGTATCCACAAAAAAAATCCAGTTGAAAGCTGCATCGTTTGCGACTGGGTGACACGGGTGCTCAGAGAACCCAGCTGGAGAGATGTTACCTTTCTGAAGCTCATCGAAAAGCTAATAAAAAAAAACAAAATTTATATTTCTCAATAATGACACATTTAATTTACAAGCACATTTCAAAATTCTCAAGAACAATTCAACCCTTTCTTATTCTTAATGCCTGATACTATCAAATCAGTTCTAATAATCTATATTCCTACAAAACATAAAAGTAAATGTATAATTAATTATGATGACAACTTTATACTATTTTAACACATTCACTGTAGCATAAGTCACTCATAGTACACTTTTAGTTCAGAACCCTACTGGACTTCACCAAAGCTACACCATTCTGCAAAACATATATTTTTAATAGTTTTTTACTGATTTAAATGGGAATTGAAGTAGTGAGAAATGTGTTTTATAATTATTACACTAGAGACACGGATGGCTCATGTCACACACAAACTATTTTGTTTATACATTTATTTCTTGTGTATGTCATGCGTCACCCATGACTCTTATGTGCACAGTTATTTTCCTTGTTTGTGCCGATTTCAGCTCCTGTTACTGTCTGCTACATTATTGCATCAACCTCCCAGACACAAGGTAGATCTATGTATTTTGTCATGTTTTGGAGCTTTATCCAATAATTTAATATTGATCTAATTGAATATAAAAAGTGACTAATGACATTTAAAAACTAAACCCATATAGGCCTACAGCGGCCCTCCTTAATAGAAAACAATGTGGTAGATCCTCCAATTTCCCCTACAGTACTGTAATGCTGACCTGCACTACACTAAAGTCCATCATCTTTTTGAGTCACTGGTGACTCACATCATAATAACAACAATTGTGGATGTGTTAATCTAAAATATACATACACCTAAACAACAGAATGATTTATTATTACTTCTATGTATAGGACTAATCACAAAATTTAAAAACCTTCATTGCAAGTCTATACTGAGTGACACTGACTATTCTCAATATGCTTCTATGCAGTAAAGTGTCTGCTGAAGTCAACTTGTTGAGTCATAGTTATACTATTATCATGTTGTTGGAAAAGTCACTTGATCATCATCACAATAAAACTGCTTATGCCATTTTTGTGTGTGTGTCATGTTATCCAGTACTAACACATCATTAAATCCATTACCTAGACATCACATCTGTAATTAATGGATTTTCTACAACCATTGTGTTATGTAAAGTTCTCATAGCTATCCAAATTTTTAATTAAAGACATATTATCAGAGAGACTCATTGAGACAAGTATCCATAAATAAGGGTGTAGTTATAAACCTTAATATGGTAGGCTAAGTTCTACAGGTTAAAAAAAAATGTAATTACTTAATAATGATTGGTTATGGGGTTTGTAATGATGAGTCCGACTTACAGTGTACTATTCACTAACTCAATGGACGAGATTGTGGCGGACCTCATCCATGCACAAGGAAGCGTGAATTATTATAGTTAGTTTATAAAGAAAAGTTAGACATAAGTTATAAACAAAAACAGGGGCATTTTTTGGTTAGGTTTTTATTTTAATTGTAAATACATCGTCAGAAGTAATACATATGGTCTAAGATGACATATTGCTAAGCATACAGAGGCATTATATTTGTTTGGTTTTTCAGTTATACATAGAACATATACAGAAAACCAGAATACAATTCTAATTTTACCCTGAGTTTGTCATTAGAATGCCTGAACTGGTCAGAGGAAAATAGATCAAAATAATTCCATGCATTGCTAAACAATTGTAAAAAATACAACCATTGGAAATGTTACAGAAATTATTAAGCATTCTCTGCAAATTTACTTTGTTTAATTATTGAATTAAAACATAACATTTAATTTTGTTATTAGTAATATCATTAATACAGTTTTAAGGCAACAACCAAATTACGAAAATAACAAAATGTTACACATATAAGTATTTTACATAAACAAAACTTTAAAAAATTCGGCAATATGGTTTTAAGTACTTCTAATAAACCATTAAAGAGTTAAGAACTACATGCCCTGAAGTTCCACAACAGAAAGACAAAATGCAGGTATTTCAGTCTTTTTTTAATATATAAAATTCAGTCAGCTAACACAATCAAAAAAATAAATTTACTATAAAAATATTTTTCTGGTTTGATAGATAATTTATTTAGAACTTAATCTTACCAGTTGAAATGTAATTAACATAGATGTAGAACAAACCAAATATTCTTTACATTATCCACTTAAGTACATCCAATACTAGATCCTGATACCTCATAAAGATTTGAGGTGTTAAAACCTGAATAAAACCAAGTAATGTGTTTATCCTTCAATTTTGACTGTAGTATTTATTAAAATTAAAAATTGTTAAATGTTGGAGTAAAGAAAAAAATCTTACTGATCTTGATCTAGTTGGAAAATATATGGAGTTAAAAACAAACCTTTTCAGATAGATTTGTGATCTTTTCATCACAAATTTTGACATTCTTGCTGAGTTTTTCAATGAACTGCCCTGATTCTCTTGGTAATATTGCCATCTACAAAAGAAGACTAATACATTTAGGTACTTTATTAATAACCTGTTTTAATTATCAAATTTATTACACTAATACCACTATATTTAAGTAAAAAAGTTTATTGAATCTAGAACTTTAATTAACTTATACCGTCTTTCGCTAACTTCCCTAAAATTTAATCACCTAGTTGTGGACAATAATATTGACCATAAAATTTTCCACTTTAGAAGTTTAAATTCAATCTTGGATTTATAATCAAAATATAGCAGTATCAAAATTCTAGAGCTGATTACAAAACCCACCAACCATCAAGGTGGGATGTTAAAGTATCTTTGGAACTGATCGTAATGTTGGCAATGAACAAACATTTCTCAAGAGTAGGCTTACCTACCAGGCAATGTATTTATAAAGTATACAGCTCATTACAAAAGTCACCAACCATCAGGGTGGGATGTTACAGTATCTTTGGAGCTGACCATAATGTTGGCAATGAACAAACATTTCTCAAGATAGTAGGCTTACCTACCAGGCAATGTATTTATAAAGTCTAGAGATTCTTTTCAAAAGCAACTAGGAATTGTAATTTCCAAGGGAAACATTTAACAGGTAACTTTTTCCCATATTTTGATAATAAATAGGTACTGTCAGTTAGTTTTCTCGGGTAAGGTACGATAAGCAGACTTGGTTTTTTTATATCGAAGAATGTAATCATCGATACCAAATATTCACATCTCAAATCCTAGACTATCAATCGATATAAAAGTATCTTTAGTCCGCAATAACAAACATATGTTTTAAATGAAAATGTGAGTTTAATATTAATGGTGATCAAACAAATTATTATAACCAAAATTAGGAAAACCGAAGACGACCATATTTGCTCCTCTCACAGTTAGATTTGTTTCTTTCCCACAAATTTCACATAATGGGTTTTTTTGGTACGAGCCCTACATGTTGAAGCCACAAAAAATATTTCTTATCATCTTTCAAAGCAATGTCGTGTAGTTTACTAAAATTGACTGCCATTTTTAATAATCAAATGTTACTTATGTAAAGTTGAAATATTACCCCTACATGTATTATTTGAAAGTGTTTACTTAAATAATCTATATCTACAGCTGATGATATAGATTATTTAAGTTAATTGTTCAAAATAATTAATTAGTATCGATTGATTATGTCGATGGTTATGATTAAGTAATATCTTTTGCCAATTTCGATATAAAAAACCGGGTCCGCTTATCGTACCCTACTCCACAGTAGTGCCAGGCCAATTTTACGAATTATGACACACATAGATATAAATCATTCTCATTTTGCTAGGTACTTTTTCCAATTTTTGTGTGTAAATTAAGAGCTCAATAGATGCCTGAAAAAAATATTTACTCAACAAACCTCTATATTATAGTGTACCTAGTATATGTAATTGAGAAAGACCTGTGAAAATTTTGTAAAATAATACTAACAATTTATATATTTATTAGTAAACAAAGTACAAAACTGACTTTTACCATAGAAACGCTCGTCTCCTTATATAAAACATTTTAGTGTGTATTGTTTTTTGTTTGAATATTATGTGAATGTCAATACAGTGCTACTTGCTATAGTACATTTTACATAAAATGTAATAAATCAAGGGTAGGGTACAATAAGCTGGTTTTTTTATATTGAAATTGGCAAACAATATTACTTAATCATAATCATCAATATAATCAATCGATACTGGTTAATTATTTTGAACTATTAACTTAAATAATCTATATCAACAGCTGTAAACACTCTAGAATAATACACATAGGATAATATTTCAATTTTAGCCAAGTAATTCTGGCTTAAAAATTTCTGATTAAAAATGGCAATCAATTTTATAAAACTACATGACGTTACTTTTTCCTGGCTTCAACATGTTGGACTCGTACCGAAAAACCCATTATGTGAAATTTATGGGAAAGAAACAACTGTAAGTGTGAGAGGAGTAAATATGGTAGTCTTCAGTTTTCCTAATTTTGGTTATAATAAATAATTTGTTTGATCACTGTAAATATTAAATTCATATTTTAATTTAAAACATATGATTATTATTGAGGACTATAGGTACTTTTATATCGATTGATAGTCTAGGATTTGAGATGCCAATATTAGGTATCGATGACTATATTCTTCGATATAAAAAACAGGGTCTGCTTATCGTACCCTACCCTAAATCAGTACTAATTTTATTTATATTAGTCAATAAATGGTTGTGTACTACATGAAAATGTTGAAAGCCTAAATAAAGGCTCTTGACGCTTAACATCCAAACTTGACCAAGCCTATAGGCTCTTGGTGTTTCACCACCAACCTAACTTGAGCCTAAATGAAGGCTCTTGGCGGTTTATGACAACAGGTTGAGCCTATATATAAGCTCTTGGCGCTAAAATGGTTAAGAAGCATTAGATATGGATGAAAATATATTTAAAAGGAAAAACCAGTAGTGTTTTGCCTAAAACGTTGTGCCACTTGCTACTAGAGTTAGTGCGCCAAGTCTAGTTTTAAAATAATTTTCTTTTTTGGTTACAACTGTCTGATTAATCTTTCTTAGTTATTAACCACAAAACTAAATATTTACATTTTGACTAAACAGAAGGATTTGCATCATAATTATTTGAAAACTTACATTTCTGTATTAGCAATAACATAAGCGGACTAATGACATAACTCGAATTTAAAAAAACTTGATATTTTCGTGCTTGAAAATGTTTAATGGGAATAATTTGTTATCTAACCTAACTTGATAGTTTATGGTGTTCACAGTTCACACGTGTCATACTTCATTCGTCTATGGAATAAAACATTAACATGAAGAAAAAAACCCAGACGAAAAACATTAACATGAAGGAAAAAACCCAGACAGACAATAACACCGGCAGCACCCCATGTCAAGGTCAAGTTCGGTTTTGCGTTTGGCTATTCCTGCGATCTGCTCCTCATAAAATAATGCGTTTTTGTACTTATAGAGAAATGATCCCATAAGATCAATGTTAAACCTCAAACATCCCTACGCCCCTGTTGGTCATAGAATGATTATTGTTAATATCCTATTTTATCATTTCTAAAATTAGACTTTCCACTTGTTAAAGTTATTTTGAGTTTCTTGTAAAGAAACTATTTTCTATTATAACTATGTAAATGGTAAATTTTAAATATTTTGAAAACTGTTTTCTCAAAACCCAAATAAATACGGTATGTAAAAAGCCTAAAAGAGCGTTATATATTAATTATAAACCTTAAAATGAGATATATTCATAATTTTACGGCCAAACATGAGGGGATCAAGTTGTTTGTGATTGTTCTATTTGTTCTTATAGGGCCAAAATTAAAATAGCCGCTAGTAGAGCTCTCTTGCTAAAGTACTGTACTTTGATCTTATGAGAGGCCAACAACTAAAAATATAATTTGAAACTACTTTGAACAATGCATAGGTTCTTGATTAACTGTTGAAAGATAATAAGCAAATGCAGTATTTATACATAAGTCTATAAATGTGTTACCGTACCTTCTTTGACAGTTTCGTGCCTAGGAGTTGTTTTTTGGAGAGATGAATCTGATTGAAAAGCACACTACAACTCTACCTCACCCGTCCTAGGAATATGGGATAAATCGAAATGTAAATAAATTATATAGGCCTAATTCAAAATAAAACATTTAAATCCTATAGTTTAAACATGTAGATATTATGGAAACAAGTTCAAAACGAACAAGTTACATCGTGTCGGCATCAGAGACACCTATATTACGAAATATAAATTAGTGTAATCCAGGTGAATTGGTAGTTGTTCATTTTGAGCTTCTTCGTCGTCGACTTTTTCGATCCCTTCAGAGACGAACATTGCTCCAGATTCCAGGAGTCGTTAGAAACAATCTCAGATTCCCGATGCTGCATAAAAAGGAAAGTGAATTGAAGTTAACCTCAACATTCATATTAAATCAAATCTACGTTGTGTAAAAAAACTCAGTTGCTCTGAAAACACCGTGCTTAGAGATCGCGACAGTAACATCGTAGTGCACTCAAATGCACACCAGATGAGACCATGAGAATGGAAATTCACCTGGATTACACTAATTCATATTTTGTAATTTAGGTGTCTGAGATGTCAAAACTATGTCAATTGTTGATTTTGAGATCCTCCTTCATAGATTTTTTCGATCTCTTTGGACGAACATTATATCAGATTCCAGATGATGCATTAAGAGGAGGTGGACTGGAGCTAAACTCTACATTCAGAATTTGTATTTGGTCGGCCAGTCTTCCTGTATTTAGGCAATCTTTCTTCCAATATTAAAACGATTACAAAATAGAAAAATACATTTTAACCAAGAAGAAAAATAATTTGAATCTTATAAAATTGTTCTTAGAAATAATTTACAAAATGAAATGAGAGTTGTTGTCTCGAAATTTAAAATTTACCATAACTTCATTAATTGTAGTGATGGTTCACCAATGTTTCCATGTCATCACAATGCTAAAACTTTTTCACATTTTCTACAAATGATTCTAAACAATATATTTAATGGTTGAAAATATTATAAACGTACATTAAGGCAAGTTTACTCATGGAACATTTACACTTAAAATGACAATGTCTCTCATATCCTAATGAACAACATAGCCATTGACGTACACTATACTGGATTCACCAGATTTTGTAAGAGCGGCCGCACCTACCTGTCGCCGTTCCAGCTGTTAATTCAGTATAGGTAGAATACATCTGTAGCAATTTCATATTTTGAAGAATTTATTCAGTCTAATTAATACACAAGAAAAATATTATAGTTTCTATGAAAACACTCGGAATTTTCAAAAGATAACAAGTCTGTCAAGCAAGTTTCATAATAATTGGTCATATGGTTAACAGCATACGGAGGTGTGATATCCCTCAGCATATAGTTGTAAGAGATCGTATAAGCCGATGTTACCAGTCTTATACGGTCTCAATCAACCAATTTAAATATTAAATTATCATTAACATATTTTATTTTTATTCAACATAACAATAAATTATTTAATTGTAATGATGAACTATAAATGTAATGCAGTCAGTCATATTAGGAAGCAATGCAGGTGGAGATGATATATTTAATTTTGCATATTAATTGAGGTCTATCACCGGTAAGCCTGGAAACTTTTCATATGTAGATCAGCTGCACAGTTAACTTCCAGAAAACAAATCAAGTATATTGCTTTAATCGATCAACCAAGGGAGCGTTTTTATTATAAACTCCTAATTAAATTGGGTTACAGTCCATCATCGCGTCTGAGATCGAACCCGAGAAATAAATAATTAAATAAATTAAGTGTGGTCAACGCCACAGAGAGCTTTCAGTTAATACTGCATCAAAATAATACAGCGGCTCACCTTATACCTGCTAAGATAAATTCTTCAGGCCCTTTGTGAAAATTATGCGATCTTTTCACGATACCTCTGAGTTATTTGGACAATCAAGGACGATACAATAATCGTTTACGTTGTTGAAGTCGTTTCATTGTATATAACAAAAATATATTTTGAAATTGAACAACAATCGCAATCATTTTGTTGTAAACCTCCTTGACAACAATAATTATGTATTAGACTTGAATACTCGTTTATACTAGTTTGATTGGACTTACTGTTTTATGTGTGCAAAAAGATTTAAAAGAACGTTAGATTTTCAAAAGTTAGTTCATAACAAAAACAGAACGTTAGTATCTTGCTTCGTTTCTCAGTTCTATACCGAAACTCCTCACTATATTCATGCTCCTAACTTATATTATGTTTAATTATTTTAAAACTATATACATTCCTCTTTTTTAATTATGTTCTTGCAGTTTATTATACATTTTTAACCTAATACCAATATATAATTGTCATACTAAAATGAAATAAAAGTCCCTCAGTTGATCATAGTAAAGTTGTTTTAACTGTAAAGGTCATACCTCCATGGAGGGCGTTAGTTTTAATATTATTTATCTTTGTACTATTCATAGCAACCAATGTTTGTTGTAGCAACCGAAATGTATTTGTCTGAAAAATAAAGAAGTCAAAATCAAAATTTATTTTATTATCTTGAAAGATTGGAGTAACGTTTTCTAAATTTAACCTATTCTAATGTGTTACGACTCTATTTTAGTGCAGCATTTTAAAACTTCCTGTAGGCTGTTATCTACATCTTAAAGTAAGACATGTAAATTTAAAACATGTATATTATGTACATAATATTTTAGCCCAAAAACTTTAAAATAATTTAACTAGTTTGGGCCAATTCAAAATGCATTAATTATTTAAGATTGAATTACAAATAAATAGTCTATGAGTACAGATTATATAAAATTTCTATAACTTTTGTATACTATGTCTAATAAAAGGGAATGGCTAATTTATGCTATTAATGTAAACAAGAATTATTTTTGGAGAATAGGGTTCTTAGAAGAAATGCAGGAGGATATAGATTGTAAAAAATACAGTACATCTTAAAAATTTTTAAATTTTGGCTTGGCGAGAGCCGGGGATAACAAGATTTTCTATCTATGCTAACCCTTAGAGTAGTAAACATCTTTTTGGGATAGAGTACGATAAGCGGAACCAGTTTTTTATATCAATTAATACAATCATTGATACTTAATATTAATTTATCGAATGCGCTTATAAGTCATATCAACATTCAAAAGTTACGATTATCTATAGTCATAATGACAATCATATTTTAAATTAAAATAATTAATATAATCTTAAAAAAAATAAATGAATGAGTTATAATTAAGTTATATAGTTTGTCAATATCAATATAAAACACCTGGTCCGCTTATCGTACACTACACTCTGTTTGTGTACCTATTGTACTACTTATACTTGTTAATAATGTCTAGGGATGTTTTAGTGTTGTTTTCCAAAAAAACTTAGCCATTTTTAGGAATTCATTCACAGTGATATTTTTTTATTTTTAGGGCCATTTTGTAAAGAAGTAAATTAGGCTATTAAAAAAAATCCCACACATTGAAACCAAGCTATACATAAAGAAGGTAAGTACTAACTTCATTTTCAACATATCTATCAAACTTGATTACCTCCAAAAATAAAGATATTACTATAGAACGATTTTTGTTTCAGTAGTTGATGTCTGGCCCTATTGATTGTTAACTGTCATTACTGCCATCATAATTTTATTGATTAGCTGCGTTTATGCAGTATATAAAAAGTTTGATAGAAAGAACTTTATTATGCGAATTTATATAAAATTTGCTTAAAGATATAACATTTTGGTAATTATGAACTTAACCGTCGAAGTTGAAAAATACAAGTTTCGTGTTATTGACCTATTGCTATTGTCCTGAACAAAATAATATAAGGTTTCAATGTGTAGATATTACAAATGACAAAGTTATAGAACATTAAAAGTGAACTAATTTTCTCATGCGGAATACTATTTTATTGTTCTACGGGTGTGTATAGTCTTGTTATGATCATAAGTCAACCTCATATTGGTTGCTGCTGCCATCAGCCGTTACACCATCTTTGGATATGTAAAATAATAATAATGCTCAAATCAGGGACATTTTACCTAAATAATAGACGGTTTTTGTTAATTTAGACCTTCTAAGAATAAACATCCAAATCAGCCTGACACTGTGCCTCTGGCCATCAGCGTGACCTACGATAGCACTGGTGCCCCACGCTGATGGCAACATATGAAAAACATCCCTCGAGATAGTACCTTTCACTAACAAATCAAATTCTAGATGGTCTGATCACAAATGCCTCTTGCCATTACTGCTTTATAGGAAATGCAATTTGAAAAAAACAAACAAATATTTTAAATTCACCAAACCATAACTTCTCATTATCTTGCAAGAAATATAGTTCCACTTATAATGTTCTAAAATTCATTATTTGTTATTTTTATATGGTACCCTAAAATGTTGCATTGTTCTGTTCAGTAGGACGATAATACGTTAATAACGCGAATTCTATTTCCCTTTGTGATTAAAAATAATGCATACAAATTGAATCAAACTTTCAACAAACTAATAAATAGTGTAAAAAACACAAGTTTAATAAATAAAGAAAACTAACATAATCATAACTTTGTATGTAGTTACATAACACATGGTAACTTCCAATCACATAAAATAGCTTTTTTATGTCATACTCTCACTTTAAAAAAACACAATGACCAATTACACGGGTATAAATAAATTGATGTCCTAATATTTTAACTGATCACATAATCTGCAATAAAAAACTTTCAAAACCAATTAACAGTGTTATATTGAATGTGCTGTGATTGGGTAATAGCAGTGAAGAGTACTGCACAGGACGGTTGATGGTGCTTAACTAAGCAGTTCTGACCACAGAACACTCAGATAAGCTATCGGGAGCAGACAACACTGAAAATCATAGATAACAAGAAGGACAGTACACAAATACAACCAAAAATTGATATTTACATTAGTTATTAAAAAAAAACAAAGTTATTTGTAATTTTACCATGTTCTCTCTTATTGGTTACCAGTTAGTATGTGAGACATATTCAGTCCAGGTATTGTGTCTCCCTAACTAACTGTGTTCACATTCTAACTGGTAACCAGTAAGAGATGACGGAAAAATCAGTCATTGGTATTCCTAGGACTTCCTAATGAGCTGAGGTCAGACAAAACAAAACCTAATAAATCCTATGTTATTCATGGTTGTTGATTCTTGTAATAACTTGTTTTATTATTTGGTGTGGTCAGTTCTCAAAATAACTAGTGAGTGTTTTATCTGCATTACAATAACTTTAAATATAACTTAAATTGTGGAGATTTTACAAAACTGTTCAAACTTTAACTGGATACCAAATTTGATAGAGACCTCTAGTTTATGGCATTCTTCTTCTTTTTATAATATCTTTAAAATGAGGTGTTACTTGCTAGAGGTTGCCATTTGAAAATGGGAGACTTACCCCAAAATACCCCATTTGTGAGGAGGGGGTTTCAAAAATTGTCATATATTAAAAAACCTCTCAGTTGGTCATATAAATATCTCCCGAAGTAAATCACTCCATCTCTATTCGAAAGAAAGTTATTAGGACTTTCCCTCCGGGTGACTTTTAAGGCACCCGGTATATTTTTGTTCAGGAGGATGAGCGGAATATGTCAATAACATTGAACATTGTTTAATTGGCTTCTCTGGCCGTTAATCTCACTCAAATCAAAGGTTTACATTTTTCATATTTTTGTTTAATGTCAGTAAATTGGACATTGGTACTGATAATGACAACAGACACCAAGAAAATTATAATGTTCTCAAGCTGAGAAAACTATAACCACTTATAGTTTTTTTCAATTGTTCGGTGTGTGTCAACTCAATAGGCTTATGTTTTTAAGTTATACTGTATAATTTTATATATTTATTGCTCTTCTTAAATATTTATTGTTATTTTGTTTAACTTATTATTGTTATATGATTTGATATACTTCATTTAAAACAATTACGTAACCATTGATAAATTAAATGTACCTTTGTACATGAGAGTAATTAACATTATAGCTTACTGCTAGAAACAATTAAGGTGGTTACTAACAATTCATGAAATATTCGGATACTTTCTATGTTGTGGAGATGATTTTCTTTAACTGCTTAATTAATTTGTTATCTGACATGTTTTAAAGAACCCTCCTTTAAGTCAAAGTTTCAAGATCCAAATGGTTCCTAATTGACAGTTTATGACACCAAACAACCAGATCGTGGCAGAATCGTACTAGAGATACTTTTCAGGAGGTCATTAAGGTAATGAAGAATAAGAAAAAGATGAAGCTCAGTGTTGAGTTCTGAGGGACTCCCCATTGTTTTGGGTAATGTTGACAGACAAGAATTTAACAGTGTTGCAATCCTTGCCGTTTCCATCCTTATGCAAAGGTCTGTGCATGGCATCCTTCATCAATGGTGCAATATTATCAGAAACACAGTAAATAATTTGTTTTAATGGGATACTTGTTTTCTATTTTTGTTGACACATTTAATGGCCTAGAACAAATTACGATTTGGCTTTCCAATTGAACTTTGCTTAAAAACTTTCAACAGTCACCAGACCCATACTGAGACCAGATTTGCTCACCTTAACGATCCTATACTTGTATGTGTGGAGACAAACCACATTATAGGATTGTTCAGGTGAATAAGTTACATTAATTTTATATGTTAACTACACAACCCAGAGACTGGATAAGTATTGTAAATGCACTCTTCCTGAGTTTTCATTATCACTTTTTACTGTAGTACATAGTTTGTATGCATTACAAATTTATGAATGTTAAAAGAGTAATAAATTCTGTTCTCTCAGAATGACAGAAGAAGATCAAGATTCTCTCCGACCCACGTCTCCTTATCACGAGAAATGTTTTCCGCCGTATTGTGATAATGGTAAGTGTTTTTTAGGAAGTGACAATTAATTTACTGATAAAAAAATTCTCCTTATTGCAGAATTTGAAACGACTCATTCACAACTTAGTCTTAATACATTTGTTTATAACTACCGGTACTTGTTTCTCTTGTCTTTGACATATAACAATTGGAAAACGAAAACAAAACAGGAGAATGGTAAAATTGTGGATTATGATGCTACTTTAACTCAATTAATCACAGCCATTGATGCAAGTTCCCAATACATTTAAAGATTTTCTTGTTCTCTAGCTGGACAACTGGACAAGCAAGTAGTGTCAAAAATGAACCGGAAGGAACTTGAAGACAAATACATTGTATATGCAGATGAAAATCTCAATCTTAAGAAAAGAATACGAGAGCATGAGCGACAAATACAAAGGTAAATATCACCCATAACAGACCCATCTCATTAATGATTGTAGATTAGCTCTTTTATTCAAAATATTTACTTATTTTGCATACTAATCCAGTTGTGCTGGAATACATTTGACTTTTAACTATTGGTCATAGTTGGAAGAGGTAGGCGTTTAAATTTTTTTCATTTTGGTGTGCAAGTATTAATGGAGATAGATAGAGCGCTTTGTTACAATAAGCTTCTTCAAAATAATTTACAATTACATGAAAAAATCCTATATTACAATAATGATCCTACATTTAGATTAAATTCAAAATAAAAATGTCTTTGGTCTACATGTTAAATGATACAAGTAATCAGTAACACTACATACCAGTAACAAATCGTACCAGAGTGTTGTGACACAAGTAAGTCAGGAATTTTAACAAACAACTGCACATATTTTCTAAAACGTGTGCTTAATAAAAACAAAACCCTATATTGGAACCAAACTAGAGAACACATATCACAATAGGTCTGTTTGACTGACCAACCACTGAAAATTGAAAACTGATATGTATTATCAAAACCTCATCTCTTTCAGTTTTTCAGCTGTAACACCAGGGTAATGAGAAGATGTGATGGAAATGTAATTTACTGTGAGAAAGTTTTGGACATTTTTCTTGCAACTCTTTTTCAATCAATTCAAAAGTAAGTTATTGATATGTACAATAATTGTCTGTTCTTTTTGAACACTCAAAGGATATTATGCCAAAAATCAGTCACCTTAACAACTCGGATTGGAGAAACAGCCTCCAATTTCAGTACACATTCTTTTTTTACATTCAATTGTTTGAGCTGTTTTTAGTTTGTAGGTCTATAATGTATACACATACACGTATATTTTATCCAAATCCTGTGTCCCACAGAAATAGGTGCAAAATATCCTTGATGTGCATCACAAGATTGTTTGGAATAATTCTACAATAAATTGATTAATATACAAGATTCAAGTGAATGCTTAAATCTGGGTAAAAGTTAAATATTGGTAAAATTTATGCCGGTTCATTAAATATATATTGTTAATGTGAAATAATTTTACTTTTTGTTGCCATTTCTCTGACTGCAGCTGCTGTCCAATTAAAAATTGTGATTATGCGTGTCTGAATTCTAATCGTAAAGTAACAAAAAGAAACACTGTAAATAATGTATGTTAGATATAAATTAGTTATATTATGAATAAAAATCTAAATCAAACTAGATTTTGAAAATATAATGCTTTTCAGACTACAGACCGCCATGGCAAGACAAGACAATTTAGAAAAGAAAGGTGGAGCAAAATTGCCACCGTCAATGCAGCTGGAAAATGCTCGTGTTGAAAATTTGGAGATGCAAAACAAAAATCTCCAAGCAAAGGTTTGGAATATTTATTTTTTGTGTCTTATAGAGGCTAATTCTAAATTCCTCTCACACTAGTTCTCAGATATTAATATGAAAATATTGGTGACAATGTTCAGGTGGTATTAAAATATCTAAGGCTTGAACGGAAGATTAGAGAAAGAGACGTGCGTGAAGAGGAGTAGACAAACTATGTGTAACTCTTTTTGACGTCTCCTAGACACTTCCATTAAACTGCTCCTTAAATATGGCCCTAATAGTGTTCAATGTTAATTTGGATTCTTTTACCTCTTAAAATAACAATAACCACTAATGACAAAGTATTACAATGTAATGAGGTCTCAAAGTACCTGAGTACAAAATGTCACCTGTAGTTTCATGGAAAGTTTAGGAATTAGTGTTGAATTAATGTGTTTGCTTTTATATATTAATTTACAACTAATTGAACTTTTAGCTGGCCATAGCCTGGAAGTTTTTTTAAATATATTTTTCTGATATCGGTGATGTAACTGTTGTAGGTAAAAGTGTTGAAACAGCAGCTGATGAACCATAGTTTCATCCACACCAAAGAAAACAAAATTGCAGAAAACAAAGAGAAAAATTATAAGAATCCGGAATATTTTCGAGATGTTGGACAGACACAGTGAGTTGTATGTTTTTAAAATGGTTAAATTACTGCTAGCTCATAGGTGAAGTCCAAGTGAATGAGAAGAGAGTTTCTTCAATAGCATTACTGATTTCCTTAATCTTTGCAGATAAATCACACTGAATTTCTTTTTAATCTGCCTCTTAAAATTGTCTTTACCAGAAGAGGAGAGTATGCTGATGTAAGGCATATGTCGACCCGTGACTACAAGCATTGCTACAATTCCCCTTCACAATCTGCTCGTTACTTGAACAATGTTTGCGCTCTGAAAGAGCGAATAGCTATGTTGGAGAATGTTAGTATTGTAATTTATAATTATAATAATATGTGTATGACTGTAACAGGTCGGCCCGTGACTACAAGCATCGCTACAATTCCCCTTCACCATCTCAAAGTCAAAGTCAAAGTCAAAAATTCTTTATTAACATATACATTGAGTACAGTTTTGGCGTCAAAATATCATACACTTAATTAATTAAACATTATACAATCAAAAGGTTACAAAAAGATACAGAGTCAATGAGATAAAATAGTTAAGTTACATTGGATATTTGATGTAGTCAGAAAGGTCAAGCATTGAAAAATTCCTCTAGAGTATAAAATGATTTCTGTAGCAGCCAGGTCTTGAGTGATCTCTTAAAGTTCTTGTCTTCTCTATTTCTCTTCAGTTCTTCCGGGAGTTGGTTGAAAAATTTGCTTCCCATGTAGGTAGGTTTCTTTTCAAACAGGGTCAGGTGATGTGTAGGTAGGGCATAGTCATAGGCGTTCCTAGTGTTATAGTTGTGATTGTTACCTAGGTGTTCAGGTTTCTGAGCTATTGTGTAGCAGATGGCCTCGCAGATGTAGAGTGAGACCACTGTCAAGATTTTAAGTTCTCCAAAAGCTTGACGGCATGACTCGAGAAAAGTCAGTCCTGCTAGTATTCGGATAGCTTTTTTTTGTAGAACTAGAACATGGTCCCTGTTTCTTGCTGAGGAGTTGCCCCATGCTAGTAATCCATACCTGAGATGGGACTCAACTAGAGAGAAGTAAGCTGTTCTTGTAGTTTCATGGTTACAAGAACTTTTTACTCTTTTAAGAGCATAAATACTAGAGTTAAGCTTACTACAGAGATTGTCAATATGTGGATTCCAAGATAGCTTGTCGTCTATTGTAATACCAAGATACTTTGCTTCATTATCTTGAGTTATTTCTGGTAGTCCATAGTAGTCATTTGTTCTTCGGCCTTTCCATATAAGTTGCTGAGTTTTGTTCTCATTAAGGACAAGATTATTGTGTTGGCAATATTGTTTTGTCATATTTAGAGCTATAAAAGAGTCCAGTTCGAGGGATATTGTGTCTTTTTTTGCAATAAGAAGGGCTGTGTCATCTGCATAAAGCATTGCTTGGGCCCAGTCAAGAAGATAGCTTGGAAGATCATTTGTCATTAGAATAAAAAGCACTGGTCCCAATATCGATCCCTGAGGGACACCTCTAGTGATTGGGAGTAGGGTCGAATTTGCTTTATGGGATGTGTTGTTGTTGGTCGTATAAGGCACTTCAACTAGTTGTTGTCGATCCTTCAGGTAGCTAGCAAGCCAGTTTTGTGATGCTCCCCTAATGCCCATGTTCTCTACTTTTTGGAGAAGTAGAGAGTGGTTTAGGCAATCAAAGGCCTTACTAAAATCCAACAGCATGGCAGTCACAGTCGCACCTTCTTCAAGTTGGTCAATGATGAATTCTGACAGTTGTACTATTGCCGTAGTTGTGGATTTACTACGGAGGAAGCCATGCTGCTGGGTCGTCAAGATGTTGTGAGTAGTCAGGTGTGTTATAAGTTGGCTTAGTACAATCTTTTCCAATACTTTGGATAATGTTGGGAGAATTGATATTGGTCTATAGTTTTCCACTGATGTTACGCTACCTTTTTTGTGTTTAGGAAAAACTTTTGCAAGTTTGAGTTTCGTTGGAAAAATGCCTTGTGAAAACGAGAGGTTGATTATGTGACATAAAGGACTCGCTATTTCATCCTTGCAGTGTTTCAGTAGTGTGGAGTTGAGTTCATCGACTCCTGCTGACGGTTTTGATTTCAGAGATGTGAGTGTGTGGGATACTTCTTCTGGTGTGGTTGGATGAAGGATGAAGTCAGGTATTTCGCCATAGTCTTTGCATGATGGTAAGTGATTGTTTATGGCTTGGCCAGCATTGTAGAGAGTTATGTCAGCTATTTTTGTAAAATAATGGTTGAAATGCTCTGCTATTTTGTTGGGATTTTGTCAGTTTGTTTTCCATTGATTTCAAGTTTTAATGATTCGTCCTTTCTAATATCTTTGCATCTTTCATAGTTAATGACCTGCCAAATAGCCCTTTGTTTGTTGTTCGAGTTGTCAATGAAATCTGAAGTATACTTTTTTCTTAATTTTTTCAGATAGAGGTCATAGTCCCTCTTTCTGGCAGCAGTTTCTATTTTATGTTCTTCAAAACCAGTTTTCCTTTCCCTTTCCAGAGCTCTGAGGAAGCATTTTCTTAATCTCTCAGATTCTTCATTGGTTGCCTTAAATCTTGAGTTTCTTTTTAGACGGGATTTTTTATGAGGGCATGTTAGATTGAGGATTTGTAAAAGGATTTCATGAAATTGGTCATACGATTCTTCTGCGGAAGGGGTATCGTAGACATTTTCCCATGTCTCTAAATTAAGTAGGTATTTAAAATAATCCATGTTTTCCCTTGAGAAGTGTCTATTAGATAAAATGGGCAGAGGTATTTTTTTATTTGTAGTAAGTACAGTACAGAGCTGAGCTATGTGGTCTGATAGGCCAGTGACAATTAAGTCAGTGTCAATTTTACGCTCGTCAAGGTTCGAACAAACAAAGTCAATTGATGATTTGGTGTGTGGAGTGACTCTAGTTGGTGGAAGATCTATCCTATTGATGTTGTGACTGGCCAACATGTCTTTTAACTTTCTGTTTTTGTAGTCATGATTTAGCCCATCAACGTTGATATCACCCATGATAATTGTGGGGCACTTCCAGGTAGGGATGAGGTCTAACGTGCTAGACAGGATTTCAAGGGCATTGTCAAGATTTCCACTTGGTGGTCTGTAGACACCAATTATGTAGATTGTCGTTTTGCCAATTTTCATGTTTACTACGTGAGTTTCACACGTAAGTTCACTCGCAAGGTCAGTTGTAAAATTGTATATTTCATTTCTCAGCCCTTCACTAGCAAAAATTGCTACTCCTCCTTTTCTGCAATTTTGACGACAGAAATCTCCTATTAAGTTGAAGCCTGGAAGTCTAGTACTTGATAGCTGTGACTCTTTCAGCCCATGCTCAGTTAAGATAACCAAGTCAGGTAAATGGAGCTCTAGGACATGTGTTAGTCTGTTTATTTTCCCTCCTAGGCAGTCAATGTTTTGATGAAAAATCTTCAGTCGGTGTCCTTGATTAGTGGAGCTGTGTTTTGCTATGGTTTTGTTTTCATTAGGTGCTCTGTCTGTATTGTGGTGGAAAGTTGTAGAGGGGGGTTTATTTTGTTTGCCGGGTTTTGTTCCCTTCCTGTCCATTGTTTTGCAACAGCAGTTTAGGTTTTGGGCCTTCGCTTCTCTCTCAACCCTAAAAAATAGTTGTCTCCACCTGTCATGTCATTAGTATTCAGTTTTTTTGTTGAGGTGGTTTGGCTGCCTCCACCTGTCATGGCGTTAGTATTCAGTTTTTTTGTTGAGGTGGTTTGACTGTCTCCACCTGTCATGGCGTTAATATTCAGTTTTTTTGTTGAGGTGGTTTGACTGTCTCCACCTGTCATGAAATTGTAATTCAGTTTTTTTGTTGAGGTGGTTTGACTGTCTCCACCTGTCATGAAATTGTAATTCAGTTTTTTTGTTGAGGTGGTTTGACTGTCTCCACCTGTCATGAAATTAGAATTCAGTTTTTTTGTTGAGGTGGTTTGGCTGGCTCCACCTATGTCACTATTATTTGGTAGTTTCGTAGCATCTTTCCTTTCCATGCTTCTGTGAGGTAGGAATGGATACTTTCCTACAGAATTGTTTTCTTTACAGGTTGTTTCCATTTCTTTGTGATGTTTTGCAAGATCTACTTCAGAACACTGCTGACCATAACGTATCCATTTAGTCAGGATATCCTCTTGAGTTGGAGCAATGTACGTGAAAGACTGAGTGTGACGAGATATGGCGACAAGACAGTGTGGTACTGAGTTGTAGATGTCTTCGTTGTTGGATGATGTCCTCACTACTACAATGTGTGGAGCCTGCTTACCTTGATATTCGTGAATGGTAGAGACGTTATGGCCTAATTTCAAAAGTTGTGCTTTTTCAGTTTGTTTAAAAACCAGCATTTTGGTGTCTTTTTCAATGACTGGTATAGTATTGATGTTGTCAAAAACATGTTTTACAAGCTCTCTTTTTACATTGCTGCTTGTTGTCATACCTTCTGAATAATATTTGGAAAGAATGCAGGCAACTGTCATCGTACATCTGTAGGAGTGACTTAAATACTGTGATATCTCAGTGATTTTTGTAATGTCATGGAACTGAGTTGAGTGGCCTGTGACCAGATTAATATAGGGGATTTGGTTCATGTCGCCCACCATCATGACCTCTTTTGCTTGTGAAAGTTCGACTGCGTATAAGATTTCGCCAGCATGCACCATGAGTGCTTCGTCTACTATCAAGCGGTTTTAAGTTCCTCCATTTTTCAAGTGGTTTGTCGAGTTTATTAAAAATGAGTGTACAGTTCTACAGTAGTTCTTCACATCATCTTGAAGTTCAGGATGGCTTGTCTTTAGCCGGTTTGAGAATTCAGTAGCTCCTTCTTTTGTGGGATACAAGACCAAGTCTCCTATTTTGAAGTTCTTCAAGATGAAGGATGTTTTCCCACATCCTGGCACACCTTGCACTAAGTTAAACCTAGCCTTGGAAGAGTATGTGTTATCGATCTTGGTAGTTTTTGTACTATTGTATAGTTTAAGGTCATTCATTAGTAGTGTGTCATCAGATACCAATATTAGGTCATTAATTACACTAGCGTTAGAGGCAGCGGAAAATTTTGATTGTTCATCCTTTGTTAGATCTACAAAATGTGCTCCGTCAAAGCCGCACTGGTAATTCTTGCTAGGGTCCCCAATAAGAAAGTTGCCACTTTTCAAATCAATGAGAGCAAAGTTGTCTCTGTATTTTAATAATGTGTCTCTTATATCTTGCGTAATTTTTTCTCTTTTGCTTAGGTTGTACTCCTGGTACATTTTTGAAAATCTTTTCAGAAGTAATTCTTCTTTTATCCTCCATAGGTCCCTTTGTTCCACCATAGCAGTTCTGACAAAGTTAGATTTAGAGTCATTTTGAGCCAGAGGAGTGTTGTTTGTAGTCGGTGCATGTGGGATCTTTGTTCTCCAAGTGTTGTAGCTTCCTGAGTTGTTGCTGCTGCATGTAATTTGAGAAATTTTTCGTTGATTTAGCTGCTGTTTGTCCAGGATTTTATCAACTGATTTTTTCAATTTTTTGTCACTTGAATAAAGTCTCATACGATGCAAGTAGGCATTGCTTGAGAATTGCAACAACACTTGTAGAAGGTCTCTTTCATTTAAGAAATGTTGTTTTAGAAATCCAACAGTTCTTTAAAAAAAAAAAAAATTAAAAAAGTTCTTTCTAGGTCAATAGAAAACAGTACAGGGAATTTAAAACAGTCATTTGCTAGTTCCAAAAATTTATAAAGACGTCGCTTCCAGTTTCCTGTTTTCATGGATTGACAAATGATTATATATGGTTTACCAGAGGTCGAGGTAGTGGCAAAAATGTTGCACGAGAGTTGATTTAGCTCAAGTCTTCTTTGCAGTGCTTTTAAGGACTCTGGGGTAAGTGAAATTGAGCATTCTCCTGTATCTTTGTCATAAAAACACAGACCACAGCTTTCTCTCCAGTTGTCATCCATGTCAAGTTGTGTTGTCACAAGTGGTGTTTCTTCCGGATGAAAGGAAAATATTTTTAGATTTTCCAGAGAATTTTTATCAAGTGAGTGTAGTGATGACAATTTACCGGTATTTGAATTAACAGCAACACTGCGTATTACTCTTTTCATCACAGGTCTGGTCTCTGCTGTAACATTTTCATCTTCATCACTGAGATAGGCAGGAGAGTCTATATTTATACCCTCGATTAGTATTGACTGTTGATTATTCCTTAGACTAGGAAGCCTCTCTGTTTGTTCATTTTCCCTGACTATCTGTTCTGCAGATCCTGCAATTACATTGCAAATCTGTGTAGTTTCATTGCTAGATGAAGTTATTTGTCTTGTATGCTGTTCTTTTGATTGGGGAGTAGTCAAATTAGATATAGTATATTCACTGTTTGGCTGTGGTGTGGTCTTCTTTCTAGAGCATAGCTTATTTAAGCAGGTTATTATGTTCACAAAGGTTTTATAACCTTTGGTGGTAAGTTTTCCATGGACAGTTAGGCATTTAGTTGTCAGTCTTTTTTGTGTATTACAGAAAACCACTTGTTTTTCTTTACACAACCACTTGATATTTGAATTTGCGTTATTTAGAAGTTTAGGGGGAATTTTCCCATCTTTCATGATGCTATTTACTATTATGGTGGAGTTGGGAAATTTGTTTTTTGTCACATTTATAAGAGTATAAAGATAGCCCATGGCATCATCCGGTGATTTTGACAAGTACGGTATGTCTGCACCCTCCTGAAGTACCACAAATTTTGGATTCCAAGTGTCTGGTAAGCTTATAATTTTTGGGAAATCATTTATAGTTTTAATTTCAAGGACTTTAGTTTCAATATTTAAAATTTTTAGTTTCCCAATAGGCATGTCAGTGATTACCAAGCAGTCCAACTTCTCAGTGATATTTACAGGGCATGGTACTGTCTTGTTGTCTCTATATTCTTCAGTCTTACATAGTAATGTGTCATACTCAATTTCAAATTCGTATAAAGTCTGCCTTAGTAACTGAATTGTATTCTCTGATTTTGTAAGTTCCTTTTTTAAAGACTCAACTTGGCTTGAAAGGCATTGCAGCTCCTGCAGCAATTCATCGTTGGAAGGTGGATAAGGTATAATAGTTTCCATTAGACAGTTATTACTTTTAACCAAAGTTTTAATTTGCTGTTTTAAACTATCAATTTCTTTCAAGTAGAAAGCGCTTTTAACCTCAGCATCTTTTTTACTATTTGTTATTATGGTATCCAGAGATTTTATTTTTTCATTCAGTTCATTTTCTGAGGAGTTGTGTACGCTAGTACAGCTTTTATGAGGAAGTGGCTTAGTTGTATTGTTACTCATAGTTTTCTGGGTGATAGGAGTCTCAGGGTTTAGTGTCTGGTTTTGATTAAGCTTATTTTTGGAGACTATCTCCTCTAATGCCTTGATTTTATTGACATAAAACCTATTTTCTTTATTTATTTGTTCTTCCATGTCTTCCATAGTTTCAGTCCCTATCCTAAGTTTATTTTCAAGAAATGACTTTTCCAAACTATGGTTAGTTTTTAGTTCTTCTATCGCATGCAAGAGGTTTTGTATCTGATCATCTGCAGCTTTTAACTTGTCTTCAAACTCTAGCTGAAGCTTATTAAACTTTACCTTTAGGTTGAAGTTGTCATTTTTTAAGATATGATTTTCATTGAGGAGGAAATTGCCAGCCTCAGCAGCTATAGTGAGGGAGGTTTCTAAGTCTTGTTCTTCATTTCCAGATAAATTTGATATTTTTTCTCTTAGGTTATTTTCATTGATTTGAGAAAGAGAAAGTTGCACAGATTTGTTTGAAGAGAGAGCTTCATAAGCTTCAATCAGTGCCTTGTGTAAATCAGGGTTTGAACTGTTATTTTTGTATAATTCATTGTCTGAGTCGAGTTTAAATTGAGAAATATCTTTTTCAGAGCATGTAGCAGTCTGTTTGGTGCCATAAAATATAACATGATACCTAGTCCTAGTTTTAAGATTTTCAATTCTTTCGATATAAGCAGGCCAGGGCGAGTGGCCCCTTATTTTAACAACTACAGTTTCATTAAGCTGGAACATGCTGTCTTATACTTAAAAATTTGTATGGAATCACAGTTTCTTTGAATTATTGAGTCTGAGGATGTGACAGACAGACAGACAGTTGCAACGAGTTCAGCAGTCTGCAGCGAGGTCACTGCCCAGCTTTGTCATGTCTGCATATTTGAGGTGTGATGATAGATGTGCTCATCACTAACATACTGTGTTAATGAGGTCACAGTATACATACGGCTCTATAATGTTAGTGTGCTTAATGTTAAAACGGGTTGGATTGTCGTGATATCTTTTTTTTTAATTACTTACTTGTGGATAGTAATCTCACTTGGATTGGCCAAAGTCCAGGTAAGAACCCATTTTACACACTAAAAGTTAACTTTTTTAGGGAGTGAAATGCACTGACACACTACACATCCGCCATCTTGGTGAACACCATCTGCTCGTGACTTGAACAATGTTTCCGCTCTGAAAGAGCAAATAGCTATGTTGGAGAATGTTAGTATTTTGATTTATTATTAAATATGTGTATGACTGTAAGTCTTGTTGTAACAGGTCGGCCCGTGACTCCAAGCATCGCTACAATTCCCCTTCACCATCCGCTCGTGACTTGAACAATGTTTCCGCTCTGAAAGAGCGAATAGCTATGTTGGAGAATGTAAGTATTGGTGCAAAATCAATAATTGGATTATGAGTTTCAGCTAGCCGTTGGCTGAGCGTCAGCAAAGGCTATAACTCAAAAGGCTGAAAAAAATTCATTTCTGTCTGTCTGTCTACACGATATCTCAAAAAACAAAGTGACCTATAGGCTTGAAAATTTACATGAAGCTTCAATTTTATATAGACAACACAAGTTCAATGATGGTGCGTGTCACTCCATGAGATTTGGCTGAGCGTTAGTGAATATTGTTTCATTGGTCTTATAGTTAACCATGATGGCAAAGAGAAAAACCATAGGATTACCAAATTTTTCAAAAGACTTGAATACACTCATATGACATTTTTACATGTGATATTTGGTGATACTCTTGTTACATTTGTTTGGACCATTCAGCAATCCATTGTATCAGTTTATTTGTGTAGAGACAAGATAGAATTTTATGATGGTGCATATCCCTCCATGGGATTATGCTGAGCATCTCCGAACAGAATTAGGAAAGCCTATAACTCATGTAATATTGTACCATTATTATAGTACATATGTTATATTACTTTGGAGCTAATACTTTATAAATCAAAACAACTTTTCGGAAATACTTGATTTATTCCGAATTAAAGTTCACCCAAAATTTTAACAAAGTTTACAAACTTTAGATTTGATTTTCTCCGAAACTTCTCACAATCGATCAAATCTAATTAAGAGTCTGATCAAAAGAATTAAAATTTAAATGAAACTAAAAATGTATATTTCTCCAAAATGGTTTAAATTAACAAAATAAAATAAAAGTTTCTCTTCTCAAAATATTCAAAAATCAATATAACACAAAACTTGATATTAACTTTAGGACCAAAATTTAATTCACAATACTTCAAAAATTGAATTAATTCTCAGACTCTGTAATATGGGAAATTTTACAAATTTAATCACAACAGTATAAAAATAAAAGATATTAACTAAACGCTGGTACGGGACTTACTACTTTGAAGACTATGGAGGCTGATAGGAAACTAAAAACGCACTAAAGAAAATAATAACTTGATTTGAATTTACACCTGATTAAAAGAATTACTGTAGATCCCAAACTATAGGATTAGAGGAAGAACTACTGCTTCTCAGCTGGACGTCTCTACGCTGTCGTTGTCACTTCAAGACTGGTCCCCCTCTCTCCGGGAACCGGCTCGGGAACGTATCACCGTAGATATCTCGATCAGCTGATGTACCGGTCTAACCAACAAACAATGTCCACGCACCGCGTCTAGTTAACAAAAGAGCCTACTTCCTACCGCGATTCAGCATAAATAATTACAACTACGGTACAATATCTCGAGAATGATTTAAGCTATCCACTTGAAATTTTGCATTCAACTTCAGTGAAGCGACACAAGATACTACTAATTTGTTGTGTAAGCACCAGGATTTTGTCATTTGGTACCGACACTAACAAAACCGCTGTTTATACTTTTTCTAAGAAAATAAAAGTGATAGCTTTAGTATAGCACTTTATTAGATTTGGCTTGACCTCCTTCTATTTATAATAAAATTAACTTTCAGTTTGATTAAATGAATCTCATCAAAAACATTTGCCAAGATGCTGTAGAAAGAAAATATTTGTTTTTCATACTATTTTGATTCATATACATTTTATAACTAAAAAATGTTTACTGGTATTGTGATAATTACCATAATGTATAATTTGTTTTTAATTGCTAGTACATCTTGAAATTTAGATGAAAACGTATAGATAATTAAATACACACAATGGGTTTATAGTTATTTCCAACAAATTTTTTTGGAGGAACCTTAGGGTTATAATATAACAGGTTCATACATATGGTATTATGTGCTGATGTATTTATTTGTATTATGTTTAAACAATATAACCTAGCTATTATGTATCATTCTTTTTTAATTTTTTATTAAGAGAAATTAACGAAAATAAAAAATGTTTATAAATGTTATCACAGTACTCTGTCTATTTCCAAATATCTTAATATACAAGACTGTAATTCACAATTGAATTAAAAATTGTAATAGTTTTGTTACAAAAAAATTAAAAAAAGCTAAAATTAACTAGTAAACACAAGATTGTGCCATTTAAAAGTAAAACATAAAGCTAGTCATGCAAAATAGTTAATACAGTAGGTTCTCTCTTAACCACCCATTGGCTTAACTGTCTCTGTTCCAAGAAGAGAGTTACATTTATTTTGAGCCATACTCAGTGCAAAAACAATTAACAAGTCAGTAAAAGTGTTTGATGTTTCTACTCTAATAATTCCGATTTATCTCTTGTGCAGTATTAATTTTAGTTTGTTGTGAACTTAAGTGTAGTTTGTATAGTTTGTTAATTCACACAATGAGCGGAATGAAACGTTAATAAGCTAGTATTAAACTAAACTAACTATAAAATATACCATAATGGCTATAAATAACATTAGTATTAGTATGATACTTTATAGTTTTGACATGTTATGATGCTGGATTTCATTTTGATCGACTTTTCCCTCATCCGATCATGCTTCGGTCCTGTACGTGCTGGTTAAGCGGCCGTCTACTGTAAGCTAACAAAATAGTGCTGTGTAAGTCAAAGTCAGACTTATTAACAGAAATGTGTTGTTAAAAAATTAGACTAGAACTTTTTTATACAGCTATTATCCGTGTAAACCTAGTTACACACAGATTTTTCTTTTCCGTATCATGGTTTTATAGTTTTCTTCTAATGAGTTTTAAGTAAAGTTTTTTAAATATTCTTAATAATAATATACTTAAAATATTCACAGCTATGGTAGGAAGCGTTGATTGAATGTGAATATTTGGTTTGATATATTCATCACCATATTTCTTGATCTGTAAACTTTTGTGTATTTTTAACTTTATGTTATCGTTGATGCTCGAAATGTTCTCTTTACGTTTTTTTGTAACATATAATGATTGCAAAATGTCTACAATGTTGTTGTCTTTTAACACTCAAGACGACCTGTCCTCCATCAGATACACGCGATATTTCACAACTGCCGTCATGTATCCAATCATGCACACACCAGGCTTTTATAGAGTGCTTGCGCGCCGATGGGGTTACACGTTGCTATGCATTTTATTATTGCGTTTTATTGTTCGTTGTCTTGGTGGACAGTTAAATTTGATCCCACGCTTAAATAAATACCTCAGACTATTGTGTACCCCATCAGATGCACAATTGCTTAATTTTTAAGGCTAATTAATTTGTTTAGATATCCCTTGGGGTACATGGTGAAAAATTGAAAAACATAATGAAATCATTGTTTTTGTGCACAATTGCAAAGTCTACATACCTTTCTCGTTATACTTAGACGTTTAACATAAAAAACAGTTTTTTTCCATTATTATTTAAAAATTCTACAGCAAATAAGAAGGTTCAGAAAAACACTGACATTGTGAACGTGTTAAAACCATTCATTATCAATAATAAACTATTCAAAATTCAAAATCTCTTTACTGTACATTCGAATTGTAATTACGTCAAATTACATTTTCTGATTAATTGAGTTCTTCACTGTTGAGGAATTCACTCAGCGTGTAGAAGGGTCTTCTCAATAATCATGTCTTCAGCTCCTTTCTCAGTTGGTTTCATGTGAGCTCCTTCATAGATGCAGGCAGATGGTTCCACAGCTTGCAACCGGCGTATGATGGTTTTTTCTCCGCTAGAGTGGTGCGGTGGATGGGTAAGTTAAACCTTGAGCCATGACAAGTGCTGTATGTGTGGAAGTCTCTGCTTCTTGGTGGTTGGAGTTTGTCAACGTACATGATGCTATCCTGTATATACAGCAATACAACTGTCATTATCTCCAGATCTTGGAAAGCCTGTCTGCAGGTTTGGCGTGGCTCGAGGTTAGCCAGAGCTCTGACAGCCTTCTTCTGTTGGAGGAGAATTTGGTTTAAATTTTGAGAGCTGGTTCCTCCCCATACCAGAAGACCATAACGTATGTAAGACTCCACCAAAGAGAAGTATGCCATCGTAGCTGCAGCAAGACCTGCAGTCCAATTAACTCGTTGAACAACATATATACCAGTGCTGATTTTTTTGCATGATTGATTGATGTGTTCGGTCCAGGAGAATTTATCATCAAGGGTTATGCCAAGAAATTTGGTTTGGCTTGCTTCATTAATGTCTACTGCATTTGGTACTTCTTCTTTTCTTGTCGTGAAATGTATTTGGGTGGTCTTGTTTGGGTTAATTGCCATCGTTATTTTTACAATATTGTATGGCTGTATTCAAGGCTAGCTTTATACAGACGAACTGTTTGGTCACTGACTACGAGAGTAGTGTCATCAGCGAACATTACTGTTTTTACGTCTTGACTCTGCATATGATTGGGGAAGTCGTTTGTCATCAAAGTAAATAGAACTGAGCCCAGGACCGAGCCTTGAGGTACTCCTCTTGTCATAGGTTGAGGTGTTGATCGGTATGTGGACAACTGGCTTGCCACAGATCGCTGCAGCTCAACAATCTGTGATCACCCTACAAGGTAGCTCTCAAACCACTTCATAGCCAAACCTTTCACTCCCAAGACTACAAGGACAAGTAAACACAGTTGTTACAGTGCCATCTGAATATGACTATGTCACTACTAACCAATATTCATAGAGTAATAAACCTATTAAAAACCTTTGTACATCTATTACGAAGACATATACTTTATTTTGTATCTGTATAAAATCTTGCAGTGCCATAGGTTTTGATTACAGAGATGTAACTATTAAAATTAAATTGGCATTTGTTGCAAAGTTATTGAGACACTACTATGATAATTTTACTGGCATTTGGTGATATTTAAAGGTTGTAAAGTGTTGAATGGGAGGAAAGGGTGAGGTATATCTGCCATTCTTCAATAAATAACATAAGCTTGTGTAGTATTTATTACTGCATTATACTAAAACTTTATTCTGAATATGATGTTAAAATGATGTATTGAAAAGACTTGGAAGAGAATGTGGGAATAGATTTTACAGTAATTAGTAACCTTTTATAATACATTGTAGTTTCTCAGAGTATATTGCCATATAAAAAACTCAAAAACAAATGTTTGCATATTGAATATTTATTTAATGTCTGTTCTGTAAGGATTAATGAATGAAATTAAATGAGTGCTTATCAGGATGCATGGAAAACTTGTATTTGAGATAATTACCTTTATGAAAATCTTATGAATTGTATTCTGTTAAAAAGAATAACATTAGGAAGTAGCTTTGTTTTGTGTTACGAAGATTATATCTTCCAATTGCAGATGCTAGAGACACAAAAGGATAAGTACAAGACCCGCATCGCTCAGTTAGAAAAGGAGGTGGCTGCTATGGGCAAGAGTGGTAATAACTTGAATGAGGAACTGAATGAGCATTCGCGTAAGGTGAGCGATAATGTGGAAATAATCAAGCTGCGAAGAGATGGCAAGAAACTGTCAAAAGATATTGATATTTTAAACGATCAGAATGATGCACTTCGAAAGGAATTGGAGGAACTGAAAGTAGCATTGAAAAAGGCTAATGAAAGTGTTGGTAAGTTCACCTCTTAATATTTTCATTTAAAGTTATCTAGTTTTCACTACATTTTTTAATAATTTTTTTTATATATGTTATTTATTTTGTTTATTTAACATTAATTTTAACAAATTTTTGTTTGTTTATTTTTAGACTATTTACCTCTTCTATTCAGAATTAAATTCTCTAAAAGTTATGGTTAAAAAGTTTGCCTGTTTATTACACATTTAATGAAGTTAATGTACTTTGAATCTAAAGAAAGCATATTTTTCGAGACCAAATTTTGCATGCTTTGTCTGATATCTCAAAAATGGGTGGTCTTATAGGTCTGGGGCATATTTTATTCAATTTTTCAATTCATTTTACATAAAATCCAATAAATTTAAAAATTATGTTTACGCCATAAAAACATCAGTTTCGCTTTCTTTCCGTCCTTTCCTAGAAAATTAGATGAAATCTTTCGTTCGCTGTAGCTTGCTGGCCACTGTAAGATTCCTCTACAGTGGCCTAAAATAGCTCAATTGTTATTGAAATCGCTGTAGCTATTAAATCAATAATCATGGGTATTAGAGAGAAATTCTAATTGTTTTAAAAGTACTTACAAAAACTTTTTCACTCTCCGACTTCACAGCCTTAAACACTGCTCTTTAAACTTATATCTAGAATGTATCAGGAGATTGGTTAACTTTCAGTGACTGTCACTTAGTTTAGGAATGTTTAGAATGCCATTAAAAGGAATATTCTTAGTTGGATAAGTTGGTTATATGCGTTGTAAACTTAATTATATTGGGGAAAACATTCACTAACAATCTCTTTAAAGAATTTTTTAAAGTCAGGTATCTAAGTGACAGAAGCATAATAGATTTAGAAGAAGAGAATCCACTAATGGAATTGAATTTCTTTCACAAATTAAAACCTGAAGGAGTTCACCTTATTAGTGCTTCAATGCTATAAAGTTAACAAATATGTTTACAGCGGAGCTGGAAAGAATACTAGAAAGAGAGAGAGAGAAAGCAAGAGATGCTGAGAGTAACTTATCAAAGAGTATGTCTAACACAGAAACAATAAGAGCACTTCAAGAAGAGATTAGAGACCTTAAGGTAGCCTGTCATCACTTATACTATAACTGTCTTTAGTTTTTAGAAGTTGGGGTGGAGAGCTAAATTCCTAGAATATTACTGTATTTATGAAATTTAGCTTTATTATCAATGAGAGCCATTTAAGTTTATTTCTAAATTGACTTTCAAGTAGATTTGGCGAATGCTATTAGTTAATGTGGAGTTGACATGCAACTGAGAAATTTATGTGAATTCGCAACATGACAATGCATTTGTTAATGTGCCATCTTGTTGGACTTGTTTTTAACCAAAAACTAGGTGACTCTCTTGTATTGCCAGAAAACAAACAACATGTAGCCCTTGGCACTATTACCTAAGGATCCTTATTTGTTTGTTTTTAATAGGTTGCAGACTAATGAAATACTGCAAATTTAAGAGATGTCTCTCTGAAGTTCAAAAGGAAGGTTTTCCTATACATTACTTTGAGATGGCAGAACTATCCAACAATAGTTGTTTCTACATATAAAGCAGCTATGGTGGGAAGGGCTGATTTATGCGAATATTGAGTTTAGCTCCAGTTCACAATCCTCTTATATGCAGCATCTGAAATCTAATGCTGTTGCAGACTTTACTCCTGACTCCTTGACTCTGAAATCTGGAGTTATGGGGGGATGTGTTTGTTTTAAACTTCTTTGTTCTTTGTCACCAACTATTTTTGGATCCCTTCAGACGAACCTTACTTCAGATTTCAGGAGTCAAGTCTGCAACAGCATCAGATGCTGCATGTGAGAGGAAGATGCAATGTAACTAAACTCAACATTCGCATCAATACTTGTTTCGCTAACCTTTCTACTTTCTTCACAAAAAAACCTTTTTGAGTCCTTCATTCCTCGGCTCCTAAGATGTTTTTGGAGAGGTTCATGTAGAGTTAACTTTTCTATAAAAAGTATAATTTATCTTTTGGTAATATTAAAGCCATTACATTTGATTTCCTTCTTTGAATAGCTTTGTTTTATCTCCCTTCATCATATGCCAATGATGTAGTGTAGCGGGTACAACGTTTATCGCAAGATAATCAATGATCAAGCAACGTCGAGCATGGCTGCTGCTTGGATGGGTGACCACTGAGCGATTCTGTCCTTGCAAGCAGCCCGCCTGCCCTGCCTTTGGTGGTGGTTCTGAAGTCAACTTTAAGCCAGGTCCCCAGAGGGCTTCTTAGCCCTAACTTTGCCTGGTAAAATAAGACATCTTTACTTTATTTGTTATTCATCCAAATCTTCGGTATTCCCTTACCAAAACAAACGAGGAGAAAAAAAAAAACTGCTGTCATACAAACATTTATTGCTAGCAAAACAACCTTGTTATGCAATACGATTGTCTGCACGGAACTTGGATAGAGTTGTGCAGCTAGTGCTGTTCGAGTAATATGTTATATTTTCTCACTATAAGTGAAAAACTTTAACGGGAAATTGCATGGTTCAATCAGGGATGCATACGTAGTGCATTCTTGTTCCACATATTACAAACTTGTAAGTTTTTAAGAGTTAAAGATTTCTGATTGTGATCTTGTTTATTAGGTAAATAGTGCCTATTCCCATACAAAATATTTATGTCAATTATGTTTGGAACTCAGGTCAAAACATAAAGTTTATCATATAAATGTTGTGTTTGTCATAGAATGAAAGGAAAGAGCTGAAAGAAGCAAATGAACAACTGCTTCTTTTAACAACCACTCCACCCAAGAGTGATAGGAGCGGGTCAGAGTCCAAATTGAAACAACAGGTAAAAATGTAACACTGACTATAATAGTCTATTTATGAGCTTCACTGTAGTTTCATAACATTTCTGAAAAAGTACATTTGTAATCAAAGTATATGTATGGTCAACTATACAGACAATTAATTATATTTTATAATTAGCCAAACCAAGAATAAATTAAAAATGATACCAGAAAAAGTTGTATTGAACTATTCATACACATAGCTGTATATTTAATATACAAAATGAACTAATGACATATTTCAAAAATTCATTATAAATATAAAATCTAAAACAGAGGAAGGTCCTTGCAGACTGAGCCATTACAATTTGAAGGGAAGGAAAGGGATTGAAAGAGTTATTTGGTTAAAGAATAAAACATGCTCTTTGCATTAGCTTATTTTTGTAATGGTCGTATTATTTATAGTGTTGAAATTAAGATTGATTTTTGACTGTAATTAATAGAGAAAATCGGTTTAACATGAATAAAAGTTATTGTTGATAATATGCTACAATAACTTCTCATGCATTAGAAAACATAATAATTATAGGGGTCAAATCATAAGGTCAGAAAGGTGGGTGTCACACTGATTGTAAACTCTACACTGTGATTCATTTAGTAATTAATTATTTAATCCAAAAAGTGATACTATCTTCTATTTTTAGAAATTCTAATATTTCGAAAATTATGATATATCCTAATCAACTTTTTTATTTTAATTTTATTTCTCAAATTGCACTACTAATATTCTAGTCTTTCATGATAATAGAGATACATGATTATAAATTGTATTTCTCTCTGTACAGATGGCAAAATATGTGAATGCTTCTTAGAGTTAGACTCCTATAATAGTATTACTCTAAACTAAATCTTCTAGGAAAGCAAAATCATTCTGCATGTTAACTCTCCATACACATTGCAGTGTAGAGAATGGATTCTTGTTATATATTTTCCACAGTACTTTTTATGGAGCTGCATTATGCTCTCATCAAAGCATCATACCTTTGTATACATGTATGTGTTATCTATGTAGTATCTTATCTTATATCTAGTTATTTATTAAGATTAAACAAAATTGCTGTCTCAGAGATGTGTATAAGCATACAGGCAAGATACTAATGTCAGAGAGCTGAACAAACAGATGCAGCTGCTGAATTTATTTCTCATTTACTAAACTAATTAGCCAATGCTTAATCACTGCTGTAGCCATTGTACCCCAGGTGCTACTTTACCTCACCAACACACAGTGGCGTATTTAGAGGGGGGCTATTATAGGGGCAGCAAAGATTTTAATAAATATATAAAAACAATTTAATTTAGAATGTTTGAAAATTAAGGGTGTGTATGTCAAGGTTATAAGCATGCACTGTTCTATACAAAATATTAAGAAGTTAGACTGTCAACTGTAGCTTGTACTGTATAGGGCGGCAGAAGTAGTATAGTTTCTGTTGATACGTGATTACGAAAAACAAACTTAAACCTAAAAAGTCTGTCAAACACACATTGGTCAGCGAGAGATGATGATTGTAAGGCATTGAATGAAGATTGGAAAGAAGTAATAGAAGCACTCAAAATGATTTTCAATGGTGAAACAAAAGGCAACCAAACGAAATGAAGCCGGTAGCTACCTTTGCAAGCTTTAAAGATTGGAAACTGTATTTTTGTCAGTTCTGTAGGAGATCTACTTTAATATTACTAGTAAAAAGCTGTCATCGTCTGAAATAGACTTGTCAACAGCAGCACTAATGTATGGATCATTAGCAGAGTATATTAGTCAGAAATATGTATATATTAAGATGAAGTCAAGAAAGGCCATGAAAGCTCCAACCTGATGAGACTGGAGAATGTGAAATAAAACTTCTAGGCATATAGAACTTTAAAATAAACACATTTTATGTAATATTAGACACCCTATCTAATAAAATGAAGAAGGGAAAAGCTGTTTACGATAATCTGAGCTCAATTTTTGGATTTCTCATCTTTAACAAAAAAGAAGAACGGACAAAGAGACACTAAGTGTCTACTGTACAAAATTGTGAAGTTTTAATAACAAAGATATCCATTCACCTGAAGATTTTGCTATAGAATGTTTACATTTACTTTGTTTCTCAAAGTAACTTAAATAGAATGTCCAAATAGTATTTTTAATCTTTATAAAATGTTACGTGTCTACGGAGTTCAAGATGTATATACCCTATGTTGACATAGCATTGATAATCCTTGTATCAAACTGCTCAGCAGAGAGATGATTTTCAGATAAAAACCTACATGAGATCGACGATGAGTGTAGCCCATTTGGGGGATGTGGCTGTTTTAACCATCAAGTCTGAGATGACCAACACATTAAATTTCGATGATGTTATTAATTCATTCTCAGACTCTAAATTAATAATAAAGTTGATTTAATCATCATAGAGATGTGAATTATACAAAATTCTGTTTTATTTAATCCTGAATAAACATGTACATTTTACATGCCAGCTTGCATACTTACGACTGAATATATTAGTTTGTTTATTATTGTAAAATGTTCTTATTTCTTCCAAGCTAATCACATTACAGTGTTGGGAAACTAAAATTCGTTAATATCATTGATAAAAGATAACAAGGTTCAATTGGTTTAAACTTATAATGTTGTTTATACTTAATACGTTTTTAATACAACTTTGGCTATGAAACAAACAAGGGCAGCAGAAAGCTAATGCCACTACACACTTCAGATGTCTCTGCATCTGTCATTGCCATAGCTTTTGTTGTCCAAGGCATTACCTCCTACCTTCCTGGTTGTACTCAAGAATTGTTTTTGTCATGGTGCTGTCCACTTTCCTCAAGATGTGCCCTGCCCACATGATCTTTCTACTTTGTACTTCAGCTACAATATCTTGTTCTATATACAGTTAGTTCTCTCAAGTCCTGATTGTGTTTGATCTGCCATTCTCTATCGCCAAAGGTCGGTCCAAACATTTTTCTCAATGTTTTGTTATCAAGAACTATTATATTTTTTCTATTTTGTTATTTAAGATCCAATTTTCAGATCCATATAGGAGCACTAACCCATATAGGTCTCATAATAGTTTTGTAAATTAAAGTTTTTGTTGTAACCAATAAATATTTTAGCCCAATGTTCAATACTGGTTGGTTTATACCTGTCATGGGTTTGTTGTTTAAACCGATATTGTTATTTAAGTCTGGGCAATCTAATGGATATCGAAAGTGGCACATCACTATCCGCAAGTTGTGTTGTTAGAGCAAAAGAACAATTAGATTATGTGTAAGGAGAATGGTTGTTGAAGTGAATGGGGCTCCTTTAGTGTTGAAGATGTTTGCAAGCTTAAACATGATGGAAAAACCATACCCTGCTCTCTTTGGTAGAGGCAGAAACGATAGAGGTTACCTTCCTTCCAAGGTGGCTATGAAATAGTGACGTGGTGACTGTACCGTGGAATATCGGTAAGAGTAGAGCTAAGTCCTTCACTCTGAATATCCTGTCACTCCAGTGGTCGGTCGTCAGTCAACCTTATAGAGTAAGTTGTAATGTACTGAATCAGGGTGGCTTATTTATTATCAGGCATTTCACAAATTTAACCTGTCGAATGTGACAAACGCATTAGTGTGTTATATTAGTGTTCAGTGTAGAACCACAGGCAAAGTGTTAAAAGATTTTGTTTTTAGGAGAGGTTGCTTTCAATTTTATTTTTCCTGTATCATTGATGTTTTCAAGGTCTTAAAGTGATGTACCACCACATAGACCTGTGCCGATATTAATCATTTTTTCATGCACTTTCAGGGAATGAATAAGTTAATACTAGCTTTAAAAGTAAAGATTGAAGCCTTAATTAATGTACAGGACTGTATATTTATAGTTGAACTGTTAATTATTACTCATATTCCAAACTTAATTTACATCGTTTATATCCATAACACACATAGTTTTTTTTTGTTTCCAAAATTTCAATTCTGTTAATGAAACAAATGTCAGAATTCATTTATAACTTCTTTAGGTATCTACACTGGAGCTGAAATTGAGAGAAAAATCCAAAGAACTGGAGGATATGAAACGGGAGGTAGCTCGGCTGGAAGCACTTGTAAAAGGTTCAGACAACACTCCAAAGTCGGTAAATACTAATTTGGTTTTTCTGTTTCTTCTCTTAAACATAAAAAACAGCTGTAAGATTATCTATGTTATTCATATTTTTTCAATGTAAATTTGGATTATTTTTTTTTCTTTTTACTAGTGCTAAATGAAATATATTTAAATATACTTTATAATGTATCACTATTAATATTAGATTTTACAAAAAGTATTGTTGGAAATTATAAATAAAAAACTCAAAAACTGAATACTACTGAAATAGTACAATTCTAAGTTTTGAAATAAATGGTTGCACTGTCAAAACTCAATGTAATAATTAACATAAAATGTTAATTATATAATTATTTTTTTAATTATTAATTATTTATATTATTATAATTATTTATTATTATATTTAATTATTATTTATATTGTAAATTATAATTATATATTTGTCTTTCAGTAAAATAGGTTGTACTGTAATTTTAAGAAAGTATTGTTTAGTAAAGAAATTAATAAATTTATTATTGATTGAATAGAAGAATTTATGCAAAATCTACATACATTTTACCGTCATTTCAACATCATTTACATAGATATCATTAACTTTTGTATGTGTAGTTATTTACGAATATAATGTCAACATCTTATATAGTTCTAAGAAGTCGATATGTGTAAAATGGAGACAATATTTTGAAAATGCTTAATTTATGCCAGAAATATAACAGAAGAGAAAATTGTTGTGTTACACACCTATACTTTATATCATTCACATTGAATCAACCCTACCCACCATAGCTGTGTAATGTGCAAAATGGCTGGTCATTTAAAAAGTAAAAAAAATATTTTTATTTTAGATGATAATTTTATAAAAAAGTGGATATGTTGATAATAAAGTATTCTTTTAGTGTGGTTTCATTGAGCGTGGAATAAATTTGAGTACTTCTTTGACTTTCAAACCTAAGAATTCAAAGAACAAGGTCAAATTTTATTTTTGAATTTTTAAACACATTTTTCCATAAAAAAAACACAATTTATAAAAATTGATCAATGAAGAACAAAGTTATATGATATATTCATATAACTATATGCAAATTGCTAAAAACGGCATAATATGTTAGATAACATCTGTAAAAGTATCCTTGGCACTTTTAGCTAGTATTTCTGGCACTGTAAATGTTAAAAATTACAAAAGCAGCATGTCATTTTTAAACCTTTGATTGAGATCCACAAGGATTGGAGTTGTAATTGCTTGAAATTATTAGACTCTAATAACAAGTGACAGACATATGTAGATAGATATGTTTAATACAATAACTTTTGACAGTTTTTGTCTTGACAAAAATTTTAAATACTACATTCCATAAGTTGAGGGCACGGTGGCTCTTTCTCCTGCTGAAGCCTGATGAGCTGCAGCAGTCTCTCAGCCTCTCGGATACCACTGGCCTTGGCTCCTCTGATAGTCCCGAAGTTGACGGGACAGGTGGCCTCCCCAGCAAATAGTAGGACAGGGTCACAGAGCTCAGTCTGCTCCGGAAGTGGAGACGCTAGATTGTAGAAATCTTTGGAAGATACACCGCAGCCCAGGTACGTGTAGGAGCCGTAGAAGCAAGGATCACACGACCAGCCAGACCTCTTTATCTTCACCGGTTCTGGAATGTCCTTTTTGCAGAAGACTTCCTTCAGGAAGTCTGAGAGGTCGCAGATGATCTCTTTGTCGCTGAGACATTCCATACACTGCGCTTGTGGTCCTGCTACAGTCACGCGGACGATGTGGTTGCTACCCTTCACCAGTTGAACGCTATCGACCCCCTTCAGCCAGCCCTTTTTACACACCATGGACTTGGCGTCGAAAGTCGCCTTCTCAAAGTCTTTGTTCCACGTCCAGAAGGGCTGCGAGTATTCCAGGAATATCTTACTGTTGAAGCCCACAGGAATCTTCAGGATCGCATCGAGTTTCGATGCCGGAAGTCCGGGGCAGAACAGAGTGTCAGAGAGAGCTTTTAGTACCCCGAGTGGAATAGTGATTATTATGTAGTCTGCCGGGAAACTTTCTCCATTCTCACAGATTACCACCCCACGTGGAAAGACGTCTGATACACCTCCCCATCTAATTTTAACTACTGATTTGCAAAAGTGAACTTTATTTGGTGGGAGAGCTTCGTACAGTGTGTTGATTTCACCAAAATGCCCGAGAGGAACCTTTATTCGACTGCCAGGCAACTGGATAAAATCCCCAAAGTTGGTAGAAGTAATAAGACTACTGTCGTGGTTGCTCTTGGCAGTTATCATGCTGGCCAATCCGTGGAACACTCTCTCGGCGTCTACTTGATGGCTTGAGGGGAAATTCCTCACTTCTTGCTCAATTCTGCCGCCCAGAAATTTCACCACACTGTGCTTGGATCGGCCACTTTCCTCTGCCTCTACTTCATGGGCAAGCGCCCAAATTTGTTTGAATATCTGGTACACTTCAAATGTAAGTGGGTAAGGAATAACACTACCATCACTCCGTAGCAGCAGACCCCTACTTCGATCGGCGTTGTTGACGAGAGGTTTTGTAAGTCTATCGTGGAATATGTCATTTACAATGGGATTGGTAGTATGAGGTCTGCATATTGTTGAACCCAGTTCAATCACAGAATCTCCAAACCAAGAGGAAAGTATTCGACCTCCAGGGCTAAAAACAATTATATTTATTCATTAGAATAAATGTGACAAAAATAAGAGAACATCATGAACACATTCATTTCAAATGCTAGACATGTTGGTTTATGTCTACTTTAAAATGTACTTGATCTCGTAAGTTATAATTGAATATACAACTATTTTGATTATCTATTGTTAAACATTAACATTTCAAATTATGTGTGTTAAAGGTTTTAGTTCGCTTAAAATAAGTTGAAACTAAAAAGAACCATATTGGGTTTCTATAAAAGAAATGCAAGGTAGAGTGGGTGTTGTTATTCATGAAAAGAAGTTGACTGTAAAGTTTAATAAGTTGAATGAAGTAATGTGGTGAGGTTGAAAAGAATGTTTTTTATTTACAGGTAAAACTGGGAAAGGTTGGTGATAAAATGTTATTTTGAATTTTTTGAAGTCATAGTCGGGCTAACGATCTGAATATTGGACTCACCGTGGGCAAGCTTCTATGACTGTGATGTTGTCAACCCCATTTTCCTGGAGGTGATTAGCAGCTGAAAGTCCCGCCAGGCCAGCTCCGATGATGACAACATTGGCACTGTACTGAGTAGTGACCTCTGTAACGCCGAGGTGGGGGCTCGGCTCCTCACTGGCTCGCGCCGTACAGCAGCTTTCGCTCACATTACACACTTTCTCCTTCTGGTGCGGACTCCTCAGCAGAGCGTTCAAGCAGTCCTTGCACTTTTGAAGCAAATTTATATTTCTGCACAAGTAGAAAATGTTCAATGTATGTCCATTCAAGTTCAAACGTTACTTATTGCTAAATATTCAGTGTAGATAAGGCATCAAGGATAGTTATCGTTGGATCAATGATGGTAGGGGTGAATCATCATAGTCTGTTAGTGGGGAACTACATGGTGGTCTCATTAAGGCAAAGAGTACCCACTATAACTACCCCCCCCTTCTCCCCCACTATGGAAGCTGTTTCATGGGTGTCTTGGTAGATACTCCACTAATATAAAAAAAATCGTTAAACAGTTCAAACTGTAGTCATACACTAATGTAGTTCTGACTTACAATAAGCGAGGATTATCTGTCTGGAGTTGTCATACTTTAAAATTCGTGGACACAGAACAAACACAACAAATAAATAAATAAATAGTACAAGGACCACAACAACATTTGATAGGCCTATCACACACGAATATTAAACATAATAGATCAAGGCTGGCAGAAGACAGGACAACTCGTGTTTAATATTCGAGTGTGATATTGTAAATGCAACTTGTAACATTTTTAAATGAATGATTTCTGTAACTGGAGTAAATTATTTAGTTACACGATTAACAAAATTATTGTGGTTTGCATAACATTATTCAGAATATCTTTTAAGTATTTTCTGCAAGATGGGATTTGGAAAAGTATATGAACATGTAAATTAAGTTTATGTATAGCTCAACTTTAAACCTAATTGATAGAGATTTTAATTGTACTGATAAATAGTAAAGTGTGAAGAAGTGCATTAAATATTCATATGCAAAAGGCAACGTCCAAAAAATGTGTAACAAATGAGTTTTCAAGTGAGAAGTGATTTGAAAACAGTCTTTGTAAGTGTTATGCCAGACTGAGTGCTACTTTAATTTTATTTATAATTTAATATATTTAGTTTGGAAGGAAAAAGAATTTAACTCTAGTGGATTTGTAAAATTTTTGTTTACTGAATTAATTAGGGTGATTTATACAGTGATGCGTCTCAAAGTTGAAGTGCCCATTTAGTCATTAGTGTAGCAAGATTTTTGATTAAATGATAGTAATTGGTTTTTAAGAATTTCATAACTCCTAGCGCTTAACTGTAATATTTGTTTTACCTGGTAGGACTCCAAACATTTAGCACTGCAATTTGATGGGCATTAGGATTTAGGTAGTTTGGTTTAAGAATTATCCCCTTTGAAAACATATTTCAACAAAAATTTCTTGTACATGTGTGAATTTTGACTTGTAACTGTCATGGAAATATATCAAACTTATTGTTGCACTAATCTTTTACCAATAAATTTAAAGTGCACTATTTTTGTAGTTAATGTAAATAAATTGAGGGTACTGTATATGAAAATGAACATTTATAAAATGCATTTGGTTGACAGATAATATAAGTCAGGGGTGCCCAACCTTTTTTACCCAAGGGCCACATTGTAAAGCCTTTATGGCCAGGCGGGCCAACATCCCAGGGGATTTGGAACCCCAAACAAAACGTATTGCCCGGGGTTTGTTCCAGAAATCTTGTGCAAAATATGTGTTTTAAGGTTATTTGGTCCTTGTTTCCTGATTATTGTAATTTCTTATTATTTATTAGTTGTTAGGTAAAGGTTTATAATATATTATGTCTTTAGGTTCTTTTAGTAGAAATAAATATAAACCCAAACTTTTGGATGTTTGCTCTAATTCTGATGGAACAATAAAAAATACACCTATAAATTGAATACATTGATTTTAATTAATCCTACTAGGATACTAGGACATACAAATTACCACCCATAAATGACAAAAAGTGAGGTTGTTTTGTTTTACATATTTTAAAATCAAAATACCAGTATTGAGAAAAGTTCAATGAGATCCTTTGAATTGCTTAGTGCTGAGGAATAATCTTTCCACTTAGGCTCAAAACTTAGTGGTCCCAATCATTAATAAAGATTTTAAATGTTCATCTGTAAGGGATGACCGAAATTTTGATTTGATAAAGTTCATCTTGGAAAATGCCTGCTCACATACATAAGTCCGAAACCGAACAACGAACCATGGTTCGAGCAAACTTCTTTATGTTCTTGAAAATCTTCTTCCGGCAAAGCACTATAGAAAGACAACACATCGCTTCTTTTAAGGCATTCTTGATAATTTTCCTTGTGCGTTTTCATTTGTTGTTAGGTCAATAATTTCAAGTTGAAGGGATGGAGGCACAGTATCAATATCACACTTGAATGGATTTTGAAACATGTTGATTCTACCACACTATTTGTCAAAAATCTTCAAATCTTTTGTTAAACTGCTGACTCAATTGGCTGACGACCTTAGCAGCGAACTCAGAAGGGAACGGCACACTAGCTTCAGATACAAATTTTTGACATGTTTCAAAGTGGTCTAAATTCTTATTACTTAGCTGCTTCTCAAAGAGGGCCAGTTTTTTTTCTAAAAGCATTTACGTGATGGTATGCATCGGTAACAAGAGAATTAGGTCCCTGTAGTTTTTAAGTTTTAAACCGATGATATGCACTGTGATGTCAACTAAAAATGCTAACTTCCACAACCGCACCGGATTAGAAAGTACTGGCTCTTGACGACCTTGTTCTAATCATAAAAATATCTATTGCTTCATGAAGTTCAAAAAAACGTTGTAAAACTTTTACCCCTAATAAGCCATCGGACCTCACAATGGTAGGGCACGTCTGGGTAGTTACTGTCTATTTCTGACAAAAATGCCTTGAACTGGCGGTGTTTTTTGGGAGGGCGACCCTATGTAGTTTACTGTTTTCACAACAATTTTCCATCACTTCTGATATTTCCAAATTTTTTTCCACACAAAGCCTGCTGATGGATGATACAATGTAGTATGATGGGTTTCTCTCCACTAGTGCATTCCACTGCTTTGTATACGTTTCCAACTACACCTGTTTTGGTACCACTCATGTTTTTTTACCTCCATCTGTAGTCACTCCATTAATTTTGTAAAATCAAGTCCGAGACCTAAAATAGTTTCCTTAATTTTAGAAAATATTTCCACACCAGTTTACAGTAGTTTTTCATTGAATGAACTCCAGCCAGTTCTTCGGTAATTTGAAATTCACTATCTACACCTCTTACAAACAGTAGAATCTGAGCTGCATCAGAGTTTATCCGTGGGACTCATCCAAAGCAATTGAAAAACATTCAAACTTTTCACAGGCTAACATTAATTGATTGTAGACGTCTTTGCCGATATCTTCGGTTCGGCGAGTCATGGTGTTACGAGACAGGCTAATAGAGCCTACCAAAGAAAGTTTGTCAGGACAAAGCTCTTCAACAGCTTTAAAAAGACAACTTTTGACTATTTCACCATCACTAAAAGGTTTACCTTCCTTAGCTAAAAATGTGAGCAATTTTGTAGCTTGCTCTTACAACAGACTCATTTTCATCATTACATTTAGTAAATATATTTCTCTGTGATGACAAAGATGCTTTTCATAGCATCTACTTTTTCTATTCTAAGTTTACCTGAAAGCTGAGCATATTTACTTTGCCCGTGTTTCGTGTCAAAATGCCTTCTGATGTTGTACTCCTTTAACACCGCTATTGATTCGTTACAAATAAGGCACAAGGCACTGTTTCTGTTATTCACAACAAAATATTGCTCACTCCACTTCTCATTAAAAATACGACACTCATTGTCAATCTTCCTCTTTTTGGTACTACACATTGCGATATACTGTTTTTAAATAATTCGCACTATTATTAAAATTCAACTGCTGCAGTATTCAACACGTAAAGACTGACACCACAAACACTCTTGTCTGCATAGAGACACACGGGCAGTAGCACTAGCACTAGGATTGCAGGGGTGGGGTGGGGAGGTAGTGGAAATAAACAAGTCACGTGGCGAGTGATGACCTTGAATTGGGTACGGTTACGTCGCCGCACCGCGCCCCTGTGCCGTGCTTTACGCGCGCTCTATTCGCCAGCCGGCAGCCACCACCGTAGTCAGTGAAATCTGTCTGCAACTACTTTACTTCTTTCAACACTCTACTCCACCAAATGAATAAGGCTCGTTCTACGTGAAATCGGCTGGACTGCTTGGTTCTCAAAATTTTATTTATTTAATATTTCAAATGCTTGTAAACAAATTTGGTTGTTTTGGCAACAAGGCGGGCCACATAAAAGTGACTCGCGGGCACGATTGGGCCCGCGGGCCGTAGGTTGGGCAGCCCTGATATAAGTAGTTAATCAAAATACTGCAATTAATAGTTACAACTAAAGAAGTATTTAAATAGGATAAAATAACTTCTTTAGTACCTACAGTTTTTGTTTAAACAAATCTACATACACTTGTATGAGAACGATCCATTTAAATGTATAAAATAGCCAGAGAATACAATATTGTTTTTATGATGTTATAAATGTCCAACAATACAAATTCATTAAGATCTGTGCTCACTGGCAACCTTAACTTTTGTGAATATATATAAAATGATGATAATTTGTTACACAAAGTAGAACTTGTTGTGTACTGTCAGTCAAAACCCAGTGTTAATGAATTTTATACAAATATGATATATTGTGTCTGGTTTATGATGTTCCAACCAATTCTCAATTTATATCCCTCAAGTTGATGACAAACTGGTAGAAGCAATTGTAACACATTTTGGTTCAATCACTAAAAGTGCAAGCTTCAGATCAGTGCACACACTCACAGCTGCTGAAGATTATTTGAGGTGGAATGTTGTGTCTGGTTTATGATGTTCCAACCAATTCTCAATTTATATCCCTCAAGTTGATGACAAATTGGTAGAAGCAATTGTAACACATTTTGGTTCAATCACTAAGTGCAAGCTTCAGATCAGTGCACACACTCACAGCTGCTGAAGATTATTTGAGGTGGAATGTTGTGTCTGGTTTATGATTTTCCAACCAATTCTCAATTTATATCCCTCAAGTGGATGAAAAACTGGTAGAAGCAATTGTAACACATTTTAGTTCAATCACTAAAAGTGCAAGCTTCAGATCAGTGCACACACTCACAGCTGCTGAAGATTATTTGAGGTGGAATGTTGTGTCTGGTTTATGATGTTCCAACCAATTCTCAATTTATATCCCTCAAGTGGATGAAAAACTGGTAGAAGCAATTGTAACACATTTTGGTTCAATCACTAAAAGTGCAAGCTTCAGATCAGTGCACACACTCACAGCTGCTGAAGATTATTTGAGGTGGAATGTTGTGTCTGGTTTATGATGTTCCAACCAATTCTCAATTTATATCCCTCAAGTTGATGACAAATTGGTAGAAGCAATTGTAACACATTTTGGTTCAATCACTAAGTGCAAGCTTCAGATCAGTGCACACACTCACAGCTGCTGAAGATTATTTGAGGTGGAATGTTGTGTCTGGTTTATGATTTTCCAACCAATTCTCAATTTATATCCCTCAAGTTGATGAAAAACTGTTAGAAGCAATTGTAACACATTTTGGTTCAATCACTAAAAGTGCAAGCTTCAGATCAGTGCACACACTCACAGCTGCTGAAGATTATTTGAGGTGGAATGTTGTGTCTGGTTTATGATGTTCCAACCAATTCTCAATTTATATCCCTCAAGTGGATGAAAAACTGGTAGAAGCAATTGTAACACATTTTAGTTCAATCACTAAAAGTGCAAGCTTCAGATCAGTGCACACACTCACAGCTGCTGAAGATTATTTGAGGTGGAATGTTGTGTCTGGTTTATGATGTTCCAACCAATTCTCAATTTATATCCCTCAAGTTGATGACAAATTGGTAGAAGCAATTGTAACACATTTTGGTTCAATCACTAAGTGCAAGCTTCAGATCAGTGCACACACTCACAGCTGCTGAAGATTATTTGAGGTGGAATGTTGTGTCTGGTTTATGATGTTCCAACCAATTCTCAATTTATGTCCCTCAAATGGATGACAAACGGGTAGAAGCAATTGTAACACATTTTGGTTCAAGAACAAGTGTTGTGTTGTGGTCGTTGTTAAATCAGCGGCAAACTTCTGTGATGATGGTATTTAAAAGAAGATAAGAACAATATAAAACAGTTCCTGTTACTAGTCGGCCTATCAAGCACTTTAAGAAAACTATAGGTATTTTTATTGAATTTTGTTCTAAAAGAAGTGTATTAGTTTTACTTCTGTGTACATCCTTGTGTCATGTCTGACTATCAAGTTGTATCTCATACCTTAAACTACATGTTTCACAGTGCAACCATCGATAACAAACACAATATGTAAATGTATCAAAACTTGTTCAGTGTAAGTTATATTTAATTCCAGTTATTATAACTCGTGTCTCAAGTATAATGTGCTTGCTAGAAAGAATTTAATGTTGTTATGAATAACAGGTGGCCTCTAAAGCAACATCTCCTGCACAGAAAGAGTCAGATAAGGTAAGAGAACATTAAAACAAAAATCTTAGTTAATACGCCTACTACGAGGGCTATTCAAAAAGTAAGGGATGTTTAGGAATTTTGAAAAAATCTAGTTCAAGAAAAACATTTTATTATATACATATAAAAGAGGGACTAAAATAATAATTTTCTATATAATCACCATACAAATTCAGGCACTTATGATAGCACTAGACAAGCTTTTAAGTTCTTGTGCCATAAAGTTCTGCCACCTGTAGTCTCAGCCACTCAGTGACACGTACCTGGGGCTCCTCATCATTGTCAAAATGCTATGTTGCTAGCCAAGTCTTATTTTCACCAGCAAAGTGAAAATCACTTGGAGCAAGGTCAGGACTGTAGGGGGGATGAGGAAAACCTTCCCATCTGGGCACTGACTGAATAGCCCTCGTATGACTGCATAGAGTAGCAGATACAAAAACTTCTCTTTCTCTAGTTCTAGCTACACCATCAACATAATTCTTTTGTTCAGAAATAACTACACTGCATAAAACATTCAACAGCTTGCAAATTTTACAATCACAGTGATGAATGAAGAATATCCAGAAAGTAAGTGTACTGAGACTCAAACGGCTGGGAGGATTTTCTTCCAACATGTTGGCTACATTGCTGTGCAGCCTGATACCTCCCATCTGCAATGAGACTGGTTCGAGGTCAATATATCGAGAACTGTCAATGCAGCATTTCGTGAAAAATATCAATCCAATCTCCCTCCAAGTGCGAAATACGTAGTTTCATTTGTTATGTCGTTTGAAAAGGAAAAACATCAGTTGAAGTTTATAATGAGGTAAAAACTGCATATGATAATAAAGTTAAGAATCTTACGAATATATTCAAGTGGTGTCACGAGTTTAAAAACGGTCATACATGTGTACATCATTGTAATTTCATTGATCAGAGGAACGAAAGTCTTTCAAATGTGACTGAAATTCTCTTTGAAGATCTCAGATTGACTGTGGATGAACTTTCTGCAATATTTCCGCAAATCTTCAAATCTCTGCTACACGAAACCATGACAAAAGCCCTCAGATATTGGAAAATATCCACGAGGTGGGTTCCAAAACAGTTGACATCGAGTGCAGGCTGGACAAGAGTTTTTGAGACGCTACAAACTCCATAAAGATAAATTTATCCACTCCATCGTTTGGAATGATGCACTTATTACCTCACTATAAACCTCACTCAGACTTTTTTCCTTCCAAACAAAATAACAGATGAAACCGCATATTTTGCACTTGGAGGGATTGAAATTTTTCATGAAACGTATTGTTGTATCAACAATTCTCAACGTACTGACCTCAAACATACATTATAAGGTAGGTTATAATGTATTCTTTACTATGCAAATACAAACTCAAACTAGACAATACAGTTATGAACTTGACTCTGAAAAGTATTTATACATGATTTAACATGTTTCATTGTATTGAAACATTCTTAAAAATACATCATAATTAAGTAGATTTGTACACAAAAACATGCTATCAAAAGTACAATAATATTATAAAACAATAGCATAATGTATAGCGTAACAACACAGTAGTGAATTATGAATGAATTGAGTCAAGGTCAAAAATGCTCACTTTTTTAAACATTATGTCTGTCTCGATGCACACATTTCAATGGTAAACCATCTGATTGAGAACATATATCATATGAGAAATAATTTTACAAACTGCTGCCAGGTTTTACCACATGATGGTGCAATGTTTGAAACCCGACAAATTTGAATGGTTAAAACACGCACTATATTAGACACATAGGTAGACTGAAGTCGGTGTCACACCTGAAGAGCCTGGTTACGCACTCATTGACACCTTGAATACTTGGTGTGAAGACAAGCGATGGATGCCCTCCACCCAACTGAATGTGAGATGACATGAGTAAAGATTATTTGACAAAAAAGTGTCCTCTGTATTTGCTTAGGAAGATATGTTATTAGTTCATTTTGTAAAGTAGAAGATCTGTCAAGGTAAAACTAAGACAATGTTGAGAAGTGAATCAGAACAATTGCCCAAACTTGACTTTGTAATTTTCTACACATTGCCAGTAGCATTAGAAATATATCAAATTCACCACAAGACTTGTTTTGACATTCTCATGTTAACATTGGAAAACATCAACGTTACCAGCAGCATTATCTTACCACTCTCATGATGGCATTAGCAACATCAGCTTCACCAACATCCCTAACTTCACCACTCTCATCTAGCATTTTAAATACATGTAGCTTCATAAGCTGTGTTTCTCTACTACTCCCGTGGTAGCATTTGAAATACATCATCTTCACCAGCAGGTCTATCTCACCATTCTTGCTGTTGCTTTGGAAATTTGATAGTTTTACCAGCAGCCAATTCGCACTACTTTCATTGTAACATTGTATTGAGCAGCGCACTCTCTCTTGCATCAATTATGGTAAAATTTAAAATACACAACTTTACCAACAACCCTATCATGACAAATGCATGGTAGGATTGGGAATACATGGTTTCTCCAACAAATATATCCAAACAGTGCACTTAAAAAAAATAATTTCATTCATAGTTTGAATATTCCAAAAAATGTAATTCACAGTTTGAATATTCCAGAAAATCAAATGCTAGGCGTTTGCCCACAGAATCGAGATGATGGAGAAAAAGTTGAACAGCTGAAGAAATTACTGGCCGAGGTTCAAGATGAGCTGGAAGAGCTTAGGGCAATTGCAGATGACCATAGAAAGAATGTAAGGATTCTCGTCTTACATAGTTTCAGCTATAGTAAGTTTGTTGTTTTAAAAGTATTTTGGTATTTAATAAAATATTTATGTGTAATACCTGGAAGTCACATTAGGGCAGACACTACATGAACAATCCTTACAGCATAATTCAGCAGCTAAGTAGTACCATTATTACCTATCACAACACTAGCGTATTCTGTTGTATGGTCATAGTGTCCTGTGCAGTTTGTTCCTGTCAGAGGAGACTAATCCTTGGAAAGGACTAATAATAAGAGACTGAGGAGTCTGCAGTTTAATCTGGACTAAATGTTGGTCCGAGTGTTTTGACTAACCATTTGTGCTGATATTAGACCTCATACTTGTTCACGAATGAATGAAGTTCTGCAAGTGAACGACTGTGACTTGGATCTGGTCTTCTTTGTGTTGATTAGAAACACATCAGAACGGCTGGTCGAACACAGTGTCTTCTAATCCCTGAACTACCTACCTTATGAAGTAGGTGTATTATCATTACACAACGACTGCTCAGTGATAAACTAAAAAATAATTAGAAAAAGTTATTTAGCCAAATCTTTTTGAAATCTAATGAACAATTTTATTTTTTCAGTGCTTAAAGATTCAAACTCCTGAGATTGTAAGTCTAATATTTATAATTTTTAGCAGTAACAGTAATTTTTGCTTTCAACATTAGTTGGATTAGCGTAGGTTTTTATGCAGCTATTTTACTGTAATGCTGTAATGTTTAGTACAATGTTTGTTACTATAACTTTTTTGATAGTTTTCTAATTTATGAACATTTTGAGTAGCAGGCACTAAGACTTACTTTCCTGCTTGCAAAAGTCAAGCTGTAAATTTTGTACAAAGTTTTGGTTTTTATCTATTCGCATTTTGGGAGATACATTTGTTGTCATTGAGGTGAATTTGAACCACTAGTAGTGATAGTGACCTACCTTCTTGATACACATTTTTTTGATACAGATTCAAACTTTACTCCTTGAAAATGTAACAATACAATTATTTACAAATTACTGTAATATTTTTACAGTATTTTGTTTTCTAAGAGTTATAGTTTTCTCTTTCTAAGAGCAGACAATTTATTATGTATTTGTATTTTTCCTCTAGTAATTGCAAAAATACTTGTGGTTATAGTATTCAATCACAATAGAAAATAAACTGTATTTACTGATTTCTTAGAGAAATATACAATTTCCACAAATGTTACAGCAACTTGTGTAGTTAGTTCAAATTAGGTTATGATTTAGCAGTTCAGAAATTCAAGAATTGAATGGAACGGATGTTGTAACCCTCTCATTAGGCTTATTTTCAGGTTTGCATATGTCATAATGTAGTAGGCAGAAATTTTAGTAATTTCCCATGTAGGATTGTTTTTTTTTTTTTTTTTTTTTACTGGGCTGTATGATGTACTTCCAGGACTTTTGATATACTATGGGAATACAATGTCTCACAGCGATGCGGTTGGCAGCATTGTATTCCCTGACTAAACAGTAACACAGCTGTGTTTGCAGATCAATCATAACATCACTGAAAGTAACATTAGCACAGTTTGTTTGAGATTAGTTATATAGAGTTTGGCTATTTTTTGTTTAATGGAAATGAATGTGAAAGAATAGCAACGTGTTTGTGTGAAACTGAACAAAACGTTTTCTGAAACCTTTTTGATGTTACAAGAGGCTTTTGGTGAAGAATGTCTAAGCCGATCATGCTGCCATCAGTGGTTCAAGAGGTTTAAAGATGGCCGAACATCCACAGACGACGATGCTTGTTCCAGACGCCCTTCAACGTCAATCAATGATGACAATGTTGCTAAAGTGAACGCTCTCGTACGATCAGACCGTCGACTAACAATCCGTGAAATGGCAGAAGATTGTAACATTTCATTTGGGTCATGTCAGGAAATTTTAACTGAAACATTTCAAATGCGTCGTGTTGCAGCAAAGTTTGTGCCAAAACTGTTGACTGAAGACCAAAAACAACACCGAATTCATGTTTCTGAGGAACTTCAAAATGCAAATGACGACGAAAGCTTCTTGGATCATGTCATTACGGGAGACGAGACATGGGTTTTTGGTTACGATGTGGAAACAAAAGCCCAATCATCACAATGGACATCAAAAGGCTATCCAAGACCCAAGAAAGCACGTAAAGTCAAATCAAATGTGAAGGTCATGTTTACGGTTTTCTTTGACTGTAACAGTGTCGTCTACTATGAATTCCTTCCACAAGGTCAAACAATTAATCGTTTTGTTTATCTTGAAACCCTCCGAAAATTGCGTAATGCTGTGAGAAGAAAGAGACCTGAGCTGTGGCAAAGTGGTGATTGGGTTCTTCACCATGACAATGCTCCTGTTCACTCTGCATTAGTTATCCATGACTTTTGTGTAAAAAACGCAATGACTGTCATTCCTCAGCCCCCCTACTCACCTGACCTGGCTCCAGCAGACTTTTTTCTCTTCCCAAAGCTCAAGAGACCCCTGAAAGGACGAAGATTTCAAACAGTTGACGAAATTAAAGAAAAAACGACGGAGCTGCTAAACACCTTTACAAAAGAAGATTTTTCTGGGGCCTTTGATCAGTGGGAAAAGTGTGTAGCTTCCCAAGGGGAGTACTTTGAAGGAGACAATCAATCAATCAATCAATCAGTAGGCTTTATTCGTGAACATCAAGTACAGAATAAGGGTCAACAATCGATAAAACAAATAAAAAAATTAAATCTAAATAATACATAAGGTCATGTCTCTCCTTGGGATGTTCTACAGCATGTCACAAATTCTTCCAGGCTTTAGATTGATTCTCTCAGCAACCAGGTCTTCAGGCTTCGTTTTAGAATTTCAGGATTGTCTTCTTTCAGCTTAGGTGGGAGTAGATTATAGAGTTTCGCTCCTGCATATGATGGTTTTTTGGAAAATAGAGATGTCCTGTGTATTGCCAGGCTGAAGTCTTGAGCATGTCTTGTTTGCAGGCCATGAAGATCACCATTTCTAGTAAGTCCTTGTTTGGAGGCATGTACAATGACTTCAATTATATAAATAGCCACAACTGTCAATATTCTTAGTGTTTTAAATACCTCTCTACAACTATCTTGATGTTGGAGGGAAGCCATGATTCTTACTGCTCGCTTTTGAATGAGTAGGATCCGCTGAAGGTTCTTTGAGGACGAGCTGCCCCATAGAATCACTCCATATCTAACATGAGACTCAAAGAGCGAGTGATAGACTGTCTTTGTAGTCAATTCTGTACTCACTGCCGTGGTTCTTCTCAGTACATACAAAGCGGTGTTGAGTTTTAAGCAAAGAGAATCAATGTGGCTGTCCCATGAAAGTTTGTCATCAAGAATCATTCCAAGGTGCTTTGTTTGTTCAACAGTTGCGATCTTGGGTGTTCCAGAGACTTTGTTCTTGTGCTTACCCAAAATCATCTGTGTTGTCTTCTCTTCGTTGAAGACCAAGTCGTTTGCTATACAGTAATCATGAGCCATGCTGACAGATATGTATGAGGCTATTTCTAAAGCCTCAGCTGATTTGTTGTTGGACAGCAGCACAGTGTCATCAGCATACATGATTGTCTGACTGTAAGGTTCCATGAATGTGGAGAGGTCGCAAGTGAACAGAACGAACAAGACTGGTCCCAACACAGACCCTTGGGGGACTCCTCTTTTTACTTCTCGTGAAGCAGATTTTATATTTACTGTTCTTCCATTAATAGTCTGTTTCAGTTCTGCTATTTGTCTTCGTTCACTTAGATAGCTATGAAACCATTGAAGTGCAGTGTCTTTGATTCCTAGCCTGTCAAGTTTTGTTAAAATTAAACTGTGGTCAAGGCAATCAAATGCTTTGCTAAGATCCAAAAATGTGCTATTAACCGTGTTTCCAGCTTCGATGCAGTCAATAATTTTTTCTACAAGTTCTGTAAGAGCAGTCAATGTTGATTTTTCTGGTAAAAAGCCATGCTGTCCAGCAGGTAAAAGATTATTCAGTTGTAGGTGATGAAAAAGTCGTATTAATACAACTTTCTCAATAACTTTTGAGGCTGTAGGTAATAAGGAAATTGGCCTGAAGTTTTTCATTTCATGTTTCTTTCCTTGTTTGTGTAGTGGATATGTTTTGGAAATTTTGAGCTCGTCTGGGAAAATTCCTTGAGATAGAGATTTATTTACAACGTCTGTTAGAGGATGAGTTAATTCAGAAGCACAGAATTTGAAAAGTTGTGAAGTGATGTCATCAATTCCAGCTGCAGATGAGGTCTTCATTGAGTTGATTATCTTGAGAATTTCTTCCCCAGTAGTAGGCTGAAACGTTGAAAGAGGGTGGTCAGGTTGAGCTAGATGTAGAGCATAAGAGGAAGACTGATGAAGACAATTCACTTTTAAGGTCTCTTCAGCTATACTTGTAAAATATTCATTAAAGAGCTCAGCCACTTTTCTAGGCTATTCAGTTGTCCCTCCTTCAGTATTTATCTTCCACTTCATTTCACCAATATCTTTTCTTGACACTCTCTCACTGTTCACAACTTTCCATATAGCTTTGGTTTTGTTCGTTGATTGTGCTACAAAATACTCATTAGCTTGCCTTCTTAAGCTGTGAAGTTTCAAGTCATAGGTCTTCTTTCGTTGTATCATCTCAAGCCGATCAGCCTCATTCCCATTTAAAACATACAGTTCTTGAGCTTCAATAAACTGTTTTCTTAATTCTTCAGCTTCAAGATTGTGCCTCTCTGGTTTAGGAGTTCTTAAAGGTCTGTTGCGTGATGATACAGGAGGACAGGCTATATTTAAAGCATCTGCTAATATTTCGCTAAAGTATTTATATGCAGTTTGGGCATGAACAGCTTGAAATACAATTTCCCAAGTTTGAGCATCCAGTATTTGTTTGAGGTTTGTCAGATTTCTTGTATTTAAGTGTCTGCGAATTGAAGTTGACGGCTTTTTAATTTTGGAAGGAATTGAAATGGTAGTTAGCTGCCCAGTATGGTCAGATATGCAGGTATTCACCACATCAACTTTGACTCTGTCCATATTAGTATTGATGCAGACTACATCAATGGAAGAAATTGAGGTTGGGGTCACTCTTGTGGGTGGCAGTTTAACCCTATGGATGTCAAATGATGTTAAAAATTCTTGCAACCTTATTGTATCGTTATTTGTTGGGTCCAAGCTGTTAGCTTGGACCCAACAAGCTGTTAGCATTTAGGTCACCAACAATAACTACAACACTATTATCACCACAAAGAATTGTGTCAAGTGCATTCCCGATCAGTGCCAGAGCATCAAGTATAGGAGTGCTGGGCGGACGATAAATTCCAAGAATAAGAAGAGGTAAATCTTTATCGGAAAGAAGTTTTATCCCAGCCATCTCACACATAAGTTCTTCACTGTGTCCTTCTATGTCAAGACTTTCTACATGGTTATCAAGTTTCTCACTCTTGTAAATTGCAACTCCGCCCTTTTGGTGGTAATCCCTCCCATATGCCGTTACAAGGTTGTAGTTTAGTACTTTTTATTGTTGTTGGATCAAGCCCATGCTCAGTTAAGACTAGAATATCAGGGTGAGTCATGTTTAAAAGATGATTAAGTCGGTCCACTTTCTTACCTATCCGATCTACATTCTGGTGGAAGATCCTTGTAGCTCTTACTATAGGTGTTTTATTTTCTTTAGTTTTACTCCTAAAAAAGAGTGGTCATTTTCAGGAGAAAAACCACTAGATCCTCTTCCAGTAACTTCTTCCAAGTGTTTATTTAAAAGATCTTCATATGTTTGATTCTTTTTGAGTAATTTTGCTGTAAATGGTGGGCTGTTTTGAACTCGGAAAGTGCCAAACTCTTTAATTGTTTCACTGATTTCTACAAGAGGAGTATTTAGGCTTTTCTTTAAATTTTGTTTGTATTTACTTTTAGCCACTTGTAGAGAAACAGTAAATTTGTTTTTCCTGTGTGTTCTGATTGGGGATATATTTACTTTTTGGGATAAGGGTGTATTATGTGTCTGTAGTTGGGTCTGAGCATGGGTTTGTGAGGATGGTTTTTTTGAGGCAGTTTGTTTTTTTGCCAATGGGGTCATTGGAGCTTCTTCACAGAATAACTTACCTTTTACTACTTCAGCTTTTAAGGTTTTAATGTCTTCCTCCAGAAGATGTTGTTTTGACTTCACTTCCGCTAGCTCAATAAAAACTGTTGTGTTTTCAGGCATATGAGTAGGAGTACTCATGTTTTGGTCAGTTTGAGTTCCCGAGTTTGTATAGCTTGTAGATTTGTTGTCTGTTGTTATATGTTCTTTTAGGTTTCTTTGCAAAACATTGATGCTTTTCTCCAAGGTGTCAATTTCATGTATATATTCATTGATTATTTAATTTTGTTTTCTGTCATTTTCCTCAAATATCTGTTGCATTTCTGTACGTATCTGTTTTTCCTTCTCCGAATTATTATGTATTTCTTGTAGCTGGTATAAAAGTTCTTCAATTTTTAGAGCACATATTTCTTTTTCTCTTTCAAGTCCCTCTGCCTTTTCCTCAGCAAACGTTAGTTTCGTTTCTAGTTCAAATTTTTGTCTCTTCAGTAAATTGTTTTCCTCCAATAATGCTGTTCCAATTTTGGCAGCCAATTTTAGTTTTTCTTCATCATTTTCTGAGCCTTTTAATAGATTTTCTTCTGTTAAGCTTTCTTCAAGACGTTTTACAGATGTGTTTAGTGCATCAATTTTATTTAAGACAATATCTTCATCTTGTTCTTTCATGTCATTTGCTTCAGCTGATTCATTTGTCTCTGCTTCCTTCAGGGCTTGATTGAGTTTTTTATTTCTAAAATTGTCAAGCTTTGGTCTTCCATGTATGTGTTTGTATTCAGAATACAAACAAGCATCTTTATCATTTACAGTGGCTGTCTCTTGGGTCCCAAAGAAAATTACTTCGTATTTTGCTTGTTGTTTTTCTGTGAAAGATACATTGTCAATTATGGCAGGCCAGTAAGGAAAGCCTCTTACCTTAGCAAACACCTTGTCGCCTTTATTGAATTTTACTGCCATGTTAGAGAAAATGGAATGTATTAAAATTCTAAGATTGGTCTGTATATTTATATTTATGTTGGCAGATGTGTAGTAGTATAACAGATTTTAAAGTAAATATTGAAAATGAGGATAAAACAGTTTTTTATTCTAGCTTTGGCTGATTGCTGTTGTCCTGATGAATAAAATGATAAACAGTTTTTTATTCTAGCTTTGGCTGATTGCTGTTGTCCTTATGAATAAAATGGTGTACAGATTTTTATTCTAGCTTTGACTGATTGCTGTTGTCATGATGAATAAAATATTGTATTAATACTTAATTAATAAAAAGAAGTGTACAATTTTGTTTGATTTTGAGGAGTAATCTAGTTCCTTGTCAAGTAGAAAGATCCAGACAGCCTAAACTAGATAGGTGATGGAAGTCAGATGTAGATAAATAACAGCCGAGTGTTGGTGCCGTTGTCAGTTGCACAGTCAGCAGCAGTATGGTAGGTCAAGTGAGGAGTTTGCTGATGTTTGCACAGTCAGCGATGTTGTTGTTAGCACCTCGCGACTACTTGTCTGTGTAGTTCATACATTGATATATTATATTACAGTATGGTAGGTCAAGTGAGGAGTTTGCTGATGTTTGTACAGTCAGCGATGTTGTTGTTAGCACCTCGCGACTACTTGTCTGTGTAGTTCATACATTGTACAGTATGGTGTCAAGTGAGGATGCTGATGTTTGCACAGTCAGCGATGTTGTTGTTAACTACTTGTCTGTGTAGTTCATACATTGATATATTATATTACAGTATGGTAGGTCAAGTGAGGAGTTTGCTGATGTTTGCACAGTCAGCGATGTTGTTGTTAGCACCTCGCGACTATGTGTAGTTTCATACATTGATATATTATATTACAGTATGGTAGGTCAAGTGAGGAGTTTGCTGATGTTTGTACAGTCAGCGATGTTGTTGTTAGCACCTCGCGACTACTTGTCTGTGTAGTTCATACATTGATATATATTGATATATTGTTAGCATGTTGTAACAGGGACAACTAATTTAGATTTTATTTTTAACTTTAAAGACATTTTTTGTAATTAACACATCAATCTGAGCATTTTAAGCAATAATAGTCTTTTTTACTACCAATGATGGTCCATATTGTAATTTGTTTTTTGACCATTTAATAATTGTATTTTAATTATAAAACTTCTGACACTATTCAATGTATCATAATGTACATTATTAATGAATAAAGGATGTTTTGAATTTAAATTTGAATTTACCACACAGTTTCAAAGTAGGTCACCGTATGATGCGTGTACTGTTCCATATGGTATGTCTAATTTTTATAGACTTGTGCATTCATGGTATAAATTAAATATTTTGCAGATATCATTAATAATGATAAATAATTGTTTTGTAGTGAACGTTTATGCTTAAGATTGATTAATTTAAGTAGCTTGAAATTTTTGTTCCTTGAATAAAGTATTCTCAAGTTCTTGTAAGTGTAATTTTTTTGTAAATAAATGGACTTACAGTTTAAAGGTTGTGTTTGATGTGAAGAAAAGTAGGCATTTTGTTGAATTTCCCACTTAAATCACACTTTAAAACTGGACCACTTTCATGTAGAATGATGGGTGTCCGCCATGTTGGATTGGATTTCGACTAGACAAATTCGAATAACCTGTATGTTGTATGAATAAATGTATAAAAATTCAGTTCTGGAACTTTTTGATCACACCTCGTATCAGACATTGACTAGACATTGTATTGGTATAGGTCATCTATTGTTAACCCTTCCCGGGTCAATGACGGTTATATACGCCTAACTTAACATTTCCCGGAGGTCATATGCGTATACTTACGCATACACTTATTTTGGCCAAGCGTCAAATGTGTGTATATATGCATAATCATGTTTATGAATATCCTTATTGTTTGCAGTTGTCAGCTATTCCAGCTAATCGGGAACATAATATAAGTAATTTGGCGGCAGTATGGTTGGGGGGGTGCCGGAGTGGCTTGAGCTGCTTGGGGGGTGGGAGGGGCTTTAGCGGCAACTGAATGAAGGTAATTGTCGGTTGCCTCTTTGTTTACTGAGTCGCTCTCCACTTGGCGTACTGAACTGAAGTTGTTAGGTTGTTTCATACTCGATCATACCTATTGAATTGATGTAGATGAAATTTATAATGTACGTTGCCTTAGAATAAGTAATGAATATTTTATTCATACATCCCACCCAGTTGTACTCTAAAAAGTAAATTTGCAATCAGTTCTGTAGTTATTGAGTGAAGTAGTTTGGTGGCAGTAAGGTGGGGGAAGGGTTGTGCCGGAATGGCTCTGGCTGCTTGGTGGGGGGAGGGGTTTTAGCGGCAAGTCAAGGTCATTGTCAGCTGCCTGCCTCTTTCTTTCTCAGTCGCTCTGCACCCCGCGTACCACGACTAGACGGAAAACTTCATCTCATGGGAAGAGACACAAAGGGTCATCGATGCCATGTCTGCTACAAAAAATATCTGAGAAAAGGAACGATCTATTTTTGTAAAACGTGTGTCAACAAACCGTTCCTTCACCCAGATAGCTGTTTCGAAGCTTATCATAACATGGAGGACTATGTGAATGAACAGTGATCAATCTTCTTAGTTATATGATTAGTTTTTACTTTATTTGTTTTGTATGTTAACCCTAATCATGTAATACATACTTATTTTTAATCATAAAATGTTTTTATTACGCTAAACCTAAACATCAATTATATTTATATACGCATGTCAATTCGTGGAAGGGTTAATGACGCTTATATACGCATACTGGTCTATCACACAAAAAAAGGTGGGAAAAAATTATTTATGGATAAATTTCAATTTTTCCATGACAGGTAAGCAATTTAAAATCAAATTGAGCAGTTTTGGTCAAAAAACTTTTTTTACCCCAACACAATAATAGGCAATCTAAGGCTACAGTAAGTTGACCCTGGAAGGGTTAAATCTTTTTCTTATTTACTTGTGTTGGAGCTTCATACATGTAAATGGATATCACACTAAGAATTTAGAAGTTCCACAAATTTTGTTTTACAGATGTCCCTTAGCTGAAGTCTCTGTAGCTTGAGAGTACCAAGGCTATACTGTCAAACAGATTAATTTCAAGGAGGCAGGATAGCGCAATCCCTGTAGCTTGAGAGTACCAAGGCTATACTGTCAAACAGATTAATTTCAAGGAGACAGGATAGCGCAATCCCTGTAGCTTGAGAGTACCAAGGCTATACTGTCAAACAGATTAATTTCAAGGAGACAGGATAGCGCAATCTGTGTAACTTGAAAGTACCAAGGCTATACTGTCAAACAAATTAATTTCAAGGAGACAGGATAGTGCAATCCCTGTAGCTTGAGAGTACCAAGGCTATACTGTCAAACAGATTAATTTCAAGGAGACAGGATAGCGCAATCCCTGTAGCTTGAGAGTACCAAGGCTATACTGTCAAACAGATTAATGTCAAGGAGACAGGATAGCGCAATCTGTGTAGCTTGAAAGTACCAAGGCTATATTGTCAAACAAATTAATTTCAAGGAGACAGGATAGCGCAATCTGTGTAGCTTGAGAGTACCAAGGCTATACTGTCAAACAGATTAATGTGAAGGGGACAAGAGAGCATTTTGTCCTTATCTAATACTTTTAACTATGCACTTAAACCTTGTACAATACATGTAGAAATTAAATTGAGTTTTATATTTCTCTCAGCCTCATATGTGGCGACGTCTTGAATGATCCCTTCTTTATTAAGCAGACAATAAATGCATTATGTTGAGCAAAAAATATGTTTGTCTAATCAATGTGTTATTTATAAATTTAGAACAAAATTTTAAACATTTAACGTTATTAATATTAATGTATTTTAATTGTTCTTATTTCAGTATTGTTATATTATTGTCAATATAACGCTCAACCACACAGTGATAACTTAGGAATATGGTTCTTATTATGCACATTGATTTGCTTCCCTTGGAACAGTCTTTTATTGGAAACTAGTTTCGCATTTGCAGTAATTTGGTTGTTTTTTCTGAGAGGTTGTGCAGCAAAGACCAAAAAGGGAATGGCCGGATCCGAAATTAGTGGTTACGTTTGGAAATAAAGATATTCCCTCAAAGGAATCCTCTAGGATGTAAGTACTCATGTCTTCTCTTATATAGCAAATAAGTTGTTACCTAATTTCAGTACGCAATAACTGAGCAACGTACGAATCATATTACTAATTACATATATAATATAAAGTTATGGCTGTATTTGTTTGCTCAAATAACTTTTTAGTGAGTAGAAGGTGCTATTAAATAATTTTAAATAGACAATTAGAAGATTAATGAGGTCACGTAGGAAAAAGGTAATTCCGGATTTTTTATCATATTTTTCTGTTCTTTTACAAACATTGACTAGTAGAAAGTTACTTTGGAGATTAATTTCTTTTTAGAAATCATCACATGGAGTCCCAAACAATAAATTCTCAGAAATCTTGGTGGCTTATCTCAAAAGTGGTTCCATTGTATGCAAGTTCTACTATTTATTATTGTTCAATATTTCAACATTATTTATTTTTTGTAAGGAAATGTCAAAAACTTTATTTCCCAGAAATGTTAGTAGTATTCCTGACATAAAGATCAGAAGCTGATTCCAAGACAAATGTCATCATTGTGGATTTCTCAGACATTTCATAAGAAAAATGGAGTTTTATATTGAAGCTTTAAATAAATCAAAATTCAAGTTTCAATATATTATTTTTTATGTAACTGGTGTGCAAAGTTCAGTTGTCCTGTGAGTTGGTTATAGAACAAATGGAACAATATTTGAGAGACTAAAATAAACATTCTGTGCTTTATATATTTAGTGCACTATTTTAGTTCTCCAAAGGCTGAAAAATGTTATATTTGTTACATATCTCCATTCCTTGGGGAGACCCTAACCTTGCCTTGAACTCAAATTTCTTGCTCTGTACTTCTAACTGCCAAAATGTAAGGTATCTAACTTGCTCCATTATAAATTCAATATAATAGATCAAGAAACATTAAAAAACTGTCTTATTTTAAGAAAAGATTTCCCCCAAAATGTCTTTTTATGTCTGTAACCAAATGTTATGACCAAAAGTGATTGTGAAGATTTGTAAAATTTGCGTATCTGCTGCTGTTATAACAAATAGCTCTGTTATTTTTAAACTTTGAAAAACTCTCCATATGTGGGTGTATTTTTGGTCTTAATATAAATATATAGAACGGAAAAGTTTTCGTTTGACTATTAAAATCATTAGAAATTTATTTGATGAGTTAATATATACAGCTCTATATTATGATTCACTAATAGACATACTCACTGTATATGTCTAATAAAGTTTGTCCTTTTTAGTTTTGGTTGTGAGAGGTATATATTTTATGAAGTTCATAAAAAAACAAAGGGCATGATGGAATACGGGAGAGAAAAACATAGATAAACTTGGTATCTGTGTCAAATTTAATGTATTAATTGTAAGCCCACCTGTTCACACCATAACAAAACAAATTGACAATATGGAGATTTTCCAGCCATATTTCCAGTGACTGTGGAGAGCCTTTTTCATCTTAGAGATGTTAAATACAAGGTTTGCTATTTATATTTTTAGCCCTTGCAACACTGATTGTTTCTAGCTATCAGCTAACATTTTCGGTGTAAAACTATACATTGCAGAACGTAACCTCAACCACAACAATTTGTCATTTTCATTTAATAATGTGCAGTCCCTAGTAAAAATTTGAACTGACCCATGAGCACTTTCATGTAATTATTTTTCATAATTTCAAACTTACTATTTTATATAGCGATGAAGCCCCATCTTACAGTGCTCTAAAAAACTGGTATAATGAGTTCAAATGTGGCCGATGTTCACACCAGGACAAAGTCCGTGAATGTTGAAACAATTTACCAAAGGTGCATTAAAGGCTGTGTATAATATCTGCATAGGTAAAGAATCATGGATTTTCGTATATGACCCCAAAACAAAAATCGATAACTGTATGGGTCTTTCTAGACAAGTAAAATCCAGCAAAAGTTGTTTCCAGAAGAAGCACATCAAAGTAAATGATTGTCTGTTTCTTTGGAATTATTTGTCATGTGGCAATAGTGGCATTAGAGCAACATAAGATGGTCAAACTCTGAATGGTACTCAGCTATTTGTTTGCCAGAAGTCATTGGAGAAATTGAGAAAATTTCAAAGAAGAGGTGAATCATTCTTCATTGTGACAATGCAAGCTCTCACACTGCTTCTCAACCAATTGAATTTTTAAAGTGCCAGGATGGGCTGTCCACTATTTGTCACCCAATTACTTCATTTGGTCCTATACATAAAAAACAAACTGCATAGTCAACGATTTTCAACACAAGAAGAAGGTGTTTTTGTGTTTAAAAACATATATTTTGACCTCTGTCCAGATGGAAAAAGTGCTTCGAAAATTCATTCTAAGGTATGGAAAAGTGTATTAATCTTAATGGAGTTTTTTTTAAACAATAAATAAAATAAATAGACTCAATTATAAATAATTGTTTTTTTATTGTTAGTCTAGAAATATAAATAGCAACCCTTGTATTGAAATATATCAAGATTGTTTTTTGTGCTAGAAATGTTTAGATTTGATGTGAACTTGAAAATTAGGCACAATACCAGTTGTGTAAACATTCTATCATAAAATAATGTACATTTTCAACTCTTAGAAATTTCGATGGTTGTAGTTTCCAAAGACATCTTAAATTTGATGCAATTTGAGAATACAAGAAAACGAAGATCGTTGTCAGGCCTAAGAACCTGCAAAATGGAATCTTCAAAAATTCCCCCCCCCACCCCCCCCCCCCCCCACCCCCCCCCCCCCCCACCCCCCCCCCCCCCCACCCCCCCCCCCCCCCACCCCCCCCCCCCCCCACCCCCCCCCAAACAGTATTTTTCAATACAACTTTAACTTAATTTTTCCTAAAAAAAAAGTAAAAAAATATCTTGGTAAAAGTAAATGCAGCTGGATTAGTGACAAATTGATTATGGAACAGAAGGATATTGTTGAGCTTACAAAACAAGCTAAAACGTAGTGGTAGTGAAGATTTCATGAAATATTGTAAATTGAAAACCAAAGATTACAAAACTAAGCTAGTTAATGCAAAAAAAAACCTTTTATGACAGACAAATTAGAAACTCAGATAATATCAGTAAGAAAACATGGCAAATTATAAATAAAGAGATTGGAAAAAGTTCTAATGTCCTAAAGGGTTCTATAAATTGTATAAAAAATGATAATGATGTAATAATATCAGACCCTTTAAGCATCTCAAATTGTTTTCAATAACTATTTCATAGATGTAAATAGGAGATTTAATCCAAAATACAGCTAAGGAACCACAGTCCGCAAGTCATTTCAAGGTGCAAATGTTCTAGATCAAAATCTTATACAAAACCCTTTTCGGTGTAATCCGGTAGAATGAAAAGGAATTAGATAAAATTATTTTCATCATTAAAAAATAAATCATCGTCGGGCCATGACGAAGTTCCGCTGAAACTAATTAAGTATGTTGGTAAGTCCTTGTTGAAGCCTTTAGTTCATTTAATTAACTCGTCGCTTATAACTGGAAATTTCCCTGAAGTTTTAAAAGTGTCTAGAGTAATACCAATTTTTAAGAAGGGAGAAAAATTTAAAATGAATAATTATCGTCCGGTATCGGTTTTTTTACCTTCTTTGTCAAAAATTTATGAGCGAGTTATGTACAGTCGATTAGTAGATCATCTAAAAAACAATGATTTATATTTGATAGGCAGCAGCATGGATTCCGTAAAGGTAAATCCATTACTTCAGCTCTGCTAGAATTTACGGAAACTATAATAGATTCTATAGACAAGGGGGACAAGTCCATAGGGGTTTTCATGGACCTGTCAAAAGCATTTGACAGTATTTCTCACCAAGTCCTTCTTGACAAACTTAAAGTCATGGGTTTATCAAACCTTTCTCTAAACTGGTTTAGATCATACCTCTCGGACAGATCCCAGTATGTTGAGATTACGTCAAAACAAAATACTCTAGTAGTAAAACATAAATCTAGCACACTAAAAATCAAGCATGGAGTACCTCAGGGTTCTATTTTGGGACCATTGCTGTTTTTATGCTACATCCAAGGAATGCCCTCAATCTTAAACAACATTAATGGTACAAAAAGTAATTTGATCTTATATGCTGATGATTCTAACTTAATTGTGACTGCTAAAACTTATGAAAATCTGGAAATAGCCTGTAAAGAACAATTAAAAACCATTCAAACTTATTTTCAAAGAAAATAGTCTATTTTTAAATGGCTGCAAGACTAATCAAATGATATTTTCCACTGTACAAAGTAAAGATATTTTAGAAATACCAATTGTTCAGTTAAACAAAACTAAAATCGAAAAAATTAATAGTATCAAATTCTTAGGACTTAATGTGGACAATAATCTTAGCTGGGATGGTCACATAAAATATTTAGCGAGCAAAATTTCATCAGGGCTCTACATCTTGAGGCGCATGTCTTTACTGTGTAGCACTGAGACATTAAAGTCAATCTACTATGCACACGTGCATTTCTCATTTAGCTTACGGGTTGGCCATTTATGGTGGAACATCTAAAAAAAATCTAGACACAATTTTGATACTTCAAAAAAAAGCACTAAGAACAATTCTAAAATTTAGAAGAGAGAATCTCGGTAAAAGAAAAATTTTCCACTTTAGAAATCCCAACAATATATGATCAATACATTTTAGAGTGCATTAATGTGTGTAGGAAGTAATCTTGACAAACTAGATACGCGTAGTAAATATTTCATTCTTATCACACTAGACACCGAAACAACCTAGATTTACCCCAACACAAACTTAGTTTCTACAAAAAGAAAGCCACTTATATGGGCATTAAATTTTTAAATCACCTGCCGACAAATATAAAGAGCAAAATCTATGAAAAGGGCTTCCGGTGTTTTTTAAAGAAATATTTGCTGCAACGCCCCTGCTACTCATTGGAAGAGTTTTTTTCCTAAATCCCAATAAAATATTTATATTTGAGATGCTTTTTGGTAAAATAATAGGACTTAGTAATAATCTTAACTCAGAAATGTCATTTTTTATTTATTTTGATTTAAAATAGGCTAACTAAATTGTAGTTTAGGTTTAAATACATAATTTATGTACTATTCTACATATATGACACTATTCTTGTATGTATGTACAAACTGAATAAAGAATTGAGAATTGAGAATTGAGAATTGAGAATACTTATCCCTCAATTTTGAAATGATAGTCTTATCATCCGGTACGTACTCGGTAGGAATATCTTTCAACTCTTTTAAATGTAAATTGTGAAATCATTATTATTTTCTATATAACAAAATCTCTTTCATGACCTGTGTGATGTTATCATCTTTGTGATGCTTTTTATCAATAGGTATTCGATTTAAAAAAATGAGTGTAGCAAATAGCATGATATTTAGCCTTAGCAGCTACCAAGTCATGTTCAAAAAGTATAACGATTTTTGACTAATTTTCCTAACAAGTCGCCTCTTTCTTCAGCTTTCGTCAAAACGTTATTTTTAAAATCAAGAGTATTTTACTTTTACTGATGGTGCGTTTATACTTTTCTTGTTATGGTGCAGTTTTTAATGTTTTAAGCCACGCACAACACTCACAGAAGCACTTTCTGATATTAATTTATTACAAAATAAAACAACAATCAGCCATTGCAATTAAAAGATACACTCAAAAATCGTACGTCTTTTAATGCTAAGATGTAGTTTTCAACTAACGGATGACATAAATTTTTTATCGGTATAGAAATACTAACACAGAGAAATACCCTACCATTACCATCATCAAGTAAAATATCTCACCACCACTACTGACTTTATACATATAAATTCCAAACTCATACGTTACGGTGTGTAGAAAGTAAAAAATCCTGTCAATATATAACAATGGGGCATCTGCTACAGCTTCGCAGAAACAGCCAAACGTCGTACAAGGGATTTGTATTTCGAAATATAATATTCACAGTAATATAAGTAATATGGACGGAAGGTATTTCTTTTAATATTGTATGTTTGGTAAATATAAAATAAGTATTATTTTAGAGAATATATAATTTATAATTAATATCTATAAATATGGTATATTTAAATAATAAATAATAAAATGTAATAATAATGATAATAATAATAACAATAATAATAGTATTAAGTAATAATAATAATAGTAAGTGAATAATAATTAACAATATAACTCATTTATTTATTGTATTCTACTGGCTGACCTCGCATTATCACATATACACGTAAGCGGTCCCCTACTCTTTGCGCTGTATCTCAAAAAGGGTTGAACGTACATAAAATTAGTTCAGATAAAAGTTGAAGAGAATTTGCCGTTCTACAATTTCTCTAACCATCTTCAAAGTCATTTAGCGTAAGGGAAACGAGATATTTGCAAAAAACTGATTTTCGTGAACTTTGACCTTAAATATCTAAAGACGCGTACAACGTGATTATATGAGACTTTTGAGGTAAGTTTTATACCATCAAAATAAAGACGTATGCCAAATTTTTAGCTTATTATCTTTCATTCCGAGGTTGCATCCTTATTTTGCCTTATTTTACTGAGTTATAATATAGTAAAGTAAAGTAAAGGTGTCTTATTTTACCAGGCAAAATTGGGGCCAAGAAGCTTTCTCTAACACTTAACCTGAGGACCAACATCTTAAAGGTGACTTACGAACCAATGGTTGGACAAGCGGACAGCTTGCATGGACAGGATCGTTCAGCCGTCACCCATCCAAGCAGCAGCCACGCTCAACATAGCTTGATGCGGTTATCTTGCGATAACCGTCGTACCCGCTGCACTATGCCATTGGCATGTTGGCCAGTGCCTTGAATTAAGACCAATTTAATGTCATATGAGTGGTATAACTTGCTTGGTTTTGTGTAGGGATCATCACATCGGGTAGTAAAGAATAAATCTGAATACTTATAAATTAGTATTAATTACAGAGGTATAATTCAAGGTAAAACTGTTAACTGCTGCAATTCCAGACAAGTTGGATAGAAGCTATGTGAATATTTACTTTTAGTATTATACCCCACATCCCCTCCACCCATAATTACACCACTGAATCATACCATGGTCTTTGGATACAAACCATGTTTGGCTGTTTACACAATTAACACTATTGTATCATAACAGTATGTCCTTCATTAGAAGAGGTAATATCATGGCCCGGAACACCAGTCCTGCACCTGTAAGGGTAAGGTATTAAATGTTTTTAATTTCACAAGTGAATAGAATAATGATTTAATCTTTATAGATATTTATTGCAATTCCATCAGAACAATGCAATTATTATTAATTTGCATTTTTAATTATGACAAAGTCGCCATGGGGTCCTTGTGGTCCAAGAAAGAACCATATTGGTTTTGGAGTGAAAAGGACAGTCTGTCTGATTGCATGTGTGATAACTCTTAATAATAATTTAAAACTTCATTTTATAGAACATTTTTTATCTCAAACAGTTTTCAAGTTATTGAGTACATATAGATCCAATGATAATAAAAACAATGTTTCAGTTTTCAGTTGTCACAAAATGTACTTACTTCTTTTCTTCCAACTATATATATATATATATATATATAAATACAAGTTTTTTTATTTACTTTTGTGATGTGTCTGACGAAGATAGCCTTGCTATCGTAAGGCCTCACAAAAATAAAAGTTTTAAATATTGGTTTATGTGTTTAAATGTAAATAAGTTAACAATTACTCAATACAAGTTCCATCTTCAACAAAATGGTAACATGTAGAAAATGTTACCATTTTACTTCTTATAAAAATTAATTTCTTGAATTACCTAATTTGATTACTGCATTGCAGTTTTAGAGAACAGCTGCTCAATAATGCACATTGTTGGACAAGTCTTGCCTCATTTTACGGTTCCAGAAATGGATCAAGCAATCTTCCAACAAGATGGTGCTCCTCCTCATTTTTTAAACTCTCTCAAGCGATTACTAAATCACAACCTTCATGGCCGTTGGATTGGTTGTGGAAGTGATTTTTTAGATTGGCCACCAAGATCCCCAGATTTAACTGTGTGTGATTTCTTCCTATGGGGTTACTTAAAAGAATAAGTTAATACTCATAGCTTCAATAATGATGAGGAAATTAAACAATCAATTGAGGATCAACTTCTCCGGATACCGTAGAATTTCTTTGTAGGAACTCAAGATTCATTTGTTAATTGCTGTTATCAATGTGCTGCTGTGGATTACAGTTTGAATAATAGTGGACTGTAATTGTAGATTTTTTAATAGGCTATGTTTTAATTTTCTGATTGAAATGCTTTATTTCTCTAGAATATGACAATAAACAATTTTACAAAACCAAAAATACTGTTTTTTAAAGTATAATTTTTCAAAATGCCACCATTTTGTTTTAACAATTGCTAGAGACGTGAAATTTTTACAGAATATTTTAAAAACCAATTTAACGAATTGTATAGAGTTTAAAAATGTTCGGTGCATACATGGGCAAGTAATATAAAATCAAACGTTTAATTAAACCTCTTTGTGGGACACTCTGTATATATAATTTATATACAATAATATACACATATAATAGGGGCTCAAGTTCTACAACTAGACGAGACCACTCTGGTGTTGACAAATATATGACACCACTGGTGTCTGTGTTGTGTGTTTCTGATACCAACATTTATGTTATATCTTTTGAATGTTTCTTTTGTTGTACATTTAGAACAAAAATTTGAGGAAATTCCTCATTGCCCTTAGTCCTAAAAGGACCTTTTTGCTACTTCTGGAGTGGCAGGATATTCAGGATGGGTAAGGTTAGGACTAACATCTCACTTTGGAAGAACGGAAGGGTAGCAATGTTTACGTTTCAAGCTCTTTCTGCCAAAGCAGGGGTGAGCCCTGGGGAGACAATACCCATTCATGTTTATGTCTTTAGTTAAGAGTCAAGTCTATACATTCTATTTATTATACAAGCATACCTTTATAATACATTTTACAGTTTTAAACCCACTAAAATATGTGTCTATATACATCCTGAATTCAGTTACAAAGCAATTTTATTACATAAAAGTGAAGCCGTATAACACTGTAGGTGAACAAAAATTTATTTTTATGTAAAAACTGGGATATTTCAAAAACAGTTAAAAACTTGAATCCTAGTTATTTACATTTATTAGCATCTTAATAATGTATTACATAGTGTATCACAGGCTGTTATGATCCTATTTCTTCACATAGTTCTGTAGAGTGGAGTTGCCGATGACTGTGACACTGAGACTACCCAACAACTGGCCCCGATTGTCATACACTGGTATCTCCGTGCTGATCAGATCTTGATCTTTCAGCACTATCTCCTCCATCAGGTTCAGGTCAGCATGTCTGCACAAATACATAAATATAGCACAGGCTGTTATGATCCTATTTCTTCAAATAGCTCAAATAAACAGGTTTTTTTCCAGACATTTGCCATCGTCCAGTGAAACAAAAAATCAGTAACACTACGCTTTGAGATCAGCAATCTGATCTCTTTTTCAGGTAAATAACTAACCTAATACATAATTACAAACTAGGTTAAAATAAACAAATCAAACCATAGTGTTGTGAAATGCCTAAGTCAGGAATCACAACCATTATCTTGTGTGTCAATTACACTAACTCTAAAACATGCACGTAATAAAAATCTAAACACAGTACTAATTATTCAAACTGAACTACAGAGTACAGGTCACAATAGGTCTACATTCTCCGACCAACTACCTATAACTGGCCAATCATCACGGAAAAAACAAGATGGCTGTAATAAAAAGGAAGGGGGATAGGAATGGGCCCTTTTTTATTATTGGTTCATACTAGATGAACTATTTAAAACCCTACTGTGGTTCCACATTGGTTTGTAACAAATATCTAATCTGTTTGATACTTTTGGTTTTCTTTTTAGTTCATTTTTTAGAATTAGCAACCAAAGCGGCCTAATCTGGACGGTTGACTGATTGGTTGGTCTGCCACTATTAATTTCTTTTTAAAGAAGTGTGGTTCCTGATGTATTATGTTGGCTTCATCCCAATTCATATGATGGTCTTCGGACCAACAATGGTGTGTAATTTTTTACTTTTCTGTGAAACCCTTTCATGTGTTTTCTTTGTGTTCTTTTATCCTTACGTTTAATGATCTTTTTGTCTCGCCTATGTATTCCCTATTGCATTCACATTTTATACTGTAAACACAGTTTTTGGAATCCTGGGTGCCATTTTTTGGTTTTGTTTTTACGAGATTTTGTCTAAGAGTATTTGTGTTCTAATGTTGTGTACTTTCTACCTACTCTTCCAAGTGTTACTGATTTATTGTTTCACTGAACGATGGCAAATGTCCAGAAAAATCCTGCTTCCTTCACAATCCTTCCATTGTCAAACTCAAAATAATTGCATTGAGTGCATAATTCTAACAGTTCCATAACTACTGACACAGGAAGTTTAGTTCTATCCTTTAATGTTTGGTCTTCTTTGAGACGTGATTCAATGATTCCGAGAGTTTCTGGAACTGGTACATTTGTGAATAGACTTTCAACGTCAAAACTTACTAGTTTGTCAGTTTCAGTCAACTTCAGGGATTTTGTATAGAAGTCAAAATCCCTGGAATTTATTATGTGCATGTTTTAGAGTTAGTTTGTAATTATGTGTTCGGTTGGTTATTTACTGAAAAAGAGATCAGATTGCAGATCTCGAAACCTTGTGTTGCTGATTTTTTTGTTACACTGAGCGATGGCAAATGTCCGGAAAAATCCTGTTTCCTTCACAATCCTTCCATTGTCAAAAATAAACTTCAAACAAATAATCAAATAAATATTCTGTTTTTTTTATAAATAAAAAGTTTAAAAGAGCCTAAAGGTTTGATGGATGTTTAATGAAAATATTACAACATTTATGAGTATAAAACTTTTGTCACACAATAATTAAAATTTGCACACATTTAATTACAAGTAACGAGTAATTAAAACCACAAGGTGTGCCTTAGATTTTTATAAAACCAAATTTAACACCTATGGATTCAAATTTCATGGTATTAATACCAATGTTTAATGTAAAGTGAACATACCCGATTTCCTCAATTTCAGTTTCCTGGGTAAGGCTGCAGGGTTCTGCCAGTATAATAAACCTCAGTGTTTTTGCATGTTTAGTCTTCAACATAGGCTCCAGGTGTTTGGCGTTGGACTTGCTCACTTTCAGTCCTGCACAACAGTTTCAAAGGGCTCAGTTAGATTGTCGGACTGTCGAAATTACTTTCATAACATTGCTCACCAAACAAGATCAGCCTTTAATTTTATCCTATAAAACTTCAAACACCTTAATCCTTATTATTGGTTGTACAATTAATTATGAGAGGAATTTTATTTTAAAGATATGATTAATAGGAATCTAAACACTTTTTAGTTTATGTTGTGAAGTGTATACTTTTGAGTATTCAATTAATGAAGTATAAAAAAACTTAAGATTTTTAAAAACCAATAAATAAATTTAAAAATACTAACATTGTTTTGATGCAATTTATTTTATCTTTTAAATTCCATAATTCTATAACTACATATAACGCTGTAAAAGTGTTTAAAGTTTAACATTGTTCTTATGAGGCTAAAATCAAGATAGCCACCAGTTAATAAAAACCTATTAATCCTTCAAATTATAATAGGAAAGTGTAAATTATGAGCAGTGCCTTAAACACTCATAAGAATTTTTAAGGAATTGAAAGGAAACTTGTATGAGAGTTTTCCTTCCTTTCTTTCTTAAAACACAATCTATAAATCTCTTTTAACATGATAAAGAGTCTATTCACACACATCAGTTCCGGCGCGTCACAGGTCAGTCACGTCACAGTCAAGAAATTTGTTCTTTAATGGATTTTCTGTTGCGCTATCTACACTCATCCGGCTCAGTTCCGGCGCAGGTACGTCAGTTGCTCTGCCGGCGTCCGTCAGTCATTTTCAGATTTCTTCCCACCGATATTTTTGGATTGTTCGGACGCCTGACGGTCGCATGACGGATGTGTTTGCTATTAGGATTGCGTTTTTATATAAAAGTTGTATTTCTGTGTTGAGTTTATATTTTAAAGACTGTTTGTTATGATCATAACGATCATCAAATGGTCATCCTAAAATATTTAAAGAACTTAGTTTCATCGTCCATTAGTCCCTTAAATAACGTGATGAACTCTCCCTGACTTTTCCTCTTCTTCCATAAATCATGAACCCATATCCTTCGCTTTTTTCTCTTATTTTCAATCTCTTCGTTATCTAAGGCTATCGCTATTGCAGCTAACTCTACTGTAGTAAAATCAGCCATTGAGGTAATTATATATTATCCAATTTAATTCACTCATGACAAAATAAGCTTAACTGTAAAATCACTGTATAAAGTGACTGACGACTGACTGAAGCCAACTGACGGACAGTTGACTGACAAATTCCGGACGGAACTGTGACTGAACTGAGACTGAACTGTGACGGAACTGTGACTCAACTGATGTGTGTGAATAGACCTTAATTTGCAAATTATATGCCTTTGTGACTATAAAAATATTTTAAAAGTCAGTAAAAATATTTTTTTTCAGTATTTGCACAAAATACTGTATAATTAATGTATACCATATGTTATATATTTGATAATACAGTAAAACAATCATCATAAGAAGCACTTCTTTCTTTTTTTATGTTAAAAACCCACTTTCGGTATATAGATTTCCTGGATTAAACAATGCCTGTATCAGTCACAATGCTAAATCCAGTGAGCTGAGTCTGTAATTATTACTTTTGTGTTAATTAATCTTAGTGAATAATACACAAGTTATTAAGTCTTAATTTGTTTTATAATTGAATCCAGTAACGAAGTTGCATGTGCTTACTGGTGAAGCGCAAAAGGAACCCTTCTGGTGAAGCGGTTTTTATTTTATTAATTAAAATAAAAAGCTTAAATTCTTAGCTTAATTCGTGGTCAGCATTTTGTGACAGAAAACATTTTGGGGTCGACATTTCGAGGTTATCAGCTCACGTGATCATCAGCATGCAGTGGAGTCAAGTTAAAGGGAGGTATTTTATTTGGGAACTTTGCATTGATATAAAGGAAGTATTAAGGGCCTTAGGACTATGTTTTGTTTTTAAAGGTTGTGTAATTATTGAATCAGTCAATGTTACTATAATACAAAAATAACAGGTATGACCTTTCCAATGAACTCTAAAGGATCAACTTGTTAATAGTTATAATATTCTAACTTATATTCACTGACATTACAGTGCTTAGCAGGTACGTCATTGGTTTAAAGAGAAATTATAAAATAATATTATTTTGTAGAAATGTAACAAAAATAAAAATACCAGAAACGTTTACAATTGTGTAAAAATGAATATTAAATGAAAATATGTACATAATTACATATACTGTTGTAAGTCCTCCTCGTTTTTGATGACCTTGACTGGTACTTCTTTTCCCATGGAGATTTTGCTGTTCCAGAAAAATTTGTAGTTTTCAAGATGAAACTTCCTTGTCAATGCATGTAACCTCTTCCGAGCTGGTGACAGTGACTCATTGACATAGATCGGGCGATCGTCCTTCCTGCCAATGTGACGGGTCGACAGGGTCGTCTTCACATGCCTCCACTGGATCAAGTGGATCCTCACAAGTGGATCAAGATGGCGCCGACGACAAAAGTGGCTCAAATTTGTACTGTGTGTGATAAACCGTTACGGACCGGCAAAAACTCAGTGGGGTGCTATGCTTTTTGCAAAAAGTGGTATCATACAGCGTGTGTCGGATTATCAGCAAAGGATTTTGCAAATCTTAGAAGTATCCATAAAAAAATATCGTGGTACTGCGAACCATGCCGTATTGAGGTTAAGAAGATGATAGAGAACAAGTCTGATCAACCTGTTGCAAATAGCGAAGAGGATGGGAAGGCAAGTCTATCTATTGTACTCGATGAATTGACAACTATAAGTGAAAATTTGTTAAAATTAAATGCCAGAGTTTCTAAAATTGAAAATGTTTCAAATAGGCCTAGGGACATTGTCTTCTGCGTTATCACCGAATTGTAGTAGCAGTGACGTCATTGATGTAATGGACGAACATGAAATCATGGATCAAACCGGTGGCTATGTCAAACCTATTGAGGACGAAACGGTCATGGAAAGTAGTTCCAAATCTAACATGTCGTCCGAAAATGTAAATAAATGGAAAACTGTACAGACAAGGCGCAACCAACGAAATATAACTCGAACTGTAGTCAGGAATGAAAATAAAATGAAACCTGAAAGAATAAAATCATCAAGTGAGGTCATTGTTGGTACGTCCAAAAATCACTCCGCCACCATTACACACCGGCCGGCAAGAAAGCCGTTTTGTTTGTGTCCCGTCTAGGAATGAAAAGTTACATCGAGTGAAATTACTGAACACGTCAAACAATATTGTACTGGTGAAGTTGATTGTGAAGAGGTGAAAACGAAGTTCCCGGGATACAGGTCATACAAAATAAGTATCCCATTTGAAGACAAGGACAAACTGTTGAAACCTGACATCTGGCCCGAGGGTCTTTTGGTTTGTAACTACAGTTTTTCGTAGAGGTAGGCCAACTCGAAATAGGCTTGATAGTACACTCCCAGCCTCTGGTGAAAATTTTTTAGGATTAGGCCCATGGCAGAGGAGCCGCTTAAGGACTTAAATCTTACAATTAACGACCCAAGACATGTTAACAAACTTTTAGGGCCTAGGCCTAGTTTCTGATGTAAATAGACAATGTAGGCCTACTAGTAAACTAAAAAATTGCCAGCCTAAATGTTCAGTGTATTAAAAATAAGTGTGATCTAATAACTCTGTTTATTCAAGAAGTAAATTGTGAAGTACTATGTTTATCCGAACATTGGTTAACTTATGAGGAAAGTTGTTGTTACCAGACCTTGGGTAACCTAGGCCTTACCAACATCTACTGCCGTAGTAATCATAAAAACGGAGGTGTAGCCATTTTTTCCTCTAGTAAATTAAACTGCAAACAAATTAATCTTGATGCTTATTGTGTTGAAAATGGTTTGGAATTGACAGCTGTAGAGATGTCTAATGTGTCCACCATTCTTGTATCAGTGTACAGATCTCCATCTGGGGACTTTGAGCATTTTATTGGACCTGCTTGATTTGTGCTTAAACTACTTGTCCAAACTTAAAGTTAAGAATATAGTTCTCTGTGGCGACTTCAATATACACTTGGAGATACCCTCTAGAGAAGAGGCCGCATTCTCAAACCTTCTGCGTAGCTAACGGTCTCTATATAACATCTCGTGTGCCCACCCGTGGGGCTGCTTTGTTTGGACGCTGCGGCCACTAACGCTGACTCGTGGAACACAGAAACTGAAGTGGTCAATCCCCTCGTAGCTGACCATGGAGCTGTGTTGCTGACGATTTCAACAGACATGGTAAGACCCTGCACCAATTCTTGGCTTGCTAATTACAGGATTGAAAAGAGAGTTATAAATTCAAATAACCTGTCCTTGCTACGTAGGGAATTAATGAATGCCCAGTGGAAATTAAGCAAAACACCTATTGACCCTGCTGCTAATTTTGAATCTTTTTTTTTCTGACATTTAAGGACAAATTCGACTCTTTGTTTCCTGTAAAGTTTTTCAAGCATAAGCATAATGAGCCTAAAACCATCTTACTCCAACAGAGGACCCAAGGTTAACAATGGTACACCCCTGAACTTGCTAAAATGCGTGCATCTGTTTTGCTTCTTCATGACTATCATAAGAGTGCTGGTAACCTGGCTCTTAAGGATGTTTATTACAAAATGTACTGTGAAAGGAAAAGGGGAGTACAGTTGGATGGTCAAGGAGGCTAAAAAGAACAGTAATACTAACCACATCTTACAATCTTCCAATCCATGCAAGTCTGCTTGGGAAATAGTAAAACAGTCACAGGAAAATCTGGTCCTGTCCCCATGACTATGGCGACTCCTGATGAGTTCAATAATTATTTTGCCAATGTAGCTGATAACATCATTTCAAGCTTGCCTGATGTGCAGGACAGACCCTGTTGCAACAATGATGGACCCTATACCAGGACTGAGGCTTATTAAGTGGAAAGGAGGTGAGTACCATTGAAGTACTAAGCATGGTTAGGGATTTAAGGACTCAAGGAGCCAGGATGTTCATGGGGTTGTCTACATTTATTTTGAAATCTGTAATAAATGAGATTGTAGGGCCTCTTACTTTAACTGTTAATGCATGCCTCAGAAATGGGATATTTCCAGAGATTCTGAAAACCTCTCGAACAGTACCAGTCTTTTAAAAAGGGCGATCCCATGCTGCCATCTAACTTTCGTCCGATCTCCTTGGTGCCTATCTTTTCCAAGGTGTTTGAAACCATAATGAAAACCCAACTTATGGAGTACTTTGAGCAGAACAAATTGCTACTTGACGCTCAACATGGGTTTAGAAGGGGACGCTCAACAACAACAGCCATGCTTAGCCTAGTTGATAGGATTACTGAAGCTTTTGAGGACAGAGATTCCGTTTTACTTGGTCTATGTGATCTAAGTAAAGCGTTTGACGTAGTTTCCCACGAAATTTTTGTCAGCAAAGTTACGAAAATACGGGATAGGGGGCACAGTGCTAAGCAGCGTCTGCAATTACTTGTCCAATCGTAAACAGCTAGTGTCACTTATGGGGGCTTCTTCAAACACTAAAAGTATCCTGCATGGTGTTCCACAGGGATCTGTTCTCGTTCTCGGGCCGTTTTTGTTCACCATCATGATCAATGACCTGCATATGAAACGACCAAACTTTGTTTATTTGCAGACGACACGACCCTGATGAGCAGAGGGAGCGACATCACCCAACTACGTTTGGAAGCCAGTTACCTACTAGAGGAGGCTAAAGATTGGTTCAACTGTAATAGACTTAAGATAAATGAAGAAAAAACCCAGACGCTGCCTTTGCACTCTGAAGACTGGGGTTTCCCCTTCCAGGAGGCGGTAAAGCTGTTGGGGTTTCTGGCTGGACTCTAAGTTAAGTTGGAACGACCACTTATCAAAGGTATGTACCAAAACTCTCTCGAGTCATTTACCTCCTGAGGAAGCTAAGGGCTTTGATAACCAGACCTTATCTTTTGACTGTGTATCATGCCCTTTTTCATAGTCACCTGATGTATGGCATTGTGCTGTGGGGACATTCCCCGGCTGTTCGGGATGTATTGCTGCTGCAGAAAAAGGCCTTAAGAATCTTAACATCATCGGCCCCCTGCGCGAACACTGCCGGCCCCTTTTTATGGAACTCGGCGTTCTCAACCGTATACAGCCAGTACATCCTCAACACCCTGGTGCTTCTTAGGGAGAACTTGGCTGATTTTGTGACCAGAGACAACGTGCATAAATATAACACCCGCCGAGCTCAGGACCTCGACATGCCCCGCTGTCGTCTCAGTGGCACTCAAAAGGCCTACCCACAGTCTGCAATCAAGATTTTAACACTTTGCCGCAGAATGTGCGAGTACTGGAAATGAGAGATTTTAAAGGGGTGTTAAAGGATCGTTTGCTTGAGAGGCCTCTGTACTCCCTGGAAGAACTAAATCATGAGCCACTTTTTTAACTTTCACGTCGTACGCCATCTTGTAAATATTTTGTAATGTATTTTTACATGTTTTAATTATCTATTTATTGTTACACTGTGTGTATTAATGACGCAGTCTATCTGACAAGTGTCGGTCAGCGACGTAGATCACAAGTATTCAAGTATTCAAGTAAGTATTCACTGAATGAACACACCTTTGTTCATGTGACACACAAACTTCACTATTATCCCTGGTGGCTTGTCTCCAGTTTTCTGTACACCCAACACAGAAGTGGTGTCAGAAATATCAAAGTCCAAGGCCCTTCTGACGCCTTTAACAATGCCCAACACATCTTCTGCAGGCTCCAGAGCAATTTCTTGAATCTCAGTGCAGTTGCTTCTTTTCAGTATTGCTCAATGTCTTCTAGATGAGTTTCCAACTCCTAAATATTTTTTTTAATTCGCCATTTTCAGTTGCGAGGAGGGCCTCTATGAGTTTACTCATTTTACTACACACTCGTTGTTCTGAGCATTCACTGCATCTGTATTTTCTGCAAGTTGTAAATTCACAGCTTTGATGGCAGTATTAAAACTTTTTCATACTCTTTTTGACTGTCCCTTATTTCTGTGACGACGTTCATAACATCTTCAAGAGATAACCCGCCCTCGCCCACCTCTGACTCAAGCCACATACTTTTCTGCCTCTCTGTTGCTCAGTTCTTACATCTCCACACCATACCATCCTGGGTAATGCAGTCTTCGCCCGCTTTACTGAACTTCAAGCACATGCATCAGAACATCAGCTTTGCAGTCGTTGCACATTACTTTAGGCTTATTACCTGCAATAGACTCCAAACACACACCAAAACTAGACATTTCAAAATAAAAATAAATCAATCAACAATATAATGGTAATATCGTTGACTCAATAGGCTGGCTGAAACTTACTTAGGCCAAACTCATGCACGCGATACACAATAGCGGGACACACACTGGTAACGAGCACTGATTCATATCTTGAGTCGGACTTCAGCAGCGGTCAATATTTCAGCAGTGAAAAAAGATTAAAATAACTTTTTAATAAAATACAACATTTTGGCAAAGAAACGATCTTAAAATAATTAATTATCTGATTGAAAATTTTGCGTACATACTTATACAAATAAGGACACACTCTTAACTAAAAATTGGTAGCTAAAGTTGTAGTATGTAACCTAGAGTTATAATAATGTATAACAAGGTCCAAATTTACATGAAATACTTTTATATTTGAACCTAAGACCTTGTCAGTACAACCCATATTTTAAGACAATTCAAAATATTTTTCTGTCACTTACATAAATCATTAAGTATAACACGACCACAACTGTACAGAATAACTAATAATACTCTATATTTACTCACGCTTTGTATGGTTGAATCGCATCACATCTGACTTGGGCACACTATCTGTCTCCAGTTCTGGTCCACAATATCCTAACAACAAACATTCCAATTGTGTAACAAACGTGTGCTAAACATTCCTGCAGTTGTAATCTCATTACTCTATTCAATATTAACAATATGAATTAAAACAAGAGATTTTAAGAAAGTAAAGGCAAATAAAGTTCTTCTAAATTCATCAAAAGTAAGTAAGGGCCTTAGGACTATGTTTTGTTTTTAAAGGTTGTGTAATTATTGAATCAGTCAATGTTACTATAATACAAAAATAACAGGTATGACCTTTCCAATGAACTCTAAAGGACAATGAACTTACATGGTATATATTAAATATAGCATGTAATGTTGAGTTGTTTTATATAGGCTCCCTGTAATACTGGAGCAGCAGTAACAGATATTTAGTTAAAATGAACCACGGAACAGATTAGAAAGTACAACATGAAGACAGTGCTATATTTCAGCACTGTTATTACAAAAATAGTTTGTAATATATCAGTGATGATCCAGGGTTCGATTATATTGTTTGAGTCTTAACATCAGTGTGGTAATAAAAGGTTAAATACACAACCAACTAACTACTTTATTGCAGGAAAATTCTCGACATCGCAATATACTTCTACACATCCAGGAAACAATAAAAGTACGTTCGAAAAATTAAACTCTGATAAAAGTGTTAAAGGAGCTGTTCCAAGTCCGTAACAGTAAACCAGGAACACTTCCACTATTAACTTTAAAACAACACTATCACTTTTCACTGTATCTAGGAAGCAAGAAAGAGTGACTGGTTGGGTGACAATCAGATACAGAGTGCCACCTGATTTTTAATATGCACTGCAGCGATTCATCCCAGAGTACAATTTTATGTGAGATAACATTTTGCTTCCCTCCCTCATTTTCAAACACAGTTTGGAACAATTTTTGTTCCTTTTAATTAAGTGACGCAAGAAGACACAGAAATTGTGTTTTCTGGTAATACAATATTTCAGGGGACGGTTTAAAATTATACTACTACACAACAATGGAGTAAATGATGAAAAGAAAATGAAATCTAATGTTTTACTTTAACAAACTACAATAATTTGTGTTTTTATCAAACAAACTCTAGTTATACAAGGGTAGAGAAAGCAGCGCCTATAAAAATATTCTTATTACTAACAAGTTCATTTATCTACTGCAGAACAATAAAAATATGAATCACCTAAGAGAGAGTACTCAACATAAAGGTGGTTTGCATCTGGACTTGTGTGCTCGTGGTCGTTCAGTTTCAGGTGTCCAATGCCAACTTCCAGAGTCTCCGCTGGCTACACAACATTTAATAACCTCTAATTTTATTACTGACAAGTTTCATTTTAAGAAGGCTGCAAGCAAATTCCACTTTAATAGTATTGTTTATTATGTTCTTTTGGATTACAATTAAATAATCGCTTAGTGTAACTGTGGCCATTAGATTTCATATACAAGCAATTACATGACATTATTTTATTACTTTAGTGAAGTTATAAGGGGCTGAACTTTTGTTTACTCTGTCCATAAGGTATGTGTTTGGCAGACGCCACCCAACAGGCTTTGCTGAGTTGCATGTGGAATTTCAAGTCTATAGTTCTATAGTTCATTTCATTCTTGAGATGTCCTGTGGACAGAATGATACACAGACAGACAATTATATGCATTAAATATATTTTTACATCTCTCCAGCAGATAAAAGTGTAATTTTTACAGCCTTCAAATTGAGTGACAGACATAACACCTTCATTGCGCCCAGACTCTAGGACAGTGGGAGTAGTGGTGATGTGAGTCTGCCACAGTAAATGTGTTAAATGATGCTCACCCAAATCCCACGGACAGACATGCAACATCATGGAATTCATTCTGGTCTATTTTGAAATAAAGTTTCATACAGAATTTAAGGTCTACAGATTAAACCTTTCTCACGGTATCTTACAGATAGTTATGCTACGTGTGTCACTAAGTCACATATTAAAATGCCATGTAATTTTACTCAGTTTTTTTACAAATTTATTTATTATACATTTTTCAGAGCAATTATCGTTACTCGTAAGTTCAATGTAAAAATGTTCGTTGACGCTTAATCAAATCCCATGGTGGTATGTTCCATCACTGAACTCTATGTTTCCGATGTAAAAATGAAGCTAAATGCAAAACTTCAAGTGCATATGTCACTTGGTTCTCAAGGTGTCTTTTGGATAGACAGAAATGAAATTTGTACAGCCCTCATGTGACATGCTTCGCTAATGCTTGGTCAATAAAAGGCACCAAATACAATACTCAAATAAATTTCCTTCATATACAGATCATTATAAAAACATATTCATGCCTCTCATTATAGTGGATAACGGTTCGTTTTATACCCGTTTTTATCTTTTTTAGCAGTCCATAGTGTTGGATGTGTTTCACCTGGGTTTTCCTATCTATTAGTCATTTACAACAATTTCAAGACAAAACAACAAAAGTGATGCATCTCTTGCCTACAGCAGGACAAAACATTGAATACTTCATTATCACATTTCTGTGTTACATTTATTGCAAAAATAACAAACTAGTGACATTGCCAAGTTATCTTATTCTAAATCTTAAAACTAAACGCAGTCACAATTCCCAGGCTATCCTGGACCTGAGGATTAATAGTATTTAACACATTTATAGTAGCGGTTTGAGGTGTTTGAGGGAAAAGTGTGCCGAAAAGGCCTGATTTATGGAAAGACAAAAACTGGCTGTTGTATAACAACAACGCTCCAGCTCACGCTTCCATGAAACAGCACAGTTATTGGCCAAAAACAATATAGCTACCATTCCAAATCTTGCATATTCACCATACTTAGCCCCTTATTACTTCTCAAAAATGAAAAAGCACACGAAAGGTCACCGTTTTGACAATGTTGAAGATGTACGAAAAATGCAGGAAGTTCTCGACAGCTTTCAGGAAAAGCTTGACACTTTCCAGTCATGGAAAAACAATGGGTGTGTTGTATCAACTCAAATGGAGCTTATTTTGAAGGGGATATCAGCCAATAATAGCCCAGAAAAAAAAAAAAATTACCAGACAGTCCGGGAACTTTCTGATACCAGCTCGTAGAGTAACCTCCAAAGAATGTGCAAATCAAATCCCTGAAAAGTTTTTAAAGAAATTGGTCAGTTTGCAACAAGTTAATGTTTATAAACTGAGTACACAGTTGTACAGTAACCAGGTGACTCACCGGAGTAGCAGCTTCAGCTCCTGGACAACACTCGTGCAGTTTGAAGGAGCAGTAGACACTTGCAGAGCCGTGACTACCAGACAGATTGACACAGCGCAGGAACCCTCGGTCGGGCTGGTCTATTGCAGGAGTCAGGTTCAGACTGCCCTCCCCCACCCTCTCCGCACTACCATCAGACTTCACCAGCATCATGTAAATTGGCATCTCACTCTGTAACAGTGTTATTGCACAAGTCAGGTTCAGACTGCCCTCCCCCACCCTCTCCACACTACCACCGGACTTCACCAGCATCATGTAAATTGGCATCTCACTCTGTAACAGTGTTATTGCACGAGTCAGGTTCAGACTGCCCTCCCCCACCCTCTCCACACTACCATCAGACTTCACCAGCATCATGTAAATTGGCATCTCACTCTGTAACAGTGTTATTGCACGAGTCAGGTTCAGACTGCCCTCCCCCACCCTCTCCGCACTACCATCAGACTTCACCAGCATCATGTAAATTGGCATCTCACTCTGTAACAGTGTTATTGCACAAGTCAGGTTCAGACTGCCCTCCCCCACCCTCTCCACACTACCACCGGACTTCACCAGCATCATGTAAATTGGCATCTCACTCTGTAACAGTGTTATTGCACGAGTCAGGTTCAGACTGCCCTCCCCCACCCTCTCCACACTACCATCAGACTTCACCAGCATCATGTAAATTGGCATCTCACTCTGTAACAGTGTTATTGCACAAGTCAGGTTCAGACTGCCCTCCCCCACCCTCTCCACACTACCACCGGACTTCACCAGCATCATGTAAATTGGCATCTCACTCTGTAACAGTGTTATTGCACGAGTCAGGTTCAGACTGCCCTCCCCCACCCTCTCCGCACTACCATCAGACTTCACCAGCATCATGTAAATTGGCATCTCACTCTGTAACAGTGTTATTGCACGAGTCAGGTTCAGACTGCCCTCCCCCACCCTCTCCGCACTACCATCAGACTTCACCAGCATCATGTAAATTGGCATCTCACTCTGTAACAGTGTTATTGCACGAGTCAGGTTCAGACTGCCCTCCCCCACCCTCTCCACACTACCATCGGACTTCACCAGCATCATGTATATTGGCATCTCACTCTGTAACAGTGCTTCAACATTTACTTCAAATAATCTCTTGTCATTTTAAATGAACAAAATCAAAAATACTGTTTACATACAGCCATCTTAACTGAGTCTGATGTACAGATTCAGTCTAGTGTTTCATATCATTAAGAAAACAATACATTTAAACCTTTATGTTCATATGGCCAGCACTACTAGTTGCTACTATTCCTTTACCATCTCGGTCATCTTTATATATAAAAATCTTGTGTTACAATGTTCATTTACGTTAATCTCCAAAATCAATGAACCGATTTCAATACAATTTTATAAATGTGTACTGTTTGGTCCAACGTAAATGATAGGATTGTTTTATCACGATTAATACATTTTTTTATTGCGAACTTGGTTGAATTCACTTCTAGAGTCTGATAAATGCAATCTATTGTTCTATGTAAACACAGTTTATGAAAGTACAACTCATATTTTTAATGGGTTCCAAGTTAAGAAAATTAGTTTTGTTAAAATAACTAGACAGCAAGGACAGATTTAATTTGTTATACATTACACTACTATCAGTTATATAATAAAACTACTAATTCTGTTGATTCTTTATTTCAGTTTATAAGTAAAAAGATCAGAGGGAAAGTGTCAAACTTTTCAGTTTTATGACTATTGTTAGACGTACAGAGTTTTAACATTGAACCTTTTAACTTAAAAGATCTGTTGATTTAAAAGATATGTTGCATGCTCACATGTTGTTAAACCAATAATTTATTTATTCTAGCAAAAAACAGATTAACAAAAAATATTGTGCACCAAATAGAGCTTAATTTAATTTTAATTAATAGTTAAAATTTAGAATAACATAGTTGTTTAGAGTAAGGATCACCTTTTCAAACCTGATTGATAACATTTAATTCATACATAATAAGCAGTAAAGAATTTTGATATTACTTATTTATAGCAAAGCGTGGCCGGGTCAGCTAATATTTGGTCATTTGCTTTGTCTCCTGAAATTGGATGAATGTCCAGCACAACTGCCCACTAATTGTTTTTTCTTTTTCCCATATGTCTACAACAGTTGGCCACTAAAAAGCAGTTTTTGAATACTTTAAGTTGTTGTTAGATAAATGTAATAATGAAACTGAAATGACCAGTAGTGCTGGCTACCTAACGTGACAGAACATTTCTTAATAAAATGTGCTGAACTCAAAAGGTTAGGAAACCAATCCATCAATCGGTCAGCTACTTCAAACTGTCTATTTGGCTAATAGTGCCAAAATCTGTTTTCTACCTTGAAATTTATGAGATGCTAATTAGAGTATCACATTTAAATTTGAGTATACAAAAATGTGAAGCAAAAACTTTAATATTATACCTACATCTAGTATCTAAAAAACTATTTCCCAATCTCCTGGTTTAACTCAACAATCTATAAGTGATTTGAAGTTTTTATTTAATTATAGTTTGTAACACAGAAAACTGAAACAAAAAATCTAATTTTTTAAGTATAAAAATGTAACAAATGAAAAGTTGAACATTCACAATTGGGCATGGTAGTTTAGTGTGTATAAATGGCTTTTTAACATTTTCCAATTTTATTATAAATTTTTGACATTTGCTAAAAGGCAACAGTTCTTAATACTGATTAAACTTAAACATCACTTTGTCAAACAGACTTGATTAACGTGGCGAGACATCTCCTCAGATAGTGGACCGGAGTAGACAACGTTGGTGTGGAAGTGGGCTTGGGTCAGGGGCATGGTCAGAGTCGACTGCTCGAGGCCGAGGAAGTTCCACGTCACAAACACCTGAGGATTCTTCTCCGACTTCCTGGAACATTAAATCACTTATTTCAGGTAAGTACTTATCGTTTCCTTCTGAAATTATAAAACATTATATTAATGTTAGACAATATTAATAAATGTACAATGATTCAGTATGTTTCTCAAACCTATTTAGTTACTATGCCAAAAGTCACCTTCCTGCTTGCATACCCACATTATACTTCTAAAATATCAGTCCCTTTGGACAGTTTTCAGTTTTAGTCAAAAATGTTATGATTTCTTGATAAACGTGAATGTCGTGTTTAGTACAGCACTGATATCCGACACTGTCACAGACTTGACTTCTACATCTGTCTGAAGGGATCCAGCAAGACTAAAACAGTAGAGTACCTGGCAATACTACTCAGTACTCAGTACATACCATGATTTCAGTACCCTAGAATGCACCACAATCACCTCCTACTTGGTTGACAACCATCCTTGCCAGTCGATAACTGAGACGTTCAACTTACTCTCGGCAACGATGAATTCTTAAGTTGTTTTTGTGATGCATCGTTTCAACATTAGAGACACAAAGGCTACACAAAAGAGCTCTGTCTGATTGACCTAGCTGCTACATGATGAGGTGTTCTCATTGTCTCAACAGGTGCACATTTCATTGAACTATGATATTTCAGACACGATCCCCAAAGCACGGCAAAGCAACCAAGTTTGTACACATAACACAGCTAAGGTAGGAAGGGTTGATTCAATGTAAATGTTCAGTTTAACTCTATTTCACCTATTGCTGAAATCCGACAATGTCACAGACTGGAACTGGATTCCATGTCTGCCTCTTCTGTTCAGCTTTCATGACAACACAACCTCAGCTTTATGCTTTATTTCACTGCAACATTAATCCTTGAGTTAGTGGACTAATCTATAGAGTTGGTTGTACACACATTCCTCTTGCAATCCCATCTCAAGTCAAGCCTACAGTGTGTAAACGTCAAGGGATTGATATCAAAGCCTTTAGGATTTTTTTGGGCCTACATTTTATGCAGTTGTGTCTGAATCTGACGTGACAACTTTTCTTGGCATTTTTTATTTTTCTAAAAACACACTTCCCAGAGCTAGGGCTCTCCAAAGTTAAAAATACATTATATGTGCATGTGTAGCAACAGGTTATGTAGGCCTTAATCTATTCTAAACTACCACATATCAATGAGAGTAGATATTTTAGGTGGACACCAGAGTCATCTACTTTGTCCAAAAGGTAACGAAAACTGGAGCAAGTATTAAAGAACAGTAACTACATGTGGAGTCTACCAATATCCAAACTGTATTCCTGTTGTTGTTGTGGAGTTTTATAAAGACAGTCTTCAAATGTTCGTCTGATAGTGAGGTTTAAAAGTTTACATAAACAAACTTAAAATCTAAATCAAAGTCAAATCAATTTCAATTGAGCTCGGCTGCAAAAATCTGAATTTTTGGGAACCAAAACACTGCAGTTTAAGTGAGACTGTGCTCTCATTTAGCATATGTCCAATCTCCAGTTGCAAGGTTCTGAAACGTCTAGCTATAACTGAAGGCAACAATACCATTAAAACTACAAAGGCTCTACAGAACTCTTTACTTGCTGTTGCAGAACTAAAGGAAAACCAGATAGATGAAAAGAGTAAGCAAAGAGCAGGTTGGAGAAATTAGAAGAGGACGTAAACCAACTATCCGATGGACCTGGATGTTTAAAAAGAATATGTGAGCATTACTGTTATAGTTAATTTCCTATATCTTAGGTAGGGCTGACTTTAATTGCAATGGTCCAAAAACTTTGTTTTTTTAACTTAGGAGTTAGATTTTTTAGAAATGACAGAATCAAACTGAAATTTTTATCACACTTACTATGACAGTGTATCATACTTTGACATGAAGATTCTGTAACTGGGCTAAATCAAAACTTTTGGCTAAGTCAAAAACTGTGATGATGTAATTTTGGAGAATGGTACAATATAATTACCTGCAGCTGCTATACCTCATATAATTATCATATTGTATTGGATTGCACACCCCTAAAACATTTTAACACTCACAAAATGTGATCCACCATTCTGTTGTCCACTTCCAGGTCATAGACGCAAATCTCCATTTTGCAATTGTACGCCCGCTGGCCACGAGTCGGGACCATCACTTCTGTCTGGGAGTAGATCTTCTTCTTCTGCAGGAGAACAGCATCAAACTCGTGTTTTGAAACGATGACGAGCACAGGCTTGGTAGGAGGCTCAGCCGGGATCTGTTCAACTTCGTGCTCTGAAGGCGCAGGCGGCAGCCGAGTCTCCTGGAGAAACAAACAAATTAGAACATCTTCCTTTCGCCGGTACACAGCAACAACCTTCCTGTCCAAATTAGAGATTCGGACCTCAGTGGTCATGTCCTTGGTGAGCTCAGTGTAGTCTATAGCCTGGACTTCCAACGAACACTTGTTCACTCCCCTGTCCGAGATCCTCGTGTGCAGGAAGCCGCACGGTGTAACGTGTTTCGCCAGGTTCAGTTCTTCCTTGCGTGCTGATAACTGGTGACCGTACGACTGAACAGATTCAAATAATCAGAATTGCTGCTTCTGTGAAACTGTAAAATTTAAATAAAAACAAACAAATAGTCGATCTATGTTATCAGTACAAATGGTGTCTGTTTATTACATAATTTTTTATATAGAACACAATTAGTTAGTATCATGGAAATTTTCATTCGGTTGGAAAAATTATACTAGTACATTCTGACATTATTTAACTTGTAACAGTATTTATTTAATGTAAATTACAGACATCACCTCAACCTCTGACTTATTCACGAATCAATCTATAATCATATCTTTGAAAGATCTATTCCTCAGAATTCAAATATGCATTGAGTGCTAAATGTAATCTACAATATTATAAACTAAATAAAAATGTAGATCTTTTGACAAACTAACCAAAAAATACAGGTAATTGTGATTGAGTTCACAATACTTGACTTTGAAACTCATGAGCACTGAACCAACTGGCTTCTAAGAGCCTGTAGAGTGTAAACACAGGAGCGGCTCTAGGCTCAAGCAATCTGTGCCAATGCATGGGGCACCCACCGTTAAGGGAAGGGTGTTGAAAGAAACATTAAAATATATCACTATGAACATGGGTTGCACTTTACAATTTTTAAAAGGCTTTTGTCTGAAATTGTTTGAAAAATAATACATTCCTTTGACAAGGGGATTATAATTATTATAATTGTAATTAGCATGAAATGGGCCTATGGACCTTTAAACATTTTATAATTTTTCTAGTTTCACAAACTAAAATTTCTGTATATTTATTAAGAAGAGACGTTTGCATTAGTAATTCTATGGTTGGCCATTTGAGAAATCGAAAATCATATCCCTTCAGTGTTGCTGCTGGGGTGGTTACTGTGGGGGTTGTTACCCCCACTCCAATTGATGCAAATATTCAATATTTTAACTTGTGTTAAACTAAAATTAGAACCATGTCTAATACTTCATCTTTGTTCTTATAGTATGTTTAAATTTTTAAACTACAACAGCTGAAAAACATTACAACAAAAGATACAGGACGACAAGTCCATTTGCAACCTGCAGGGGTTGATGATACAACACGGCCAGCCACTGTTGCTTTCCACACTTCTAGTGAGAGAGACAGTGAGTGATGGTAATTTACACCTATCGATCATCTCTTTGAACAGCTAATTTGTCTTAAGATCGATTTCATTATTTATTATAGTCATATAATAACCAGTCCTTGACAAAGTAGTAAAACCTGACAGGTCGCTAAGCCCTGAATTTAATAATAAAAACAGGATAATCCTGTGACTCTCCTCCTGATATAATGAAGGAATGAATGACTGTAATACATTGTCTTCTTCAGATGTAATAAAAAACTTAAGTATGGACAAACAGTGAAAACTAATCAATGTACGGACAATGAACTTGCAAAATTAAATTTTACAACTGTGCAATTGCTATCATGCAGGATGGAAGTATGTCTTAATTTTCTACAATCCTCCTAGTCTTCTATAATTTAGAGGCATGCAATTGCTATCATGCAGGATGTACCTAATTTACCTGTTTTACTATGTACAGTTAGAAAGTGAAGCAATGATTAATCTACATTTCTGCTAGTCTTGTTCCATTTACAGGCATGCAATTGCTATCATGCAGGATAGAAGTATGTCTTAGTTTTCTACAATCCTCCTAGTCTTCTATAATTTAGAGGCATGCAATTGCTATCATGCAGGATGTACATTGTTTACCTGTTTTACTGTGTACTAAGTTAGAATGTGAAGCAATGATTAATCTACATTTCTGCTTGTCTTGTTTTTAAAATTCCTCCTGTAAATTTCCACATTATTAGATGAATTGCCCAAAACATTTGAACACAAAAAATTACTTTTAACAATTAATCTAAGTGTAATAAAAATGGTAACATTTCACATAATGGTTTATAGCTCTATAAGTATTTTTGTTAAAAAATGTTATTATAATTCTACAGCAATACGTGAAATGATCAACAAAGCAGTATATTAATGTATTCCAGTATTTATTTTACTGCATAAATTTATAGCTAGGAAGACCAATACATCTACTATAGTATGGCTATTTCGAGACCAATAGCTTAAAAAAAACTGTCACACCACTACCCAATGGTCTGTGAGGTGAGCTGCAAGCCAGAACAAGCATTACACCACTAGTCCTGGACCTGGACACTGACAAGTCTAATCCTCAGATCTGTGTGATTTTAAAATACATTACGAAAGTGTACATTATCTATATGGTAGTTTTGATTTTATTTGAGATGTAAAAACATTAAATCTTGTACATCTAAAGACAAAATAATATGACAGTAATAGCTAAATTAAAGGATAATACGTAACCTTTATAAGTAGGAACAGTTTTAATAAAGATAAAATTAATCTAGAATGTTCAAGAAAAATTAACATCATCAATCTTCTTAAATTTACTTTATTTCAAAATATTTATACAATAATTATTAGAAATCTTTTGTATTTATCAATAAGAACTAAACAATGTCTTGCCACGATAACATAAATATTTGAACAGGACTGATGTAAAACAAAAAGGACAAAGGATAACAGGATTTTGGATATTTGCCATCGTTACATGTTACAAGAATAGAACACCAAGTTCCGGGATTGGATCCTCTTCTTCAGGAATTAAAGAACTTAATACATAGGTACATGCATGGATGTTTTTGACATAAAACTTGTTCTGTTGTAATATTTCTTGACTTTGTTGTGATATATTGACTTGCTGTTTCTTAACCCTATGCATTAAAACCTTTAAACACTTGAAGAAGGGGGTGGATTTCAATCCTCAAAACAAACTGTTCTATCAATTTAGCAATGGCAAATGTCAGATATGTTGTTACCAAGTTTTAAATTAACTGTCATCAATAACAAATTTTACACAAAGATAAGTTATTTGCTGTAAGAACTTATTAAACAAATAATCTTGGACTGGTGACAAAAGGTCTGGCTAAAGGTCTGTGTAATCAGCTTTAAATAAAAAATTACTATTTAATATTCATCACAAATTCACAGTTAATAAATAATTTTGTGCTAAATATTGATTTCAAATTTCAACCAGATTGGCCAACGTAAAATTTTTATCTCATTTACTGTATTTTAAACTGTAAATCCTTATTGTGGTTTATTAAATCTAATTTCCACTATTTATAGTATGCCTATTTGTTGAATTATATTATATATTATATGAGCACCTAGTAACCATTCTGATATAGAAATACGTACAGCTAGTAATATTATACTTATTCCACAGAGATTCATAAAGTTCGTCTGTATTTTGTATTTGTTTAGTCACTGTAGAGAAGTACAACACTCTCCTTATAAAAGAACAAAAATATTTCACACAAGAACACTCTTTTAGAGAGTCTAAAATTCAAATTAGTATGCGTATGTAATATTAAAAATGTCATAATAAGTAAAAAAAGAGCAAAACATTCATTTAATTGAATTAATTTAGACCGTTTGTATAGATTTTACATCCTAATTTTTTTTTGTCTGTTATGATGAAAATAGACTTGCTGTTGAAACACGTCAAAAAATAAAAGTATAATTATTGGGTTTTTATTGACAAATTGAATAACCAATACAAGCTCCAACTTCAAGATCACAAATTTTGTTTAAATGATTTATATATTTTCTCTGCCTAAAGCAGAAAACACATAGTTTTCGTATTTTTGTATTCTTGTTGATTTAAGATCATTTGTATAACTGGGTGGATACAGTTTAATATCACAGACCTCAAGTCACCAGTAAGAAAGGGGCTCTGATAGTCTTACAAACCTCCTCTTCTACATTTTGCTTTGTTATTTCTGAAGCAGGTGAACTAGAAGTGATAGCTTTTTCCTTATCAAATGGTGAATGAATTTTCATTGGCATCCTAAAAAGAGTAATAAATATTAATAAATTGTAACTTTTAATACTATATTAATTCATAATCTAGTAAAAACCATAATTACAAAAACTTACATCAAGTACAAGTAAAAAATACTATGTTATGGTTCTAAATTTACTGCTTTTTATTTTTGAAAAATTCCACTTTGACAACTAAGTTTATATTTTCTGAATTAGAGCAATAGACAAGAAAAAGGACAACCATAGTTCTTCTGCTCCTGTGTGGAGGCACATTGCCTCAGCACTTAGGCTTCAAAGGTCTCTCTAGCATCCAGGGGTTTTACAAAACAAATGAAGAAGATATCCAATTAGGCCCTCCTTAAAATTGTAAACTCAACTCTATACAACCGATGCTACTTTATGATTAAACGAAGGCCACCATTCAGAGCATGCTGAGGCTGTTATAGTTGAACAAATTGAGGGATGTATTCCATTTGCCACTATCAGCACAAGGCATTACTGTCAGTTCATTCAACTACTAGTTCCTTTTATGAAGTTTTCTTTTTAATTTTTAAAGCCTTTTAAAACTGATAACAATTCCAGTGTGCTCTGAACTGGTGGCCTATGTTTAGTCAGAAAGTACTCCACCAACTAGCAAATATTATTAGTCACATTTTCTACAAAATAATATTGTCTGTGGATTGTCACCCTAAAGAACATGTCCTTAGATTATAATGCCATCAGAAAGGATTAGTGTCATTCTATGTGACCTAGCAGAATAATTTTTGAAGATTCCCCCCCCACCCCCCCCCCCCCCCATATTAAACTCTCGTTTCGTTTTAAAATTTTATTGCATTTAAAGTGTAAGTAGAAGAATATTATGTAACACGTTTAGATAACACGGATTTATTGGTAGAAAGACTACTTGTCCAGACTGTTGTGGTTTTCACCGATAAAACCAGTCAGTTGAGTAACGAGTATTCAGTGCGATGAATTGTTATTGTGGAGAAGGACTTGACAGCGTTCAGCTCTTCCATTTGTCACAAATATTAAACTCTCGTTTCGTTTTAAAATTTTATTGCATTTAAAGTGTAAGTAGAAGAATATTATGTAACACGTTTAGATAACACGGATTTATTGGTAGAAAGACTACTTGTCCAGACTGTTGTGGTTTTCACTGATAAAACAAGTCAGTTGATAGTAGTAAATGGGATCGCCGCCACTTGTAGCATCTGGTTATCCTTAACCTTGAAATGGCGTCTTGGATTCAGTTTGTCTTGCGTAGTATGATATCATTTTGTTTTAGCGAGGATATAGGTTTATCTTACTTCTTTGGAGTTATTTTAGTCATAATGTTTCATAATGGCTGGAAAGGATAATAGTATTATGGACATTTGCCATTGTTATATGTTACAAATATAGACCTCTGTATTTCGAGGATTGGACTCTATCCTCTCCATCATACGTCAAAAAGCCTCAATGTATAAGATTAAGCTTACACCAAAACTGTATTACATCTATTACGCATGTGGCGATGCACTCACAGAAGTCGTGGTTACCAACTTAAATACTCGTAAGTCAAGAGCCTCAAATTTACATCTGAGGGTCCAGTGTTACCCGAGCAAGCATCAACCACTAAACACCGCATATTTAAACAACCGTCACTTATTTACGTCATTAAACTCTGGAGCACGTTCCTCTTCTCTCATGAATACCAGTAGTTCTATAAACAGCAGGCCTGCTTGCATTGTGCTGTTACAGAGGACAGACTGTTTAGTTCATATAACGACAAAACAATCATAGTTCTCTGAAATAATTCTCTGTCATTGTGGTCCTCAGTAATTTTTCTCCTTAAAGTATTCTTTGAGACAAATTTTTATTTTGTAACAAAATCTACAATATTACCCTTAAATTTAAAAAAAATCATGATTTTGAATTTAATATTTCATGCATATATTAAGCCTTATTTATTGGCAACATAAAAATATATGAGGACACATTTGAATTTATATTTATCGGTGGTGCCATTCTTAAGTAACCATTACATTGTAGCCTATATATATATATATATATATATATATGTTTGGAACCTCAGCACTTGCTGGTCCAGGAGCGTAAATCGTGCGTACCTTGTTGGTCATCGCGCCTCATGCTGGTCCGGGCCTTGAACGTGTTGGTCCGGACCCGCAAGTTACGAGGCTCTGTATAGAGCGTGTAACATCCTGGACCAAGAAGTGCTACCTTGCCTGTAAAGTTCATTTGATTGTACAGTAGCTCGCCTAGCGTGAGTATAACGAACTAAATACTCGAATGAGGGGAAATCCCCCACCATTCTCGGACCAAGATTTGCCGGGTTTCTGTACAGGGCATACTGTCGAACATTGAATAAAGTGCTTTTTCAAATCAAATCAAATCAGTCTTTATTGCCTTTTAACAGCGCATACAATATTGTATAGAAGCAGTCTGTATTAGCCAAATGTATTAGCCTATCTACTCATTCACACACAATTATAACATACAAAAAGTCCCTCATCCAGACAAACATGCAATGGCTAATCGGATCCTGTTAAAACGTGTTTCCATTTTAATTGTCTATTTACGGGCGGCTTTCTTTCCATGAACTCACATACCGTGTCAAAAGCACCTGACACCAATAGGCATTGAAAGACGAGATTCAAATTCTTTGGTTACTGCCAATGTTTTAAAATCCTCAGAGAGCCTATTAATCAACCTAACACCAGCCTGCGATGGCAAATTTATGAGACGCCACCGTTCGATGTGGTTGACTGCGATAGTTGTCCCTGCCTCTTGTCTCATACTGGTGAATGTTCCTTCCCTGAGCCAATGTGCTCTTTGATTTACAGAACACAGCCACCTCGAAGATGTAGAGGCAGGGCAAGGTCAGTAAACCAAGCTCCCTGAAGGCATCCCTGCACGACTCTCTTCTCTTTAATTTTGAAATGATTCGTACACAGTTTTGTTGTTTGCACAGTTTACCCCAGAGTCTTACTCCATATGCAAGGTGCGGATAAAACAAGGGCAAAATAAGCCATTCTCAGAATGTCGTGAGAACAGTGTTTTGCCAGATTCCGCAAAGGCATACAAACCTGAAGTTACTCTGGAACAAACACTTTCAACATGAATTGTCCCCAGGTTCAGACCTCGATCTAGGGTGGAATTTGATGGAGTCAGATTCCTCTAAGAGTTTGTCATCTACCAGGACAGCAGGTCGTGCACTACCTTCACGCTGTCTCAGACAAAAATCAATTGTGTTTGATTTTGAGCTGTTTGTTTTTAAATTGATTTCCGAAAAAATTGGATGCATGAATTCACTGTGACAAATAAATTAATTTCAAGCTTCTGCAAAGAATTTGCAGTAACGCAGAGAGTCGTATCGTCAGCATATTGAATCACCTTTCCATTCTGAACCGATGAGTTTAAATTGTTAACGTAAATAGTAAAAAGCACTGGCCCATGGATCGATCCATGAGGGACCATTTGCCATTTTTCAATTTTCCTGACATGGCATTTGAGATCTGCACGCACTGGTCTCTATCCTTATGTAGTAGGACGAGATCCACCTGTGTGGTAGACCCCGTATTCTTCATGTCGCTAACTGATGCATCAGTGTCAAAAGCCTTAGAAAGATCGAGAAATATGCTGAGCACCTTATCCCGTCTCTCAAAACCATCGACAACAATATCCACAAGACTTGAAACCGCATCAATTGTTGATTTGTTTTTATGGAAGCCGAATTTTTTCAGGACACAGTATATCAAATCTTTCTCCTATGTATGTCAAAACTCCAGATAGAAATGAGGAGTTTACCACTTTTTTAGTGGAGTCAAGATACGCTTGGGAGCATTTTTTTTGACTAGCCACATGGACATACCACTGTTGTTTACAAGATTTCTTTTAATTTATTTTTTGCACAATACCAGCCATCTCAGCCTTATCGACAGGGGTCAAGATCATAGACGATACCGGTTTCTCTACCAAGGTTGCGGGAGAGGGTTTCAGTGAAGCACTCATCACACGAAACCAACTGAGGCAAAATACTAGTTAAATTTGTCAGCAATTTTTTGAGGATCATCTATAAGTTGGTTTTCAACGAGCAGTAAACATTGTTTTGATTTTTTGTATTGGATGTTCTCGTTTTACGAATTAATTTTCCATGCTGTTTTTGAAAAGTTCTCGGTATTCTTTAATAGTTTGTTTTAATTCATAGGCTTTAGCAGCTTTTATAACTTTCTTATATATTCTTCTATAATTTTTGAAAAATCTTTGAAAATTTTTATTTGTTTGTATTAATAAAAATTGAGTGGTAAAATTTGAGTTTTTCACGAGATGTGAGAATACCTTGTGTAACCCAAGTATTCTTATGTCACTTACTGCGTACTTCCAAATTTTCTGTAAGGACATGAAATATTTTAAATAATAGAGAAAGCGTTCATTAAAAGCAGTGTAAACTTTATTTGGACACTGAATGTTATTTAAAAAATTTCCAACTTTCTCGCTTAAGGTGAATAAATTAACAAGTTAATATTTTGAGGGTTTAGAGCTCTTTGGACCGTATATTCTGCAAGCCTAGTCACCGGATCAAGTCCATTAATCAATCTCCTGAGCGAAGTGATCAGAGATGGCAGGATTGAACACGACAACGTCAACTTTCGGGATGTTGGTGATAACGTTGTCGATGGTTGTAACTCGTCGTGGCACATACTCGTGTAGGAGAGTTCACTGACCAATTTAGACCAAAAGCTTGAAGAATATCACGCAGCCAGCCGCCGAGTGTGGGGGTCGGGGTGGTCCAGTGCGTTTATATTTAAATCGCCAATTAAGAGAAATAGTTGATTGGATTGGATTAAGAGAAAACAAAAATTGGTTAGCAGGCTCTCTGGTTTTCCAAAAAAGGATGAAATAAAACTTCGGTTGTTGTTTGGACGGTATATTTCAACAATATTAACTTTTTCGGATGAATTTAAATTTATATTATTACCAGCAGATATTATATTATTGACCTCAAAAATCAAATTCTAGAGTATGAATTACTTAATTTTTTTCAAATTTCAAGGGGATTTTTACAAAGATTGCCACACCACCTCCCTTAAAATTGGAACGAAGGAAAATATGTGCCAATTCATGATTTTGCATTTTTTTAAATGCTGATTGGTTGTAAAACAGTGTTCCGATATTACAATAATATCAGGTTTTTCGCTCATCGCACATTGAGGTCCAACTCTTCTAACTTATTGGTAGCGGATTGAGCATTTAGGTGAATAATTTTGAATTTCGAAATTTTATGAAAATTTTGAGTGGTTTCTGAAAACGTGTTTCTGAATAAATAACGGGATCTGATACCCCTCTCTCGTTTTACATTCGTTATAGGCCTCTTCGTTTTTTTTGACAGGAAAGCGTAATATTGTTTTCGTCAGGTTTTATGGGCGAAGTAGCTTTGATGAAGTGTTATGCTGCATGAGACGGTTCTGGGCAGGACTGGCGAGCGACTCACAGGTTGTCAGGCAGCAGCAGGTGAGGCAGCGGGCACTAGGCAGTGTTAGAGACAACTCAGGTGCAGCAGGCGGTCCGGACAGCAGAAACCAAGCCCTCCACTATCATTTCGACCAGCAGCTCTTTACCCCGCAATTGCAGATCCGTGTGAACAGTTTCTTCCGATATCATTTGATATCGAGGAGCATTGAGGTTTGAGTGTCTCACGCATAGCTCCTCTATGTAGTAGTTGGCGAGAATGGTCCGTTGGGTTCACAGGATAGCTAACGAGCAGATCGTGAAGATAAGGGATCATTGCCAAGATGACATCGGCCGAACTCAGTCGAACGGTGACTCTTTCTTCCAGGCGATTATAGATGTTGGTGTGGACTCACCGGCAGCGATGTCGTTTGGTTCTGGCGAGCAGGATGAAGCAGCTAGAGGGAGGCGAGGGGGCTGCTGGACGTTACATTCAGGAGTTTGGCCCCAGGCTTACATATGCCAGTCACTTTGGCAGCCGATGAGACGCGGCGCTGCACAATGCAGGCCAGGAAACGGGTATTACTGTCACCCTCGATCACAACATTCCTGAAGGAAAGCAACTCTCTTTTAATTTTGCCTTTCAATTTTGGCCTTCTATCAGGAGAAGACTTTGGAGGAGGGTGTTGGCCGGATGGTTTACTATTGTTGCAGGTTATTGTACGGGGATATTTTTGTTTGAGCTGCATTAGTGGTTGCGATGGTTTTGAGAATGGGTGGTTTTTTCGTTTGTATTTTCTAGAGGTTCAAATCTATTGCTGGTCGTAATAGGAACATATTTTTTATTTTAACAGACAATTCCAATCACCCGTCGCCTGAGAGTAGCCACAGGAACACACCCTGGACCTCCCTCTCGGCCCGTAGACATTCAATCTCTGCCTCGAGTACCTGAATAGTTGTCCTCAGATTGGTGACGAGGTCACGAGTCTCGGAGCACTGTGAGACCTGACAGCAGGTGGTCACCGGTGGCTCGCACTGCACAGCGCAGTCTCTTACAGAAGCTCCCGCTGATACTCCGGACAGCGAAGATCTCGCAACAAAAATGTCATTTGTATGCCGAAGAAGCCTTGTGTGCGATTCAATGGAATGATTGACAACCCTCATCAGATCGACATTGAGCTGCCCTTATCTGCTCCTTTAATCTGCAGTTTTTTTTGACGCAAGTTCGTCAGCATCAGAGGGCTCCCGACGAGGCGACAGGCGTAGGCACTTCGAGTGAGTTTTGTAGTAGCGAGCAGGTCAGGTTTTGTTTGCAGCGACAGGGGTCGGTTTCTCTCCCGTAGATGCGTGGAACGCAGTAGTCCTCGCCCGCCGGTGAACTGATCGATGTGGAGGATCTGGATGGAGTGGCGCTCAGCGCAAGGGGTCCGGGGCCAGGCGTGGAGCAGGCAGGCGGCGAGTCAGATGCAGGCGGAGTAGGTGAAGCAGCGTCGGTCGCAGAACCGAGTCCTGGACATCGGTGACAAAAGCGAACGCATGGTGACCTGGGTGTTCGCCGCTGTGTTTTTTTTTATTGCAAACAGTCAGTGCCGTTTATATTTGGATCAGTTTTTAACGATGCACTGCAAATTTTTTCCTAGACATCGCCAGAATACAGGGTTACCCCGGTTTTTGTTTTTTCTATTGTAAATTGCATATTTTTGTCAATAATAAATTAATGAATAAATAAATAAATAGATAAAATGAAAAGTCACGATTATTAAAAGAAACTAAGTAATAAATTTATAAGAAATAAAACTTATTAGATTAACAATAAAAACAGTTTCTCTACAGCAAAAAGGTGCTTCTGTCGTGGGAATCGAACCAATGTGTACTGAGATGCTGTGCCGTGACCCCTACTGATGCTGCCACGCAGGTAGACAAGATGTGGTAGTTACTTCTTGTTCATACGGCTCGTCGCTCTGTGGTTGTGTCAAAAATGGAGTTGCACAGTTTTATTGCAAGTCTAACCTTGCTATTTTTGCGACTAGGTTTAGGGCTAAAAACGCCTTAGGGCTCACTGTAAGGCGTTTATTTATCGGTAACTTAAAAGTGTTCTTCAGTGACTAATTCTAACAAAACGTGTGACGTAAAACCTTGCAAAATTTCGTCTATGCCAGTGCCGCGCTCGTGTGTACTTTCTTGACAGTATAGTTTGATTATCCAGTAGGATATTAATACGTACAGATTCGAAGACACTAATGTTTTCATTTTATAGAGCCCTAAAAGTTAGTTTTGCTTTCAAAAAATTATTTTTCAAAGTTTGTTATTTCACTTTTCATTCTTCATGTATATAAAACGAGTTCAGGTACATTAAATCAGGTATGCTGATCGTCCTGATTTTAATTTCTAACATTCACTCTATTCGCATCAATTTTGAGTGCGGAATTACTAAATATATACCTGAAAACTTATTTTATTTCAGTTTCCTTATTCTATACACCTATTGTTATGTTCATATATGTATTTCTTAATATATGTTACAACCTTTTATCATAAATATGTACATGTTAAAAATTTTTATTTCTGATGATAAATAGGCAGTTTATTAACCATATGAAATACCTTAGATAATTACCGGTTTCTCAGATCAATCTAGACCAGAAATTAGATGAGCTAACCGTTTGTAAAGACAACCTTTCGACACTGCGTTGAAAAACCCAATATCAAATGGTCCTGACGTTTAAAAAAAAAAAAATTAGTTCCTCAAAAATTTAGTTAATTAACTGTAATAAAAATCAATTACTCGAAAAATTGAAAATATGTGGGGAAAATATTTCAAAAACCATGGATATAAACAAAGATAAAGAAAGGATTCCAATTAATTGATCATTTCAAATCAAGGGTCAACGAAAGGTTAAAACTCTACGATGTAAAAGATGAAGCAGATTTATTCCAGAAATATTACGCGAACGTCGGGGACCGCCTAGTCCAGTTTTTCCTGTAACCTGGGTCGTCACGAAAGATACTGAGTACCTGGTGGACGCTTACTTCCGGGTAGAATCTATAACGGGCCCCGAACTCCAGCACGTATTCACGGATATGAAGGGCGGCTCGGCTCCCGGCAGTGATAACATTCTATCTTAATTCCTTTCAAATTTATTTGGCCTATTTAATTTTTCCCTTGCTTCATATAATAAATCAGAATGAGGGCATTTTCCCAATCACTTTCAAACTTGGAAAAGTAATCCCGTTTTATAAAGGATAAAAGTAATGATCATGATTTTGGGCGGACTTTCCAAGTACGTTCATTATTAACAGTAAATATTCATTAAATTTATCTAGATTTAATGAATGTGATTGAATGATAACATATAAAATATATCTTCTTATTGGCCGTTTTTGTATATATGTTTATTCTTTAACGCCTCTGAAACTACTAAGTTGTAACGTATTGACTGTTTACATTTCTTTCAGCGGCAATCCAAAATTTACCCAAATAATTATATTGCTTGTTTTTTTACGGTTTTTAACTATTGAATTATGGTATAAGAGCACAATCATATTTTTAAATTTTTGCTATGACCAATTTTAAAAACGGCGGTTACCCATCCAAGCAGCTGCCACGCTCGGCGTTGCTTGATCCCGAACCGTTACACTGTGCCATTGGGCAAAAGGAAATGTTCGCTGCCACAACTATAAAAAAACTAAGGTTCCTATGGGCTAATAAAACAAATCATAGGATTTAGTTACAAATACTGCTTTATCTAAACAGTGGTTTGCAAGAAGACCTATAATATTTCGTGAAAAAATATCCGTATTGCTTTATAGTACCTTGAGAATGAAAATATTTCCTTCATATCTGAATTTCCTAGTTTAAATGAGGATAAATCACTATAATGGCCATAGTAGGATATTATTAATATTTAGGAGAACAAGATAATTTAGAAAAACACATTTTCCTAAACCAAGCATTTTTCAGACAATAATATATTTGTATGTTAAACTTTTTTATTTTAACCCCTAAATATATTTTAATGACAGGTGGATTTATTACCAAACAATACAAAACTTGGAGATGAACTATATTTCGATATAATTTAGCGTTATGCTCCTTATAAGTATAATGTGTATTTTTGTGCATTCAATAAATTAAGGGAAATCAAGTTATATGAAATCAAAGTTAAGTTTATCCGATTTCTATACAAATATTTCAATATATTTTAATTTTAGATTGTTTTGTTCAAACGCATTTATATAGTTAAAGGACGAAACAAACACGATAATAGCACTCAAGAATCAAGTACTTAATAAAACCAATATCCGTAAAAGATTTAAGGGTATCATAGGGGTAACACGTTCACGGTCAAAATTTGTTCAAAGAACTTTTATAATTACTTTCTTAGAAAGACGGCTGTAGGGTGACTTGAGCAAATTAGCAGTTATACATCAATGAACCGCAGTTTACAGAAGTTGATAATAATGAAGCAATGGGGATTTCCAAAATGGTCATTCCAATGTATGTCCGCTATATTTTTCACTAGACCAGCGGATGTGTTTTTGTTATGGGTGAGAGGCATTACGGTGCAGTAACCATATTAAATAAACCCAAAGTCGCAGTTATTTCCTATGAACGATTCCCTTACGGGGAGATTTGTGTTCATGGAAGGTTTGTGAAATGGCCATATACTCATTTGATCTTTACATTCATGCAAACAATGTTTTGTATAAATAATTTACGGAGTGTTGAATGAGTAGACTGTAGAAAACAAACAACACATGGGCGTTACAATAAATATATCTATTTAAGATATAAAAACATCCTCACTACATGCACAGCACATAGAACGCCATTATGTTTTTATTTAATACTTACTTATGTTAACGAAAGTGATGTATTGCATTTCTCAGTCAACATAATTTGTTTTAGATAAAATATATGTTAAGCGAAACGTACAAACTTTCCTATATGACTATATGACCATTCGTATCCAAAGGAGTATCCAGGAGGCTTTTGGGGTAACCCCCCTCCCCTTATTGATACAAACATTCAAACTAGGCTTATATTTTAACTTACGTTAAACAGAATTTATACTCGTTTGTCAAACAATGAATCAAACTCGTAGTTCAGTTTTTGTTTTTTATTTGTTTCTATATTTTAACTATAACAGCTGACATATAGTAAAAACACAGGACTTGTGCTTTATAATTTTTCTCGGAATGATAAGTCCGTCTGCTACCTCTAGGGGTTGACAGATATAATAAGACACTGTCGCTTATCAAAAGGTGTTTTATAGTTGACCAACATTTAAAAATCAAATAATGAACTTCAACCCTTTGGTAGTGACTTAAAACACACAAAAAGTTACGTAATAAACCCATGTAATTTATTTTATACCATCTTTTAATCAAATATTTACAAAAACCATTATTCCACAAACAACGTAAAGAAATATCATGTTAATCATAATATTATTGTTATCATAATATCTGACTTAAAGTTCGTATATTTTTATTTACTTAAGTTTTTACTTAAATAAAAGAACATATTTTATTTACATCAAATTCCACAAACAATATATAAATAATAGAATAATATTAACAAAATATTATCATAAAGTAAATGTGAAACTCTTAATGATATCAAAATGAACTCGAGAACTTTATGCAAACAGTAAAAAGTCTTTCCGATCAGATAACTTTTGAGTTTTGAGGCATAAATAATGTAGGACTTAAGTAAACAATTAAATGTTTATAAATTTGTAAGTTCAATTTTTTAATTTTTATATAATTCTAGTTTCTATTTAAGAAGCTTTGTTCTGGACTTTCAAACATGTGTTAGTTGTGGAAAACAATATAACTGCAATAATAAATTAATTAATAACAGAGAATTGAGATGCTATATCACGAAAAATATTTAAGTATTTAATTTTTATAAAAACATATATCAGCCTATAGACTGAAATATACTACCGTAAGTCCCCCTGAGAGTATCATGGTCGGTAACGTCAAAACCGTAATTAAACAGAACAGAGAGAAATATTATGCTCATTTCACTCAACGGCGGTAACTGCTTTTCGAACAAATAAAGAAAAGCAAAAATTGTCGAGGCATTATGAGGATTAGGATTTGGATGAACAAAATGTATTATTGCTTTTAATAAAATAGTGTTTTATGGTAATGGATTTTGAGTAATGTATTCTAGTCCAGTAACGTACAGTAGATTTTACGTTATTCAGAAATGTACTATGTTCTCAATATTAAAAAGATCCTATGTTATCGAGATATCAAGGTTAAAATTTAATTTTTTTAGGATTTGAAAAGGCCTTGCTAATTTTAAAATCAGTTGAGAAAACACCTTACATGTTTGAGGATAGTAAAAAAAAGTCGAGTTAAGGATTAAACAAATACATGTTGTTTTGACTAGAAGAAGACAAGAAGAAAGCTGGATTCAAACAATTCGATTTTGTAGAAATAAAATTAACTAAATATACTCGTATTATAATATAACAGTTAACAGATCTAGATTGAATCCTATAAGACTGACCAGTTTATCTATAAGTCTGGTCTAAAATCACAACACAGTAACTTTAAAACTAATGTCACTTTTGACATAAATACATAAGATTCTCGACAAATGTGTAAGAATTCAGTTACCGAGTTACCTAAAGCTATTTCACATTGTAGCTAACGAAAATTATGGTTTTAGAGAAGAAAAAGTACATCCGATGCTTTAATTGATGTTACTAAGTTAATTTCACATACATAAAAAAAACGCGTTATAGTGACATTCCTAGACCAAGATAAGGTTTTTTGATTCCGTTAATAGAAGAAATCTCATTAGAAAACTGGAATTACTGGAGTTAAGAACAACGACGTGGAGTCCTCTGCAGGAATTATTCCAGTACATTTATCTTTTTTGCAATTTCTGTAAGTCAAATGTATGTATGTATTGTTTCGAAACAAATAAATGAAATAAAATGAAATGTTTACTGGAATAAAGGTAATTCGAATTATATGTAGCCGAGCAGTCCATAAAGTTAGTATTATAGTTTTACTGTAGAAATTTCTTTTAGATCGTGCGAGATAAAATTGTTGAGTTTTAAATTCTTACATCTCACGTTTTATATCACGAAGATTAGTAACAATTTTCCAAGTTGCATTCAAAAGGGTTCCCACCTGTCAAAATCTACTCTATGTTAGTTAAAACTTCTTTAACTGTGAATAACTATTAGTTCTATTGGGCCATTGAATTGTAAGATATAAAGTATCTTGAAGTTTTTTTTGTCTATTAATATTAAAAACAATTATTAAACAAAATTAGCTTCTTACAAAGTGATAAGTGAGCTTTGTTTAAATAGTCTTTAATAGTTTCGAAGACATATTAACAATTTCTCTAACGATCTAACAGCAATATATCGAGAACACTCTACTCCAATTTTTATTATGCATTATTTTCCGTTAGTTTTCTTACTAAAAACTATCACCTTTACTTTTTCGGCGTATCAAACGTTCTAAGAAACTGAAAAAATAAAATGCCTAATTTGCTACGAAACAGATTTACGAAAATGTTGTATATTCCGTGCCTGGGGAGGAAATACACTATCATCTCAGATCTATCTTATTGTCAGATCTCAGTTTGAAGACTAATAGTTTGTCTAAAACTGTAAATACAAAGAGTATCTAATATGACATTAGAGTCTGTGGCATAATTAGAATATTGAAATTAAAATTGTCAACAAACTAAATAGATTTTTTTGTCCATTTATATTGGTATACCAGCATTAACTTTTATGGTGGTTATTTCCCTATCGCTATAATATTTTTGTGTCACACTTAGTGTGTGGACCCTAAATTTAGACAATGGAGGTCAACCACTCACATACAAGGCGGCGGAAACACATACAATTAGTGATTATTTGTCTAAAAATTTGTGCAGTTGTATTTACAGTAAATATATCCTTTATAATGCCTTCGTATTAACAGTATATCGGAGAAATTTTAACCTATATTAGTTAGAATGTAATTTAATTATACTTTATAACCTGTCCTGCTGTGATATTTGAAATTGCAGATTTGCCCTTAATTCAAAAATAGTTACCTTAGTTGTGTCTTTCTCTCTATAAGGACTTCCTGATACTTGGGACTCTTTGCAACTCACGTTAGTCCGGGCAGGTATTCCCCTCGGCGCTCGGAGTATCGATTTAAAATAGGACTCACAATGGTCAACCCAGGCGAGCCACACCGCCCGGTTCAGAAGGGCCGGTTTCGTCGTCGGCCTGTTGTAACTGACCATCAGCGCTTTGGCATTTTGGTTGATATAACCACAAACGCACTCTCATTAAAATTCAAACCATTGATATAAAAAGTAAATGCACAATCAGCCACGTTGTTAGTCTACATTTCCACGAAATGAGATCAACCCGGCGATTGCCTCAGTTTGAAACTACTGCTGCCACGTTTAGCTTTATAGTTTGTTTATCGTATGATGGTTGTTCCAGATCAGTATTTCAAGAACGCAAATTTAATAGAATAGGCATTCCAAACTGGAAAAAGCCTTCCTCTTTTCGTTAATATGTTCAATAGACTGTAATGCATCTCATATGGAGGCTAATTTTAACATATCTACTGTCTTATTGAAATAAAATAGCTGGCAAACTTAACGCGGCTACTTTCTTTAAAGGTCGCTTTCATCGGGTACCAATCCCTCTTTTAGAAAAAATATATTAAAGAGCCTTCAGTTTTGTCATTAATTTATATTTGCATCTAGATAACTTCATTGCTTTAAGAAGTAATGCTAGTTGGCTTCCGGCCACGCATCTGAGTCAGATTTTGCCATGGGGCCTTGCAGATTTTGCCTTGCATACCAATTGTATTTCGAGACCCTTACTAGTCGTATCCTGTCCGTCCACATAGGTGACCAATCAATACAAGGATCTTATGAAACAGAATAAGGAGGAAATTTGGTACAGAGAAGAACGATTGTATTAGTAAACGATGTAGCGGTCACAGAGGAGAATTGATTTTGCGCTATTATTACTTCAAAGTTTTAGGTCCGGCAACGAATGCGCTAACACTACAACTAGGTCGGGCTACCGTACTCTGCTGCATTGATATCACATTGAAACCTTATGAAAAATAAATTCCCCTTAAACTATAACCAAAAAACCCCTTTTCATATCGAAACCATGGTGTTTATATAATTTGCGGCGGTAGTCTGAATTTTAATGACGGTAAGTTTATGGCCGACCAAACTGATATAGCAAAGTGCACTGATGGTCATTCTTTACTGAACAGATGATAGCAAAGCCGCATCTTCCGATCATTTATGTATACAACTACTAGATAGATAACTGAGCAATTTAAAATTTGTCTTGCCGACTGGGATCTTTGGATCTACCAGACGACAATAAGACGGCAGCTGCAGTAATTACGTATGGTGATCCCCTCGTTTTTTTGTACTTGCTCAGTCAGGTACGTAGTTATACTGAATGTATGCTTAATAATCATGTATATTTTTTACCCGGCGATAAAAGGTTTAAGAATCATGAACTGAGCATAAAGAATTAAAAATGATGAGCAAATTAAGAATTGATTTACTTCTTCTTGCTGTTTGACTCAAATGTCACATTTTTTAATGATAGACTTGTCACATCCGCTCGCAAATTGTAGAAAATTCATTGCTATTCGAGGGTAGGCATAGTTGGTACTTTTATTCTAATAATTTTTAAAATATAGGAATTCACACATTGGTAAAATCTTTTAAACTATTTGTAAATAGTGATTTATTCAAAGTTTAATATTTAGTGTTAAAAGCAATCGTTTTCACGGGGAAAAATATTTATTTGAGATAACTACATTTTTAGTTATATATTATCCAAATACTACTACAAATCTCGATTACATTAAATATGTGCAAAAATGGATCTTGATAAAACAGAATTATTTTCTTAACACGTAAATGCAATCTTTTTTTTAAATCTAACGCATCCTTCCTAGTTTGGCAATTCACACAAACTGTGCAGGATGAACTAAAATCACTAATTCCTCTAAAATAAAGAACGGTGAAAGAATTGTCAGATAAGTTTTTTCAATAAACCGAAATCAATCGAACATAATGTGAACACCTACCAACCACTCAGTAGCTATTCTCTTGTTATAACTACAAAGATACTGACGGTATCTAATGACCTCACTTCCATATTAAACTCCCGGGACTATGAAAGGGCTCTGTTCACACAGAAGATAAACTTAAACCAATTGCAGTCCTTCCAGGAACCAGGCTTCTGAATCGTCCTATGCCGGCCCGAACCGAGGGGCAACTATTTATGCTCGGCGCAATCTAGCCAAATTTTTCCCCCCAGAAGTTTTAAGAATGGTCTACTATGGCCTAAACCATCTTCATTTTGCGTATGGAATAAGACTTTGAGGAAGTTGTGCAAAAAACAAAATGGAGCGCGTCTTTAGACTTCAAAAAAAAGCTGTCAGAATCATTGAAAATTTGAATTACAGCGAGTCGTTGTAGGGAATATTTCAGAGAGTTGAGATTGCTGGCTTTGCCCTGTCTCTATATTTTTGAGGTGATCATGTACTGCAGATCAAGGTGCATCTTGATTCGTGGCAGGAACGGTCATCAATATGACACTAGAGGCAGGGATAACTTTCGAACTCATCAACGCAGATTGACATCTACCGCAAGAAGTTGGTGTCAGATTAATCAACAGGCTCTCTGAAGAAATCAAAATTTCCAATAATCAATATAGATTTAAAACGCGTCTCAATCTCCTTTTGGTGTCCAAGGCTTTCTGCTCTGTTGATAAATTCATGATAAGCCACTGGGATATTTGAGAGTGCTGGATCTGAGGTCAATGCGATTGTGTCTTGAATGATTGTGTGAATTGTGAATATGAGGTTGCGTTAATGTGTAGATAAAATCGTGTAAATTTACTTTAACTATTGGCTATTGCGATACGATGTAAAAAATTGTTAAAATAATGCAATAAAAAGATTATTATTATTATTTTTATTAACGTTTACAGGTGTGACAAAACGATTTTGTGAATTTTTGTGCTCTTAATTGTCTCAGCGATTCATCATAAACTCGTCAACAGAGTAAAATGCCTCTGGCACCAAAATAGTTTTGAACTGATCTTTAAATTTAGTTGTTTAATACCTTCAGGGAGACTGTTATTAGTCCGACACCAACTTTAGAAGGCAAATTTCTGAAAGCATTTCTTCTGTGTTATCAAGTTACCTCTACTGCCATGATGGTTGAAACCCCCCTTTCCAACAAAGCGCACTTTGATCTGGAGTAAAGGATCACATTGAGAATAGAAACAGGACAGAGTCAGTAACCCAAATTCCCTAAAAGCATCTCTCTGCATGACTCTCTGGCTCTCAAACCAAAAATCATTCTCACAGTTCTTTTTTGGAGAATGAAGACCCGTTCCAACTTGTGTTTTGTACAGCTACCCAGAGTTTAATTCCATACCATAGATGAGGATAGATTATGCAAAAATATGCCGTTTTCAAGACTCCGATGGAGCAAATACTGTGCCAAGTTGCGAAGAGCAAAAATTTCTGATGCAATTTCTGCACAAGCGTGGTCGATGTGATTATCCCAAGTCAAACCCCGATCTAGCTACATATAGGCCTAAAGGAATTTCGTGGTTTGAGTTTTAATTTTTTACATGTTTTATACTGTAAAGTTCCATTAAATCTAGAATACAGTAAATTTTTTTGTTGATAGTGCTAATATTGACAGTGTCCTGCACTGGGCGCCAAAGGAAAAATTTAACTTTTCCTGTAAAGTGACGAGATGTATAATATTTATTGAGAAATTTGTTTAAGGAAAACTGGTAATAATGATTTATTAAAATGTCCTTAATAAAAAAGCAGCAAAGTATGGTATTGTTTTTGATGGGGAAGGATGGGATTGAAGTTAAAACCTTTGATAAATGTTTTATAAGAATTAAATATAGAGTAATATGAAATATTATTATATTGTTTACCGAGACTCGGCCGGCAAAGCAGATTCGGGACGACTCAGACGAATTTCCAGAGGTTCATATCGGTTTGCTTCCGGAGTGAAAAACTCGTAGAATCATCTATTAAAGTCTATAGTTTTATATTTAAATACATCCATGACCTTTTTTATTGATACAAAAAGCCAATGTAGTTCCTAAATCTGGCAATAATACTAAATATGATTGTATAAACCTCCCACATTTTTAATTTACCGTTCTATAAATCTCCCCGAGATACAAACGGAAAGACACACATTTCTGCTTTAGATTTAGTGATAGATTTTATTTAATGTAACATTGTTTATGTACAATTCAAAAATTTAGTTCAAACAAATTTAATACCTTAGAAATTTATTAAATTAATGAATAGTGTTGGTGCTATTGGTTCAAAAATTAGTGAAGCCTGTAACTCGAGGGGCTGAAAAAAAAACTTAATTTATGATTCTCTGTCTGTCTTTCCGAACGACATTCCGATAACTAAATGTGCTATTGACTTGAAATTGTGCATGAAGCTTCATATCTATTTGAGGATCACCGAGTTTCATGATGGTATGTGTACTCTATAGAGTTTGGTTAGGCACTAGCCAGAGAGTGGTAATAACACTAATATCTTTGTTTCGTATTGCGCACAAAACTTGTATACAAAATTGTACACTATAGATTAATAATACCTCATTTTTTCTATTGAGTAATTTTGTGCAGGATATTCATAAAATAAATAATAACTAAAGAAGAAGTTATCAACATACACAAAGTAAATATTGGTTTCGTGAATGCTTAGCTGTTAGCTGTGATATTTTTAGGAAAGGGGTAAATTTATTTAATTAACAATAAATTCAACGTTTTCAAAAATAATATTTTGGCCTGACAAATTGCCCCCATGTGCATACTAGTATGTCTAAATTTACTTTAAATCATCTACACACTACAATGATTTTTTTATGTATCAAAGGAATTTTATATTGTGGAAAATTAGCATTTATTTGTAAAACTCTTTATTTTGCTCGAAAGGTTTTAACAAATACCACACAGTTATAAAACATTTTATAATACTCTTTTTAATAATATGCACTGTTAAGATATTATAATTGCGTTATCGACTTAAATTCAAGAGTATTGTCTTATTTAGCTGTTCTCTCTGGAGCGGTTCCCTGACATTTATAACTCCAGGCTATCGCTTTCTAGATAATAAACGTGCCACTCAGAACACTCAACCATTGAAACCGTTGGCCTAACATAATATCAACTTACATGATGTTCCATTCCAATTGGCTAATTAGATAGCAATATAATCAAAAATCTGTCATAAAGCAATCATTTTCCAAACTCCTGCCTATCATGAAAATTTACATTGGACTAAAATCCTAGTTACAGTTAAAATATAGAAATGCGTAGATATTAAACTACTTCATCATTCAGCTAACGCACTTTTTCCTGTCTACAGTGTCATTTACATCGTAAAAAAATTCAATACTCATGCGATAATTTTATGTAACGCTGTTCTAATGTATTGATTGACTTTACCTACCACGTCATTCATGAGAGGGCGCAATGAAAGCTGATTGAAAAGAGGAAGGAAATTACTTTGCTTGCTCTCAATCTGAAGTATAGGTTAGGTTGCATCTTGAACCTAATGCATAGATGACCACTGCGGTGCTGGCTCGGTATATTCATCACTGCATGACAGATCAGGTTCTATACTTCGGTGCTCAGTGCACAGTTTTCAGCTCTGCGATCAGAGCAAACAGTGCATTCAGTGCAGGTGCAGGACACCGAGGAAACTCGCTTCCAGTCTTCTGTCAAGAACGGGGCGAGTGGGCGAGAGAGAGCGAGCAGTCGAATGACAAAGAATGAACATCCGCCCCGCTGACCAATATAGTACTCTTACTACCACTACGACGCGACAATAGTACTCTTGTCCTGCGTGCCGTGACCGTGGTCACCACCTCCTGCACTTGGTCAGGGATTCATTCATGAGTTTTTCTAAAACACTTCAATAACTAACGCTCGCGCCCACTTAACTCTGTGTTGGCAGCCGATCTTTAAGGTTCACTTTTTGATTATTCCTAATGACTGCAATTTTGGGTATTAAAAAAATTATTTAGATTCATCTCATAACCAGAACTAAAAACTGTTAATGATAAAGATATGAATTTTTTAAAGTAGGTGCAAGTAGTCTGGCTGAAGAAAATGTCAGGAATTTATTTATAAAACATTTTTTAACTATTTATACAGGGTGAGGCAGACCACCCGTACAGTACGTATAGCGGCCAGACCAAACGAGGTAGATTATTCGTAACAACTTAAACCCCCCTATTTCCACCCCAAAGAATTTGGAGAAAATTATTTTTAAATCTCTAAAGTCCCCAAAAGGGTAGTTTTTGGGGGGTAGGGGTGGTTTTTGGAAAATTTTCAAATGTAAAGGTACGTTGAGTTATATTGATAATTTACCATGATGCTGCTGTAACATTGTAGAATTGTTTTCAAAACCAGTTTGAAGTGTTTATCTTTTTTAATAATGACAGGATACTCCTTCCTCCCATGGCACTCACATCAATGATTAAATAACAACAGGTTTTCTCCTACACATTTTGTGTAATTTAAGTGTAAAACTTTTTATATTTCAAAATGTACTAATTTAATAACTGGGTAATTTTCCTGTTTCATGAGAGAACTCAGCACTTATCGTAAGACATCGTAGTTTACAGTGTTCCAATACCTTTTTTAAATTTTAAAAGACTTTTAAAACTTGGGTACAGTATTTATTTCAATCATAAACATAAGAGACCAGTTTACTGTTGGAACTTTTTTTTACTTGCACATTGCACTGACTTTAATAATAAATACATTGAGTAAAATTATGAAAAAATCTATTTTTGTACTACAGTTTTGAAACCATTCGAGATAGAGACAAACTTTAAATGTAGAAAATGTTTATTTTTTAAAGACCTTTCTAACGATGTACAACACAACCTAGGTTACTATTTGAGTTTTTTTAGATTGGGGCTGTTAAGTATTTCAAAATTCTATGTATTTTTAAAATGTGTAAATTTTGGGGTAGGGTGGCATTTGATGATATTTTTCGATAAGCCGTCTCATCATTAGTTTTAAATAAAAATATCGTCTCTCTACATTTGTGCAGGTAGTTGCAATAAATTTACCCACAAACCCCTGATTTTTTAACGTTTTGATGTACCCTGTACATAAGCGGCAAGATAGGTTCAAAATTTTTGCATCAAAATAATCAGTGAAGAAATACCTTTAAAATGAGGTATAACTCAACATACCTTTACATTTGAAAACTTTCCAAAAAACCACCCCTACCCCCCAAAAACTACCCTTTTGGGGATTTTTAGAGATTTCAAAATAATTTCTCCAAATTCTTTGGGGTGGAAATAGGGGGGTTTAAGTTGTTACGAATAATCTACCTCGTTTGGTTTGGCCGCTATACGTACTGTACGGGTGGTCTGCCTCACCCTGTATATTTTGTAAAAACATTTTTAAAGCTATATTTAATCTTAACAAATTTAATTTTCTCAAATCATTAAAATTAAGAAATTTCACGTCCTGAAGTTACTATTTATCTACGTACAGTACAAAATTCACTTTTTTATCATCGGCATCGGCCGTTTAATGTGGACTTCATCACAAACATTTTCTCATTTACACATATATTAATCGTAAAAATCCTGTAATATTGCTGTATTCCTATATTATTAACTTATTCCCTTACGACTTATATTGAGGTAATATGTGAAAAGCTCGTATCTATGATTTGACGTAACTCATTATTTATTGAGGAAATACTTCCTCCCGTGTTTAGTAACTTTAAATTAGTATATAGTGGTTTCTTGCAATAAGACGGAAACATGTATATGTTATTTGGAGAAAGGAATTCAAGTATGATCGTTGGATAACATGCAGTTAATTTATAAACGAAATGGGTTCAGTGAAAGGTTAACATCAAAAGTTACAGTATGTATTTAACATTTAATGGTAAATAAGAAACAGTATTGTGCATTGGGGTCCCGTAGCGTTTAAATGTTGACAGAGTTTAAATCCAATCAAATAGGTCTCAGTTCCTTATAGGACATATTTCGTTAGGGATCATAAGTACTATCAGACACAGAACGTTGTGACACACTTTTAAGAACGCCTTGCTTTAAGATTTATGCACCAGAATTAGTGCAAACAAATATTTTAAACTCTAGGACGGAATCAGTACTTTAACGCGATTCACTGAGTGTTTATCCATCGTATATACATAACAGAGATTAGGAGCATTTGATAGCGATGCTTCCTTTCCTGGGAAGGAGCGGTGGATTTCCCGTATGATATTTTTCTTATATGGAGTAATCTTCATTCGTTCATAACTGTTACAATATTTACTATATGTGCTCTATATAGGTTTATTTGGAAAATCTGCCATTTATTCTTGGATTGGTATCCGCAAAGCAATGTTAAGCGACCATCTATCTTATCGCTGATTGCCAGGTTCACATCTTAAGGAAATTCTTTAAAGCTGAAACGATTTTATTATTTTCATTTCTCATTTTAAATACGTTAAAATTTTTTTTAATTTTTGTTAACATCATGTTATTAACCTTACTTATTAAGTAAAAATAACACAAATAGGACAATATTCGTATTGTTTTGCTAACATTAACCATAACAAAAAATATATTACTTTGTAAGTGTTATTGTTTTTCAGGAAAATTTTGATTTAATTGAAACAACTATATACGGAAAACTAAGGCGTGGCGTTGAAGTTTCAAAATCAAGCAACATTGGAAACCTCTTCTATATTTATCTCATAAGAGTATATTTAGCTGTTATTACTTTGTCGTGTAGTGTTTTAAATCGATAAAAATATCTTGAATTCGTTTTCATGAATGTGAAAGAATTGGGGGGAAGGGCTTATTAGGCTAGACCCCCTAATCAAGTGCAATGCACATATGAGTAAAGCAGCCTTATTCGGCTTAAGCATTAGGTGTGTAAAAAACGTTGATATGTATTAAAAAAAAAAAAATATTTTTAAACCTTTTTTAGGTACTTTCACGCCATTCTCTATTTGGGGCGGTTCCCTAACACAAAGAAATTTATAATGATAATCATAAAATAATCAATGTGCAAAATTCGCACCTATAATATTTTTACCACAGTTGACATTTAAGAGGCTCTTTTAATTAACTAATTTTTGTAACTGTAGAGACGGAAAATGGAATTTTTAGCTATTTTATAGACCAGTAGGGCGTAGCCCGAAGAGATTTCCGAAATACGAATATGCATATATTCATCCAAGGAACCCTAAGAATGTCTACGTAAAATTGCAGTACAATGGGTAGTTAAAGTTAAAGCGTGAAAGCAAAACAAACAAACATAAGCAATTTTCCATTTATAATATTATTAATACCTTCATGTTATATCTAGGCCTAAAAATCATTGATAATAAGGATAATACATTTTACCGTACGTGCTAAAAAAGTGGCTTGTGGGAATATTTTTATTTTATTCATAATAAAATTCTTGAATTATATTTGATTTAAATATAGACATTTTTTAAGATATGTGTAAACTTTAAATAAATAATTATTTATGAAAATATATTTTTGCTTTCCTAAAGTTCTAAATTACGTACAAAAAATAAAATTTTGATATCCATCCGTTTTTTTGGTCCTAATTTATGAACTTGACAAATATTTTCTACATTTCAATGTATGTAGGTCTTAAAAGCCAATAATAATGCTTTATATCTACGAGAGTGGTCTGAAAAGTTTCCGACCTAACAAACATGACATAATTTGTGAAATAAAAAAATCAACATAGTCTCCTTGTCACTCTACACACTTCTATCAGTGATACCATCTCTGTAACCCGTAAAAAATTGTACTCGGAATATTTCTCTGAAAAATAATTGTTCACGAAGGTGATTGCCTCTTCATTTGACGATTACATTGTCCTCTGAGCGCAATTTTGAGAGAAGGAACGAAAAGAATTCGCTTGGGACTGGATCTGGTAAGACGGATGGTTAAGCAGTTAAACCCGTAATTCATGGATTTTTCGCCATCATAACCGCTAAGGGACGAGAAGGTTCGTAGCCTTAGCGAAACATTATATTCTTTTTCTACAAATGTGGGCGTTTCTTTAAAAAATGTCTACCTTTACCTTGTCAAGTAATGGTGGATAGTATGCTCCTGTAATGGTTTTCCTTTTTGAAGCTAATCTATTAAATTCATTCTATTAATATCGCATAAACAGTCGTCATGTCTTTCCTAACCAAAGAAGCAGCATTTTTTCTTTTTTTGACTCTGTTTTCCCTTTTGTAATTTTTTTTCGGGTGTATAATGGTGTAGTCAAGTTTTTATATACAGTAATTAATCAGCGCATTTGGATTATTTTACCTAAACTGCGCCAGAAGAGCGTTGGAAATGTTCATCCTCGAACCTTTATGGTCTAACGTGAGCAAAACGCGACATTAAACGCGCGGACACCTTTCTCATGCCTAAATGTTGATATATTTTTCACTTTAATTCGGTGGTCGTCTAGCACCATTTGGTTAACTCTGTCGATGATTTCATGGGTAGTTGCAGTTTTTTGGACGTCCCGAACGTTCATCGTCTCTCAAGATCTTATGGCTATTTTTAAATGAAGCAGCCCAAAATTTCACTGAGTTGAATGATTGTGCAGAGTTTCCATACACAGAATCCAACTCATTTTTGATTTAATAAGGCGTATTGAATTTCAAACACAAATAGTTAATGGCAGCACGATAATCGTGTCCATATCACAAAACACACTCCCATCAAGTGACTCGACTGTTACATAAAAACGGCACGTCGAAATAGCTAAAACTTTTTTTAGTAACTGTCAACAGACGAAAATCAGTAGCTTTTGTTAACGAACCTTCCATCTTCACGTTCAGAAAGCAAACTTTTCAGACCACCCTCGTAAACTATTAACTAACTCCGATATGTTTTAATACAGAATTAGAATGTGAAAAGATCTATGTTGCTTTTATGTACCATCTTTTAAAGCAGAGTATAACGAAGAGTTGGTTTTACCATCTGTGAATGTAGAGTGTGAACAGACCTTAGCTATATTTTATGGTTTTATATTATGCTATATGGAGATATGCTTGTGTAATATCTCATTGTGTAATACCAAAATATTTCTTCCCAAATTCAGTAACTTTAAATTAGTGCAAATTAGTGCTCAGTGGTTTCTTGCAAAGAAACATTTAATATGTAATTTGAGGAAGTAAATTCTTGTATGATTGTTAAATAAAATACAACCATAACCAATATAGGCTAAAGTAGTGAAAGACTAACATCACATGTTACATTCGATATTTTACAAATTAAAGGGCCAATAAAAAGGGGTAACATAAGAAACAGTATTGCGCATTGGCCCTCTGTATTCTTAAAATTGTTAAAGGTGCCCACTTATATTTATAAAACATTTAGGAAAAAGGAATAAATTTTAAAACTTTACAATTTGCAGTACCTGAGAACTAATAATATTTTACAAGATGAGCTCAAGATTTTGTCCACAATAAATTGACATGTTAAGACATTATTTGTATAAACTTGGTATAATGTTTATTTTTTAGCTTTTAGTGAATTCAACTCCCTTCAATATCACATAGTTATAATTAAATTTTTCATGGCAGATTTATTATAAAATGTAACAACTTTTATTTTTCATTTCATTCCGTATTTATAATTTTAGGATAAAAATATTTTGCTGGTTATCTTATAGTATAAATGGGTAGATGTAATTCAGCAGTTAGTATGGAATTAGTAGGCCTATACGTGTATACATTCCTGGTCCCTGATCATATTCGAAAATTAGTTTAATTAAAAAACAATTCTTAGATTTAAGTTCATCATTGATGATTGGTGTATTATTTTTAAAATGATATTAATGTAGAATTTTTACATTCTTTTAGTGTGTTAGGGTGATATATGTGATGTAGATGTTAAAAATTTTTAAATAAAAAATACTTTGAAGAGTGCTTTAAAGTTTATAATGTTCTGGCAAAATAAAGCTGTTATTTTATCTATTTCAATGCAATCCTTTCGCTGATTTGCTGGCCACACAACTACCCAGCAATAATTGAGACGCTTGAGGCATAATATTCTCCGTGTGTAAACCAGCCACTGTCAATTAACTTTTATGTTAAATTCACTACAGAAACACGACCCATTAACAAATTAAAAAACAGTATTATGACAAAAATGCACAGCATAGATAAATATTACTTACATTAAAACATGCGCATTACCATATCTATTTATAATTGTAAATATAGAAATAGTTTAAACTGAAAATATTTTTAATGCGTATGATTTAGAAAATGTCATTCTATTGAAATATATGTTTAATATTTTGAAATACAATAAATGTCTGTGGGTAATAAGGAGGCCACAGATCAGATGCAACAGCAATTTATGTTTTAATATTAATGATTATCCAAGATATTCTGTTACTTTCACCTAAGGTAATATTATTGATTACCTTAAAATGAAGTAAAATATGTGAAATGAATGCTTTACAACTTGGAGTTTTACAAACGAAAGGCAAGTACAGGTCTTTTCAATATATTACAATCAAAAGGCAGATGCAGGTCCCTTCCCCTCTTTCTCCCACCACCAACCACACGGCCCGTGGATCAACATGTACCGCTTAATTGTACGGTGTATAAAAGGACCAACATTGACCGCTCATTACACGCGGACCAGCATGTGGACAAAAGTTTTTATATATTAAAAAATATTAGCATACATTTATCAAGCAAGTTATAAAACATAAATGTATGCTGAGAACAAATTCATAACACGGTTATATGAAGGTTTAAATAGGGGGCTTGATGGACCTGCATGGGTCGCTGTATAACACAGGACCATCAAGTGCCTTGTTTCCATAAATATATATATATATATATATATATATATATATATATATATATATATATATACACATATAAATAAAATACATATATTATATACAAATAAAATATAATATAATATACTTAATATATAATCAGGCACAATCTGTCCAGCACAAGTTGCCATATGGTAATGTTGGAAAAAGAGAAATTTTAGCTGACAAGCCGCTATCGTGGGAGAGGGGGTTTGAGTGTGACTCTTGCAGCTTTCCAGTTAATCTCAGAAGATTTTCATCAAAGTTAACTGGGTTCTCTCCTTTAATTTGTTTCATGGTTGGAACAAGTTTCTGATTTCCGATATAATGACCAGATTGGGTGATATGAACCTACCTCGTAAGGAGTAGATCCTTTTGAATAGATTTCGAACTTGAGTGGGCAGATGCAATGCATGGAAATCCAGATAGAGAACTCCACTCTCAATTTGTTATGTGATTGTGGAGTGGATTTTCATACAATAGAGCAAACTGAGAATGATTGCTCCTTGCGTTATTTTTGGGGAGATTAAGCTGGTTTTCACAGCGTAGAGGGACCTTAGAAGGATTGGTTTTGTGGTTTGAATTTTATCTGTGTCAGGAAAATTAATTAATTTCTTTGTTAGTTTGCTCTTTTTTATGCAAGTACTTTGTACTGTAGCATGCATGGTGGTGATAAACGTATGGTGCCTAACAAGTAATACACCATACAATATACATATTTCAAATCTCTCATCACAGTCTAAGACCACTTAAAAATAAACTTAATCATAAATATATATTTAAAAACACTAACCTCTACATCTCTGCTTTATTTTTATGGCAAGGGATTTTACAAGCTCCTTGACCTCACTGGGTTCTGCAGGGTATGTCTTATCACTCAATGTCTCTTGAAGAACAGAGTATATCAACTCTCTCGCTGCCTGAGGTTTAAATCTGAAAAATATTATACTTTAATCTTCAAAAATCAGAATGATTACTAGTAAAACATCGATACATGTAGTTAAAATTTGAAACAAATTGCTTATGACATAAAATTTTCAAATATCTTTAAACTTCTAAAATAATTATACTTAATGTGGTTGAGTCTTCATTAACAAACTGTTTTACCTGTTGAGAGTACTGATGATTACAATCATCAACCTACCTTGGGTATAGTTGAGTAAGCAAAATTATCATAAATGGACTCCAGGGAGTATAGAACATTTTTTTAGTTCTATTTATTCAAAATGTATTAGAACATTATAAAAGATCAAAATAATGCATTACTTGCACCTTATAGGCATTAAAACTGTACATTTGTTTTTTTTTTTTAGAATTTTGACAAAGTATGATAATTTTTTAAACACAGGTATATGCAAAGTGCTATTTCACATTTAGTGCACTCATAAGCAGTTTCTTTTTTTAATGCTCACTCCGTGTTGTATTTGAGCATACTTTGTAGTAGCGTTTTTTAGTTTTCTCTAATTTTGAAAATGGAGTAATTTTTAAAAATACATTTTTTATGAAATGTTTTATAATGAACAATAAAACATTAAGATTAAAATTAATTGGTAATAATGTAATACTAGTAATGTTTACAACCAAACAATATTAACTTGATTAATGGATTGAAAATAACTGCCTGAGCAGAGACAACTTACTTATCTTCTAGCGTTGGTTTGACTTGAAAAGTGGATACCAAAGTCAAATCCTGTTGCTGTTCCAAAATTGAGACATCCGGTTCTTCCGGAATACCTTCTTCGTCACCTGTCATTTGGTATTATCTTATCTTTCAATCTTCAGGCTATAAAAAGATAATTAACATTAATTTTATTACTAATTCCATCAGTTAGTTTTCATCATATATCAAAAGTATATGTGTTTTAATCTGTGTTTAAAACACAAGACCATTTAAGGATCATATGCAAAATATAAATAAAGAGTGGTTATATAGTTATTCTTCTTTTAAGTAACCACTAAAACAATGAAAATGAATTTATTTAGGGTTTAAGTACGTAAACAACAATTATTACAGGATTAACATGGTAGCCTAAATTTTTGTTGTCACTTCTTAAAAAATAATTTTAAAGTATGTCTAGTTTGATTTTAACTTTATATACATACAGGGTTGGGCAAAATTGTGGAAACGGCTGTCCCACAAAATCCCTGGAACGGCATTCTCTAAAGATACTAAATTCAGCACACTATAACAACTTAAAAAAATTTGTTTAACATCTTCTCAGATCGCAACCCTGTATTAAAATCTGTTGTTTATAAAACCGTTCAATATTTTGAAGAAACTGGCAGTGTTAATAACCGTCCCATACCTGGAAGGCCAAGATCAGCTTTAAACGAGGATCTTTCATTGGATGTTTAACAATCTGTAGTGGAAGATCCTCATGTTTCAACAACTTCGATCTCTCAAACTGTTGTTATATCTAAAAGATCGGTCCTTAGAGTTTAGCATATTGTTTATCTCTGATGAAACCACTTTATGTTAAACGATAACTTCAACCGGCACAATTGTCGTTATTGGTGTAATATCAATCCTCACCGGATGAGGGAACAACATACACAACATCCAGAAAAGTATGGCTTGAGATTGTAGAAGATCAGTTCTTAGGACCATTTTTCATTAATGGAAATTTTAATGCTGATGTTTATCAAAGGAGGCTTGAAGAACAGATTGTTCCAGCGATTCAACAAGTTTTTGACAATCTCAATCAAGTTTGGTTTCAGCAAGATGGGACACCTCTACATTATGGATTAAATGTCCGTGTTTATTTGAATGAAATATTTCCAAATCGATAGATTGGTAGAAGGGGTGAAATCGAGTGGCCCGCAAGATTCCCTGACTTGTCACCTCTTGATTTTTTCGCTTGGGGTCACATTAAAGAAAATGTCTACAAAACCAAACCTCAGGAATATTGAGGAAATGAGAGAAAAAAATTGTACAAGTGGTTTAAAGTGTTTCCCAGGAATCTATTGCACTCGCTGTTTCACATTTCTACGTAAGGCTAGGACACTGCCAGACAGTCCAAGGAGAGCAGTTTGAGCATCTACTTTAATTATCAGGTAATCCCTAGATGCTTTATTACCTTATCCTTGTTTTGTACTGATACAAATATGATTTGTTTTTTTTATATTCAAATAAGCGTCTTTTTGTTATGAGACAAGAAAGACACCTCTAGTTTTCACCAATTGTCTTCTATTAACAAGACCTTTCTAATGAGGTATCGTGTAATGGGGTGTGCCATATTAAATTTTGGGGTTAAACTCCCTATTTTGGAAAAAGGGACAAAGTCCCAAAGGTCATTAATAAACATATTTCTTTAGTTGTTATAGTATATATATATATATATATATATATATATATTATATATATATAAGGATGTTTACAAAGGGTGTCACGAATTTCTCTGGCTCAAACATTTCAAACAAAAAATTTCATATAAACATTAACATAAGTCAAGAAATGCCTCATTTAGCCGCTAGCCGCCATTTGTATATTTTATAAAAAAATTATTATATCTAAAACAAGTTAAACTAAAGAAACCAAATTTGGCACAAACATTGGAATATAATATAAGAGGAAAATGAAAAATACAATATATAACTTATAACTTTAATATAAACAAAATGGTGTCTGTTGAAACTTCAAAGTCAAATAACAAAAAAAACCAGTATAGTTATAAAAACTTTCCTAAACACCAACTATTTGAACAATTTCATTAAAATTCCAACGGTACTTGTTTCAACAAAATTCATCAATGAATAAGTGAGCATAACATACATTTTGCTTTTTGATAGGCATCACCTGTTTAATATAGGTTATAAAAATTGAACAAGGCACTAACTATTTTGAATGTTTTTAACATATATATATATATATATGAATATCTATAAGTTTTCAAAATGTGTTCTAGGTGCTTGGGTCAGTACATCTTTGACTCTCCTGGACACAATTCTTATTACACTGCGTAGCGATCAAAATAGCTCCCAAGAAGGTTCGCTGTTATTTCTTAATATAATTTTATAGTAATCAATGACACTTTCATATTATTTATTTCCAAGATCTTAATTGTACTATGGCTGTAGAGAGTGTGTGTAAGTCCGATGTCTTATGTTTATATGAACATAAGGGTAGCGTATATATCATCTGTATCAACTGTAAACACTTTTTGGTATTATCCGGAGGCCACTATTTTATTAACAGTTTTTGTTACGATGGACCTACATAAACTAAATTATTATAAAGAACAGACTATTTTATTTAGTGAGAAAATTGCATGTCATTATAACAAGCGGTTCTTGTTTTCTGCCTACTGAAAGGAAGTGATATCAGCAAGATGATAACCACTCTGTCCCTACTTACTATTTGTTATACTGTAGGCTATACCCTTGACTATAAATTCTTCTGAATTCATATTCAATGGTATAACCTTGATCTTCAGAAGGATTCATAATCAGGGGCTGTACATATATACATAGGGACATTTCCGATCGTTACTTACCCAACCTAAGATCACATGCCAGATCGCTCAACATGATCAATCTTTGAAAAAGTTGGACGATCTGCGAAGTGATCTGAAGTAGGGGAAAGTACTGATCGTAAATGACCCTGGCCATTAGTACGGGCTTCCCACAATTATAACGGAAAAAGAAAAACATCCCTCAAGATAGTACTGAAATTCAAGCTCAGATCATGTGAATGCTCGTAAAGGTTATCTTAACTTGCGTACTACTAGTAACATTATGATAACCTAATCTAAACCTGCTTGTATTGTGTAATAACAAGATGTAGATAGGGACATAGTGGCCTACTTCTCGCCAACATTGATTCCTTTCAGAGGCAGAAAACGAGAACCGATTGTCATAATAACATGCAATTTTCTCAATAAATATTTAAAATAAAGTCTGTTCTTTCTAATGATGTAGTTTTGGTAGGCTCTCTGTAACAAAAAACTGTTAAAAAATACAACTTTTTTAGGTAAAACAAAAATAATATTTTACTTTTTAAAAAGTGACCAAAGAATTCAAAATGATATTCAATTTTAAAATACTTAATGAAAATTGTATGTATTGAAAACATAGTAAAACATTTTTTTCTTGGCTTTTAAGATGTTTGTGTGGTGCCGAAAACCCCATCATGTGCATAACCGTAGTCACAGACTTGTGGAAGAAATATTTTAGATTCCAGGATAAATATGGATTTTTATATTTTATCATCAACCGTAGTGACAACTTTTTGACTCAACAACTAGTGCTAATATTCAGACTGCTGAAAGCTTGTGAAGGGTCTTGAAACTAAGTCAAGTGGCATACCAACCCACCTGCTTGCAGTTCCATCTCCGTGAATAGTTGTATAGAAGAGAGGTCTATCTATATGATGTTTTCAACCAATTCTTAAAAACGGTTTATAATTGCTATTCAGAAGAAAACATGTAAATAGTTCTGCAATTTTCTTATTTTTTTCTAAATGTTAGTTATATTGTTATAATTTCATTATTATTTATGAGTGTTTCCTATTTCATTTTCTATTTAGATGTTATCATTTCTTTATAATTTATGAGATTGCCTCTTTGTAAGTATTAAACTAATTATTTTAATTTCAAAATAATTGTTATTATGACTACAGATATTTTGATATCGATTAACAGTCTAGTATTTAATGTACAAATATTACTATGCACCGATGATTATACTAATCCATATAAAAACCCAGGTCCGCTTATATCGTACTCTGCCCAAATATGCTAACCCCCAGAGCCTAGGGTGTCATTTAGGACGATCTAGGCTTAAATACTTTTAATTGCACTTTAGGTAAAACCAAAATTAAAATTAAGGCTATAACTTTTGAACAAGATTTAAATGTCATTTTGTTAAGCACCCCAATTCGTTATACATTTAGATCAAGTTAGCCTAATTATAATTGTTAAACCAGTTTTTTCACACTTTTTATTTATGCAAAGAATATATTATCTAATACTTACTAAAATTAGATTATTTACTTTTCACAATACTGAGGCAAGAAATACCAAAAATTATAAGATCTTTGGATCTAACACAAGATATTATGACAACATTGTATGATATCCAGAATTGTTGAAAAATATTTAAAATTTGGGATATAGCAAATCAGTAAGATTTAATAAAACATAATTGAAGAAATTAACATGAAATATAAACCCTAAATAATTTCAGGTCCAATACAACCACAGTCTGAATTAGAGTTAGTAACTTACATAAATAAATTTACCCAAATATAAGTAAAGTCCCCTTTTCGTAGAAATTCACCGTTATTAATCGATGCACTGATTAAAACGTAACGACATTTTAATAGAGACTTGTAATTTTAAATTTGGCTCATGAGTTTGTTTACCATACAAATACGACGGCCGTCAAACTAAAACCTAAAACATAGTGAACGATAAAAGAACGAGAGGAATGGAATGAATGACTGATTTGTTGATTATATCAACGTTAATAACAGAATTTTCCAAGAGAAGCAGCAATTCTTCAAACACAAAATGTAAATCTTGTTTGACCTATTTGTTATGTAGAATGATAATTAGATAACGGCTCAAGCATAATATTGATTAAACAAGAACGTTACAATTATTACCTTTCATTACATTAATAATGCGCGTCCTAATGTTTTATCGCCGATCAGCCGAAATAATAAGAGGAATGGATTCTATTGTCAATAATTAAAAACAAATTATTTCTATATATTTTATGCAAACCAATTCACACTTTTTGTCACCTTAATATGGGAAGAATGAACGTCCAAACTCGTGAAGAATGACTTTAATCTTCACCTCTTAAACTACAATCCTGAGTGTTAGCATTCGATTATGTTTGGTTTGATTATGCCAGCTCTACCCCTGCTACGGTCCACACTGCTAACAGCGAACGGTGAAATACCAAACGTTTAGAGGGTCTCTAGTGGTTGCCTTTAGCCATCAGTGCGGTGCAAACACACCTTGCGTGCTGCCCTGCTCTGCTATATTGCGGTAATACCAGTACCTATAAGATAACGTAACAAAAATTCTGGATATCAACAGCCCGCACTGATGGCCATGAACGAAAAGGATCCCCGTGATCAGCTTCAACTGTACGGTATTGGTATCAGGTAATATATCAAAGTTCAAAAAATGATTAAAAATTATTGACATTAAGAATTTTAATTTAAAATATAAATATTGAAATAGATTTTTCTTTCCCTATTAGGACGTTTATTCTTCTAATGTTTGAGAAATCATTACTCCTTTATGCAGATAATTAAAGTTAAAAAACGTTTCAGCCGAAAACAAAAACACGTGTGTCTCAGCTGTTTAAAGCATTTATAAAATTCAATTTAAAAACGTTTTCTACAGTCCTTTTTCCTCTTTGCCTCAGCTTCAGCTATGTAGGCTTCGATGTACACAGGTTTATTTTCAAAGTACACACACTGTTTCGTGTCTATACATAATTGGAGCTCCCGGGATTTGAACCCGTGATCTCTCAGTTAGAGAGCCGAGACTATAACCATTAGTCTACGGAGGAGGAATGTTCTACAGTTAGGTTAGAATTTTATAATATAAATATCAACCGTGAGATAAATTGGAAACATTCAATCACCTAGATTATAAGAAAAAAACATTACACCTCCATAACTAACAAAATTAAATAAACAAATTATAAAGTTCCAGATTAGAAACTTCGACCTGTCTAGAGCAGGATGAGCCTGCGTCAAGAAGAATAATACAAAAAAAAACCATAATCCTTTTTATAAATGGGCAGAGTGGATATTGCTAACCGACGGACGTAAGAGTTTTAGATAGATTTTAAGGGAGGGACAGCGGTGATATAAATAAATCTCATGTGAATTAAGTTAAAATCTATTCACTAGGGCGTTAATAGAATACAGAAGAAGTACTGTTTTAATTTATTGCTGATGTAGCCATTCAGTCAATTTATTACCAAATCATATAACCGTTAACCAAGTCCTGACCTTGAGACCGTGCTATGCGTTCATTGGTGTCTCTTAAATCGCATATTGTCTACTCTACGTGTAAGGACTACTCTACTCTATATAAAAAGGAAGAGCTAATCAGCTGAACAACTATAGACCGTAATAGCCATTACACACACATTTGACAAGTTTTGAAAATGCCGTGTTTTCAATTTTCTTTTTCCATGTATGAACAAAACTGGATTTTAATTCTCTCGTAAGTTCGGTTTTGTTAAAAACATAGGAATTGTTGACGCTATGTTCAAAATTTTTAAAAGAACTTTACCAAAACCATTATCAACTTTATCAATGAGTTTATCCGAAGAAGGCTTTCAATATGATCAGTTACGAGTTACTTCTCATGAATATGTTGAACATGCGTATATAGAGGGGCTCAACATTTTGAAAAGACACAATTAAAATTGCATCCAGTAATTTGTTTTAAGCTACAACACTTCTATGCGATCTTGAATTTCAACAATTTCATGGAAGATCTCCGCGCCCCATTTTTTGAGGGTATTTTATAGTGTATCAGCCTCATCCTAAATAGTTTTCTAAATATGCCACTGATACTTTGGGTGTCCGAAGAGTTGTCTCTTATTTTATAGAAAGTCAAGAGGTAGTGAAAGGTGTCTGCCAAGATCGCTATATTTTGAAGTTCATCAATTCTGACGAAAGTGTAGTTACGATCAGTGTGCCATAAGGTTCCCGACTAAGTGAAGAGGGCGCTTCCTTTTCATCCTTTATATAAATAATCTTCCGTCTTAAATTTGAGAATGTGAATTGTACGAGTTTTTGTACGAATATTATACATTAATATATGTTTATTGATGATACTTACCATTGTTTTAGCGTTAGCCAAACACATATTCAACTGTGTAAGAAATATTTTGATTTTGACTAGTGCAGTATCATAAATAAACATATATTGATGCATAATATTCGTACAAAACTCTTACAACTCGTATAGTCCATGATATAGCATAGACAATACCGCTTAGTGCAATAACTGGCAATAAACTTAATAATAATATATAAGAAAGCTCTTTCGTACAGGCAGTAACCTTTTTTAATTAATATATTAATTATTTTTTATTTCATGTGGAATAATATCGTACAACTTTCTAGATAAAAAAATAAGTTTATAGAAAAAGAACGTTTAAAATAGCCAGGAAATAATTATGTTTGTATCTCGTGTTAAATTTATGAGATTTATAAAATAATTAGAGTACTTAAATATAAAAATTACTGCATGGTATATTAATAGTGAATGTAGGGTCAGGACACAATTCGTCCGAAAACGCTGTTTACAGCTATCACGCGACCGCATCCCTCAAACAATTCTCAATCAAGGGCGGCGCCAGGATCTCCTTTCGATGGGGAGGGCACTGTTTTGACCAACCCAAGTGGGATCCAAGAGTCTCTCCCAGAAAAATTTTTTAATTTGACTAGTTATTAATTTTTTACCGAAATTTTGTCAAAAGAGATAATCCAACCTTTAGTAAATATATTTCAGATTAATATATCAATAAATAAACAATTACTATATGAAGTTGTAACCATGTAAAAATGTCAATACATATCTATTTTATTTTATCTGTGCTATTATATGTTTAAATGATAGAGGTGGTTGTAGACCTTCAGATATAGGCTTTTAGCGATATTTAGTCTACTATTAATATAGGTCAGCTGTTTTACATTACTAAATGTTTAACCTCAAAACACTTCCGAAGCCTCGTAGCTCCCAAAGTGATAGCAAATTTTATATAAACATATATTTCTAATATAAAAAAAACACATATACTGGGACTTATTTTACGTATATATCGGTTTTATAATAATTTAGTACAAATAAATATTATGACGAATTTATGTAAAATTATTTGCAGTCATGCCAATTACTTTGCATGCATAGTTTTCCCTATTAGTTTGCCTTCCAACAATTAGGAATAATTTTATTTTTTACTTGAACTATATCAGCTACACCACTAGCATCTGCGAACACTTCATCGCAATCACTCCTCTTATCTCCCAATGTAGAAAGAGTGCTGTGAATTGCACTGGATGTCCTATTGAGGTCTAAATCAGGTAACTGTAGCAATCTGCTAATAGGAAGAGTCACTTGGAATGTATCCACTAAACTCAAAGTTGATATGATAAATTCTTGTGAACACATATAATGGAGTAGTGTTGTAGGTTTGAAGGATGTCTGTGTGTCTTTCCAAGTTGAAATATGGGTAAGAGCTACTAAGATTTCTGTGAAGTACGTTTTGATTTGCAAAACACCATCATGTCTCTCTAACCACCTTGTCTGACAAAGTCCAGATAACTGTTGTTCTAGTATATTCTTGATAACAAAGTTTCAATTTGCAGACACATAAAAAAATGAAGTAACGGATTTCATAATGTGAACTGCGTTTCTGACATTCACTACTGTACTAGATTTTTACGGAGAATTGTTCAGGCCTTGGTTATAACACGGTACCCAATATGAATTAGTTGCTTGACCATTTATTTCTTTACAGCCCCTACAGCTTCACAGGACATTACGCTATAATTTTTTGTCTGTCCCTATGCCGACACATAAATTGAGGTCAAGATTTAGTTTCTTCATCATATTCAAAACGATCGTTCCCAGTGCTTTCCCAGAGAGCTTGCGCTCGTTTAGTGGGTCACCATCAGGTTTAGTCATATATGGGTCCGCATACACATCTACAAACAAAAGTTTTCTCGTATAACTCCATAAAAAATATACCGAACGCTGAAGGATAGTTGTTCAACATTGGAAATAACAGTGTTCTTGTTGAATAAAATTGAATAATATCCTGCTTGATGAATCTTTTTAATGATTGTTTTGATAATATATTGACCACAGCAGTTGATTATCTCATTTTGGGTATTTTTACCAATGTAAATTGCTTTTGCTGAGATAGTTGCCATATGCATTTTCAAATTATAGTGTAGGATGCACACGATCATAACAACGTCATGGACAAAGTGGGTCGATAGACGATACCGTCCGTTGTGCTCTTTACTCAGTAGTCAGTAGCGTCTTAGAGAATATATAAACACGCCTGCATAGAGAAGACATTATTTTAACAGCCTGAATTAAAACTACTGTTTCAGCTCTATATGATTAAGTTCGTCTCGAAGAACCTAGGTGTCGTTAGTGTCGGACAATAAGTATTCTAGCGACGGTTTGCAAGTAGCTTTGGATCAATCCCTCTAAAGTCTTCTAGACAATTTGTGTCATATAGACAGCACTTGACACAAATATTACTGTTAGTAGTTATTTTTATACACATTACCGAGGCTAGCGCGCCCTAGATGTTAGCTGTTGTATTTTCATATGCACATGATATAACTCGTGGCAAATAGGTTAGCCGAAATACGCACCACGGACACACACAAAGGGACACATGGTGTCAGGGCCATTTCATGTCTATATGGCGAGAATTGCGCCATCCTTGAGTTTGTTGCCACAAGCCGGTTCTTCTTGTCCATATTTTCGTTTTACACAAGCACACTGTTTTTTTAGCAATACATGGCACTTTCAACCAAGGAAGGCATAGCGAGAGCGAGAGAGAGAATTAGATACATTTATTCATGTGCTTTAGATCAAACAATAGTATTTCTTTCCTATTAAATGTTGATGTTGCTGAATATCGCAACAAGGTAGATATGGTAAAATCTTAACGAAAATTTGAATGTTTTCTTCTCTTATTAAAAAGTTACAAAAACATTGTCATCTGGGATTTTTATGTCGAGTACAAAAATACTCTTTTATACAACATTATGCATTTATATGCCCTCTTACACGCTGTTGTAATCCAGATGCTGAGGTCAGACACGTGCTGTGCTGTGCTCATGCACAGAGTAGCAATATATAAGGAGGCCCGGCAAAATTAAAAATTAGATTTTTCATATTATTTGCAAAGTATAAGAGTAGTTATGTCTTTCTTATATTTCTCATGAGTCCTACGATTATAAGGAAGTCTGAATGGGTGCAACGCACTGTAACATACACATATTTGTATGTGATATTATTATAGAGGGATTCCGAAGTCCAATACTCTCAGATCAAAAAGTTTAGACATATAAAGCAACAATAACTTCTACTTTTATTTTTATAACAACAGATAAAGTTAACAGTTTTTTGGCGCTTTTAAGCCAAACTGAACGTTTACTCAGAAGCCTGTGATCCGATTAAGACCAATTTTTTTTTATAATTATGATTTTAAATTCGAGATAAAAAATATATTAGCTTTAAGGCTGAAATGAATGGTGACATCACTACTTATAATATTATAATAAGTGTAAGAAACTTTTTCAATGTTTATACAAAGTGTATTTGTCCAAGACACCAGTCCAAGACAGTAGAATTCTTATCGCTAAGTTTATTTCACTGTCCAAGGCTGATTTAGCACTAACAAATAGCCCCAAGTCATCTGCAAAGAGATAAGTATATTTACACAGCTGTTATTTAGATTTCCTGGGAAGTAATTTATATAAAGAATAAATAATGTTGGCCCCAGTATTGAGCCTTGCGGCACTCCAAAGTTTAGTTACAGAATATGAGCCGTGACCTATTTGTCAGATAAGAGTTCAAAAGATCTAAAGCTAATTGATTAATTAAAACCATAAAATTTCAGTTTATTGACTAGAATACTATGTTCAACAGTATCAAAAGCCTTTGAAAGGTCGTAACTTCTAAAGTTAACAAAATCTTTTTTGTTCAAGGCCATCAAAACAAGCACCTACAAGAGCCTGTACCGCTTTTATGGTACTGCAATTAGAACGGAAACCAAACTGAGTCACTAAACAACTTATTTGACTCTAAATAATCTTCAGTTTGTTTATGTGTACCAACCGTTCAAAGACCTTCGACACTGCCGGAATAATAGAAATAGGTCTATAGAAGCAATGCTTGCTCATAGGACCTTTCTTATGAACAGGAATAACCTTACTAATCTTAAATATATCAGGAAAAGTTCCACTATTAATACATTCATTATACAAGTAAATCAAGACCTCACAAATATGTTCGGCAGCAGCTTTTAATACATTTGTGGATTGATACCAAAATCATCAAAACATGTGCTATTGCTTAGACTAAGAATAGCTCCATAGGTTTCCTTCATCTTAATTTCCTTAAAATTAAAGTTAAAATTTATAGTCCCTGAGTTACAGGACTTCTCAAGATAATACAAATAATCATAGGTACTATTACCAATGTTTCTTCCACAGAAGAGACAAAAAATCATTAAAAGTGTCAGGTTGAAGGAAATAAGACTTAGGAACTGGCCTGCTGTTGACTTTGGCTGACTTTTTTACTATGCCCCAAGCAGCTTTGCTTTTATTTTGGGATCTGTCTATTATATTATTGTTATGACTAAGTTTAGCTCTATTAATCTCACTCTTGTAAACTGCTTTGAGACTTCTATATTTTGCCTTCACATCCTTATTATCATTGGTATTTTGAGTAATAAAATGTAACCTATCCAGCTCAGACTTAATTTTAACAAGACCATCATGATACCATTTAGTACATGAACTTTTAGCTTTTAATTTCAATTTTTTTAATTAGAGCATCACAATTTAAGGCTCATAAAAGAAGGTCAAGAAACATTTTAAACTTGATATTGATACTTAAATTTAGCCTATATACATCTAACCAGTTAATTTGGCTAAGATAATGCACAAAAGGATACCCCAGACAAGCTCAAAGATCTAGTTAAGTGTTTTAAGATGAGACCACTTCCCGTAGATCCATCAGTCTCGATATCTGCAACAAAGAAGATGTTGTGACCAGAATCGGGATTATGGAGCACTGACGATTGTCCTCTATCAGGACGTGAGAAAGTTAGTAGGTTGTCAATGCAGCTACCCACAGTTCAACAAGAGTTGGTATTTGGCCGCGTGATATCCGACACAGTCACATTCAATCCAAAACTGTCAATTAAGTTTAATAGTTCATGGGTCTCTTCATTGTCTGCCATAAAGTTTATATTGAAGTCCCCAACTACAATAATGTTCATTTTGATGTCATATAAAAAAGCAAAAAACATCATGCTAATTTTCATAAAAAGAGGCTAGACTACCTGCAGAAGATCTATAAATCGCAACAACAACCGTCTTAACACTGGTAGCACAACAGCTGCCAACTCACAAGTCATCTCCTCCGAGTAGCCAAGAACTTGGTCCAAAATGGAGAACTCAATACCTTGCTTGACACAAATAAGCACTCCACCGTGCAAGTGATGTTCCCTTTCAAAATAGCTTGCAACACTATACTCTGGAATTACCAAATGCTGGACTTCAGAGGAAGCTAGCCAATTCTCCGCAATGCACAAGACATCAGAATTAAGTTGGTTGTTCAATAGTTCAATGCTACTAAGTTTATTCGTTAAACTACAAACATTCCAAAAAGTCCATTTAAAATTAAAATTACACCCAATTATTGTATCTGCATCACAGGAGGTAACTTTCAGGTTAGGCCTATGAACACAAAGTTCAGTTACTATTAAATTGTTAGCTACTAGACTTTTGCTCCAGAACATCACCTAAAAGTGAAAGATCTATTTCCCTCTATTTGTCCCTTGACTGGGATCCAAAAAAGAAGGTACTGAATCACTTTTATGTGGGTACATAAATCGACTCAAATAGGTTCCCATTTGCCAAAAGTCCGGGTCATAAACCTTGTCCCAAAGAGAGGAACCCCGATTTGAAAGGGAACTGCGGCCAGGGTACCTGGTTTTTAATTTTGTTATGACAAAATTACCACCATCAGAACTGTCTTTCAGGTATTGCCTTAGATCTTCACACTCCATATCTTCATAAAATCTTGAAACGAAAACGTCTGTTTTTTTCAACAATTTTTAATTTCTTACTGTTAACAGTAGCACTACCAGTGTAAAACAGACATATTTTACCTATCCTGGGGCCTACTCTGACCCGACATTTTGTAATTAACCTCAACAAACAGGTTATTTGCATTCTCCTTTCTTGTTTCAGAAGACTCGGGCTCCCTTGCATCATAATCAGACGGTTCCTCACCACCACGGACCGTCGAAACCGAACTCAAAGCTAAAGAATTAATCGATCCTGGGGCATAGAGTTATTTCCATGTAGCTCAGCCTGCCCTTTTCCAGATTCACAGCCAGTGCCAACCACTGCCGACTTGATAAACTTGTGTTTTACATTTTCAGAAGTTATTTTCTTTCTTACCGAAGCAGGTGGTAGCAATGCATTTTATTGTGTGACTTTCCTAGCAGACAAGAAATCAGGTTTTCACTTTTCAGTTCGACTTCGGCATCGCTGTGAAACAGACGTAACTACGGCACTGTTGTTTAAGTGGTTGTCCGCAAGTAGATTCCTGTGTGTTCTGTGTTGTAATCCTATATCATCCAACCTTGGAGATTGGGTAACTATAACATGTAATTTAACCTATAATTTTCCTTTTCCTCATATTTGTTTATTTAATTTCCTTCATTCTATTTTACTGTTCTTTGTTGGTATAACCAATTTAAATTTTAAGTAATATTCCTTTCGGCTGGTCCTGACATGTCGTCAGGTCTGGCCGGCAACGTGATGGACGATGAAACCTCTAAGGCAATAGAGTCTATTTTAACTAATGAAAATTCCACAATAAAACGAAAACATGAAAACGATGACATTTCTGACTTAGAACATAATCAAAAAAGTGAAATTGCTCCCCCTAAACCAAAAAAAAAAACCTTTCACAATCAGATACTATAAACCTGAAAATAAAGGCCCCTTTGAGATTATTGTTCAGGACAAAAATAAAACTAAACTCAATGCTTTTCATATAGGAAAGATTATAAAGCTACACCACACAGACATTGAGTATGTTAAACCATCCGGCCGCAATGTAACAATTTTTTGCAAAAATGCGCAAACAGCAAACAATATTGTCGATTCCCGTCATTTATCCCAATACAATGTTTTTGTACCCTCAATTAGAATACACTCCAATGGTGTAGTGAATATAGACCCTAGTATCAGTGAGGATGAAATAATTAAAGAAACTGAATCAGACTGTACCATTATTGAGGCCAGACGTATTAAGCGTAGAATCAATAGCGAACTTTGTGACACACATTATGTCAAGTTAACTTTTGATTCCGATACTCTCCCTAATTACATTCATTTAAACTATGTCAGGGTTCAAGTAACCCCCTATATAATCCCTGTGAAACAGTGCTACCGCTGCTTTGCATACGGGCACGTGGCAAATTCCCCATGCAAAAACGAGAGAATTTGCAGAGACTGTGGCGATAAATTTCATTCTTCACCATTCCAACTCCCTCTTAAATGTATTCACTGTCTAGGCCCCCACAGCAGCAACTCTAAATACTGCCCTGAATTCATCAGACAAAAACAGATCAAAGAAAGGATGAGCCTAAGAAAAGAAGACTACTTTACATCTAGTCAATTCTACCCTGTCACTTATAAGAATATTAGGGGACCCAAAAGACCTCAAACTTTTGCCGAGGCAACCAAGTCCCTTGACTCTTCAGACACTAATCATTATCCGAATCTTCCACAAATATCTCCAAGTAATAGCCTAATTTCCATCTCTAATAGATACTCATCCCTTAGCACTGTACTAGATACGCCCACCACTTCCGGGTTACCTTCAAACACAGTTTATCGAAAACCTACCTCAAACACAAACCACACCTCAAACAAAACTTTCACTACTAACTATAAACCTAACTCAACCAAACCTATATATGCTAACCCTAAACCTAAACCTAACCTAACAGAAACAAAGACAGTTGACAGAGAACACTTACAGGCTCTTTTGAACACTAAAATTACAGAAATAAGGTTAAAACTTCTAATATTACAACAAAAAAACAAATAGATGAGCTACTAGCAACATTTATAATTTCAAACACTGACACTAAAAACTCTGCTAATACTACTCCAAAAAAAACTTATTCAAGTACTAATAAAAATAATAGCACTCTCCCCCCCTGATAAAGTATGACAACAGAAAAGCTAAACATACTCCAATGGAATTGCAGGTCACTTAAACCCAAGTGGCCTGAGATCACTCAATTTTTGACTAAAAATCAATTTCATATTGGAGCATTTCAAGAAACATGGTTAACTGATAATGAAAAACTATCTGATAGCAATTACAACATAATTAGTGTAAATAGGCTCGATGGATATGGCGGCGGTACTGCCTTCCTTATACATAAATCTATATCATTTGAAAAAATGTCCGAATACAATGATAATAAAGTTCAACTTCTGGAAATTAAAATAAAACTATATAATAAATGTATCCATATATACAACATCTATTGTGCTGATAGTAAAATTGACCCCACCTTTTGGAGTAACAAACTATTTATAAATGGCAATAAATATTCATTAATATGCGGTGGTGACATGAATGCCCACCACCCCTATTGGTTCTGCTTTAAGGCAAACCCCCGAGGTAAGGACATTTTCCGGGAATACTCTCAATCCCGCTATATTATGATTAATAAAAATGCATTTACCACCATCCCCAATTTGTATAATAGACAATCTACTATTGATTTAACTTTTGCTACCCCAAACCTACATGCTCATATCACAAACTGGAATGTCTTAAATGATCCGATGGGAAGCAATCACTTCCCTATCTCTATGCAAATTGAATTCTATAGTAGGCCTACAAATGAAACACCTGTAAACAACTGTATAAGAAAAAAATTTTAAATTAGCTAATTGGGATCTTTATACAAGAACTATACAAAACCAAATACAATTAATTGAAAACTTACCTTCTGAAATACAGTTTAATAAGCTGCTTGAATTAATACATTTTGCCACGGAAAAGGCCATTCCAAATATTAAAGCTCCGATAAATAAGCCAAATTTTTATACAAAAACATTGGTGGACGGAGAAATGTTCACAATTTGTTGCACAAAGGAGATTGGCCTTTAAAAATTTTAGAATTAATATGACCCCAACAACATATCATATTTATCAAGTAACTCAATTAAAAACAAAAGATGTAATTAATGCAGCAAAGAAAGTAGGTTGGGAAAACTTGTGCCAAAAAATAGGCAATAAACCCTCATCAAAATATGCTTGGAATATTGTTAAAAAACTAAAAAAATCCACATGATATGAAATCAAAATCTGAAATGATAGATAATTTTGAACTTGGACAAAAATTTATGCAACACATTTTGCCACAATATGTACCACACAAAACTGAAATTCAACCCCCATTATTTTCTGAAAAATCACATATACTTGAAACTAATTTTAACATCAAAGAATTATACAAGGCCCTTAAATCTAAGACAAAAGACACCTCACCTGGAGCAGATGGTATTACCTACTCCCTGATTAAAAAACTACCACCTGAGGCACTAGATATATTACTAAACTTATATAATAATATTTGGAATGGTATAATGGATTTCCCTGACAGCTGGAAAAAATTCAAGGTTGTTGCACTCCTTAAACCTGGTAAAGATAAGGATAATGAAACATCGTATCGACCAATTTCCTTAATACCATGTTTTATTAAAATCATGAACACAATGATCAAAAATAGGCTTGTATGGCTTGTAGACTATTTAAAGATAATCCCTGATGCACAACACGCTTTTAGAAAACACCTCGGATGTGCTGATTATTTGGTGCAATTAATTTCAAATATACAAACTGCTTTTACACACAACGAATCCACTATTTTGGCGGCTTTAGATATTTCCTGTGCGTATGACAATGTACATTTGCCTACTTTATGGACAAAAATGTTCATTAAAGGTATACCTAGGAAATTTATTGTGCACTGTCACAAATGGCTGGTTGATAGGCAGCTGACAATCACCTTCCCCGACTATCAGATTACAAGGACCACTTGTCGAGGGATCCCGCAAGGTAGTGTCCTGAGTCCTTTATTATTTGAGATATATATATCAGACATAAATAAATGTCTACCTACTCAGGTAAAATCATTACAGTATGCTGACGATGTCACCTTATATTCATCTGGTAAAAGTTATGACAACGTACAATATAATATACAATTTGCATTAGACAATATGAATAAAGTATTAGAGGATTTAAATCTAAGCCTAAATCCTAATAAGAGTGTCATAACCATTTTTACTAGGAAAAGGTCAATTACAAACCTCAATACACAATTTTATATTGATGGTCAAACAATAAGAGTTGAAGATAAATTAAAACTCCTAGGTATTACTATAGATAATAAATTAAAATTTAAACCATACTTAGAACAACTTATATTGCAATGTCAGAAGGACTTAAATATTTTAAAAATGGTATCATGTGGCAGAAACGGTGCCAACCCCGATTTTGTGCTGAGTATATACAAAAGTCTAATTAGATCCAAGATTGATTAATGCTCTTTTATTTATGGTCATGCTCCTAACTATATACTTGACAGACTTGAAAAAGTACAAAACCAAGCACTCCGATTAGCGATTGGGGCCTTTAAAACTACCCCTATCATTGGCATGCAATTTGAATGTGCTATACCTACACTATCCCTGAGAAGATTATCTCTTACTGAGCGACTAATTTATAAAATAATAACAGATACAACTCACCCAGCCTATCACAGTGTCATGTATCTATACATGCTAACTAATAATAACCCTTTCTGGAACAAAAAGAAAACTCCTGTATATATACAAGCATTAAGCCTAGTACAAACAATTAACCCCATAGAAAACAACTTAAAATTATTTGCTGTACCCCACGATTTAACCAAACCTATTGAAATTACTGACGTAAATGTAAGCTGCAATACACTAATTAATGGTAGATTGCTTGACAAAAAGTCAGCAATCAAATATTGCAACAAGAATGGTATAATATGGTAAACATAACCTATAAGGATAATATTATGATCTACACTGACGGATCAAAAATTGACTCGGGCTCTGGCGCAGCCTTCTATATTCCGTGCTATGACGAAAGACATATTTTCAAACTCAACCATATCGTTTCGAGCTATACAGCCGAAATGTATGCAATACTGAAAGCCGTTGAGTATACTAGAAAGATCACAAATAGTGAAATAGTTATCTGCTCTGACTGTAAATCTGTCATCGAAGCAGTTGATCAGGCATTATTGGGGAATAATAACAGTAAGGACCTGACTTTGAACATAATAGCGGAAATGATGAGAAACAACACAAATAATTACACTTTACAATGGATACCTGGCCATAGTGGGATTAAAGAAAACGAAGCCGTAGATAAATTGGCAAAAGAATCAACAGGTCTAACTTTCACCAGCTACGAATTCTATGTAACAAATGCTGATTTCAAATCGCACCAAAACAAAAAGATTGGGACTGAAATGACTGGTATATTAACATCATCCTTAAAGGCAAATTGGTACAAAAAATATCAAGCAATGTTTCACAAAGACACCTTGGTTCACAGCCTCTAAAATGTCGAGAGGTGAAATAGTTAATATCTGTAGGATTAGGCTTGGTCACGCTAATGTTAACGCATGTCTTCACAGAATTAAATGTTATTTTACACCATTATGTCTAAATTGCACAATGGGAGTGGATGAAACATTGGAGCATCTAATCTTTCAGTGTCCAAAATATACGCATGAAAGAAATAACTATCTCCAAAAAACAAAAATCATTAGTGAGACATTTTCCAAGAATCTAAACTATGTAATCAGCACAGAAAAGTATGAAATGTATAATGAAATCAACAATTTTTTAAAAGCAATCAAACGAAAACTTTAAATATAAAAACAAAGTCCATCTATACACAGACACAATACATAGATGTCATTCCAATCCTGGGCTCTTCTTTCCTTGGCCTACCTTTTTTCGGGATAGGACATTGCCTGATCGGCCCCTGGCAGAGAAGAGATTCCTACACCTTCCCTTCCTGATACCCATCTACTTACAAAATCCTTAGAATATCCTAGCTTTATTGTAACTAACATAAATACTACAAAACATATTACCACTGTACATTATTGTTGTAACTAACGAATCTAAATGTTTTTTTTTTTTCAGATTACCAAACCGAAGACTGATGTAAAATTTTTAAAGTTCTTGTAAGAACTACCTACAAACGACGGACAACCACAAAAGTGAACATCGGGGCCTCATGGATTTTTAATCCAGGCCGCCACAAAAAGGTGGCAAAAGAAAAAGAAAAAAAAAAAGAAATCAGGTTTATTCCCTGCCATAGTAAAGTTTTGTTTACGAACTGTACCATCAATTTTAACATTACTGTCCTCATTAAACTTGTCTATCACAGTCAAAGAACTTAAATTATCAGAGCTAGACCTTAAAACACTAGCATAAGTCAAATGGTTAGAATAATTTGTTAAAATGTCACCAATGGCCATATGACTGTTCAAGATAGAAACAAGTTTAGCATTTTCAGCCCTCATTACACCCAACTGAAGTTCACGTTGATTCTTAGATCAAATATCTGATCTATCAAAACATTCACAATTTACGTGAAAATTTTCAGAAACAGTTTCTGAAACGAAGGTTACTCACTGTACTGTTAAGTTGCTCCTGTAGTTCATAACTATTATTACACAAAAAATTTGGCTTTTCGCCTTTTGAAAAGGAGTATTCACTTTTTGACTTTCCACCACATTCAAAATAATACCATTTCGCACAGTTTCCCTCTTACTTAAATCCCCGAGAGCTATTTGTCACTCTTTTAGGGCAAACTCCACAGACTGGATTTTGACTCGCCTTCATCTATCTTGGTGGTAGACAAGCAAAAGATGGTAGTGGCATGGCAGTACGGTACATATTATACGAGATGAACATACCCTTGACCTTGTTCCACCCAATTGTGATAATAGACTATGCATCGTAAATATAGACCGTTAAAAATAGTTCTTATAGATCCATATTAATGACTACCTGAAGGTTATATCTGAATAATAAAAACATACTTTACTCTGATTATTTGTTTATTTATAAAGTCAACATTATTTCTCTTATATGGTAAAGTAACTGGGTTTGCTGATAATACAGCTTTATCTTATAGCGCCCCAACTAAACGACTTATACATACAAGATCTATACGATCTTCGATTATGGTTAAGTAACAATGGACTTGCATTAAATGCTCAGAAATCATATATACATTTTTCATTAACTCAAACTTTCAATTATGTGGAAAGTACAGTTAAAAATAATTAGAACATATCTACTGGCAGTTCTTAGAAAATTTTATTTTATTAGACAACTTTGTCATGACGATGTATTAATAAAAATGTATCATGCATTTGTTCACTCTAAATTAAACTATGGACTGTCATGCTGGGGCAGTGCATTTTATCACATTTAAACAAAATGACAACTATTCAGAAATCATTTATCAGAATTATTTTTCTGAAAAATATTTAAGCTAAAAATATTTCCACTGCGGCATTTTTGTCTTTAAAGTGTTATGTTCATTTTTCCAAATTAGTGGTAATCCAAGAGTCACTGTTGCTCTGTAAACAAGACGTGGAGAATATATTATCAGACAAATGGATACCATCAGACCAACTAAAGTGAATAGCTTTGTGTTGCAGAAGTCTTTTATATCCCTTGGACCCAAGTTTTTCAATAGTTCACTCGTTTACATTAAAAGTTCACATACAATGAGAACCTTAAAAAACCATGTCAAGGTTTGGCTCTTGAATCATGATATTAATCAATTAGAACAATTGTTTACTGTGTTACTCTAGTTACTACCTACATTTTATGAAAAAAATAATAATAATAACAAGTAAAATAATATGTTCCTCTAAAGAAAATCTATTGTAAAACAAATTTGTATAAGTAAATTTACTTTTGCGTAAATTATTTTTGCCTCAAAAGTAGTTAGAGAGACACAACCAAATAGTTATGGCTAAAAAAAGGATAGTGTGAGGGAGACGGAGGTGATCAGAGATGTTACATGCAATAATATTACGTGTGATAATAGTATACACATGCTTTATATGTGATAGCATGTTTTCATATCGTATGTGTGGTTGAGGCTTCATGGGTGTCTGTAATAGTAACTGTGCGCGGGTGTGTGTTGTATGTGTGTGTATTTCTGTGGCTACGCTAACAGGAGACACCAGTAAAAATCAAAATTGAAAATATAAAATATTGATGACTCCCGCACAAAAACAGAAGAACTTATCTTCTCTTGCATGTGCAATTTATTCTCTCAACAGTTCTGCAACAGCTTATATTTCTGGTTCATTTTATGAATTCTATTGTATCATTTTTTTTTTAAGAATATAAACATATATTGCAATTAACACTTTATTTGGCCAAAAACTAGGTATAGGAAAATAATATTATTGTTTTGTTAAAATTCATTGATTGTGAAGAGAAAATAAATGTTTTAATTTCATATATATATATATATATATATATATATATATATATATATATATCCAATAATCCAGCATATTTGATAATTCAGCATGCATCAAGTACTAACTGTGTTAGGTTTACTGTGCATTAATTAAATGGAATTGTATAAATCATAAGGTGGCACAAATAAAATATTAAACTAATATTGAAGAAATGGATTAAGTGATAGGACAAAGTTTTTTTAAACTTAATTAAGTGACTATTCAAAACACAATGATAAATAAAGAAATTGAAACTATTGTTAAAATTACGTCAAAGGTGGGATGATGCGGATACTTAAGTATGTAACACATTGAATACAGTAATTGTTAAATAAATTAGGAAAATGAAACCAGGATGAAAACAATGCAAAGAATTTTATTAAATACACATTGGCAGTCTGCTGGCAGACAGATAAGAGGCACTATAACTTATCCAGGAAGTACGGCTGGCCATTGCGCTGGGCTCGCGCAGTGAGTATCTCCACACCAGTGTCAGTCACGAGCAGTGTATGTTCGAATTGGGCTGACAACATTCCATCAGCTGTCACTGCTGTCCACTTGTCGGGCCACAGCTCATCGCGCCAAGTCCCTAAATCATCATCCGGGTGTAAGGTATGGGAGTAATCATATAATAAAATACAACATTTATATATTTTTATATCTCTTAAAGAGGATATTATCTTTATCATTAGTTTCATCACATTGTATTTAGCGCGTTTAAAAAACGAAAAATATTAGTAGGCATACATCGAAATACATATATTCACACAATTGTTATATAAACAAGTTTTTTAGGATGGAAAAAATAATTTTACAATGGAAAATTAATACATATGATATACCATTTTATTTTGAACAAACTACGTGTTTGTTTAAGTAGGTTTTAACATAAAAAAGTTATGATGTAACACACTGGGAAATAGAAATATAAGCGACTTTCAGTTAAGGTAAAATTGCAGGTAATTTTTATGCACAGAAAGAAAATAATTTCTTTTTACAATGATTTATTTGCACACAAACAGTATAGTAACATAAGTAGAATTTTATTAAAGTTGAAAATTTGTTGGTGCATCCATGGACGTCAGTCTTGGAGGATGAAATCTGTACCATACAGTACAGTTTTTAGCGACAATTGGTCCATGACTAAGCCCCTTTGTTGGAATCAGACAAGTACTTGTCTCTAGTATTTGTCAGTGGACCGTCAGCTGGATCAGAACCATGGCCAAATGCAGTTAGCGGACCGGGTTGATACTTTCGTTTTATGTTTAATCATTGGGGCCTGACCATCTCACCTATCCCTACCTACACCACCCTCTGCTAGCTTCAGGCTCAAGCTGATTAATTTGTTCAGTTTACGAAGATCTCTGAAGCATCCAGATTAAAGTAATTAGCGTGCCTGTGCAAATCTCCAATAGTCATCAATTGCAAGTCGCTGCCTGATTCCAAAATTTTATTTTAATATTTAAATTGTAAAAAAATAATAATTTTCCTGGTAACTTGATAATCTTGAAAATGTTAGATATTAAAATGACAAGTTTCCTGTTTAATGTTGATCAATGTGTAACACAACTGTTTAGCTTCAGGAGACTTTCAGAGTAATTTTAAACTTTTGGATTTATAACCTTTTGGAGTTTTGAACTTTTAATATTGTATAGCTTTGATATATTTAAATATTTATTACAATTTTAACAAGTATTTAATGTTAAAAAATTTTAATTTTCAATCTTTTTAAAGTAATGTTAAATAGTAATTAGTCATTGATCAATATTTGTAAAGAAGATTGAGATTGATTTTGTGAAGAATTTTTATTACAAGAAATTTTTATTTTGGAAGATAGCCAGGTTTTTTATTTAGTTTTTTGTGTGTGAGTGAATTTTATATTCAAAACAAGATATACTGTAAAAAACCTGTATTTTTGGAAAAAAAAGGTCATGAACGATAATAAATGCAAAGTTAAAGTGACTTGATTCGATATCCAGCAATTAAACTTACAATTGATCCAAATTTAAATGAATGTGTATTGTAATTCATTAAGAACACAGTACAAAATATATACACAATGCAAGTCACTAGCCATTGATTTATTAATAAGCTGATATAGTACAGCATAAGCATTCTAGTGGAAAATAATGTTCTACCTAATACAGTTGAAATAGAAATCATCGATTCAATAAAATTATGTTAACCCACATTCTTCAGAAGTGCGGTGATCCACACTCAAAATGTCCAATAAATACGAAATTTGTATAAATAGTAGACCCTTATTAACGACACTACAACCAGTGTCAGATCGGAGATTTATGTTCAGACCTTGTATCCTGTTATTTTACCCTTTCAGTGTTAACGTCCAGGTAACCAGATGTTTTAGAAATATGCAATAAAATAAATTGCCAACATCCTGTTTAACAGACGTTTTTAAGAAAATATATAATACATAATATTTTTATGTGTATTTCATATCAATCCGTATTAAAAAATAAAAATACTTTCTGTTAAGTATTATATAGTGCACAGATACAGCTGATCCAATTAGAAACGATAATGAAAGTTTACGATCAGGTTGTCAATGACGTCTTAGCTAAGACGCTTTGTTTTCATAGTTGTTAGTCTTCTGTTTTGGCGAGTGCTCTGTTAGAACCAAATTGTGTGTGTGTGTAATTTAGGCGTGTAATGAAATATTATAAATCGTTCGAGGTCCCCACTGAGTGCAAATACTCTTACAAGAATAGTGAAGGAATAGTACCAGGAGGAATAGTAGAGTTGTAGGAGGATGACAACTTTTTAACTTATATTTCTGTTATCCTTTAAATATTTGTAAATAACCAAAATCATGTCAAGCCTATTCTATTGTTGTTCTATCCTAAAATCACTTATAACAAAAGTAGTAAAGTTAGTAAAGGACATGGACATTTGCCAATCAAGATATGCCTATGAACACTAAGGGTCCTGAAATAAGCACAGGACTGTTGGAGGTGGAATTAAAGAAAGAGAACACAATTAGGTTGAGCAAAATTATGAGTAAAATATGCTCAACCAATAACCAGTGTTCAAAAATTGTTATACGAACACCACTTTTATGAGGTGTTTGTATAAAAAAAATGAGTAATATACAACTTACAAAAAATGTTTAAATTGTATGTTTGAATTTACAATGTTTTATAACAAAGACAGATTTAATATTATTTTTGAATTTCGTCTGAACAAATGCTTGAATAAAATATAAAGTAAAATAATAAATAAAATAATTAACACCTTATAATAGATAAAATAACTCATACTTCTGACATACCCTGTGATATCATTGGCTCGATGGTGAAACAATGACCTGCTTTCATGACACCCACTGCTTTATTTTCTGAAAAATAAATAAACACTTCAAACACTGGAATGAGAACAGAAGAACAAGTATTTTTCTTTAGTCATGATGAATGTTTTGAATCCCAAGTTTATTTCGCAGTGATACTCTCCTGGTCTGAGTGCTAAGCCACAAAATAGTTATTTTTACTATTATGATATTATAACTATCAGTTTTATTCTAATTTAATTTTTGGTGAAAATTATCTTTCATAAATAAAAATTATTGGTAAATGTATTAGTAAAGAGCAAAACTCGAGAATCGCTGGACCAACTTCCTCAAACATAATTCTAATTCAACAGAAACTTAACACCTGCTGACACTGTCCGCTGAAGTTTGTGAAAGAGACTGAAACATGTTTACAATATATAATCTTGAAAATGTAACAACACTTCTATTTTAAACCTTTTCTATAATCACTGTTGAACACAGAGTTTATCAATATAGAAAAAAATTTCAGTGAAGACATTCTTCTAACTGTAAGTTTTAGAAAATATTAAGTATACTTTGATGTAACACTTAATCAGTAGTAGTAATGCGGATAGCAAAGACAAAGTTACTACATCACTTTTACTCCAGATTGCGCCAGTAACAAACAAACAATTTATTACATTGAAAATACTCTTAAACACTATTATAAAACCTGCTTTTATAAACAAAACTGTGAATGTTTGCACATAACGTACTCCAAACTGGTTGACCTCTTTGATATTGTTATCATTTTTACAGTAGCCTAAGGAAAAACAGAGTAATAGACACTAATATTCCTTAACGAGCCATTCTTTCCGACATAACAGTCCAAAAACAACATGACTTCTAACACACACAAAAACTGTTATAAACAACTATTTTGTATGTTGCATGAACTTAATGAGGATTTAGTTCTTTTCCCCTTATACTAGAAGTAGATTATAAGCACTGGAGGTAATTCTTTGACTGAAAGAGGCTCCTCAAGCCTATGTCAAATCAACCATGCCAACAGGATATCTTAGGACTGGAAGTAGATTACAATAGCTAGAAGACACTTTTTGACCAAATTCTACATATGTAATAAGTATTCTTAATTTGGACAACAAGGCAAAAATAAACTATGGCACCAGAAATACCTTAAACAGGAAGTAATAGACACTTTTGTGCTGAAATAGGCTTTTTAGACTTACGTATTGTATATTTTCTTTACCAGAGCAACAAAACAAACTCAATTATGGTGTTGGAAATGTAATTCATTATATTCAATATAATTCAGAACTAATAGTGCCCCTATAAGTGCAAAACCTGAAATAAGAGCCAGGTTTTAAAAAGGCCTCTGAAGCTCTTAAACCATGCATACTGAAAGAATAATATGTATGTAACTACTGTTTCAAAATTATCTTATTATATACATAATTAAAAAACTGCAGACTTCAACTTTAGTAGCATTCATATTTAGAAATCAATTCAAGTTATTTCATTGGTAATTTAAAAACGGTTTCATTTTCCAACTTCAGTAACCCAAAAAACTGCTCTATAAAACCTAATGTCTATTTAATCTCAAATGGATCAGGAGATTGGAATATCTTCTAGTAATCATAACTTATCTCAGGTGTGTTTGATGTCATTCAAAAAGGATACACCTGTGGCATCCCTGTTATTTAACAGGAAATTGTGTACAAAGTTGTGTGTAACTAGTGGTAAATTACAATATAAGGAATAAAAATTGAATATATTTTGGTATTGTGTTTTTAACATCAATATGTAAAAAAGTGTATACAAAACCAAAAATGCCATATTATTTATGATAACAAATAATGGTTTTTACAGATTGCTTATGCCATGATATGCTAACGGACTCAAAGGGTTAAACCTATTTTAATAATTCTGAAATAGACTGTTGAACAATAAACAGATTAAAATTATATTATAAACAATATATAGTATAAAAAAAGTGATGGTATATGATACTGACTGGCGTAGTGCGGTATACTAGGCGCTGTATGAAACAACTGATGGATGCCATGGCCGCAGTAACTCCTCACCACAGAGAACCCATGAGCTTGAGCGTGTTTCTGAATCACGTTGCCAATCTCACGGTACTTCTCTCCCGGCCTCACTGAAACCAAAATTTCATTAATGCCTACTTCACAAAGCAGTTCAGCTTAGGCTAGAATTTGTGAACATATGTATATAAACACCTATAATACATAAAGAATACAAATAACAAAAAATGTATAAGATTGTTAAAGGTAATAAGGCAAAGAGGAGTGAATAGAAAATAAAAAAACCATGCAAGATAGAAAAAATTAAGATAAGGTTACAAATAGAATGAAGAGAGTACAAGACACAGAGGTAGTTTAAAGGTCTAATGGAGTGTGGGAGTGATGTTATGTAGGGAGGACCTATGTGGTAAGATTATTTAAATAATAGTAAGTATTATAACAGACTCCATAGATAATACAACAATATGAGTTTCTTTCTTATTATTACATATTGTGTTATTATAATTGTTCTTACATATTAGGGTGTAAAAATAATGTAATTTCTTTAATCACTCCACTCTTTCCCCACCTAATAATATATGGTTACGGTTTTGACAATTTTAAACATGGCATTACATTTTTGTATCAAAAAGATGTTTATACAAGTAAAGAATTGAAGGTACTTTACGATTAAACAGAGGCCACCGATAATAAACGGGATTTAGCAACTTTGGGGTGAGCAGTTACACAACAACTACTAATGGTTAGAATAGGTCAGATTAGGCGATTTAGGTTTTTAGTCTTTTTTCAGTGTTCAGCGGATTATTTTAGTGGTGTACCCGGTCTTTCTTTTTTCGAAATCCATTCTACAAGGGATTTCGTAAGTAAGTAGAAATTTTATAGTCGAATTACAATTTTTATAAGGGAAATTTGTTGTCCACTAATGTTAGCTCTCTTTTACAGGGATTATTGTACTATATTGATACAAAAAACTCAGACGAAATCGGAATGTACTGAATTAACCTGTTGACGAGTGCGCACGGCATTTGCCGTGCTGCTATGACGGTCCATACTGAGTACCTCACTGACCAGTGACAGACTTTTATGGAGTAAAATAAACAAAATCTTTTAAATGTTAATAAACTTGTTTATTATAGTTTAAATGCATATAAAAATACATTGTAGATTGTTAAAAGCAGTAATCTCGTTTTAAAAACTTTACTAGTGTGTGATACTGCTCAAAACAAGGATATATACAAAGGGCGACATCACATGTTGAACATTCATAGCTGGTTTCTATTCTTCTTTGTCCAGTTCGAGTGGTGTGTTTGCACACAGCACTGCCTGAGTAGTTTACGCCTCTTTGTGTCATTCTGGGGGAGTGGCCTTATAAAATGGCGACCTTGGAGGCGTAGCGGGTCTTGTGTCCCGTCACCGTAAAATAGTTTTTAAAAGTTATCACCAGGTGGCATCACAATACAGGACTAGCAACACTGTACAGAGACACTATTAGGAACAACTTAAAAGTTCCAAAAATCTGCTAGACGTCACAGGAAGTCAGTGAAAACGAACTGACAGTCATTAGTCTGAACGGAAAATGCCGTGCTCCCTCATATGGGACCAAACGGCAAATGCTGTGCACACTCATTTGGGTATGTTTTGCGGCACTCGTCAACAGGTTAATAATGCAACATTGCAAGAGAGTACAAGTTACTTTAATATTAGTTAAAGACTACTTTCAATAGAAATTTAATATTTAACAGAAAATAGTTTACTTACAGTTTTCACTTTTAGTCTGTGCCAATAGTAACAGAAAGTGACACGAGGAAGTCTTCAGTAACTTTTAATCCTTTTTTTAGTTCAGTTTCCAATTGCTTACATAGCTTCGCTTTATTTAAGCAATTGGAAATTAAATATTTAACATCTCATATAAAGATTATTTTATTAAATGCCAATTTTAATCATGAAGTTTTAATTAACTGCTTTTTAATAAACAAATTTTTAAGTAATTAGAGAAATTATTCTAAAAGTAATCCTGACTATATATACCCATAACTAATACATAATTTTAAACTGGAATCATAAGCGCTGAGACTAATAACAAAATTATGTCGAGATTTTGTGGGTTTTTCCAATCTCTACACATGTACATCCTTTCCTATTTTTGTATTAAAAATTCTATTATGTTCTCAGTATCATTAACTACTGGAATAAGTTTTCTTAACATATTCACGACGACGTGTACCTCATCGGGTACATGCGAACTTTCACAACTGCCGTAGTGTACCCGTTCGGCATCTGTAAAGTGCGTTGTGCACCCAATGGGGTACGCGTTGCTATGCATTTCATTATTGCGTTTTTATTGTTTGCCTATCTTGGTGGGTTTATTAAATTTGATCCCACACTTAATAAATACCTCAGACTATTGTGTACCCCGTTGGGTGCACGATAGCTTAATTTTAAGGTAAATTAATTGTAACCCTTTGAGTACATAGGGAAAAATTTTAAAAAACATAATAAAATAATTGTTTTTATACAAAATTGTGAAGCCTACATACCTTTCTCATTATACTTAAAGACGTTTGAAGTTAAAAAAACTTATTACCATTACTACATTACAATTTTGTGTATAGATCCTCTAAAACTGGGGAAGCATGTACACAAAGTTACCAATGTTAATCGCTTTGTCCAGACACTCCCACGTGACCTGGACCAGTTTCTTGGCTGCTGGACTCACATCTCCCACCAAGAACGTCTCGTTGAGGTCTCCATGGAAGTTACGATGATACACTGTCACGTCCACTGCAATATAAAATACTCAAATTACTGACTCTCCTCTATACTTGAAAATATATAGTAACACAATATTTTCTTAATACTTCTGTAAGTTTTTTTACTACACATAATTTGACATTATATAAACTAGACGTTAACTACATGTTTTATTGATAAAGAGAAAATTTGGCAAATACAACAATTTTCCACTAGCAAAATATAATATTATTATTGACTAACCATTACAGATATCACCGTTGGCAAGAGGCCTCAGGTCCGGAATGCCGTGGCAAATTACTTCGTTAACAGAGGTACAACACGATCTGGGGAACTGATAGTAGTTGAGTGGTGACGGATAACAGTCCCGTTCGATACAAGCTTCATGGACGACTCTGTCTATCTCATCTGTTGTCACACCGACATCGACCACCTTGGCCGCTTCGTCTAGCACCTCTCTGCCCAACTAAAAATAAATTGCTGGATGGCTTATAGATTTCTGTGAAAGGGAGAGGTTGTCTTGCCTCAGACTTAAACCTATTTTAATATTGTAGATACAACAGACTGATTGCAAGTTATTTCATATTATATTTGTTTATTTCTTAAATAATACTGTGTTGAGTTGATTTTATAATTTATATTTCAAAGTTAAATAAAAGAAATTTATAAAATTGTAGTTCAAATTAAATAAACTTGCAGGATTGTTAACAAATACATACAACCATACAGAAAATATCCTACACAAATAAGATAATATATTACAAAAATAAACATAGAACACAACAATGTATTTTAATTGTGTAGATTTAATTTGTCATACATATTAAGAAATCCAAAAAAACTTTAATTACTTACTTACTGAAAATAAAAACATTTACTTTATAGTCAATTTATTAGTACATTTGAAAGATCAATAGAAAACCTATATTGAGGTTAACACGTAAAAGGTTGCAAGAGGGTAATTTTATCATGCTCACTTTTCATCATATTTTTTGGTTTTACTTCAGTAGGAAATCTCAAAATATCTTGTGATTAGTTTGACTAACCGTGTCTCAAAATATAGTACTTTAATTTAACTGCAAACAAAACTGTGTCAATAAAACATAGATTGCAAGTATCGTGAAATTTGCTGTAAAATTTAGGCAACGCAGGAGGTCAAGTGATAGCTAATTGCAGGTGCTTTTTTAAGCATGGAAATAAAAAGATTTGTTTGTACTTCAAAGAAAAATATGTCTAATCAAAGAACAACTAGCAAAATGTAAATTCAGTTTATAAGTGAGTGATTGTATTTATAAATATAAATGTTTGTATAATGGAATTGTGTGAAGGGGACAACAAAATGTTAATAACTTTGAAAAGATAGTTACAGAACAGATATGAAGATGTTGTGAAGAAATATATGAAAAGAGATCAGACGAGTTCCTAAACACTGATATTGTTAATCACAATAATACTACAGAATTTTGAAAATTGCTACAAAACTGCTGCAGGTGCGACTCTAGCGTGTTAACAATAAAAAAACAGTCCAATGCCTATATAACTGTACTGTTCAGTATTGCAGTACATTGTTGCATAACATATCTAATTACTTTTAATAAGTTGCAGTAATTAGAAAACTTACTAAATTGACTTAATTCAAAGTTTAAATTTACTTAGGCTTCATATGTAATTTCTATTACCACAGATGCCATGGTTAATCCCCACAACATACAAACTCTCTCTGAATAATGAAGAGTATACTGTATCTAAATTGAAATAAAAACAATGAGTTTATTCAGTTACAAAATACAATATAACAAATTACATTCATTTCAATATTTAATAAACCTACAAGCACTTGAAACATTTTGAGATCTGAAGTTTATAACTGTATTATAACAACCTAATATCTCTTACCTTACAAGCGACTCTCATGCCCTCAATCTCTTCATCTGACAGTGTTTTTATTTGAGCAACTTGTTTGACCTGCTGTTCCGATACGGGTAGCCCTGTGGGATGAGTGGCGTAGTCAGGGCGGGGGATGTGGGATGGCACACACCGTGCAGGCGTCTGGGGGAATGGCCGCAGTTTTCCCGTAAATTTTTGATGTGGCCATGGGTCGTACTGGTCCGGATATCCTGGACCTTCTACACCCCTCCACCTTCTGTAACACGGGCGAGTACTGACTTCCTTCCATAGGAAAAGAAAAAGTGGGATGGTGACAAATTAGATTAGTAATGAAAATTAAAGTAAGTTTATAATCGTATTTATTCATTAATTGCAAACCCAGATAAAAGTAAACGGCCATACTTGTGGTGTTCTAAGAAGGGACCTGATTGAATGTCAGAAGTCATTTTAGAACAGGACCTGATTGAATGTCAGAAGTCATTTTAGAACAAAGTTTATTTTTTTTGTTCAACAATGAGTTCTCTGTTGCAAGCATAAAGCATTACAAAGTTTTGTAAATACTCAACTAACATTCATATTTTAAAAATTTGCATTTTAAATAAATTTAAAAAAAGTGGTGTAATTTTGATTTGATAGAGGGATAAAGTGGATACATGTATCATTGCTTAAAAGGTGTGCCAAATAACCCAAAACTGTGTAGCTCCCCTAGTATATTATATATAGCAACTAGTGGAATATTTGACAGATATATTAAATTTGACATTAAATAACTTGAGCAAGTAATTAAAATCTGAAATAGTTCTTCCAACTCAGTTGAAAGAAGAAGTATTTTTGGGTTTTTGGGGGACAGATATCAATCTACAAACCACTTAATATAGTGCTTATATCTACAAACTTTAGAAAGAGGGTAGTTTGGGCTCTGGTACACAAAATCTACTTAAAATTAATTAAAATATAATCACATTTTGTTAAGTGTTTTATTGAGATGATTCAAGGAATAGCAGAATTACAGACACTGACCATAACTATGTATTCAGGTAACATGTTCACATACAACTTTTCTGTTGTTACGGCATGTTCAGGATTATGATACTGGATTTATTATGTTAGATGCATGCTTAACCCCTAAAAAAAAATCAAAACAGTTGTATTTACAACTTTAATAAACTTTCCTTTGGTGGTAAGCATTTTTTTAAATAGAGGATTAATCTCTTACTACTGTTAATGCTACAACATTTTAAAATATATAATAAACTCTAATTAACTAGCTGGTAATAAAGAACTTTAACTGAAATGAACAGAAGTTTTGGCTCTATTCATAAAATAAACTTACTTGCAATTTTGTGTAACACTTTGTGATCTTTCCAATTTCCTTTGAAGCATTCCTGTAAAAAGTCATAATAATGGTATTAGTCCAACAATTTATTGATTTTTAAAATTTAATCACCAATCAAGGCTATTTGGGAATAGAATTTTGTACTTATAATTATAAAGATAATAACAAATATTGTAGAAGATATCTTTTTGAAAAGAATGGTGTTTGTGTGAAGACTCAATTTAACCCTAATGTCAGCGAAGCATAAAATCGCTAGATTCTCATGAAAATAAAATGAGGCCGCCACGCATAAAACAGTGTAAGATCAAATTATTTAATAATAATTTTTGAACCTCTTATGACTATAGTAAAAACATATAAAAAATCCAAATATTTTAAAATGGTCAAGCAACCATTATTGGATCAGTTCATATGAACTGACCCTTTAGGTATTGTGAATATTTTATTGCATAAATATTTCCCACAACTATTATAATCAAGCATATTTCGTGCTAAATAGAAATTAAAATCTTAAAATTTGTTGTATAATAATAAAAATGTTTTTTGCAAAGATCTGTAGAAGGGTAAAATAAAATTTCCGCAACAATCAGTGCAGGCTGCGGTAACCATGCTAAACCTCCATAGAGGATTACTATGTTAGCTTCATTCGACACCTGAATTTAACATTTTTAGTTTATTAGGTCGTTTCAACACATGATTATCATAAATGTTAATAAAAACAGTTTAGTAATTGTAATAAATTCAAATTGAAAAAAACCTGAAGTTGATACAATACTTGTAAAAAAGTATTTTTCCTTAGCTTATTTGGAAATTAATATTCTGGAACTACGACGATAATGCTTTACTGTATTTTAATGATGAAAAACAATAAAGACTAGGCCTATGGTATAAGAAAATACATTAATTTGTTTCTTAAAATTTTCTATAGATAAATAATGTAACATAATAATGCAATAATGTTTTTCTATTAAAAATAATGTATTGCTCACCACTGTAATAGTTAAACATATTTATTTATAACTATAATGTAGCTATGATGGGAAGGGTTGATTTAATACAGATTTTGAGTTCAGCTTAATTTCACCTTCCATTTAATGCAGTCTGAAATTTGCTTAGATGGACATTGATTCCACGTTTCAGGAATGACAGCATCAGATTTCAGACACTGCAATAGTGGAAGGTTAAAATGCTGCCAACTCAACATTTGTATAACTAATTATGCCACTGCAAGGCTGATTATGAAACCTCAAATTTAACTCTCTATGGCTCTGCTATTAACAGCTGTCGTTGTTGGATTTGGAAAATTCAAAGAACACCCCTCCAGGCACAAAGGACCTGCAGATAATGGACTGATCCATTACAACAGGTTAGAGACATGAACACTGTACTTTATAGAGCATTAGCATTAAAGAGATTTAAAGACTTTTCCGATAAGACAAGAACTTTTCTGATTCATGTTCAGCGATGATTTTACATGGAAATAGGCTAGTTACAAAAATACTGATTCCTCCACAAGTACCTATTAACTGCATTGTGAAAAAGTTTACAAAATTGGATTGTTTAATCCTCCTAAGGAGTTGAAAAGGGAGTAAAAATGCATGTCATATACTAACCGTAGGGCCTAGAAGAAACATACATATAGGCCTCAATAATAAAGGAGACATGGGAAATGGGCTAACTACCAGAGCCAGAGGGTTAAGACTAATGGCCTTAATCTTTTTTTTAGACAAAACAAAATGTTTGTTAGTGTCCTCAGTCTAAGCTACTTCATTATTTTGGAGTACCCATTACCAAAGCCTGTTTGAAATCACTCTCAAGTCATATCTGTAGACTACTATTAATATTCGGGAGGATGAATAGCATAAGGTAAAACATCAAAATAATAGTTACAGACACTGACAGTTAACTTCACAAATACTTAAGTTAAGAAATGCTTAACCTTTATATTATTAAAACATTTTTTAATATTTTATCAATATATTATGGCTACTGAATAGAGGCAACCTTTTTGCAATGCTATCATTAACAAAACCTTATGGTATTGTCAAAAATGGGTTTATTTTTATTCTAAAATCTGTTCAGTAAATATTACATTGATCTGTTTATAGAACATAGGCTTATCTCAGAAAGTTCATAATCCTTGCTTAGGTGTACTAAAAATAGAACTAAGCCTAGGTTCTGTAAATAAAGCAGGTTAAGGCAAAATACCTAGTGTTATAAAGAAAGTGTATGTTATGAAAACTAAAAAATTACCTGTGAACAAAAATATGAACCTTGAATTCCTAGTTTAACACAAGTTGGACACTGTAATTTCGCAATTTCATTGCACCCGGGTGATTCACATACTCTAGATGCAGCCGAAGCCATTTTAGTACCTCTACGGCTCTACCTCTTCACTTCTAAAAGTTAAAAGTAAATTCTCTGATTCTTTTTTTAACATATTGTAACGTCTTTAATACTTCTATGGAACATAGAAGATATAAACACAAATACCCACTCAACGAAAATGCAGCTCGACATCTTAGACTTTAATGTTTCGTTAGGTTTTATGTATATATATATATATATATATATATATATATATATATATATATATATATATATATATATATATATATATATATATATATATATACATACATATATATATATATATACATACATATATATATATATATATATATTTAACCGAACGCACACACAGACACGTATATCTATATGTATTGTTTAAATATCTTTAAAGTTAATTGTATTTTCAGTGCGTGAATTTCCTAATTCACAAAAACACACTGTAGTCCACCCTCTGTACAAGAGAAGAGCGAGGAACGTTTGTAGTAATTTCAGACCTATTTCGCTCGTCACAACCTTTTCTAAGATATTTGAGAGAATGTTTCTGGATATATTGTTGTCTTTTCTGGCGAGGAATGGAGTTCTTTCTGCAAGTCAGTTTTGTTTCATTAAAGGAAAATCAACCTCTGACGCAGTTGACTCTGTTATTTAATTTTTGACACAAGCTCTAGACTCGGGCAATTCAGCTATGGGATTGTTTTTCGACTTGACCAAGGCCTTTGATATGGTTAATCACAACATTTTGCTAGAAAGACTCCACCTACTTGGCATTAGAGGTGTATCATACTGTTGGATTTCATCTTACCTACGTGGGAGGACGCAATCAGTTCAGCTTCCTTTTTTGGACAGCTATAGCTGTCAAAAGAACAGCCTATTAAGAGGAATCCCGCAGGGTTCAGTACTAGAACCAATCCTGTTCCTCTTGTTTGTGAATGACCTTCCAAACTGCATCTCTGGTCCCAATGCCAAAATTTGTCTTTTTGCAGACGATACATCCCTCGCAGTGAAAGCCCCAAACCACTTGGACCTCATGACTCTGGCTTCTGAAGAAACACAAAAAATATCTCTGTGGTTTCAGCATAACCAACTCGTAGTAAATAACGTGAAAACTCAAATGATTAATTTTTGCATCAGAAGTTCTCAGGATTTGGAGGAAATTACATTCCGTTTGGGGGATGTTTCTAGGCGAGAGAGAGAGAGAGAGAGAGAGAGAGAGAGAGAGAGAGAGAGAGAGAGAGATTCTTTATTTACAATCTTAAAGATTGAAATTGTGTCAAAAATTAATACATTCAGTAAAACAGTCTTATTTAGCGAGATCACCTCCAATAGGTAAATGTTCACCACAGTAAGTATGCGCCACTTTCTGAAAGGCTCTCGACAGCTCTCCTTCCAGTTCAGGCCAGCCATTACTCTTAGTGCTCTCTTTTGCAGGACTAGCACACGTTGGATGTTATGGAGAGAGGTGCTTCCTCAAAGCTGGATCCCATACCTGAGGTGACTTTCGAAGAGGGAGTGGTAAGGGATTTTAAGGGCTTCTACTGTACTAATAGATTTAATGCGTCTCAGAGCGAATATAGCACTGCTTAGTCTTCTGCACAGCTCGTCCACGTGATCAACCCATGACAGTCTGTTGTCTATAATTAAGCCAAGATGTTTTGTAGCTTCGACGACCTGAAGACCTTGACACCCTCTGATCTCGTCTCTCTTGTTGCCCATATTCATTTGCTTGGTTTTTCCTTCATTGAAGACGAGGTCATTCATGGAGCAATATTCAATGGCCAAGTTTAAGTGCAAACGTAGGATTTCACTTCTATATCTTCTATGGGTTTGCTTGAGGCAACGAGCACAGTATCATCGGCGTACATGATTGATTTGATGAATGGAACAGTGTATGATGGAAGGTCATATGTAAACAGAGTGAATATTACTGGCCCCAAAACAGACCCCTGGGGTACGCCCCTTGTAACAGGTAGCAGTTGTGACCTGCATGTAGTAATTCTCCCATTCACTTTCTTCTTCAGTTCAACAAGTTGGGTTCGGCCTGTCAAATAGCTCTGGAACCATTCTAAGGCGACACTCTGAAAGCCAAGTTCTTCACGCTTTGTCAAGACAAGACTGTGGCTAAGGCAATCGAAAGCCTTACTTAGATCAAGGTATATACTGGTAATGTTCTCTCCCATCTTCGAGCTTATCCACAACCTATTCAACCATCTCGACTAGAGCTGTGACAGTGGACTTATACTTTTGCAAGCCATGTTGGCTATTTAGACTGATCCTGTTGCTTTCCAGGTGATTTGCGATTCTAATCAGGACAATCTTCTCGATAAGTTTAGAAAAGGTAGACACTAAGGAGGTAGGTCTGTAATTCCCCAACTCATGTCTACTACCTTTCTTATGTAATGGAATCACTTTTGACGTTTTCATCTTGCTCGGAAAGATGCCCTGAGACAAACTTAAATTGACTATATACAGCAGAGGTGTCAACAATTCTTCTTGGCAGTGCTTGACCATAATAGAGGAGAGAAATCATCTAGGTCCGATGAAGTCTTGCTATTTAGACTGCTAATAGTGTTGAGCAATTCTTGCTGAAAGGTAGGAATCAACGCTGTCATTGGGGTTGCCACATCAAGTTCTGTATGCTGTTCACTACGGGGTTTCCGGTCTTGAATGATCTTAAGAATCTCCTCAGCTACAGATGAGAAGTGGACATTGAAACAATTAGCAAGCTCCATAGGATCTTCAACTCTGAGTATGTCTCTTACCATCAGGTATGTTACGTCCTCAGGTTCTTGTTGTTTGGACTTCCTTTTCGCTATTGATCACATTCCAGATCGCCTTGGATTTTATCAAGGACTTGGAAATGTAGCTGGCAGTAGCTTCACGTCTCAGTGACCTAAGCTTAAGGTCATAGCCTTTTTTTAGGTTATTTGACATTAATTTGTCTTCTTCTTTTCCACTTAAAATAAATCCGTCCGTAAAATAAAACCTATCAAAGTTTTCTAATACCAGAGTGACCTTGGCTGCTTACTATGGGCTTATCTACCCATTTCTCACGTATGCGGTAGTCATTTGGTGATGTGAAAGTGTACTTACAAAATTCGTTTTTAAACTCCAGAAAAGGGGCGTTAAGGGCGGTTTTTGGGAAACCGTGTAGAACTTCTTGTAGGTCGCTTTTTAGGGAGGCAAAAGTTCTAACATTCTCATCGATATATATCTTATACTGTGTGACATTTGTTCACAAAAAACCTCCACCTTTTCAACTCTCACAATCCCCAACATCGTCACAATCTACGCCACTCCAGTATAATTACCATTCCTGCCCATAGAACAAGTTTTTTTAAAAGACATTTATTAATCAGCGGCATTAAACTATATAACGCACTCACAGACTCTATGAAAACAAAAACAAGTCCTTCTTTTGAGAGGGAGGTCAAGCGGCATTTGGTACAGCGGGCTTATTACAGTGTCAGGGACTTTGTCGAGTTCTCTGGTCAGACTAGCTTATATTGAGCTTTATGTTAAGACTAACCACCTATGTAAGCTTTAGTTTATTTTATTTTTATTGACAAATACTTTAATTCTATTTGAATTAATATGACGTTTTTTATATTTAATTTAATTAGGCTATTCTGAAAATCACTTAATGTAATTAACTATTACATATTATTGTTGACGCTATTTTGCAGTGATATACTGTCTGACAATAAAGAATTTATGATTTCTAATAACAATATTACAGTGTTAGCCTGGTGGTGAAATGCCGCGCGCGCGCGCTTATGTGTATAAATGAACGTTTGCTTAGTGTTTTTATGAATTTTCGTATATCTAAGTATACTTTTCTCAAACAAAAGTCTATACATATGTACATGCATAAAAATACTAAATTGACAAGGAAGGTTTACTTTCATTCTAAAATAAACAGTACAAAATTTATTCACGGCTGATGTTTCATCAGAAATTTCAAAGAAATGTAGCTAGGAATTAAACAGAAGCATTAATACCAGTTAAACATATGTCAAAAATAACCCCTTTCCTTTTATGAAGATCTCATTGAAAGCTAATCTTTTTTTTTTTTTTTCAAAAGCTTTATTTCTGGTTCAATTACTACAAGTAAATAATTATACACAGAAGTTTGAATCATAGAGAACAGAAGAACATAGAAATATTAACATTAGTGGGTTTGCTCCAATGGAGACACCCTATAACATAATACAGTTAACAGAAAATAAACAATAAAATTAGTACTTTGACAAAACAATGTAAGTTTCAAATTATAATAAAATGTCTTGAACAAGACGTGCTTTCAGTCTTCTGTTGACAGTTCTTTGGCCAATGTTAAAATGGACAGCACCTGTTGATTGGTCCAGAGTTTCTAGAAATGTAGCACTTAGTTTTCGGATGTAAGTCACAGATGGTCGGAATTTCTAATTCATTATGAATCTGTCGGTTTCTAACAAACCATGGAGAATTTGTTGCTATTCTCAAAAACTTGTTTTGGAATACTTGAAGTTTGTTCATTTTTGATTTATGGAGGCAAGGACCCCAAACTGGACAAGCATAAGTTAAGAGGGGTCTGAATATTCCTTGGTAGATTAAAAGAGCGCATTTAAGTTTAAGAGATGATCTTCTATTGATAATTGGGTACATTTGTGCCAATCTTGTGTTTGCTTGATTTAATTTTGAATTTATGTGCTGTTTATAAGTAAGTTTAGAGTCTAATAAGACACCCAAATATTTAACAGTTCTGTCATTTTCATTCCATGGTATGATGTTATCTTGAATTTCTATATTCCTTAAGGGATTGAATTTTCTTAGCGAAAATATTTTCGCTTCACATTTTAGAGGGTTAAGTGCGATTTTCCAATTAACGAACCAATCCAACAGTAGGTCTGTATCAGTCTGAAGCATGTCAACTGCTGTGTCAATGTCTTGATGTTGGGAAATCAAGGCAGTGTCATCAGCGAAAAGAGCAAGCGTAGAATGAGCTGGAATGGGTAGGTCATGCATGAACATATTAAACAGGATAGGTCCTAAAATTGAGCCTTGTGGCACACCAGCCCGGATCTGTCGAACAGTGGAATGAGTAGAATTTATTTTTACTGAAAAAGTCCGGTTTTCTAAAAATGATTCGATGATGTTTTGCAAGTAATTTGGAAGTCCAGTTTGAAATAGCTTATACAGAAGGCCTTTGTGCCATACTTTGTCAAAGGCCTGAGCAACATCCAGAAACAAAGCAGCAGAGTGTCTTTTATTTTCAAACCCTTGCACTATTGTTTGTGTTAACCTCGCAAGTTGCTGCGTAGTAGAATGTTTTGCCCTAAAACCGAATTGGTGGGGAGGAATACATTGAGCATCTTCAATGAATCTGCATAGTCTCTTCTGTATTAGCTTTTCAAATACTTTTGCCAGAGTGGGTAGTAGGCTGATGGGTCTGTAACTAGAGGGATTTCTAACAGGCTTACCGGGGCTTGTGGATAACAATAACTTCAGCATGTTTCCAGGATTTAGGAAAGTAACCAACGTGTAGGCATGCATTAAATAAAGTTTTTAATAGCTGATGGGCTGTTGGCGGGGAGTTCCTTTAATATTAAGTTTGTTATCAAGTCATACCCAGGAGCTTTCCTCAACGGTAGGTATTGGATAACATTTCTAATTTCAGATGTTGAGATATACTGAGTGGGAAGCTCAGCAGATAAGATTGTGCTATTTAAAAACCTGTTGACTTCATCTTCAGTTTGCAAATTAACAGTAGGGTTAGGGGGAAAAAAGCATTTTCAAAATAATTCGCAAAAACCTCACATTTTTCAGAGTCACTCTGGTACGTCTCCTGGCCTTGTTGAAGGGGAGGGATCGTAGAAGGCGTTCTGAGAATTCTTTTGGTTGCCAGCCACATTGAACTATCGCCTGGGTTTATTTCACTCAAATATTTCTGATAGTCATTAATTTTGAAAATATCTAATTCTGATTTTATTTTCCTGATGAGCCTGTTAAGCTGCATGCGATCTTCTGGATGCCTGTGTCTCTGCCACCGTCTCCTAAAAACATGTTTTTCTTTAATTAAATTAAGAATTCTTTGCGGAGGGCGATTAGGACAAAACATGGTTTGTGATTGTTTTGCGACTGCTTTTTTAACCGAATTTTTAATCAGCTCAGTGAATTGTAGTACACAGTTGTCAATATCTTCGAAAGACTGTAAACAATTCGGCAAGATAATATTAGTTTCTAATTCGTTATGAAATACAGCCCAGTCAACTTTACCATTTATTAGTTTCAATGGAGGATTGGTAAAATCGGGTTTAATTGAAAAAGTTACAATTACTGGTAAGTGGTCAGACGTTAACTCGCATAAGGTTTGCTGTACTATCGGTTCATTGAAATTATTAAACAAAACAATATCTAATATGTCAGGTTGCTGGTTTCTCTGCCACGGATTAAAATGTTGGTTCTACAGGAGCAGATATATTAATAGTTGTACGCATCAAGTAGTCATTCAATTTATTACCCTTTGGGTTATTAGTGCGACATCCCCATAAAGTGTTTTTACTGTTTAGATCTCCCATTAAAAATAGTAGGACTATTATTATAGAGAATCCTATTAAAATCTTCATCAACAAAACGTTTGTTAGGAGGTAAGTATGCTGATACTAATGAAAAGTTGAGTCCATTTTGTAAAATTATTTTTATGGAAAACAGCTTTCTAAACTTTGTAACTGGGGAGCAAGAAATTCGTGGTGTTTTTATGTTTCTTTTGATCAAAATTGCGACACCCCCAGAGGCATGAGGAGCCACTCGGTCCTGTCTGTAAATAGAAATAGCCACTTATTTTAAATTTATCATTGGGCAGGAAGTGAGTTTCAGTGACACATGCAACATCTATATTATGTCTTACTAGGAAATCTGTAAAGAGATGTTTTTTGTCTTTCAAGCCATTGGCATTCCAATTGAGAACAATTAAGTTTTTAAAGAGAGTTGGGGCCTGATTGTTAGTCACGGGCATTTTTAAAGAAAGAAGCAATAACCTGCTGAATAACCTTTTTCAACTGGGGTATGAGTATTTTTACTACATTGCTTATTATTTCGTCAAGACCTGAGATGTTACCTGCTTCCAGAGATTGTGGATCCTCTACGGAGTTTGCAGTTGAAGGAATGTACGACGGATGAGCCACCTCAGCATAGCTGGGGGAGTTCATATTCAACGGAGATCGAGGTGGAGATGATTTTGGTTGAGTTTTCCCTAGGTTCGTTGAGTTTTCGGTCGTGTCGTTGTAACTTGTGGACGAGATTCTTGGTCGTTCCCTATGGAGGATTTCTTGCGACCGGTCAATTTCTGCTTGATGCCCTGGTAGTATTTACACCTCCTGTAATTTGAAGTATGTTCCTCGCCGCAGTTAACACACACTGGTTTGGTTTCTTTACTGACCGGGCAGTCTGAATAGAGATGGGATCCCGAGCACCGCACACAGCGAGGGTCCAGTTTGCAGAAGTTTTTTGTGTGTGACCAAAAGTCTTGGCATCTCAGACACTGTGGGATGTTTTTTGACTTCCTTTTAATTTCCACTTTAACTATGGCGTGAAACAATTGTTCAAGGTTCATAATATCACGACCACTTTCCGAATTCTCCAGCTCTACAAAACAGAGTGGCATTGGACTTTTGTTTTTGTTTGAACAATCTTGATACTTTAATGGTCGGGTAACCCATGTCACATAACTCTTGATTGATTTCTTCGTCAGTTAGAGAGTAGGGAACATTACGAATGATCACTTCAAGGTTTTTGTCCTGGGAAGGTTTAAACGTGAAAAACTTTACTTGATTTGTTTCATAAAAGTTAGTTAGTTTCCTGTAGTCATTTATTTCTGTTAGGTTTATCTTGATCGATTTAGCTTTGATTTCAGTTGTGAAACTTGATATTACATTACACTTAATATCTTTTATTATTTCTTGGTGGTTATTTACGTCACGCAAAAATATTGGTGGGATCTTAGATCGTGATTTATTTTTCTTTATATCATCAGGAGATCCTTGTTCCATTTCATGTCCTTGTTGTGAGGAAGGAAGACAGTAGCTATGATCTGCAACATTGGTATGGGTTGGTTCAAGTATCTTGAATCGGTTTTTTGAATGAATCTCACTCACATCGAGGTAGTACTTCTTAGGAGGTGGAGAAGCATTTGCAGTTTTAGTAATATGTCGCTTTTTTGGATTCACGAAGTCGTTGTTGTTATCGGGAAGAGGAACAGTTAGCATTTCATTCATGTCTAACGTCGAACTTTGTCCGAGCGGGAACAATTCATTAGCCTGGCTGGCTGTCATAGCGGTAGGAGTAGGTTTAAAACATTTTAGGTTAAGCCTTTGTTTACAATATTTGAATTGAACATCAAATTTCTTGTGTGAACGAATCTTGTGAATTAATCAAACAAATACAATCTAAACACGGTAAAAAGTTAAAAACAATAATTAAAAACACTTAAATAAAACTTTTGAACAAACAATTCGAAGAAAATAGCGGACTAGAAAACACTAGGTAAAACTGTTTTGTCAGTCAGGCTGAAGATGTGAAGCTAATCTTCATCCTTCGTATGAAAATACTGAAAATGTCATATGATTAACGTTCGCAGAATACAATGTTTGTATACTCTTTCATTTTTCTTGGCGACAACATGAATACTTATAAGACAAATTTAAGCAGGGTAATTTTACTCAACAGACGGAAATCGGGACTCCTAATGGACCAATGTTTACCATTTTTAATATCGACGTAAGGGCAATACAATACAAGTAAAGCTTCACACAAAATTGTTAGCACTTCACTCGAGAGTTGCCTTGCGCATAAACACACAGAAATTGGATGTCTTTAATTAGCGACTGGCGGAAGAGGCTTCAGATATTAGTTAGAAAATAATTGACTGTTCAATAATATTGACCACATTACGCTAAAAGAAGTGGCTCTTAATTTACTTTTAATATATATTGTTTCAGACATCAGTACACATTCAGCGTGATCACTGTATTTTAAAATACAGATCTACAGAGTTTAATCCTGCGTTTTAGACCTCATTCTTACTGAACTGTTTATATTATAGTCTTATAAATCTAAATGGTCATACCATTTCACCTTACTGAGCTCCCACGTTCACTCCTTATAAATCACCTCATCCTCCATATTCATCAAGAGTCAACCTCTTCCCGACTTAAAGGTCTCAAGTAAGCCGTAAAAGAGGATGGACTGCTCCTGGACTTACAAGGTTTAGTCAAACGTAATCACAAATCCATGCTTAAGTGGTATATAATGGAACAGATATACAGTGCTTTAAACTTAACCATATAAAACAGGTTCTGAACTCGAATTACTTTTTCACGCTTTGGAACAATTAAGCACATGTTAGATGTACAACAGTAATAAAATTCTGAAACAAACTTTACTAAAACATCCAGCCACAACTACGGATGTTGTGGTATACATTTGATGTATTACCTCGGCAAATGTATATCTCGAGATTTAGATTAAAATATTAAAACTGTTCAGTTTATGCTTAGAGATGATGCGATATCTTTTGTATGTTAGTGTGTTCACTATTGTTTCATAAATCCAGACGGAAAATTGTCATTGAATATTCCTTCGAGCCTCCTTTTGGGTCATGTAGTTTTTTAATATTTCGTGCTCCCTAACTGTCGTAATTTCTTTTTTGCAATTTGTTGTTTTCTTTGACGTATACTCATCTAAATAAAATATTCAGACCCAATGATTCCAGTTTTTAAAATGTATTAATTCACTAGTCATTAAGTTGCAGACAGCCCTTTTGTTTTAGAGACTTCGACGGGTGAGTTTTTAATTTGAGAACGAAACCAAGGAGATGGCTCCCGAAACAAATTATTAAAAATATGAGTGCCCGTCATATAATCTAGCATTTCACCAAAGTAGTCCATTTTGGAACTTTATGCATCCCACCCATATCTACGTACTGTTACTTTATTATTATAGAACATGGTTTTCCTAGCTTTCTAGATCGTTGTACGATTTTTAATCAAACGTGTGACCTGGTAAATACTGAAATTACAACTTCTACTGTAAAAATATTATTGATAAAATATTAAGTGATAAACAACCAATGCAGCGTTATTGCTATTAAAAAGTGGATCTTATAATGTTGATCTATTTACAGCGCAAACCATTAGTTTTTTATTTTATGAGTTTGAAGCTACCATATATATCTTATAAAAATAATGCAGAAAATAAAATAAAGCATCTATCGCATAAATGAAACAATTTCAGATACCTTAGATAGAAAAGTTTTCTTAGTAAAATATAACACTGTATAGTATATGTTAAAAAGGTTAAAATCAAATTTTTGAGATTGTGATTATAAAATGTTCATTAATATTATTATCTTAATTTTTTAATACGACACGTATTAAATAATGCTGGCTTTTAAGAACGTTGTAATATCCCAAGGAGAAAACCGGATACTGTGAAAACACCACATGCAATTTTTGTGTATACTGCAGGATCTCATGGAACAAACCAACTTCCTTTGAACGGTCCGTCAATCTCTAAGTGTACTGATTCTCTAACTCGTGTAAGTTTTTGTATTTTAGTTTATATTTAATATAGTTAATAGTTTAACAATTATTTTACAATTAAATTGGCGAGCATTGTTATTATATTTTCACTAATTTCCCTATGGAAGAAAAGATGAAATCTTGCGGATGGAAATCGATATGAATAGCCTATAACCTCAGTAATTAAAATACTATCTGATAAAAGTTATTTTTTGAACGTAGGCCATATTAATATCCTACTACAGAATTGTGTTTTAATGGCATATACGATTACCACCACATACTGTAGTTCATTTAAACAAAATCAGAATAAGGTTAAGGTTGGTGAGGTGAGGTTAGGTTGATATTTTAAATCTCAAATCAAGCAGAGTGGCCGTTGTTTACAAATCTTACTTCACACGTTTAGTTTTAATTGCAAATGAAATTTGCTTAAATATGATGAATTTCTAGTTACTTTAAATCTAAGGATGTTAATATTTTAAAAGTAATAGTGATCCATAATATAGGACTATGATATTAGGGTAATGAGGATTTGCATATCCTTTAAATCACTTAAGTGTTGGGTGTCTTAATTTTTGGCAGTGAAGACTATACTATATGATTCATTTTGAAATGATAGACGTTTGATAGTTACATTCATTTAACCAAACAATTATTTGTGCAATTGTGTTATGGATTATGTCAATGAATTTTTTTACATTTAACCTATTTTAAATATCAATACTATCAATTATGACATTTGATAAAAGTCTGCAATTTTTTAAGAAACGCCAAATAAATTTGTTGCCAACTTTTCGTGTTGCCTACAAAATCCTCGAGTTGCAGACAGAATTGCCATTCTGAATTTCCATTCAGAGTCGGTAAATATTTCAACTTTCTTTTGATCTTTGTCTGCAACAAAAGTAAACGCCAAAAGTTGCCAACATTTTAGTTGCCGACTTTTATCTGCCTCCTTGCGCAGGCGCGTGCGCAGCGACTCCACTGGTCTCTCGTTGCGTCTGTCTCTGAACCTAACCTACCTGTATTCGTGTGTTCTATTTCGTTGTTCTCCTATTTGTGCTTTTGTGGTTGTGTTGTGGTTCAGTTGTTATATTATATATTCCAGTTGTGGTTCAGTTGTGCTGATGATGGAGGATGCTGCTGAAGGAGCCTTCGACGAATTGGTTTGGTCTAAGGACAAAGTATTGAAACTAATACAAATGTACAGGGAAAGGCAGCTTCTTTTGGAACGCCACAAACAGCTTCTATAAAAGACAAAAAATAAGAAAAATTATGCTCGACTGGAGATCGCTGATGAACTAATTGCAACGAAAGCAGATGTCAAAACAAAAATTCGAAATTTAACAACTCAATTCAAGTTGCACAAGAAGCGCTTTCTGTATAATGAAGAATTTAGGAGACAAAATAAAATCCAAGGGGACGAGTTTGATGCTTTTGGGGAGTACGTCGCTGGCCAATTACGTTAAATGTACTGATCTACGGCAAATGGGCAGTGACAAAACACAGGAATAACCAGGCAACTATTTTGATCTGGAAATTGCCAACCTTCCCTCGAAACCAGCCAACTCCTAACATCTCTATGCCTTCAAGAATGTCATATGAAACAGATGAATTTTGTGTCTTTGCTTGATAATTTTCTTTCTGACGATACAGAAACTCCAACTTACACTTTGACTAATTTGTAAAATAACTTTATATAACTATTTTGTTAATTTGATTGAATAAATACAAATTTTTTAAAGTAATTACTGTACTTACTTTTATGTTGTCCTTCAGCACATCTATTAATGCCTCGCACACTTGTGGAACAAACTCCGAAATAAGCACTTTTGGAGATTTAAATAAGTAACTTAGGCTTGTGTAGGAATCACCACTGGCTAAAAAATGTATTTTCTTTTGCGGGAAGGGCAAGTCTCGATAATTAGTGTCTTTTCTGACAATCCTTGGTACAACTGAAAGTAGCAAATGTTCAAAGTCACCTACTTGCCATTCTTAAAAAGTTCTTGAAACTCCCATCGGGTTTTTTCAGTTCAGCTGAACATTGGATCAGTGTCATCATTTTTCAAATCATCCAAAAGCGCACTACCACTATATCTACTTCAACCCAGAATCTTCTTGGCGTTGGTTGCGTAGCTAAAATGTAGCAAGCACTTGCAGCAGCAACACACATCCTGCACTTTCCCACATCTTGATAGAAACTAGCCTAGTCCCTAAAAAGGTTGCAAAACAGTGCAAAATAGCGCACACTACTAAATTGTTGGCAATTTTTTGTGTTGCCAACAATTTAAATCTGCAACTAAAAAGTTGCAAACATTCCTAAAAATTTGCAGAGACTGCGGTGTGGAACGCGCCTTGAGGACTAGTGATGTCATTACCAGCTGTTGTTGTTTCGTTCATGTAGGAGAAGGCTAGTGACAACTACAACAACAATGGTGATGAATATGCAAAAATTGGCTCAAAATGTTTTTTAACACTAAGAAATGTTTTAATGGTCCCCCACCCCCCCCCCCCCCCACCCCCCCCCCCCCCCACCCCCCCCCCCCCCCACCCCCCCCCCCCCCCACCCCCCCCCCCCCCCACCCCCCCCCCCCCACTCCAATGTCCTGGATTGATCTCACCTGTAGTTGAGCACTCAGAGTCGAATGTTCCCACGGGTTGTACACTGATTTGGAATTACTTTTCCTCAAGTAGTTGTGCAGATAAAGTACTGCCAACACCACCAGCGTAGCCCATTCTGGTTTTAATAGCATAGGTCTTTGTAGTATGCGGTACACAGAGGATATTATGCCGAATGCATTCTCAGAAACTCTACGTGCTCTACTTAACCGATAGTTGAACACTCTTTCTTTAGAGTCCTTTTTTTGAATACCTGGATATGGTTTCATGATGTGCTTCGATAAAGGAAAAGCATCATCGGCCACAAAAAACATACGGTTTTTTTATCTGTTCTTCCAGGAAGAGGAGTAGGAGGAGGAAGATGCATTGTGTTGTTCCTCAGACAATCTCTGAATGTTGTGTGACTAAACACACCTCCGTCTGATATTCTTCCTTGACAACCAACACTTGCGTAGATAAAGTTGTAGTGCGCATCTACCACCGCAAATAGAACTATACTGAAAAACCCCTTGTAGTTGAAATATTCTGTGCCACTATGGATAGGTGCTTGCAACTCAATATGCTTCCCATCAAAGGCCCCCACACAGTTTGGGAAATTCCACTTATCATTGAACTCTTTTGAAATAACTTTCCACTCTGCTTCTGTTTTTGGCATCTGAAAAAAAATGACAACAATATAGCAGTATTCATTATCCAATCATTAATCTTTTCCTTTTTTTTAGGACGAGCATACAAATAAAGATGGAGATACTGCAAACCAATCGCAAACTGTCAACCAGGACAAGTTGCTAGACCAAGTGGAGAAACGCCTCGAAAACGTGTAAGTTTGCCAAAGGAACAGTCTGATCGGCCAGGCGGAGGCCCACAAAAGAAAAAAAGACTACAGCTACAGAAGAAGCTCTGTCAATTATGAGAAGTATCCAAGGTCGGCATAAAGGTATGGATCAGTTCAAATCTTTTGGAGAGCAAGTAGGACTGCGTATTAAAGACCTCCCATCATCAAATGCTCAGAAAATTGCAAAACACCTTATTAGTAATATTCTGTTTGAAGCAGAAATGGGCAAGTACGACTATGGCAACCCAATCGGCGGAAGTTACTCACAGACATTCTACCCAACACCGAACTACGTACAACAACCGATTTCTGTCCGATGCCACCAGCTTGTCCCAATCCAAACCCATGTAGTGAGCAGCTGTCTTTTCACGGGAATCACACAGGCAAACTCTCCAGATTCAGTCATAAGCTCCTCGCTATCAACCCATACGGACAATGACTCTATCGACAATATATTGATGCACCTGTAATAATAATTTTACAAATTTAAATAAAAGAGAATTTTACACCTCATCTCTTCAAAATTCAAATTTGAGTTAAGACTTTTGTTCATTTTTGTTATTGTAATTAACTTAATACTCATTTTAACTAAGTAAATAAGGGTTTCATTTGTAATGGAGAGTGTTTTGTTCGGAACTTGAGACGCATGTCTACCAAATAAAGGTTTTTTCTAATATACAATTTTTTCTTACCTTGATGTAATCCTGTAATACACTGACAATTGCTTCACAAACAGTCGGGATGATGGTTTTATATTATTTGCTTTGAAATCTTGAATGTGTAACTTAACGAGTGGTAAGAGTCTCCCGTTGCCAAAAACCGCAGAGTAACTGCAAGGCGTTCATGTGGAGGAATAGCACTTCTGAAGGACGTGTCTCGTTTCTGGATGATACGAGCTATCTTATTTAGAAGATCTTCAAAGTCACTACTTTTCATTCGAAAAAAGTTTTTGAAACCACATCCATATCTGTACTCGAGATTTAATTCGTCTTCATCATCCAATACCAAATCCTTCATCAACTCACTAGTTCCGTATTTTCTTCTACTTTGAAGGCTTGGACGCACCCAAAACCGTCGTTTACGCAATTTTTCGTGATTGATAATTACAAACGCGCCTAAAGCAACTAGTACATCCTCCTCGTCAGACATTTTGCGACTGAATGCCAACTCACGTGTAGACGACAAGCCAAAATCTAGGTTTGCCGCGTTGGCTTTGCCAGTTATTGATCTCTTAAACAGGATATACAACCAAACGACCATAATCAAAAGAGTACAGCATCATCAACCTAGATAATTGTTCGCTGGTTGGAGTTAGGTTTATAGAATGCTGTGTCTGGACACTCAGGGATATCAGAGCTAGACTACATACAACAAGCGAATCATATAACCAGCGTGTTACGCGGTCAACATGAGATACTGAGCTTTGTTGCATGCGAGACTATGTGTAAAAGTCGATTCACGTCTACACGAGAGCATAGACACACTGCGTCTCGAAGATCAGTCCTGGACATCAACAAGATCTCTGCTATGGCTAGTCGTCACTAAGACAAATAAGCACGACTATAAGATGGAGATTATAGTTCTGACAACGATACAACAGTCATGTCACTTTATGCCCTAGCTGACCATTGATAATGAACGCGAGAGACAAAACCGATGAGAGAAACATTCGCTATTAGGGATTTGCATTGATTAGCGATCTACAACTAGAGGCAACACTAGTCATTTCTGTGATACTACGGTATTTACACTCTCACTCACAGCAACTCTACAACACATAGACAGAATAGAGATATACAGGTAGGTGTTCAGTGCGCGCTGAGGGAAGATAAGGAATCAATCAAGAGAGAGATCTAGATAGAGCATAACAAAGCAGTCAAATACTTATGTCTTCTCGGAAACAACTAGAGCACGTAGTGCTTCGGAGACAATACGATATCTCTCTGTATCTTCAGTAGTCTAGAAAATACCAACAGTGATACAGAACACTAGCAGAGTGCTCACTAACTATACAATGTCTAGGTCAAGAGAGCTATCTTGTATATATTCTCGGCGTATATCTAATTTGCGCTTGGTGAGCGGGAAAGGGAAGAGAGGAGGTTGACATGGAGTGAACGCCAAAATGTGATATTATATCAGAGATAGGGTATCGGTATTTCACATTAGAGATGTCGGGGATCATCACAGAAAGCATCTATGCCTTCTGAGATTATTAGGCGGCTCTATAATATAGGAGCGCACAATATCGAAGTAATCAGTGTATATAGTAGTCGGTCGTACATACTATAATATATAATTGAGAGAGGTCGGTTGAGATGTCAGAGTTGAACTGATAAACACTACCTACACTACTGCGTCACATAGCTGATCCAAGTATATTCGTTTACTAAGACAACGCACAAACACTCGGTTAGATGCGTGTGAGAGCGTGAGCGAGCCGTCGTGCTGCGCTGATCACACACACACACACACAGTCCCTTTGAGTCGTAGATGTTAGAACTTGATCACGCGTTCTTCTAATCCAAGCATGAATGATCACACTTTCATGCCGCTGTCTTAGACTAGTATGACCTGTGACACAGCGGGTGCGGCCAGTGTTGTAGGATACGGTCTACTGGTATCTACTCGGCCCTATTAGTTGTAGACCTGATATTAGGAGTGATGTCAGATAATCTTAGTCGAACGTAGGGAGGCGAATTCTGAAACTCAGATGTCTGGAGTGATAGTTACATTCTTGGATAGGGTACGGTGGAGTGAGAGGATTATTATGATATGGTGTCAGATGAGTCTAGATGTGATCTTACAGGTTGTGCTACAGAGTTGTTTATGGCTTCCTGAAGAATGGGGGGGGGGTCTGGCATAGGTGTAATGATTGCTACAATAAGTTTTAGTGTCTTGTGTCATTAATGGGACACGCGTGAGTTGTATGACTATGTAGAGAGATGACGTTGAGAGGTGAATTGGTGGATATCACAGTACTTTATGTCTCTCTACATAACATATGAATAATATATGGTAAACAATTGTACTTGGTTGCAAGATAGGCGGATGTTTTTAGTATGAGTTATATTTGTGTATGGGATGATCTCGTGTTTTGAAGTTTACTGTATCTGTCTGTGTAACAGTGTGTGAGATGGGTAATTAATTACAGAGTGTGATTGGTTATTGTACATTGTTGAGAGAGAAGGATGGAAGAGTAATTCGTTCAAGTGTTCAGAGAGTTTGACTCGAATTATACCTATGTATACATGGATTGAAGTGTTACTTGGTAGGTGGAGTATGTGTAAGAGAAATGAGGAGTGTATAGGCACACAAGTATATTATGTCTAGTCAGTGTCAGGATAGGGGAGGATTACGAGTCTGGAGGGGATTGATCAGGTATGTGGATGAGTGTGCGGGGTTGGGGGGGGGGGGGGGGGGGGGGGGGGGGGGGAGGGGTGTGAGGGGAGTTGAGTTTGTACAGGAAGGTGTTTGTGAGAGCAGTAGGTGGGAGGGGTGTGGGATGGGGTTATAAGTGGGACTGAGTGAGAGTAGTGATGAGTCTGATGGAGGTGATAATGTGTGGTGGTTAGATTTAGGGTGGAGGGGACGGGATGGTGCTCATGTGAGGTGTGACAGGTCTCTGGAGAGTGAGGTTCTGTAGTGTGACAGGAGTACATGGGCGAGTCAATCTATGTCTTGAGCGGGTAGTTGATTTTGTGGGATTGGATAGGTATGGTATTAGGTGGATGATATGTAGATTATCTCTATGAGGGGTATGATTTGTTAAGATCTTTGTTGTTAGATTGAACAGGGTATACTGGAGAAGATTGTGGGGAGATGAGAGATTTCAGACTGGTATGTGTCAGGATAGAGTATATTGAAGTTGGGTGTGTAGGGGTTGTTTTTGAGTATAAGGCAGAGTGGATGATATGGGAGAATTGTGGTGTAGGTGGCTTTTGTGTAAGTTTGTGCAGACGGAGAGAAGGTATGATGTGTTAAGGATATTCTTTAGGGAGGTTATAGTGCAGTTGGTTTTAGGGTGTGAGCGTTACTCAGAGTTTGTGTTGGAGGTAGACACAAATAGTGTTGATGGTGATCACTTATTATGTGTGACAGTGGGGATTTGGATAGGTATCAGTGGTGTGTGCATATGAGTGTGGTATATGAGGTGTGTGAGTACAGGGAGAGATGAGAAGAGGTAGATGGGTGGCGGGGATTGGTGGTTTGGTAGTGGTGAATTGTGAGGGTCGGTGGTGGTGTTGAGTCTTTAGAGGTAGATGGGGGGGGGCGGTGTCTTGCGTGGGGTAGGGGAGGGTGTGGGGGGGGATGTATTGTGTGAGTTACATACAGAAGGGGATCTAGATGGATATTATGATATGTAGGAGATCGGTGGGTGGGGGTGATATGGGGGGGGGTTGGGGGGTAGGGGGAGGTGAACTTTTTATGTGGTCACATATAGTCTGTGACTCACTAATAAGTGTGGGGGGAGGTTGGGAGGTATAATGGATGTTATGACTATGTGTGTATAGGAGATGATCAGTGTAGTGTGTTGGGGAGAGGAGTTTGTATGGGAGAGAGGTTGGGAGGTGATTATGTAGTGTGTGTGGTGTTGGTGTGCTTATGATGTGGACATGAGTGGGTTGAGTTCGACTTGGTGTTATGTGAGAATAGAGGTGTTTGGAGTTGGTGTCTGATAGTCAGTAAGATACTGAGGCAGGTATAATAGATGAGATGGTGTGAGTGTAGAGGGTGTCTATACAGTGATTTACATGGGGGGTATGTCTGTATTGTATGTTGACAATGACTATTATGTGGGGGGGGGGTAGTAGGATTGATGGTTATGATTAGGGACACACATGGGGGGCAGGGGGGGGGGGAGGGGGGGGGGACAGGTAGGAGTAGTAGGGGGAGATAGGGAACACTTATGGTACGATTGGCATGTGTACGAAGTGGTTAAAGGGGTAAGAAAGTGGTTGGACAGAAGACGGATGGTGGTGAGTAGTATGAGTTATTAGAACAGTTTTGTTATTTGTTAGGAGAGATTGGTTGTGATGGTTTATGGTAGTTTCTCAGAGTTTGTGATGTGGAGTAGGCTCTTAGTGTGAGGGTATATATTCTCAGTTATCTATTGTTTATTGATGTCCAGTCTCTGCATTTGTAGGTGTGTGGGAGAGTGGGGAGTCTACAGAGATAGGTCATTTGAGAGCGTGTATGGTACGACATGTCATTTTGGAACAGAGGAGTTGTGGATGTCAGTAGTCTTAGATCTATGGGGAACTATGAGGAGAGGGTGGTGAGGTTAATAATAGAGTGTAGGAGATGATGGAGAGTGGAGGTGAAGTGATGTGGGTTGTGTAATGTGTATAGAGTTATAGTGATGGTGAGATAGTATCGAGACATGAATGGCACTCTCTCTCTTGTTTCATGATAGGGGGTTAGGGGGGGGGGGATGGTGGTGTATGGGATTGTGAGTATCTGGACGCAGTGGGGGAGGTAGGTAGGACTGGTGTAGGTGGATAGAGGATGCGAGGGTTTTTGAGGCATATAGGGAGTCATATGTGTTTTGTTTTTGGGGTATAGTCAGATATACTGTCTGGATGAGAGATGAGAGAGATGCACGGGACGTGGGGAGACTGTTGTTGGAGGATGGTGATTTTTAATTTTGAGTGGGGGGGTTATGTATTGTGACACACTGGAGGGTGGGAGTGTCTATTGTTATATGTGGTGAGTGTGTGTAGGATTTGTTGTAATGTAGGGTGGTGAATTAGCACTGTGTTATGGTATGGTGTGTTTCTCTCAGTGATTGAGTGTATAATGATTTTATTCAGAGGGGGGGATGGTAGGGGGGGGGTTTGGATAAAGTGGAGGTAACGTTATGGGTGGTATGGGGACGAGGTTTATTATTCTAGTTCAATTGACGGTGGGTTATAGATGTGGGGTATTAGTAGAGGTAGGACATCAGTGAATGATGTACATTAGGATATGCAAGTTCATTCTTTTGGGGAGGGAGGGTAGTAGTTATGTTAGGGATTGTTGGTGGTATGGGGGAGAGGATGAGTGTTTGTGACGATAGTTGTGGTGGGGATGGTGGTAGTATTGAGGTGAAATTTTTGGGGGGAGGGGGGTGTTGAGATATCAGCGTGGGACATGTTTGTAGTGAGTGGGGGGTGGGTAGCGGATTGTGGAGATACTGTAATGGAGGGGTGGTGCAGATGTGTGACTTATGTATGAGGAGGTGGTTTTGGGTTTGTTTATTGGTGTTGTTAGAGTGTATTTTTCTGGTTATTGAGGGAGGCATGTGTGACTTTTGAACGTTGTGGAGAGGAGTGTATGTGGGGGTGGTCACTTGTGTTAGGTGTTCAGTACACGGTGGGAGAGGTAGAATGATTATTACATGAGGGATTATCTTGGGGGGCGTATGGTGATGTATTTGAGGTTGTGAGTTGTGAGTGTATTTGTGGTTTTTGGATTAGAGTTTGGAGAGTACTGATGTTGACTGGACAAGTAGTGATGAGAGAGAACACTGGTTATGGATGGGGGTGGTTGTTGGTTGATGGTGGTAATGTGAGTTAGGGTTGTAGGGAAGGGTATGGTGTTTAGTGGGTATTTGGAGGGTAGGGGGGGATGGGGTATGGAAGTTTATGGTGGAGGAGTGGGTTTTTGTGGGGCAGTATAGTGACTATTGGGTGTGGTGTGAGTCGTAGGGTCAGACATTGTTGAGGTACAGACTGCACTAGATGGTGAGAGAGTATACAGTTGATGGGGGTCTTGTGGGGGGGTTTGTAGATACATTTGGTGGGGTTTGTGGGGACAGTTGGGTCACAGATGGAGACAGGACTCAGTGTTTTTTACAGATGACTGTGGAGGGTGTAAGGTGTAGGAGATTCTTGGTTCATATTGGTGGAGTAGATGAGGGAGGAAGGAGATGGATGGATTGTGAGAGGGTGGAGAGTATTGGGCGTTGGTGTGTGAGATGTGTACGTCAGTTGTATATGGATGAAGGTAGGATGAGGTGGTGGGGGGGAAGTGAGGAGTCTTGAGTAGTGGGGAGGTTTATTTGGTATTGGTTGGGATGGTTGGGAGTTGTTGGTTGTTATGGGGGTGGGGTTGGGTGGGTGAGGGGGTGGGGGATTTTTTTTAAATTTGTTGGTTATGTTTTTTTTGATTGTTAATTGAGTTTTTTTTTATTGTGTAGTTTTGAATTTTTAAGTTTTTGTAAGTTGTTTGGTGTATGTATAAAAGTTATAAGTTTTTATTTCCTAATCATCAAGTGTTAAGTTGTTAAAAGTATTAAATATAGTCAGTCCATACTTTTTATAATGTTTTAAAATGAGCATAAAATCATATTTAGATCGTAGCAAACATACTTTTTAATGTTCGGTATACGAATCAACAAATAAAATTGTACATGCAAATTTCCATGGTAATATAATGCAAATAGCAAATTACGGCACGAGCTGTATTGCTTAAAGCGCATGCAAATGTGTCGCTCTACTGCCGGTACACGTAGTGCCAATGACATATCTTGAGATTTGCATGTGGAACATCTTAATTGACAAGATACAGTAGACCATTATGAAGGAAATTAAGCGGATTTGTATTACTGTAACGTCAACAGCGTAATTTAAAAAACAAGCCATTAGCATTTACAAACGTTTCCGTTATGATTAAGTCGGCCGAATGAAGTCTTGGAAGGACACAGTTTTTTAAATAAGAATTGCCAGATCATTTTACTTTTACAAATTTGTAACGGAAATCACCAATGGGGATAACGGTGTACTAGAACTGCATGTACAGTACTTTTCGAAGGCTGAACTTAAAATGGCTGCCTCCTTAATTTTCGGGATATAGTTATCTGTGCTTTTAATTTATCTCAACCCCGGACTACTTAAAATCTACTTTAAATAGTTTTATTTATCTTATTTGACTTTAATACATTTAGAAGTTAATTATTGTGAATATTGCGCTTAAGGTGCCATATTTTCTACTACTTGTGTAGTAAATGAGTATTTCGTAATTAATCAGTGGTTAAAAACAATTTAATTATTAAAATAATTGTAAATATTTTCAAAAAAAGAACAATAAATGCCAAATATTAGGCTATAAGTGTTATCCACACAGCTGGAGCTGATGTAAACGTCTTGATTATACATACATTATACATTTTTTAATTAGTAATTAGTATAAAGAAACATTTTTTTAAATTAGGTTAAAAACTATTTGAATTTAATTAAATGCTCCTCTTTTTATAGATATGGTAGTTTTTGGAATAACGTTTAAGTTATTTTTGATCTGAAATTGAGAAATTCTTCCTTTTAATACACTAAAAAATGTTTACGTTACAATTGACTGCCAATATAAAAAACAATGGAAATATCTTTACTTCTCTAAATAATGCTAGAAAACAGACATTATAATACTGCTCAAACGAGAACGCAAAGGAATAACCTAGTTTTAAGATTTGGACCTAGAACCAATTTATTCAGAATAAGATTAGGCAAAAAGGATAAGATGTAGTCTGCATTCCAATAAACCTGCCCCAACAAAACAAGTTCGTTACCGGAAGTGAAATCGGAATGAGAATGAACAATCCGGCATTGCATTCGACCTCATTCTGAAGCAGCGTGCTCTTCATTTGTCGTCCTCCATAATGAGCATCAATAACCTCTTGGGCAGACTTTCGGGATTCGATTTTGGATAGGAATGGACGACAGCGGCTATGGTCGTGCAAACTGTGGAGATGGCCGACATTTCGTGACGTCATTTTAGGATTTTAACCATAGCAGTCACATATAAAGGCTGAGCAATGAGGGAGCTTTGTTTTCAACTAGACCATCACTATCAATGTATTATACTATATCATTACAGCATCCAGAGGGTTTTTAATTTTTCAGAACTTGTTACAATTTGGTTTGAAATGGTAGTTAAAATTATTATGGGTTCGTACAAAAGTCGCCTTTGCGGTGCATACTTTCTCTGCTATCCCTATACAATTGGCTGCGAGGATTCCAAGTCTGCCAGTTTCAGGATAAGTGATCTTTAGATTTGATTGATTTACTCCGAAAGTAAGTAATGCTGGTTACATAAACCTTCACCTAGGGCGAGTAATATTTGTTTCAAAAATATATACTTCATGAAAATTACTTTTTTAAAGTTTTGAAGATTATAACTTTGTACAATAACACAGCTTGGAAGAGAGCAGCAAAACGAGTTCTCTGTTGATTTAGAAATTCGCTTCCAGTTACTCGATGTCCAGATGAGGCGTGAAAACAAAGTCTCCAAGGTCAACGATGAGGCGTGAAACCAGAGTCTCCAAGGTCAACGATGAGGCGTGAAAGCAGAGTCTCCAAGGTTAACGATGAGGCGTGAAACCAGAGTCTCCAAGGTCAACGATGAGGCGTGAAAGCAAAGTTTCCAGGGTCAACGATGAGGCGTGAAACCAGAGTCTCCAAGGTCAACGATGAGGCGTGAAAGCAGAGTCTCCAAGGTCAACGATGAGGCGTGAAACAAAGTCTCCAAAGTCAACGATGAGGCGTGAAAGCAGTCTCCAAGGTCATCGTTGAATATCTCAGGTCCTGGTACTCTGAGGAGGTACATGGAACACGACATACTTACTTGGTTCTTTGTTTAAATTTTGTTATTGACGTGGAAGGTTTGAAAGGATAACAGAATTTCGGACATTTGCCATCATTATAAGTTATATAAGGTATAACACGACGTTTTGAGTATAGATTCCAATCCTCGAAAGGTTTAGTTATACCTTTTACAACCTATAACGATGGCAAATGTCCGAAATCCTGTTATTCTTTCTTACTTGGTTATTATCGTACTGTAACATATACGCGGCTTGAATGTGGCGAGTATTTTACGAAGGTCACAAAAGGATGTCGCACAATTCTAAACCTCTCATGCAAATCCAAATTCAAGTCTGCCTTTACCCTGTCTTTAAAGGTAATACAAAACCTTCACCATAGGGTGGGAGTGAAGCTGTAGCTGTCTGAACCCAAAAGGGGTTTACAACTCTCTAAGAGGTCACAGGTTCAATTCCTGAGGAAATAATTACATATTTGCAGCCTCTTAAAAAATATCATGGCTGGTTATAAGTTTTGTGCTTCAGAAAATTTACGATTTGACTAAATTATGGTACGGTATAACAATGGTTGTATACAGTTACACTTAACGTCAACCAGTATAACCGAGTTAAAGAAAAAGCTACGGGCATTATAAATAGCCGTATATAAATTTTTAATTAATTTAAAGTTTTCTTTAACTGCCATCCAACATTAGTTTTTTCAATCACAAGATCCCACACTAGGATCTCGTCCTAGTGGCTAGTGCCCTTGAACAGCTCACAATCTTTGTAGGTCACTATCTAAAACGATAAATCCTAATTGTAAATCCTTAGCAGAATTAGTACTTCGTTGAAGGTTTTTGCAGATTAACCCAAAAGTAGCTTAATATAGGAAGTTTTTGAAAAAATGACAAAGTTACTGAAATGTGAACTTCATGGTTGATCTAGACAAACTCTTCATGAGAACCACATTAGAACTCTCATCTTGTTAAAGGGTGCAAAATCCTGATTGAATTTACCACACCCGCATGTTCCATTATCTCGACTCCTGTAAGGTTATAGGGAACAGACTATGAAAACTGTTCTCCCTCTTCCTCTCAATTCAAACATACATTGTTCATGGTACTAAGTAGTAAACATTTATTTTGTATCTGTATACGCATTTAACCAATCAATTTATTTATAACTCTTATTATTATTTTATCTCTTACATATGCTTATTCAAATCTTGATACACGGTAATTCTAAGACGATTTATAAGGTTTTAGACGCTTTACTGTTTAGACAGAGATTGAAATTTGCTTCCTTGTCTTGCTATGAGAACCTGTAACCTGTATAGCCAATTGCGCAGTGTATCGGGCACGGCTGTTATCGCAAGATAACAGATGAAGCAATGTCGAGCGTGGCTGCTGCTTGGATAAGTGACCGCTGAGCGATCCTGTCCTTGCAAGCAGCCCGTCTGCCCGGTCATTGGTGGTGATTCGGAAGTCATCTTTAAGCCGTTGGTCCCCAGGTTAAGTGTTAGAGACGGCTTCTTAACCCTAACTTTGCCTAGTGAAATAAGACATCTTAACTTTTCTTTAGTTCTTCTTCTTTAGTTTACAGTTTTAGTTTACTTCGTCTGGTAAAATGAGATATTACTTTATTTATTTATTTATTTCAACGGTACACACCATTTATACAAATAGAATAGTACAGAGTAACTTAGTGTTTTAGATTTATATATAAGTACGGTACAACAGTAACAAGAATATGACTAGGATTAATAAATACTACACAACAATAACAAAATATGAAACAAATAGATACATTACTTAACGAATGGTAACTAAACAATATTGAATTAAACTAGGAAAATAAATAACAAGACTGACAGTGGTACCTATAGGCTAGCTGGCTAGCTAAATTACATATCAAATAATGGAAGCTACCTTACATTTAAAAGACACAACAGATTCATTGAAAAAGTCTACATGAGTAGCAATATTACTTCCAGTTCTCAGGAGTCTAGAGAGGCCCTTACTTTTACTTTATACGAGCTAAATTTTAAATACGTTGTAAACAAAAGTAGTTTCCATTGGCAGATATATAATCCAAAGTAGATTACGGTTAAGAAGGAAATAATTAATTTTTATCAAATGTAGTCAATGCTATTGGCCGATATATTCTATCCACCTTGTTATAAGTAATATTTTTCAAATTTTTGTGACTGTAATAATGTTATATATGATTTCAGAATACTTTTCATAACGTTGCCTCAGTCAGTTTTCTTTCAACTGTGTTCATCCTTATGGTTTTAGCTATTTTTGGCGTCTGCCACTACATTTTCTGGAAAGTGGTCGGGCCGGTAGCTGTACCTAGCTATCTTCTTGCTCATAGCTACACCTGATTGTGTTGTCTGCCAATAATAGTTCATAATATCGTTTCTGGATGCTTCTGTTGCTTCTATATTTATGTCTAATATTTATAAGCCTCGATTAGGATACATTTATGTGTCTTACAGAATAAGGTAAACTCTCCCTCTATTTGATTCCAGACTCCATAGGGTGAATTTGAACTGTGCAATTTAGTGGAGTTTTTCTTTAAAGCTGACTGCCCCGCTCCCACAATGTCTCGCCATGGTGCAGAGGTTTGGTATCGGTAGGCTAGCCTTCCTAAAAGATACACGTACCTCTAAAATTAGTTAATTAGGGCTCAGTTACATTAAAATTCAATGAATGCCTTCGCTTGTTAAAGTTAAAATTAATAACAGTTACGAAAACAACTACATTATTATTAATATTATTATCAATAATCATTCATTATTATGAAAAACTATTATTGTATAAATGATTCCAAACATATTTGTTTCATGAAATGCAATTAAATTTACTTAATATAAAACTCTTGGACTAGAGTACTATTATTATTAATACAAAAGCAGTCGTTGTATGACTGCATTGTCCTTTGTACGTGTGGATTAAACGTTAACATTTTTTAGATTCAATGGACGGAACGATATGTATAAACCATAATTACGAATACAAAAATAAGCACAAATACTCTATGTTTATAAGGAAATATTACAAAAGTCATCTCACAAGTATTTCGGAGCAGTGCTAAATTTTAGTAATATCATAAAATCACTTACCTTGCACAAACACTTTCCTCAGAAAATTTTTTCTGAACCTTTGTAAATGGAAACTGTTTTACGCAGTGTGTTCCTCGGGAAAAATACTCATTACATAAATTTTATTTCCCAACATAACACTACTTAGATAGGACAAAGTTCCTAGATGCAATTTGTAATCTAAAACGTCTATGTTCAAGTAAAATATGTATAACTCAAGAATAATCGCCGATGTTTTGGTATTGATATCTGATAATATTTAAGAATGTAAGGTTGGCAATAAAACTCCATGTGTATATAATTAAATATAGGCCAAATACAAATTATATCACAAGTATATAAATATTTCAACCAGTTATTTTCAACATCCACAGTGCAGACGAGATTATATATCTGCGTTTAAAAATTATTTTGAACAAATAAAGAGTGTAACATTCTGAAATGCAGCTGAAAATACTAGGTTATAAGAGTAAGGGTTATTTGCAAAGAACTCGTATTAAATAATGTCTGATATAAGTGACTAAAGACCAATGAACAGTGAGAGATCAAGGGTAGATCCACCGCCGTAATATGGAGGCTTTCTGGAGTACGTGCTCAGGTTGTAATATCTTCAGTAGAGGTACGAGTGCTGTGGGTGGGCGGTTGTTAAGATCGATGTCTGATATAAGTGACTAAAGACCAATGAACAGTGAGAGATCAAGGGTAGATCCACCGCCGTAATATGGAGGCTTTCTGGAGTACGTGCTCAGGTTGTAATATCTTCAGTAGAGGTACGAGTGCTGTGGGTGGGCGGTTGTTAAGATCGATGTCTGATATAAGTGACTAAAGACCAATGAACAGTGAGAGATCAAGGGTAGATCCACCGCCGTAATATGGAGGCTTTCTGGAGTACGTGCTCAGGTTGTAATATCTTCAGTAGAGGTACGAGTGCTGTGGGTGGGCGGTTGTTAAGATCGATGTCTGATATAAGTGACTAAAGACCAATGAACAGTGAGAGATCAAGGGTAGATCCACCGCCGTAATATGGAGGCTTTCTGGAGTACGTGCTCAGGTTGTAATATCTTCAGTAGAGGTACGAGTGCTGTGGGTGGGCGGTTGTTAAGATCGATGTCTGATATAAGTGACTAAAGACCAATGAACAGTGAGAGATCAAGGGTAGATCCACCGCCGTAATATGGAGGCTTTCTGGAGTACGTGCTCAGGTTGTAATATCTTCAGTAGAGGTACGAGTGCTGTGGGAGGCGGTTGTTGTTAGCTGGTTGTTAGAAACTTCTGGAACCGCCTTCGTCAGTTTTTGTTTGCAAACAGGGAATTTAAAATCCTCAAATTTATTTTTTTATATTCAAAACCTGCAGTTTTTGAGTCATTTCACGCACAGGCATCATTCTAAAACATTGTCAACAATTATGTTAAAAACACATTTTCTTTGGTTAGTCATATTTGTTTTTTTATTAAATTTAGAATTTCGTTCTTTTTAGATGGTGACCTATTCATTATAATTATTATGTATTATTCCCTTGAATATGTACTTATGCAAAACCAATATATCCTAAACATTGAACGTTAACAACAAAATTATGTTTTTTTTTTTATTTTTATTTTAAAATATGTAATATGGTTTTCCTTTTTTCATATTGTTTATTTCACTTAATTTACTCTGATTATTGACTTAAGTTTCCCTTAGAAAGAATATAATTTATTGCATAATTTAACAGCGGAATTGCATTTAAATGGATATTTTATAAGTAGATCTAATGGAAATTCGTTTACTTTTGCATATATTTTAAACAATCCTTTCCGTTTATTAATAATTGTTTGATTATATAAATTTTAATATGAATGATCGGCTTTATTTTAATGTTTTCATTAATGTCGTCTAACTTGTAAGAGTAATTGTAATTTAAAAACTGAATTATACATTTCATAAGGTAATAAAATTGGGCGTTTTTAAATTTCATAATTTGTGTGTATTTTGTGTATTTCACAACCTTTTCAAATCATTTACTTATTCGAATTTAAAATTTTTCAAAATAAAGTCACTTACTGCTTACTGTGAATCGTTCAAAAAACAAAAGATCTCCAAAGAAGTTAAACATATGGTTTACTGTACTGAAACAGTTTACTGCAGCCTCATACCACAAACACATCACGGAGCCCAGAGAGATCTATCAACTGGAGTTAGAGTGGTCTTCAAATACAAACCCCATTCTTTAATGAAGACAACGCGAAGGGTTTATTGCTGTCTTGACACATTAACTTTGCTATGACAAGAAGTGGTAGTATATTCCATAAATATGACCACTTACGACTCAGCAGTCTCTCCTCTGCTCACATGTAGGTAAATTATGGGAGATTGTAGATAACCAAGACGCAGGGGTAGTAATGACTCACTTGTAATGATGGAATCTAACAAAATCGTCTCACTCAAGATTGTATAGAATAGTGGCTGAGCATTGTTGTAGATTCCTAAAGGACTAGATTAAGAACGATTAAGTCGAAATGGTAGAATGTTACGAATAGGCGGCCGGCTGTAAAGAAACTATTGTACCCCACAAGACCTATGTTAAATTTTAAGTTCTTTCACGCCCTTATTGTTGGTCATAGACACATGCGTGACGTCTCATTTTAAAAATCTTATTAATACGCATTCAAACGCTTTAGGATTTCTTATAAATTTATACGGTTTTGCATATTTGACTGATGAAGTCGAAAAAATGAGATTATACCTTTGTAATGAGGCATCTCCAATAATTCTAGGATTAAAATAAAGGGCGTAAATGTATTTGAGGCTGCTGTTCTTATAGGGCTAAAAAAGAGTAAAAAAGTGCATCCAGCTCAAGGAAGAAATCCGGGTCAGAGATAAGAGGCTGTCCGCTATAGTAGTAGCTGCTATCTACAGTATTTTTTTGTTTATTGTTTTCTTAGATTGGCTATTTACGCTAGAATACTTTATTTTTAAAATTGTTGTATATATCACAGAACAAAATTATAAATATATTTTCTCACAAAAACTATGCACAAAATATATCCCGTTAAATATACGAGTTTATATTCTTAACTGTTCCAAGATTACGAATTATTAATGTGACAGCTGCATGAACCCCGATTGTATGGAGCATATCAGTTATCAGCTGATTACCTAACACCCTTATCTGTTGTGCCAACCTAGGCCCGTTACTTTACTTTATTTACACTCTACTGTACAGGGATCAAGGTTTATGTATGTATGTATGTGTATGTATATGTATAAGCATGTATGTATGTGTGTGCTTTTATTTCCATGCTATATATCTGAGTCATATATATGATGAAAATTTATCAACAATGTAGGTCGACATATCTTTTTTCAACGATTCGTACCCACGCGCAGGCTTGCCTATGTGGGTACTTTTTCCCTATATTTTAAGATATTTATTGTTTAATTATATTTTTAAAATATTATAGTATAAATTAATCTTTAATGGAATTGTAATTTATTTATTAGGAAATAAATAGTTTTTGTTGAATTTGAATTGAATTGAATTAAATACTTCAGCATATGTCAAAATCAAAATCAAAATCAAAATCTTTTTATTGCAGCGACATTGTATATACATTGTAATGGCAAACGTCAATACGGGGTTTCTAAAATTCCAAGCATTCATACACACAATACACATTCATACTTACAATTTTACAATCACGCCTCTTTCATTCTTCGCCAATGCAGCCCACTTGGCACAGCAGAGTCAGTCTTCTAATTGGGCGGTCTCCCAGTCAAATGCCAAAAACTCACCCGCATTATAGAATGCCTGAGACACCAAGAAGCGTTTGAGGCGAGTCTTTAACGCCTTAGACGTTGGGGCATGTTTAATTGAATTGGGCAGTCTGTTGAGGAACTGCACACCCGCTTGCGAGGGTAGGCGCGTTCATAAACTACCGTTCTGTGTCTCCCAGTCCGGTAGTTTGCTCTGCCACGCGTCTCATACATGTGTATGTCTTCGCCTCTGGTTAAGGCACATTTACTCACAACAAAACAAAGTTGTTTCCAAAATGTAGAGGCACGGCAGAGTCAACAGCTGCAATTTCCTGAAAGCTTCCCTGCACGACTCTCTAAATTTGATTTTGGCGATACTCTAATTGCTTTTTTTGGAGTCTGAATGCTCTTTGAAACTGAGTGTTTGCGCAAGCTCCCCAAAGGACCACTCCGTAGGCAAGATGAGGATAAATCAAGCCGTAATACGCCGTAATCAGTACCTGACTCGGACAGTATTTGGCTAAAGATCTCAAAAACAAAATGCCTGAGCATATTTTTTGCGCAAACATGGTCAATGTGCTCATTCCAAGTCAGCCCTCGATCGAGGTGCATTCCTAGGAAATTTTGTAGAGCAGACTTCTTCCAGTGTGGAGTCCCTCTAACAAAATGGCCGGCTCACACTGGTTGCCTGCAGTGCGCAAGGCAAAATTTAAAACGTTGGTTTTTGAAGAGTTTGTTGTTAGATTGAGGCTGTGGAAGTATTGGACACAGTTTGTTGATGTCAACAAAAGCCTGTTGTTCCAAAACTTCGCTTGAGATTGCATTGAAAAAAAGAGTCGTATCATCGGCAAACTGCACCAATTTTTCCATGCAGAAGCGATGATTTTATATCGTTCACGTAAAGCAGGAAAAGCACAGGGACTGAGTATAGACCCTTGAGGGACTCCATATCTCAGGTCTATTGGTTTTGGATGATTTTATTTGATATTTGGACAACTTGGGATCTCTGACTTAGGAACGAGCTAAGCCATTTAAGAGGCACGGCCTCGAATGCCGTGGGACTCAAGTTTGTCGAGCAGTGTACCGTGATCTACCGCAGTCGAATGCTTTGGACAGGTCTAAAAACACACTCATTGTGTGGTTTCGACATTCAATTCCCTCTACAATCATATCGACAAGACTCACAACTGCGTCTGTTGTCGATTTGCCCTTTCTGAAACCAAATTGTTCACTTGAGAGCTGATTGTATTTGTCCAAAAAATGAAGCATTCTTATAAGAAATAGCTTTTTCAAAAATTTTGCTTATCACTGGCAAAATTGAGACAGGTGGCCGATAGTTAGTAATTGAAGCTGGGTCGTCTTTCTTAAAAATAGGATAACTTTAGCAATTTTTAGGAGAGAGGGAAACACTCCTTTTTTGGAATGAATAATTTACTAATTGGGTTAAGGGTCTCACTAAATGCTTGCAGCATTTTTTTTATGAGCCATGGAGACATTATATTGAGGTCGTTTGATTTTTTGGCTGGGAGCTGCTGAATAATTCGGTGAAGCTCATCCTCAACGACGGGCGCCAACACCATTGACGATGTGGGGCTTTGTCTTTGCAAGGGGCGTACTTGAGGTTCAGATGGCCGGGGACCCCGCCCATCAGCAACGGATGCAAAAAAGTTATTAAACTGATCGGCAATCTCCGTTTCATCGTCCACAAGCCTAGACCCAATTTTAATTTTGACTGATTTATGAGTTTTCGTTTTATTATTAATGATGCCCCCAAGTTGTTTTTGAAACATTTTTGGAAGAGAGAATAGATTTTGAGACATTATATGCTTTTGCAGCTTGGATCACTTTCCTGTATGTTTTTTTTTTGTAATTCTTGAAAAAAAGTTTTAAAATTGTTCGTTTTGAAGTGGTTTTTGTAAATTTCGGAGAAAAATTTTTAGTTTTTCTCTAGAAACTAAGATACCCGCTGTGATCCAGTTGTTTTTGGAAGTTTTTTTTTTCGCAAACATTGATCATTTTTGTAGGGCAGCAAATGTTAATGTGGAAATTTAGAGTGTCGTTAAACAATCTAAAAACTGCTGCTCTACAGGTTGGAATGAATTTAGAAAATCCCATCTTTCTTTAGAAAGAGAAGTGTTGAGGTGAGCGATGTTTTTCTGGCCTTATGTCTCTTACTGTTTGTTTAATTTTGGGCTCCCTTTTGAGTTGTACCCCACTAACGACGGCTTCTTGGCCATAGTGGTCTGAGACAGCTGTATTCACTACAGACACCGCAACACTTGAGTGGTTGGTGATGATATTGTCGATAGCAGATTGTGTTGTAGCCGTCACTCTCGTCGGAGTTCTGACTAGTAACTCCAGGTCAAATGACCTAAGTAAATCGACTAATCGAATTGTGGAATGTTGAGTGTTGTCCAACGCGTCAATGTTGAAATCCCCCATCACGACAAATTCCTGACGTTGGTTAGTCAGGCATGTCAATAATTTTTCGAATTTAGAAAAAAAAAGTGTCTACATTCCCACTAGGAGACCTATAAATTCCGATCACGACTAATTTTGATTGATGCGTTTGAAGTTTGATCCCGACTGCTTCAAAATCTTTTTTCGATTAATTCTTGGATCGGAAAGGGGGGTAAACAAGAAATTTTGTTTAAGAAAAATACTAACGCCTCCTCCTTTGGAGTGAGTCGACAAAAACGCGGAAGCCAATTTTGTTAATTTGGAATTTTGCAGAGTGCGACGTTCTCCATGTTGAAACCACTTTCGGTTAATACAAGGAGATCGGTTTTCAGATCCTCGCACATAAGTTGGATTTGATCCAGTTTGTTGGTTGCAAATTGAGAATTTTGATGAAGCAGTCTTAATTCAGTTTGTTTTTTAGTGCTTGTTAGTTTTAATTGGGTTTTGTCTGTCAATTTTGTCCGCTGTTTCCAAGGGGGGTCCCCTAAAAAAACAGAGTTTGATTTTTTCATCAACAACAACTGTAGAGCGTTCGTATGAGGGTGAAGATCTCACTGCCTCCGCGTAGCTGTTGTGGGGTGATGTCCAGGGTGTAGCCGGGCTGAGGCGGCACACAGGGGACCACGTGTCGGCAGCCGGCGACGGCATCAGCAGACATCGCGGCTCTGCGGTGGTTGACGCTCGGAGACTGCGTAGTTGATGACGGCGGCTCACCCGAGGATGGAGGTGGCACCTTTGGAGAAGGCCTCGAGGTGAGCTTATGCATCTTGGCGAGGCTTCGCTGTATCAAACCAGCTAGTTTTCTCTTGCCTCGCTGGGACAGATGCATGCCGTGCCTCGTGAACATCATCTTCCGGTCCAACTGGTTAAAATCCAAGAATCGAGCGTCGTGTCTCACGGCCAACTCCTGGATGTAAGCGTTCACGAGTGCCGATATCTTGATTGGTGCCGTCATCTCCGGGCAGGTCGTGGCGATATGGCAGAGTAGAGATGACCAAGGCTAGTGTTGGCGGGTCTGGTAGTTCATATAATTCTCTCCAGGTGACGATATATATTCTGCTGTTCACCTGAAGCCAGATCGTTGGTACCCGCTATCAGTACCTCGCAGCGGGTACCGGCCACCGGTGGAGTCGGGCTGTGGTCGATGATGTCACAGAGTCTCGCTCCAGGTTTGCAGACGCCCGTCACCTCGGAGTTAACCATCTCCCCCAACAGTCCGGGCGATGTAGCGTGCATGACTATCCCCCGAATTACCACCGTATTGAAGCCAATGGTCTTGCTTTTTAATAGTTTTTTTGCTGCGAGGTATGTTTTTCGTTTGACGTCTTTGTAGTAACTTTCTTCTTTTTATTATTATCGTACTTACTTTTAGATTTAGCTGGCACCTTTTTGCTGGCTGGCTTTGGTTTGTACTTTTGTCCAGGTATCTTCATTAGTACGTTCCTCACGCTTAAATAGGTTTAGTTCATATTTAAGGCTTGCAATCTCTGCCTCCAAAACCTCAACTGTCGTTTTGAGGCTGTGAACTAGATCGCGAATTCACACAACACTGTTCGCTGTCACACACGGCCGGAATTGTCACTGACTCGTACTGCACGCAGGCGTCCACAGTTACGACAGTATCGTCTGGATTACCGAGAGATGTCGGAGGTTCACTACTGTGTGGCACAGTCTACAGTCATGGCGGCACGCGGCGCGGTCATATTTTGCGGAACTAGAGTTGTTAGCGACAAACACTTGGTCAGTGTACTGGAGAAGACGAGTATCCGATTCGATTGAGTGGTCCAGTAAAACCGTTACTCGTCTGTTTTAGATCATCTATTTTCTCCCTCCAGTAACTTGTTTTCCACTGCCAAATCATCCGAAAGTGTTGGGCTAAGCGAGGAGTCATCAGGTGTTGAGGGACTGCTCGGTAGACTGGATGGTGCAGGCGAAGGTGGCGTTGAGATGCTGAGACTAGGCGTGGAACACGCGGGCACAGGCGTGGGGGACGCGGTAACTTGTCCGTGTTGTGGAGACATCAGTTGTCTCATAGTGGCTGGGTGTGCGCCACTGTGTTTTGTATTACACACAGTAACAGTAGTAGTGTCAGGATCCGTCTTTATAGTCGCACCACAGCTTTTCCCCAGACAACGCCATGAAACGTCACCGTTTTTTTAATGTCCTTTGTTGCCTGTATTTAAAGTTATTGAACACAATGCATGGTCGGCCAGTTTTTGTTTGTTCAATTTTGAAAGACATATTAAAATTATGAAATTGTCAGAATAAATAAATAAATATTACAACAGTTAAAATAAATTAGATATGTAATAAGTTAAAAACAGTTTAAAATGCAATAATAAGTTTAAAATAAATTGAAATATTCAATAATAGTTAAAATAGATATTACAACAGTTAAAATAAATTAGATATGTAATAAGTTAAAAAACAGTTTTAAAATCCAATAATAACTTAAAATAAATTTAAATATTCAATGTGTTACTAAAAAGACCTGTTAAGCTATATTACCTTTAGAAATGATTTTAGATCTTCAGGGTTATATTTGCTATATTTTTAATGCGTTTTTATTGTTAATACTTTGAATAATCGATCGTTTTTGTATTTCTTTATGATATATTACAAACATGAAACGAAGACTTCTTATAGCGGTCTGGATTTCTTACCAGGGTTCGCAGAAAGTGTATATAAAAAAAGATGAGTGGTTCAAGAGATTGCACCCAACATTGCAGTACTCACTAACACTATACGACTACAAATAGTATGAATCTAGCAAGATACATATAACTAACAGTTCCCTTGTTCACCGGATGTGCGTGTATAAACGGCTGAAAAAAGTATGTATTTACAGGTACGTTTTGTCCCGAACGGAAGTGCCAAGTCTATATATTACGGAAAACACACTTCCGGCTTTGATCGGAAGTGGATGGAAGTGATGAATGGTTGAACAGACTTTGTCATAACACCTATTTTTTAAATCGTTACTATACAAAAAATTATTAGAGATTTTATGAAAGTTCTATTAAGGTTTTCCACAGAAGTGTATATAATGAGTAAACGACTATACAGTTTTACCTAAGAGACAAGTATTTATAGGTCTTGGCAATTATGAAAGTGTTATGTATCATAGTGTGATTACCTCCAACTCTGTCCGAAATCAAGATATATAATATATAAATGCTGCGATAAACTATAATAATATGATGCACTTATGAATATAATATGTAGTATTAATATATGATGGTTATATCGTATATAGGCTGCATATTTTTCAATCGGTTATGTTTGTGAAAGACAGAAAGAGCATTTGGCGGGACTAATACAAGCAAACAGGCGCGCGCCTGTTCTATGCGCATACAACACAAGGGGAAGGGCTTTAATAGAAAGCAATCACCACAATTTAGAAGTTGCTAAGAAAAAGACAAGTAAAACAGGACTTACATTATTACTATGTTACTAAATAATTTTAAACAAATAGAATCAAATGATAAATTTTAACTAGAGCTTAAAAATACCTTATTAATATTTATTCCTATTCAACAGATGAGGACTTTCTAACTTAATTTCAATTTTGAAATAACTTATTTATTTACACAAGTCTACTTGTTTTTGGAGTCTTTGTTGCCTTGAATTGTAAGTAAATTACTGAATGTAATCTTATGTATGACATTGTTAATACTAAAATGTTATATGTTAGACTAATCCTTCTACATTGTACATAAAAATGAATAAAGAAATGAAATAGAAATGAAATGAAATAGAAATGAAATTAAATGAAATGAACAAATTACTTCCGTGTAGTGATTCGTCTAAAACGTAGTTACATTAGACTAGCGGACCGATTCCAGATATATAATCAATAACAAAAGATTTCTCAAAATTATCACAACTTTCAATAAATTTGATGGAAAAATAGGTTTTTGGCATACTTGTTATAGTTATGGAGCAATTTCATCCAAATCCCATTTTTGAACATGCACCACCAAAGAACTCATTCTTAGAAATATAGTTTTATGCAAAATTTAAAATAAAATGAAATTTTTCTCAGGATATATTGCCTGCGTGATACATTGATTTTCAAAGAAATGTTTAAATACAATAAAAGGTCACATACCAAGTCACTAAGTGATGTGTTGGGTTTGTAATTCTGTATGCGTCACTATGTCACATATTGAAATATCGTATGATTGTACTCATTTTGATTACAAATTTATTTATTTTGCCATAAAGATCAATATAAAAATGTTCGCTAACGCTCAGCCAATTCTCATTCAGTGACACACACCGTCAATGAACTCAAGTTTCCTTTACAGAAATGAAGCTTCAAGCAAAACTTCGTCTTCAGATCACTTCGTTTTTTTTTTTAATATCGTGCGTACAGAAAAGAGTTAGACAGAAATCAGTTTTTTCATCCCCTCGAACTAAAAATTAAATAAAAAAAAGTCAGTAGTTCGTTTCAAAATAATATTAAACTGCCTCTAGGTTTGAATTACAATATTTATATCGTAGCAGTTGGTTAAATCAAGGGGGAAAACAACGATTGCAAACGTTCATGTGCAAAGTGGTTTCTGCTGTTCAAGGAATATTTGTTATAAAGTATTCACGTTTTATAAACTACATTTACAATACAATTCACCGGCCCTTGGCGATTGGTTACTTACTGCAAGTTTATTAAATTATAATACTTGTAGTAGCATTATAATAAAAAAATAATTACAAATTGTATGTAAAGGTTTTCAAAGTTATACTTAATATAATTATTTTTATCATCATAACGAAATAATGTACTAGATAAATACTGATTTAACTATAGGTAATTAGTTGTATGTAGTATTAAACCGTACACATATTTTAAAATATAATATTGTCGTTTAAGTTATTTGTTTTATACAGTGAATTTAAGTAAAAATAAATGGAGTAACTCTTTTGACTTGACGAGACTTTAAAACCCACAGTAGTCATTCCTGGTAGTAAGGATTTAAATGTAAGTGGTTTGGCCTTATAGTAAATTTGTAATACGCTAATTTGTATACTGCCACCATTTAAATGCATTTTAAGGAAAGGAGTCTAAGAGTGTTCTTTGGCTATAAACGTTCTGCAATTCAGAAATCTGTGGATCCGGTTTATGACTAAGATAAATTAAGCCTTGTTTCTGGACAGATAACGTTCTGCAATTAATAATCTGTGGATCCGGTTTATGACTAAGGTAAATTAATCCTTGTTTCTGAACAGGTAACGTTCTGCAATCCATAAATCTGTGGATCCGGTTTGTGGATGTCTGCAGAAAATGATAAATAATTATTGCATTGCTACTTTAAGCAGCAGTGGACTTTTATAACTACAGCTGGAGAGGAGACAGACTGCACACAAACTATAAAAGAGGTTCATATACTTCAGCAAGTAAGGCGCTGTCACATGACAGTTTTACTGACCTGTCAAATAACTTTTTATAACAATAACAAAGCAAGAGGACGGGAAGCAGCGTTAAAAGGATTAAAATTGTACGTCGTACAACTACATCGTAACTGACTCTTCCAGTGACACAGTTGCCTAACGTTACCCAGATTACTTGTTCAAGTATTCAGGATCATTGGTCCATCTTTCAGTACAGAGAACTTAAAATGGTAAACTGGGTTTATGAACCTAATAATAAAGTATTTCCATACGAATTAGGCAGGATATCGTAAGAATACAATTTTCTAAAGGCTTGTAATTCAATTTTCCATTTGGATTCATTACTATACTAGTGTCATATACAATATGTATGTATGGATGTATGTATAAATATATGATACTAGTATATTATGATCATATATTATATATGCATAGTTTGATTATTGTGCATATCTTTCCATGGGATATGTCGTTAACAGTTTGAACTATAAACTTGAAATTTGGAATGAAAGTTGACTTCTAAATAGACAAAACAGATTTCACGATGATTGATATTCGTCTATGAGATTCGAATGAGCGTAAATGAAGCCTAGCTCAGTGGAATATTGAGTTCGATGCTAGCGCTTTTTCCATCCCGGGGTTGGTCTGAGCGTTATCATCTGGGTCAAAGTCCATCATTTAATACTTTTTGGCTGTATTTTAAACAAACATGATGTCGTCGAGATAAAGATAGTTTGTTGAAAACCCTGAGATGTGTTTCAAGCCTATTAGGCGACACATCTGGCGTACACGTACCTACTCTAATAATGATTCTACACTATACTATAAAATTCACTCATCACTTTTTTCACTAATGCTTCCCTAAATATACATTATTGGGTATTTTGGCGTTTGAAATTGATAATAATTAGTCATACAATTACAGAATACTGTTCAATGTGGTGTTCATTGTTATTTTATAATCAATATAAAATAACATAAATAGCCAAATCACCTAGCGATTAATAGCAATTAATCAACTAACTGTAAACCAATGCTAACTTGTTCCGGTTGAACTAACAATATTATTTTTAACTTTCCGGACAATAATGCTGAATAGTAATCTGCCTCACAGCTAGTAAGCACCGAGCTAAAGGAGCGAATTGCCAAACATTTAAGTTATTAAGCCAAATAAATAGGCTCTGTGACAGGCGCAGCTGTTTGGAATATAGGCAATAACTGTCTGGCTCTCCATTAGCTGTTCTGTTCTGTTCTAAACTCTGATCAATACTCTCAATTCGCTTAGTACGGAATAAAACGTTATATATTCATTTTAAACTTGCAAACTAAAAATATGCAACCTGTGCTAGAGGCACCATTGGCCTTCTTGAATTTGGCGATATTGATAGGGAGATTTTTATGAGACCTTTTGGGAGTGCCGATGGCCAAGCGGTCTAAGACGTTGGACTTTGAGTCTGAGTTTGAGATACCGCAAGTTCGAATCCTGTCTGTGACCGTTGCACTTTTTATCAGTACCATCGACCTTGTATTGTATCGAATTTACCCCTTATTCTGTTTGATAAGATCCTCGTCAGGCCAGTGGCCCATGAGGACGGGCAGAATAAGGCTTAAAAGGGGATCGACTTCTTAAAAAAAAAACAAAGTGAATATGCTAATAGGAAATAAAAAGATGGAACTCAGCATTGTTATACCATTCAGAAAATTGATCACATTGCAGATCTTGTACAAAATGTCTGCTATCTGTATTGGATAGCGATGAAAAAGGTATATAAACATCATTACAATTGTACATCGTGTACTATAACCTTAAACACTGTACTTTCATGATAGATTAGCGGTTTCAGATAATGCCTATTCGTTTTTGGCATCTCTGAACGCTAGATTTTCGTTTTTTAGAATAGAATAATTGCGAAGAAACAGGATTTTTCTGGACATTTGCCATCGTTACTATGCAATCAGTAACACTACGTTTTCAAGACCTGCAATCTGATCTCTTCTTCAGGTAAATGATTAAACTGATGCGTTGTATCACTCAACGATGGCAGATGTTCGGAAAAAACTTGTATCCTTCACAATTCTTTCTATGGTCAAAAACAAACATCAAACAAGAACTGACATTTTTATAGAGTTGGGATTGAGTGATAACAACTTAAGAAATGGTATCAAAATAAAACATTTTCCTAAAAAACGTATTTTTTACTTTGAAGTTGCAACAAGTCTTAAAGCCTATTTTGAGATCGCGGTTTAAAACCTACTCAGGGCATTAAAGTTGGCGGTTCCACAAGCAATGGTAATAAAGGAAAACCGACCATAAAGCCAGGACTGATGCTGGTGTGTATAACATCTGTTGGCGGCAGATTTGCACATTACATGCGAGCACCTGTTGGCAGCGATACGGCCCACATTCGCTTCCCCGGGGTGTAGCGTGGGGAGGGGGGCTGGAGACTATCCCAATTACATAAAACAACCTCATCACATAAAACCCACCGGCTCCACATTACAAAGTTTTTACACGGGTTGAATGGGCAAACCTCAGCTGATGTGTGGGGAGGCGAGTTCGCCACATCAAAAGTCACGTGACCGACACTCTGTCACAGGCTGCCGCCACTTGATGACGTAATGGACTTTCGAAACGTTATATAATTCGTCAACTATTAAACTTTAGATAGTTAATGTTTCAATGTTCTGAATTACGCCAATATCTGACTATTTAAAACACACTAGTTCATTTATCAATTTGAAGTTTATAACAAAATTTCAAAACGTTATTTTTTACTTATAGCATGTACCAGTTTAATAAAACTGTGTTTTAAACAAAATTTAAACAGTATATCCTGATTACAAACATAAATCCCACATAAATTATTCAATTATATTTTTCGTTTCAATTGGTGTGTTTCGTTAAAGTTCCAATGAGAAATTTTGCAATATGTCACTTATTAAAAACATTAAACTAATTTCACGCCTTGAATGAAGAATAATATAAACATAATGATATATTGGGGTGGAAGGTGTTTTCTCAAGTAATCTTCAAAGCAGTTCAATCAAATTTAAGTTGTAATTCTTGGGCTGAAAATATTCGGAAAATTCAAAAGTAGACAACTTTTCTATATACCAGACATATTGTAACAAAAAAGACGTTTATAACAATTGTAAATAACATAAATGATACAATTATAGTAGTCAAAGTTGTTTAAAGTTTATTTGTAGATTAACTGAATACAAAGAAAGTACGAGTATTTTACACACATTCCGAGGTTTTCCTAAGTGTTATACTGCAACCATTTAAATGCGCTTTAAACAAAAGAGTCTAAGAGTGTTCTTTGGGTATAAACGTTCTGCAATACATAAATCTGTGGATCAGGTTTGTGGACGACTGCAGATTAAGATAAATTAGTCCTTGTTTCTGGAGAGGTAACGTTCTGCAATACATAAATCTGTGGACCCGGTTTGTTATAAGATAAATTAGTCCTTGTTTCTGGAGAGGTAACGTTCTGCAATCCATAAATCTGTGGACCCGGTTTGTTATAAGATAAATTAGTCCTTGTTTCTGTAGAGGTAACGTTCTGCAATCCATAAATCTGTGGACCCGGTTTGTTATAAGATAAATTATTCCTTGTTTCTGGAGAGGTAACGTTCTGTAATTCATAAATCTGTGGACACGGTGTGTGATTAAGATACTTTATTCCTTGATTCTGCAGAGATAACGTTCTACAATCCATAAATCTGTGGACCAGGTATGTGACTAAGATAATTTATTCCTTGATTCTGCAGAGATAACATTCTGCAATACATAAATCTGTAGACCCGGTTTGTGATAAGATAAATTAGTTCTTGTTTCTGGACAGGTAACGTTCTGAAACTCATGAATCTGTGGATCTGGTTTGTGACTAATATAAATTAATCCTTGTTTCTGGTATTTTGGAGCTCCTGCCTTCTGGACGACTCAGTAATACGGAGTTCAGAAGTCGAGTTATGTCTTTTAATGGCCAACCTTAGAATGTAGAGCTGCATGAGTTCCTACATATGGTACGGTATGTAGATCTGCATGAAACATTCATTATATTTATTAATATAATACAATACAGAAATACACTGACATGTGTATTGTAGCATGTAACTGGACGGAACACGTTGGTTGATAAGTTAACTTTTCACCGCCTCAAGCCGTTTTAATAAACCGCTAGCTCCACCCCTCAGTCACTGTGCCATACATAATAGATCCTGCTGTAAGTAACCCAAGTGCTTCGTACTAGAAGCTCTTCAAAATTTAGTCTTAGCTTCTGTCTTATTAAATTTTCAACTTATCTATGACAAGAATGAAATTAGCTAATTTTACTATTATAATTTAAAAATTAATAATTATTATTGTATTAGCCTTATAACTACTGGTTATTTTCCTAGAAAGTCTTCTTTTTAATATTGGGAGATGTAAAAACTAGCAGTAAACTTGAATCCTTTCTGGAAGGGCTAAACTATCCAATAATTAATGAATTTTGTTAAAGTCACTAGAAAATTACCCACCTCCCAGTGGTAAATTAGAATCCTTTCTGAAAGGGCAAAGATATCCAAGTACTCTAAATCCAGTAGGGGTCATTTGCAAAGTATCCACCACCCAGTAGTAAATTAGAAACATTTCTGAAAGGGCAAACATATCCAAGTACTCTAAATCCAGTACGTGTCATTTGCAAAGTATCCACCACCCAGTAGTAAATTTGAATTCTTTCTGAAAGGTGTAAAGATATCCAAGGATCCCTATATAACATGTTGGTGACTGTGTAGTGTCGTCAGAGAACTACCACTAGTTGTATTCTATCTGTGTGTGTTGTGCCGCTACTATATTACATGTTGGTGACTGTGTAGTGTCGTCAGAGAGCTACCACTAGTTGTATTCTAATCTGTGTGTGTTGTGCCGCTACTATATAACATGTTGGTGACTGTGTAGTGTCGTCAGAGAGCTACCACTAGTTGTATTCTATCTGTGTGTGTTGTGCCGCTACTATATTACATGTTGGTGACTGTGTAGTGTCGTCAGAGAGCTACCACTAGTTGTATTCTATCTGTGTGTGTTGTGTCGCTGCTACATAACATGTTGGTGACTGTGTAGTGTCGTCAGAGAGCTACCACTAGTTGTATTCTATCTGTGTGTGTTGTGCCGCTACTATATTACATGTTGGTGACTGTGTAGTGTCGTCAGAGAGCTACCACTAGTTGTATTCTATCTGTGTGTGTTGTGCCGCTGCTATATTACATGTTGGTGACTGTGTAGTGTCGTCAGAGAGCTACCACTAGTTGTATTCTATCTGTGTGTGTTGTGCCGCTGCTACATAACATGTTGGTGACTGTGTAGTGTCGTCAGAGAGCTACCACTAGTTGTATTCTAACTGTGTGTGTTGTGCCGCTACTATATTACATGTTGGTGACTGTGTAGTGTCGTCAGAGAGCTACCACTAGTTGTATTCTATCTGTGTGTGTTGTGCCGCTGCTATATTACATGTTGGTGACTGTGTAGTGTCGTCAGAGAGCTACCACTAGTTGTATTCTATCTGTGTGTGTTGTGCCGCTGCTACATAACATGTTGGTGACTGTGTAGTGTCGTCAGAGAGCTACCACTAGTTGTATTCTATCTGTGTGTGTTGTGCCGCTACTATATTACATGTTGGTGACTGTGTAGTGTCGTCAGAGAGCTACCACTAGTTGTATTCTATCTGTGTGTGTTGTGCCGCTGCTATATTACATGTTGGTGACTGTGTAGTGTCGTCAGAGAGCTACCACTAGTTGTATTCTATCTGTGTGTGTTGTGCCGCTACTAAATAACATGTTGGTGACTGTGTAGTGTCGTCAGAGAGCTACCACTAGTTGTATTCTATCTGTGTGTGTTGTGCCGCTACTATATTACATGTTGGTGACTGTGTAGTGTCGTCAGAGAGCTACCACTAGTTGTATTCTATCTGTGTGTGTTGTGCCGCTGCTATATTACATGTTGGTGACTGTGTAGTGTCGTCAGAGAGCTACCACTAGTTGTATTCTATCTGTGTGTGTTGTGCCGCTGCTATATTAACATGTTGGTGACTGTGTAGTGTCGTCAGAGAGCTACCACTAGTTGTATTCTATCTGTGTGTGTTGTGCCGCTGCTACATAACATGTTGGTGACTGTGTAGTGTCGTCAGAGAGCTACCACTAGTTGTATTCTATCTGTGTGTGTTGTGCCGCTACTATATTACATGTTGGTGACTGTGTAGTGTCGTCAGAGAGCTACCACTAGTTGTATTCTATCTGTGTGTGTTGTGCCGCTGCTACATAACATGTTGGTGACTGTGTAGTGTCGTCAGAGAGCTACCACTAGTTGTATTCTATCTGTGTGTGTTGTGCCGCTACTACATAACATGTTGGTGACTGTGTAGTGTCGTCAGAGAGCTACCACTAGTTGTATTCTATCTGTATGTGTTGTGCCGCTGCTACACAACATGTTGGTGACTGTGCAGTGTCGTCAGAGAGCTTCCACTAGTTGTTCTCTGGGATAGCCATCTTCAACCATTTAACAGATGTTAAAACGTATCCGCCAGACGCATCTTTCTGTAAAGTCGATGTTAAATGGCTTACGATAGCCTTTTAAATAACCCCTGCCCAACACTACCAACATTAATCAATATCTTTAAAGCTGGCTGCCAGATTTTTGACAATTTGATGCTATCTTTTATGTTGAAGGAATTACTTTCTATATTATTTATAAGATATATTGCTATTATCAATACTAATTGGGGATTTTTCAAGCACTTTTGTTCGTAATTGTTGTTTTTAGCTTTGAAATTATGATCCGATATAATCAAGTTTTACTATTTGCTGACGTTATAAAATAATAGTAATATACTGATAATAGTTTTGTTATTATTATAGTGTACTACAATGCCACACCTATCGCGTGTGTTGTATTGAATATAATTTTATTTTACCATTCAAAAGTCCAATAACTTAACGGAAAACTATACTAAGATTCGGAATATGTCAAATTTCACGTTTTTCCGTACAGTTCATGGTTGGGTAAAAAACATTCATAGACTACAAAATGAATTAGAAATGTGTCTTTATTGTATTGTATAAGTTAACTCATACTTTTGTATGAAACAATTACTGTTATGCAGTGAATTCAACATTTTATGTAATTAATTACAAATTACATTATTTACCAATAAACATCTGGATAAAATTTTTTGATTCAATTTTTTCTACTAAAATGTACACTTAACAGGCTTCGCTGAAGTTATACTCAAAGTTTAAATGTTCTATAGATGATTTAATCATCAAAATATGACATACTGCGGACATACAGACAATCGGACAGAAAAGAAGTAAATTACAAGTCCAAGGCAGGCAGAAGACAAAATCTACTTACCTACTAAGTGATAAGACTTCAATGACAAACAGTTAAATCCCATGGATATATATATATATATATATATATATATATATATATATATATATATATACTTCATCATTCATGTCTATGTATAAATGCATGCAACATTTAAAGTATATAAATAATAAATCTTACCTAAATATGGATAATTAATTGTGACGTTAAATAAACAAAATCAACCCCATAATAGATTTTTTCTTGAGATATCCAGGTGAAAACAGAAAGTAAGTAGATAAACTGTCTGAGAAAAGAAAAATTTTGCTAGAAACATTAGTCAAGCTAAGCAAATTTTTCAACATTTCGAGTGTATAGCTTAATTCATTCTCGAGATATCACCATGAGTTATAGGCTTTACTAACGTTCAGCCAAATTCCTCTAACAAACAGTCATAAATCTCTGCCAGGATTCGCTAATGCTCAGCCAATTAACAATAGTACTGTGGGCCATTGTGTTAACATCAGCCTGATGGAATAATTCCCTCTGCTTTGTACCATATACTAATGTATTTGTCTCCTCATGATGGATATTAATGGTGTAGTTGACTCTGCTAAAAGACTCAATTACCTTAGTCAAACACTAAGATCCATTGTTACTCATCCGAGACATCACTTAGCATTAAAAAGTTACAGACTACAAACCTGAAACATGAAACTGAACTGATGAAGACTCAATTACCTTAGTCAAATACTAAGGTCCATTGTGACTTCGTCACAGCATTAAAAAATTGTAGACTTTCAAACCTTGTGCATCAAACTGAACTGATGAAGACTCTGAAAGGTACTATTTAAATTTTGGGCTGTTCCAAAATTTTAATTTCTTTATACACTAAAATTGAACATTCCGTTGTAGATAATAATAAAACAATTACGCAGAAATAGGTTTTATTGCTTTGTATTGTTTAGTGTCATTACAATAAGGCTGTAACAGTTATAATGAGGCTGCACATTTTGAATCTAATTCCGTTCGTTTCTTTGTGATGCACATAGATCCTGACTTTAACTGGAAAATTCATATTGATCAGCTGTGTAAGAAACAAAACCGTTGCATTTTTTCTCTTAGATATTTATCTGGATTCTTAAATAAATCTATGCTTAATATGGTTTATTATCGTTATTTTTTTCCACTGGTATCATATAGTATTCTCTTCTGGAAAACTGCATCGTCATCCTCTTTCAACCGGGTTTTTAGACTGCAGAAAATGGCTGTGAGGGTGATTTGTGGTCTCGGGAGCCGGGAAAGTTGCCGAGAAAGTATTCCCTCGTGAATATTTCCAATAGAATTACTTTAAATTTCTTTAATTCCTCGTGGTAGTTTTTCCTAATTTTAGTATATACGGTAAATGTATCCTAAAGTTCTATGACTATGAAATTCCAGAAAAAATAATCCGACGAAATTATAAAGCCTTCAGAACCACCAAAAATAATTCTGGTAGGCCTGTTACTTGTTGAATTACGCTTTTCGGTCACCCATCCAAGGAGCAACCACGCTCGATGTTGCTTGACTTAATTATTTTGTGAGAATTGCTGTACCCACTAGGCCACGCTATTGGCAAACCTCACATTATACCTCAACCTAACAATACTAGCAGCTCAGTCTACAACTCATACGGTTCACTCTTTTACAGTATTTATTCGTAGTTTGGTTTTTTTCGAATCATTCATTGTGAACTGAAATGATTATCATCTTCCAGTTCTAGATTGCAGTTTTTGTTGGTACAAACAATGCATAACAGCGCCGAGGTGTAAGGAGCAAAGCCCATGTAGACAGCTATTACTGTATAAGGGTCTGCTCTGTCAGCGATCGATACAGGCCACACCCACACCTACATCTCTCTCTTTCTCTCTGTCTGACACACAGAACTCCCGATCTACCCTCTCTCTCGCCCCCATGTAGCATCGTGCTCTCTCGTTTGTGCTCCTAGGTAAACATCGTTCCACCTAATGTCGTGCAGAATTAATCAGATCTGACTTCAGATGAAATGAAAACCATTTTCTCTAAATGAGTCCTTGGGGCATTTCAACATAACAATGTACTTCATTTTGATCAATACGTAGAAATTGTGCTTTTGGAATCATCTCGCAATAACATTTAAGCCAGGGTGGATGAAATGCCTATAAATAATGGCCTCTATATCGCGTTTTGATGATTTTTAAATTTTAATGGAAAAGACATTTTTTCTAATTCCACATTAAATTTATTTAAAAAGCGCTTTCGCCGGTTAAGGCATCAACCGGCGAAAGCGCTTTTTAAATAAATTTAATGTGGAAGTAGAAAAAATGTCTTTTCCATTAAAACCTACACACTTCCACCAAGAATACAAAGCAGAAAAAGATTTTTAAATTTTCTATATTCATATTCTTCATGACTGTATCCTTTTGTAAATTTCACAAGCTGAAGTACAAATACCAATCTTCTATTTAAATGTACTTAATGTCAGTCAATTCAATTCAAAAGTCTTATTTATTTCCAAATAAAAATTACAATTCCATAATAGATTAATTTATACTACAGTATTTTAAAGAATGATTTAAAACATAAAAACTGCCCAAAATATAAGAAAAAGTACCCACATAGGCAAGCCTGTGCGTGGGTACGTCGTTGAAAACAGATAGGTCGACCTAAATTGCTGATAAGTTTATATATAACTCAAATAAATAGCATACAAAAAGCACATACATACATGCATGCATCATATACTTACTTACACATACATACACACACACACATACATAAACCTTGCTCCCTATATAGTAGAGTAAAATAAAGTACGGTAAAGAAAAGGGCCTAGATTGGGACAACAGATAAGTGCCTTAGGTAAAAAAAAACTCCTATCTGTAATTGGATGCCATAACGTTCTCTGTTGTCCCGGTTATCTTATCATGTTGGCTGTGCTAAGATGTTATCTTTCTTCTTCAGGTAAGGGTGATAGTTATTGCTACAAATTAAATTTGAACGACATTATTTTTTATTAATGTGCCAATACAAATTTGCTTGTAAATCACATTCACAGCAAAATACTGGATTAATAATCTAAATTTGAACTTAATAAAATACGTTTGTACTTGATTTTAAATATATTTGTTTGCCACCATTTTTTGCCACCATTCCATTTCTTCGAACGCAGAGTTATAACTTACATACTACCTTTCTTGATATTATAATTGAAAATATCAACCAGTAATTGAGCATGACATGGAAGCTTATGCATGTAAGTAAATTTCTTCTTAGGACCAGTTTTTCATTTTGAGAAGGGCGCTATTTAAGGTACCTCAGTTTACATTGATAGAGAATTAATATTCATAATTTCAAAATATAATTATGAATAAACGTTCTTGATTATTCATTATTTAAATTACATGCAAATGTTACCGTTGGACAAACTTTATTATGATTATACACATCACTATACTTCATTTCCATTTCTGATTCAGGAGTGCCTCAAGGGTACTACTCTGTTCCTCTTATCTTCCTCTCATTTATCAATGACACTGTATCTGCAGTGAACTACAACGCCTAAATTTAATGTGCTTTCATTGTAGTAGATTATTTACTATCGCAATCATGCATTTATTCTGTTTTATAGTGGGTAAGAAAATTACTTTCACCTTAACTAAAGGAAAACACGGGTAGTAAACATTTATTAGTAAACAATGGTTTTTTTCTGATTTTTGATCTGGCGCTGTCTTAAAACATGCGACATCTGTAACGAATGGGGAACAAAATTAAGTTGAATTGCATTTAAAAAGTGGAAAGTCACATAGTTCTAAATGTATATTTTAGACAGAGTTCAGAGAAAATCTGTTTATACGATCAGTATTCAAACGCAGTTAAGAAGTTTATCGTAACAATAACTTTACATATTTGCCATACTTTAATACATATCAGGTCCAGTTCATTTACATATGATGACGACGTGTTGATAAATGTCTTCTTATTCTATTATGGGTGCTCTTGAGGGTATGATTTAATATATTATAATATACATATTAACCAACGCAAAAGTAATAGGAATTGCCCATAATGACCGTGCTTTTTGATATCAGTATACTTTTCCTGTGGGGTTTTCTGTAGTGACAGGTCTATTCAAATAGGCCACAGTCGACGGATTTGAAAATAATCAGTTCCATCGCTGGATTCCTAGCTGATTTTGGCGCCAAAGTAAATGACAATTCCTCTAATCGGATCCAGCCACCGTGAGAAGCCATGGCAGACATTCCATTCATAATTACAAACATAATCCTTTTAAATATATACATATTTTGTAATACCACAAACACAAATTGAATCAAACAACCAATTCAACATCTACTCAATCTCATCAAATAACACTAGACTATTAAAATGTAGTTTTCATATTAAACTTCTGTTAGTGCAATTTATTCAAATTTATATTCTGCATGGATGGCAGTGCTCTTATCTTAATGATACTATTTATATTGGTCTGCCAATGTATGAAGTTTCAATCTAAAATTATTGACAATTTTTAGAGAAATGTCTAGGCTAGAAAAGACAGCAGAATTTACTATTAGTATAAGAACAATAAAATAATATAAATAAATTTTTAATTTGGCGCCATGTGGTGGATGACGCAACTAGGATCGCCCAGTATCCGGCGAGCTAGAGCGCGTCATCATAAAATTGTGTATCCGATTTGTAGGATGCTTTTCCTTTCTATATTTAAATCTTTACTCTATACGATATACTTTAGAAAACAGGAATTTTTCGGACATTTGCCATCGTTCAGTGATACAAAAATTTAGTAACACTAAATGTTGATATTGTGTGTCAACTTCACTAACTCTAAAACATCGTCACGGCTGAAACAAGATGGCGGCAAAGAAAGAAGGGGTCAGGAGTAGGCCCTTTTTATTATTATTTTAAATTATTATTATATTTTAATATTCCTTTTTTGCCGCCAATTGTTTCTGCCGTGATTATAGCCATTTGCAATTGGCCTCTAGTCAGTCGTAGGTGGTTGGTCGACGAATGCAGAAGTATTGTGACCTGTATTCTGTAGTTCAGTTTATATAATTATTGTTGCGTTTAGTTTTTTATTAAGTGCATGTTTTAGAGTTAATGAAGTTGACACACAACATGGTGGTTGTGATTCCTGACTTATGCGTGTCACAACGCTCTGGTATGATTTGTTTATTTTAACCTAGTTTGTAATTATGTGCCAGGTAAGTTATTTACGAGAAGAAAAGATCAGATTGTAGATCTCGAAACGTGGTGTTACTGATTTTTTGTGTTACTAAACGATTGCAAATGTAAGGGAAATATCCTGTTTCTTTCTCAATAATTCCATCCTCAAAAAAAACTTCAAACAAAGAATACTTTAGAAACCCAAATTAAAATAAAGAGAGATGATAATAAAATAAAATATGGAAGAATAACTTAATCGAAGAGTTATGGAAAAAATAAAGAAGAAGAAGGAATATGTATGTTTACTTTGCCTTCTCAGAGTCAGTAGAATGTAGGAAATGGTGAGGGTCCAGGCCTCCCAGTGAACGTGCCCTGATTGTTATATCTGTTGGAGAGAGTTGGTGAGGGACTGTTGGAGAAGTTCTGAGAGCTCGAGGAAAGTTATTTGTCAGATGTTGAATTTGTTGGAACTTTGTATGTAAAACGGAGACATGCCCTGATTGTTCATGTAGCCAAGTAAAACATTGCTCTTCTTGTAATCGTATTACTTACTGATACTTGCAACTAACTAATCGCCAACGGTCTACGTAGGGGATTATTTGGGTCTTTTTCGTTTAAGGGCCAGCAACTTACAAACATACTATACGTGACTGAGAGTGCATTTAATCGTTTTTTTGGTGTTATTAGTTCGTAGGGCAGTAGTCCAGGTACTACTTCTAGTATAAACTCGTCTTATCTTATCAGTCATAAACGCGCGCCGCTTATCTTTTGCCTGTAATGAAACCTGCGTTAGTTATGTCTGAGTTTTGTGTGTAAAGCGTGGTGAGTTGATCTGGGCTTGGAATTTGCAAGCTCGAGTTACTTTTTTTTCTAAAAGAGCAAGCAGCGCAAAGCGCTGCGCAGCGGGCAAGCATCGCGTGATCTGAGTTTTGAATAGGCAAGCTAGAGTGTTTTGTGCTGGCCCTTAAACGAAAAAGACCCGATTATTTTATTTGCGATGAAACTTCGTTGAAAATACACACAGATACATTCTATGGAATGGACTGGTACCTTTAAGGTATAAATTCTTTTGATATATTTAGTCAAGCATTTTGAATTCTTTTTTTAAATAAAGTTGTAAAATATTATTGAAGAAGTTGTAATGTAGTTGACACTAGAAATACGTGTGCTGATCACGTATAGATCCAGCTAACACTAATAGCACACAGTACGTCCCTGTATACAGGGTCATCCAAAGTCAGTGGCCACCCCTACCATTTCTATACGGTTGCAACAATAAAATAAAAGTTTGGTGATCTTTTTAGGTTAATGAGACCTACTGTTTGGCGTATCAAACTATGTTGATAGCAGCCCCTCTGAGAGAACACATCAACCAACTCAAAATTTCCAGACGGCTATCTCCCACATGTGACACATCATGGTAAGGAGAATACGAAAGGAACATTTTGGTGCAAACCGGAACCCACACTCTATCGCCATTATAAGATGGTGGCCGCTAAGATTTCGACGGTCGCTACCTTGGAAACCTGTAGGTATTCTTGAAAACCGATGTCAAATTCGTACTTTTTGACCTAAAAACACTACAGATACCTATTTTTATTGAAAATCCGCCGAAAAATTACCGGGGAACGAAGGATACCACCCTTTTCTCCTTATTTGATACCGCCATCTTGGAAATGAAAAGTAATTTTAAAAATTGATTAAACTTATAAAACAGGTGCGCGTTTCTTGAGCCAAAAACCCCCTCAAACCAAGTTTCGTTCAAATCAGACTGTAAATAGTAGAAACCCAATTTTGCTACATTTAGCGGCCAAAATCTACGGTGATATGTAGCGACTTCCGGTTTGTGACAAAATGTTTCTTTCCTATGGATTAACTGGGAGTCGCCTACGCAAGGATATTTTGTACATTTAGATCTTCAAATTTGTTGTTAATCAGTATAGTATAGAAGAATTTTATAACTTCTTCTGTAATAAGGAATAAATGTAGACCTCGACTTGCTAGTTTATATCTTTATCTTTGATTATAATTAACGAGCTACATAACTAATGACCCAGGTAACTAATATGACAGTTTGAGAACTTGTATTGCACAGTAATCAAACCGTATAATCACTTATAGGTGACATTTTCAATTGTAGATGTTTCTGTGATTTAATTAAAACTAAATTATTTTCAGAGTTTGACCAACTAAACGAAGATCAGAGGACCGGACAACGGAGAGAAGAATGAAGCGAATTGTGGGACATAATTGGTGGGGCGGGGCTGTCAGGGGGGCGGTCGGGGGCGGTTAAACTGCTGAGTTGGATTTATTTGGTGTACCCCTTGAGAACAATCCTCTTATTTCTGGGATTTCCCTTAACAAAAGCAAATTCTAGAGTAGGCTGCATCATTATTCTCTGTACCGACAGAGCGTGATCGTGGGAGAGGTTCACTCAAACTGATGGATTTCAACTCTTCCACGAGGTTCAGATTCGGTGTCGTTTGAAATATTAAACAGTTGTCCCAGTATCTTAAATTTTCTTTTAAAATATTCGCATAAAATGTACATTTATGAAACACATGTTGTGGTATATTAAAACTCTATAATAGTTAGGATATTTACTAGACCAGACAAAGATAAAGTCCACCGTGTACCGTATGCGGGTTTTTAGTAGAACGCCATGTGAATGTATGATAATGTACAAAATCAGATAATGACAAGCACCACCGGAAATCTTAAAATGTGCCTGGTGCATCTCCAAGCGGAAGTACGAATATGTACTACGCCAGACCATGATGAGCTTCCCTGTAAGTATCTAATACGCTTCTTTTACTCATTTAACAACGTTTCATTTCAAAGTGAGCCCAAGAAAATATTTTAATAATTTTAAAAATAAAATTCACATAATAATTGAAACGTTAACCATGGACGTACTGACGTTCCAGCTTGGAAACGCTTTAGAACTTATGTTAGGAATGTTTGTTTATATTGCTATAGATGTAACTGCAGGAAGACTATAACTATTTGTTATTTCGGCCATGGCCAATGTTGCCTACACGATACTAATTATGTTATGAATGTTTATATTGCTATAGATGTAACTGCAGAAAGACTCAATCACTGTTTGTTATTTTGGGGCCAATGTTGTCTACACGATACTAATTACGTTATGAATGTTTATATTGCCATAGATGTAACTGCAGAAAGACTCAATCACTATTTGTTATTTCGGGCCAATGTTGTCTACACGATACTAATTACGTTATGAATGTTTATATTGCTATAGATGTAACTGCAGAAAGACTCAATCACTATTTGTTATTTTCGGGCCAATGTTGTCTACACGATAATAATTACGTTATGAATGTTTATATTTGCTATAGATGTAACTGCAGAAAGACTCAATCACTATTTGTTATTTCGGGCCAATGTTGTCTACACGATAATAATTACGTTATGAATGTTTTATATTGCTATAGATGTAACTGCAGAAAGACTCAATCACTATTTGTTATTCCGGGCCAATGTTGTCTACACGATAATAATTACGTTATGAATGTTTATATTGCTATAGATGTAACTGCAGAAAGACTCAATCACTATTTGTTATTTCGGGGCCAATGTTGTCTACACGATACTAATTACGTTATGAATTGTTTATATTGCTATAGATGTAATTGCAGAAAAGACTCAATCACTATTTGTTATTTCGGGCCAATGTTGTCTACACGATAATAATTACGTTATGAATGTTTATATTGCTATAGATGTAACTGCAGAAAGACTCAAATCACTATTTGTTATTTCGGGCCAATGTTGTCTACACGATACTAATTACGTTATGAATTTTTATATTGCTATAGATGTAACTGCAGAAAGACTCAATCACTATTTGTTATTTCGGGCCAAATGTTGTCTACACGATACTAATTACGTTATGAATGTTTATATTGCTATAGATGTAACTGCAGAAAGACTCTCAATCACTATTTGTTATTTCGGGCCAATGTTGTCTACACGATACTAATTACGTTATGAATGTTTATATTGCTATAGATGTAACTGCAGAAAGACTCAATCACTATTTGTTATTTCGGGCCAATGTTGTCTACACGATACTAATTACGTTATGAAATGTTTATATTGCTATAGATGTAACTGCAGAAAGACTCAATCACTATTTGTTATTTCGGGCCAATGTTGTCTACACGATACTAATTACGTTATGAATGTTTATATTGCTATAGATGTAACTGCAGAAAGACTCAATCACTATTTGTTATTTCGGGCCAATGTTTGTCTACACGATACTAATTACGTTATGAATGTTTATATTGCTATAGATGTAACTGCAGAAAGACTCAATCACTATTTGTTATTTCGGGCCAATGTTGTCTACACGATACTAATTACGTTATGAATGTTTATATTGCTATAGATGTAACTGCAGAAGACTCCAATCACTATTTGTTATCCAACTACACGATCACTAATTACGTTTTGTTTATATTGCTATAGATGTACTGCAGAAAGACTCAATCACTATTTGTTATTTCGGGCCAATGTTGTCTACACGATACTAATTACGTTATGAATGTTTATATTGCTATAGATGCAATCACTATTTGTTATAATGTTACACGATACTAATACTATTGCTATAGATGTAACGCAGAAGAAAGACTCAATCACTATGTTGTTGTTATTTCGGGCCAATGTTGTCTACACGATATACGTAATAATTACGTTATGAATGTTTATATTGCTATAGATGTAACTGCAGAAAGACTCAATCACTATTTGTTATTTCGGGCCAATGTTGTCTACACGATACTAATTACGTTATGAATGTTTATATTGCTATAGATGTAACTGCAGAAAGACTCAATCACTATTTGTTATTTCGGGCCAATGTTGTCTACACGATACTAATTACGTTATGAATGTTTATATTGCTATAGATGTAACTGCAGAAAGACTCAATCACTATTTGTTATTTCGGGCCAATGTTGTCTACACGATACTAATTACGTTATGAATGTTTATATTGCTATAGATGTAACTGCAGAAAGACTCAATCACTATTTGTTATTTCGGGCCAATGTTGTCTACACGATACTAATTACGTTATGAATGTTTATATTGCTATAGATGTAACTGCAGAAAGACTCAATCACTATTTGTTATTTCGGGCCAATGTTGTCTACACGATACTAATTACGTTATGAATGTTTATATTGCTATAGATGTAACTGCAGAAAGACTCAATCACTATTTGTTATTTCGGGCCAATGTTGTCTACACGATACTAATTACGTTATGAATGTTTATATTGCTATAGATGTAACTGCAGAAAGACTCAATCACTATTTGTTATTTCGGGCCAATGTTGTCTACACGATACTAATTACGTTATGAATGTTTATATTGCTATAGATGTAACTGCAGAAAGACTCAATCACTATTTGTTATTTCGGGCCAATGTTGTCTACACGATACTAATTACGTTATGAATGTTTATATTGCTATAGATGTAACTGCAGAAAGACTCAATCACTATTTGTTATTTCGGGCCAATGTTGTCTACACGATACTAATTACGTACTATAGATGAACGCATGTTTATATTGCTATAGATGTAACTGCAGAAAGACTCAATCACTATTTGTTATTTCGGGCCAATGTTGTCTACACGATACTAATTACGTTATGAATGTTTATATTGCTATAGATGTAACTGCAGAAAGACTCAATCACTATTTGTTATTTCGGGCCAATGTTGTCTACACGATACTAATTACGTTATGAATGTTTATATTGCTATAGATGTAACTGCAGAAAGACTCAATCACTATTTGTTATTTCGGGCCAATGTTGTCTACACGATACTAATTACGTTATGAATGTTTATATTGCTGTAGATGTAACTGCAGAAAGACTCAATCGCTATTCGTTATTTCGGCGAGGGCAAATATTGTCTACACGATACTAATTACGTTATGAATGTTTATATTGCTGTAGATGTAACTGCAGAAAGACTCAATCACTATTTGTTATTTCGGGGCCAATTTTGTCTACACGATACTAATTACGTTATGAATGTTTATATTGCTGTAGATGTAACTGCAGAAAGACTCAATCGCTATTCGTTATTTCGGCGAGGGCAAATATTGTCTACACGATACTAATTACGTTATGAATGTTTATATTGCTGTAGATGTAACTGCAGAAAGACTCAATCACTATTTGTTATTTCGGGCCAATTTTGTCTACACGATACTAATTACGTTATGAATGTTTATATTGCTATAGATGTAACTGCAGAAAGACTCAATCACTATTTGTTATTTCGGCGAGGGCCAAATATTGTCTACACGATAACAACTACGTTAATCTTCAGTACTTGTAATGAACCAAAACTCCTGAAGTTGACTGTACAAAAGTGAGAACAAGCTTATCTTTTTAAGTGTTTCTAGCCTTACAATGAACAAAAACATATATATTTATTGTGAGTAAAATAAAAATAAAATACTGTTTTAGAACATTAAAACAAAACAACTCACGCATTGGTAACTAGGCGTTATTCTCAGGTTTTAATGTTATCAGGAATATTCCTTAGTGCAATGGATCGTGTAAAATGAAAAATGGGAATTTGAAAATAAAAGTAGTTAATATTTGAAACGTCATGTCACGCCTTGAATGAGAAGAGAATTTAATAAGGAAAAAGTGACTGATTACTGTACAGTGTATACTGTAGAGCACTTGGGTTACTTAGAGAGGCATCTATTATGCATGACGTCATGACCGTGAGGTGGAGCGTTGTGGTTTATTAAACCGCCCGAGGCGGTAAAAAGTTAAGTCATCAACTACCTTATTTCATCCCGTTACATGCTACATACATTAATTACTTTCTCAACTCAATAACCGAGTACGCTACACTACGTGTCGCAACAGGCTACGCTGAGGTTGCATGCAACTTTCACATCTACAGTTAGGCAACTTAAATCTATGGAAAGACAATTTCCATCTACAGTGAGACAATTTACATCTATAGAGAGACAATTTACATCTACAGTGAGACAATTTACATCTACAGTGAGACAATTTACATCTATAGAGAGACAATTTCACATCTACAGTTAGGCAACTTACATCTATGGAGAGACAATTCACATCTACAATGAGACAATTTACATCTACAGTTAGGCAACTTACATCTATGGAGAGACAATTCACATCTACAGTGAGACAATTTACATCTACAGAGAGACAATTTACATCTACAGTGAGACAATTTACATCTACAGTGAGACTATTTACATCTACAGTGAGACAATTTACATCTACAGTGAGACAATTTACATCTACAGTGAGACAATTTACTGTACATCTACAGTGAGACAATTTACATCTATAGAGAGACAATTTACATCTACAGAGAGACAATCATACAAAAAAGAGGTTGACAGGAAAGTTACGCATCATAAAACTCATTTGTGTAGAAATGAAGATTCATGCAAAATTTAAGTCTATATGTAATACTTCGCAACATATCTTGAAGATAATAAATTCGTATTTTTTTAAATTTCACTGTTTTAATTGAGTAACATATAAGTGTTTATATAGTAATGGAAGGAAAAAGGATTGTGCACTAAGGCAGGCAAACAGATATGCTTATGCAGATGAAGCATAGTTGGAGGAATGGCCTAAATACTTCAGACTTGTTGGTTGTGTTAATTGATTAAATTTCATAAAAAGTGTGCTTTCCGTACTTTTTGCTTTTCTGTTATCTGACCTATCCATAAATTATCATTTTTAAAGATGTAAGAAAATAAGTAAAACTGGAAACATATTGCTCTTAAAACTATTTATCATAATCATAACGCATTCTGCAGATGGGATAAACGTTAAGTAAGTGGGAACAATTAGGAGATAAAACTGAATGTTGCATTGCGGAGCTTAATATCGCGTTGAAGAGCTTCATTTTATTAGTTCAACCTCAATCCAAAGTAACTTTATAATGAAGCTTGTGAGCCCCATTTAATGTATCGACTTTAGACTGTATACCTTATACCTAGCTGTACTAAGGCTTATCAAATCGTTAATGATGAAAGTTAGTTAGAACCAACGTACCATTATGAAAGTTGTGTAATAGTAATGTACCTCGAATAAAGTGACCTACTTTGAATTCATACAAATGAAGAATAAATGAAGTAGTGATAAGGAATAGTGTGTGGGAAAATAAAATTTTATCGTTTTAATTTCTCAACGGAATTTCCCAAGATGCTCCTGTTGAAATTAAATTTTATAACAACGATATTAGTATTAATCAAGATGGCACTTCTGAAGAAATAACGGAAATGCAAGCAAAAATACTAAAAGAATCAGGACGTAGTGAATTCTATCAATATAGATTGACTTATAATGATTATAGTTCCCAAATCTCTATATTACAAGCTAAGACTATTTATAATGGGCATGAATATGTAGTTTCTAAAGATATGATTGAGGATAAACCACTAGCTAGTTTTGGACAAGGTTTTGATCAACTAAATCAGATAACTATCTCATTTCCTAAACTGGAACTTAGTGCAGAAATATACTTAAATATAAGTTTGTTGAAACGAAAGTCCCTGTGGATATTTCCTAACGGAATGTGTGCATCGATATAAATAATCTAAACTATCCTTAATGCTATTTCAGATTCTTTAGTGCATTCGTTAACCCTTTAACCTTCAAAGTTTAAGGAAGTTTAAGGGATACGTTCCTATTAAAACCAATATGTGGATCATATGTTGAGTAGTATTTAAACCGCATTTACATACACGTGTTCCGTAAATCAGATATTTACATTGAATGGTGTAATACGTAGGCCAAAGTTGGTTTCCGAACTTTTACACTTAAAAAAAAAAAAAAAACATTAACATGAATTTATGATAAACAATTCTTGAACTAATCCTGAAATATACTCAGTATATTTGCCGTTAATCTAGAAATCAGGGTTTGAGTGCCAGCGATGCAGGTATTCTACTTTTTGCGAATCAATCTTTATAGAAACTAAATTATGCTGTTGATGTTTATAAACATTTTGTGAATATTAAAAAGTCGTTTGGCAGATATTTGGCCTTGTGATTACATATGTGCTTATGCAGGGTGATTGTTTATGTAAGTAATGTGTGACGGAATAGAATCGAATACAAAACAATTGTAGACTACAAAGTAAGGGCGCTGTGCGATAGTGGTCAAAATTTCCTCGTCAAGTGAAAGATGCAATTTTGGCGCAGAAAGAGAAATTTTAAAATGATGAGAAAATTTAGATACAAATTAAGAATTGCACAGCTATTCGTATTTAAATTATAATGTCCCTAATATTCTTAACAGAAATAAAAACAAGTCAAACTCAATTTTATTGAGCAATTTGGAGCATTAAATATAATACAAAATACTCATACAAATAACAACTATGTCAATGTTGTTTAGTTTAAAACTGCTGATTATTTAGAGCCCGCATTTTTCTCCGGTAGTTATTCTTAGTTGCCTAATCAACTTAACATTAGCCAAAGAACTTAATATAATTTTAATCACTGTAATATGAAATCACAACAACGAAGATTGTATTACGTTTTATTGTGTAAGTCCTTTCAATAGCATGGCTATCTTCTTCAGACACATCGCATCAAATCAAGTCCTAACAAAATAAAACGTTACAATATTGGTTGTGATTTTTCAATACAGTGGTCAAAATAACAAAAACCAATATATCTTCAATATTACGACTAAATATCAGTTTATTTGTTGATTATTTAAGTTGGATTGGTTTTTTTTACTAGAGGTAAATGGAATCATTTCTTACGGTACAGTTAATAATGTCTCTAAAAACTATGACGCTTGGAACAGAGTGGAGAAACCTTGAATAACAAATGAACTCTGTCAAACAAAGAGACTCTCTGCGATGGGTCTCTAGCTAACTAGGGATTGCTCTGCCACGTCAACACGGCTTAGGCTATAGTTCGAAGGATGCTTGATTGGATTAAGCTTTAGAAATTGGATTTGGATCCGTATAGCTTCTCGACAGTCCACGCACTTTACTCAGAACTCTGTAAGTAATTGTCATGTGACTTCGATTTAACTTGTTACTGCGTTTAGTAACATTTCTAAGAACTCATAATAGATTTGTTTATCATACAAGAACTTTCTCGTGTTCTATTTTAATATATACAGGGTGTCCCGTAACTCTCTGGACAAAGGTATACCATGATATTGCTCAGGTCAAGATAAACTTATTTCACCATATCAACATGGGTCTTCCATGCTTAGTTTCCAATCTGTCTTTCTGTATGTGTTTTTTATAAAAATATTAATATCTTATAAAACTAATACATTTAATTGTAAAAATTTGGTTCAAATTTTTATGATAAAAAGGCCAGTCACTGAAAAAATATAATGAAAGTATCTTTAGTATTTTTGAAAATGCGGGCATTAAAACTTATATAACGCAAAAAAGCAAATATAACGACACTAAAATCATTTAAATCGAATAATAAATAACTGATTTAGAGCAAATTTACTGTGAAAAGACATGGCCAACATTGAGGGTCTTAGCGAATAGCCAACAAAACAAAAACAATAAACGGCAGCTCTCAATGTGGGCTATGTCTTGTCACAGTAAATCTGCTCTAAATCAGTTATTTATTATTCGATTAAAATTATTTAAGTGTAATTATATTTGCGAACAACCCCTCTAAAACCTACTATTCTTGCCATTCTTGAGTAAAAATGCTAGTTTTTAAGACATTCAAAGTTTTAAAATTTTAATGGATGCCAATTTGAAAATCATAAAGATAATTTAATTATATTCTTTTCAGTAACTGACCTTGTTATCATAAACATTTCAGCCAAATTCGGTATAATTCAATTTATTACTTTTTAAGGTATTAATTCTTTTAACACATAGAGACAGACGGATGAAAAACTAAGCATCGGAGACCCATGTTGATATGGTGAAATATGTTTGTCGAACTGAGCAATAACTTGGTATACCTTTGTCCAGCGAGTTACAGGACACCCTGTATAACTATATGGGTATTTTAATAATATTTGTGAAGGGAGGTCTATTTAATAAAAACAAGATGGCCTTCCAAAAATGAGTTCTATGAAAGTGCATGTCCAACCAAGGAATTTGGCTAAGCGCTACTGAAGTTATGACACAGTAGGCTGATAAATTTTCTCTGGAAGTGTAAACACTTTCTTTTCTGTACTTGTATTTTTGTCTGTCTATTGGCAGGAAATCTCTAGTATGAAATGAACTATAGATTGAATATTTTCCATGCAACATCCGCGAATCCAGTTGCTCAACAAGTAATATAGCGTATTTATACCTTTGTTAATAATAACTTCCCTTACAGAAATAGGGGCAAGTACTGTTTAGTTGTAAAATATGAAAAGTAAAAATGGTAAAAATAAAGTAAAGATTTCTTATTTTTAAGTTAGGGCTAAGAGGCCCTCTCTAACACTTAACCTGGACCAACGGCTTAAAGGTGACTTCCGAACCACCACCAACGGCCGGGCAGGCGGGCTGCTTGCAAGGACAGGATCGCTCAGCGGTCAACCATCCAAGCAGCAGCCACGTTCGACGTTGTTTGATCCGGTTATCTTGCGATAACCGTTGTACCCGCTACACTGCTCCAGTGACATATACGTACCTATTATGGTAAAACTGGGTATTGTCTCGTGTTAACAAGAGTTGCACTACTCTGATGTTGTAAAAGCTATTCAGACCATTATTTAAACATAATCAATTGTCTCTCAATTACAAGGGTTGGTTTTTGAGGAAACATCCCAACCATAACAGTACTGTAAAAAACCACCAAACTCATTATTTTTCCGTAACTGCCTTCTAAGACGTTAGACTTTGAGTCGAGAGATAGGGCAGGTTCAAAGACCGATGCACTTTTTATCAGTACCATCATACTTATCGATACTTGTTACTGTATCGACTCTCCCCCTTAATCTGTTTGATAAGAACCTCGTACAGGCCAGTGGCCCATGAGGACGGGCAGAATAGGCTTGAAAGGGGATCGGCTTCCCCTTAAAAGAAAAAAAAACAAACATTTACTATTTGACTTAAATAGGAAAAGAACCAATAATCCAGGGCTGATAACGGCTTTATGTAATATCTACTCGTACTACACACGAGATCTCGATGGTGACGATTCGCCCATATTTGCACAGCAGCGGTAGCGTGATGAGGGGGGGGGGGGCGGGAGACTGTCTCAATTACATAAAACAACCTCATCACATAAAACCAACCGGGTCCACATTACCGACATTTTACTCGGGTCTGAATGGACAAATCTCGGTTGATGTGTGGTTAAGTGAGAGAGCCGCCACTTCAAAGAGCCGACACTTTCAATCCTGTACACGGACGAATTTGTGACATAATGAGGTTAATTTTTTACAATCTCTACAGGTCTTTGAAAACTCTAAAACTTGTTTTCTCAAGTTAAAATTGATTTATCAATATGGATTTAGGGGTGTAAAGCATATTAATACACAATTTGCTCAATATTATTGATCTCCTTTAGATGTTAACAGTGACTATTTCGTACGGTTAGTCGTTGCTTATTACGAAGAGATAAAAACATGAATGAATGTAGAGTTCTCAAATAACCTAGGTAAATGTTTCATAATTTTAAGCATCATATTAAGCAGTGGCAATTGTTATTTATTTATTTAGTCAACGGCAAACAGCCAGTTATATACAAATAATAACAAGATGGACGTTTAACGTTATTGGTACTTGATAACCCATTAGATAATGTATAAATAACAGAAATATAACAATATTCATAGTAACACAATCACAAGAAATAACTACTGTAAGGATAAATGCTTAGATTAATAGACTATACAATAAATAACAGATTCAGATTTGAAAGTCATAACAAGTGATTCAGTGACTACAACAATAACAACAAATACAATGAGGGGGAAAATAAACTATTACTTCATTTAAGTTCAATAAATGCAACAAGATAAATACAACCAGAAACAAAATGAGTATAACTAGAAAACAAGAACGAGAAATGGAGAAATGCTGCGGAACACGCGTATAAGTTCCGTACACACTTCAGGCACCGGTGGAGAGCATATCAAATGCACGGCTGTATTATTATTTATTTTATTTCATTTAATTTGTTGAATTAAAATTGTATACGATAATATTTCAAACATTCTAACATGACAACACAAATACATCCAACCGTCACATCGAATTATGGTGTATTTTAAAACTAACTATTTTGATAAATTATATTGTAGTAGGTTCAAAACACTCTTACATTTTAAATAGAAATTCGTATAAAACGAAAATCATAGCAACGACAACAAACAATGGTAAGGTCTTTTACACAAATACCTAACTTTGCTTCCTTCATAGCATTTAGGTGTGCAGCGACTATAGCATTTAATTGGTAAGAACAAATATCATGATTACCAACTTTAGCACAACCTGTGGTAGGAATGGTTGTGTCATAGAAGCACAAAGAATAGCATTGTATATGTTTTTTAAAACGATTATGTTAACGTGTGTAATTCTCTAAAAGGTTAGTTTACAATATTTTAACATTACCGATATTGAGAACAAAAATTAAAAACTAAGACACCTTTTTTAAATCCCATCAGGACGAAACTAGTAGTGAACTGAAATAGGAATAAATTAATATTAACCGTGATAAAGTTTAATTCAGAATCCGATAAGCTTTAAATACTGATATTAAACTATGCAAGTTAATCAATTTTACGTTGGATTTATCAATAAATATATTAGTAGTTCGTAGATTTATTCAAACCAGTATTTTACCGAATATTTTAGTTCTTTTGCAATAGTGTGTTGCAAATCAAAATAGCTACTAATAGCAGAGTATGAATTGATTTTATACATTTTCACAGCTTTTAAATTGAAGCTAACCTGACCTGAAAAATTCCATCACGAAGGAAAGTCTGCAGAAGCATGGATAGACCTAGACAATTCAATAATTCAGACAACATTTACACCAATAATAATAGGAGTAAACTGATCGAACAAGAAAACAAATCATTGTAAAACACTACTAGATTAGAGAACTGTTCCGTTGTTTTCTTTATTATGTATAATGTAAGTTATTGTGGTTTATATTTCCCTTTGAATTTCTCCTAACAGATTTTTTATCAACGTTAACTTTTGTTAGTTCTGATCTAGTTAGTTTATATAGTAGTTTGTTTACGTTTAGTTAACAATTTACTAAGTAAATCATCCTTCTACTTTGAAATCATGTGGAAAACATAAACGTGCGTGAAGTGAAACGAAAGTATTTTCTCCGTTCAACCATACATCCGTAACCCTCCAAAGGAAGTAGTCATATCAACAAGGAGTGACAGTAACCTCTCAATAGAACGCCTTGATAGCCACTGAACGGAGAAGAAGAAAACGCCCGGTCTGACATCAAAATGGCTGCTATAGTGCCGCCCCTAGCGGCTACAGAACGCACAAGCCTAACGTGACATACCGTGACGCGAAACGAAAGTTTTTATTCTGTGCAAAACATACATCCATAGCCCGCCAAAAGAACTAGTCACTTAAAAATACATATCCTTATTTAAAGGTGAACAAATATGAGAAAGGTTTGTTCAGGATAAGTTGTTAACATAGAAAGTGTTTGTGTCGCTTTAAAACTGTACATAATTAGCACATATTAGTGGTTTGCAAAAAATATGTTTTAATAAACTTATAATAATTTTATTAAAGTAATTTTCTAAATTAGGTTTGGAATTCAGCATTCTTATTTGTCATATTCTTACAACTGTTACTAGAAATAAATTTCCTGCAAAAAGTGTTTTACGAAATTTAATTTTTTGGACCTACTACAGTTAAAATGTTATATTAAAATTATAGATATATAAATCAATGAGATATAAATCTGAATAGACGTAATCGGAGGAAATAATCTAGACGAAATACTTGCCGAACCAACAAACGGGATTTAGTGAACAGAACACGTGCAATGAGTTAATATCCTCTTGTCTGCAGTACTTGATTCCAGTGTCTGTTGTGTTTGTTTGTTTGAACCAGTGATTTGGAAACCATTACATCCAGTTTCCGTCCTATCGCTGTATTTATATTACTCCTTTTTGACTACCTTCCTGGTTTTGTTCGCTCAGTATTGTATAGCGAAACAATTGCTTAATGGAATAAAATCATTATGCGTAAAAATGTTACCAACCGAAATTTTACTTTGATGTTTAGTAGCATTTAATAATTTTTACTGCCAAAGTCCTCTTCAAGTTGGTAGAGCGTATTTACATGGTTTATTACATTTGATGTGGCGTTAAAATCATCATTTATAACAAAAATCTGTTATGTCTAATTCATAAACCTCTGTGGTTAACCACATGAAGAGGTTTAATGCTTTACGTTAAGCAACATAACCATCATTGAATAATATGAAACTAAAATAAGAGTGAGTAATAAACAACATTAACTTTCTGTTAACTAACAAACTAACTTAGCTTACTTTTATTCATACATTAAATGACTAAATATAATAATAAGGAAGTCTCTAATATAAACATGAAATTGGTGTAATTGACTTACAGAACCTCGGTTGATTCGATTTGGTTGTTTTTGGACCCACTTACCTAAAAAATAACAAACATCAAATTAATAACCATTTCCTCTATCATATATTGTAGAAAAGTATGGAATAAATAATACCATAAGTTGTGTTCTGTAAACTAATGAACATAGAGTCTCTTTTTCAAAAGAAAAAGAGGAAGAGGCCGTTTCCCTTCTAAGCCTTATTCTGCCCGTCCTCATGGACCCCTGGTCTGTGCGAGGATCTTATGTGGAACAAGGGAAAAGTGTTGATACAGTACAAGGTCGATGGTACTGATAAAAAGTGTTAAGATCACAGACAGGATTTGAACCTGCGCTATAACTAGACACAGATTTAAAGTCCAACATCTTAGAGCGCTGGGAATCAGCACTCTTAAAGCTCTCTCAATTCTCGAAGGCTCCTAATAAATCTCCTGTATTATAGTTGATGTTTGTTTCGATAATTATTCTTGTTTCCGGCAACCTTAATTTATGTAGAGCTCATTCTTCCCGGAAAAGCACAAGTGGTAGTTTTTGTGTTTGCGGTTCACTATGAGGCATACGTACCACTCTTTAGATCAGTTGTGGACATTGAAAAAATTCAACATATGCAACTCCTATCGTCGGAGAGTATCAACATGGATATCTTTGAAAACTATAGTTTTATAGCAAAATGCGGTCAAACTGTTATATATCCCCGTATCTTTTACCCTTTTTACAGCACAGCTATTTGTTAGCGCTAAAACAACTTCATACATTATTGACTGAACTTTAGCGAAGTGGGGTTGGCTGTATTTCTGTCTGTATGTCATATCACAAGGTATCTCGAAAACGAACGGACCTATATATACTTGTAATAGCAAGTGAAGCTTCATTTATACACGATGAACTCTGAATTTGATGATGGTACATGTCACTCCATGAAGTTTGGCTGAGCGTTAGCGAATACCAAATGAAAGCATATTAGTACTATGATTAAACATGACGGCAACAACAAAATACCAGAAAAAAAAAAATTTGTAAACAAACTCAAATGCCCCCACAAGAGATTTGAACGTTACATGTTGATACGTGTAGCCTAACCCCAACTCATAAAACAGCACTTTATAGTGACTTATTGTTTAGAATTTTATTATTTTAAACGCTTATATGATATACGGGTCACAAAACAAAAATGTGAATGTTATATGAGTAAAAATACGTCTAGAAAGAGATTTTGTAAGTGGGCTAAATTTTGCATGAAACTTTATTTCTACAAGAATGAGTTCTATGGTGCGTTATTTTTGGGTTAACGTTTTTGTATGATTTCCTGTCCGTCTACTTGTCCGCAAGATATTTCGAGAATGAAGTGACCTGTAGATTTAAAATTTGGCATATAACATCAGCGAACTCTGTTACGACACATTTTGTGGCGTACCTCTAACTTGTGACTACTGAGAATCCGTTATCAGTGAAGCTATCAATTAATGTCTTATCGCTATAAAGATAACGAACCTATAACTGGTCAGACGGCTTTCGAAATCCAGCTTTTCTGTAGAATAAATCTTTGCAAATGAAATTTTAACAATTTAATGCTTTCTTAAAAATGTCGGTAATTCTAAGCAATATATGGGTCAACCTCGATTTTTCTCATATTACAATATAATGTTCCAATAGTCAATTAGAAAAGGAAATGACTAGAATTTCTTGCCGGAAAGCAGTTATAGGGAGCAGGCAACCGCCAGACGGTCATATATTGCTTAGAATTACCTATTAGTGATCAGGGGCACTGACGTGATCTGGGCTTCAAATTTGGAACTACTCGAGTTAATTTTTTTTCTAAAAGAGCAAGCAGCGGGCAGGCATCGTGCGTGATCCTTTTTTTATAAAAAAATTACTGATAAATTGTTATTACATATTACAATATAATGTAGGTAATGTATGTAAAACAATTTTAAACACATAATTACATGCCGGAAAGCAAAGTAAAACCAACCAAAAACCAACAATTGACTATTGGAACATTATATAATATGAGAAAAATCGAGGTTGACCCATATATTGCTTAGAATTGCCAAAATTTCTGATCAGAATTGTATCTTGTAATATAATAGACACTATTTCGAGGCATGTTTTTCGTTCGTCGCTGAACTGCAACGAAGGCTAGAGGTGTTATTGTCAGATCTAAAACTACAGAAATAGTATTGAAAACCAAAGAAACACTCTTTGTGATTGTATAAACAATGTTATAAATTATTTGCAGTTTTACAATAGCGGTTAGACACTAATGTCTTCGAACATTTAATTCGGATTGAGGGAGCATCTTCGGTGTTGCTCCGTGCTAATGGCGGAGAACGTAAAAATCTTCGAGATAATGCCTATTATTTCAGAGAATAAATGATAGAGAATTAATCACAAATGCGTGGGAGAGCTAGTGTTTAGGATTACATAAGCATAGTCCAAAAGTTTGCTGGTATATAACGGATTTTGATAGCAGCAAAATGTACGTAACAAATCCTCCGATCATTAATCATTAGCCATTAGTGGTAAACACAACCAAAGATTAGATAGCTGTATAAGGTATATAACGTGTAGGTACTATAGGCTATTGGGAAATGTAAACTAACGACCTAGCAACCTTGAACTCATCTTGCTGCATTAAGTCCGGAAGTAGAGAATCTCCAATAAGGGTGTCAAGAGCATTCAACGTGCAGATGCACACTTGTACTAGGGATTTCAAGGGTACTTAAGAAAGTATTGCAAGTTGTGTACTTCTATTAATCACCATCGTGTTGCAAGTACCCACCTCCAATCAGGAATGCATACAACTAAGTACCTGTGAGTGAGGTAAGACTGAATAATTTTCTAGAAATCCAGATTTTTACTCAAAAGAATTGAAACAGCTTTTAAAATAATACTTATGATCACGATTTCTCAAGCGCCTCCATTGTGTAAACACTTGTTACATTATTAGCACCCTTGTATGCGATAATATGTTAATAAATGATAAAAAGTTAGATGAAACTTTGATTTATTAGAGGCGAATTAATGACTATAAAGCCATTTCCCTTTATTATAATACCCTCAAACGATAGATTCTCAATTAATACTATATTAAATTAATGGTTTGCCTTCTAGCTAAACGATATTCTCATAAAATGTTAGTAACTAATATTTGTTATAATTTAGAATAACTGATGAGGAGATCGTTGAACTTAAAAATTGAGTAAACGCAAAGAAAAGCTTACGGAATGGCATAGCTGCCATTTTTTACCACCAATTATATTTCAATTTAGTTACATCAATGTTTGTGTTTCATCAAGCGCTTTACTTTACAATCTGTTTCTGAGTTCAGATAAACCCTCCGGAAGGGTATTCTCTTAATCAAATAAGGTAGATTTTCTTCCTAGGAGAAATGTTTTAATCTTGGAGCTACCAAGGTTCAAACCAAAATTAAATCAAGTATAAAATCGATGCAACACAGCGGCTAAACTAATCAAAGAAGTATTACCAAAATATTCGTATCTGCATATTTGAATTCTGACATCTTTCACAAACCCTTTATGTGAGGCTTTAAGGGTTGGTTGCTACTTTTTACTTCGATTAAGAAAAATATTACTTAAAATTGTAACATCTAATTTTTAACTTTTTCAATTTATAACTTGCTAAAAACTGTAAAATGAATGTTTTGCACTATGAAACTTTATTGAGAAAATCGAGTTTGAGGTCGAAAGCTCCTGCGTGACGCTGAGCTGATACAGGGAACAATATAACAAAATTGTCGTGAACTGACATTGGACGCCGTACCTTCCAGAGGAGGCATTTCCTGTAAAATGTTTGCAGAGTATAATTTCAACTGTATTATTTACTATAACGTTTAAAATTTGAAAAAGTTTAATTTATTAATTGCACCATATTTGATTGTTTTACAACTGTTAAAGTGTATGAAAATACAATACACTGTATAAAAATTAATATTAAAAAAGAAGACGCGCCTCTTTTATACAAATTTAAAAAGGTAAATATGTTTTGAAATTTAAAAGTAACTTAGACAAACTGCTAATTTGCTAAAAAACGTTATAGGTTTTTTAGAAAATTATGTTCTTGAAATAATCTGAGACACATAGGAATAACATTAAATAAATCATTCACCTTTATATAGTCTCGATATAGCTTTTAGACTTCTGTACGAGGTGTTAATGCGCAAGTTCATAAATGTACACTGCATTTACAAGATTTAATTTGACTTCATGTACTTCTCTCCCCCTTTTTTGTATTAACAAAACTCTGTATCTCCCCCTTTCCTTCCACCCCTCCCCCTCCTTCCACTCCCTCCCCCTCCTCCTCCCTCCCTTTCCATCTCTATTTTTCTCTTTTTCCCTCCATCTCTCCTTTTCTCCCTCTCTCTCACGCTCTCTCTCCTCCCCCTCTCTCACTCTCTCTCTCTTCATCCCTCCTAGTTCTATCTCTGTCTATTATTCTTCTGGTTTCTAGTAAATTCTGGTAAAATCACATTATAAATCATTCGACAAACATTCGAGGCCTTTCCCATATGAAAAACAAAGGTTTACAGACTCTCATTAGTTCACCTTCTAAAATTTCCAATTCATGTTTTGTTTTCCGTTCTTTTCGGTATCTATGAGACTCCCTCATTGAAGAGCACAAAACAGCAGCCGATTGACTATGGTTGCTGATCATAGTGTCCCTGCTGACTCTGCCCAGACAATCGTCAGCAGTGAGCAGTGAGTATTCAGCGTCTGTAGTGTTCAGCACACCCTGTTGCGACTCGGATGCCCCACAATTGAACTCCTCCCTCATTACTGCAGCCATCAATCATCACTTTGACGCAACAGTTCGGATGGAAGCGTCTCGTTGATTACATTCATTCATTTACAGCTCTGAAATATAGCTTACTTGTGAACGAGAGAATTCTATATAGTCATTGAACTGCGTGCAATTTTTCATTTAACTAAATTGAGCTTTATAATGTAATAATGTATCGTGTCATAATCTGTTTGCTATTTTGTTTTGATAATACGTACTTGTTTAGCTATACATAATTTAATTAGAAAAAAAGAGTTTGCTAAATAATTTAAAATTTGTTAAAAGTTCCCAATTTATCATGTGAAGAGCAACAAGATTATATACATTTGCTACGGCTAAGTGATACTGTAACAATGGGTTTATGTAACACGTTTCTATGGTACACATAGTTAAAACAATAAAAAGTTCTGAATTTCGTGGGCTGAATTCTGTACTCTTCTTCATATATCAAATATCACAACACAAATTTTTAAATTGGTTATAGTTTGTCACGAAAATACGTCCTTAAACTTATCACTCCGTAAGTATTACATGGATCCTAATTATATACTTGTATACGACACAAATTCTTGTATCTACTTTGTGTTCAGACAGTGATTTTACAAACGTTGCATACCAAGACTGTTTTCAACTTGTAATTCTATTCAAATTCTCGGTAATAGTCATGTGACTTTGGCAAATAGGCAGATTAATATCAACCAGTAATTTATACAAATTATTCCTTTTAAGGGTACAATACAAGTCAATGTATTTAAACGATTTGTTTAAAACTTGATTACAGTAATAGATAGTTAATCAAAGATTGAAAATTGTCCAACTCCCCAGGAGTCAAAAGTCTTCCACCTTCTCTGGTGCCTGTGACATGTGTTATATTGTGCTCTCGGTTCTGTACAGTGACATAGCTTGGGTTCATTCTCACCAGTCCTCCACCGTCTCTGGTGCCTGTGACAAGTGTTATATAGTGCTCTCGGTTCTGTACAGTGACATAGCTTGGGTTCATTCTCACCAGACCTCCACCGTCTCTGGTGCCTGTGACAATGTGTTATATTGTGCTCTTGGTTCTGTACAGTGACATAGCTTGGGTTCATTCTCACCAGACCTCCACCGTCTCTGGTGCCTGTGGCATGTGTTATATAGTGCTCTTGGTTCTGTACAGTGACATAGATTGGGTTCATTCTCACCAGTGTTCATTCTCACCAGTCCTCCACCTTCTCTGGTGCCTGTGACATGTGTTATATAGTGCTCTTGGTTCTGTACAGTGACATAGATTGGGTTCATTCTCACCAGTCCTCCACCTTCTCTGGTGCCTGTGATGTGTTATATAGTGCTCTCGGTTCTGTACAGTGACATAGCTTGGGTTCATTCTCACCAGACCTCCACCTTCTCTGGTGCCTGTGGCATGTGTTATATAGTGCTCTTGGTTCTGTACAGTGACATAGATTGGGTTCATTCTCACCAGTCCTCCACCTTCTCTGGTGCCTGTGACATGTGTTATATTGTGCTCTCGGTTCTGTACAGTGACATAGATTGGGTTCATTCTCACCAGACCTCCACCTTCTCTGGTGCATGTGACATGTGTTATATAGTGCTCTCGGTTCTGTACAGTGACATAGCTTGGGTTCATTCTCACCAGACCTCCACCGTCTCTGGTGCATGTGGCATGTGTTATATAGTGCTCTTGGTTCTGTACAGTGACATAGATTGGGTTCATTCTCACCAGTCCTCCACCTTCTCTGATGCCTGTGACATGTGTTATATTGTGCTCTCGGTTCTGTACAGTGACATAGCTTGGGTTCATTCTCACCAGACCTCCACCTTCTCTGATGCCTGTGAAATGTGTTTTATAGTGCTCTCAGTTCTGTACATTGACATAGATTGGGTTCATTCTCACCAGTCCTCCACTTTATCTGGTGCATGTGACACGTCTAATTTGATGTTCTCGGTTCTGTACAATGACATAGCTTGGGTTCATTCTCACCAGTCCTCCACTTTATCTGGTCCATGTGAAACGTCTAATTTGGTGTCCTCGGTTCTGTACAGTGACATGGATTGGGTTCATTCTCACCAATCTGGAAAGTATGCTATTAGTATTCTAATCAGGTACTGTTTGAGCCTTTTACGTACAATGTATCGAATTTAGCTTATTTTTAATCTTTTGAATTTTAAAGCCACACATTTAGTTTTTTTTGTTCACAATTAGTTGCAAAAGTATATATTAGGCTTTTTGACACTTGAGGAGGAAGGTAGATTTAAATTTTCGTAAGGTAGTGTTTTATTTTTGTAACGATGAATTATTTCTGAAATAGTATTTTACTTTCAGTTAATCCATTTTCAATAACAAACTTTAAACAAAGGGGTAACAGATGCATTACAATGCCTCAGTGCGAGATTAAATAACATTATCTGATATCATACTCCTAATAAACCGTTATAATAACAAATAAAACTGTAGTGCGATATTACTTTACTTCCAATAATGCGGTGGAGTGTTCTAAGTGTATAACGTGTTGACAAATAAGTCATCAAGAAATGTTTGCCGTGAAACCTGAGATGTTTGCTAACAACTGTAGACCACTCTGTCCTGAATATTAACGCCCGCAGTAGTCTAAGTGTATAACGTGTTGACAAATAAGTCATCAAGAAATGTTTGCCGTGAAACCTGAGATGTTTGCTAACAACTGTAGACCACTCTGTCCTGAATATTAACGCCCGCAGTAGTCTAAGTGTATAACGTGTTGACAAATAAGTCATCAAGAAATGTTTGCCGTGAAACCTGAGATGTTTGCTAACAACTGTAGACCACTCTGCCCTGAATATTAACGCCCGCAGTAGTCTAAGTGTATAACGTGTTGACAAATAAGTCATCAAGAAATGTTTGCCGTGAAACCTGAGATGTTTTGCTAACAACTGTAGACCACTCTGTCCTGAATATTAACGCCCGCAGTAGTCTAAGTGTATAACGTGTTGACAAATAAGTCATCAAGAAATGTTTGCCGTGAAACCTGAGATGTTTGCTAACAACTGTAGACCACTCTGTCCTGAATATTAACGCCCGCAGTAGTCTAAGTGTATAACGTGTTGACAAATAAGTCATCAAGAAATGTTTGCCGTGAAACCTGAGATGTTTGCTAACAACTGTAGACCACTCTGTCCTGAATATTAACGCCCGCAGTAGTCTAAGTGTATAACGTGTTGACAAATAAGTCATCAAGAAATGTTTGCCGTGAAACCTGAGATGTTTGCTAACAACTGTAGACCACTCTGTCCTGAATATTAACGCCCGCAGTAGTCTAAGTGTATAACGTGTTGACAAATAAGTCATCAAGAAATGTTTGCCGTGAAACCTGAGATGTTTGCTAACAACTGTAGACCACTCTGTCCTGAATATTAACGCCCGCAGTAGTCTAAGTATATAACGTGTTGACAAATAAGTCATTAAGAAATGTTTGCCGTGAAACCTGAGATGTTTGCTAACAACTGTAGACCACTCTGCCCTGAATATTAACGCCCGCAGTAGTCTAAGTGTATAACGTGTTGACAAATAAGTCATCAAGAAATGTTTGCCGTGAAACCTGAGATGTTTGCTAACAACTGTAGACCACTCTGCCCTGAATATTAACGCCCGCAGTAGTCTAAGTGTATAACGTGTTGACAAATAAGTCATCAAGAAATGTTTGCCGTGAAACCTGAGATGTTTGCTAACAACTGTAGACCACTCTGCCCTGAATATTAACGCCCGCAGTAGTCTAAGTGTATAACGTGTTGACAAATAAGTCATCAAGAAATGTTTGCCGTGAAACCTGAGATGTTTGCTAACAACTGTAGACCACTCTGTCCTGAATATTAACGCCCGCAGTAGTCTAAGTGTATAACGTGTTGACAAATAAGTCATCAAGAAATGTTTGCCGTGAAACCTGAGATGTTTGCTAACAACTGTAGACCACTCTGTCCTGAATATTAACGCCCGCAGTAGTCTAAGTGTATAACGTGTTGACAAATAAGTCATCAAGAAATGTTTGCCGTGAAACCTGAGATGTTTGCTAACAACTGTAGACCACTCTGTCCTGAATATTAACGCCCGCAGTAGTCTAAGTGCAGAACTTGGCGCATAAATTAAAACAGCATTGCACTCAAGTCTAGAGAGCCTGCCGGAGGAGGTTTCCTCAGTGGCTTTCTTCTGTGCTGCTATTATCAACGGCTCTTTGTATGTGCGCATTTTCTGAAGCACCGTCTCCTTTAATTTTGTTTTATTTTCATACTTAGACCATTAATAAAGTATATATTAAATTAAATTTTAGGGCTACGTGATAATTGGTTAAAAAAGTTATCAACATGACCATGCGTCAAAAATGTTGAAGTCGTGAAATCATTCTTTTCTTTAGATCCTGGATTTGATGCAATGTGATCCTCGGACGATGCATCATTTTTAGTGAGTTCCCATGAAGAAAAGATCCATTTCGATCGTTATCGTATAAGAAGGATATACAATTTTATCTTTCTTCTCTCAAGTGGAACGTTTTTAAAGTAAAAACGTTGACATTGAATTCTAAAATTTACTTATATATTGTTTATTTGAAATAATCGTCTGTAGAGTACTTGAATGAGTTATAAATATCGAAAATATCCATTGAGTTATTAAAAATGTATTTTTGATCCTTAGGAGCCAAACAATTGTTTTGATAACATTAGAAAATTTCAGATTGTAAGTGGGGTACCGTATTGATTAAGAAGGATTTGCGCATAATGTCAGGATTTAATCTTGGATTTAGCCTTGGATAAAACTTTTGTTACCTGAGTCAAAAAGATAACTACTATTTTCTTTTAACAGTAAAATGATTTCATTTAATAATCTGTGATTGTTGTGAAAATATTGAAAATAAATGATTTTAGTGCCATAAAACTTTAAAAACCTACTCAATACTAAAAGCTGAAATTTGCTTATTCTGAAATATAATTGCTCATTTATTTTTAAGTCAAGCGTAATATTCTTCATTAATTTGAAAATTCCTTTAGTCTTTTTAAAGTTTTTGGGAAACATTTTTCAGTCAAAAACGTTAAACTAGAACTGAGTAAGGTAGTAATGCAAATCCACTTTTCAGTCAAAAACGTTAAACTAGAACTGAGTAAGGTAGTAATGCAAATCCACTTTTCAGTCAAAAACTTTAAACTAGAACCGAGTAAGGTAGTAATGCAAATCCACTTGTAAGGCCAGTGCAATGGGCGCAGCTGTATTGCTTCTTTATCACGGGCTGCCAGCATTTTGATAATCTAGCCTTCTTTGTTCAGTTCATATTCTTTTTTTATTAATTAAAATATCTAATAATGTTTATGTGCTCTTGTTTAGTTAAATCTAATAGCATATTTGGGGTTAAACTAAGTTCTTTTGTGGCTAACTGTGTTAAAAATATTTCGACACGTTGTATAACAGAAAACAGATGATAAATAGGACACTTCACATAAAAACTTAGTTAACTATTATTTCATACATCCAAGTAGTAATTATATTATTAATATATTTTATTTTTGGAAATTTCAGTTACTTTTTTAGTTATTAATATAATAATTACTCGTACATATACAAATAACTTTGTTTTGAATTATGTAAAGAAGTATTTAACATTCGAAAACAATATGGAACCTCTAATAAAAAGTATTAAAATGATTAGTTGTTGTAATTCTTTACTCTCTATCAGTATATATAATTAAAATATGAGGATATACATTAAAAAGAAATATTAGGAATTTTTATTCATCGCACACAAAGCAATGTTTTAGAACTCAAGTATTGATTATGAAATTCCGCATATAAAGAATTACCTCATTTTACACTACTCTGTCTCTTGCTTAGTTTGCATAAAACTGATTTTAATGGCTATGCCGAGAATTTAGCTTATAAAAATCTGAACCAAATAACATTAAAGGCGCAATAAAGATTAATTTTTCCTCCTGGACCATGTGTTGTGTAAAATAGATAACTTTATTTCGAATACTAATATCAGATTACATAATTAATTATCGATTTTTTCACCAACATATAAAAGTAGTTTTTTATATACTTAACCTGTTTTGTGTGTTGTAGAACACGCGTTTTACATATTTTGTAATTTTCAACTACTATCGTTTAATACTACATCACAGAAAGTTTGAGAGATAGAGAAATGGAATGATTGGAAGAACTTTAGCAACGTTTCGTGAGACTAGAAAGCATTTAATAATACACGACAGTTAAGCCCTCGAGCTGTCAAGCTTCAGCTAGCACCTTACCGTTAGAGCAGAGGTGCCACGCAATTGTCGTTCCAAGTCACATAGACAACAGTTGCGGAAGGGGGGAGGGGGAGCTACGTGACTTACCTGTTAGATATACACAAGTGTCAGAGCAAACGTTGGAATAAAAACTTTGCACGTGTGTAGGTCCTTAAATGTTTTGTCGAAACATTAAAGTGTCATACATGTCCGATATAAAGGGTCGTCGATTTTCAATGGAATGTTATCGTTAAATTAAATCCACTTTAAGAAAATAATTCAACAACTTTAATTGTTACGTTGCAAGTACAATTTAATACATACACAAATATGCTCCAAAAATGAAATTTTTCTCCATGTAATATAAAGGAAATAGACTTTTCCGGAACATTTTCCATCGTTCAGTGATACCAAATATCATTAACATTCCTTTTCGAGGTCTGAAATTCGATTTATTCCTCGCGTAGATAACTAATGCAACTTAGCTACAGTCCAAGTTAAAAAGAACCATCTCTAAACTTTGTGACTCGCATAAATCAGGAATCATAACAAAAATTATGTCTGTCAATTCCATTTATACTATATCAAAAACACGCACTTAATATAAAAAAAATCACAACTATTAAACCCAAATGTATAGTACAGGTCACAATAATTCAGCACTGAGGTTACTTTTCAATCTGTGCAAGAGGTCAAATTACGTATCTCAAAACGTAGTGTTACTGACTTCTTGTATTACAGAAAGATGGCAACTGTCCAGGAAATCCGGTTTCCTTCACAGTCCTTCCAACGTCAAAAACAAAATATAAACAAATAACAAGTAATATACTTGTATATAATATAAGGCTTACATCGCGCCATGACTATCACATATGGTTTTGGTTAACACCACGTCGAAAAAGTTCATCCTATTACAGTTAAGAAACAGAATCACTTTAATACAGAAGATAGTATCAAATTATCAAAATGTTGGCAGCCTTTGACAGCGCCGTATTCATTACATTGGTCTTTAAATAGTTGGGCTTCATCCAATCACGACACAGTTCCCCTCCCCTCAACTCATCTGTATACTCAGCAGTAGTGTATTAATGGCAGTATCGGTTTAAAATTTGCTAGCTAAAGGTGGTTAGTTCCCTAAAGCAAGTCCAACGGTTTTCAAGATTTGATTGTGTTAAAAATTTTTCTATGTGGTGTTACCTAATGAAAGATAATATGCAATTCACGTGACAAGGTTTTGTTCCATTATGTTTACTAATTATTAAATTAATGCATTATGCAAATGCAATATACTTACAAATTGTTATTTAATTAAATTATTTCTTTTTGATAAACTATGAATCCTAGAAATTGAATAGTACATTCCCATTGTAACGTTTTAAAGAAATTTACATTTAACTAAGTACTGTCTCTTTACAATTTTGTCTGTAAGATGTTTCCACTAACATAAGTTTTATAAGTGATTTTTTTTGTAACCTAACGCGGTTATATTCGTAGTTAATTTATAGTGACTAGAATTTCAAAAAAATATATAAAAAGTCATTTCTATGCCCGAAAACGTTTATTGAGCATTAAAATTAATTTAAATGGATTATTACAATTGCTGTATTACTATTACCGTTTACTTTGATAAATATTTTTGAGTGTACAATCTGGAAATCTTTCGATAGTTTCAGATTATTATTTAAAAAAGTGATTATTCAATTGTCATCTAAACTTTACTATTTTATAACTTTTATAAATTACTTCATATTTATTTATTTAATCTTGATAAATTATTTAGAAAAATTTTCTAATTTATTGGAAGATTTCAGGAGATTGTAAAATATATTTTTTACAACTTACTTGCTTATTTTGAGGGTTTTCAAAGAAACATAAGTTTTACTAATGATTTTAGGGAAATTGACTACTTAAACCAATCGGTGATCAAATTGGCTTGATCTCTGTAACAAGGACAGGAACCCAACCAACTTGCATACAGAAGCACGGTTCAAACTAACCTAGCTTCGATATACAGTGAGCAAGGCCTACTACTCTTCCGTCTTGGCGCAGTATACCCTGAAGAGTTCAGAGGTAAGTTCGTCTAGAACCTGCCCTCTCTATATCTGCCAGTATCGGAGCTTATTTGGTCCTTCTGAAGGAGATTCGGACAAAAGTGAAACCTAGGTTTTAGTGTACAGAAGTTCAAACAAAGCAGGTGAGGCTTATGATGAACTTCCTTGCCATCAGACCAATTTTTGAGTTGGTCCTTCGTAAGTTTTTGGAGAGGTACAGCTTAGAAACCATCATTCGTGCAGCCTGGTCATGCGGATCACATCAGGCATAAAGCATAATTTTAATTCAGCTACCTAAACTAATATGCCTGTTACCCCAATAGGGATTCACTTCTGGCTCGTTTATATCTATCAGTTAAATATACACTGGGTACAGAACTGATATGCCTGTTACCCCAATAGGATTCACATCTGGCTCGTTTTTGTATCTATCAGTTAAATATACACTGGGTACAGAACTGATATGCCTGTTATCCCAATAGGATTCACTTCTGGCTCGTTTATGTATCTATCAGTTGAATATACACTGGGTACAGAACTGATATGCCTGTTACCCCAATAGGATTCACTTCTGGCTCGTTTATATCTATCAGTTGAATATACACTGGGTACAGAACTGATATGCCTGTTACCCCAATAGGATTCACTTCTGGCTCGTTTATACCTATCAGTTGAATATACACTGGGTAGAGAACTGATATGCCTGTTACCCCAATAGGATTCACTTCTGGCTCGTTTATATCTATCAGTTGAATATACACTGGGTACAGAACTGATATGCCTGTTACCCCCAATAGGATTCACTTCTGGCTCGTTTATATCTATCAGTTGAATATACACTGGGTACAGAACTGATATGCCTGTTACCCCAATAGGATTCACTTCTGGCTCGTTTATACCTATCAGTTGAATATACACTGGGTACAGAACTGATATGCCTGTTACCCCAATAGGATTCACTTCTGGCTCGTTTATACCTATCAGTTGAATATACACTGGGTACAGAACTGATATGCCTGTTACCCCAATAGGATTCACTTCTGGCTCGTTTATATCTATCAGTTGAATATACACTGGGTACAGAACTGATATGCCTGTTACCCCAATAGGATTCACTTCTGGCTCGTTTATATCTATCAGTTGAATATACACTGGGTACAGAACTGATATGCCTGTTACCCAATAGGATTCACTTCTGGCTCGTTTATATCTATCAGTTGAATATACACTGGGTACAGAACTGATATGCCTGTTACCCCAATAGGATTCAATTCTGGCTCGTTTATACCTATCAGTTGAATATACACTGGGTACAGAACTGATATGCCTGTTACCCCAATAGGATTCACATCTGGCTCGTTTATATCTATCAGTTGAATATACACTGGGTACAGAACTGATATGCCTGTTACCCCAATAGGATTCACTTCTGGCTCGTTTATATCTATCAGTTGAATATACACTGGGTACAGAACTGATATGCCTGTTACCCCAATAGGATTCACTTCTGGCTCGTTTATATCTATCAGTTGAATATACACTGGGTACAGAACTGATATGCCTGTTATCCCAATAGGATTCACTTCTGGCTCGTTTATATCTATCAGTTGAATATACACTGGGTACAAAACTGATATGCCTGTTACCCCAATAGGATTCACTTCTGGCTCGTTTATATCTATCAGTTGAATATACACTGGGTACAGAACTGATATGCCTGTTACCCCAATAGGATTCAATTCTGGCTCGTTTATATCTATCAGTTGAATATACACTGGGTACAGAACTGATATGCCTGTTACCCCAATAGGATTCACTTCTGGCTCGTTTATATCTATCAGTTGAATATACATACAGAACTGATATGCCTGTTACCCCAATAGGATTCACATCTGGCTCGTTTATATCTATCAGTTGAATATACACTGGGTACAGAACTGATATGCCTGTTACCCCAATAGGATTCACATCTGGCTCGTTTATATCTATCAGTTGAATATACACTGGGTACAGAACTGATATGCCTGTTATCCCAATAGGATTCACTGGCTCGTTTATATCTATCAGTTGAATATACACTGGGTACAGAACTGCCCTATCAGTTGAATATACACTGGGTACAGAACATAGGATTCAATTCTGGCTCGTTTATATCTATCAGTTGAATATACACTGGGTACAGATGCCTGTTACCCCAATAGGATTCAATTCTGGCTCGTTTATATCTATCAGTTGAATATACACTGGGTACAGCAAAAACACAACTGCCACTCACATCTAGGCAACCATAATGGATTTCCAGGAGCGGCATATCAATGTCGCAAATGTCAAGATTGGGGTGCAAGAGTAGATCGATAGGTCTAGTCTACTGCGGGAGACTGTTGGAGTGGGTGGAGCTGCCTTAGTGGTAAAGGCTGTTGCTAACCTAAAAATGAGGGAGAATCCTTTCCTTATCCACTTTGACTGGAACAGGCTGGAATAAGGCAAATTTACTTTCCTTGCAAGGTGACATGGTTATATATAGTCACCTTCCTTTTGGGATCTCGACAGAAGGCGGCCTCTTTCTTCAACCTTATCCATCCTAAATATCCTGTTATTCCAGAAACAAGTACGGTTCTTTTAGAACTAAATGCAATTATATGTTTCCTCAGCTTCCTATCTTAAAGTCAAAAAACGGATGTTACCACGATATTGCATTACCTTTTACTTTGAGATAGGTACGTGTGCGCCCAATGGCCGATAGGGTTCGATCTGAGACTGAATCTGTGGAAACCTTAATTACGACTGGATACTACGAATGGAAACGTCTAGGGTAGTTTCCATATGGGATAGGTAGACAATATCGCCAGGGTAGTTAACAAAGAACTCTCTAAGAAGAGTAGTAGCTGGTTGGTAGACTTGCTAGTAAGTCTGGATGGACGACCATGAGATAACCTAGAAGACAACCATAGTCTTTCTTTCAAACAAAGGATTAACTTAGTCATCCAGATGAAAATATCAATACCAAGAGAATCGTGAAGTAGTCACTTGCTTGACACCTCATGCTGAATTTAAGAGTAGTTTTTAATGTTATAGACAAAACTTTATAAATGTAGTCCAAAACTTCAAGGCGTCTGACTTTCAATATTCGGGGTCCGTTATCAAGCAAACGGAGGCTGTCCATTAGTATCATTTGTATCCAGCTACCTTTTGCGGATATTGTCGGAGATATGGCCGAATGCGCTACGAGAAAAACTCCAAACGCACAACACAAAAGTAGTGTTGAAGAATACGGTCTTCACATTCTAGTGGTTACTAAATACTATCAAAACCTGTCATCTAGTAACTGTGAGATATATTCCCTTCAACTGCTCGGTTTCAGCAGAAAACGTATTTTCTAGAGGAATGGTTACTACACATCACAACACCTTGTGTGTACTGTTGAGGATTCATAATACCCATGGCAGCGAGATCCAAAAGATTTTTGAGCAGAGAGGTTGATCGGAGATGGAATGAGTGGAGAGGAAGTAGAAAAGTAAACTTATTGTCTTTCTGGGAAATTTACAATCCATTGCGAATTTTGAGCTTTCGTGATAAAAGTGGAAATGCTGGGAAACTGGGAATTATTGGGAGCACAGCGAAACTTCTGAACACAATCTGCTGCAGAAGTGGGAAAAATTGCAAAAACTGGAGATTGTATTATATCTAACTCATTTCGTATTAGCCAATACTCTCTTGAACTATTGAGTTAGTAGTGGTTTCTGGGAAATTCTCCCAACTATGTCATCACCAATAAATAATCAGTTCAATAAATGTTTAAAATTAATTATTTTGGCTAACTTCAATAAATTTCTAATAAAACTAGGGGCTATAATACAATAATAAAATCCATGGAATAGTGATTAATCAAAAATAATATTTTGACGAATGATTATGTGAATCAACGTTACGATAAAATATTTAATAATAATTAAATCCTTCTCGTTGTCTAGACAATCTTTGCGCCAATTACGCTAAGCACTATTCTACTAATTGAGCGTTGCCAAGCAATGTTCAGTTAGTATACATTGCTAATGTGTAAAACGTCTGGTTAAGCAAGGTAGTAAACACACAGGTATTTCTTCTCAAAATCAAATGGGCTCGTATAGAAAGACCTAATGATATTCTGTGATGGGTTTTAATCTGAGGTATTTCGTATTGTTTGTAAACTGATTATTTCGGCCGTTACTGGCGTTGGATAAATGGTAATTAAATTATGAAATAAAATCCAATATTGAACAATTATGAACTTGCATATTTCATCAAGTATATTTTATGATAACCATAATCCCTATCAATATACTTATTTAATAGTAGAGCTAAACAATAATAATCGTTATTCAAAACGATGAGGAAGTATTTGTTGATGATAAGTATAAGAATGTTCTCCAAATAACACCTAAAGTAGAGTGACTATAGCAATGTTTATTCTTTCTTTACAAGGCAAGTAATCATCCATAAATATTTGCTCTTTATTATTTCCGAAATAATTATGATCTATCCGTTAGCAGTTGCCCATCCTTACTTTTCAAACATATGACGTTCATAAACATTTAGGAAAACGCTCAACAAACACTCTAGAAATATTTTTTTAAATTTATTACCCATTAGAGAACGAGAAGCAGAGGCAGAGTAATGCAGAGTATATGGGATCTGAAGAAGTATCAGAAAACAGAAGAAAGCTAATACTTTTTTTAATTTTTTAACTACTCGTTAAAAAGGATTTTATTTTCATACTTTTAGGAGAGGCGATTGCCACATGTTAGGGCGTCGGACTTTATACCTGAGTTAGAGATAGCGTGTCACAAAGCGGAGGTATGATTTATTTATTTTAACTTAGATTCTAGTTAAGTTTGTTATGCACCTGAGGAAGAGATCAGATTGCAGAAATCGAAACGTGGAAGAGATCAGATTGCAGAAATCGAAACGTGAAAGAGATCAGATTGCAGAAATCGAAACGTGGAAGAGATCAGATTGCAGAAATCGAAACGTGTAAGAGATCAATTGCAGAAATCGGAACGTGGAAGAGATCAGATTGCAGAAATCGGAACGTGGAAGAGATCAGATTGCAGAAATCGAAACGTTGGAGTAATGATTTTTTTATCCCTTAGCGATGTTAAATGTCCTAAAAAAATCATCTTATATTCACACTAACTGTTATGTTAACCACTGAATCGATTCTTTATAAGTTGGCTGTAGTATAAACGTTCGAGAATAATCAACTTTCGGTATCAATGGAGTTATTGTAAGTCGTTGTAATTGATGGAAACGTAGCGAACAATCAAGTATTAAATGACCAATGCAGAAGAGAGCTCTAGGGAGAAGCGAACAATCGGATACCAGCATAGTATACAACCACCAGCTTTCATTGCTTTGTTGTTTTGCTCTTTGTCTCATGATATAATACTACACCTAATCTTTACAGTTAGGGCGTTCTTTTATCCCTACTAAAAGTGTACTTTACGACAGCAAAATTGCAAATACATTTATTTTACACTACTTGGCTAGTTTATATATTGATTGCATGTTGACTATTCAACTACTTCATATAAGAGTTTGACTTTCAAACTATTGGAACATTATGTTTTGTGGAACTTACGAGATTTGTGTAATGTTAATCAAAAATATATCGCAGTAAGCTTTAAAATTGAATTAATTGGGTCGTCTTCTACCTAATACAGCAGGTGATAGAAACATTTGGGTCTTTTTCGTTTAAGGGCCAGCACAAAAGACCCTAGCTTGCCTATTCAAAACTCAGATCACGCGATGCTTGCCCGCTGCGCAGCGCTTTGCGCTGCTTGCTCTTTTACAAAAAAAAATTAACTCGAGCTTGCAAAGTCCAAGCCCAGATCAACTCACCACGCTTTATTGAACAAGAAAAACTAAGTATAGCACACTCATGAGAAAATGGAGGTAATTAAGAGCAAAACTTATTGTTCTGGAGGCCAATACAAATTGATATCCCTCCAAATGGCATCACACAAATCAACGTCAGACAGAACTAACGCAGGCTCAATTCAGGCAAAAGATAAGCGGCACGCGTTTATCACTGATAAGATAAGACGAGTTTATACTAGAAGTAGTACCTGGACTACTGCCCTACGAACTAATAACAACAAAAAACGATTAAATGCACTGTCAATCAGGTATAGTATGTTTGTAAGGTGCTGGCCCTTAAACGAAAAAGACCCAAACATTTTATATAAAACAATTTTCATTTTTTATGACATATAATGATGTATCAAGTGGAGCCCGAGAGGGGATAGCCTGTTAATCTTCTTACCACAAACTTTCAAATTGAAAATTCCGGAAATGTTTATTAATGTTGTATTTACTCGTTGTACAATTATTGCACCAATACACGTACCATATATAGCGCACTACAATCGACTCTGTAGCAGTTCAAACATTCTCCGTGACCATATAACTTTATAACCATTTTGGATTTTAAATTTCTCCTCCAAAAAATACTCTTTGAATGAAAAAAATACCAGTCTTCAATTTGCCAATAATTACAACACACGCATTTACAAGTACTGGGCTGTTTAAAAAAGAATGTTTTTCTGTAATAAGGTCTGTATTAAACTCGTCTGCATAATAAATCATAATATAAACATTTGGATCCTAATTTTATATGCTGCATACAACAAAACTTTAAATAATAGTTCAATCAAAAGGTGTCGTATAAAAAAATGAACACTTTCTGTATCTCTTTGATCCAACATTAAAAATATTACTTTGCTTACTCAACGGTACTACAACAATTACAAGAAACAAGAACTGCTATCACTTTAAGTATTGAACATGCAAATACATAATTTCACTCTTTATGGAACACTATTGGCCTGAAATCTGATCTAAATGCTATAAACAAAATTAAAGACGTTTTTCTTGTTCGAACATTCATACAAAAGTTCAAACTATGAATGTTTACTTAATTCGCATGGACTTGTGAGATATAAACAAATATAACATATGAGATATCCTACCCTTACGCTCAGCCAAACACTATAAACTTTTAATATTTTACGGAACATATCAACATATCGCCGTCGGAAAAGTGTTTTAAACATAGTTTGCAATTTTTTTCGTGGGGTTTTAAACCTACTAGGAGCATGATATAAGCAGTGGAGATACTTTCGTATCGCTTAAAACACAGGAATAACGAGTTTGTGCCATAATATTGCACAAAATAGGTCCACATATAAGATACAAGCCTTTCGTCTCCTTGTATTTACGTACATTCGCGTGTGTGCCCAAGGCACTCAACCCTGTCTTCAACATCTCCGTTAAGAGTGATGGATGGATCGAACTTACACTCAGGCTGTGACTATAAGAAATATCACCTTTTAAAAGCCTTAAGATTGTGATTTTTTTAGTCTTTGTTTGTTCGTAGACTACCATAAGACTACAAGGGAATTTTTGAACTATTACATTAAAACTTGATTTTCTGAAATTTAAATCGTGTTTTTATTCTACTCACTGTTTCGTCGTCGTTAGTACACAAATATTGCAATAAAACTTGAAAGCATTGCGTCTAGTCTCCGGAAAAGTGAAACAGACTTTTGCACGAGTCCCACAACAATAGCTTTCTCTAATCAATGATATTTTCGGATAGAACTAATGTACTGACAAACTTACTAAAAACAGGGTACATGTTCAAGAGGGTATAATAAATGGATTAGTAATCTGTTGAGAGTTTTAAAGGTTTTATATTTTCAACTGTTATAATTTCCTGGTTGTGTTACGATTTTTAATGATATCGCATATAAAAGGTGGAGAATTATTACACCAAGAAGCTAATAACGCCACTAGTGCAATTAGTAAAATATATCCAACAAGAACCAAAATGGTCTGGTCCGAACGTATTCAACCCGCATTTTAAAGGGTGGAAAAGAAATTAGTGGTGACATTAAACGTAATTAGTGAAATGTCGTGAGTACATAATTGATACCCAACAAGACCCAAAATGGTCTGGTCCGAATGTATTCAACCCGCATTTTAAAGGGTGGAAAAGAAATTAGTGGTGACATTAATCGTAATTAGTGAAATGTCGTGAGTACATAATTGATACCCAACAAGACCCAAAATGGTATGGTCCGAACGTATTCAACCCGCGTTTTAAAGGGTGGAAAAGAAATTAGTGGTGACATTAGACGTAATTAGTAAAATGTCGTGTTGGCCCATGTTAGAAACCCAACAAAGCTCAAAATGGTCCGGTCCAAACGTATTCAACTCGCGTTTTAAAGGGTGGGAAAGAAATTAGTGGTGACGTTAAGCGTAATTAGTAAAATGTCGTGGTGGCCCATGTTAGAAACCCAACAAAGCTCAAAATGGTCCGGTCCAAACGTATTCAACTCGCGTTTTAAAGGGTGGGAAAGAAATAAGTGGTGACATTAGGCCTAATTTGTGAAATGCCTTAACGGCCCACATTAGGAACCCAACAACGCCCAAAATAGTCCAGTCCGAAAGTATTCAAAACTCATTTGAAGAGTCTAAAAGAAAATAACTATAACGTTAGGCGCAGTTAGTAATATGTCGTGGTGGTCCATATTAGGCTCAAAATGGTCCGGTCCAAACTGCACCAAAAGTGAACTAGCGACAAGAAAACACCCCAGTGGTCTGTAATGAAACCTGTACAATAACCATAGAGACAGCTAGGTCCACATAAATAATGAAGGTCAAACTTGGCTGCAGGTTAATGTAATTAACATTGCAAAATAGTCAGCATCTCAGTAATATACTAATAATAATCTGTACTAGTTCAAAACATCAATTTCCTTATTTAAATTATAACATGCTAGAATAGTAGTAGTAATAATAATGTTCATTATTATTCATAGTACTCACGATTAAAGGATTAGTTGAAATAAATTTCTCCTTACGTACCTGCAAAAACAATAAGTTAATTATTACATATGCCTGTTTATAATATGTATATGTACATCTGTATATGTACATGTATTTATAGTACAGTACATATACATATAATAAATATTTAAATTACAGGATTTATTGATCTAAAATATAATAAGTAAAGCTATAAAACCGTATACTTCCAATTTGTATATTTAGATTTGTAATATATCTAAACTTAATGAGTTGACTTGAATTTTAGAATTTACGTAAAGAGTTTATATTCCATAATTCGACTCCACGTATTGTGACATTATAAATTCTCATTTAATTTAATAAATAGAAAATGAAGACTGATCACCTCATTTGAGATTCATCAGTTTTGGAGCGCACCAAAATTTGTCCGATTTATTAAGATATGAGCAAGATTAGTGTCACAGTACTGCTGTTTGCATTGTTGGCGAACCGATAAGCCTACTGATAGGCGAAGCTAACCTTGACCTAGAAAGCGCGACGATCTTAGCCACTAAGTTGTCGTTTACGTTTGAAGATCAGCTTGTCGAGGTCTGTCCATTGTGAGGAATAGCGAAGCCGTTCATCACCCCTCTGGTCTTCTCAATCGTCGCTGGACAGTTTTGGGGATTTTTTAAGACTTCTGAGGTGAGAGCAGTGTTCATACTACGTATTTTGTTTTCAAAGTTCAGGAAATACTGGTACAAAATGTTTGATGATATTAAAACTCTCCCATTTTGAAACTTAACCAGGCCGGTTTGTTGTTAAAATACAGTTTAACTTATTTTTGATATAATAGTCAATGGATTGTTATTGCTAATTTATTTTGATGTAATTTATTCGTGTAACTTTAAATAATTTATTCTTAAAGCTTTTATTTCGTTAAAATAGCTGTAGCTGACAATAGTCCAGTTTGATATCAACGTAGTTACTTATGCATTAGCTATGAACTTTATTTATACATGTTACCTAAATCTACAGTATGTCAGTTATTGCTTAAACTTAACATAAATTGTACTTGTTGTATATCTAAATCTTACCATGTTTCCACATAAGATATCCGTATGTTATGTTTATAACTGTACTATGACGTTTCCTCTTGTAATATTAAATTTTAATTTTAATATCATATTGTCAAAGCAAGACTGAAATTTATGGAATTTCAGTTAATTTAATAATTACCTGTCCGAAAATGTTTTGCTAGAACTAAAACTCTGGTATTTTGAGTAACTCTGGTATGGCATCAATATTCTCACTTTTAGTTAAACTGAAATAGCTACTTATTTTATCTAGTTAAATTAATTAAGAACGGATATTGTTTATTCTCAGTAGTAAACTATATATATATATATATATATTAGCAATGAATAAAAAACAATTACCCATAATTTTGAATTTTAATTGCAATTTGTCAGCTGTATTAACGGATTAGGCCTACAGGCCAGTTGTTTATTCTCATAAATAATTTAGTATAAGTATATTTAGATTAAAAGAACGAGGAGTTATTGTTCAAGGATTCTGGTTGACGATGAGGGGTCGACTTAAATCTGCATCGCCCATCTGCCGGTGTGAAAATCGCGACACCTGCTTATCTCCTTGCACTTTGAGCAGCTGACTGAATCTACCCTAGAGACCTGTGATAACTTCAACTGATAACAGTCTATAACGAATTTAATTATATGGCCATTGTGAGAGTTTGAGACCGATATAATATTGTGTGCACATAACGCGGGATAATTATGAGCTCAGGTCATCAGTGACTTATTGTACCACCGTCTGTCCAAAACTTAAGTGTGGTGCCTTGTAATTTAAGCTTTATCTTAAATTAGAATAAATTATTTATTATCTTCTATTTATTTATCTTAATTAATGTATCTTTCTTTTATTGTGATGGCCATCAGTACAGTCCAAATGCTTATTGTCTTCTTTGCACTTGTATTATTGATCATTTAAGCAATTTCTAAGGATACAAATTGCTAATATATATATATATATATATATATATATATATATATATATATATATATAAAGTTCATATTAAGAGTACATTAATTTTAGTTAGGATGGCTGTTTTGGGAATAATTGAAGGTTTTGTACTTTGTTTGTGCTATATCATGTCCTGTAGCTGTCATGTAAAATTGAAAAATAAATAAATAAATATATGTATATATATATACATAATATAATTGAAATATATATATATATATATATATATATATAATTGGCAAACCATTATTGCTACCGTGTAACTATGTATTTCCTGCATATTCAATGATCTATTTATTAATTCTATAATACACTAAAAGACTATTCTGTAATAGTCTTAATCTGAGGGTGATAAATGAAGTCAACAATGGTGTGATCTCGTTTAGCCTACCAAAATCTTTCTGCAGTAGGGACAGTTCCTCATTCTCACCCTACATGGTTCCGCCCTGTGAGGTGGCGCCCTTGAAAATAGCAAATCATAATCGTCCTCTGGATCTCATCGATCCCGCCCTTCTCTGCTAAGATGATCGAAAACTTTAGCTACATGTGGAAGGTAGCAGTAGTTTAATTATGAGGCGATTAATCTCTTTTAGAAGGAGCAACACATTTCTTCTGCTTATTTCATTCCTTCTCGTAATCAAAATGCCATCGACTGATATGGTAACTCTTCTTATTTTGTGCAAACAGGTTTAATGAAAACCTAACTAATGAGTCTCTGCCTAGATCATCGACCACATATTTGTAATGACCATCATTACACGGTTGTTCACTGGTGTATGATGTTGCCTGTATAATGACTTTCTCCAAGTTGATTATGGCTCATCTTATCTTATTTTCTTTCGCCGATACAAACTGGTGGCTGTTAAAAATTAAAATGTTCTATGTGGTGCATCCAAATAAATAAATTCCTTCCTTACACGGGTTATAATAATTAAACTAAAACAAACTACTTTGAAATATCTTCTTCATTGAACATGAAAATACTTTATATTATAGACCTAATTTCAAGCTATATTTGAAGTACAGAATATGGAGAGGATCTAATTTATTTCATTTTTTAAATACTAATCCGTCACTCTTTCAATTCTTAATGAAAAGAGTATTGACATATGCTGTAAAAGCGATGAATTTATTCGAAATTGATACAACAAAAATCGTGAATGATTAAATGTTAGTATTTCACATTTTAGGGACTTTCAGAAAGCAGGAGGTTCAATGTCCGTAAGTCCCACCCAGTGTCCAACAGAAGCTATTTAAATCTTGTGGCTGGCCAATCGAATGTTATTGCTTATTATTTTAATATAAGAAATATATCTATATTTTGAATTTTGGTTTAATACTCAAACATCATTTTGGGAAGGGCCTATTTATTAAACTTTAATTTTAATTTAACAGTAAATATATCGTTTTCGAAAGAACTCGATTTTAATTTTAATGGATTTGGCTAGGTGCTCCTTATTGCTGCTTACTGTTACAACTAAATCATTAAATCCCGAACCATAAATAATCTTTGCTCTTTATATGAGTGAGATGGATCTTTTTCGTTCAAGAAGAGTTCGATTTTTGTCTTTTAAATTCAACAAATCCCATGATATAGATAACTATTAAAACATTTTACCTAAGTAACGTAGCCGAACATCACCCATTTTCAGATAAGATAAATCGGGTATTTGCTGAGTCAATATATTTTCTAAGGTGATTTTGACTACTTGATTAATTTGTTAATGTCCATCCAAATCTCATAGAGAGATATGTACCAACATCTAATTCTATTTTGTCTATGTATAAATGATTGTAGGACTGTAGGTCCACGCCTAGTTTGACGAGGGTGGCTGACGTCACTTTTCTGCAGGGTAGGACAGTTAGTCCACGCCGACACCTGTGGACTAACTGTCCTACTTTTCAAAACTGACCTGGCCGTGCATTAGTTTTTCTACCTGCACTTATTCTTTATTTTGGTCAGTGATGCTTCCACTACATTCGCACAGCGTACTGCTAAAGCAGCAAATGTTAACAACAGTTTGCTCAAGCTATCACATATGAAGTGGATTACTAATAGGGATTATATCTTAACGAATTCCATATAGCATTATATTACTATCTGATTAATTTGGTTGGCATTGTCCTAATGAATCATAAACATCTACAGTAAGTTTGTATTAGTTATTCCTTATATTGGACCATCGTTTGTATAATACTGTATATACCAGTAGACACTATAATCGTTACAGACATTCTTAAGTTAGAAATGGCGTAACTAACCTGACTTTATTTTATGTATATAATTTAGTTTCATTCTTTTTGCAGCTGTCTTATGTAGTGTACTGAAAACTATTTAGCAGATATAGAGTTTAGATCTCGAAACATCCATTCAAGCGCTGCAGTGTGAGTACGACGATCCCTTATCAACCCCTCGTCAAAAGAAATCCGTGAGTCGGACAGTGGGTCCCAGGCCGGGACCGTGGACCTACTGTCCACCCCTTAAGAAGTAGGTAAGAAATGCTTCCGGCAGTTTTATGACGTGGACCTACAGTCCGTTTACCGTATAAATAAAGCTTGATGAAAACTTAATCTATAGCTCAAATTGTTTGTGCGCACAGTGGGCTTATCTAACGCTCAGCCAAATCTAACGAAAGGACGCGCGCCACTAACTTGATGAAGCATATACAAAAAATTTCTATTCTGTATCTCAGTCCATTCTCAACATAATGTTTGCGAAGAGACAGAGAGGCACATATAAATAAACAACTTTTACCTGCATCCTGAATGCCAAGCTTCCCTAACACTCAGCCAACATAGGTAGCGTGTATGTCAATAATCAAGGGGAATACTGGCAAAATAAATTTCTCAAACTGAAGAACATAACGGATTGTCCTTGTAAGATATGTCGCATCCTCGTCATTTACCACTACCTTCCAACAAGTCGTAAATTAAAGTGACATCTTGTTGGAACAGAATACATATACGGTATAGTGCAGTATTCCATTATAAATTATGTGCCATTGTATCATGTAGTGGTTGGGCCATAAAACTGTCACCTGGACATTAACAACACATGGGCTTCTGTTGGGCCATTAACGGCAGAGTCAAGTGTGGGTGGAGGTCAAACTAAGACCTAGCTGGTCATGCACACTTGTGTTTGATCTTAAAGGAACTTATTTTAAATGTTTCTAATTAATTAGTTATTGTGTATAATATTTATAAATGTAATCATTAAATATATATAAAACACATAAATATTACTTTTTAAATCAATAATACTATGTGATACAATAACACAAAAATACTGGTAAAGTAATAATAGGATGTTTATCATTCGAGGGGCTGGAAACCATTTATTTTTGTATGTTAACTGTTTTATCTCAGTATTATCTTATCGCACTGCCATGATAGTTGCAGGAAATTCGTGGAAGTGCAAGTTCCGAATTGCTTTCTATTTCGTTATTACGTCTTTACTAATTGTGGAATAAATCTATATATATATATATATATATATATATATATATATATATATATTAGTATATATTAATATATATATACAGGGTGAGTCAGAAATATGGTAAAATATTTTTAAGACGTGATTTTAAAGCTTAAAAATAAAAAAAAAATGTTATATAAAGGTAGTTCCGGAAACGCTCCCATTACGGAGTATTAGCTGGCGAAAGATTTTGCTTTGTTTTCAGTTCACTTGGTGAAATTAAGTGATTCTGAAAGGTTTTGTTCTTACTTTTTAACTCAAATAAGATGGATATATAAGGAAAAATCACCTGAAAAATCAAATAAAACCACTCTAGAGGTTGTAGTGTGATCAGTTTTTGAGAAAAAGTATGAAATTTGCCAAAAATTCTAATAACAAAATTACAGGTCTTAAATGTTTGAAGTCGAATAACATTGTTAAATGACCAATAAACAAATTGTTTTTCCTCATATAGATTGTAGAGAATTTAATTCTGAAAACAACCATAATAAACAAAGTTAACTAAATGTGTATTAAGTTATGATATTGACTCCTCACGTATCACACTACACAGCAAACATTTGCTGTTTTTATAATAAGGAATGAGTATTTGATTGGTAACAGCTGGTAATAATTAATTATTTAAACAACAACTGTTTAAACATGTTAAAATAATAAATAATGAGCTGGGCATTTATTATTAGATGACATATGTCACCTCATTGTTGAACAAAAACAACAACAACTGTAAAGAATATACTATGTGCTTGTGTTAAGTATTTCCATCCATTTTATTAGTGATTTTGTGTTGTGTGTTTCATTTATTAAAAATGGAAGGTAATATTCATGTGTATTCAAACTCTGATTTAGCAGACATTCATTTTAATGTATGGTTTGGAACTCCGCAATAGTACTTCAGCAAGACGTATGTCTAGCAAAAGAACTTTCCTAACCGCAGGTGTCAAAGCGCAAGATTTTTGCCACTATTCCATCAACGCCTATCTGAAACAGGTTCTTTGAAATCTTCGGAGCATAGTAATGCAAGCATCGCCCGATCATGTAGGACTGTTGAATTAGAAGAGTTGGTTCTTAATAAAATTTCTGATTATCCTGAAAAGAGCACTAGAACATTGTTACTACAGTTCAATGTCAGCCAATCTAGTATTCGGAGAATACTACACGAGTACCAGTTACACCCATATCACTTCCAGCATTTCCAAGCAACTCCATGTTCCAGCAACTCTTTTGCCACAAGACTACGCTCCCCAAGTTGTTTTTGTCGATGGATTCTGTTAAAATGTGCTGATCCAAACTTTTTGAATACAATTTTGTTTACCAATGAGGCTCACTTTACAAGAACAGCTATCATTTAACTTCCATAACAACCACATTTGGGCAGACAGAAATCCTCATGCTATCAAACCTAATCGCCCACAACATCAGTTTTCAGTAAATGTTTGGGATGGAATCTTAGCAGATCATTTTGTCGTATTCGTGCTTCCTCCGAGGCTTAATGGCGGTGGTGTACTTGAACTTATTTTAAGAGACGAGCTACCTAACCTGCTTGATGATCTACCTCTGCATTTGCGCCAAAACATGTGGTTTATGCATGACGGGGTACCTGCGCACTACTCTCTGGCTGTTCGTGGACACCTAAATGAGAGTTTCCACAAATCGATCGATAGGCCGAGGTGGACCAGTTTCATGGCCAGCAAGATCACCGGACTTAAATCCTTTGGGGTTTTTTACCTTTGGGGACATTTAAAAACATTAGTTTACTCTTCCCCAATAGATACCATTGAAGAACTCCGATTAAACATTTCTAAGAATAGAAACCATTAAGCAGACACCTGGAGCTTTTGAATGGGTCCGAAAACTTTGATGAGAAGACGCCTGAAACGCGTGCATTTTGAACAATGGAGGTCATTTAGAGCATCTTTTTTAATCTTCCGGTGAGACTAAAAGCGATTGTAGATGTTTATTGTATTCTAAAATAAAATTTTTAATTAAAAATATTTATTTTTCACTAGCTGTTACCAATCAAATACTCATTCCTTATTATAAAACAGCAAATGTTTGCTGTGTAGTGTGATACGTGAGGAGTCAATATCATAACTTAATACACATTTAGTTAACTTTGTTTATTATGGTTGTTTTCAGAATTAAAATTCTCTACAATCTATATGAGGAAAAAACAATTTGTTTATTGGTCATTTAACAATGTTATTCGACATCAAACATTTAAGACTGTATTTTTTGTTATTAGATTTTTGGAAAATTTCATACTTTTTCTAAAAAACTGATCACACTACAACATTTTAAAGTGGTTTTATTTTATTTTTTAGGTGATATTACCTTATATATCCATCTTATTTGATTTAAAAAGTAAGAAACAAAACCTTTCCAAAATCACTTAATTTCACCAACTGTGAACTGAAAACAAAGCAAAATCTTTCGCCAGCTATTACTGAGTAATGGAGCGTTTCCGGACCTACCTTTATATAACATTTTTTTCTTATTTTTAGCTTTAAAATCACGTCTTAAAATATTTTTCCATATTTCTGACTCACCCTGTTATATATATTATATATACTAATATATATATATATATATATATATATATATATATATATTATATATTCCACAATTAGTAAAGACGTAATAACGAAATAGAAAGCAATTCGGAACTTGCACTTCCACGAATTTCCTGCAACTATCATGGCAGTGCGATAAGATAATACTGAGATAAAACAGTTTAACATACAAAAATAAAGCATTAGCATATACTGTATATATATATATATATAATATATATATATATATATGTATATATATATGTATATATATATATATATATATATATATATATATATCAGTCTGTCCGCACGATATCTCGAAAATTAACTGACCTATAGTCTTAAAATCTTACATTGAGCTTAATGTCTATATAGGAAACACTCCATGTGATTTGGCTGAAAGTTAGCGAACATTCTTACAAATGCTCTTGTGGGTAAACTATGTTGGCAACGAGATAACACAGGAATAAATAAATAAACATTAACCGACTGAATAGTATAAGATTGAGATATATTAAAAATTGTAGCCTAACAATTACAACACATACATCATCTTTTAGTGATTTAGTGTGCAAATTTGTATTACAAACCAAAAATATTAGATTTGTGTTATATTATTTATATTTAAATTGACTATGAAAAACAACTTAATGAACAAAAATGTGATTGTAATCATATGGCAAGAATTCTGAGAAAACTTTTCATCTGTAGATTATACATATTACATAAAAGTACATTTATACAAGCATGAGTTCTATGCGTGTCCAATAGGGCTGAGTGTTATTGAAGCCTAGAATCCTTCTCTATTTCTATCTTTAGGAGGATCTAAAGTTATTTTTCTGTACGATTGTCTGTCTATTTAAGTATATGCAGGACATTTCGGGAATGAAATGAGCTACTTACTTGGAATTTTTGCACGTTTTCTTAAACTTAAATAAATTATTAGACGATAATTCATGTAATATAGAATATATAATACAAGAATAATTAATGTATAAAACTTTTCCTGTAAATTATTATACTGTATTCAAACTCGATTAAGTTATTCTTGAACTGTCCGTTCTCAAATAACCTGCAGACGCTTAGAACTTAGAACCTTGTTGACAAAATAAGCTGAAACCCAAGTTTTTGTGACAAAACCAGAGTTCATAACTGCCGACAACTGTCTTGAATATTAACGGTGACAGTCTAAGTGTGAAACTTGGCGCATAAATTAAAACAGTTCCACGCTCGAGTCGGGCAGAAGTAACAAATTGTCCCAGCGGTTCAGTTGGCCAGGTTATCCACAGTTGCCATTGTGTGTTGTCGTTATTGTCTTGAACCAGGAGTGTATATACGATTTTACATAAGGGACAACAAAACACAATTTTGTTACCACCTGGAAACTTGACATCTTTTGGAACGACCCTTGAGAGTCTATCAAAAGTATTTAGTATGTTGTTTTAGAGTAATGATGATCACTTAAAACATGGCATTTTCTGAAAAAATAACGTTTTTAATAAAATATATATTTTATATATAATAAAATTTTTTAAATTAAAATTTTAATAAATATAACATTCACACAAAGAATTGTTGTATCAAAATTAATATGATTTATATTTAGGATGCACTCCAAAGTAGATTCAGAAAAAGCGGCATCAACTCAAAATGAATAACCTTGAGTTTATTTTTCACAAAGTATTTTCTTTTCAATTAGTATATTCTTCTAGAATTCCTATTTTATTTTCAGTTTCAGTTTGAAATATGCAGTGCCTCTTTTATATACACATACGTACATACAGTTTACACAAAGTTCAACATACACAATTAAAGTAACTTCTCTATTTGACACGATATACAAATGGCGTAGATCACATAAAAAATCTTCAGGAACTGGAGAAAAAAGATATTTGGCTGTTCATTCAGTTTTAACTCTAAATAACTTCTATACTTATTTAAAAAAAAAAACTTAAACTATTTCATCTTAATTTGCATAATTTAGCTTTGTTAACATATTAACAATAAAAATCTGGAATTTATCAAATTAATGGTGACAACGATAATTTAAAATACATTGGCCAAACAAAAAGGAAGATAAAAAAGAGAGTCAAGGAACATAAAGCATGTCTGAAATATGAACAAAAGGAAGATCGGTCACAGCAAAACATGCACTTCGTACTGAACACTGCTTTTCGCAAGTAAAATTATTAAAAGAAATCCAAAATAAAACATTTATCAATGCTTACGAAACGATTTTTATATAGAAGAACCAAAATGATTTAGTAAATAATGATCCTGTATCTATCCAAAATTCACCTTTATTGCCTTTTATAAAATTTCTACATGTACACAGGACATAATTCCTGGACTTTAAAATTGTATATCTTTGTATTTTTAATGACATGTGTTTTTATTTAAGTCTAAATAATTGTTTGCATTATTACTTTAACCACTTTTATTTCAGTTATGTGGGTCTGATGATGTGTTCGTTGAACGCGAAAGACCTCACAAAAATAAAATTTCATAATTATTGGAACGTTTGTTTATAAATTAAGTATTATATTCCGTTAAGAAGAAGCTGGTAGAAATTATATTAACATTTAACTAAAAGAAGACTTCAGAAAAATATAATTACTTAATCAGAAGAGTATTTTATGTTGTTTTAGCTTCGTTTTCAAAATTTCATTACAGAAAACGTTACTTCCTATTAATCTAATGATCTAAAACGAGTGAGTTAAACCAAATGAATCCTGAAATTTAGCGAAGGAGTCTGTCTCAACTTTTAGAATAATCTCAAGAATCAGTTGAAACCATGGTCCTTTCTGCAAGACAATTCTGTTATTCTGTAGTGAGTTTTTGTGGATTTACTGACCCAGATAATTAGATTTTTATGTATTACGCTTATACGTAGACGGCTTTAATTTTTTTAATTATTCGTTTTGGATAATTGTCCGTAACTAATGCTATCTACGAAATGCAAAATAATTCTATAGTTTTACAGCACTGAGACTAAGTACGCTTTTAAGATTCAATTGCTTAGGGAAGTCATTACTAGGTTCTCCGAAGCAGCAACAGTAAGTTCCCTAGGTGACCAAGGGGTCGCGGGAATCGAGTGGGGTCAAGTCTTTCTACCCGTTCCACGTGTGAGGTCAATATCGTGGGTACGAGAAATCCTCTCTTCAAATTCTTTCACTTTTGATATTCATAATATGTTTCGTGTGTATTTACATCAATGGAAGAGGATAAACAGTATAATAAATAGATACTACTTTAGTGAACTTCGTAGGCCAACTACAATTCTCTGGTAGAAATGTGTTTATTTTGACATATTACACAAATAAATCGATTCAAAGGAATGTTGAAAGAACTGGAAAATCGTTTAGTTCTATTGCAGACGTTTCAATTTTTATATCAAGCGAATTAATCCAACGATGTAAAAACAACGTGTTGGTAAATTTCTAAAAATTATCATCTTATTCACTTTGCAGCATAGATTAATTATTACTTTTGGTTTTTACTAACTTATTTATTCTGCATTTTTCTTGTTGCGATAAGGGAGACGTAATCAGTGATGTTCTGCCCTGGGATCGTTTAAGCCCAAAATCGATAGCGTTTTCCCTTGGACCTATGATGTACTTTGGACTTTTCTATCAAGAATTATCGCGCAGACGAACAAATAAACAGAGAACGAATGATTTTAAGAACCTGTTGAGACGTTAATAATAATAAGGAAAATACTCGTATCAAATAAAATACATTAATAATATTACTATTAAGAGACTTTTTACTAAAACATAAGAGTTTGTACTCCTTAATTCGTTAATTGTAATTATGAAAAAAAATTATAGTGCTATGACATGTTTATTTTAAACATACTTTATTGCCGTTAAAACGACGACTTCATTGTCTCGTCATACTTAAAATCATAAATAAATACAAAACAACATAACTGCAAAAAGTTGCAAAAATAGTATTCTACCAAGAACCGAAAGATTATTAACTCATTCCCCGAACACATCTAGGTAACGAAACTGTATTTTTAAATGACCATTCCTATATATATATATATATATTTATTTATTACCTATCCCTTCCACCAAATTATATATATATATATATATTAATAATATATATATATATATATATAATTATATATATAATATATATATATATATACTTAATAATATATATATATATAATGTATTATTTTCACAGGATAACATGTGTTCCAGAATCAAAACTAGCATTAGTGGATTTAGTCATAAAATAATGTTTACGTTACGTAATATTTTTGATAAAAATGGCTGGCAACAAAACACGCGGCAACAGTTGAAGTGATGCGGGCGGGCCGATGTATCCGGGCCACAGGTTATAGCCGCCTGATAGCCTACAATCTGGGCCATAACCGGACTATCAGGGACAGTTCTCGGCATCTGGAGCCGGCCCAACACATTCGGGACTGTCACACACTCTGCTCTATCGCTCACACATTTATCTCCTTCCCTCTAGCTTTGTGTGCTCAAAATGTCAAGTTAATGGATATTATTAATTGAAAATAAAGAAATAATTACTTGGTAACAGATAATGCCATCGAAAAAAATATTTTTATTTACTTTTTGTACGATAATCCTACACAGGGTGTATCAAAACCCTCGCTACAAACTTAGGACAAGGATTCCTAGGAAGTATTAGTAACGACATAATTCTAAAATTTAAAAAAGACAAATATTTAATGACAATAGCACAGCTAATCGTCCAATTGTTAAAGCAACATTTTACTGTAAAGGAACGTGACACCAGGATATGTGTGTACTAAAACTACAATAAGTTATTTATTATACGATGTAAAAACTATAACTAACGTTATATATGCTATAATAACTGTCTACACACTGTTAGTGAGTAAGTTGTTTGTAAAACGAATACATTTTGTGATATATTTTATGACCGCCATTTCGAAATTTAATTTCCAAATCTGACCAAACCTTTTTACTCAAGGATCTTAACAGAAAGAGTTACGGTTTGGTTAAAATTGGTTGATTACTTAAGAATATTATTTTTTAATTAAAAAAACACACATAGAGTTGTGGTCTGTAAGGAAAAGAAATATACCATTACTTGCTAATAGTTTTTGGCCTGCTTAGTCCATGAAACAATATTCTAAAGTTTTTAACAAGATTAACGCCAGTAGAGTGATTATACTTTCAAAAGCTTAGCCTGAAAAAAACCTTTTTGTTTAAATTAATTATATTTAAATTATTAATTCATTTCTTTTTGTTTATTTTCGGAATTAGGAAGGCAGTAGGGTTATTTATGATAAGGCATGTTTTTATTAATGAATATTGTATACGTTGTGTGCCAATAAATAAATTCCATTAAGGGGAGTTAAATCATTTCTAAGCTCATGCCTTAAGACGTGTGTTTATACGTCCATTAGTTACGTCACAGAGAAATCGACTAAAAACATTTAACATTAGTGTTCAAAATTAATACTTATGCATGCTTTTACCACAGGAAGGTTGTAGAGTGTACCAGCATGAAAAGTTAATAAATACAAGTTTTAAACACCCCAAATCAAATGGGTTTATTTTATACTCGATTATTTAATTCTCAATGTATACAACAATATATAAAGTGTCATTGATAAATATATGTAATATATTAAGCACATATATATTTAATATATTAAGCACAAATATATTTAATATATTAAGCACAAATATATTTAATATATTAAGCACAAATATATTTAATATATTAAGCACAAATATATTTAAGTAACTTTAACGATCCCATTCTCGCTGTATCAATATCGACCCCCCATAGTCGTCATAGAAGACTAGCCAATCACTACATGTGGTAAAGAATAAGGCGATTCCCAATCCATTCACTCAGATTACTAGAGATGAAGGCTACATCCCACGTTATCGGTTTAAAATCTTTCCAACCACACGATTTCTAGTGTAGCTTTATAGAAACCGGATTTGCTCTGAACTTTGCACCTCGGTTAATTTTAACAAAAGTTTCCTTAACATGTCATTAAATTGGAACGTTCATACGTATTTTTGCAAACAAAAGTTAAGAATTGCGCCTGTATATTTTTAATTGTACATATACACACGGTGATTTGCTTAAGAAATCAGAGTGCAATAGGAGGAGTAAAACTACTGCAATGAAACTGAAAAGTGATTACAAAATCATGTCGAAAATAATTTTAAAACGATCTAGGAGGCTGAAATAGAAGTTTTAATAGCAAAATAATTTTGATTCATGAGATTATATTTTCGCCTCTCACATTTGCCAATGGCGTAGTGTAGCGTTCACGCCGGTTATCGCGAGATAACCGAATCAAGCAACGTCGAGCGTGGCTGCTGCTTGGATGGGTGACCGCTGAGCGATCCTGTCCTTGCAAGCAGCACGCCTGCCCGGCCATTGGTGGTGGTCATCTTGAAGTCGTCGGTCCCCAAGTAAATGATAAAGAGGGCTTCTTAGCCTTAACTTCGGTTTGGTAAAATAGTACATAATTTTTAATTTTTTCTAAATTTATTATGATTATTATTCGGTACATCAATATTTATAACAAATATAAATCGTTTGCGCGTCTTGTTTGCTACTTCACAAAATAAATCCAAATGTAAATTATGTATATGCATCGCCGACGACGTTATAACATTTAATTCTCACATAAAAAAACCAGACAGAATATTTACTAGATTAACGACCGTAAAACTAATTTTCATCCCTATACTTAATGTGCTGTAATAATTCATTTCCTTACGCTTGAACACAAAATTCAAGGCTAAAAATCCATCTCATTTTCGGTTGAGGAAGACCTTTTTTGTATACGTTTTTAATAGATTAAACACTGAGATAATGTGGGTTTGTTGTAAATATTGTCGTAAATATTGTTGTAAATATAGTCTTCTAATATTGAAAACTTTATTTTATTTTTATTTTTTTTAGGATTTGCGAGAGTCGCTAGTAGTCAAAACTAAATTATGAAATAAAATACAATAATAGTGAATTATAACAGAAATGGGATGGAGATATTTCGATTAGTAACAATTCGGTTATTAAGGAAATTAAAAAACATATTTCTAAACCAAAAACTCATGTGCTAATCAGGGAGTGTACCAGAAAATTTTTGATACTATATTAAAAATAATGTCTGTACAGTTGTTATTTATATTCATTTTATTCATGTAGGTGAAACACGAACTTAGAATTGATTCAATTACTCGGACTTCCGTTAATCGAAATTCTACTTGACTACAAATATGTGTAATATAATTCAGTACTAAACAAAACCGGTTGTTATTTGCACCACAAGGAACCGGTATTGTATCGGTTATTGAATGCTACCATATTCTACCATATTGGAGGAGCACTTAACTAAAAAGTCGGCGGAAGGCTACTTTATCACCGTGAACTTAAGTGTCTACAAACGTCTTGAATATTAATGGCGACGGCTCTGGAGAGCTGAACTTGGTGCATAAATTAAAACGGCACTGCACTCAAGTCAAATTGAGAAATAGGCTCAGGTGTTGGTTCTGCTGTTGGTCGCTGTATTTCTCTTACTGTACGTTTAGTTCGTAATGAAGTTACTATTTATTAACTACGAATTGACCGTCGAACTATATAAATATTTATATATGTAAATGTAATATCATCTAAGTAATAATGTAAAGAAAAGAAAATATTATAGAAACACAATTTTTTTCCTAAAAAAACGATAAATAAAAATGTTAGATGATCTTTGACAGGAATAACGTGGAGCAAAACAGTTATTTACTATCGGAAGACCAAATACCTGTCATAGTCCGGTCAATTTAGCCAAAAAAATAGGGGTAAACTTTGCATTAATTCCCAGAAAGCTGAAAATTTGCATAGATGTTAGGGGTACCATTGTTATGAAATTGTGAAAAGTCCCCATCGAATCGATCCCATGTCTGCAAAAATTTTTATTCAAAGTCAAATTTCACACAAAAATAGGTTTCTTGAATTTTCAGCGAAACTGTTAGTTTTATGAAAAAAATATCATAAACAAAAATTGTAGATCAGGCAATCATCTACAGAAATGCTCCTTATGCTTTTTATCATAACACTAAACCATTTTTGAGAAAAAAACAATTACAAACTTTCTTACGCTTTATTGTTCATAATAAGCACGACTAAGCTGCCTATGATATCATAGGGCGTGTAATATAAGTAAAAACTATAAGTCTGCGTGACTAATACATTCATATTGACCGATAATTCTGAAAAATATGATATTAAAAAAACGAAGTCCCTAATTTTAAGGGACCAAGTGCCCTTTGAACAACATCTTCCTGTCATTCCAATGTTCGAGTGACCGTTCCGTCCACCCTGCTTTTCTTGATTTTGCACCTAAATCACCGTTAGTGTTGAAAATTCCTTCGTAGTGAAAACACATAGTTATTTCAAATATTCTCTGTTAAAGTTTGTGCTGTATTCACTCAAATGTATCGCAAGAGTTTTTTATTTGCACTAAACCATTTATCTTCAAGTGAATATGTTATTGTTGATCGCGGCATGAAGACGTTACTTAACGTGAGTATGCAAGGGGGGAATCAATTTACTGATTACTTGAAGAATGTAAATTCAGTGACAATGAAATCATGTGCAGTGTCGCAAACAATACAATAGAAAGTTTACAATTGCAGCAGCAAAAACGGCAACATGAAGAGTAATCAGCTAGTACCTCTCAAAAAGTCCTCCTCGTACTAGAGCACGTGTAAGTGAGCCATATTTTTCTTTTTAAAAATTGTTGTTTATTTTTCGGCGACGAGTTGAGTGAGGAATACAAAAAGAAACAAGCACAGATCTCTCGACGTAAAATTTGTAACGTTAGAAACTCTTTCATTTAAAGACTCAGTTATGAAATCAGCTCAGTTTTGCTCTGTTGACAACCGCAAAAACTATTGTTGCTCGCATCGAGTTTGAACACGATTTAGTTACTGCTGAAGCTAAAAGTACCATAATGTATCATGTAAAAAATGCTTTGTATCATTTTTAAAGACGACCACTGGAGACTAAGTCGGCCGTCCTCAAGATGAAGCATTGTATCTCGCCATGGGGTAAAATATTTTCATATATTGAAAATAGTGATGACGCCAGTTTACGTTTAGAAGAATTAGAAAATATTTGCAAAAACGTAAGTGTTGATAAAAGAAAATTAAATTTACGATTGAAGTTAAATTATAGTAAATAGAGTCATTATTACTCAGAAACTAGGACAATTAACATTGTATGTTTTTCTGTTAATTATCATATATTATCAATCACAAGCTTAGATTGAAAAAACCTAAGGGCAAAGAAGATCAATAAGGCCCTATCAACTGCGGCGGCAATTATTCGGGAAGATAATCAATCGGTTCAATCATATACAGTTTTTTACATGCTATGACTGGCTGTGATAAAACATCGGCAATAATTCGAAGGGAAATAAAACAACAATTTTTTTATTACTTGTGCACAAGTTTTCCAAGATATCAACTATTCACGAGAAAATTTGCTTTCTTCTGTCTGTATATGGAGCTCCAAAAAATTACTTTGATAGACAAATTACATTACTTATCTTTTGCAAAACAAACACGTAATAAAAAACATGTGCAATTAGCTTGCCTTCCTCCAATCACAGCTTCCGCTCACCAACAGTTTTATCCTGTATATTACTAGGTTCAGGTGTGGCTTGGTAATCAACTAGACCCAGAATAATGGGGTTGGAAGGATGTCAATAATGCATTGGAACCAACCCACACACTTCTTTAACCTGCACCAGAAAACCTCCTTAATTTCTGTTTTTTGCAATCTGCAAAAAGGGGTGTAACTTAGGATGCGGCTGCAAAAAAGTATTATTATTATTATTATTATTAAGAATTATTTTGTTCACTAGCGTGTACCACTTTGTCAAGGCCAATCGTGTTCAAGTGTTGAATCTCCAACAGAAGAAAGTTTTTACATGAACGACGAAAACAACTGATGTATCGCTGTTAGCACAATTTACGTCTACTCAAGAAGATGAGGAAGAAGAAGAAAATAGAGAGAGAGAAGAAGGGGAAGGAGGGGAAAAAGAGGAAATAATTAGTGACAATAATGATGAATGAAATATGTTTACAATCAAGTATAATGGGGACTTGTCACTCGAGCTGTACCTGATCGACAACCACACTAATAAGAGTGCAACGACTGAAAAGAAGAAGAATAACCAAAAATTCATTAAATTTTACTGGGAATAGACTGTGGAATATGCCTACCGGAGGAAACCACATTAAAAAAAATCGCGCTAGATTCAACTACCTCATAGGTGGCGTGGAAACGTGTCCATATTATAGACAATACAGCTTAAGAAAATTTTGTAATGGTTTTTTCTCAAAATGGTTAGTGTTATGAAAGAAAAGCATAAGTAAACATTTCTGTAGATAATTGCATGATCTACAATTTTTGTTTTGAAATATTCTTTCATAAACTAACCGTTTAGCTGAAAAATTCAAAAAACCCTATTTTTGTGAAATTTGACCTTGAATATAAAATTTTGCAGACATGGGATCGATGGGGACTTTTCACAATTTCATAACAATGGTGTCCCTAACATCTATACAAATTTTCACCTTTCTGGGAATATTTGCAAGGGTAATGTCTAAATTGACCGGACTATCAAACGACTTTTATTTACATTAATTACATTTTTTATAAATGGCAATAGTCGAATTCAATTTCAATAAGCATTGAGTCACAAAAAGTACTTTCCTCCGCCGGGACTCGAACCCGGATCTCTCACTTGCCGGATGAATGTGCTACCACACACGTCAATGTTGGCTGTCAGTTATAAAATTAAGATACTTAATTTCGCTTAAGAGACTTAATTTCGCTTTTCAAAGACTAATTCGAACAATTATTTATTGCCTACATGCTTACAAATTTAGTTGCGCCTAATTATCTAATCTATCTTGGATGAATTCATTAATGACACTATTCCAATTAGAGAACACAATTTTATTAACATAGTATTTCAGTTTTTGTAAATATTTTTCTCAGTTTATAAAATAAAATGTTTTGTAACCTCTTAAACCTTTTCTATGTAATGGAAGTTAGGAAGTTAGAATACGATAGACAATAAACTGTGTGAATTGGTGCATTGGTTTTTAACTTAAACTAAAAAAACAACACAATTTGAATGTAAAAGCCTATTTGAATATTTAAGAAATCACTTCAATCACATCCACAATTTTCACCTTCAAACTTATTTCATCACTTAATGTTACCTACATATATTCTTGAGCATATACAACATTTAAAATTGTTTTAACTGTAAAAGAGACAGAGTATATCCTTGGAGCTACAAATACCCTGTTTGTAGTTCTCATAAGAGAGGCGGAATAGTTACTTACACGGTGTTAAACTAAAGGGAACGTTCGTCCCTAAAGACCTCTAGCTCTGGGGAACCCTCTCGTCCATAATCGCGTTAAAGTCAGGCCCTAGAGCTCTCAGCCGAACCCTCCACTACACCAACAGGTTCAAGTTTATCAGTGTTACTTTACGTTGTTAATGTTTATGGTTCTAACTAGTATATTGTTACTGTGGCTTGTTCTCTTATAACAGTCCTGAATTAAACTTGCTTTTAAACTGTTTTAAGCAGCCGCTGTAGATTATGTTCATTAATGTTTGAACTCCCATTAAAATGAAAATTTTTATCGATATCTTTAAATAAAATGATGGTTCTACGAATTAAGTTTAGTAAATAATTTATACATAGAAAACGTGTGAGGTATATTCAAGAATGTAAAACACACCTGAATAAATTGCAGAAAATCTACATCTCTTTGGGATGAAATAAAACATTTTTTAGAATAAATGTTATTTTAGATAACTATGTAAAACCAATGGTCCTTTAATTATTTTGGACATTTACGATCAAAAAATAAAAATTAACGATTATAGACTGTTTGTAAGGAGAGGCCAATTCCCTTTTAAGCCTTATTCTGCCCGTCCTCATGGGCCACTGGCCTGTGTGAGGATGTTATAAACGAGATAAGGGGGAGAGTCGATACAGTACAAGGTCGATGGTACTGATAAATTAATAAATACGGTCACATTCAGAATTCGAACCTGTGCTATAACTGCCACAGATTTAATTTCCGACGTCTTACACCGCTCGGAAAGTGGCACACCCTACCGATAATAAATAATAAAATAATTAATAACTATTAATTTTTTCGGCTTATTCACTAGTTATTTTTTAAAATAGCCATGCATTTTATGAGTTTTAACAGTGACTTTCGGATGATGACATATTTACTCGATTTCCCAAATATTTATGTTGGTTACAAAATGTTTAAATAACTGTAATCTAGTACGACTTTAGAGTTACAATTTACACAAACAATAGAGGGGATATAATATTTCTTACATTTGCAGTAGGTCTCATTAATAAATCTTTTCACACAACTCTAATCTTGAGATATTTCGGTATCGCTGTAGAAAGTTCTTTATTCAAGTAATCATACTGAACTTTCGACATAATTTTGAATTTCCATGATGAAATGTAAATTATGAAACGTAAATTCAATGTTGTGTAGTTTGAAATTTCTGTTTTTGAATCTACTGATTGTGAAGATAGCGTTGAAGAAATATCTGAAGACTATAATTGTGTTAGCAATTGCCATATGGTGTGGGCCGGAAAAACCTGTAAGATAGGAATAAGATAACTTTATACAATAGCGCGTGGTTTTTAGTTCTAATGGTTATAATGGGTGAACTCATGCAAACCTTTCCCAGAAACAATGTCTCGAGACTGATAGAATGAAACTTCCTGATTGTCCATCATCCAGTCACGGTATACTGCAGGACAAGTAGCTTTGCGAGTCGTAGTTGAGCCTGCCTGTCTTCTTGTTTAACAAACAAAACTGAACCGAGAGAAGATATCATTTCAGTAGCTATATGGGGAAAATTTAATCTTAATGGGGAAATCTTCTTTAATGGCAAACAACTTTGCCATCTATATCACTATTATTTCCTTTTTCAAATTTGAAATACTTTGATCACATAAAAACATACTTTGATATGATGATAAAAACTTCAGTGGTTACCCGTAGCATAGAAAACTCAGTCATGCTTATAAACTCTAAGACTCCTGTGACTGGATGGGGAAAACAGCTCTTAAATTAATAATAAAACACGTAATTAATGATTGACCAAGTGGGTTCCATGGTCATAATAATAAACTCATTATTATAATTTACTAGCACTTACCCGCTCCTTTGCACGCAATTTCGCAGGGTTTGCATCTGTATGAGCATTTCTGGTTCGAGTGGATTGTATTTCCGACGCCAGAGTTGAGTTTTATTCCTTCCCACAATCAAGAAAATATGTAAAAAGTGTACATTTACGGTCATTTTAATTTACTGCGGTCTTAGTATGTTTTGTTCCAAAGCTGATTTTGCCTTTCTCGCGAGCAAGAATATAATATGCATACACACACACACACATACACAGTTCTGAGAAGCCTACTTTCGACAAAAGACAACTTAGATAGGTTTCATAATAGTCTTTAAACGTATAGTGAAAGTTAGACTACATTGTCTCTTGTATCTGCACTGCTAGCAGTTACCCGCCCATTACAAGTGGGCGTTGCACGTTTATGACTGCTGCTGGTGCAAGTGAATTATATTTCTGACACCAATTTTGAGTTTGCCATGCTGCCACGATGTTGAAATGAGAAGTGTTGTTACCTTTGTTTGCTTTCACTCCATAAATGTAAACAAATTGAAAATGTTGGTTTAAGTGATTAAACATATTGTCGTGCTGTCATAATAAAATGTTTACACGTAAAAGTTATATACATTTAACTGGCTCTTTGAATTCAAATTACAGAACTCTAGAGACCAAGACGGGATTTTGGCCACTTTAAAGACTGGTAGGGCGTAGCCCTGAAGGATTTACGAAATAAGAATAGGCCTATGTTCATCCTAGGGACCCTAGGAATGCCCATGACAATTTCATTACAATCGGTTGAATAGTTTATACGTGAAAGCAAAACAAACATAGGTACTTGGCATTTATAATATTATTAGGATTAGGATAAACACAAGAAGTTACATCAATCTTCAAACATTTTAGCTGCAACAGTTAGGAAAATTGTTTATTTAAATCAGAGACTAACTCGAGTTGGGAGGCAAGGGTTGTCTATGTTCTAGGAATGTACGTCACTAAAGTTTGCAGGTTGCCGGCGGCTCGAACTAAGTTAACACGGGAAGCCTGGAGGCACGAAATACCTCCTTCTTTACCACCCGCCGGTACCTACGTGTCTCCCTCCTCAGTCAGAGGAGGTGAAAATCCTTTCTGCGATGTTAATCTGAGATCGATTTTATGGTTATATGAGATGGTTTCATAATCTAAACATTCTAATTATAGATTTTTTAAAATGTAATAACTATTTGTAAACCTTTCGTACATTTAATGACTTTTTTATATTGATTTCACTAATTTTGTTATGCGTATACAACCATGATAACTGTTAACTATCAATTACTTTATTGCATTTTTTATCTAATCGGCACTGACTGGGAGATCCGATTGCCGAGTTGTCTTGGGCGTTGGACTTTGAGTCTCAGATAAAGATATCGAACTACCAATTACTTTATTGCATTTCTTATCTAATCGGCATTGACTGGGAGATCCGATTGCCTCGTTGTCTTGGGCGTTGGACTTTGAGTCTGAGGTAGAGATATCGAACTACCAATTACTTTATTGCATTTCTTATCTAGTCTGCATTGACTGGGAGATCCGATTGCCGAGTTGTCTTGGGCGTTGGACTTTGAGTCTGAGATTGAGATATCGAACTACCAATTACTTTATTGCATTTCTTATCTAATCGGCATTGACTGGGAGATCCGATTGCCGAGTTGTCTTGGGCGTTGGATTTTGAGTATAAGATAGAGATATCGAACTACCAATTACTTTATTTCATTTCTTATCTAGTCTGCACTGACTGAGAGATCCGATTGCCGAGTTGTCTTGGGCGCTGGGCTTTGAGTCTGAGATAGAGATATGGAACTACTAATTACTTTATTGCATTTCTTATCTAGTCTCCACTGACTGGGGGATCCGATTGCCGAGTTGTCTTGGGCGTTGGATTTTGGGTCTAAGGTAGAGATAGAGATATCGAACTACCAATTAATTTATTGCATTTCCTATCTAATCGGCATTGACTTGGAGATCCGGTTCCAATCCTGTTCATGACCACTGCACTTTTTATCTGATCAGTATTATCAATTTTGTACTGTATCGACTCCGCACACTACTCTTTGTGATAAGATCCTCGCACAGGCCAGTGGCCCATAAGGACCGGCAGGATAAGATTAAAAAGGGAATCGCGCTCTCCTGAAAAACTACCTCAAAATCGGCTTTAGAAATTCTAATTCGGTTTCCATTAATTAGCATTTAATGTGTAAGTTGTGGTTCATTACTAAAGGAACTATTTAATATACAAGACATTTAAGGTAGTACAACTGTGAAAATAGAAGACACTCCAGAAGATATAATCGAGGCAGCAGTACATTTCTTTACACAGTCACGTGCGAGGGAGCTCTGTGTGGATCAGGGTTATGTCACATTACCTACTTAACGATCCACACGCACAGCGTCGTGTTGTTTGGATTTTATAAGGACAAAGGAGTTTATCACACGGGATTTAAAAAGAAAATTGCGTGATTTTTATCTAAACTACTGCACTTCTAACTTAAATACTATTTGGGGCAGGAGTGGAACTGTGGTGCTGAGTTTTAGTAATGGCTTAATTATATTACAAATATCACAAAATGGCACCAATTAAAGCCTTTCTCAAAGACATAGGTTGATATATATTGCTAATATAATATAACAACATTAAGGCAATATTATATTAGTCAGTTTTTCAACCAAGCTTAAACACTTTTCAAGTAAATGACATGTATTGTAACATCAGACTGATACTTTTTTAATGAAATGTGATAACAATTACATGTTTTAATAGGAAATGTATATGAAAACATTTCTCTTGCTTTACAATTATTTTATACACATACTGTACAAAAGTAATACCCAATATATTATGCCCGTTTTTCCGTCAGGCTTTTTTTAATGTTCATATTTGCTACTTTAAATTATACAGATTATTCTGTTTATATTCTCTGGCCTAAACTACGTCAATAAGAGCATACATAAGAGCGAGATACATTAAGGCGTCGTTATACTTCAGGCGAGATGAGTCTTACACTCGGTGTAGTGATACTTCGTGCAGAATGAATCTTACGCTTATTGTAATATTTTGTGCAGATTAATCTTGTAGTCATATTTCATGCAGAATGAATCTTAGGCTCCTTGTAGTCATATTAGGACGATGATTATAATCGTTATCATTAAAGGATATTTGTTTACTAAAAGAGTAAAGACCCTCTTTCTAACTAATACAGGTGTTATCACGATATTAATTTGACCTCACGAAATGGAATCGATGGATGTAATTTTCTTCTAAGTGCAGGACGTTTATTCCCGTGATACACAGTTCATCTTTTACTACTTATCAAGTTGTTATCACGATATGAATTTGACCTCACGAGACAGAGTCGATGGAAGTAATTCTCTTGAGAGTGACATGGAACTTTACTCCCTTGATACATACAGTTCCTTATCAACAGCACTCAAGTTGTTATCACGATATGAATTTAACCACACGAGATAGAGTCACTGGAAGTAATTCTCTTGAGAGTGACATGGAACTTTACTCCCGTGATACATACAGTTCCTTATCGACAGCACTCAAGTTGTTATCACGATATGAATTTAACCACACGAGATAGAGTCACTGGAAGTAATTCTCTTGAGAGTGACATGGAACTTTACTCCCGTGATACATACAGTTCCTTATCAACAGCACTCAAGTTGTTATCACGATATGAATTTATTTAACCACACGAGATAGAGTCACTGGAAGTAATTCTCTTGAGAGTGACATGGAACTTTACTCCCGTGATACATACAGTTCCTCTATCAACAGCACTCAAGTTGTTATCACGATATGAATTTAAAAACACAAGATTGAGTCGATGGAAGTAATTCTCTTGAGAGTGACATGGAACTTTACTCCCGTGATACACACAGTTCCTCTCTCGCCACTAATCAAGTTGTTATCACGATATGAATTTGACCTGATGATACAAAGTGTCGATGGAAGTAATTTTCTTGACAGTGACAAGGGTAACTTTACTCCCGTGATACACACAGTTCCTCTCTCGCCACTAATCAAGTTGTTATCACGATATGAATTTGACCTGATGATACAGAGTCGATGGAAGTAATTTTCTTGACAGTGACAAGAACTTTACTCCCGTGATACACACAGTTCCCCTCTCGCCACTAATCAAGTTGTTATCACGATATGAATTTGACCTGATGATACAGAGTCGATGGAAGTAATTCTCTTGACAGTGACAAGTAACTTTAACTCCCGTAATACACACAGTTTGCTTTCACCACTAATCAAGTTGTTATCACGATATGAATCTTGACCTCGATGACAGAGTCGATGGAAGTAATTCTCTTGACAGTGACAAGTAACTTTACTCCCGTGATACACACAGTTCCTCTCTCGCCACTAATCAAGTTGTTATCACGATATGAATCTGTGCTCTGAGATACAGAGTCGATGGAAGTAATTCTCTTGACAGTGACAAGGAACTTTACTCCCGTGATACACACAGTTCCTCTCTCGCCACTAATCAAGTTGTTATCACGATATATGAATTTAACCTCAGAGTCGATGGAAGTAATTCTCTTGACAGTGACAAGAACTCTACTCCCGTGATACACACAGTGTAATCAAGTTTTTATCACGATATGAATTTGCTCTGATGATACAAAGTCGATGGAGTAATTCTCTTGAGAGTGACAGTTGTACACAAGTAATATCACTGATCAGACAACTTGACAGTGACATGGAACTCTCCGTGATACACACAGTTCCTCTCTCGCCACTAATCAAGTTGTTATCACGATATGAATTTGACCTCATGAGACAGAGTCGATGGAAGTAATTCTCTTGACAGTGACAAGGAACTTTACTCCCGTGATACACACAGTTCCTCTCTCGCCACTAATCAAGTTGTTATCACGATATGAATTTGACCTCACGAGACAGAGTCGATGGAAGTAATTCTCTTGACAGTGACAAGGAACATTACTCCCGTGATACACACAGTTCCTCTCGCCACTAATCAAGTTGTTATCACGATATGAATTTGACCTGATGATACAAAGTCGATGGAAGTAATTCTCTTGAGAGTGACAAGTAACTTTACTCCCGTGATACACACAGTTCCTCTCTCGCCACTAATCAAGTTGTTATCACGATATGAATTTGACCTGACGATACAGAGTCGATGGAAGTAATTTTCTTGACAGTGACAAGTAACTTTACTCCCGTGATACACACAGTTCCCCTCTCGCCACTAATCAAGTTGTTATCACGATATGAATTTGACCTCACGATACAGAGTCGATGGAAGTAATTTTCTTGACAGTGACAAGGAACTTTACTCCCGTGATACACACAGTTCCTCTTTCACCACTAATCAAGTTGTTATCACGATATGAATTTGACGTCACGAGACAGAGTCGATGGAAGTAATTCTCTTGAGAGTGACAAGGAACTTTACTCCCGTGATACACACAGTTCCTTATCAACAGCACTCAAGTTGTTATCACGATATTAATTTGACCTGATGATACAAAGTCGATGGAAGTAATTCTCTTGAGAGTGACAAGTAACTTTACTCCCGTGATACACGCAGTTCCTCCTCTCTCGCCACTAATCAAGTTGTTATCACGATATGAATTTGACCTGATGATACAGAGTCGATGGAAAGTAATTTTCTTGACAGTGACATGGAACATTACTCCCGTGATACACACAGTTCTCTCTCGCCACTAATCAAGTTGTTATCACGATATGAATTTGACCTCACGAGACAGAGTCGATGGAAGTAATTCTCTTGACAGTGACAAGGAACTTTACTCCCGTGATACACACAGTTCCTTATCAACAGCACTCAAGTTGTTATCACGATATGAATTTGACCTCACGAGACAGAGTCGATGGAAGTAATTCTCTTGAGAGTGACAAGGAACTTTACTCCTGTGATACACACAGTTCCTTATCAACAGCACTCAAGTTGTTATCACGATATGAATTTGACCTCACGAGACAGAGTCGATGAAAGTAATTTTCTTGACAGTGACAAGTAACTTTACTCCTGTGATACACACAGTTCCCCTCTCGCCACTAATCAAGTTGTTATCACGATATGAATTTGACCTGATGATACAGAGTCGATGGAAAGTAATTCTCTTGAAAGTGACAAGGAACTTTACTCCTGTGATACACACAGTTCCCCTCTCGCCACTAATCAAGTTGTTATCACGATATGAATTTGACCTGATGATACAGAGTCGATGAAAGTAATTCTCTTGAAAGTGACAAGGAACTTTACTCCTGTGATACACACAGTTCCCCTCTCGCCACTAATCAAGTGGTTATCACGATATGAATTTGACCTGATGATACAGAGTCGATGGAAGTAATTTTCTTGACAGTGACAAGTAACATTACTCCTGTGATACACATAGTACCTCTCTCACCACTCATCAAGTTGTTATCACGATATGAATTTGATCTGATAATACAGAGAGGATGGAAGTAATTCCCTTGACAGTACACACAGTACCTCTTTCACCACCATAACCACAGATAAATGAACTGCTTATTCGGGTGTAGGCTACTATAAATGAGTATTCATTGCTAATCACCAAATCTTTTGTACAAAAAACCTCAATAACTGAGAAGTTATAGTTTTTTTAAGCAACGTTATCAATGCTATGACAATTGTAACAATAAAACAACGGTTGTATTCTTCTCTCCCCCCAAAGGGATTCAAAGCAGCTTTATCTCCTTAAGAAATAAAACAGGCCCCAAGGATGGTCGCCAGGCACTGAATCATTAATACTACTGTAATGCACGATCTACCGATTCCTTTGCCATACATGACTCAGTAGTACAGACATTTGTATTTTAGCGGTGAGCGCGAAGCCTCTACTCGTAACGATGTCGAACATGCAAAACATGCAACTACATCTTGTTGTAACTGGCTTAGTTGTAACATCCCCTCCCACGATACTAATAACAGCGTTACAAGTAGTGTTAGTTTATATCGGCAGACGACGTAGATAAATTAATCGACTCGCTAGTAAAATGTAAAGGGATACTTTACTTTTACCAAGACATTTTAGATATTTTTGAGGTATTTTATAAAGAGTTTGCAATGTACCAACATGAAAATGAACTGTGTCAACGTTTAAACCATCTCAATTTGAACTTCGTATTTTGTTGAACCTGAAACACGTAAACATTCCGTGAGATATGTTTTAAATATTTTGTATAATTTCCATTAATTTAATTAATTTAAAAAAGAATATTTGTTCTTTAAAGTTATTCTGATGCTTTTGATTATTTAATTGGCTACAACATTGTTTAATGGAGCAAACGTTTTACAATCATCACTAAAACGTTAAAAACTTGAAATATTAAGTTTTTGGATAAGGACGTTACTTATTCGTTAAAAAATATAAAAATTTAAGACAAAAAGGTTACTTATATTCATGTGAGTTCCGAATATAAATTTATCTACCATAAACAGATAGTCCCCATCAGATTTATTAGAGTTTAGTTCCATCCAAAACAAAAATTTAATCTTTTAAAAATTTTATCATTTACAATTTTTGTACGAGATTTTTACAAGCAGTTTTTATTACTTTCTTGATTATCTAATGAACTGTATATAAGGACTAATACACGTCTTTAATATGAAATGTTTCCTTGTTGTACTGAGCAAAACGTATCTTTTATTTTTAAAATATAAGTATTTTCAAAATGTAAAAAGTTTATTCGTTAATTAGCATGGCCTAATTTGGTAAAAATCGGCCTTTTTGTTCAGTTGCAGTCGATGCTTGTACAAAAAAAACCAAAATGGTACTTGCGTAAGGACATCTTCCTGAAAAAATATTACTTGGGTTGTACCAAAAAATATTTTTGCTGGACAGTAAATGTAATTTTTTTTTATTACAAATACGTTTTCGGCAAAATATATGAGAAAGAAATTAAATAACAAATTGCAGAAAATCCTACACTATGTTATTTAATAAAGGTAACCAATTTACTGTGTTATTACAAAATTCAGCTCAACAACCCAACTTAAAAAATGGCGTGACTGAAAGAATCAATCGTTAGAAAAGATTTTGTATACTTTACGCCTGAGGAAAGTGTAGGTTTGAATTCTCAAAGCTCAGTGTCATACATTTTTTAACATATAACGATGGCAAATACTCGAAATCCTATTATCTTTTAAAGATTGTCATCGTCAATCACAATCTTTAGACAAAGATTCCAGCATCTTTAAACTTTAGATTGTACATCTCTGTATAAGTGTTATCCACTACATTGTAAAAAAGCAACCATATCGAACAAATTAAACAGTTCAAAATATGTACGTATTAAAAACACTTTTACCTTTACACAACTTTACAAGTTTGTATTTCAAGTTACCGGGGAGGATTCACTTCTGGATGGTTTATACCTGTCAGTTAAACCTTTACTAGGCACAGCAAACACAGATGTGTCCCTTGAATGTGGGCAACCCAATTGTTGTCCAGGAGTAGCATCATATCGTAACCGCAAATGTCTAGATAATGGGGTGAAAAGGGCTGATCGATAGGTCCTCGCAATTTGACTACGGTGGATGACTTTTGCAGTGGGTGTGAATCCCTTGATGTTAAAGGTTAGAAAACGTGCGAGGAGTGTGACTTCCCTCACCCTCTTTGGCTGAAAGAGGCTGAAACAATAGCTTGCCACCTCCTCTTCCAAGGTGAAAGTCAGTCTACATATGATCTTGAGAAGATATGGCCCATAACCTAACTTTAACTTAACCCATCCTGAATATTCAGTCACTTCGGAAGCAGCACAAAGTCCTTTTAGGATTTAGTGCAGTGAGAGGTTTCCTTGTCTATTTATCAAAGTAAACAAAAAAGGTGCTAAAATTTCTTTATCTGGAACATTATTATTGTTCATAAATTAAACTTTCAATAACTTCACTTTTTCAAAACTTCAATTTTATTTCAATTATATATTACTGCAAGAAAGGAATGCACCCACAAAAATACGAAAAAACATTCTGTGTAGTTCTTAATGTATTGCAAGCAATTTTTTTGAAACACATGACGAAACCCATACAACAATACAGGTCTACCATGTGAGGTTTGACTAAAGGTCAAGAGTGAGAAGGTACACAAGAGAACAAAGCCTGATCATGATTGACAAGTGCATTTGTTATTGGCTTTCTCACCCACAGGCTGTTAGACTGACTGATTGACTATGAGTTTAGCTTGTCTAACTGAGAGGGAGCAAAGGATGGTTTGTGGTTGCCATGATTGACAGGTGAATTTGTTATTGGCTTTCTCACCCACAGGCTGTTAGACTGACTGATTGACTATGAGTTTAGCTTGTCTAACTGAGAGGGAGCAAAGGATGGTTTGTGGTTGCCATGATTGACAGGTGCATTTGTTGTTGACTTTCTCACACACAGGCTGTTAGACTGACTGATTGACTATGAGTTTAGCTTGTCCAACTGAGAGGGAGCAAAGGGTGGTTTGTGGTTACCATGATTGACAGGTGCAGTTGTTGTTGGACTTTCTCACACACAGGCTGTTAGACTGACTGATTGACTATGAGTTTAGCTTGTCTAACTGAGAGGGAGCAAAGGATGGTTTGTGGTTGCCATGATTGACAGGTGAATTTGTTGTTGGACTTTCTCACACACAGGCTGTTAGACTGACTGATTGACTATGAGTTTAGCTTGTCTAAACTGAGAGGGAGCAAAGGGTGGTTTGTGGTTACCATGATCGACAGGTGAATTTGTTGTTGACTTTCTCACACACAGGCTGTTAGACTGACTGATTGACTATGAGTTTAGCTTGTGTAACTGAGAGGGAGCAAAGGATGGTTTGTGGTTGCCATGATTGACAGGTGAATTTGTTATTGGCTTTCTCACCCACAGGCTGTTAGACTGACTGATTGACTATGAGTTTAGCTTGTCTAACTGAGAGGGAGCAAAGGATGGTTTGTGGTTGCCATGATTGACAGGTGAATTTGTTATTGGCTTTCTCACCCACAGGCTGTGAGACTGACTGATTGACTATGAGTTTGGCTTGTCTAACTGAGAGGGAGCAAAGGATGGTTTGTGGTTGCCATGATTGACAGGTGCATTTGTTGTTGGACTTTCTCACACACACAGGCTGTTAGACTGACTGATTGACTGATTGACTATGAGTTTAGCTTGTCTAACTGAGAGGGAGCAGCAAAGGGTGGTTTGTGGTTACCATGATCGACAGGTGAATTTGTTGTTGACTTTCTCACACACAGGCTGTTAGACTGACTGATTGACTATGAGTTTAGCTTGTGTAACTGAGAGGGAGCAAAGGATTGGTTTGTGGTTGCCATGATTGACAGGTGAATTTGTTGTTGACTTTCTCACACACAGGCTGATAGACTGACTGATTGACTATGAGTTTAGCTTGTCTAACAGAGAGGGAGCAAAGGATGGTTTTGTGGTTGCCATGATTGACAGGCGAATTTGTTGTTGACTTTCTCACACACAGGCTGTTAGACTGACTGATTGACTATGAGTTTAGCTTGTCTAACTGAGAGGGAGCAAAGGATGGTTTGTGGTTGCCATGATTGACAGGTGAATTTGTTGTTGACTTTCTCACACACAGGCTGTTAGACTGACTGATTGACTATGAGTTTAGCTTGTCTAACTGAGAGGGAGTAAAGGGTGGTTTGTGGTTACCATGATTGACAGTTGAAGTTGTTGTTGGCTTTCTCACACACAGGCTGTTAGACTGACTGATTGACTATGAGTTTAGCTTTCCAACTGAGAGGGAGCAATGGGTGGTTTGTGGTTACCATGATTGACAGTTGCAGTTGTTGTTGGGTTTCTCACACACACTGGCTGTTAGACTGACTGATTGACTATGAGTTTAGCTTGTCTAACTTAGAGGGAGCAAAGGACGGTTTGTGGTTTTCCATGATTGACAGGTGAATTTGTGTTGGCTTTCTCACCCACAGGCTGTTAGACTGGCTGATTGACTGTGAATTTGGCTATCTAACTGAGAGGGAGCAAAGGGTGGTTTGTGGTTGCCATGATTGACAGTTTGCAGTTGTTGTTGGCTTTCTCACTCACAGGCTGTTAGACTGACTGATTGACTATGAGTTTAGCTTGTGTAACTGAGAGGGAGCAAAGGATGGTTTGTGGTTGCCATGATTGACAGGTGAATTTGTTGTTGACTTTCTCACACACAGGCTGTTAGACTGACTGATTGACTATGAGTTTAGCTTGTCTAACTGAGAGGGAGCAATGAGTGGTTTGTGGTTACCATGATTGACAGGTGCATTTGTTGTTGACTTTCTCACCCACAGGCTGTTAGACTGACTGATTGACTATGAGTTTAGCTTGTGTAACTGAGAGGGAGCAAAGGGTGGTTTGTGGTTGCCATGATTGACAGGTGCAGTTGTTGTTGGCTTTCTCACCCACAGGCTGTTAGACTGACTGATTGACTATGAGTTTGGCTTGTCTAACCAAGATGCACTCATGGATATTATTAATGGTTTCCTTATTACTCACAATGTGGATTTTTTTAGGAAATATTATGTTGTTCTTATGGCTGAGCGTAAACGAAAACTATTACTTGAGGGGATGGAAAATCTCATTTGTCTGTGTATATGTCTGTTCGCAATGAACTGCCCTGTAGACTTGAATATACAAAAAGCTTTTTTCTATTCAATCAACATCGAATTCGATGATGGTCCAAGTCTCTCCATAGAATATGGCTGAGCGTTTTGAGATTGTTCTTATGAGTAACATTATGGCAACTATAAAATCACAAAATAAATAGATTTGTTAACAAACTGAGTATGAACGTATGCCAATTTAACAGGTGAAATATTAAAACATGTAGCCTAACTATAGACTTGTAATTGTTCATACAACCTCACCGAATCCTTTTACGCGTTCTCCTACCTTGTAATGTTTAAGACTATAATGGCTAACACCGGTGTGCCACCTTTGCTGGTATGAGTGTTTGTGGGCACTTCATGCTCTTGAATTCTGTGCAATGACAACGCCTGGAATCATTTTCTCCTGTCTGGACTTCAAGCTGTTTTCAGGAATGATGTTTGAGTGGTCGCACGTTGAAAAGACATTAACGTACGTAGGTTGTAGGTTTTAAGTATAAGTTCATGTGTCCAGTTTTTACACTGGAAGAAGAGGATAGATTTCAATCCTTGAAACGTAGTGTTACATGCTTGTAACATATAGCGATGGCAAATGTCTTAAATCATATCACGTTTCAATTCAACATCTTAGATCATATATTGGCAAATGATTAGTTAATAAATATAAGAACTCATCATGGGATCATAGATTACATAAGTACTGCAGGTAAAGCTTTAATCGGCTAAAATATCGTTGTGGTTCTATTAACTACAATAATTGCAAAACCTGATCCCATACCTCCCAGTAATGATCGACCACCATCTTGGAACCTATGAGATATTAAATATGTATGCAAATATTTTTTTATAAACCTATAACTGTAAAACATTTTCCAGATCAGTTTTAAGTTGCTTAGTTTCTTAAATATGACTATTCCCCTGATCGCCCTTATCTTAATATTTTAAGAGACACAAAAATATCAGATCCTAGTGTTTATATTTACCAAGAAATATCTTTAACGTATGATGCGAGATTAGCCGAAAAACATTTGCTGGTATGTAACTTTTCTCAACTCTCTCTATAGGCGTCATCTTGAAACTATTTTTTAATGGTTAAGGAAACTAATTAAATGTATTAGAAATTCTAAAAAGTTTTAACTTTGGACTATAATTTTTCAATAAGCCCGGAACAAACTATAGGTACGTAAATGCATATCACAGCCATCTTAGAACTTTTCGTTCTATGGATAAGTAAGGCTAGCCAACTTAACACAAAGTATGTGTTTCCCGATAAAATAGGATATACATACTAACGGTTGGTGAGAAGGGTGGTTAGGACTTGGAATTATACTTGGTAAAGATATGGAAACATTTTCAAATCTTTTGCATTGATTGCAAAAGGCTGATTCCTCTAAAATTTACCTAACAGTTATACATACTTAAGAAATGTATAACAGGACATAGTTTCTTATATGTTTAAATGCATCAAAATACTTTAACCTCTAAATGATCTAAATACTCAAAAATTCTAACGTATTCACAGGGGAAGCTGTAATATGACACCTCATTCCTTTGCCAATTGGATTAGGATATGCACGTCACACATATCTTGTTGTGTGTAGAAGAGGTAATAATCTTAGACACGTCTCAGATGAATACGGTTCTTAGAACCGTGCAGAAAGAAGCCTTTGTTACCTTGATAATGAAAGCGCATATAAGGCAGTTCAGTGGAAGCCGTATCAGTGTGGGGAGACTCCGCGCCTGAGGTGCGCATGCGCAAGTTACGCAATAAGAAAGCACGAGGGTAGTAATCCAGCTGGTTAACATTAAGTGTTGACATCAACATTTTCAGTTCAGTTACCCGTCTTGTCGGATATCAATGTTCTCATTACATTTATTACAAAATGTCCGATAACAAGCAAAACATTGTCCTCTATTTTATATATATATATATATATATATTTCAATAAACATTGAATCACATATAGTATATATATATATATATATATATATATATATATATATATAGTAGAGGGGAAAAAGAAACATTTTCACTTCATCATTTCAGGGAATCTAAAAAAACAGAGTTTAAAATATAAACTAATAAATATAAAAACAAAATTATAAAACGTAAACAAGAATCAAGAAAACATACGTGTAAACACAATGCATAACATTTGATAAAGTACAGCTGACGTTAAATGTTTCTAATTTAATCTTGTTGGAACAGTTGATTTTCGTAAAGGATGGAATTGTAATTGACAAATTTTGTATCTAAAAAAATTATTTCTAAAGTTATTATTCTGTTGTGTTTGGAAGACATAGATTTTCTCTTCAATATTCTGTAATAGTAAAAAATTAAAAGTTATTAAATACAAACAAACATATTAAGTAGATTTCATATTATTAATTTAAAATGGACACGTTTTTATATTCTTAGTAGTTTTTGTATGATGCACTAACTGTATTATCTTTGAGCTCTGTTTAGATCAGTTGGTTATGTTAACATTTGCAACCTCAAAACGGGCTCTGCCTTGAGGTGAAATATTGCTTCTTCCACAAAAAAACTTTGTTATGGCAACATAATATATATATATGCATTTTTTGTTTTATTGTAATTGTGGTGGACTGTATATTTTTTGTTTGCATATAAATATGTATGTGTTATTGTAACTAAATGTATTGTATATTTTGGAAGAACAATAAATTATTATTATTATTAGTTATCTTAAATTTATATCAAATGGACTTTTTGCCCTCTACATGTTGATGAGCTTCTTTCTAGAAAACTTATGCTTTAATTTTAATTTGTTGCAGTTTTCATCAGGGCGTGGTGGGATTTGATGTATTCCTTTTAATGTAAAACACTCCTCAAGTTTGTCTTCATTATATTGTATAGTAGATTTATTCCCCAAGTAAAGACATAATAACAAACACTTCCACGTACTTACTGCAGCTATCATGGCAGTGCGATAAGATAATAATGTGATTGAGTCCGAAATCCTTATCTAAGTAAGACATTACTGAGACACTGGTATCGCCCTGATTTAAATTTTAAATCACTAGTCCATTTTGTTCTTTTAACTCTTTCAAGTAGATATACCTCCTGGATAGGATTATTTACATGAAAAACTCAAATCGACACTTCTGAATACACGTAATAAACCTTGTTTTAATTTACAGAAGAATAAATTGGTGGCATTGCAAAGGGAAATTTCAAAGGTCTGTAAAAATGTTAGTGATTGTATATATGAGACCCTCGGGTTACGCGATATCATTAATTGATCCTCAATGTCTGACCAGAGTCTGACCTCAACACTATAGCTCTTCTTATCCGGTGTCTATATTCCAAGAGGCTCAATGATAATGGGGGAATTAAAACTTGAGGTGTAAAATAAACACATCCATAAAAACTGTTAAATGTACTCCCTATAATGCTACCACTTAATTTTTCTGCTGTTTCGAGGGATATCTTTTTGAATAACACTGTACTTTATAAACCGCCAAAAAGTGAATAGACCCCTGTGACCACTTGCGGTTATAAACGTAGAGTGTAAACCAGAGATGAATACAGAATTACATGTTATTCGAAACTACAGTTCAAAATGCGCTTGACGCATTTGATATTGAATGAATTACTAACCGATGGAACATGAATTTACAATGGATAAATAGAGTTAACTCAACCGGTGTTTGACCATGGTAGCAGAAAATTGCACTGGCTTTTATGTAAACATACTCAATAAATTCTTTATAACCCTGAAGGATGCATTACAACAGCACCTTTGGACTATTTAGGCTATGATTATTTCGTATTACTCAGATATAGTTTATTTGTGTGTTTCTTTTAGCGTATTTGGATTTCTACCGAAAAACTTTCATGGCTATAGTAAAAATTACCACGTCTTTTCATTATATTATTTAATTTTCTTTATGCTACAAAATATTTATTTTTAAAATACTAACATTTTTTTATGAACTTAACATTGAAATATGATGAAAACTAGTAATTTCAGTTGGTCGCTAGAGAAAAACAATATAACTTATAGTTTTTCTTCCATACGGTTTAGGTTATACATTTTATTATCAAATAAACTACGTTTATATTAGAAAAAAGGGCAAAGCGAAACACAAAACCATCGGAAATACATCGACGATTCTTAAAGAATTACTCTTGTCTAATCGGAGTTTTGCATATGATAAAAAGCTCCAGTAATTTCACGTTTTTATAATAAATGTAAAGTACGTTTTCCTGGGCTAGTTAATATACATGGATATAGTAACTGAGTAAAAAATACTGTCGATAGGGGTAAACTAAGAGTTTTAACACTAATAAACGTGCACATTGACAACAATGGCTCTTATTTACACTTACTACGCTGTAGTATGGCAGTGTACCATCTGATTGTATTCAACATTCTACAAATAAACCAAGGGCTAGTTTGGAATTTTTACTTTAAAATTCTGCCAACTTTTCTGTCAGCTTCCTCACTGTCATGTAAACTATAAGTCACAGTTTTTTACTCATGATGATTTTGAGCAATCCACTAAGAAAAGATTGTGCAGGTAACTATTATGGTTTTTGACAGACCACTAAAATCCATTACGAAAAGGCTGTGAAAGGAAACGATTATTATTTTAAGCAAAAAACTATAAAACAGAGGAGAAGGTAACGATTACTGTTTTGGTCAGTGCACTATGGAAAAGCTGTAAAGGTAACGATTATTTTTTTGGCCAGTGCACTGTGAAAAAGCTAAGAAGGTAACGTTTACTGTTTTGGCGAGTGCACTGTGAAAAGGCTAAGGAGGTAACGTTTACTGTTTTGGCCAGTGCACTTTTAAGAGGCTAAGGAGGTAACGTTTACTGTTTTGGCCAGAGCACTTTTAAGAGGCTAAGGAGGTAACGTTTACTGTTTTGGCCAGTGCACTTTTAAGAGGCTAAGGAGGTAACGTTTACTGTTTTGGCCAGTGCACTTTTAAGAGGCTAAGGAGGTAACGTTTACTGTTTTGGCCAGTTCACTTTTAAGAGGCTAAGGAGGTAACGTTTACTGTTTTGGCCAGTGCACTTTTAAGAGGCTAAGGAGGTAACGTTTACTGTTTTGGCCAGTGCACTGTGAAAAGGCTAAGGAAGTAACGTTTACTGTTTTGGCCAGTGCACTGTGAAGAGGCTAAGGAAGTAACGTTTACTGTTTTGGCCAGTGCACTTTTAAGAGGCTAAGAAGGTAACGTTTACTGTTTTGGCCAGTGCACTGTGATAAGGCTAAGAAGGTAACGTTTACTGTTTTGGCCAGTGCATTGTGAAAAGGCTAAGAAGGTTACGATTGCTTATTGGCCAGTGCACTGTGGAAAGGCTAAGAAGGTAACGATTACTGTTTTGGTGAGTGCACTGTGAAAAGGCTAAGGAAGTAACGATTACTGTTTTGGCCAGTGCACTGTGATAAGGCTAAGAAGGTAACGTTTACTGTTTTGGCCAGTGCACTGTGAAAAAGCTGTGAAAGTAGTAATTATGATTTAGGATAGTCCACTATAGGTAGGTTATGTTATTAGGATATGAAAAGGCTATGGAGTTAACAAAAAATTTCAAGAAGTAAACCATGTTAAGTAAGGAAATTAAAGAACGTTTATATCATGGATATCGATAGGTATATTTGAATACAGCTTAAATGTACTTTACACAAAAGGCAATCAAGGCACAAAACAGTAGACAGCTCTATGCATTTTTTCTAACATTAGGTGAGCACTTGTTGAATAGAACTTTAATCAATGAATTTCGGCTTGGTCATATGGAAGAGATGAGTTTTAGCCATGGTTTTGACCCATCTTACCTTTGTCTGCCTAAAGTTCCGTCTAGTTGACCAGGACCTCGTCCATAGTGAGAACCAATAATCGCCTCTATCACACGAATACCCCAATGGTTCGTTATATTATACTGCAAAGCCGTATACATGGTATCGACACCCAATCCGTATATAATGTACCACATATTCGATTATGTGTAAGACACTATCTCAAATAAAATTATAATTTCTTGTTAATTTTATTTTATAAACATTATCTTCGTTGCGTGACTTTTCCGAGAAATGTAAATGTACACACACATGGGCAAATAGAAGCTCAGCAGAAGAAATTTCCGTTATCGGATTTAACTTTTGGAAAGTGGAAGAGTTTGGCGCGGATGTGCAAACTCTCACGCGAATTTATGTGTCTCCGTTCTTACTTTGGATCTTAAGTCAAGAGAATTACCGAAACACGAATATTTATTTACACACACCCTTGCTACTAAACCGGAAAGGGGACCTGTTATAGCGGTTCCGGTGGGAAGGGGGGTGGAGAGCGAGGTAGGCCAGATATAATGTCCTGTCGTCTTGACCATTATACATAATAGGGTCATCATGTACCTTGCTGCGTAGCGTCGTTAGTACATGTCTCCGCTCCTACATCGCAATATGGTACAACAGATCGGTGGAGGTGAGTATGATTATAACAATTATAGACCTATAAGACTTTTACTGGAATGATTTAAATTATTTTAAAAATCTATTTGGACGTGAACAAATTATTTTGATAAAGCTTGTGTAACCACTTTCCTTAATAATATTTTTAAATTACCTTTAATTAAATTATTTATACGCTTTTAAGAATGATTAAAAACGGCTTCAATTGAGGCGATAGTTGTATTTCATAAAATATTATCAGAATTATGTAGAAATTTTGGGAAACACAGTTGTAGTATTTGTTTCTGATCGATTCATATGTTTTACAGTATTTTCGAAAACTTTATACTCTTGCTCCTTTCATTTTTGTGAATCTACTTAAAACTGTATAACACATTTAGTTTCGCAATTATTTGTGGTTCAATTCGTATAATGGCCCTATATTGTAAATTTCCATTTTGGTTTAATGCTATTTGGTTCTCCAAAATAGGAGCAAAATAATAAAAATTAGCTCGCGATACACAATTTATCAAATGAATAAACGCTGTGACAGATAGAGCAACAATGAAGTAGACAGTTAACATTGTTAGAGCAACTTTTACTGTCTTACATAAAATTTTAAACTCTGCTCGAGCGTTACCGAACTCACTGTGTTACTACTCACAGTGTTAAGTGTTTCAAGACTGTATACAATTTGTGTGGGTTTAACAGTATTTTAGAACTCATAAATTGGGGTGTTAAATTTATTTGTTGCTTAAAAAATAAAATTTATCGAGTAATCGAAGGATTGATACTTCAAGTTAGTTTTTTTCAAACCATATAAACTTTGATCGGTTTGACTAGTGGAACATTAAATTCTGGGAATATATGCCCGTAGGAAGTTTAAATATATGTGTCCAAACACAAAATCTAAACTCAGACTCTACTTGCAGCTCAATAAATATTCAGTGAGAGTTCTTAAATTTCGTTACGAACTCCAACCCTTAAGAATTTTTTGTACAAAAGTAGTTTAATTTTTTTAATTATTTATCAATAATAGAGAATTTTATCAAACTGAAAGAAATAAAACGACAAGCCAGAAAGGAAATGCAACATTAGCATAAAAGTGATCACTGTTAAGGCGTATACCGAAAGATATAAATCTCAGGTCACCCGCATTAAATATCCTGTTGTGAAAATTGGATGTCCAAAAACTTCTCACAAATGTGGAGCTAGTCGTCAACTAATTAATAAATAAAAAAGACGGAAAGGTCACACTGTGTGTCAACTATACCTTATTCGGGAGATAAATCCTGTTGTCTTCTCCAAAATGATCATATAATAAATCAAAAATGGCTATGTTTAAATCAAAGAATTTAATAAAATTCTAAATCAGACTTTACATATTAAAAAGACAGTGATAAAGCCAGAAACAACTTTCTTTTATCTTATCGCTATAGATAAGATAACGTCCTCAGCTTGTTTAGGCAACTGATGGAAAAACACGAGGATTTATATCAAAGTTCATTAAGGATTACTCAATAGGTTAATTCTCTCCTGACAACACTCTTATTTAGGTTACAGCTAGAGGGTACGAGTTTTAGAACAAAATACTTAAGAGACAGGATAGAAAGACTAACGATAAGATTTTGAAATTGAGTTTCTTATATAAGGACCAACAGGTTGTTCCAGTTTGAAAGGGAAATGAGAAATCTGTTAGGCAATGTCACCGTTCATGTAGTATACATAAAAACGACACCCTTTTTATATCATGTGTAAAACAAGAGAGCCTGTTCATATGTTAGCATCTTTATTCGCAGAAAATAGTTTTTAAATACAAACCACTACTCCCCGACAGTATAAACATATTATATTACATTTAACTGTACAATTTTAATATTACAAACAATATTAAACTGTACGTAGTATGTCAAAAGAATATCTTGTAAGAAAAGCCTAGTAGGTAGTAGGTTTCACCTTTTATTTGATTTCAAATTTACTATGTAATAGAACCGTGATAACTTACATAGAGCCCTTAGGTGACACATAATTATAAAAAAGTTGCCTTACCTATATTATACAAGTACTTATAATAAGTTCAAATTTAATACAGTAAATAATTATACACAAAGCGAAGATATACTTCTTTTATCAAGGAAATTATAAGGAAGCATTCTTGTCTAATAAACCTAAGGATCAACGGTTGGGTCAGTTTGTAAAAATAGTTAAAGGTTTTTTAGTCAGATGCTTTTAAGATTTACACTCAGGACACATAATAAAAAACACTTTTATCGCTCCAATAGAACATTTAGACATTTAAATATTTTTTGTAGGGTTCAGCGAAGAATGGCTGAAGATAGTAAGTACATATATGCATTTTTCTGTCCCTACGTGAAGGATGATTGAAGGTCTTGGCATGTTCCTTATTTAAACATAAAAATGATTTAATTAATCATTATTTCATTAATAAGCCTGTAACTTTTTGAGAATTTCGTTTTCTTCAAGTTATCAATTAATTACCAAGTGATATCATACACATAATGTAAACTATTCGATTTCTTATATTACGCCGTTTACCTTTGAGCCTGATCACAAATCTGCCCTAACTTGAACTCTAAACGCATATTAATCCTCAATGAGTGATAATTTTGTTCCGAACCTCCATCAATGCTCCACTAATACTCCACCACTAGTGCCTCACCGTCGAGCCTCCATCAATGCTCCACTACTACTCCACCACTAATGCCCCACCATTGAGCCTCCATCAATGTTCCGCTACTACTCCACCACTAATGCCCCACCATTGAGCCTCCATCAATGCTCCACTACTATTCCACCATTAATGGCCCCATTACCAATGAACCTCCAGCAATACTCCACTACTACTCCACCACTAATGGCTTCACCATTGAGCCTCCATCAATGCTTCCACTACTATTCCACCACTAATGCTCCACCATTAAACCTCCATCAAGCTACAATTCTGTTCTACCACCATTGCCCCACCATTGAGCCTCCATTCAATGCTCCACTACTATTCCACCACTAATGCCCCACCATTGAGCCTCCATCAATGCTCCACTACTATTCCACTATTAATTCTCCAAAATTTCATTCCATTAATCTCCATCGCTGAAACTCCACAACTGATACACCATCAACGTTCCTCACCCAATTCGCCACCACTGAGCCAGGTTGGGAAGGCGGGATCTCGTATAAGGACAGGATGGCTCAACCGTCAACCTAACGAGAAGTACCTTTCGTTATTCTCTGACATCGTCTATTATGACCGATATTATGACATTAGAAAATGTTACAGGTGATTGTACTGTTCCTGAAACTGAGGTATAGAATTAATTAGTAGAGCGCCAGTGGCACAGCATGCATTATGCCTAATTAGTTTCCTTTGATCATTTACTTTCAGAGAGCAAAATATCACCGTTAAATGCGTAGTAAAAAGGTAAACAATCACGTACACTTTATACGATTAACTAAACCTGCAGCAGTTATAATCGTGTGTTGTTTTCCATAACCTATGACATTACACTTCGATTTGTTTTTAATACCAATTTTAGGTACCAGAATTTAAGGGAACTGTAGTTGCATTCCATAATGATAGGAAAAAGATATTGATATTCAATTTTAGCAATTGCTGTTTGTTAAAAAGAGAACGAACGTGTCATTTATTAAGAGCACCCTGTATAAAAATTAAAATACTGTAGTTAACCTAATCTCCAAACCTCTTAAGCATGTGACTGTTAGTGCTTACTAATTGATAAAGCTGACCCTCAATTCCCTAATCCTCTTAAGAGATTAAGGCACCGCCGATGATAACGAGCAGAGACCATTGTCACCTTCCCGTTACAATGCTTCCGTCCAGGTGTGAATTAAGTGATTGATGTCTTACAAGTTTCTGTTAACAATGTTTTTGGGAAAGGTGCACACAACTGCGGAATATAATTATGTTATTGAGTTAACTTAAGAAATAATCTTTCCACCATCCCTCACATTATAACGCATATCCCTTTGTATAACATGCTCCACGGTACATAACTCATAAACTTACTAGAGTAAAAGTTTTTTTTTTTAGTTTGTTATTGACGATGGAAGGTTTAAGAGGATAAAAGGATTTCGGACATTTGCCATCTTCATAGGTTATAAAAGGTTAACACAACGTTTCGAGGATTGGAATCTATCCTCTTCGTCAGGTGGGGAAGGTATAATATACATGCAAAAATTAAGAACAGAAAAAAGTAAAGAAGGGAAAGAAAAGGTTTCAAACATAACCAAAAGCTGCTCGGAGTCCAGTCCAGGCGTTGTTTCAGTCCAGGATGCCAGTTTCGAGCACAAATCGCAAAAACGAGGATCACAATCACACAACACACCAGCACAGGCTACAGTGGATACGTACAGTATCCTACAGTGTACTCGATATAAGCAGATGTAAGCATACTGTGTAGGGACAACGCTTGGACTGGACTTCAAACAGCTTTTGGGTACATTTGAACCCTTTATTTCCCTTCTTTACTCTTTCTCTTCTTTTTTGTACGTATGAATACCTCCCCCACCTGACGAAGAGGATAGATTCCAATCCTCGAAACGTTGTGTTATACCTTTTATAACCTATGCCGATGGCAAATGCCCGAAATCCTCTTATACTTTCAAAGTTAAAATGTTTAGTTTTAGAAAAATGTGTGTTACTAGAATTGAACTGAGTGGTAAATTTTTAGAATTTCTTTCTCAAAATGGTAGCCACTTCAAAATAGTTGTAAAAAATTAAAAGTCACATTAATGTGGTTCCAAATGTAACAAAATATTAAATAATACATTTTTTCAGGCTTCTAACTTTAATAAATGATTTTCAATAAGAACACATTTATAAAATAATACAAATTTGTATGTGAGGAGGTGAGAAACGACTTCATATTATTAAAAAGGCTTACTTGCTGAAATATCACATATTCCTCAACAAAATGCTATAAATCTCTAGAAAGTAATTTATTTTACATCGTAGGTATTCATTTACATTATGTTTTTTCACCTATCTACAATTCCGCCTCATTGAAGTATGTAAGCTAGAAAACACTAAACCAAATAACTAACACAAACTGCTAAGAAATTACGGAAAGTGATGATATTGAATTTACAAATACATTCACGTGACTTTATTGTTGTTCACTAAGAAAATTCTTTTACGACTTTTAAAGGAACTTTTAAAATTTTAGAAGACTCCATCGAACTCTGCGAAAATTCCCATAGTCTACTTTCTAACTTCCAGGTTACCATCAATTAGCGTCAGTGATCAAAAGAGATTTAGAAGCTACTGATATCTTCCAACGGACATACATCTTTCAGGTTTGTTTTGGATTAATTTAAACATGGCTCATTTAAAAATATCCAATTATTCTGTGATAAATTCTTGTGAGCCTACAGGAAGCAGCCTGAATGTTTGGGAATAATTACAAAAACGTCACTTGATCGTACGAGTTAATAAAACGAAAAAACCTAACCAAAAACCTGACAGAGTGCAACGGAAGGAATTTGAAACCTTTTGATATTTACCTTGTTGTAAAGACACCATAAATGTTGCAGGTGATGATAAATTTTTTTCATGAAACCAGCCTATCCAACAAAACAACTTCATCACGTGTGTTAGAAATTTACAGAAAAAATTCAAATTGGGCACTTTACCAGTATGCTTAGTTTTTATAGGTTTATTATTCCACGTTTTTCTTGCCACCATTTTTATACTTTGGCCTTATTAGTGAAAATTTCGTTGCCCATTTGCATCCCAAAATTCTAATAGAGGTCTTTTTTTACCAAGAGAAACTCTCTAAAACATTTCTATCAAAACAGGTATCTCACAGACGGACATGCAACAAAAGGGTTTAGGAAGGAGTTGTCGACAACTCCTGTAACAATAAGAAAACTATATATAAATCTTTCTCAAACAAAATCTACAAATTTGGCATCGTTATTCAGGTCACAGTCACCAAACAATCCAAACACTACTCATCACAAAAGACATTCCCAGTCATGTTCGAGATTCCTGGTAGCAGTTATTCACGCCAGCTTAGCTATGTATGGCAGTTAAGTTATGTAGTGGTACGTTGCATCGGTTATGTTGGCAAGCTATGTTTGCAGGTAAACTCTTACCTTGTTATAAATCATGTTCTGAAATGTGTATAACAGTCAATGCTATGTTTCTCGTTTTTATTTTATTTACTGTACATACTGCTTCTTGAAATGTGTATGTATATCAACTATTTCGTGTCTTCATATGAAATTTTTGATTTTTATGTAATCCTGAAGTCAGTATAAATTCCTTCTTATTACAAGAAATCTATTTTAGGAATATATTCTATTTTGTTAAATATCTACGACATTATTTAGGCTGAGCGTCAGCGAAGCCTATATCTTGAGAAGCTGTAAATTGTTATCACTGACTATCTGTCCGTTTGTAAGATTAACCCTATATGACAAACAAACCTATATATTTGAAATTTTGCATGTCGAATTTTCTTTTCTATAGAAACAAAATCGAATTCGATTATGTCACTCTCTCGGATTTGGCTGAGCGTTAGTGAATATTTTTACATTATGGTAACCACAATGTCAACAAGGAAATCGTAGAATAAATTAATTTGAAAATAAATTATTAAAATCATACGTCATTTTAATATGTGACATCGCAGCACATGTAGGCTCAAAATCGGAATGAAATGAGCTATGAGCTTGAAATTGTGTATGAACCCTCAACGAAACCTGTAAGCCAGACATAGTTTGTCGTACGCCTTCCTAGCTGTAACACACGGCACCCTGATGACGAAGCGCGATACGTTAATAAACAGTATTTGATTTAAAATAACAATGACAAAATTACAATAATACAAAATAAGTGTTTGTGCGCAGAGCGAGTTAATATAAATGAGCGACGATGTCATAAACAATGTAAGTCATTAAAAACATCGATGAACAGATTATATTGTACTCAGACAAAATAGTTATTTGTACAAAGAGCTGGATGAATATAAATACTTTAATTGATTTAAAATATTGATGAAACATTGTACTAATACAAAATACTTATTTATTCGCAGAGCAGGGTGAACATAAATACCGACGGTGACATAAATAATGCAGAGAGGATACGGTGAGGGGAATAGAGTAGGGGCTATCTCATTACTTTTGTCATAAAATAATCTTTATTATCAGTTCATTTCCTTATCGCTCTTTCTTTTTGTAACTGAAAAATTACAGTAAAAATTACGTATAGTACTTATTGTTTCATAGAGAATAATTACATATAAAACATACGCGCGTATTTTTCTAAAGTAGTACGATAACATGTACATAAAAGTATGTAGGTTGTTTTATCTGTGTTTCTAGTGGTAAACGGACTGTAGGTCCACGTCATAAAACTGCCGGAAGCATTTCTTACCTACTTCTTAAGGGGGTGGACAGTAGGTCCATGGTCCCGGCCTGGGACCCACTGTCCGACTCACGGGTTTCTTTTGACGAGGGGTTGATAAGGGATCGTCGTACTCACACTGCAGCACTTGAATGGATGTTTCGAGATCTAAACTCTATATCTGCTAAATAATTTTCAGTGCACTACATAAGACAGCTGCAAAAAGAATGAAACGAAATGATATATATAAAATAAAGACAGGTTAGTTACGCCATTTCTAACTTAAGAATGTCTAACGATTATAGTGTCTACTGGTATATACAGTATTATACAAACGATGGTCCAATATAAGGAATAACTAATACAAACTTACTGTAGATGTTTATGATTCATTAGGACAATACCAAATTAATCAGATAGTAATATAATGCTATATGGAATTCGTTAAGATATAATCCCTATTAGTAATCCACTTAATATGTGATAGCTTGAGTAAACTGTTGTTAATAATTGCTGCTTTAGCAGTACGCTGTGCGAATGTAGTGGAAGCATCACTGACCAGAATAAACAATAAGTGCAGGTAGAAAAACTAATGCACGGCCAGGTCAGTTTTGAAAAGTAGGACAGTTAGTCCACAGGTGTCGGCGTGGACTAACTGTCCTACCCTGCAGAAAAGTGACGTCAGCCACCCTCGTCAAACTAGGCGTGGACCTACAGTCCTACAATCGTTTCTGATTCTAGTACTAACTACTTTACAACTAGTAGTTACCCGCGGCTTCAAACACAATTGGACTCGTATAAGCAACGAAATGTCGTAGGATTGTGTACGAGCACTTATGCCATCTTTCAGTGATTTTGTTATTTCATCACTAAACGATGGAAAATATCCAGAAAAATTCTGTTTCCTTAACAATCTTCCATCATCAAAGATAAACTTCAAACAAAGAGCACTTATGGTTCGAGTGAACGATATTTCCAACGCTCATGTCACCTCCATGTTTTCCTTCTCACGAACAAGAAAATGTAAAAATTTTATATTCATGATCATTATTATTTTCCTGTATCAGTATGTTTGTGCCTTAGTTGATTTTCCCTTGTTTCCCTGATCAAGAAAATATACATACATGCACAGATCTAAGAAGCCTAGAATTCTGTCAAAAGAGAACTAAGAAAAACTGTGTTATAACAGCCTTTAAATTTATAATAAAAGTTGGATAGTAATTTTGTCTTTGATATCTGCATTTCAGGACTGACCACATTCATATTTAATACTTGATAAAATGTACTAACTGTATACTAAAGTAAATTTTCACTTAAACTTTTAAATTTCAAATCTGGATATTAGATTACTCTGTGTTAAACAGTGGATGCAGAAAGATTGATTAAGAATATACCAATGTTGTAAAATAAGTGTAAGATATATTTCGTATTCTAATTTTAATCATAGCACATTTTATATCTATTTCTAAGATATAATATATATACGTTACATTTAAAAGATGACTACATGATGTGGAGGAATCTTTTAACAAAAGATTTGCCGTTGCGAAATGACGTTCTTGTTTGGATCTGACAAAGTTGAGAGTTTTGTAAAATCGGTTAGACGGATATCCGACTCTGAGAAGGGAGACAATTGGTTGCTAACCCCAGGCCTGCAGGAAATGGTATCACCCAGCCCTGCCTCTCTGTTCACCACCGCGGATGAATTTCAACCCTCTGAACTCGACAACAATAGACCAATTGTCTTCGTCGTCTTCCTGTTTGTACGGCCACTTTCATACGATTTTCTTTCATGTTTGGCGCATTTTGATACTCAAACTCTTAGAAGCTTAAATTGTACAGCTTTCATTCAACCATAATAACGGCTTTTGCCCGTTTGTCCGTAATCGTTCGTTATCTTATGTTAGATGTTCAGCTAATACCAAAAGTTGAAATATTCGTAACGATGGTATAAATCTTATTATTTTAAAGGTAAGGTGCCGTACAATACCAATCCTTGCAACTGATTTCGTAGCCGATAAAAAGATGTGGGTTTCTCACATGCCTGCAACTGATTTTGTAAAAGATGCACAGATAGGGAATCCTCACAATCCTTGTAACTGATTTCGTAAACGATTCAGAGATGGGGAATTCCCTATACCTTGTTACTGATTTCGTACACGATGCAAAGATGAGGATTTCCCACAATCAATGTAGTCAATAGATTGACTATGTAGTCAATAGTCAAAATATTCTATACGATTCAGAGGTGGCGGTTCCTCTCAATTCTCGTTAACTGATATCATAGACGATACAGATATGGGGATTCCTCACAATCCTTGAAACTGATTTCATAGACGATACAGATGTGGGGATTCCTCACAATCCTTGAAACTGATTTCATAGACGATACAGAGATGGGGATTCCTCACAATCCTTGAAACTGATTTCATAGACGATACAGAGATGGGGATTCCTCACAATCCTTGAAACTGATTTCATAGACGATACAGAGATGGGGATTCCTCACAATCCTTGAAACTGATTTCATAAACGATACAGAAATGGGGATTCCTCACAATCCTTGAAACTGATTTCATAGACGATACACAGATGGGGATTCCTCACAATCCTTGAAACTGATTTCATAGACGATACAGAGATGGGGATTCCTCACAATCCTTGAAACTGATTTCATAGACGATACAGAGATGGGGATTCCTCACAATCCTTGAAACTGATTTCATAGACGATACAGATGGGGATTCCTCACAATCCTTGAAACTGATTTCATAGACGATACAGAGATGGGGATTCCTCACAATCCTTGAAACTGATTTCATAGACGATACAGAGATGGAGATTCCTCACAATCCTTGAAACTGATTTCATAGACGATACAGAGATGGGGATTCCTCACAATCCTTGAAACTGTGAATTATCTTTTAGAATTGTATGAATAACTTCGATTCAGACGTGTAGCCATTGTAAATTGTTATAGCAATATTTAAATATAAGATATCATTTTAATTTTAAACAAATAATATGATGATATACACAACCGATATGAGAACAATGAAATGTTAATATTTCTTAAACAGTCAATGATTATTTTTAAATTGTGGCTAGGTGAAAGGAAATACTTATGTATGTAAATATAGTTCGTCGCCTGACGTTTAAAATATGTTTAGTAAAATATAAAGCAGAGACAAACGAAGTATTAACCAAATATTTTGTGATAAAATTTCAATGAGTTATATAGCAGCAAATATACTTCAACTTCAAGGGCGTTTTTTATTAGAAAAATAACTTAACTAACATTTTATGAACCTTGCCAAATTCACCATGGAATTATGATAATGCAAACACGAATAATATGTATTACCATCAGCGTCTTAATTAGGAATTAGTGTATTCTTGGTATCCAATACATATAAAAGTCAGAGTTACGTCAGATAATATCCATACTTAAGACAATAAACTTACGGTAAAAATCCCTACTTAAGAAAGAAAAAAAAGACAAACCCATTTTGAAAACTTCTGATATTAGTCGCTACACCCCACAGCGCATAGAAGCATCGTGAGAATTCTAAGTTTACAACGTATGGTGTTAATTAAACATACATTATACATCTCATTTAACGTGCAACGTAAATAAAGCCAAATTAGAAAATTGCCATATTGTATGGTTAAAATCTAAATACGTGAAAGACAAAGTACAAAATATGACAAGGAATTGTCATAGAGTATAAGAGAGTATAAGTTCAATAAAGTCTAGAAAGAAAAAGACAAAGAAATTTAAAATGCAATACTCTATGGTTAAAATCCAAATACTTATAGAACATGTACATTGTATTGTCTTAGTGAAAATCCAAATACACTGACAAAAAGAGGAAAAGATAAATAGTCACTATCGTAACCTATATGAATACGATTTCGCCCCTAGTCTAAGGTGTCAAAACCAGCTCTCAGCATTTTTTCGACGAGTGATTTTTTTAACCTATAATATTAGGTACGTTTTGATTACTAACCCACAGCTATTAAACAATAAATCCACAAATCATTGTATGTTTGTCAATATTCATTTCATTTACTAACCGACATTCTTAGGTAAAATTTTGATTACTAACCCACAGCTATTAAAAATAAATCCACAAATCATTGTATGTTTGTCAATATTCATTTCATTGACTAACCGACATTCTTAGGTAAAATTTTGATTACTAACCCAAAGCTATTAAAAATAAATCCACAAATCATTGTATGTTTGTCTATATTCATTTCATTTACTAACCGACATTCTTGGGTAAAATTTTGATTACTAACCCACAGCTATTAAACAATAAATCCACAAATCATTGTATGTTTGTCAATATTCATTTCATTGACTAACCGACATTCATTCTTGGGTAAATTTTGATTACTAACCCACAGCTATTAAACAATAAATAAATCCACAAATCATTGTATGTTTGTCAATATTCATTTCATTTACTAACCGACATTCTTGGGTAAAATTTTGATTACTAACCCACAGCTATTAAACAATAAATCCACAAATCATTGTATGTTTGTCAATATTCATTTCATTTACTAACCGACATTCTTGGGTAAAATTTTGATTACTAACCCACAGCTATTAAACAATAAATCCACAAATCATTGTATGTTTGTCTATATTCATTTCATAAGTTCACTGATTTTCGAACCTGATAATTTCACTGTAAGTTCACCGACGGCGTGGAAGGTTATCATTAGAAGGATGGTGTTCACTGGAAGGATGATAATCGTGAAACATGGTTGGTGATGAAATTATCTCACTATCTAAATAAAATGTATTAACGGTTTGTAGTTTAACTATTTATGTTCCACATTTCATACCATAACTGTAAATGGCATTCATCTAAATTAATCCATGTATCTAAGGTAACGCCCTGAGTATTTTTTATTTTCTTCAATTAACTTACAAGTGAAGTTTACGTTTGACGATGGAAGGATGTGAAGGAAACAGGATTTTCCGAACATTTGCCATCCAATGGCAAATCCATGGCATGGCATCCAATGGCAAATATCCGGAAAATCCTGTTTCCTTCACAACTTAAAAGAATTATAGGTGAAAAGTACTACAGTAAAATTTTGGTTGTTGTCTCACAAAATTCGTTACATTGGAACTTTTCGTAAGTATGTCTATATTTTACTTTTAAAAATATTTTACAATATATAATTTTTTTTAATTTCAACAAAAACGCATACATAGAGGAAAGAGCAAACTTTCATTTATCAATATGTGCATACATAACTCAATTAGTATGTGTATTAAACAAAAAACTTATATTGATTTAATTTCCTTTTAAGCAGCCCAAATAAAAATTAGTAGACAAAAAAGACTCTCTTTTAATAAATTTAGATTAAAAACCGTCCTTATTCAATGAGAATCAGATTTTTAAATATTTAAGCATTAGCCTACTTAGAAACAGCGCTTTAAAAAGATACAATATATTTTAAAATGTATAACTTTTAGATTTAGATCTAAAACTGTTTTGGTATGGTGTTAAAAAAAGAATATTCAGTATAGCAAGTTCGTAAAAAAAGTATGTCCAGATGCAGAAAAATATTCTTGCATTAATGTTCGTATTTTGGATATTTACAAATTTACTGTTCAAAAACTTATATGAAGTGTTACAGATCTAAAAATAAATTAAAGTCCGACAATGCTTTGATGAATGCTTGCCATTTAAAGTTCTGACAATTCAAGGAGAACCAGGTCAATGCTTACCAACTGTAACAAAATTATACTCCCGAGAGAGCCAAAAGGTGGGTGGGTGAAGGAGAGAGTGGGTGGGTGGTGGTGGGGTTGGGTGGGGGTAGAATAAACCCCACAAGTAGGTCAGGGGATTGTGGGTATGGGGAATATATAGTATACTAAAAATTCCATTGACAATATTTGAAAACGATTTGGGATATTGCCAAAATTGTTAACCGATATTGCTGAACAACGGTAGTTACTATGTTTTCTTTTCACGTTGTTTATAAGTCAGGTACTTTTATGCTGACTTTATCACTTCTAAAAGGGAATGAACTTTATAACATTACTAATGTTATACTATTGCCGTTCTGATGTTATAGTAATGTTTGTATTAGTAATGTTATACTAATATTAACTTCTTTACGTTGGCAGTGTTTACGCGAGTTTACAATATCCATGGCACGTTCCACCGACAATACAATCGATCCTAATAAGTTATTTTGAATTTAAGACATTTAAGTATAAAACTAAAGTTGTAGATTTAACCTTGTTCTCCACCAAAGATATTTTACGAGAAGTATAGTAAACACGCTTATACGTTAAAGGAAATTACCACCTAGATTTTAATAATTGTAAATGTATAAGTATCAGAAGAACGATTCGTGTTTTTAAGTTTTAATACAATAGTTTAAATATATTTTTATATTATTAGTTATATTATTTTAACCAATAACATTATTGCTGTAATGTATTATATTAATGCAGGGTGCTCTGAGAAAGACCATAATAATCATCTCTACCAATTCTCTTTATTTCGTTAAACTCAGGTGTGAAATTTTGCACACGAAATTAATAAATCCTACTTTTAAAATGCATTCCCAGCGTGATAAATTTAGGTCTGATGTAAATTTAAAAGAGTTCAGGTTCCCAGAAGAAATCTTAACAAAACTAGCAGGAGAATTTTCCAACAGAAATTGTAACGTACATATACGATGGTTCTACAACGAGTTCGGCATAAAATTCGCTGGAAAATCGAGTTTAACAATAAAAACCAGAAAGGAATTATTTACCTCAATACATGAATTTATTGTTGGTTCTTATATCTGTTCATATCACAGAAATGTGAGGACAAATCAAGAATATAAGAATGTGTTATTTTTACTCTTGAATGTGTTTAGATAATTATATTTTTAGTATTCCATTTACCACTAAAAAGAATCAGTGTTCAGACCGTACCTTGATGCGAGTAGAATTCAATGGTTTAAAAGTCTTAATCGACGCTTTAAAACCACTTCCATGTATTTTACTGGTATAAAATTCACTAAAGCATTACACGAGCTGCATAGGTCGTAATTGAGTTACCCTGATTTTGGTCACGACTTCTTTACAATCCTAAAAAACATACAAAGGGAACAGGTGGTTTAAAATGGCTGACTAACTCTCACAAGATTAAAATTGACTATTTACAGAATTGTTTTGTACAACTTCCTAAGCCTGTACAAAATCGTCTCATTACGTATGTCCCACAAATGTGAGCATGGCCTTTTTGTTGCTATTTTAGTTTGAGATTAAAACAAATATTTTGTTTCCATAGAATAAAAAACATAATAGAGACCTCAAAACTTAACTGGGTTGTGTATATTGTGATTGTTTTTAAATTTATGACACTTATTATATATAGTACTAGTATTATATATTACACTCGTTATACACCAATATATGTACGCTGATTAAGGAAAATGTGTGTAACAGGAAATGGCTTGGTCAATTAAAAGGTGTAGTATAGTAAAAAAAGCTTGGAATCCTGCTAATATTAAAATCTCAAGTAAATTATAAAAATATAAATTATTTATAACCATCGTATATCCTACTTTTAAATGGCTAATTTCTTAGAACCCGTTAGCAGCTTTCTTATCATTAGGACTTCAATAACACCTTTCTCGCAAATTTTTTACGGAAGCTCTTTTAGATAAACACGTACTTTACGATAAAACCAAATGATTTATATGTTTAATAATATATCTTAGTGATTCAGGGTTTAACTCCATTTACGCTCCAAATTTCAAAGGTTATCCAATTTAAAAATAGTTTAAGTATTTCAATTACAAATAATGATAACGTTGCGATTTTGAATAATTTTGTACAATACGTTGTTAAATCGGCAAACACAGTCAAAACAATTTCTAGTAGTAAAAATGTACAGTTTCTGTATTACTTCAACGTTTTGAAGTCTTTTACATAAAGGATATAATAAAGCTATTATGTCTATTTTTCCAGCGCAACAATGCCTTCACTATTTGGGATGAGATAATCCAAGGTATCTCATCACTAACACGGATTACATTATAAAAAATTTAAAGTGTATTTGATTTAACCAGGATGTGTTAAAAAATAGTTATGCTAAATAATAATTAGGGAGAGGGTTAATTAATTATGTTCGCGAATGTTATTTGAATCAGACGCACACTATTAGTTGTGTTAGCCTCTCTACCGGAAGTTATGATGATTAACGGAAGGATGTTAGCGAGGACCGGAAGGATGTGACGACGAGAATAGGACATGGAGGTATGCAACAGGGCGCAAACATGGAGGGTGTGGTTGCTGAACACTTGGACTTCGCGTAAACTTCCCTCTCCCTCACCAGCTGTACTGGGCTCTCAGGTGCCGTAATTGTCATGAATAATATCGTAGATCATCCCCATGAACATTTACTACCATAGAGACCAATATTGTGAACAGTACATTTGCAACTATTGCACTTTCTAGTTATACTTTTGCAAGTTCATTGTTTCGTTATTTGAACTCGTTAAGAATACTGTATGTATCAAATAATTTGTATGTATTGTGGTGCGGCTGCAACGCCTTACTTCGTTTGGAGAGAATAGAAAACCTATAAATAATTGCCACTTCACTTATTCATCCAAATAAATGTTATATAGAGTATTAAAGCCTTAATTGTAGTTGCTAGCTAATGAATTGCCCACGCACAAAGTTTCAGTGAATGTTTAATACAATCCTTTATGTTAAGACTTCAAAACTGTTGAACTTTATAATCATAATAAATAATCAGAAATGAGGAAAACAACTGATAAACTGAAATAATGAACACTTCCCGCGTCGCGCTGCTTCCGACACCACCATTCAACAGTTGGCAAAATGCGAAATCCAGGAGCGAGCCTTTGTCACATATTGTATCCGGGCAGTCCCGAGCACAGTCCTCGGCAGGCTCCTGGCCCCGGCTAACAGGATGCGGGACTCACTTTGGATGAGAGCTGAGAAGAGGAGTGCCGCGAAGAGCAGAAGTCCAGGACTCATCCTGGTGGAGCTAGCAGGGGCTGGAATGTAGGGGCGTGGGGCGCACGACCTCCTCGGGCCTCGACCGGGTCATCACTGAATCTGGAGTGAGCTGGGCGGGTCCATTGCGCATGCGTGACCACCCTCCCCACCCCCCTCCAACCCTCAGCCGCTACGTAGAACACATTTCATCCATAGATTTACACTGGAAAGGGGATGTCATATTTCGCAAATATTACAGCTCCTTTTTTCTTTGCTTCCTTTAGTCCCCGGTCAATGTGGGAATATTCAGTCCCCTTACGGACCAAACCCGCATTTTTCAAAGAATACTCTGCAGGCTATTCGTTTATTCAGTTTACGTCATTGTATATTCTCCGAAATAACATAAGAAGTAACGTGTCCTCGACATTTTTCAGCTCGGCGTTAAAATTCTTTTCAAAGTATTTACAAAACAGATATTAACCTTTTATGTTTTATTACCAGTTGTAAAACTTGGTTCCTTTTAAAAATATTAAATAAATGTTCCATTACACAACAATATCAATAATATAGAACAACAGAATTCAAAAAATCATTCACCTGCAATGTTACTTTTCCCATGCCATTTTCATTTTTCATTAGCTAAAGCAACCTTTTGTATTCCTGTCGCAACTTGTTCTGCATAGAATAAGAATGTAATGTAAGAAATACAGTACGTTTTTATATCTGTTCAAACTTAGCCTACACCAGTTTCAAAAGGTATATGAATGAAAATGTTAAGAATTTTTATGAATTGAAAGGTCCGAGTTACAGTCACTAATGGGTCTATTTTCCTGTAAATAAAATTTTAAAATGAGACAAACATCCGCTCGCCAACCGATAAGCTGATAAGCGAGTAAACAGTGCACTGATTATCTCCTCAGGTACTGATAAGTCCGTGGATATCAAAATAACATCGGTCCTTCCAGTAGTCTGGTCACAACTGTCTATTAAAGTGCATCGAGTGAAAATCGTTTGCCGGGAAAATGATCAGTGCAAAGGTTGAGCAACGTTTTGTGATTACGTTTCTGTTTAAACTTCATAAGTCATCTACCAAGCGTTCGAATATTTTGATTGAAGTGTTCGGTGACTCCACTATGTCACGGACGTTTGTTTTTGAATGGCCGAGAAGAGGTAGAAGATGACCTCTTGGTTGGGCTTGCACTTCAACTACCGACGATAACACCCAAATAATTAACCAAATCGTGAGAAACGATCGTCATTTACCCATCCGAACTATTTATGATCAAGTCAACATCAAACTGTGGATAACCAACTTGTGGATACTGCACCAGGACAATGCGCCAGTTTATAGCGCCTTATACAGCTCTTCCAGCACTTCTTCTACCAGTGGAGAATACGAATTCAGTGGAGTACTGAGAGGGGAGGGGAGTACGTTGAAGGGGATAAATATGAGGTAACGTAACACTTCACCAATTTTACTGTTTACAAAAAGTCTAGATTTCAAAGAGTCACGCCTCGTAGGCAAATCCTGTAATTCCGGTATTGCTCATAGTTACAAGATGATAAAATACAAATGGCTGACTAGCGTAGCAAAGACCACACGTATATATTATCATAAAACACCAGGGCAGAAAAATTTCTTGGAGCAACCATACACATACATATAAACACGTCACATTCAAGAAAACAGTATCTCAAAAAGGATAAATAAACAAATATTACTTAACCTGTTTCTCGATAAACTACCATCAATTAAAATATTAAAAAGTCATACATTTAAATTAATTTAATATCGTATATCTTGACAGCATTTTGTGCCTTATGCTATACATGTTCTTTGTTATTTTAATGGGTGTTCCTACGTTTCTTTCTAGAAGTGCTAAGAACTCATTTCCTTCTAGAGAACTGCTAAATCGAGATAAAGTAGGTAAAAAGAGTTTCAGCTTAAAGTTTGTGTTAAATTGCAGTTTTTCGAAAATCTAGAAGTTCCAAATGTAAATGTGATGCAAAGTACTTGGAACACTTCCCGTGAAAAAAATACCCCAGCATCACTACATAATGTTTCATTCCAAATTATTGTAAACTTGCAAAGCTTGAGTAGAGCTGCCATCAAAATGTTTGAACCCATAAAAATTGCACACAAATAGAAAACAAAATATATTAAATTAAAACGAAAACCTAAAATATTGTTGTAATAAATTAGTAGGCAAATTAAAAGGAAATACAAAATTATAACGTATGTGTTTTGGCTTTACATAAATAAACTTTATTTAAAATTATTTTTATTGTGGGATTCTAATTAATTTATATAATATAATACAGTTACGTAAAATCTACTAAGATTCAAAACAGAATATACAAGCAAACATTTATTTTCACAACTATTTATATTATCGGTTTTAAAAAGCAAAATTAATGTAACTTATATTGCTTTTTCAGGAATCAATAATACTCGTTAGAACTACCATGTAAACTTACTAAACCTTAATTTATTGAATAGTCTATTTCGTTCCACTTGCTTTCAATGTAGATTAATATAAGCAAGTATATCATAATAAACTTATAATATATCATAGGAAAGAGTAATGAATGCGTGAATCACCACTAAAACGCCGTAAATACTTGATATTCGCTATATTAACTTAACTTAGCTATTAACTTAACTTACTATTAATATTAACTTAGCTATATACCTAGTACATTTATTTACATTTTACTAGTCTACTTAAACGAAAATAATCAATAACCTCAATTATCACTTACATAATTAAATTTAATAAATTTATTTTAAACGAAGAGTTTAATCTTTAAAATACGCGTTTTGTAATATCGGTCAATACCAGATCTCATGCAATGATTTATTAAAAGTATCACTTTTAATAATAATAAACTTTTTTTTAAATAAATCGTTTTAGCTTTCATTCCATTAAAATCATCCTGAATTTAAATTAAAAGTACAAGGCCAATTTTAGATTTTCTTAGCGGTTCAAATCCAAATTTCATAAATTTTGTTTACTAGTAATCTATGTTATAACATACAACTTAAATGTTTTGGAGTTTAATATATATTTCAGTCACCTTATTAAACCATGTGAATAAACAACAAACTTACGTATAAAAATACTAATGGACATAAAAATCCTTATTTAATTTATATTTAGACTAAATAATGTTAAATTTTATAAAATTTACTACACTTTATTATAAATTTATTTTATAATTGAATGTTTGTGTATACACTTACATTTTTTTCAATTACGAATATATATTTAAATTTCATTCATTAAATTTAAATTATTTTATATATTTATTAATATTCCAAAGCGCACTTCCTTTCTAATTATTTTTGAAAAAAAAACTTAATGTGTATTAGCAATCTTTAATTTTTCTAAAATCCCGAACTTTCTATATCACAACATTGTATTAAAGCTCAGCTTTACAACTGAAGTTTTTGCGAACAACAAAGTAAAACAAATATTTTCTGTAAATATCAACTCGATGTCACTGCCTTGTATCCATTATCTCCAATGTATGTTTACATTGTAGCACCTTCTACCGGAATGGCTATTTTGATTTATGGACCCAAAACAATGTTATCTAAAGTTGTATTTTTGTAATACAAGGTACCACGTGTCTTCACTTAAAATGAATTCATGCTTCGTTAATGTTACGTGCAAAATTTCAAATCTGTAGCTAATTTCATGATATTACATTTGTTACTGTCACATATGCAATTGCCATATGATTTTACTCAGTTTACTACAAATTTCTTTATACTGTTATCCTCTAGTTGCTATTAAACCCCATTAGGATACCCATAAAACCAAAGAAAATTGTTCTATAACGCCCAGCCAAATCCTACAGTATAACATGCGCCATTATCGAAAGATTTCCCTCGTATAGAAATAAGGCTTAATGAAACATTTTATGTCTATAGGTCAGTTATGTTCCAGAAATATAGTCTAGAGAATACCAAGGATTGAATATATAGTCTGGTTTATACCTTCCAGTTGAACCTACCACTGGGCACAGCAAAAACCGATGTGTCACTTAAATCTGGGCAACCCTATGGATGTCCAGGAACAGCACATCACTAACCGAAAATGTCGAGATTCTGGGGTACAAGGGGAATTCGATAGGTCTAGTCTACTGCGGGAGATGACTGTTGGAGTTATAATCGTTCCCTAAGTATCAGAGGTTCTTGCTAGCCTCAACAAGGGTGTGCCACCCCCTGCCTGCTTTGACTGGAGAGGCTGGTTCAGAGCTGGCCTCCCCTTCTTCCGGAGGGGACATGACTTTGAGATTAGTGCCACATGGATCTCGATAGGAGGCGGCCTCTACCCCCTAACCTTACCCATCTTGAATATCATATAATTCCGGAAGCAGCATTAAGGTTCATACAGGACAAAGTCTAATTCATAACGTTCTTGCCCTAAGAGAACAAAAAAATTCAGAAATAAAATAGTCTAGAGAGACAGAGATTAAAATTTTCCACCCCTCGACTAATACGCTTATTTCGCTCTCAGCCAATAACACCCATAATGTTATTTACATTTATATTTAACTTATCACAACAGTGGAAAATGTTCTTTTCATTTTTGAACGTGAACCAATCGTATTATGGCTACCCAATACAAACTAGATGAATGCCGTCCCCCTCTCGCAAAATCAGGACATGTCATTGTAGTCCTGTTCATTCATTGAATCATCGGGCACACAGATATTGCCGGAGCGCTTTTCACACTTTCCACAACTGCACTGATAAATTCACTAATTGGAATGTTAAATCCACTCCTGTTGATTGTCATTTGAAAAATGTGCTTTTACACTGCAACAAAACAATGACACTCAGTTCCACCTCGCACAGGGCGAGTTAGTTATAAACGCTACAATCACTCAATTTATAAAAATACATTTATAATTAAAAGTTAGTCCTGGCTGTAATTTCAATTTAATCATTATTATAGCAACCGCTATGAGGTATTTTCTACCCCGATAATATTTGTAATAATTGATTATTCTTATTGTTTTGTAAGGAAAACGTCCAAACTAAATTGCTCATTGTTGACTTTCCCGGAAATTGAACCCGAGATCTCTTGATAAGAAAGCCTCAGAATTACCCCTACCTGTGCTATACATATTTTACTTATACAAAGTGTTACACGCGATTGTTAAAATTACATTATAGCGAAAAACTTTTCTTTTTTAATACACTACAATAATAGAATCCATTATATTAAATATCCTTGTTTCATAAATATAATTACTGTTGAATTATTTAATAAATACTAAATGTTGTAACAATCCCTAGAGGCCGAACACAGTCGTAAGACATACAAGGTGGCGCATATGTCAGTTTCCCCATAAATTGGGATATTTTGTTTCGATAGGTTGGTAACAATGTTAAGTTGGCAGCAACACGGAGTAAGTTCATTGTTGTCTGTTCCAGTGGCTATTGTAAAGTAATTCCATGTAATGAATTTGTTTTCTTGCCTAAAAGTGTTTTATTAAATTAACCTATAACGCCTTTAAATTTCTCTTCTGTGGTAACTGACATATGCGCCACCCTGTGCATTTTAAAATGTCATTTATATGGAAATCTGTTATTTGAAACTAACTTGTTTGTAGTCAATATTTATAGAATTAAAATAAAACATTTTTAACGTCTTGGAAGTGACAAAAAACGCATTTGTATGTATAAAGATAAGATCTACACTAATTAACTATTTCAAAATTATTTCTTTTCATTTTTTATTAGGATACACGTATTCTACATGTAACGTTTTATATACAGAGCGAGTTTATAATATTGTTCCCTTAAGTATTTTCTACATTACTTCGTATAATTATATAAAACCACCGCAATTCATTCTTAGGCAGTAAGTAATAACTCTATTTAAGATATTTTTACTATCCAACTCCGTACTTATTGGATCTGATTCATTATCTTTCATTTAGAGATAAGAATATAAAACTATAATAAAGCCCATCTTTGGAGTTTGTTGATAATTAGGAGTTAATGTAGTAATATTTATGTTAGAATTATAATTTTTAATCCAGATTACATTAAATTAAACAAGCTATTTTATTTTTGAATACATTGTTGTATTGCAAAAACGATTTAATGTATTGGGTTTCCTTTTAGATACATGTAAGTAAATTTTAATAAAATGTGTTATTAAGCATTGGATAGTGTATTCATTGCTAAACAATCTCTCATTCATCCACACAAATGAAGCTTTTTCTAATATTACTTCAAATTGGATTCTAAAAAAATGTTTTTTCTTGCGGAGTGTAAAAGCAAAATAGATGTATTAACGTATATTTTGGTGTTGTAAAACACTTTGCAGCTCACTTTTACCATTATCTTTGTAATTAAATTTTCGTATTCTCAATTTACACATCTTTGCAGATTGCATAATCATATTGTAAATAGTCCAGCCATTATTACAATATGCAATCTACTAAGTTATGCAATCTACATAATTGCTCGCGTAACGTCCATTTTCTTTATAATGAATTAAAAACCGCATGCGGTATAATTTTTACAAGAGGCAGCCTCATAGGGATGGAATATAATCCGAATTTAAAACTAATGCACTCTAATTAACTCACATTTATCACAAACAAGCAGGTTTGTTTTAGTCATTAAAACAGCATAAAAATGTTGTTATTGTAGAAAATTATACGTTTGTTGTGTAAAAACTGGCTGTAGGCGGAGGCTTTTCTCGCAGTGTTAAAGTGTGCTAATTTAAACTAGAATAATTAATTAGTTTGTGTACTCATTACACACTTCAATAATGATATAATTTTACAACAAATATTTTGTACGTCCATTGTAAAATTTTAGTATTAGTAATAGATAGGCAATTTCCAAAGTATAAGCACAAAACCTGGCTTTTCTTTAAATCTGTCTAGGAATTTCTTCTTAGAAACAGACTGATTGCAGCCTAGATAATGTTTATGGAGGTCGAAATGGGGTGCATCGAGAGGGTTAAAAATGTTAGGTGATCATTTCTTTCTCAGATTCCATCTCTTCTATCTTGAGATACATGAAGCTGACCTCCAGGCAAATCAGTAATATTTATATCGTCCCATACAGCTAGATGAAGACGCTAATAATTGACACTTTAAGATTCTCTATGTAGTAGGTATGTCCCAGTTGGTTTTAAGCGTATTAGCTTGAAAAATATGATCTGAGAGGAAAATTATTTTATATTTTTAACTCTTTCCTTACCGTCTATTCCAACCTTCACCAAAACTAGCGCTAGATAAATATTTTAGGTAGGTAACATTTTTCTATCGATTTCAAGAAAAGTCATGTTCTGTTCTTATGCGATGTAAATAGACTCTGGCCTCTATTGTTGTATATACGTTTCCCTTTAAAATCGTATCCACATGTAAATAACTTAACTATTTAGTTATTCACTGTCCACCCGCCCTTTCATCTCGTAACTATGAATGGAAGATGAGAGGCGCTCAGCGGAACTACTTCACGCCGGAAGTCGTTCAGCAGAACTTCCATTCTGACTGCTCTATTTAATTTGTCTACACTTTAAAAATACCGGATTTAGTTCAAAAGTGTTTCTAGGGTATGCATTATAGGAACTAAAATATTCTGCTTTTTCTTGCCGCCATCTTGTTTCTGCCGTGACGATTGCCATTTGCTATAGGCCTCTGGTTAATCCTATGTGGTTGGTCGGCGAATGCAGATTTATTGTGACCTGTATTTTCTGTAAATTAGTTTTTAACAATTAGTGTTGTGTTTAGTTTTTATTAAGTTCATGTTTTAAAGTTAGTGAAGTTGACATAAAACATGGTGGTTGTGATTTCGGACTTATGCGTGTCACAACGCTATAATATGATTTGTTTATTTTAATCTAGTATGTAATCACGTGTTAGATCAGGTATTTACCTGAAGAAGAGATCAGGTTCCAGATCTGGAAACGTTGTGTTATTGATTTTTTGTATCACTGAATGATGGTAAATTTTGGGAAAATTTGTGTTTTTATTATTAATGAAGACTTCAGACGTCCATGCAAATGGTACATCTCATCAGTCTCATTGGTTTTTTTTTTTAATTTTAGTTATGGGTTATAATCTTTGTTTGCTGATTTGTCTCAATGTCTTTCGTCTTTTCACGATATGCTGTTTTCCATCATTAACATGCATTGTTCGTAATTCTCCTTCCATCCGTTAACCATAAATGAATGACAATCATTGGTAAATTTATATGTAGAGAGTATATGCAACTAATAAATATACAGCTTGATAAGAAATAACATTATAATTTAAATAAAATTATATGAGACATATATTACAATCTGGAAAGCCCTTTTCTATACGAAAATCTTTAGGAAGTGTTATAAGCATTCCAGATTGTTGTAACACATTTTCTTTTATCTCTAGCTTCATAAATAACGGAGTTGTGAATTTACATTTCTAACGACCGCCATAATGGAACGAAATGGCATACTAAGCTGGCCTATACACTTAACCTAGATACCGAGATACTTGCAAGATACATTTTTCCCAAGTTATAATTTGATTTGGCTTTTTGGGACAGCTTTCCCGCAAAAGACGTGTTATATAGCATATACAGAGTGTTCACTAAAGAGCTTCAAAAACTTGTGTGGCTGATAGCACTTCTTCTGATACACAAAATATTTTCTATAACCACAGGTATACAAGATCTATTGGCAATAGGGTTTCCCCTGGTTTAGCATTTAATTTGACTATTTAATAAGATACATTGTCTCCAGAGTGTGTAAACAACAACAGTGACAGTAACAACAACAACAACAAATGGCACATCTTACATAAATGTGTAACAACATCATGTCAACCAATAGTTTTAATATAATGATATGAGCGTAAAGTGTGAAGAACTACGAAACGTTTAAACATAAAACTACTACCTATTAGACTAAGTACAGTAAATATTAATTTCAGTACATGCACCAGTTTAAAAGAACTTTTGATGGTTTTTTAATGAAACGAAACGAAATGAAATATAACCTAATTTTTTTGAGGCGGAGTTAGTTATTTTAGCCCTCTTTCCACTTAACCTCAAATAATCTAGCGACACTTACACTCTAAGACCTATAACAAGAGATCTATAGATGTAGTTGTTTAACCATTACATTTGTTTATTCATAACTGCTCCCTACTCCTAGGGTTCTATATGAACGCTTTGGAGAGTGATGATTAATTGAAAACAATAGATCTGGGCTGAGAGAGCCAATGAGCTCTATGGTAGTTACGAAATTAAAAAGTGACAGATAAGCTAAGGATAAAGAGACGTGAAAGGATTGATGCCACTATCCGACGTTGTTTGCCTCTTCTCACACGCGCAGCACGGCTTTGCTGACGTCACAACCTCCTGAGGGCTACCCTTGGAGCGACTTCGTGTCCACGGGTGGATTCAGAAGCACAGCTAACACCACAGAAGACAGTGGCATCGTGGAGGAACACGTGGTGCAAAGGAATCTTTATCTGTCCACAGTTCGAAAGGTTTTGCAAAATTCAACGGAACCCAAAGGGGTTTCGAGATACCCCACACCTTTTGAGAGACATCTCTCCCGGGTTGAAAGAAAAAGAGTGAGACGAGTGCGAGAGTTAAACCTTAGCTGGCGGTTCATATCTTGTACAGCTGCCACCTCACACTGACCTGGGGACCGTCCAGGAGACGCTACACCGACCGACCGATCAGACATCACGTGATCTCAGGTGGTGTTGGGTCAAATCGGTTAGGCCAATAAGGAGCATCTCTGAATTCTACAGCTATCTCTAGTACAAATCAACCCAGCTTATTGATTATTTGAACAGAGAATAAAAATTAGTATCATATTCTAATAATAATTGTAAATATTATACAGTATACAGGGTGATTACATTTTACTTAACTTTCTGTCATTCAATTTCGTTAATTTTTTTTCTACACAATGAGTGTTGGTAGTAAAATTTGATTTTCAAAACTATTATTTCATTGTAATTGCCTTATTAAATTTTCTACAAGTGTCTCTGTAAAAATTTATTATTTTATTACCTATTTAACAACATACGTCAAACATAAAAACCCGTTTTTCGAATGCTATTTTTTGTGTTTTACATAGTACATCTTAAACAATAAGAGAGACACAGTTATGGAACAAACTTAATTCAATTCATCATATTAAAAGCCATTAGAAAAAACTGAATTCGTCTCTATATCCCTCTTCCCAAACCCCCGCAAATGATCATGTAACCTCGGGTACTAAATTATGGCTGAAATCTTTTGTTGGCCGTTACTCAGTAGCAAAACATTTCCGGACCTATGTTTATATGGACTTTTTACATTATTTTTATATTTCAATAAGCTCAGAAAGTGCCGGTAACACTACCCGAATCACCCTGTGTACGATCATAATTGTTTTTGAAAGTCACAAAAATTAATTCTAATAATTTAAAGTAAATACGACTTACTCACTCCTACAGTGATTATTATTACAAAGGTTCTTAAGGCTCGTTTAGTGTCTACTACAAACAATGACAGTATTAAATACCTTTTACTTCAAAATGGGGACAGTGATGAATAGTCCATGAAATGAATCAGGAATATTATTTAAATATGGATGTAAATCCCAATTTAGTTTATAAAACCTGTGCACAAGTGCACATTACTTTGAATTGAATTCCCTGACATTGTGATGCAGCACCTTAACATTGGTTGAAAGGAAAATTTATTTAGAGACGAGGTTGTCTCGTAAAGAGCCTCAACAGCCATTGTACAAGGCACCAGGAGCCACTTACATTCCTTCACATTCCGAATTACATTCTTAGAAAACGAGCAAACTCAGCTAGCCTTTGTAGCATTGCTGGAGGATAGGATACCGATAGATTTATGTAATTTCTACGCTGAACTTCAATTAAATAAGAGAACACAGAAAACAGAGGTCGGAAATACATTTTATATTTCATCAGGTATTAAAAACTGTTTGTGCGTAGTTGTAAAGAAAAAAGCCAAGTGTACACATGAGTGTAACGGCTGGGTAACCGCATCTCCAATTATCTGAACTTCTTCACCCGCTCTCCTAGCCAGTTTAATGCTTCTGTTGAGCGTGTTTGGTAGCATGGCTCCGAGTAATTTTTTGTTCGTTGTTAGCTTGTGATGTCTCTTTTTGATAATAATATTGTGTTATTGCTTGTTTTTGTTATTGCTTTTTTTCATTTTGTCATTGATTCTTGTGATTGATTGTTTTATACAGGTTGGATTATTGTCCACATCATTAGTTATTGTTATTTTTATGCATGTTATTTCTATTGTTATGGGTATTACGATTCTCTTGTTGTTTTTTTCTGTTATTGCTTCATTTATTGTTTCTTGTATTGTTTTATATAGTTTTATTATTTATTCCCTTCGTAGTTAGTTTTTTGTTATATATCTATGGAAGCCATGTTTATCCTTACTGTGGTGTCATACCCTGATTATTTATTATTGTGTTTATACAGATGTGCATTTTTCTATTTTTGTTTATATTTTAAGTCTGCCATATTAAGTATACGTTGTAAATTGGATTGTCCGTTGGAAATAAAGAAAATAAGATGAAGATAATAAAGATGAGTATACTAGCATAGACTGACTGTAAAAAGTAAACAAGGGATTCCTGAAAGGTAATTATAACCTCACACATTGTAGCGGGTACAGACTAGTCAAGCGTGACTTCTGATTGGAGAGACCGCAGAGTGATCATCCTTTCCTTGCATGAAGTCCGCCTGCCCGGCCATTGCTGGTGGTTTATAAGTCAGATTTAAGTTGTTGCGTTGGTCACCATGTTTACTTCCAGAGAGTGCTTCTTAGCCTTAACTTCGCCTGGTGAAACAAGCCATTCTTTATCTTTACCATTTTATTATAAAAAGTATTGAATTCGTCCATAATTTTAGTAATTCAATTGCATTTCTGAAATTGTTGGAACTTGAGAAACAAATGCCATACGATGTGACATAGAATCACGAACTATCCTTCCAGTTATCGTAAAAACTTAATTGATCTCCATTTTCAGGGATCCGACACACTGCCCTAAAGAGGTTTCAATGTCAAACTAAAATATGCAATTAATCTAAGGTGAATTCGTAAATATGCATAGTATACAATCTCATAAGAGATTATTGTAGCTCTGCTGTTGTGCTTCAAGGAATTGTAAAATATGCATAAAAACCTGCGGGTAACAGCTAATACTTATAAATATTACAGGTTTGCTGGTTATACCTAGGCAATTTAAAATGTAGCAAGAATGGCAGGTGCCATTTCACATAATCACAAGACACCGCCAATAACAGAAACGTACTTGATAAAAATGTTGAAATTATTTGAAACCATAACGAACAACTCATGTCACAAATAATATTACTTACTTTTAGACAAAAGTTTCAGGAAATTGAAACAAAGGATAGGTTAAATTGTATATTATTATTTGAAGGACTTCATTAGGTCCTCAATAGAATAATATGCATGCTATAGTACTCGCCTGGATAAATAAGTATTATAACATAAATATCACTTATAGTAGTATGTTTAATTAAAGTAAAATTTTTTTTATTTATAAATAAAAAACCAATTACTGCTCTAGTTTACTAATAGACTTTTCTTTTAATGTTTAGGATACACATACTCCATTGCAAAAAGAGTAAATATTCAAAGAATTTATTTATGTAAAAATACTGTAAACAGACACTGTACAACTAATGCAGAGGAACTGGGAAATGGTCGATCATTCGTATAGAACTGTTCTTGTCAAAAACAAACCATTAATCGTACACGAAGTTTCAAAAATATAATATTTTCCACATTGCACATAAGATTTTATTTTACTGAAACAACATGTGACAAAGTTATTTTATAGATTTTCATTTTTAAGTTCATTTTGGAATGTTTCATTTGGAAAACATATACTTGGTTACTTTTTAAGTTATACCGGGGAATATGTTCACATGAACAGTTTTATATAAGGTTTTTTGCATGTGAATATTTTCGTTTTCGGTGGTTTTTGCCAATTAAAAACACCGCTAAAGTTAAATAAAGAAAAGTAAACACAGATTTGCACGTTACTGTTCATTATTATTATTGTTGTTATTTTTGTCATTATTATTATTGTACCAAATGAGTTTTGATTCAATAGAGTAGAAAGTACAATTTTGCTATTAAAGACTGACGGTTTAAAATGATAATAGAATTTCGGACATTTGCTATCATTATACACTATGTTACAAATGTGTAAAACGGCGTTTCGAGGAATGTAATCTACTCTCTGCTTCAGGTGTAAAAATCTTTAAACATCCACTTAAAACTTACAATGAGCGGCAGTAGACTACCATTTGAAAATCAATGCATCATACGTGACTTATACATGACCCAGACTAGAAAGAATATCCATCATACGTGACATATACACGACCCAAACTGGAAAGAATATCTTTCATACGTGACTTATACACGACCCAGACTGAAAAGATATCTATCATACGTGACATATACACGACCCAGACTGGAAAAAATATCTATCATACGTGACTTATACACAACCTGACTGCAAAATATGTATAATACGTGACTTATACACAACTCGACTGGAAAATATATATAATACGTGACTTATACACAACCAGACTGCAAAATATGTATAATACGTGACTTATACACAACCCGACTGGAAAATATATATAATACGTGTCTTATACACTACCCAGACTAGAAAAGATATCCATCATACGTGACATATACACGACCCAGACTGGAAAAAAATATCTATCATACGTGACTTATACACAACCTGACTGCAAAATATGTATAATACGTGACTTATACACAACCCGACTGGAAAATATATATAATACGTGATTTATACACAACCCGACTGGAAAATATATATAATACGTGACTTATACACAACCAGACTGCAAAATATGTATAATACGTGACTTATACACAACCCGACTGGAAAATATATATATAATACGTGACTTATACACAACTAGACTGGAAAATATGTATAATACGTGACTTATACACAACCCGACTGGAAAATATATATAATACGTGACTTATACACAACCAGACTGCAAAATATGTATAATACGTGACTTATACACAACCCGACTGGAAAATATATATAATACGTGACTTATACACAACACAGGCTGGAAAAATTGAATCCAGGCGTTGTCACTGCACATAAGACAAGAGCACCAACAACTTGGTACGCTCGCACAAGTAAAAGTGGAACACACGAGCCACTGGAAAAGCTAGAATATTGTTCCTGTTGTTTGGCAACACTTGCTTAATTTGTTGAAAAAATTATTAAAATCTCTTTGACAACTAGTATGTATATAGTTAGAAAACCTTAATACTGTCTTAGGCCAACAATAATAATAATTCAGTATTCCCCTTTTTGTTCAGTATCTCATAATTTGAACTTTAATGCAAACTGTGGTATAGCAACGGTCATTTCCAGGTCTCAGATGTACCAACCTATTTGGCATCTTGCCATCGCCTGGGCGGCTGAATAAGAACAAAGTGGGTTACTGAAAACCAATCTTGCCGTTACCAATTGTATTTAACATGTTCTGCCAATATGAAAAAATGATAATATAGTGCACTAGTATACCAGAGCATGTACCTATTTATGTGTGTGAGGAAAACTTTATTCTTTCTTAAATAATTAAAACTAAACAATATCAAATTTTAGAATGCCTTGCCAGACCAATGAGAAATAGACACCGAGGATTTATTGGCAAAATTCTAAAATTTGCTAAAACAATTATTATTAGACAGTCAAATTTGCGTTTAAACTACCAGAAGCAATGGACACACATCAGTATGATAACTCTAAGAGGGAAATATATAAGGTTTTTTTTACTTTGACTTCTCCGAGAATACGTTTATTTTTTTCAATCTTTAAATTTTAAATTGGAATATTTTTGTTAAAGGAAATGACTTTAACTATGTGTATTCATAATATCTCTCGTAAAAGTGTGTACATTTAAAACTCCTAATAGTCGTTATCCGTAGTAAAAGTGTGTACATTTAAAACTCCTAATAGTAGTTATCCGTACCTGGATGCTTAAAAACTAATTCAGAACTAAGAGTAAAATGAAATTATAAGTTTAAAAATACGACCGTGTGTTGTATAATCGCGGTTTTCCAATAAAACAATTTTTTTCTTCCCAAATAAGTAATCACGAAAACATCAGCTGTTTTTATATGTATGTAACGGACAATGACAATACTAAGAACCAGCGTTTTAGTAATACTAAAATGAGTTCCTAACTCGTCCTGTGAAAAATCTAATAGTACTTTAATGAAAATAATTTTTAGGAACTTCAATCTTAACTATTTACAAACTAACCTAAATGTTTTGCTAAAATATTGTACATTCTTTTCACATCAGAAAAGTTGTAATAAGACATTTCTCATAATCATAGCACAATATGTGAAAAGACATTTTACAATCACCACAGAATTATTTGACAAGAGAAATATTCCTATTTACCAATACAGATGACCAATCTTTGAATCGTACTTATTGGTAAATGAATGCAGATACAATATCTTTGAAGTTAAATCAATTATATCTGGTGACAACAGTGTGGCCGTAGCATGAATCAATACGCCAATTAGGTCAGTTTATCTTATCTAAAGGAGATACATTCTTATCTTTGGTCCTATTCGTGTTTGGCTGGGTAGATGAACTTCCTTTTGATAACAGGAACTGTCGACTAGTACGATTAGAGTCAACACTCCAATAGATGATTGTATCATCGCCATCGAGAAAGTACACAATTGGAATTTGTGTAACGAGTTGTCAATAGTTGGGCCGATGTGGATTTTGTTACCGATAAAATATTATTTACATAACCTAAGCCTAGAATCATTACGCCAATTAGGTGAGTACTGTAGCAGTCAGTAAATTGGAAGGAACCAACCTCGGGTGTTTAGATGTGTATTCTTGGGTTTGAATAACAGTAACGTCACGTAAACCTAGAGTTTTAACAGCAAGGCGAGTGTTTTTATCGCTGTTGATGATTTTGGCTTTATTGACGATTTGTGATAAACTGGATTATATCGTTTCTTATTATTAATTATATTAATGGCAAACCCCATTGCATGTAATCAATTCTTTCATGCATAATACATAATTAACAGTTGAACGTGTAAAATACAATATGAAGCAATAACAATTAATGAATGTAGACGTACAATTGCAACTAAGCAACTAAAGATACAATTAGGAGTTATTTATCGTTTATAGTGTACAGCATTTCATGTGCTAGATTAAAGAAAACCACTTTTATTACAGTCGAGTGTAAAAAAACAAACAGGGGTAAAAACGCAAATAAATACCGACCGTCTACCACATTTTTTAAGAAAGCCAGGAATAATTACGCAAATCTGGGTTTCCAGAACTACTGTTACGAGTTTAAATTAGCTAAATATTAGTTTTTAGACCAATACAACTTTGTACATATTCTAACATCACGGTAATCACGTGAGTGTATCCTCCCTATTTGAGCTGCAGAGGTATGAGCTTAGCGCAGAGAGAGGGTATCTCTCAATAAACCATTCTTACATCGAGTAGACTAGGGGATTGTGGAGGAAACAGGATTTTTCGGACATTTGCCATCGTTCAGTGAAACAAGAATTCAGTAACACTAGGTTTCGAGATCTGCAATCGGATCTCTTCTTCAGGTAAAGAACTAACCTAATACATAATTACAAACTAGGTTAAAATAAACAAATCTTACTAAAGCGTTGTGGCACGCCCAAGTCAGGAATCACAACCACCATGTTGTTTGTAAACTTCACTAACTCTATAAACATGCACTTAATAAAAAACTATACACCACACTAATCATTAAAACTGAACTACGGAATACAGGTCACAATACGTCTTCATTCGTCTACTAACCACCTACGAGAAGAGATCAGCTTGCAGATCTCGAAACGTAGTGTTACTGATTTCTTGTTTCACTGAACGATGGCAAATGTCCGAAAAAATCCTGTTTCCTTCACAGTCCTTCCATCGTCAAAAATAACCTTCAAACAGGGGATTGTCATTGTTATTGGAGAAATATATATGTGTAATATAGTGCAATAGATTGTGGTTGACTCTGTTAATATGGATATGTTTCAAACATTATTAACTACATAATAGAAGCTGGAATCATTATGTTAATTAGTCATATGTAATGGATCTGTAGTGTTTTTGGCCTTGTAAAACTAGTTGTGATCTGCTGGGTTGATGTGAATTTGTCCCTGTAACCAATGCTAATGCCATGTACCCCTTGAGTTATCATTTCAACTCCATTGTCTTTATCAACGCTACAGAGCTGTTGAGGATTTACTTCGTGTAACGATTTGTGGTTGGCTGGGTCAACGTGAATTTGCCCCAGTAACGAACACGAATGCCATGTATCCCTTGAGTCATCATTTCAACTCCAATGTCTTTATCAACGTGACAGAGCTGTTGAGGATTTACTTCGTGTAACGATTTGTGGTTGGCTGGGTCAGTGTGAATTTGCCCCAGTAACCAACGCGAATGCCATGTATCCCTTGAGTTCATAATTTCAACTCCAATGTCTTTATCAACGCGACAGAGCTGTTGAGGATTTACTTCGTGTAACGATTTGTGGTTGGCTGGGTCAATGTTAATTTGCCCCAGTAACCAACGCTAATGCCATGTACCCCTTGAGTCATCATTTCAACTCCATTGCCTCTATCAACGCTACAGAGCTGTTGAGGATTTACTTCTTGTAACGATTTGTGGTTGGCTGGGTCAATGTGAATTTGCCCCAGTAACCAACACGAATGCCATGTATCCCTTGAGTCATCATTTCAACTCCAATGTCTTTATCAACGGGACAGAGCTGTTGAGGATTTACTTCGTGTAACGATTTGTGGTTGGCTGGGTCAATGTGAATTTGCCCCAGTAACCAACACGAATGCCATGTAACCCTCGAGTCATCATTTCAACTCCATTGCCTCTATCAACGCGACAGAGCTGTTGAAGATTTACTTCTTGTGACGATTTGTGGTTGGTTGGGTAAATGTGGATTCCTTCCAATAAACACGTCTTGGAAGTCAACGCCAATCCGGTGATCTTATGATACCAATGGTGCAGGAGAGGTTTGGCTCAAATGCGACAAATTGTGATTGACTGAGTGGATGTGGATTTCTGTCAGAATACATTACTTACGACCAAACATGTAAGCCTACCCCAAACATGTGAATTCCACATCTCTATTATCATTATTGGATTTGGGCTTAGTCCAACTTGTTGAGTGGATGGTTTAATTGGGATAGAATTTCTCCCAATAAAAATAACTACGTCTTTATTTATTTATTTCCAACGTTTATTATTTACAATATGAAATAACAATTATATATATATTTGGTCTTCCGATCATATGTTAGTTTGCCTATTTAAACACATATGTGACAGATACGGCCAAATACAAAAATAATTGAATCGGAAAAAAAAGTAAGCGCTCTGTGGTGTAATGGTAGCACATTCACCCGGCAAGTGAGAGATCCGGGTTCGACTCCCGGCGGAGCAAGTACTTTTTGCGATTCAATGTTTATTAAAATTAAATAAGCCTATTGCCATTTATACAATTTAATGTAAATATATATATATATATATATATATATATATATATATATAGCAAGTACTTTTTGTGATTCAATGTTTATTGAAATTAAATAAGGCTATTGCCATTTATACAGTTTAATGTAAATAAAAGTCGTTTGACAGGTATTTGGTATTCCGATCATATGTTAGTTTGCTTATTTAAACGCATATGTGACAGATACGGCCAAATACAAAATAACTGAATCGGAAAAAGTAAGCGCTCTGTGGTGTAGTGGTAGCACATTCACCCGGCAAGTGAGAGATCCGGGTTCGACTCCCGGCGGAGCAAGTACTTTTTGTGATTCAATGTTTATTGAAATTATATATATATATATATATATATATATATATATATATATATATATATATATATAAAGATATGAACAAGCTAACATAATGGCTCTTCAATCAAAATCACCAGTTGGATTAAATTTGAGGCACAGTTAATTTAAATTTATTATTCAAACATTTTATCTATCTCTGTGTTTAGGAAAGGTTACATGTTTAATTTACTTGTTTTGATACCATATGGTTTTATTGTTTGCAATGTTTTTATAACCTTAATTCTTTTTTTTGTTTATATTTTATTTTATACATGCTTTTGATAATGTTACTGAAAAGTAACGAAATATTAAGCATTTCGAGTTGAAGAGAATGATTTGTTTTTCTTTTATACCTATATATAGGTATACTATATATACTATACTATGCAGCTCGAATAGGGAGGATACAATATATATATATATATATATATATATATATATAGTATATATATATATATATATAGTACATACAATATTATATAGTGTACAACATGCCTACCTAAGAGTTTAATAACAAATAACATCCTGCTCAGTTGTAAAACTATATTTTTATCATTATAACAATTGGAAAATTTTGACCTGTCACTTAAACTTTGAATGCCCAACCAAATACCAAAGGGAACCTTGAAGAATAACGGATTATCATAATAAATCGTAACAAATAGATTCATTTATAACTTAACTAATAATAATAACAAGAAAAAAGAAAAAAGCGTACTATCTACTAAGGAATACATATTGTAGCAACCGATAATACAATAATTTCAAATTTATCTAGAGCATAACAATTACAATTTAACATTATTTATTTCTGTACGAAGTAACAAGGCAATGTATGAATAAATTCTGTAAATAACACAGTCATATACAACAAAAACTTATAAATGTTTGCAGCAAAATGCAATAGTTTTTTTTTATTTTATGAATTAAAATAATAAAATCTTCTGAGATTAAAAATAAAACAACAATAATACTTAAACATTGACAATTTATAACAATATTTTAATATTCTGTCTTGCAAACTTGCCTTGTAAGTCTCCATCTATTTATTTATTTATTAATCTCTCAAGACCTACCAATTATACAAACAGTTCTTTTTTTTAAACTTAGGATTTATTATTGTCAGAGTGACCGGTTAGGGCGATTACAGTGCAATAAGTTTCTTACACTTCTACACTGAAGTTTATTATTTCTATCTGACCGGATTGTTAGGTCAAGGAAAGCTAGCAGTAATGTCCGCCACTTTTAACGCCCCATTGAGCGGATTTACTTGTACGACTTCATGCCGCTTTGGTTGTACTGATTTAGTAGAAGTAGTCGTGGTCTGGTTGTCTATTATATTTACGCACAAATATAAAATATTACAAAAATGTTGCAGAAAATTAAAAAACCATTGCGTGCTTAATAAACTTAAAGAAGGGTTTATACACGTGCATGGCCTACGAAATTGCGTGCGAAGCTAAGGATAACTGCTAGTATATGCTAAGAGATCCTGTCTTTGCTCACAGTATACCACGATTGCTTGTGAGAAAGTTAGATGAATCTAAGCATATAAGGTTTCAGTAAGTGTAGTTCACTGATCCACATCTTTCTTCATTAAACTACTGCGAAATGCTTATAGGGAGCCGAAGGATGGTGTATGGAGAACACGATCTGAGACGCCAGAGTAGATATCGTGTGATTTCAGTAAGAGAATATCACTGATCAATATCTCTCTTTATTTATAACCACTGCGAAATGCTTATGGAGAGCCGAAGGTTGGTGTATGGAGAACACGATCTGAGACGCCAGAGTAGATATCGTGTGATTTCAGTAAGAGAAGTTCACTGATCAATATCTCTCTTTATTTATAACCACTACGAATGCTTATGGAGAGCCGAAGGATGGTGTATGGAGAACACGATCTGAGACGCCAGAGTAGATATCGTGTGATTTCAGTAAGAGAAGTTCACATAATCCATATCTCTCTTTATTTATAACCACTGCGAAATGCTTATGGAGAGCCGAAGTTTGGTGTATGGAGAACACGATCTGAGACGCCAGAGTAGATATCGTGTGATTTCAGTAAGAGAAGTTCACTGATCAATATCTCTCTTTATTTATAACCACTGCGAAATGCTTATGGAGAGCCGAAGGTTGGTGTATGGAGAACACGATCTGAGACGCCACAGTAGATATCGTGTGATTTCAGTAAGAGAATATCACTGATCAATATCTCTCTTTATTTATAACCACTTCGAAATGCTTATGGAGAGCCGAAGTTTGGTGTATGGAGAACACGATCTGAGACGCCAGAGTAGATATCGTGTGATTTCAGTAAGAGAATATCACTGATCAATATCTCTCTTTATTTATAACCACTTCGAAATGCTTATGGAGAGCCGAAGGATGCTGTATGGAGAACACGATCTGAGACGCCAGAGTAGATATCGTGTGATTTCAGTAATAGTAGTTCACTGATCCTTATCTCTCTTCATTAAACTACTGCGAAGTGCTTATGGAGAGCCGAAGGATGGTGTATGGAGACCACGATCTGAGACGCCAGAGTAGATATCGTGTGATTTCAGTAACAGTAGTTCACTGCACCATTGGAAACTCTTACCTTACGCATAATATTCTAAATTTGCTTTAGATTAGTATGGTTATAGGGAGAATAAATCTCTTTGATCATCCTTTTCCATTTCTTCGCACCAATACCTCTTGTGGCTTCCAGTTTAAAATATCACTGTGATCCTTGTACGGTTACAAATTTGCACGCTAACTTAATTCCATTTTGGAAAATCCTTATGTCTGAATTTTATATTTTGATTACTCAATTCAAGAAGAGTCTGCATGAGAAAAACTATTGGGAAGTGTAGTGTCAAATGTTAGATAACTGCCAAATATTTCTAATTTCGGAGGTAGGTAATTTTCTTCAGGGAGAAGTCCTTTCCTAATTTTTTAAAGAACATCCCTGTAATTAATACCCTCACATTCTTAGGATTTTATACTACAAGAAATATATTACTAAAAGCATAAACCCTTTTTGTATTTTAAGTTCTTACTCGAATATGTAGTCTACTTTTATAAACTTTAGATAAATATATAATCTGTATTCTGTAGAATTCAATTCGGCAGTTAATTTAAACTTCTTTCATAATAGAGCAGTCTAGTTGCAAGAAGGCTAACTCCTACTAAGCACTAGTTGTAAGGAACATTTCATCTCGCTCTATCACACAAGTAATGTCAGAACAGGAAGTTTAAGTTTTCGGCAAATATAATTTTGACGTGCATTTATAAAAAAAAAAAAAAATAAAAATCTTTGTTTTCCTTTTTTATCTTAAATTCAAATTATGTGTAACCTGAACACTACTTCTGAATACAGAAATTATAAGAGTTAGTGAGGAGCGAGTGAGTCGATTTGGACTTACCTTTTAATACACGGTGTTGCATCCTACTCAGAAAACATTTCTGATAGTATATTTGAATAATATTTCTGCTAACCACCGTGTGTATATTTTCCACATATAACGAGTACTTAATCAATTAATCAAACTCTGTCTGAAGAGCCAGCCGGCTATAATGAGTTTCAGCCCATGAGAACAACGTATCCCTTCAATCACTTTTACTCTGTTAATGTAGGTCCTGTAATTAAGAAAGATGTCTCCCTTTAAAGGATTGATTAATACGTATCCAAAATATTTTTATTTTTAAACTTTTTTATTGGTTGTTTCGAAAAGGAATCCCGAATTTTTTGTATTTTATCGTTTAAAAAGTTAAGAGGATACTTTAAGAAAACTACAAAGCAATTAGGTGCGTTTTCATTGTCTTAAAAATATGAAATTTTTCATAACTAAAAAATCAAAACAGGTATTTATTAATGGATGAAACTTTAGGTCGGTCCACTACAAACGGGACTTGACAAAACCAATTAAAACTGCAACAATAATAACAATTTATTGATAAAACAAATAGATGCAACATTTTGCCTAAAAACCGATTACTATCATAATTTAGAATTTATATCATTACCAAGCAAGAAGCGAGTAATGGTCTAGATAGGTAGTAGCGTACCATTTAATGTTCGGTTTACGCTTTGATGCGAGTTGGACTGAATGCAGCTGCCGTCAATAACATGAGCACATACGCCTCACTGTATTGTGACCTTGTTCAGTAAATTATTCCTTTGATTATGACATGAATTCCAAGTGAGTGGTGTTAACGCCTTTTAATATAACTTTCTTAATTTTTGTATTCCTTCATCAATGTTCTAAAGATTGAGGGTCATTCTTTCAATGGTTCAGAAAATAATACAGTTATTAATAAAATGTACAAAATGACGACTAGTGGCCATACTAAGCGGAACTTCCAAGATCTTACCAAGAGGTTTTTTTTTTTTTTTTATCCAACCCCGTATTTTACTCTGTGCATATATAGACTCGGCAACATGACGTATGTTGCCGGAAAATAAAGCTCAAGAGTATGAAAAAGGGAGTATTAGCACTTTTGGTGTATCAGATCAGAATGATGTTATATGCTACACTAGAAACAATACAGCACAATGTGTTAGTGAGGGATATATTCTTCGCAGAATATAGTTACTGTGTAACAGTCTGGTTGATGTATCTAAATGGATAAATATCACGTAAAAGATTAAGAAGTATAAAAATTAATCGTAGACTAAGTAAAATCCTGATCAATTATCGTACAAACTTTACTTTATTACGTAGGCTGTGAAGTAAAAAATCAATGTATTTTAATTTTATAAATTAAAATTAAGAAATCTATCAAAAGAGAAGGCAGCAAAGATATTTAACTCAGAATCCACATTTTAAATAACAACAAAAGAATTGTTATGATCACATCTTACACTTATTTATTAAAATGTACTAGACTTACTATTAATAAACCCAATAAATAGGACAGAGCCAAAGGCAAATCCTTGAAGAACCCCACATTTTGACTCAATCATCCGTCAACTTCACCATCAATTTATTACGATTTTCTTCTTGACGGATTGCAAGACTTATTACAGTTCCACTAAAACTTGTACTATATTAATAATCGTTCAATACTGTTTTATGTGACAGTTGCATTTCAAACGTAACATTGTTACAGTATTGTTAATTGTTGCAGTTCGTTAGCATAATCAATATTAGTTCAAACGCATGTTAATAGATTTATCATTCGCTTCTACTCGCTTCCTAGTTTGTTATTAATAACTGTTATTTGTTGTTCTGTATTACACTATCACTAATGCTAATATTGTTGTTGTTCATCTGCATAATCACAACCAGTTCTACAGGGTGTTAATCTCTCTAGTCCCTTGCATTTATATTTCCATATTTTGTTATTCTTCGTGGCTGTTTGTTATTACTATATCAGTGTTAGTACGTATATTGTATTTACGTACAAAATATGACACAACGTCTGCTAAACATATTATATAAACTGGCTTTCCCTTTCGTAAAATAAATAAACAAGAAGAAACCTCAATATCAGTGACGGTAGTCAAAACGTAAAACTTACTCCAGGATTGTTACATTACAGTTGTTGGAATTATTTAAAAGCAAAGCTCTCTCAGAAGATCTTAGTGCTGAAGGAAAACAACTCTTCAAAATTGTACTATAAGTCAGTGAAAAATGTTTTAAAATTAACGTTAAACACAAAAATGCAAACATCAAGAAGTTTAAGAGAGCCACAAAAGCCATAGCTTCCAACAACTGTTAGAACTGAGTGTTCGTGAATGCCGACGCTGGAATGTGCATTGCTTCACTGATCTCCATTGCGAACTGAGGTTTTCATGTTCCTGCCTGTTTCTGTGAAGTCCGTCAAAACAAAAGTAGATTTGAGCTTAGTAGAAAAATTATTCAATTATCCTGTTACAATGCATTACATTCTTCTTGGATTGATAACACACTAAGGGCCACACAAAAGAGTTATAATTTTTAAATGTGACTTTTTCTCTGATAACTTTCCAAAATTCTTGAAACGTGTTTATTTATCATTCCATGTAGTTTAATCAACAATTACAATCTTTTATTTTTCGGTTGAACTAAACATTATTGGATTTTTTATGTTTTGGGTTTGTTCTATAAGTATTGTCGTTTTCGAGATAAAGGCAATAAACAAATATTTATATACAACAAATAATACTTTCTTTCTCACAAAGTTTTTTATAGATAGGAAGTCAGAATGGTGCAGACAGAATCAAATATATCTTTATAGAGGAAGGCGCCAACCATAAAGCAAGACATGAGGAGGAAGCATCTCAGATAACTGACTTGTCAGGTTTTCTTGATCCCTTGACTATGAATCGATGATACCAACGAACAATATCGTTGGGGAGAGAGAGGGGTGTGAATGAAGGGGGAATGAGAGGGGGGAGAGAGAGGGAAAGGGATAGATAGAGACAGACAGGCAGAGAAAGGGAGAGAGAGAAGGAGGAAGGGAGTTAGAGAATGAGGGAGGGAGAGAAAGAAAGAGGGAGGGAGATAAGAGGGGGGAGGGTGGGTGAGAGAGTGAGAGGGGAGGGGGGATTGAAAAAGTTTATGACATAATAAAAACAAATAATACTATTGCTGCTCAATTATCATGTTTGTTTTACACTCAAGTATTTTTCACGTGTCACATAGTCGTGTTACAGCCTGTTGGACCACCGAATTTTTGCCAACAAAAGAAAGACTGGTCATGGGAATGAAACTGAGTAAGGTAGTGATGTCGAACACAAATACAAACACGGACGTCTAGATGAGGTAAATAACTACTAGGGCAGCCAACAGAGTTCGCTAGTGATGCGTCATATCAGATTAATGTTAGTTCCTAAGTTTGCCGCCTGATCGCGCTGGTGATAGTGAGACGTCTGAGTGCGACTTTCAGTCATGGAGAGATCGAGGACTGTTCTGGTGCAAGGGTCTGTATGAGAGATATCTCACTGAATACCTCCTTGCGAGATTCGCAGGGTGTGAATTTTATCGATGTAAGGGTTCCTCCACATTTGTTTCGAACAGTTCAAGTATTACTGAAATCGTTGGAGTTATTCAATTAAATACGTTGAATCTAGAGGAATTTTCTTAAGTATTTGTTTGGTAGACTATTTATAACATTTGTTTCACTCTCAATTCAGGGCCCCAAATACATGCCCTCTAAACGTAAAGCCCAACTATTCGGTTATAGGTCAGAACATTGGGGTATTTTTCTGGTGCAAAAAACACGTTTGAAGTGCTAGTAAAAAGCTGGCAATAATTTTTTCAAAATAGAATTTAAACAATAATAAAGATTATACACAACTCTCCTTAACTTCATTATATTACATTTAGGATAGAAATATTTACATCACAAATGATAATAAATGAAAACTAGTAGGCCTATATATTAAAAATACACTCAACGCCCTTTCGAATATAATCTAGGAGCCTAGTGGTAATTTAAAATTTTCATGCACACAATCTTGTGCTTCTTTAAATCTGTAGAGATATTTCCGATGTCTTGACGATCGATCGTCAGCACTGGTTTTATTTGAGATCAACTGGGAGGTTATTAAAAGGGTTAACAATATGAAATTATTTTCTATGAGACCATATTTTCTTAGCTTGATATATTCAAACCAAAAGCCAAGCACATTAATAAATATTAAATCAACGTCAGCTAACGACACACAGGCACTTAAGGTGACTTTTATTTATTTATGTGTCTGGGGGTCAGTTTTAAATATATCAAGCTAGGAAAATATTATCTAAGAAAATTATTATCGTGTCATATTTTTAACCCTTTTCATACCGTCCCAGTTTTACCTCCGCCAAAGTTAGCCATGCTAGCTGACGACACATTTCTTTTTATGAAAACAATCTTCTGTCGATTTTAAGAAAACCTAGGGTGTGTGCTAATGCAATCCAAAATGGCCCTCGGATATTAGAGTAGTATAAATTTTGAAAGTCCTCAACAAATATTTTTGGACAAAAATTTACCTAGTGCAATAAATTTATTTGCAAGCTGGTGTTGTATGTAGCGTTTGATTTTGTAATGGCTTAGGATGGTCATTTGCATTTGTAAATTTGTTAATCTTTTTTTGCCTTTGTTAGTATTTATAGATCTTTTACGCTTGTTTATTTATTCTTAGTGTTTTGCATTCTTACTTATTTTAAAATATTTTATTAGCATTGGTATTCATTTATAGAGTCTTTTTCTTTTTTTACACTTATTATCCATTTATAGTTTTCTGCGCTGTTACTTATTTATGGACAGTTTATTTGCATTGTCATTTATTTTTATATCGTTTATTTGCACCTATTTTCTATGGCTGTTCTTATTTAACCATAGAACGTCACATCATGCAGTGTACATGTATATTAGTCAAATAATTTTCTCATTTATTATTTATGATTACCGTTATATTCATTATAATTTATACATATTTTATATATTGTTAATTATATCCAGGAATATAATGTTAAGTCCTGTAATAATTAGCTACCTTGCATATAATATTGTAATATGTTTATAATTTTAAAATGGTCTTTGACCGTTGGAAGGAAACAACATAAAATAAACTGTACAAATAGCGCAAAAAGCACGTCAAAACCTGTCATATTAATTCTTGATGTCCTTATTTTGTGTGTTTAGCCATTTTTATCAGTAAAAATAATGTAAAGTTACATCATTTTTTAAGGAAATAGTTGTGTTTACTATTATCTGGCCAGATTCAGTATCCAAGTAATTCATACTAAAACTACTCACGTTTCAACATCTGAAAGCGCAATGCCTCTACAATAACTCGAGACTAAAGTACAACCTATCGTGCGGTGAGATAAGGAGTTTTACTCATCCAAATAGAATCGGAAATTCCGCTTTAAACTATGGCCACTTTACGTTTTTACGATGTCGTTTGTACCCGACATGTTTTCTCTCAAACATTTACGATCGATCCATAAGAGAAGTTTGGCAAAGTGTAGCGAGTTTGGCGGCAACTTGGCGAAGTTTCGCCCCAACACCTGCTCCTTTTTGACATGCGATACTTTATCCTGGCCTTACAACAGATCTATATCCAGGACCTACTCTCTGTAACACACAATCAGTCAATGTTACACAACAACATAAATATTACCGTGCGATTTTACTCGTAAGTTCAGATAAAGTGTATTGTTTGAACAAGGTAAGACAGTAAAATAACTTTGCCAGAGCATTAACCATTGATGGCCAACAGTAAAATATTGCATAAAACAGTAATAGTTATGTTTCTGTATTATATTTGAAGATATATAAGTGTTCATTTTAACAGTAACAACAGTTACGATTCAGTAGTTATTTTTATTACTTGCTTTTTCTAACGAAATGCAGAAAATTCTTGCAACAAATACACAAGTAACACGTACATAAAGGGTCATAAATTTAAAAGACTTACATTTGTAATCTTATAAACTGGCATAATCAAATATAAGGACAGAGCACACGGAAACACTCTTTGGATATGTGTTTAAAAATAATACGAGGAAAAACAATTCGAATTTGTTACATTTAAAAGTTTTAAAGTATCAAGCCTTTATATGTACATATATGTATTCTTTTTATCGTTTTGTAAATAACTTTATGTGCAATGAGAATATTTTTTTAAGTGGCCCTGGAACACTATTGTTTCTCATGTAAAATTATTTAAAAACCCCATATTTGTTTTTTAAGAGTTTCTGATCCGATTTACATTATATATGTCTACAAATTGCATTAAAATTGTGAATGAATTTCTCAAATCCGTTTTATGGAACAGGCCAACAACATTTATTTCATCTCTACTGTATATAATTAACTAAATGTGATAACAGTATTATATTACAAGTATATTTTAAAATATAATTAATGTTTTATCGGAGAAATATCTTTTAACTTTTGACTATTTTCATTGTTGTCCAGTCCATGTCAAGCCAGTACAGTTGTAATACAGTGAAATTATATAGATATTTCAATTAACTGAGGAGAAGAACGATATTGAGCAAAAATATTTTAATCAGAAACAGGTTGGACCACTAATGCACATTCGCTTATAAAGGTAAACGAGGAGGGGGGAGGCAGAGCTGCTTCTTGATTATATGGAGTTCAATTGATCTCCGATCAGGATACTAAAGGTTTGGCAAACAATGCTACATTTTTATTTTGTCATATTCTTTCTTTGTTATTTTCAAGGTCCTTTATTATCATTAACTAATAGAACGTATTTTTTCAGGAGCACTTAATTTATTGAATTATACTGTATTTCAAAATTGTAATTTAAGTTGTTCCTAGTTGACTTAAAACAAATAATTTTTGTCACATAACCTATTTAAGTTACGGTCTCGCTTACAAACGTAAATTATATATTAGGAAAATAAATGTATGTCTATGTTTTATTGAAATCGCTCAAATATTTAAGAGTTATAGCTAATAATGAACCAAATAAAATTAATATTGTTTGAGTGAATCATTCATCTCGTAATTGTAGATTTTTCACAGTTTCTCACGTGTAAATCTATGTTTTTTTTATCATTAGTGTTATCAAGACATCAGATTTAATCTATTTATTGCGAAGGTCAGTGGTGAACGCAAATCGATACGTCTACATTACCTTAGTGACACAACCGAGTACATGGTTTCAATCTACATTCATTGTCAGCTGAATGCATACGTCGGCATAATGATTGTGTGATTCCGATTCTTAATTTTAGAATCTTGCTGAGGAAATTGGTTGGTTTATTGGTTTATTCACTTGACATATTACCCTTAATACACCATTAAATCATGTTAAAAAGAGTTACACATTGTTTGAACTTCATTATTTGTTACAACACTTATATTGTGTTATATATTGAACCATCTGTTATGTTTATTCCTGCATGGTGTAATATTTCTCTTTCGTGTTACAGTTTATGCAAATGATTCATTTTCAGTTATAGCCAAATTAATAGTTATTTATCCTGTATCTCGAGTAAAGTGTAGTTTTAATTATTATTAGGTGGATTAATATAATAAAACATAATGTACTTAATATGTTTTTTAACGTCATTAGAATTCCTCTATCTAAATTTCTTGTATTTCTTTTAATTTCGTTCTTTATTTTGGTATTTTAATATTTAAAATTGAGCCTGTACAAATGTAGGACTAGAAAACAAGTTCATTTTAACTTTAACAATTAAATTATACTAAAGAATAACATCACTACGTTGACTGTAACATATCTTTAAACGTGGGAGGCATGTTTTGATCGTTCTTCATTGAAAAGCACCTGTTTTACTTGCATCTTTAGAAATTGTTTTAAAGAAAAATAACATAAAGAGCTTGACTTTGTACCCAAAGCTCCTTGCTTTACCGCCTTTCTTGGCGCTGAATTTAATAAAACGGCTCGCCGACATAATTAAACCTGCGTTGATACACTTAGTTGACTGAAAGGGTTACTGCTATTTACTAAATCTTGTTTAATTTATACATAAACGTGAACTATACTACTCTCAAGTACCACAATCAATAATTCGTGAAGAAATCCTTCTTAAAAACACACACACACAGATAACTTGCGAGAGTATATCAGAATCAGATCTATTTTTTCTGTTGACATTGGGCATCTCAAAAAACCAGACAGATAATATTTTTTTTCCAGAACATAATCAGAAAGCCGATCTTTATTTCTGTTGACAATGGCTCGGCATCTAAAAAACCAGACCTATAATAGGTTTGCCAGAACATAATCGGAAATTAGATCATTACTTGTGTTAACAATTGTTGGCTATATCAAAAAACCAGACAGATAATACGTTTGCCAAAACATAATCGGAAATTAGATCTTTATTTCTGTTGATAATGATTGGGCATCTCAAAAAATCAGACAGATAATAGGTTTTCCAGAACATAATCAGAAAGCCGATCTTTATTTCTGTTGACAATGGCTCGGCATCTAAAAAACCAGACCGATAATAGGTTTGCCAGAACATAATCGGAAATTAGATCATTACTTGTGTTAACAATTGTTGGCTATATCAAAAAACCAGACAGATAATATGTTTGCCAAAACATAATCGGAAATTAGATCTTTACTTGTGTTAACAATTGTTGGTTATATCAAAAAACCAGACAGATAATAGGTTTTCCAGAACATAATCAAAAAAGCCGATCTTTATTTCTGTTGACAATGGCTCGGCATCTAAAAAACCAGACCGATAATAGGTTTGCGAGAACACAATCGGAAACGAGATCTTTACGTTGGGAATGTTGTAGCATATTAGACATGGTTGGTAATTAAAATCGGCAGGCTTATCACATATGATGTATCACATTAGGAACAATGACAGTAAACAAAATAAATAAACAAACTTATATTTAATAATGTAACAGTATTCAAACATCTTAATGAAAATATATTTAAAAATAATATGTCAAATATTACGAAGAATAAGTTTTGATTAACAATCCTACAACACGTAGATTAAAAATTAAAATAAGTTTTCAGTATTACAGCAGTTAACTTTAATAATAAGACAATGTTTTACTGGCTAGCCGTTGAGTGGTTAATAACAAATTTTTACTGCATAACCAGATTTTTATAGTTTAAAAATATGTTTCTAGAAGAGAATAAGCTCAATTACCTAATTTATTACTAACCTGGAATAAAAAAAACAAGAAAGGTTTAAGTGTAGAGTCTTCTCCTTTTTTGAAGTCGGTTAAAAAACGGGACTGGCATAATTTGTGAATTCAATTCTATTTTACAAATCCTGATAAAATAAGCATCTAGCTATCTAACAATAGCTTATTTTCGTGTTATGGAAGCGAATATTACCCCTTAGAGCATAACTAGAACTTTTATGTAATACGTAAAATAGAAATAAATATACAAACTATTGACAAAACGTGTGGACTCTTTCACAAACAGAGGCGAACAATTATTTCTGTGACTGGAGTCGGAAAGAATTAAAGCTATCTTTTGAATTAATAAAAAGCTATTTACCCCAGACCTGTTTCACAAAAGTCGTATCTCTTATGGTACAATACTTGACAGTTGTGAGTGAACGGCGTGTCTCTGCTCAAATTAAAATACTATTTTACATATATTTGGAAATTATTATGTAAAATTACAATGATGAATTACTGTTTACTGCAGATAAATAAATTTTAGCATATATCCTATCTGGTTATAGCATAACAGTTGAGTAAAAAGACGGAATACATAGAGCGAAACAAAATAGAAATATCGCAATGTAGCGACAACTTTCAATTGATAGAAAATAATAATTAATCGAACCATTTCGAAAAAATACTATTTAATTGTGGAAAAACCTATCGTGTCTAATAAAATGGCCAACGTTATAGCACAATTTTGGAAACCGATTTAACATTATATGTAAGTTACCGTGCCGTGCTTTAGAAAGAAAACATGTTGATTATTAAGGGAACAAACGTGTATTGCTAGAAATCAGGATTAAATGACGTTTTTCACAACAGGGATTGTTGTAGACTGCACACTAGCGTGCGCAGGAAGTGGTGGACAGACAGGCGACATCTGTCAGGACGTTTCAGAAAAGATTTAACAAAATTCTGAGAACTGAGGTGGCAATCACATAGTGCATATGAATTGTAAAGTTGCACAGGTAAAGATCGTATCAATGGCCACATGTCAAATAAACGAGTCAACCTTACTCTATGATATTTTCCGTCACATATGTACTATAACTGCGAGTATTGAGGCGAACCAGTTTCCATCAGTGGAGCCCCTAATGTAGGCCTACTCTTCTAATACGTAGCCAACAAAAGGATAACTTTGAAACCGTAGCAAAAGCCTATTATAATTCAAGATTACAAAAAGACACTGGGCGAGTTTAGTTTACGCAGGGTGGAGTAAATAGCCCTCCACCGCTGTGATGCTGCCCTCTCCCAGTATCCCCACCACTGCTCGGCACTCGCCCGCTTGCTCTATGACCTGACCACTGCCACTTAGCGGCTATCCTCACATCAAAACCCAAGCTCTCCGGATACGTACCTATATGGATATATTAGTCTGTTCAATTAATATTTTACGCTTGTATAGACCTGCAGTAAGTAGCTGCAGTGTAAACAAAACGGTGCGATACGATCCACACAGCTGATAAAACAGAGACGAGGAGATGCTTGTCCCACTCCCCACTAGTGGAGGGGGCCCCTCCTGCGCGTGGCTGCTCAGATATTTACTTCTGCGCAGGTTGATCTATAGGTGGTATAGTTCGTAGAAATACATTCTTCGTAAAACTTGTTTAATGTCCATCTAAGATGCAGCTTGCCGGTCTGGGATTCACCTACACGTGCACTGACAAGCAGAGTTCATATGCTATACAAGCGTGTGCTTGCAAGCTTAGGATAGTGTAAAACACATGTTTGGGAATTCAACTCGTTAAACATTCTTCTCGGTACTTATACATTTTTGAAACCATTGCCACGTTTGCCTGTGCTATTACGTACGCCAAGTTAATTATATTGCAGGTACGGACAGGTCCTCTGTACACGAGCACAACTCCCGTGTTCGAGTGAACCTTCACGAACCCCCCGTGCCAAATCCTCACGGGCGGCAATTCTACCGCTCAATTTCGTGCCAGCTGTTTTAGGAAACTCCCTGAACAGTATGTTTTGTATTCGGTGAGTCAGTTTCAGTCACTATAAAAATCGTAATTTGATAGATGATAAACACATGTTTTATTTTTATTGTTAGGCAATATATCGTTTTATTTTTTTTTAACCATAGTCTGCTATATCAATACATTCACATACTTGAAGACACATTGAACTATGTCTTTGCACGTTCAATATTAGAGTGTATTTTATTGAATTAAAATAAATGGAATAGTGTGTCGTTAATCAAATCAAAATGTTTATAATGTGTTTATTTTTACCAAATTTGATACTTTTAGCATTTCTACATTTTTATATAGGATCGTGAATGAAAAACTAGATTCCATAATTCCATTAATATCCCAAACCTTTAAAAGCCATCCAATCGACTGAACATATCAGATTCCAAAATATGAAGAAACATTAAAAACTTAAAGAGTTAAATAAAAGTTTGACATTTTTAATATCTAATCTGACAAAATTAACCTATCTGAAACCATATTGTTGCCAAAAAAGAAGCGATTAGAAATAATACAAATTTGTACCTATCGAATTATCAATCTCGTCATACTTTCTGTAGGTAATATTTATATCAATCTTTATAAACTGTTTAAAGTTTGTTATTGACGATGGAAGGTTTGAAAGGATAACATAATTTCGGACATGTCCTATCGTTATAGGTCATAAGAGAATTATATTATATCCTGAAGAAGGGGATAGAATCCAGTCCTCGAAACGTTGTCTTATAGCTATAATGATAGCAAATGTCCGAAATCCTGTTATCCTTTTAAACCTTCCATCGTCAATAACAAGCTTTAAACAAAACATTCCCGAAGAGGTTTATATCTGATCAATTCTTCAAAATTCATAACCATTCTAAGCAAGATTTTTTCTACAAATATGTATTTCAAATTTTACAGGATATTGTATCAAAACGGCGTTTTCCTACATATTATATATTATATAGACTGCCAAAATTTAAGTGCGTTTTGTTACAATTTAAGAAATAAATAGATAAAAATGTGAATACAGAGGATAGCAAACTTATGAGCGCGAAACCATTATATACTACAGTTCACCAGTGGTGTGAAACGGTTCTGGTGTGGAAGTGCTCCTGTATGCAGATAAGCCGGTTCCCGCTCCTCGATACACATTACCCATGCATTGGACCATTAACCTGTACTTGTCTCCTAGTTCAACAGCGGTGTGACACGGTTCTGGTGTGGAAGTGCTCCTGTATGCAGATAAGCCGGTTCCCGCTCCTCGATACACATTACCCATGCATTGGACCATCAACCTGTACTTGTCTCCTAGTTCAACAGCGGTGTGACACGGTTCTGGTGTGGAAGTGCTCCTGTATGCAGATAAGCCGGTTCCCGCTCCTCGATACACATTACCCATGCATTGGACCATTAACCTGTACTTGTCTCCTAGTTCAACAGCGGTGTGAAACGGTTCTGGTGTGGAAGTGCTCCTGTATGCAGATAAGCCGGTTCCCGCTCCTCGATACACATTACCCATGCATTGGACCATTAACCTGTACTTGTCTCCTAGTTCAACAGCGGTGTGACACGGTTTCTGGTGTGGAAGTGCTCCTGTATGCAGATAAGCCGGTTCCCGCTCCTCGATACACATTACCCATGCATTGGACCATCAACCTGTACTTGTCTCCTAGCTCAACAGCGGTGTGAAACGGTTCTGGTGTGGAAGTGCTCCTGTATGCAGATAAGCCGGTTCCCGGTCCTCGATACACATTACCCATGCATTGGACCATCAACCTGTACTTGTCTCCTAGCTCAACAGCGGTGTGAAACACGGTTCTGGTGTGGAAGTGCTCCTGTATGCAGATAAGCCGGTTTCCGGTCCTCGATACACATTACCCATGCATTGGACCATCAACCTGTACTTGTCTCCTAGCTCAACAGCGGTGTGAAACGGTTCTGGTGTGGAAGTAGTGCTCCTGTATGCAGATAAGCCGGTTCCCGGTCCTCGATACACATTACCCATGCATTGGACCATCAACCTGTACTTGTCTCCTAGCTCAACAGCGGTGTGAAACGGTTCTGGTGTGGAAGTGCTCCTGTATGCAGATAAGCCGGTTCCCGGTCCTCGATACACATTACCCATGCATTGGACCATCAACCTGTACTTGTCTCCTAGCTCAACAGCGGTGTGAAACGGTTCTGGTGTGGAAGTAGTGCTCCTGTATGCAGATAAGCCGGTTCCCGGTCCTCGATACACATTACCCATGCATTGGACCATCAACCTGTACTTGTCTCCTAGCTCAACAGCGGTGTGAAACGGTTCTGGTGTGGAAGTAGTGCTCCTGTATGCAGATAAGCCGGTTCCCGCTCCTCGATACACATTACCCATGCATTGGACCATCAACCTGTACTTGTCTCCTAGCTCAACAGCGGTGTGAAACGGTTCTGGTGTGGAAGTAGTGCTCCTGTATGCAGATAAGCCGGTTCCCGGTCCTCGATACACATTACCCATGCATTGGACCATCAACCTGTACTTGTCTCCTAGCTCAACAGCGGTGTGAAACGGTTCTGGTGTGGAAGTAGTGCTCCTGTATGCAGATAAGCCGGTTCCCGGTCCTCGATACACATTACCCATGCATTGGACCATCAACCTGTACTTGTCTCCTAGCTCAACAGCGGTGTGAAACGGTTCTGGTGTGGAAGTAGTGCTCCTGTATGCAGATAAGCCGGTTCCCGGTCCTCGATACACATTACCCATGCATTGGACCATCAACCTGTACTTGTCTCTCCTAGCTCAACAGCGGTGTGAAACGGTTCTGGTTTGGAAGTAGTGCTCCTGTATGCAGATAAGCCGGTTCCCGGTCCTCGATACACATTACCCATGCATTGGACCATCAACCTGTACTTGTCTCCTAGCTCAACAGCGGTGTGAAACGGTTCTGGTGTGGAAGTAGTGCTCCTGTATGCAGATAAGCCGGTTCCCGGTCCTCGATACACATTACCCATGCATTGGACCATCAACCTGTACTTGTCTCCTAGCTCAACAGCGGTGTGAAACGGTTCTGGTGTGGAAGTGCTCCTGTATGCAGATAAGCCGGTTCCCGGTCCTCGATACACATTACCCATGCATTGGACCATCAACCTGTACTTGTCTCCTAGCTCAACAGCGGTGTGAAACGGTTCTGGTGTGGAAGTGCTCCTGTATGCAGATAAGCCGGTTCCCGCTCCTCGATACACATTACCCATGCATTGGACCATCAACCTGTACTTGTCTCCTAGCTCAACAGCGGTGTGAAACGGTTCTGGTGTGGAAGTGCTCCTGTATGCAGATAAGCCGGTTCCCGGTCCTCGATACACATTACCCATGCATTGGACCATCAACCTGTACTTGTCGCCTCGCTCAACAGCGGTGCTCCGCTCTTTGTTTTTAATTCATGAAAACCACAGGGCAAATAGAAGCGAAAGTACTACGGCCTTTTTACAGTAAAATTGGTTATTTGTCGATTACAATAATGTTTTGTTAGATTTCCGTACACCTACTTAAAACTATATTCTTATGCGTGTATTTTTAATGACCTCACGAGTGTTACCAAATAAGGAAAATGAAACTTCACTTTACTGGAGAGGTAAGGATGCGGCTATCTAATGAGAGGTCACGGGTTCGAATTCCGGGGAGGTCAATTAATATTGGTAGGTGTTTTGTACCGTTTCCCCTTAAAAACATTTAATTAGGCTAATTAAAACACTAATGGTAGAGAAGGAACCCCAGCACGTGAAATTCGTTTATATTCTAAATGTATTATACGTTTTGAATGGGTTTAAACAAAACCCTAAAGGTTTTATGTAAAATAGCATAAGTGTGTATACAATTATTTATTCTGCCCTTTACAAAATTTATAAAAAATTTGTAATACCAAATTTTTTTTAAACTGTCTTGAATAAGGTGCACTGCTCAACATAACGCAAAAGGGAAGTTGTTTTAGAGAGATTCGTTCACAAAAGTGTAGTTTTTGGTAAATTTTTGTTCGAATAAATTTCAAAATAGTCTCTCATAGTCTACATAACTTGATTTTTTTGTAATTGACACAGGAATTTTTTTAATAAACGAATCGTTAAACGTTTTTACCATCAGGGATCCGGATTCGATTCCCGGTCCGGTCCCTTCATGTTCGTACGCTAAAAAATAATCGTTTGCTCCGGCCTGATGCAATAGGTTGAAAAAAATTCCCAGCTAGAATTTCAGATCACCCGTTCAAAAAAAAAAAAATAAAAATAAAAAAAAAAAATAAAATAAAATAAAAATAAAAAAAAAAATTCAGTGATAATATAAAATTGGTTGTTCATAGACCTCTCGAATGATTATAGAGAATGCATATATTATATTTGTGACAAATAATCAACATATACCATGCTTTGTGGTTCCCCTCCAGTTTATTGTATTATAGAAATTAGAGTCGGAAGGAATATACCGTAACATACTAATCAAGAACATAAACCGAGGAACAACACACAATTTACGAGAACGCTCAGTATTTCTGTTGTAACGCTTATGCTCACATATTGTTGTAAATTTAAATTATTTTTACTACCCAACAATCAGGCACCAAAACCATACTGATCCAACTCAAATTTCTCTTGAGTTAAATATTGTGGGGAAACCACTAAACAAACTTCATGTCTACTTAAATAAAGTACTAGTCAGGATATAATTCATGACTTCCATTTAACAAACAAAGCATGGGAATATGTAAGAATTTCGTCTGCTTTATCTCACGCTAATTCCAAATGCTTTAAGCAGCTCAGCGGGACAAGCATTTCCTTGCAGGGCTGTGCGAGTGCCGGTGGGGGTGGCTGGGAGGGGGGAGGGTGCTAGGGAAATATACTCATTACACCAGGCACTTTAATGAGCAACTGACATCTCCCCCTTGCTTGACTCCAACTGTCAGGACGTTCTGTAAAGGGTTAAATCCGGCAAATTTGGCACTTCTCCAGTGCAGCTTTTAGGCTGGTAACGACCATCAGATCTATTCATGCGTCAGAAAGTCAGCGAGATCCAAATTCCATATTTTAGCTCTGAATATAAATTAGTGTGTCTTAGATGTAAAGTCTCTATAAGTAACTCTATAGACAGTTAAATATTTTCTTTACAATTTGAATAGTTGTTATAGGTAGTTATTACTACACCCTCCTGCTCTAACATAATCTTCTTGTTTTTATTTTACATTATAATATTTCGTATTGCTAAATATGTTAGAGACGTAACCTTAACATCTAGATTCCGCCAACATACGAGATTTAGTAACTGTTTTAGAATTTATGAAGTTTTTTAATTAGGAATTATGTTTGAATACGTGTAAGGTTAATTAATTTACAAGACCTCAGAAAGTAAATCAAATTAATGTTTAAAATTTTAATACTCTACTTTTTTTATACAACGTACTGTATATGCGGTTTAAATTGTAGCTATCATAAGTTACATAAGTGTTTACATTAATCTTTACTTATATTATTGTAAAAGTATTTTTGAATTATATAAGAATTGTATCAGTAACATTGATTTATTTAGCTTTTACTTGATAACAATAGACTTCATTTGTATTTTACCTAAACATACAGACAATTTTAAACATTTATTCTTAAATCATTGTATATTATTATAGAAATTTAAAGCTGACGCGCCGTATTAAACTGGTAGAAGTCATAATTTTAAGATTCCTACAGATAGAAGGCAGAATAGAAGTTATTGTTTGAAATATTGTAATTGTTAAGTAAATGAGATCTTGATCAAATTAATCTCATCGATGTCCCACGTTCAGCCGATCCACAAAATTAATTTCATTGTACGAGTAATTTATCAAAGTTGGGTAATTGAGGATAAAACATATAATTATATATATTACTTGCTGTAAACTTGGTTACAGATCGAAATGTTTTTCATTCTAGAGCATGTACTTTGTGGTAAACCGCCTCACAGTCTTATTTCATGGTTCATTTATTTTGTTGCGTGTTACTTGTGTGTATATATATATATATATATATATATATATATATATATATATATGTATATGTGTGTGTGTGGATACATGTTTGGAAGATTTACGAGTAGCAATTAATTATTTAATTAGTATTTACCTAAATTACACAAAACAGGAGTATGCCAAACCGCGTGTTGCATAAAAGACTTATAGAACGACAGACAATCATATACGTCAAAGACATTTTACATCCTCAGAAAAACAAGAGAGAAATTGTACCAGCCTTTTGAATGATAGGCTTCAACGACGCTCAGCCAAAGTATATGGTTAGACATGCAACGTTCTTGCCTATGTACAAATGAAGTTTCAAGTCATTTATAATTTCAAGTATATATAATCTTTCTCGATATATCCTGTTGTCAATGTAAAAATATTCGCTAACGCTCAGCCCATGGAGTGATGTGCACCATAATCGAATTCAGGGTTGCTAATATAGATATTAAACCTCATGCACAATCCAAGTCTATAAGTCAATTCGTTTTCGAGATATCATGTAGACAGGCATACAGATAGAAATGAAACTTTTAATAATATATTTATAATTCAATTACTTGTTTTACGAAGTCTTTTTATTTAATATTTTTATTAGTTTTGAAATTGTGTGCACAAAGTTGTATATCTGAAGTTATGTGCTTTATAGTAATGCAGCACAGCCATCCTCCAAGTCGTTTTTGTTAATAATAGGGATGGCTACCCCAAACAGGCTTGCCTAGGGGGTATGTCTACTATTTCACAGCTTTGTAGATACCTATAAAAGTATTTATAATTTAAGAAAAACTGTATAAATTAATCAACCAAATTTTCTCTTTATGTTAATGTCTATTTCAGTTATTGTTTATTTTAAGAAATGCATATTATATCTTATATGTATATCATATTCTATATGTATATCATATGTGTGTAAATGTAAACTGTTTATCAAAGTTGTGGAATAAAGATTTTTTGAAATTGAAATTGAAATGAAATTTTACAGTCCACAAGTATTGAGCTTTACTAACGTTCAGTGAAAGATTTCATAAATAATTTTATAAAGGGCGCCAACCCCTTATATTCTTGATTGTTACAAAACATTTCGTTCAATACTTTTTTTTTCAAGGATATTTTTATAAAATATTTATTACTGATATTTAACAAAAATTGAAAATAGATTCGATTTCCTGAAAAGAGTATAATAATTTATTGCAGTATTTCAACTTAAACTACTTTAAAATGTGCATCGACTTCATATTTTCAGTCATAGATTTCCACATCATACACGATAAACTATCCTTACCTATTTTATGTCGAGATAAAATTATAGGTAAATCATTTTTCATAATCTGATTTCAAACATAAGTCATTATATAGGACATACGCATCATTCTCTCTACTACCTGTTGAAAAACATCCACACCTCCACACCACAGTAATATTATTGAATCCTAAACAAGTTTCTAAGACTTAAAAGTAATTTTAAAAACCACTACCAAGTTGCTATTAAGTAAATACTATTAAGTAAATACTATATTAAGGAAAAGTTGATACTATTTCCAAATTTTCTCTATTCCCGATAAGCGACTATTTTAAATTTTATCACGATCACTCGAAGATACCAACGATATAAAATTTTAATTATTTGCTGTAGTTGTAGAACGGTAAAGTCCTCATAGGGGGACTGAGTGTACAGCCCTGGCTTAGTCCCAATAATGCCGGGAAACAAATAAATATTATTTTTGAACAATGCCCTTTCGCTTATTCAACTATAATGAATTTTAGCATTTGGAAACAGAAAGAAAGCCGATTCAAGACAACAGTACGTCAGACCTTTATATTAGAAACGCAAAAGTATAAAATAGTTATTATGGAATTTTTTGTTGAGTCAACCAATCAAAGATTTAACATAAAATGTCATCTAAATAAACTAATCGAACCTATGTTTACATATGATTTTTTCATCCTTGAAACTCTGTCAATATATGAAGATCGCAACCCAGTTTACTAGCCTGCATGTCACAGTTTATCTATAAAACTACACAAGATGAACAACTTTTATGTTTTTTTTTTATTTCAGATCCTCTATTACAAGAAATAGAAGAATAACAAGTAAGTGTTGCCTTTTTTGTTATTGTTTAAAACCCTCACGTCTTATCAAGGTTAATCACATACGAGTATATCAGTGAAGGAACACATATGACCGATTAACTAACAAGTGGCAGGATCAAACAGGTCCCTGTTCGTTTATTATTCCGACTCACTGACCACTGGCCTACACTAGTGGGCTCAATTACTATTATTATTTCAAAACTAACCCGGACCTAACCGCTACTGGATCTCCTATTTGATTCAGTCAAATTGAAAACAAGACGAGTTAAGTCACGTGGCACCAACTTTTTTAGAAATATGTAGCTATAGTGGGAAGGATTGATTCTATGAGAGTGTTGAGTTAAGAATATCCACTTCGTTTTGAGCTTATTCGTCGTCGACTTCTTTTTGGATTTCAGGACTCAGGTCTGGAGCAGAGTGAGATCCCAGACGCTGCACTAAGGAAAGGTGAATTGGAGCTTAACTCAACATTCAGTTGAATCAATCCTTTCTACCATGTGTGTAGAAAACTCGGTTGCTCCACCGTGCTTAGAGATCGTGTCTATCACATCGTAGTGTACTCAATTGTGTACTGATGAGACAGTGAGACCACTTCACCTATTTATAAGTGATTCTGATGTCGAAACGATGTAAATGTTTCGTTTGAGCTGCTTCGTCGTCGACTTTCTTTGGATCTCTTCAGACGAACATGACTCCAGATTTCAGGAGTCAATTGTGAGACAGCGTCAGATTCCAGACGCTGCAATAAAAGGAAGGTGAACTGTAGCTAAACTCAAAATTCAAGAGTATAAATTAAATACAATTAAACTTTCTGTTAAAAAATACACAGAGACACATTTTATACATATACCAATTAAAGATATCCACCGCGGAATGGGAAACATGTTTTTTACCGTTTGATTTCTCTAAAGTTCTCTAAAGTTTCCTTCTTGTGACGTGTGTTGTCTCTAGATTACCTACAGAAATATAGTACTTCACGATCCGAATAAGTTCAATCGAGCTGAAATTTCATTCTGGGGTCTGAATTTGAACTTTGTGGTTTTAGAGAGTAAATAGTAAGATATTCCATATTATTTGTAGTGAGAAGACTTCAGATATGAGATTCCAGCACGTCAGCAACAACAAAGTATTACAAATCATCATTACTCAATCTGGCTAAAATTTTAAAGAACTAATCATTGTTACAAAGTGCAATAAAAGTTCGGTATTCTAACTTAAACGAAAAGAAGCTTTCATTTAAAATGCATTTTCGACGGAATACAAGTTGCAAACTAAACAGGTATATCTATATAACTCTATTAAATCATTATTACATGGACATTGTATAGTAATGTAATAAGTTAGGGAAGGAATAAAGTAAGTAAAATATCCTTTGCTCTCGTACTACACGAATTAAAGTAAAAAGGAAGTAAAAGTAATAAACATACACCATTACAATCTCTATATGTAAAGGACAATCTCACTCATTAATTCTCATACTTTCCGAGAGCAAAGCAACTTTTATCCAACTATTCATTATATTTGACAACGGGCATTTTGGTAATAATTAAAGCTTTTAATGCATTTCTTTACGGGGATTTTAATTCAGTATTTTTAAATATTACTGCTGCTTTTAGCCTAGTTTGCTAAACGACACACCAATTTAGGGATATATGCCACAAACTGAAAAATGGTATCTTTAAACGTGCTACCTCCGGAAATGGACGGGCATTTATTTATGCATCGAACCTACCTCTATACACGTTTTTTTCTAGTCATGTATTAACTTGGCTGAGATCTTATCTGTGTAAAAGTGGATGACATGACTTCGGACTGGGAAATTGTTACTTGTGGGGTGCCACAGGGATCGATTCTTGGTCCTTTATTATTTGTACTGTACGTGAACGACATTCATTCTGTACTTAAACATAGCTCATATCACATGTATGCCGATGACCTGCAAATCTATTCACACTTTAAAATTAACTCCATTAATGAATGTATCACCAAAATCAATAGTGACATTACAAATATCGTTATGTGGTCCAAAAATCATGGCCTGAGACTAAACCATGCAAAAATGAAACCAATCATTATTTGTCACTCCTGTTTACGAAACTCAATAAACTTCAATACTATTGAAACGTTAACTGTAAATGGTAACACTCAGCCATACTACGACAAGGTGAAGGATCTTGGTTTGACTATAAACTCGACTTTGACTTGGACTGACGCTGTTGCGGAGATTTGCAAACGGGTTTTTGCATCTATTCACTCACTCAAACTGTTACAACGATTTTTACCAGAACATATCAAGCTGCTCTTGACTAAATCACTCGTTCCACATTCCACATTTCAATTACTGCAACTCCGTGATCAATGATATGACCATAGTACTTAGTGAGAAGCTGCAAAGAACATAAAACTATTGTATACGTTACGTTTACGATGTGCGACGGGAGCAGCACATCACACCGTACTATATTCAGTCAAATATTCTGTAATTAAAAGATCAAAGATCCATAAAAATTCTAAAACTAGTTCATTCAATATTGAAATGTGGTTTTCCAAGATATTTTTCTGAATATTTTAAATCTATGTCTCATGTAGGTGTAAGAAGCACTCGCTCTGGCTCGTACATTTTGAGAATGCCTCAGCACAGGACTGCAGTGTTTGATAAGTCATTCCATGTAATGGCTTGTAGGTTGTGGAATGCCCTTCCCCCAACAATTACTTCCATCGATAGCCGTTCCCGGTTTGTGGCTAAACTGAAAGATATGTATCTTGAGCGGTTATCCGGGGCAGTTCCGGTCTGAGATGCTGTGGGCGTGACACTGGCAGAGGGATCAATGTGAGATTGTGTGTGATAAAAGTTAGGATTCATTAGCAATAATTGCTTTAATTTATTTGTATATTAAAAATATAATTTTATATTACATGTTTTAAGAATAGTAGAGATGTTAATTTATTAATGTGTTCAATTTTAATTATAACACGTTACAATATTACTTTAATTTCATCACTTTGTGTAAATGTAATTATTTCTTTATTTTATCATCTTTATTATTTTTTGTTTTATTCTTAGATAATATTTATTTAATGTTTTAAATTTTACATTGCAACAGGTTAAGTGTAAGAAAGGGTCATGCGGCCCTAACTTTGCCTGTAAAAATAAAGAATTTTTCATTTCATTTCAAAACTTTCAAAATTAAATTATTTAATAAGGCTATTTCGTTTCTTCTTTGTTTTCACTGACCAAATTTTACATTATATGCAATTTTTCCTCGGTAATATTTAAAGCGTGGGTTGAAACACTCATAAGGTGCCGTATTCAATGCAGGCAATTCGTCATTTTATATTTTTGAACATCGCCTGAAACTCCTTATCGAGATAAATCGCTCCATGTTAAATTTAAGCACCATATGGTCTTAGGGTCAATTGAGGTGGGTTCAAAATGCCCTACCCATTTCTCCGTTCAGATGGCAATTCTATTTGCCTAGTTGTTATTTTTCGGCAATGCGTATTTACATAACTCAAATATGCTCTCAACATCACATTGCACCAGCTACTTAACTTAAATAGCAAATAATACAACTTCAAACTGTATTATATTATAACGAAGTTTTACGTTTCTCGTTAAATACTAATTGCTTAATTTTGGAAAATAAATTGGGTAGAGTACGATAAGCGGACCCGGTTTTTTTATATCGAAATTGGCAAACGATATTACTTAATCATAACCATCGATATAATCAATCGATACTGATTAATTATTTTGAACAATTAACTTAAATAATCTATATCAACAGCTATAAACATTTTCAAATAATACTCTTAATGTAATATTTCAATTTTATATAAGTAACATTAATTTATTAATAATGGCAGTCAAATTTTAGAAAATACACGACATTGCTTTGAAAGATGATAAGACATGTTTTTCGTGGCTTCAACATGTTGGACCGAAAACCCCATTATGTGAAATTTGTGGGAAAGAAACAAATGTAACTGTGAGAGGAGCAAATATGGTCGTCTTCAATTTTCCTAATTTTGGTTATAATAATTTGTTTGATCAATTTAAATATTAAATTTATATTTTAATTTAAAACATATGATTGTTATTGAGGACCATAGATACTTTATATCGATTGATAGTCTAGGATTTGAGATGCTAATATTAGGTCTCGATGATTACATTCTTCGATATAAAAAAACCGGGTCCGCTTATCGTACCCTACCCAAAAAATTTAATTAAGATTTCCAAAAAATTTTTACGATATCGAAGACCACATCTTCCCTGTGAGTTTTACGACATGCAGTAGATCTAGGGATCATATTATTGGTCCAGTAGCGTTAACTGCACACTGACTACTTCGAGTTGAATAAGTATGACACCAGATAGTATTGATTACGACCCTTGATTATCCATCTCAACAGGGCATCGACAGATCTCCTGCCCTACTTTGGTACAATAGTCCGGAGACCATATATCTCTAATCACTTCAATTTCGGAAGCAATCGAAGCATTTGACTCACTCCCTCTCCCCCTGGAGGTGCGGTTCAACACGACCTCGGCGGGTAAATTATCTCATCCGGAGTGATTGATTACTTTGGAGTCTGTAATTAAAGATAAACAATGTACTGATGTGGCTGCTACGTCATTGTGTGGATGAGCAATTTGTAAATTATCCACAGGCTCTAACAGATACAGCTGCACTGCTCTTGCAACTGCCACTCAAAATAAATATGCATATTTTTTCAACCAAGTCCAAAACTCTTTTTATGTTTAGGAAACTTGTTATTACAGATCAGCAGTTGATTTTCTCAACTGTGTTCCCTTCATATGACTTGGTTATTTTCAAGCTCTTCCATTTCAATTTCCATCTTCAAATAGATTTTAATGAAAAGGAAGCACATAAAAATGGGAGTTCTCCAGACCTTGATATAGGCAGAAAATCATACAGGTGAGACGTTATATGTACACTGTACAGCCCCCAAGCACACAGGCAGGAAATTTTGAAAGCCTATTTAGGCTTCAATGACGCTCAGCAAAACCCAAAAGTCTACTGAGACATACCTTAGCTAAAGAGGCGGAGTTAAGGCTACAATTCAACCTTAAAAGAGACAAAAATAACAAAACATAGATGAATGTTTTTTTAAGATACTCGTATAATGTAGATAGTTAGGCTACATGTGTTAACAGGTCATGGCACACTTAATTATGTGTTTAAAAAGCATCCACAATAGTTTTCCTTTTACAGTAAACTTTGCAATTTGAGGTTCTCAGAATGATTTAATATGACCTGCGCGATTTTTTTCACTCAGTAATGATATACAAGTAGCAATCTGTGTTGGGAAAACATCCCATAGCTCTCTTTGAATATTAATTATACGAGTATATTGTTTTTGTGGCTCATTCATAATTCAGCCAATGCATGTCTAAACACTGATGCTGAGATGCTGATACTATACCATCGAGGAACATTACAAAAGTCTAGTGTTTATGTTTAAAGTTAACTCTCGATTTCGTAATCGAACTCCCAGGCGAGGCATGTTCCAACTAAGCATTTCACTTTATTATGCTCCAATATTTAGTGAATTGGCGGTGAAATGTTATGCATTGTTATTTACAGTTTTTAGGATTTTGTATTAGTCTTGAAGTAATGTCTTAAGTGACCAGTGCTTATGAGGATCTGTATGGTTAAAATACGGCATTTTTAAAACTGGTTTTAAGTGTGGAATACGTGTACCCCACGGATGAACATAGAGATGCGTTTTTTTATTCTGCCCCTGATATTTAGCAGAGTTTTGTGATTGTCTAGTTTTTAACCAAAACTCTAATCAGACAGCAGCATCTTTCAAACTGTTTGGGTGAACGCTTATGCACCTAACACTTATCAAAGTCAACAATTTCTAGGCGTACTCCTAATATTTTGGCCCAAATAAAATATGTCTTGTTATCCATACATTTCTAAAAATTGAAAATTTTTTAAACAAGCAACCACTAACGACCATTACTAAATACATCAATGTAGCACAATTTTTCGTTGGTTGTTGATGTATTAAAGTATGTGTGAGTTGTATTTGTGTGCAATTTGTTTTAAGCTGTAATTATAGACGTGTCCGTGGACTGGCTAAATTGTACCAAGAAAAGTGAATTTGTAATTTTTTGTTTATACAAAACCTAGCTTCGAGCATTGTCTTTCTTTAGATAATTCTTTTTCTCCACGACGAAAAAATTGGGTTGTTAGGTGATTTATTTTAAATAGTTCTTTACAAATGTAATATTTAATTTAAACTAATCCTGAAAGGCTTGATTTTTCAATAGAAATAAAAGTCCAAAATGGCGAACATTAATTCATATATACTGTATTTAACATGTTAGTATTATTTAATTGTAACAATACCATAATTGAATAGTACAAGTCTATTAAATAACAATTGAAGGATGTTTAATTTATCTTAGGGTGTTTTAAAAGGTATTTTTATTTATTAAGATCATAAGATATATGCCTATTTCATACTATGCAAGTTGGGTCAAATAACTAATTGTTTAATAAATTAGAGTAAAATGTTGGGTATTTTATGATACTGTATGTTAGTAACACAACAACTGATAAGGAAATAGGAACATGCAATATGTGGTATCATGGGCGGTGTGCTGCTTCACCATTACTAGGGTCAAACTTCACCGAATTACTAAATACGTCTTGCACACACAGACGAGATACGTAGCTACGTTTGTATAGAAGTATGATGTGCTGAAGTCTGTGGGGGGGGGGTTCTGAGCCGTCGATTTGGCAACAGCGGGACAAGACAACTGTTGCGCAAACCTGGATGAAACTATTTCCTACTGTATGTATAGAAATATCTTGTCTATGATTTAATAAAGAGACTAAGATCGAAAATTTAACTCAGAATATTTCTTAATATTCTGGCTGAACGTTTTGTAAAACTATGAATTTTGAACTACTAAAAGATCCTCAACTTTTATTCTTTTTCCAATTGTGTACCTAATCGTTACTGATGACCTAGCTGAGTTATTACCTCTCCATATTACAAATATCTGGAGAAATAACGCACTTTCTTTCATGGAGTCTGTGCTTGTATCCAAATTTCCTGATGGGGAATCTCCATATTTCTTATGCAGGATTAAGTAAATAAATAGTAATACCAGGAGGGTTCACATTTGTCTGGATTATGCCTTCCAGTTGAACCTGCACTGGTTGTTACAAAAACCTGTCTTATTTTATATCTGGACAACTCTAAGGTGTCCAGGAGCAGGTTATCACCAATCGCAAATGTCCAGATTTTGAAGTAAAGTGGTTTATTGATTGGTCCAGTTTACAGCAGACGATGACTGTTGGGAATGAGCTCCCTTCTTGTTAAAGGCTATTGCTAGACTAATCATGATGTATCCGTTGTAAGTGGAAAAGGCAACCTCCCCGTCTCCAAAGGTGATATAACTGAGATGTCCCTCCTCATGAGACCTCGACAGTAGGCGATCCCTACCAACGGTCGGTCATTGCCCTCAGCATACTGCGTCAGACTATGTTGATTCCGATCATTAAGCTACATCACTCTGCGAACAGATCGTGTTCACACTTTGTTTTTGATGGGGTTCTACATAGTTATAGATATACCACTCGCAAAGAAACCTGCGCAGAAGCTAATATGTGAGCAGCCACGCGCAGGAGGGGCCCCTCCAGAGGTAGGTAGTGGGGGAAGCATCTCCTCGTCTCTGTTTAAAGGTTGGGACACACATAACCGCACCGTGCCCGACACGTGAGTCAGCCGATTGTCGGTGCGGGCTCGGCTCGGTTACCGTGAGGCCACCACACGTCCGTATGCAGTCCGAGCGCAACAATCTCACTGTTTGTACTAGAGCATGTTTCTTTTCAATTCGAAGTGACAGATACTTAAAAAATATTCGGAAGATTAAGTATTGCTTGAGAAAATTGTTAATATCATTGTTGTTATTTTTTATTAATCGCTGTGATGAATGAAACATTGTAATGCTACAGTAAAGCTTTGTACAATCAGCTAGTATGTAAAATTTGTAAAATATCATTATCTTGGTTATATTTTTTATCCCTATAATTCTTGTTCATTGTGTTTCATTGCAACGAATTTCGGTCAAATACACTATAAACAGTATATTTAGTGTTTTTTGTATTAAACCAAGAGCTATAGTGTGATGCCAGAGAGTTTGCCATGTTGCAAGCCTTTTTATAATAATTTGTAAAACATAGTAAATATTTGTAAAATATATACTGGAGAACTTACAAAAAACAGATTTTACAACATTTTTTTTCATTTATAGCTCCGAGGACAAATAATTTATTGCCCAGAATTAGTCAAAAATAGTAGAAAACATAAATATATTTTCTAAAAAAATTAGAGTATGGTTGATCGGTCAAAATGATATTGAGTATTTGTTTAAGATAATACATTAGTGTATGGTTAGTCTTGTCTGCTAAGTTATAATAATATTTAAATAGACACGTTAGAGCATTATAAAATAATTATTTATAATATAATATTTAATGTTACATGTGTAAAGCCTAATATTTGAATTGTAAATCATGCATAAATCCTTTTTGTTTAATACAGCTAACACTAGTTATACTAAATTTAATCTTTGAAACGTAAGAGTACATTATTTACTACATAAGCTAAAATAACTCATTTTTATCATTTCATTCTTGCTCGATTCCGCTATTTTTATTTTTTACCCTTTATGTATATAGTATCCCAACACAGGCACAGCCTCTTATGGGGTACCTAAATTTCCCTTATTTTGTAAATCTATTGGCCTAATTATTAGTTTAAAAAAAAGAAAGACAAATCTAAAAGGATGTAACCTACTTTTTATATTTTATTACTCTAAGTACATAAATTAGAAATAAAGTAAGTAGAAAAAATTTTTTTGTATTTGTTATTTACTGCTATTGTAAATACGTTATGTCATAGTATTATTATATTATATTAAGCACTGGCAATAAAATTTATTTGTAATATCAGATTGTTATTATGGGGAAATAAATGATTTATTATTATTATTTATTTTTAACATGGGGTTTTCTTGCTTGAAAATCTTATTGTAAATAAAATATTTTTATTTTTACTTTATTGAAGTGAAAAGAATAAAAATAAAAATGTCATAGAAACATTCTAAATATAAACCCTTACAAAATACCGGAATAAATGTATCAAGTAACTTCAATACATCAAAGAAAAATAGATTTTCGCGCAAATAATTACATGCTTGTTATTTTTTAATTAATGAAAAATATTTATAGGTTTTTATGATTCGAATTTAGTTGTTTAAAATCACTTAAGGTACAACATGGTTTTCAAATTTGTTTGTAATAAGAAAATATGCACAATAAGAAAATATGACTAGTTTACTCTAAGGTAAGAAAATGTAATACTTTTAATAATATAAATATGATTTTGTACGCGAACACAGGATGTAGAGTTAGTAGACTATACTAAATAATTCACTAAAATAGAACGTGTAGACTACTTAAATAGTTTTAAAAAGAAGAGAACGCAACAGTAAACAACATATGATGCCGCTCGTAGACCGCACCGTGCCCGTCAAAATTCAAACTAAACATATCGGTGACGGTGCGGGCGCGGTGCGGCCACGACGGGTCTGGTGTCGGTGCGGACATGTGTGGACTTGCAGGTTGAAAACTGCGCTGCAATTCTTTCACCGTATGACGGCCAGCATACGGCCGACTGACGTGTAGGGCGCGGGGTGCGGTTATGTGTGTCCCAACCTTTATTAGCTGTGTGGATCGTGCATCGCTCGCGCCGTTTGTTTACACTTCAGCTACTTAGGTGCTCTACAAGTATATTGTATTTTTATGTATAGACATATACAAGCGTAAAATATTAATTGAACAGTCTAATGTAGCCATAGACGTATCCAGGAAGCTTGCATTTTGGTATGAGGTTTAGCCGCTAAGTGGCAGTGGTCAGGTCATAGAGCAAGCGGGCGAGTGCCGAGCAGTGGTGGGGATACTGTAGAGGGCGGCATCACAGCGGTAGAGGGGTATTTACCCCACCCTGCGTGAACTGAAACCGCCCAGTGTCTTTATGTAAGCGGTTTACCTGTAGTACCTGTGCTCAATGTTGAGACAGTTCTGGCTTGGCTATGGGCAACAGAAAAAGAAACTGCCTCACCTCAAAACACTTCTTACCCATTGTTACTTCTTATTTGGCTACATACTTTTGATGATAAATCCAGAGAAATGCCAATTCATAAAAGTAAGAATAAGTTTCTTTTTTTGTAACAATCCAAAAAAACAAATGACATTTTTGTATAAACATTAATTTGACAACACTATACCAGCTTACTTGTATCCATGTAAAACTAAATGTAGGTCAAGGATCAAGGTGGAATTCAACATTATAATCGTTACAGCAAAAGGAAGTTAAGTTTTTTAAATACTTAAATGAACAAAGGTAGCAACTCAACAAATAAAGCCCCTCGTCTTTGTTAATTGTTCCTCATTTCTGCATTAATATGAAACAGTTAACGTTGAATTGTTCTCTTACAATTATTGGATTGAAACAATTAAACACGCAAACCATTAGTTATCTTCACAATGATTTAATGTTTACTTTCCCAGATACAATTTGAATAGAAAAGCATACTTACTATTCGTCCTTTCTTCAACATTTCAGCGTATAATGTAGTAGTTTTTATACTAAAACCTACTTTTTACTCTACAGTTGATAAATAGTCAAATATCATACATCGTTTACGTTATAAAGGCATATTTTATATCTTTACCGTTGGACACCCCTGTTCACTCATCAGCTAATCCACCATGTCCCTCTACACTTAACGTGGTTACATGTTCATCTGCGTCTAAAACTGCATTATCTCATTTCGCTCTCCAGAAATAGGCCATCAATATTTATCGACAGTTTATTCCACATATCAGATGTGTAGATATTTATATCTTTTTTTTAATAATGCACAAATTTAGACTAAGAAAACAATTCCTGTTTCAGCTTAAATCTTGCTCCGGTGTGAAATTATGTATTCAGGGTGTTACAAAACACTCACTACAAACACAAAGATATTCTTCCACAGACAGAGAGGAGCCTACAAATAAATGCAACCAACTGTTTCTTATTCTCTTTTCGTTTATTGTCTCTTTGGCTGTTTCTGTTGTTATTTTTTATTTACATACCACATTTTAAAAACAAATTGACGAACCAAAAAAATTTGTAAACTCTTCGTATGAACGAATTTGCAAATTACATTTCTAAATTGCAATGTTAGAAATATTTTAACTACAATATCTTAAACAGGGCTTATTTTACAATAAAGTGACAAGAATGACTTACTGCAAATATTTTATAAACAAATGAAATCACACTTTAAATCGGATTACAAATATCTGAATGATTGCAAGTTTATTCCGATCATGTATGACTTATCTCAAGTCCATTCAATGTAACAGTTCAATAACTAAACAAATAACAATTAACAAATTTTGTGAATATGCCAAATATTTACAATGTTTCATGAAAAACTAAAACTAATACTTAACATTTCGTTAAAACTAAAATTTGTTGAATGAATAGAATAAAATAGTTTGTAAGACAAATTTTGCATCACACCTTTTTCTTTTTTAATTGTCCATGGATTAAAGTGATTTTGACTGAACTAGAGAATACAGGTCAAATATGTCTGCATTTGTCGGCCAACCACCTACGAATGCAGACATATTGTGACCTGTATTCTTTAGTTGTTTCGGTAATAAAAATAGTGTTGGGTTTAGTTTTTTGTTAGTGAAGTTGACACACAACACGGTGATTGTGATTCCTGACTTACCCGTGTCACAATGCTCTGGTATGATTTGTTTATCTTAACCTAGTTTGTAATTAGGTTAGTTATTTACGTGAAGAAGAGATCAGATTGCAGATGTCGAAACATACTGTTACTGGTTTTTTGTACATCACTGAACGATGGCAAATGTCCGGAGATATCCTGTTTCCTTCACAATCCTTCCATCGTCAAAAACAAACATCAAACGAAGAATTGATTATTCACTCCTTATTAAACTTTCTATGGAGTTTAAAATCTAATTACTAATAGTTATAACCCTAGAAAAAATCGAGTGGATCTTAGCAATACAAGTAGATGTGTGAGTGAATATGTTAGATTCACGACATGTCAGGATATTGAAAAGCTGCCAAAACACAATTTTAAGATAAGCATGCAATAGAATTCGACAAGCGAAAGTCGTGCAAAACACCTCTACTATTCTCTAGGGTGATAAACTTCAAGAATAATGAAAACTGTGAATAAGTTCAACAAAGAAGGTAGCGTGAAACAATCTAAAACCGGAGCCGTATTGATCATAACTGGTCAGTGGTTCGTTAAGCTTCAGCCAATCACGATAAAGCTCCGCCCCCTGTACAGACGGCTGTTTATTATCTGCAGTTTCGGTTTAACATCAATTCACGGAAGATAGCTATTTACGGGAAAACTGAAATATTTCAAGAAGTTCATTGTGTAACGTTCAACGCAGTTTGAACAGGAAGACTCTGATTTCAGATAATTAATTACATGTCTGAACAACAATATTTACATTCAATATCAAGGAAATTTTTTAGATATGGTTGTCGAACTGAGTTTAATTAAATTGCTTTTAGATTCGATATTTATACTTCAGCTTTTTATTCTGGCTCATAGACTAAATAATGCCATTGGAGTCTCAACACACAAAATAAAAAACATAGCTACTTGAATACAGAGAACCCGTAATACTGCTGCTTAATTATACTGTATGACACAAAGGCGGAAGTAAACATGTCATTTGCCAACCCAACTTCCGGTTTCGGCCCGGCCTGAGAAATCGCTTTGAACCTAATGTGAATACTCAACACGGCCTTTGTGTGGCTCCTGACCACATGTACCGTTTACTGTGACAAGTGCCTTCATGGCTATTGACACCCTACTCACCACAATGTACTTGTCACATCAGATTTCACATTGTGTTTGTAAGAAACGATAGGGATTATTTTGGTACATTTGCATGTCACTTGAAAGATTAATAAAATAATATATCGGAATAAATTTATTTACCGTATTACCGGTAAGTTCCAACGCCTATGTAATGACCTTTCGTTATTAGTTGAGCGTTAGAGATGTTCATTTTAACCTTCACACTAAAATATCGTGGGGATCGATCGATTTTTCTCATACGAGACTCTTGGCTCTTATCCTATAAAAGACAGCACCATAGATTTAAACTCATGTTGTTCAACTGTATAATAATTTTTGTTATTTTCCAGCTATAGTAGGAAAATGTTTCATAATATTTTACATTTATTTAATATTTATTTTATTATTATTTATTACTTGAGGGTCTGGAAAGTTTCATTGCTGTATTTGTCAATGTCAAACTGATCTATAGACTTTAAATTTTTCATGAAGGTTCATATATAAATAGGAAGCACAGATTTCTAGTACGGTCCATGCCGCTCGTTAGCATTTGGCTTATTTTTATATTGGTCATGTGGGTAACCATAATTGCAGTGAAAAAATAACAGAATACATACATTTGTAAACAGCCTGAAAACTATTACATGAGATTTCACTCCAACACATACAATATCATATTTTTATTTCCTATGTGTGTGCACAGGACAGATTCATAGAGTTAAAAGGAAAATAATATTAGTAGGAAGTCAATGTTGAAAATCGGCGATAAGATTTAATTTTGTCTAACTTTTCCGTTGTAGTACACTCCATAGTTCACAGGTGATAAGATTTAATTTCGACGCACTATTCCGTTGCAGTACATGCCCTAATTCACAGGTGATAAGATTTAATTTCGACGCACTATTCCGTTGTAGTACTTGCCCTAGTTCACAGGTGATAAGATTTAATTTCGACGCACTATTCCGTTGCAGTACATGCCCTAATTCACAGATGATAAGATTTAATTTCGACGCACTATTCCGTTGCAGTACACTCCGTAGTTCACATGTACTGTTATTATTAAACACTGCTATGAAACCAATAAAAATATGAATGTATCATGTGGTAAGTTATCTCGAGAAAGATTTCATCACCAAAACATTTCGTGAATAAAATAAGCTATAGACTTAAAATTTTGCATGCAACTAGAGAAGCTTCTTGGGTGACACATAGTTGTAACGTACTCCTACCTGGCAATTGTTGTATACAAAACTTATTTTTCTTATTTTTGTGTCTTGTTTAGAAAATGTGATGCCTTGCTTTACACATTGTATTACATTAATGAGATAATATTAATGTCTTCGAAATTTAAATATCTGAACTAAATTTTCTCTTGCTTGCTGAATAAAAAGGAGAATTAAGAAAAACAATATTTCACTAATATCACGGTTGGAATTTTTTTAATTACCACTTAGGTATATTCATTGTAAAAAGAAAATTTTTACAAAATTAAATTATCTTCGTAAGTATATTATATTTCAAATCAATAAAAATTTAAATATAGCTCTAAGCCTGAACAATAAGGAACATTAAAATATGCAGATTTTACAAAATGAAACATTCCTTTTTAAGGTTTAAAATTGAATATATAATTTAGTATGACTATGAATACATTTTAAAACGCACTCACAATAAGTTGTAAATCAGTAAAAAATGTTTTTTTCATCATTAACCACGCAGAATTTATCAAAAGTTTACTTTGTGTGAAGTGTTATGGCAGTTTATTGTTAGTTTAGTACCAGCAAATGTCATGCAAATTAATACATATAGGAGTCAAAGGTCACCCATTTATTTATTCGGTTGACAGTCGTAGGCTAGATATAACGTTACGCGATGTGTTTCTATAAAATAATGTTTATGATTAAAAATACACATAAAAGTTTATTTGTTTGATTTTGCTTCATTATGAAGACATTAAATTTGTAAATAAAACAGACTACCACATGGTTTTGTAACCTTGCCGTTGATGACAGTAAAGGGTTTAACACTAGGGATATTAGGCTTGGAATGGAATAAAAATACCATAATTATAAGGATGGTAATAAGAGAACTGATATTGAAGGAATATTGAAATGTTTGACGATCACGATTGAAGGGTTATTTAATCACGTTATTTACTGAGGTAGGCCGATATTGAATGAACAAATGTTTGAAGATCCTCACATCCTACATTATCACTTGTTCTGCTCATTTTAATACTTAATTTTGACTTAATTTTCCAGCGCTGTTGTTTAGTGGGTAAATGCGGAAGGTGTATGTAATAACTGTCTCCTAAACTCTTTGTAATAACATATCAATAAAACCTGTACTGAAAGCACAAATATCGTATAAAATTTAAGTTTAAATAATTCATAAGCCGTTTCCATTTTAAGTAATAAGTAAATAAAGTACGGTTGCTTGCTGGCAAAACCTGTTAAGATCGTTACGACTTGCTAATAACATGTAGTTGCCTTACTACGTACTTGTATATATTATTTCCTTTTCCGGTCTCAACATTGTAGTTTTAGCGGAAACATTAAAACTAAGTTAGTGGACCAATCCATATTGGATATGACACCATCTATACATGTTCTGCACTATCGAAAGATATGAAGGATACATGAGTGTGGTATATACCTAAGTTTAAGTTGGCAGCGGTTACAGGTATCTCAGACACCCTGAACACTTCCGTTTGCTGCGTCACAAACTAACCGTGGTGATACATTTTGCCTCTTTACTTAAGTGATTTAAAGCTAGTGCAATATTGGGTACAATGTTCTGAGTTAGTGCATTCAGCGTTCATTTTTGTAAATGTTTTAACTAAAAGTTTTAGTTACCGTACATTTTATGATAAGTAATCTTTCTTGAAGGCAAGTAAAAGAATCAATATTTTGGTAATTTAACCAGGAGCTAAATTATGTCATATTTGAAGGAATTTTATAATAGATCCTCAGAAAATAACTGTAAAGATAAGTATAATAATTATTAAAGTATATTTATTAAAAAACTATGTTTATAAAAGATTCATGAAAAGTATGACATTTATTTTTATGAACACTAATATAATGTTCTCTAATGTTAATGACATATAATGTCTCGTGTTATATGTCATTAAAAACTGAGTGTTCTTTCAGTGGTTTTTAAGGTCAGGAGATGCATGTAGGGATAACTTCAAAGTCAGGAGGTAAATGTAGGGATAACTTCAAAGTCAGGAGGTAAATGTAGGGATAGCTTCAAAGTCAGGAGGTAAATGTAGGGATAGCTTCAAAGTCAGGAGGTAAATGTAGGGATAGCTTCAAAGTCAGGAGGTAAATGTAGGGATAACTTCAAAGTCAGGAGGTAAATGTAGGGATAGCTTCAAAGTCAGGAGGTAAATGTGTAGGGATAGCTTCAAAGTCAGGAGGTAAATGTAGGGATAGCTTCAAAGTCAGGAGGTAAATGTAAGTATGGCTTTAAAGTTAGGAGGTAAATGTAGGGATAGCTTCAAAGTCAGGAGGTAAATGTAGGGATAGCTTCAAAGTCAGGAGGTAAATGTAAGTATGGCTTTAAAGTTAGGAGGTAAATGTAGGGATAGCTTCAAAGTCAGGAGGTAAATGTAAGTATGGCTTTAAAGTTAGGAGGTAAATGTAAGTATGGCTTTAAAGTTAGGAGGTAAATGCAGGGGTTTTATAAGGTCTCTAATGAAAAGCCCCTATTTAGGGTATCAATTGAAAATGTATCCAACATAATCTTCCAGCTACTCGAAATCACATTTTCCGTCTGTAACGGAACATGGCATTTCTCGCTCTCCTCTCCTTTTAACACATGTGACAGATAATTTATATTAAATACAATTGGCTGTTGTGAGGCTTGACTTAGACACCTCCATCTTTGTGTTCGTGGTGCGTTAGTGTTACTATACTGTTTATCTTGGTTTATTCGATTTCCACTTGAATAGGATAAACCAGTAATATATTGAGACGTCGTGTGTCAGTGTATAGTAAAATGCAGCCATGGAAAGTGTATGTAATAACTATAAACATATTCAGTGTCTGATGAATTTCAAACAAATGACCGTACATTAAATAGAGTAAAAGTTACTAGATCAAAAATTTATATTTTTTAGAAGAAAGATGAATTAAATTTATATTCTACCTTCAATAGCGCCAAGTTTGCGAACCGGAACTTCTTGCGCCTCAGGTGAACTCGGAATAGATATCGGGGTACACTGTAAATCTCCACACGGCAGGGTGGTGGGGTGGCTCCTCCGTGTCTTCTCCGGCTTCTTCTGTAGGACCCATGCTGATGACAGTCTACCAATTTATACTGAATAAGTTACTAAAATTGTTAATTACTCATTTTATTTGAGGTGAAAATGTTACTTATTTTTGCTATTTTGTTGAACGTAACCTTATGTTAAACATTAACGGAGGTCAAACATAATGATAACTATTTGGATAGGCACTGCAAATTCTTGAAAACACATAGACGCAATCAAGATATAATTAGTTTTCAAAGATGTATTTTTTTAATTAAGAATATTCTTAATGTCAATATATTTTTGCATTATATTTAAGAAAAATGTTTTGTATGTATTAAACTATTTAAACAATATTAGTGTTATAAGAACTCAGATATAAGTATTTCATCCGTAAGGTAGATTCAATAGAAATATTTTCACACACTATAAAGACGCAAAGGTACGTCAAGACCACAAGGGAGTTCAAATCGCTACAGCCCTTCCATTAACTTCCATACCTCCGAGCTTGACACAAACACGTCTTTTCTCCTCTCTGTGTAGAAATCGAACAGAATTTTATTTCGAATATCTATGTACGCTAGAAAAATTCTCAATTTTCAACGATAGGAGACGTTATCATAGAAAATTTTAAGTCGCTTGTAATTGCTGTTCTTAGTTTTGAACTGGACTCACTCAGGTACCTGGTCCCACAGTATGTCACCATATATACCCAGCAGGGATCACTTCTGGCTGGTTCATACTTTCCAGTTGAACCTACCACTGGGCACAGAAAAAACCGATGTGTCACTTAAATGCCCATATTTAACCTTATGGATGTCCAGGAGCGACACATCACTAACCGCAAATGACGAGATTATGGGGTGCAAGGGTAGTTCGATAGGTCTAGTCTACTGCGGGAGATGATTGTTGGAGTTGGTGGGGTTCGTTCCCTAAGTATCAGATGTTCTTGCTAGCCTCAACAACATGTGCGGACAGACAAAGATAATTGAATTTCATCTACCCTTCAAGTGACAGGCTTCGCTAATACTCATCGAATTAATTTTCCCTAAATTAATAAGAGTTAAGTTTTTTATAAACAAAAAAATGTCTACCTTAACAGAATACTCCAAGAAATATTTGATAAAGCAAACATTAGATGAATATGAAAATAAATAATTCGTTTATAATTTACTTACAAGGTATTTGATATAATATCGCTAAACATTATCTCAGTGATAATGAACACCAAGCACTGGCGTCGATATTGGAATCAAACACGAACCACTTATTGATTGAGGTGATTGATATAATATCGCTAAACATTATCTCAGTGATACTGAACACCGAGCACTGGCGTCGAGTATTGGAGTCAAACACGAGCCACTCACTGATTGAGGTGTTTGATATAATATCGCTAAACATTACCTCAGTGATACTGAACACCAAGCACTGGCGTCGAGTATTGGAGTCAAACACGAGCCACTCACAGATTGAGGTGTTTGATATAATATCGCTAAACATTATCTCAGTGATACTGAACACCGAGCACTGGCGTCGAGTATTGGAGTCAAACACGAGCTACTCACTGATTGAGGTGTTTGATATAATATCGCTAAACATTATCTCAGTGATACTGAACACCGAGCACTGGCGTCGAGTATTGGAGTCAAACACGAGCCACTCACTGATTGAGGTGTTTGATATAATATCGCTAAACATTATCTCAGTGATACTGAACACCGAGCACTGGCGTCGAGTATTGGAGTCAAACACGAGCCACTCTCTGATTGAGGTGTTTGATATAATATCGCTAAACATTATCTCAGTGATACTGAAACACCGAGCACTGGCGTCGAGTATTGGAGTCAAACACGAGCCACTCTCTGATTGAGGTGTTTGATATAATATCGCTAAACATTATCTCAGTGATACTGAACACCAAGCACTGGCGTCGAGTATTGGAGTCAAACACGAGCCACTCACTGATTGAGGTGTTTGATATAATATCGCTAAACATTATCTCAGTGATACTGAACACCGAGCACTGGCGTCGAGTATTGGAGTCAAACACGAGCCACTCACAGATTGAGGTGTTTGATATAATATCGCTAAACATTATCTCAGTGATACTGAACACCGAGCACTGGCGTCGAGTATTGGAGTCAAACACGAGCCACTCACAGATTGAGGTGTTTGATATAATATCGCTAAACATTATCTCAGTGATACTGAACACCAAGCACTGGCGTCGAGTATTGGAGTCAAACACGAGCCACTCACTGATTGAGGTGTTTGATATAATATCGCTAAACATTATCTCAGTGATACTGAACACCGAGCACTGGCGTCGAGTATTGGAGTCAAACACGAGCCACTCACACTGATTGAGGTGTTTGATATAATATCGCTAAACATTATCTCAGTGATACTGAACACCGAGCACTGGCGTCGAGTATTGGAGTCAAACACGAGCCACTCACTGATTGAGGTGTTTGATATAATATCGCTAAACATTATCTCAGTGATACTGAACACCGAGCACTGGCGTCGAGTATTGGAGTCAAACACGAGCCACTCACTGATTGAGGTGTTTGATATAATATCGCTAAACATTATCTCAGTGATACTGAACACCGAGCACTGGCGTCGAGTATTGGAGTCAAACACGAGCCACTCACTGATTGAGGTGTTTGATATAATATCGCTAAACATTATCTCAGTGATACTGAACACCGAGCACTGGCGTCGAGTATTGGAGTCAAACACGAGCCACTCACTGATTGAGGTGTTTGATATAATATCGCTAAACATTATCTCAGTGATACTGAACACCAAGCACTGGCGTCGAGTATTGGAGTCAAACACGAGCCACTCACTGATTGAGGTGTTTGATATAATATCGCTAAACATTATCTCAGTGATACTGAACACCAAGCACTGGCGTCGAGTATTGGAGTCAAACACGAGCCACTCACTGATTGAGGTGTTTGTTCTGAAACGCCAGGAGCTGAGTTTAGAGTAGTTCGGGTAACAGTGGTTGGGTTTGATGTGTAATCAAAGGAGGAATCTGTTACCGACCTCTGCTCAGTTATTGAGTTTAGTTTAAATGGAACGGACTTGAAGAAACTAAGTAGAAGTACGCAGTAGAAGTAGTACTTCCATATTAGCATATTACTAAGTATTACTAAAATGGAAGTTGAACATCAGTGAATTTTTGTAAGGGAAATGTTATTTGTTTATATAAACGAATACAAAATAAAGATAATATAAGTTATTACACTAGGTGTTATCAACAAAACCTGAAACACAAAAAGAGAGCAAAAGTCATGGAAATAAGAGATGGTAATGAAAGGGCGTGTGTGCCCACAGTAATAATCCTTACAAATTCACCCAACTCCCTAATGAGGGTTAGGTGGACCTATACCTCTCTCCCGGCTCCCATATTAGAAATGAGTGGTCGGGTACCTATTACCCGATTCTCATATGAGGGATTGGTGGATTTATACTAGTTCCGTCTCTTCCTCGGCTGTCGTATGCTACATCTTCATATGCTTTTGTGGCGTAAAGCGTTAAGCAGTAGTCTTTTACTGTCCATTCTATTTAGGAATTCTCCCCCCATTTCCTTCTATTTTCTGTTGTTTTGCGATACAAATAAATAGTTATAATTCTTCTCTGATATTTTCATTTCTTGGTATATCGTTTCTACTACAGCCCTGCACTCGTCTTAGACATTTCATTGCATGTATAGTTATCACCCAAATTTCACACGCGGAATGAATTGATGGACCTGTGTACTAACATCCATTCGAGAGTAGGGTCTATATGTACCTGTTACCCATTCCCAATACAAGGATCATGTATGTCTGTTACCCAAATCCCATATAGGGATTAGGTGGATATGCACATGTTGCTCATTTCCCATGAAAAAGTAAATGTATACCTGTCACACAAATCCAATAGTATAATTAGGTGGATATGTACATGTTACTCATTTCCTATACGAGGGTGATGCATACCTTTCACCTAAATTAAATGCTATTATTAGGCTGATATGTACATGTTACTCATTTACCACACAAGGTTAATGCATATCTTTCACCCAAATCCAATACTGTTATCAGGTCGATATGTACATGTTACTTATTTCTCACACAAGGGTGAATGTATTCCTGTCACCCAAATCCATACGAGGATTAGATGCATTGTTATCTTTCAACAACAAGATAATCCTACTATCGCTGTAACGTATGGTTAAGCTAGTAATAGGTTATTCGTGTTATCAAAGTTGTTCCGCACCTGATAATGTGTTAATATATTTTAAATGTCATCATTTCAACATACTCGTACGTTACACTGCGGACAATGTGTACAATAATGTTTGAAAAGATTATTATCTCTGAAATTATAGATTAAAACGAAGAACCCAAATATTATCTAAGTAAACAGGCTTTGCAAAGGCTACGAAAACGCGTAAGAAGCCGTGGCTAACTGCTAGTCCTTGATTAACTATTCTTAAAATGTTTTCTCGTTTATTTACACCTTATTTCTCTTTATAGTTAAAATTTAGTCTGTGGATGAGTATGTCCTAAATATTATAGGTATATAATTATTGAATACACACTGAAAGTTTGAACTCTTTCACTGTCACCTAGTAAGTTTTGTATTTTAATAAAAAAAAATGTTATTTTGCTAAATGTTAACTAAACACAGTAATCCAAGTGTTGTACACGTAATTTTGCTCATCAATATACAATATCTAAAGGGTTTCCTTTGAATTGGAATACGAAATTAAAATTTAAACATGGATTCATCGGAAGCAACATTGGAGCAAGTAAGTCTTTCCTTCAATAAAACGCAAGAAAATAAAAACACAAGATGACTTTTATACTATAGGCATAAAATGTGGTTGTGGTTAATTATAAATTACGATTAAAGAAGATTGTGTAACATGTCCAAACTTTCACTTGCACTTTCTCTCGTACAACAAGCAGACGTATAAAGGTCAGAGGTCAGAGGCCAACCAGAAGAGTCTTAAGAACCATACTTAATTATACCAGCTCCCATTAGTAACTGAATAATAATTAGTTGCTCTGTTCTACTTCATAAAACGTTCACTTAATACTTTTATACTTTAAATCTTACTAATGATTTTGTAAAGCCAGATAGGCCTACTCCAGAGACATTCAAATGTAATTGTATTTGTATTTTATACCCAGGCGTGCCAACATAGCAAACGATCAGCAGTACTTTGTTTGATAATTCAAGCTGCTTGTTTGGAAAATAACAATCATTTCCTGACGTAATACTAAAATAAAGTAAGTAAATATATATCATATATATTTTCACATTAATGTGTATATTTCCGTTTGGAAATTGAGTGGTGTCAAGAGAAAACAGATAAGCACGTATTGTTTCATTTACAAAGGTGTCGGGCGAAAGTTCTACACAAACCGTGATATTGTTTTGAGTAACTGGCCTTGTTATCTTAAACACTTGCCAAATTTAGTATGGTTTGATTTGTTGGTTTTTTATATACTAATTGTTTAATACAAGCACACACAGACAGACAGATGGGAAACTAAGCATCAGAGACGGTAAAATATGTTTGTCTTGACCTAAGCAATAACGTGGTATACCTTTGATAGAGAGTTACGGGACACCCTGTATATGTTTAAATATTCTCGTTAATTATATAGATTTGAAAAACTACATTTATCGGTTTGAAAATTTAATAGTATTAAGAGAAAAAGATAAACAGGTATTGTTTAATTTAAATAGGGGTCGAACATTCATATTATGCATTGGTTTCTTCATTTGTATTTAATTAAATGTATTACGAAACATATCAGGCACAGGAATTTGAACTTTTTTATTATTACTATCTTTCTGAACATAATCAGATGATTTGTAAGTATATCATCTGTATATTTTACAAATTAAAGTATCTTTAATAATAAATATTATTGCGAGCAGTTGGAAATAGGTTTAAATTAGTTTAAATGTAAATAAAAATTCCACTGAAAAATCCCTTTTCTTAAATTTTTATATAAAAATATAAACAAAATAAAGTAAATGTTACACCCATATACTACGCATTTGTCCATATGTTTGTCTTTCCGCACGATAACTCGAAAACTAACTGACTATAGTAGAATTAAAAATGTTCGTGAACCTTTTTTTATGTATATGTAAGCAACGTTCAGTTTTACGATGGTGCATGTCACTTCACACAGTTTGGCTCAGAGTTAGCGAACATTTTTGCATTGGTTTATGACTAACTTTGATGTCAATGAGATAAATGAAGAATAATTAAATTTGCAAACAAAGTTAGTACAACCATATGACATTTTTATATTATTTAAACACTGCACGAAACTCCCCTAATGAACAAACAGGTGACTGTATAATATGGAAAGGAATCTCAAGAAGGTTTTCACGAGTAGACTTAAAATTGTTCACAAAACTTGATTCCTACAAAAAACGAATGAGTTTTATGATAGTGCACATCATGGAATTTGGTTGAAGGTCATTGAAGCCCATCTGTGAGTATGATGCTACAATTTCAGTTTTCTTTTCCGGGGATATAACAGTTTCTTTTCTGTATGATTGTCTGTCTGCACGCAGAACATATAATTAATATATACTTAACATTTTTTTATGCAACTTCTGCAAAGCCTGTAACGAGACACGTGTTCTGTCGTATGTCCTTATTGCATTTAAGGACAAAAATTACCATTTCCGTTTCCAAAATTTTCCTTGGAAAACGCGAAATATACCCCAGAAAAAGAGAAACGTGGTTCATTTGCGAATCTGGGGACCCAAGGTTATCAGTAATAACATATATTCTTTGATTCCTATTCACTTTAAGAGATTTTAAAAGGTCCAAATACATGGTTATTAGATAGTTTGAAACCATTAGTTAAACTGTTAAGGGTAGAGTTTCATGCCATCACTCTCATACAATAATCATTCAGTCCCACCCACAAGCAATTATATGCTGCATTTAGCCGCTAAACGCCCGTATCTGTCGACGAGAAGTGGAATGTTTAAACTGTGAGACCGTTACGTGAAGTGAATTGCCCAACTATTATTTGCTATACATTTACTGGAATTTAGATGAAAGTCAAAATATTTCGGAATTATTTTAAAATACAAAACTTACAGAAAATCAGTTACACGACAAAGTAGTTGTATTATAGTGAAAACTCCTATCATATAACTATAAAAAATATGCTTTACTTATATTAATGAAAGAGCCGACATCCACATTTTTGTTAGTATCCCACTGTACCCTGTGCTGGTGTGATGTGTCATTGTGATCGTACTAGTGAATTGTGCTCGGGACTTGCATCCTGTGCAGTGATAACGCCTAGACTTTGCTCCAAGCAGCTTTTTGACGTGACAACGTCTTAAATTAGGTTGCGGCTCGGAGTCACTCATGAAAAAGTGTAACGCCCGGTAACGTTACAATGCCCGTCCAGTGGGTCCGCCGCACGGGTTCCGCACGGGATAAAGCAGATAACTGTGGGTCCGCCGCACGGGATAAAGCAGATAACTATGTTTATTCGTGAAAATGTGGAGTGCTTAGATTCGTCATTTACAACAACTACAACAATAAAGGTAAATAATTGTACACTGATATTTCATTATCGTAAACTATGATTGATTGATTAATTGTTATATTGACACAAAAGTTGAGAAACTGAGTTTATAGGTTATGTCATACTATTGACAAATGTTGATAGTGTTAAGTAAATTATTAGTTTAAATCACTCTGCAATCAATCGTAATTCAGTCGATTGAGAAGAAACAGCGCGTATTGCTAGTCAAACATTTAAAATAAAAAATTATAACCTCTAACCTGTCATAACAGTGCGACCAAACAAACGAACTAAACCGACCAATCACCACGCGCGAAGTTAGAATTTAACTGTGTTTAGCAAGAATTTCAAATTCCAATTTTAGTAAATGTTTTATTCAACTGTACCATTTACAATAACAAATTTTAATTAATTTCAAATTATGTACAATGTTTTAGTAAACAAAATATATTTCTATAGTTAAAATTTGTGCAATTCTTATTTTCATTCAATTCCTTGTTCCTATTGTGCAATTTAATAATATTCATGTCAATAAATATTCTACCGAGAAAAAGACGTTGTCACGTAAAATCTTCGCCCGTAAAACCGACTTTACAGGCAACCATAATTTTTTTTTTCGCTATGTTTCAACCCTTTCTTTCCCTTCTTTATTTTTGTATTTATTAATACCTCCACCACCTGACGAAAAGGATAGATTCCAATCCTCGAAACGTTGTGGTATACTTTTTATAACCTATAACGATGGTAAATGTCCAAAGTCCTGTTGTTCTTTTATGCTTTACTTGATGCATAATTATGGAACAAATAAACTAGACTTGTTTGATAGATTTCTATTAATATTAATAGAAACATAATTTTTAAAACAGGCTTTACAGGTTATAACTTAGGAAGTTAAAATTGAATGATTTAGCTGAAATTATAATAGCGGTCACATCGAATAACCTTGTCAGAATACAAATACGGCGTTATTTTTTATCGTAAAAATACGGCAGATATCTTATTTCAATGAAATAACAAATATGGATACATCCGTTTGTTTTAATTTTTATGAACATTGTTAATGAATTTTCATAATTGGAATTTGCTTGTATTTTATTATTTAAATATTGCAAAGTATATCTTGTATTTTACAAAAAACATTCATATTATTGTAAAGTATATAATTTTGTATATTTTAACAACAAAATTTGAGATTTTTTCCGAATAACTCATGAAAATTGTGAAAAAACCTGAAAAGCATTTGGATGCATAGTAGTTATATATTTAAAATTTAACATCTCCCGTGATTCAACGTCTAAACTAAAAACTAAAAACTAAAACTAAGTGCGTACATATGTATGAGGTGCTTTTCAGGAGAACTCGTTGCTTTACTGCAGCCAACGCTTAGTCATAAAAAGGTACATTAACATATCAGTTAACCTAACAATATTGCACTCACCTGGCTTCCTCACCCAGCTAGTCCAACGGCCTAGTTGTAAACTCAAAACTTGCTAACAACGTCTTAGTCTGGTACTATCAAAAGTGCGTTAGGTGATCGTATACGAGGAGAGTACGATGTATACGTCGTTACTGCCATCATCGTAAACATATATTAGTTGAGCCACTGATGCTTTTAGATGTCAAAAACCTTACCGGTGATACACAAAATTGCATAATCCGAGCTGACATCAATTTTTTATTCTGTTAGTTTTACTACCAAAGTTATATTCCAGGAGCAGATATCCAACTTGGATTTTTTACGCTCACAACCTGATTTTCTGGAAATCAATAAAGACATTTCCCTTGAGAAAAAAGTTTAGCCAGCCGTGTTAGTTTTTGATACTGGAAATCAAAATGGGAGGTTTTAAATGGGTTAAAAATATGAAACGATAATTTACTATCAGGTCATACTTTTCTTAGCTTACAAGCTTGGAATCCAAGAGTCAAGCACGCTAAGAAATGTTTGACCAGCGTTAGCCAGCTGCATACACATCCTGTAAGTGCTGACCATATGTGTGATATCATCAATCGATTTTAAAATAGAACTTTAATACAAAATTTTAATGTTAAAGTAATTATCGTTTCGTAGTATACCCTTTCGAAATCTCCCATCTTAACCTCCACCAAAAACAGTGAGGTTGATGATCATTTTATTCTTTAGCTAGGATTCCTTTAATAATGTCAAGAAAACCACCAATAAGTAATAAATAGAAATGCTTTTAATCACGAGCGTTTCTCAGTACAAGGTAGCTATATTTTACAGAATCTCATGACAACATTCTTAAAATACATCTAAAACTAACAAAATTACATTTCAATTAACATTGACATCAAAACTCAAAGTCAAAAAGTTCTTTTAAAAGGTAGTGGCGCCAAAAGTTGATGGTCACTGGAAAGGTAATAGTAAATTGTTGGGCCAAAATAGGAAGCACTTTTCCTACTAACCTCCAACCTAACTTTCGGAAAATCCAAGAGGTTTTCTTGTCGAGTACTACGCAGAGAGAGATAATTGCACAAGCCTTCCGAGAAGATACAACGGCTCCGGTTGTAAAAACAGCGGCTCATGTTTGTAAAATCGCAACTTTATATTTAGCTACCCCATCACCTATAAAAGCTTTTTAAATTATTGAAAATGCAATAACTATATAAAAATATTCTTAAAATGTGGTCTTAGTTTACAAAGTTTTTATTCGATCATATAAAAACTTTATAATTCTATGTGATCGAATAATAATTCTCAAAGCCGGTCTTGAAACCTTACGAGATAGATGTAAGAACCGTAAGAGTAAATATTGTTGAAAATTAACTGTGAATTAATTGTACAACAGTTTTTGATTTGCTTTATGATGAATTATTACTAAAGTATGACAATTTCTTTTAAAATCCGTATTTAAACACCAAGTGAAGGTTAAAAATTTGTGTCAAAATAAAGTTTGATTGAAACTGCCTTGCATACTAGAACTGACATGCGTTTTAACCTTAACTGGCACAGCTTTGTATAACCCATTGCGCAAAGTTAAACAAAAAATAACTGCAAAATTAGGTACTATTCAAATCATAAAGTGTTATATAGAATTTGATTGTGAATAAAAAAACAGTTTATTGTAAAGTGAGTTTTCCTTTATATTCATGGATGTATCGTGCTTCGAAGTTAAAACTTTTATTTTCTAAAAACTGTTTTTATTTTCTGCAGCCCATATAAATGACTAAAAACTTCCAATTTAAAATCCAAAATATGCCAAATATCTGGGTTGTTATGATGATCAATAAAATATCTACTTATATTACAGAACGTAAACGATATAAAACTAAACAGACCAGAATCCAAATGCAACAGTCAACTTTGCACAGCGCTACAGACACAGGTTTGGCTTTCAGCGGCCAGTAAAATATAAACAATGTTGTTGTGATTATATTAAAATAAAGCGCAAAATCTGCCGACTACAACGATATAACTTTTATTACGGTTAAATTAAGATTATTCGAAAGATGGCGTAATTAGCGGATGATATGTAATGCGTCACAAATCACGACTATGCCAGTTCACGCCAAGAAAGATGCATCGTAAATTACGATTCTGCCAGTTTACGGCGGGAAAGATGCAAAGTAAATTACGATTCTGCAAGTTTACGGCGGGAAAGATGCATCGTAAATTACGACTCTGCCAGTTCACGGCAGGAAAGATGCATCTTAAATTACGATTCTGCCAGTTTACTGCGGGAAAGATGCATCGTAAATTACGACTGCCAGTTCACGTCAGGTAAAATGCATCGTAAATTACGATTCTGCCAGTTTACGGCGGGAAAGACGCATCGTAAATTACGACTCTGCCAGTTCACTGCAGGAAAGATGCATCGTAAATTACGATTCAGCCAGTTTACGGCGGGAAAGATGCATCGTAAATTACGATTCAGCCAGTTTACGGCGGGAAATATGCATCGTAAATTACGATTCTGCTTGTTTACGGCGGGAAAGATGCATCGTAAATTACGACTCTGCCAGTTCACGGCAGGAAAGACGCAACGTAAATTACGACTTCACAGATCCAAGGCGTACCAACGGAAGGCAAATAGATATTGTTTTATTTAAATGTGATCAAACAAGCATCTGCGTCATAAGTTATTTTGTGTGTATATAGAACCTTGTGCTTCCAAAACTATAAGAACTAATCCTTTTCATTTAAACTACATTTTTACTTATATTATTTTTAATTTTCTAATACTATTACAAATAATTTAATCCGACACAATCTGTACATAACTGCATGCTGCATCCTGCAGTTTTAACTAGCTGACGATTGTTTTTACTGTGAAACTAGCCTATAATGAAATGAGAGAATAAATTTAAAACGGCTTTATTAAACGTGAACTTTGGAGTATAAAGTCCTCTTTACGCCTTTATGTCACAGTGGTAAGAGGATTGTCCCATTTATATGTAATAACATGTTACTAGAACAGGTGGTTTATACCCCAGTACTGAATACAAATAAAACAAGGGTATAAGGCAGGAAAAATGACAACATTTTGTTAAATATTTTCTTTAGTATCAGTTTAAACAATTTCTATTTGTTAAACTCGTCCGTCATAAACTCGCAATTCCACTAGAAGTATTCAATCATGTGCGGCCACACCATGTTACCATGTTAAATAACCGAATGTATCTACCAGTCAACGCTTAGTTAAACTATCAACTAGATCATTCAATATCTCTCGTAAAATAATTACACGTTCCACTCTGTCGTTCAACTACCTTTAAACGGTCTCTCGCAGCGGGACAATCGTTTTAAACTGTACCTGATATCAGATCTAATATCTGATATAATAAGTTTGTTTCCACGATTCTACATTTTTTAAGGATTGGTTCGTTACCTCAATGTTAGTGTCAAGATCAAGATGGTACCACCCCCCCCCCCCCCCACCCCCCCCCCCCCCCACCCCCCCCCCCCCCCACCCCCCCCCCCCCCCACCCCCCCCCCCCCCCACCCCCCCCCCCCCCCACCATAATATTCACAACTTTACCACTCATTTTTACTTTTAAAACGATAAAATTAACTAGTTTTTTTAAAACATTTTAGGTACGGTTGTTTGATTTTATATCTTCACATTTACTTTTGCATTGCCGAATTTGGCATGGAATTTAAAACAATTTCCCTAGCGACCCATCACGAATACGTACATCAGTAGGAAAGAAAAGTTTAGTAAAAAAAACGAGTTTGGAACAATTGGAATTTATGAACATTTTCAACGTTTTTTCGTTCATTGAAACATTACAAATTTAAAGAAAATCTTGAGATACTTCACTCTGACTGTGGAGAAGCTTCTTCGACTAACATATAATTACAGGAAGTGTAAATAATACATATCCGCTTATCCGAATGCGAAAAGCAGGGACAGTATCGTGATTGGTTGAAACTGAAACAAGTTTTATTACAGCTTGCCATTTTATAATTGCAGGTTGACTTCTTCGTTGAAGATATATTCATTCGTGATTTACTGCCCTTAGACAGTATAGAATATTTAAAGAACCTTTGTTGAATTCATGCTTCGTACAGCTGATATTTTGTTGTCACGATGATTGGAAACCCTAAGGTGTTTGTTTTCACACCTCTTACCTGAAGAACATGGCTCTCATTAGTGATGCAAATATATTTCAAGATGTTTTAGCAGAGTTGTGCTTTAGTGTGAACCAAAAAACCTGGAAGATTGTAGTCGATATGTGGTCAAGCTGCAAAAACTAGTAATGACAGTACTTTCAATGAACTTTCTGGCACGAGTGTTGTCCTTGCCTTTAGTATAGTAAACTTAATATATCTAACCTCATCATTTTAACTTAATATTGGCGGTAAATGATCCTTTACAAGAAAGAGGAATCAAAGCAAAGTCAGAAATCCAATCTCGCCGAAATTGTATCTTCTCGATTCTATATATCTCAATTTTATAATAATTCAAACACATTTTTCTTGGGTTTTAAAAGATTATTAAATCATCATTTGGCTTGCAAATATTACCGATAATACGATCTTAAGGACATAAAGTGGTAGAATAGTTTGCTACTGTGCGCTAGGTAAAATTACTTGATGCATCCTATGCAAACATTGCCCATCCAAAGTTATTTCACAGTAGGTGTGCCTCCCTCAGGACTTTATAGGACCAGTTTTCCTCTAAGATTATATATACTATGATTACTAAATGTTTGATTGTATGTTCTTCTTGTTACCAGAGTACAACCTGAAAACACTGACAGTTGATTGCCAACTTTCAAAGTTTAAGCCAATAATTGATTTGCCTCAAAGTCTTTAGTAGGATTTACTTTGGAATATAAAGCGATATAGTTGAATCATACTATAATATTCCTAATACCTGAATTCAAATCGTTGACACAAATTAGGACAAATACAAATACCAATTCATTTATTTTGTGATGTTTCATGGACTACTTACTTCTACTGATGTAAGAAATGTCAACATTAGAAAGGCTGAGCCCGCGTTTCCGTCTTATTAGCCCCACGACGACGAAAATCTAAAAATATTAATTGTGAAACAAATTTTGTTGAGAATCCACTGATGCCGACAAAATATTCTGAATGCGTCCGGAAATTGTACTTTCTAGACAAATATTTTCTAAGAACTTGCTCAAAACGGATAAAATTGATATAGAGCGGTAATCTGTTGTCAATAAACTGAGAAGGTCTTCACTATTTAAAATGAAGAATCAATTTATTGATTTTCCGTAAATGTGCTAGAAATAAAAATAGATAAACATTGCGACATTGAAATCTACTCCAGAGCCAACGTCTAAATAATTCTTCCTAGTTAACAAAGCCAAATAGTCGTAATATAGTTAGGTCGTGTTATATAGGTGCAGTCTACTTATGAAGGTCAAGTTTATAGGCAATTAAATGATAACTAGAGGATAGATGATAAACAGTGTGAAAGTTCTTTACATACCTTTTATTTGTACAAATTTGTACGTTAAAAATCGTGTCGGGTGACAGGATTCGAAGAAAAGAATCAGGGAAATGGTCTATTAATAAAATCAATGTTGCCTATGTATAGGAATAATTTTCATGAACAATTTCAAGTCCATACCCCAATTTTTAATTGAAGTACCATGCGCACAGACACACACAAACACATACAGCAGAGAAATAGTGCCAGCTTCTTTAATTGACTTCGGCAACACACAGCGACACTCGTGAGATGAGTCGGTATAATCATAACGGTTTAATGGGAATGTTGAGTTTAGCTCCAGCTCATTTACACTGTCCCAATATAACTCCTGGAATCTGGAATTATGATAGTCTGAAGAGATTGAAAAGAAGTCTATGACGAAGAAGTTCAAATTGAACTCTTAGATCGCTTCGAGATCAGAGGCACTTAGACTACAATATATAGTGTAATCTAGGTGAAGGGGTATTCCTAGAGGACATTGTCTCTAATGGAGCTAAACTCAACATTCACATTGAACCAACCCTTTCCACCATAACTACGTCATATAAGTACAGTAATATATACCTGCACGAACATAAACAATAAACTGAGGATTTATAATTAATAATATGAAGATTAACAACATACTTTTTAATTTTACAGCTTTTTATAAAACGAGATAGGTTTACTTTACAGCTTTCGCATAAAATAGAATGAGGGACATGAACCATCAACTAAATAGATGTGCCTACGTATGAATGAAGTTTCATCCATAATGTCAATATATGACTCAATTATTTCTTGAGATATCACCCTGAGTGATGGACTAAGCAGAGGTTCAGCCAAATCTCAAGGAGAGATATCTATAATAACCGAACTCAATATTACGAATGTAGGAATGTAGTTTTGCACAAAAGTTTACGTCTTTTGTCAAAATCGGTTTTAAGATATCCTGTGGACAAAGTTATACACAGAAGATGTAAGTTCATTTAGCCAGCCTCCAAATAGGCTTTGCTAATCGTAGTAAGTTAATTAACTGACAGTAGAAAATGGAGATCTCACAAGTATGAAGCGAAGCCACCTACGGAATACCTTCTCCAAACGTTCCGAGACAAATTTTCATTTCTAAGGGAAAGTGGTGTGAGGTTGATCCTTTATGCATTTGTAATCCCTGCGCTCTGGGGACCTGATTTCAATGGCTCCGACTCCTCTCTTGTTATTTTTTTTTACCCCGAATGTTCTTACCTTACCTTTTAGTAGATATTATATCCGTTCCATTTAATGAGTGGAAATTTAAAACTGTACGGTACGCATGGTGAATAGTGTTATTTTTAATGACGTATATTGTTTTAAGGAAACAAAAACTGAAAAATAGGTGACCATCAGGTATTAACTAGGAAGAAGAAAATTATCATCTGAAAAAACGAACAACTTAGAGATTAAAGGTTTGATATTTAAGGCATGCTTCCAATGCTAAAATGTTTATTGGATATACCTTCATATTTTTAACAACACATTAATTTTTACCTTCCTTTTTTATGTCATTAGCTATTAAATATCCAACTTAATTCAAAGTAACCAAAATAATAAGTCTATAAATTTAAATAAGTCTACTTGCAAAGTTTCATTAATATGCATTGTTATGGTTGAAAACCGGGTTTTAAAAAGAGACCTTTGTACGCTAGTGACATTTAAATTTATTATGTTATTTATAGTTTAACGTGTTTTAAGTGTAACGATCCAAACTCGTTTGCTTCCAATGTTTATGATCTCCATGTGAATCGGACCCATGATTCCCCTTTTTCTATATATCATGCGGACAGCAGACTGGTGTACGGACAGAAATGAAATTTTCCAGCCCCTAGAGTAATAGACTTTGCTAACGCTCAGCCAATGAGATAAAAAAGTGAACTCGATGAGTGTATGATCGTACATTACAAGCTAGTGTGTGTTCTAACGTAATGTGTAAATATCAAGCTATTTTTCTTACGTAACGCGTATTTATTATGAATCAAGAAAATATAGGACCTTAGCAGCTTAGTTTCTTATGTAAATAAAATCTAAGGCACTATCAGTATCATTTGTTTACCACTAATTATTTATATGCACCTACAAATCTTCATATCTCTTACTTTTTCTGCAAAGCGTTACTATTATTACTATTAATTTTTGCGTTTTCAGTGTATATTAATGTAGTGTAATTTGTGAAATGATGAAATTCCGTATAAAAAGTTATCAATATGCACAATGCACTACCCGTTTTTTATTTCTTATTTTTTCCCATCAACTTTAGTGTTTTATTGGCATTTTGATACCCAATACCTTTATGAAAGTGGGGATTTAGATCTAACTAAAATGGGGAGATTTAATAAAATCTATTAAAGATCTTGAAAAGTGAGTAAGTATGATATCACAAAAAGAAAATCCTGATCAATCACTCAAGAAAGGTTTACTCTAAAAAGATGCACGGATCAACAGTTCTTACGTGATGACTATTTGGATCACGTATTTTTTTATCTACTCGTGAATTGGAGTAGATTTGGATTTACATGAGTATTGGCTCTTAAGATAGCTGGACTTTGGAACAGCTGTTTCAATTAGTGCAACTACTCCTCACCTTATCACAATAGCTGTAATATTATACACACTTATCCAATAAATTGGATCCTATAGTTCTTTTCTACTAGTTTAAAAAATCATTTAATCGAAATAAAATTAAAGTCTAAAAAAGTTTTTCTTTTTTAAAGGGAAGCAAAAACAAATTATTTACAATATTTAAGTGACTGTCTATAGTTTCAATTATTATAAATACACATCCTTATAACTTCTCTAAAATCAATTATTGTATAAGAGTTTTTTAAATCATCCAAGATAATTGGAGTAGGAAAGTTTGTAATGGGTTAACGAAAATTGGTGATGGAAAAACTAAACTTAAACATTTTGGAAAATGCGTTTTTTTGGAATACTTGCATTAATCTATTGTTTCTAGGATAATGACTTCCTTTTGTATTAAAAACCTCGAAGGACTGCCTTACACCTGCAAATTATATTATTATTAATTTCCAATCAGGACAACATCAAAAGTTGTCCTTTTACAAACATTATTAAATAAACCACACAGTACATTCTTTCTTTAGATTAGACCATCACATTATTTTATTGCACATGACTTACTGACAAAATATCTTGTAACTTTTATTTTTATCTATTATATGGTCTTATACGAAACTAATAAAAAAATGTAACAACTTTCGAAAATGACATGAACGATGTAGTAATTTTGGATTCGTGGGTGTAGACCTTGAAAATTTAATTCAAGAATGTTCTTGAATTACATTTTCTTAGTCATGCACTGAGTTACAGCTGAGTTACTACAGCTGCCTTTCATTTTTTTATGAGTGAATGACATCCACCATTTATAAAATATGTATCCTGAACGCAAAAACAATTTTCAATGAAAACTGTAATTTCGTCGTTTAAGCCGAACTTCCTTGGATTAGACGTTTTTGTTGCGAGATCGCCAATCGCAGAACTGCTCAATAATGTACACCTCGTTCCACTCCCGATACTGTATCTGTATTGGTTTCTCTATGAAATAAACCAATGTAATAAAGTTTCATTTTGAGTTGGAAGAATTTAAAAATTTCCGAATAATGAAAACCATAGTAACAATCTCAATTCATCAATTTGTGGTGTATTTAAATTATGTGGCATGTTTAAATTATGTGGTATGTTAAAATTATGTGGAATGTTAAAATTATGTGTTATGTTTAAATTATGTAGCAGGCTTGATTTATGTAGTATTTTTAAATTATATGGTATGTTATACATTATGTGGCGTGTTTAAAGTATGTGGTATGTTGTAAATTATGTGGTATGTTTACATTATGTGACATGTTTAAATTATGTGGTATGTTTACATCATGTGGCATGTTTAAATTATGTGGTATGTTTAAATTATGACTTGTAGTATGATTGATTTATGTAGTATTTTTAAATTATGTGGTATGTTGTACATTATGTGGCGTGTTTTAAGTATGTAGCATGCTTAAATTATGTAGTAGGTTTAAATTATGTGGTATGTAATCCTATTTAGTCTGGTTTAGTTTATGCTGTTACTAAGCACCACAGCAGCAAAATCTTCCATAAACTGATAGAACTTGTTATTAGGATATTTTCAACTACTTTAAACCTCGCCTTGACTCATAATATGACAGAATAGAAATTATGAAAAGGAGGTGAAATTAATAAAGTAATGAATGACTTTACCAGGAAGAAACAAAGTAAAAATCTCGCATTAAATTTACAAATAACTTTAACTACTTTGATTTGAGAACGTTTAAAGTACCCGTATTTTTGAAGAGTTAATAATATTCTGAAAAAATATAATATACAATTTACACATTATTTAAGTAAATAATTCTAAACCCACATGGGAATTGGTTTCTTACACAGGACTCCTACTTTTAAAAGTTTCTTTTTGGTTTGGATGTAAATTAATACGAGTTGTAATTTTAAATATTTTTGTTTCAAATAATTATATTTATAAAATACACTGAATGGTAAAATATCGTGCCATTTGAGAATGACACAATGCTACGCAGTGTTGACGACAAGGCCTGCTTTGCTTATAACTGGGACCTAAAAAGTAATTACATCGGGTATTGGAAATATTGGACCTGATGCGAACTCCTGAACAACGTCCTTTGTTTGGCGCTAACAGTGTTTCAATATTAATTAACCTTTGCTAAACGCCAAAACACGCAATTGGCTGTTCAACATTACGATATTCTGTGATTTACTTGAGCTCATCATCATCATTTTTATTTCTCATCATTACTTATTATAAAATCAGTATAAGTATAGAAAGAATTAATTGAACAACATAATCCAGATTTGCCACTCTTTAATAACGTCCTTGGTTCGAGTATGCCATAAAAATCTTGCAATTATTTACCCAATTAGCTGTTGAACTTTGCAAATATTAGGTGAACTATTTTAGAATTTAAACTCCTTGATTACTCTTTTTATGTAGTCGTTATTACTTTTATAGAAAGAATTAATTAGACAGCATATATAGATTTTGTTTTAGTAATGCCTTTTGGTACGAGTATTTCATTAACATTGGTTCAATACTTTTTACCTAATTAGCTGTTGAACTTAGCATATATTATGTGAACCACTTTAGATTTTATGATACAAACTCCTTGATTACTCTTTGTATATAGTCATTATTAATCTTATAGAAAGATATAATTGAATAAACATTCATTTTAATATTCTTTTTAATAATGTCAATAGCGTTGTTTCAATACTTTTATTACCTAATTAGATGTTGAAGTTTGCAAATTAAGTTTTGATTATGAATACTCCTTAACTAGTTGTTATGTAGTAATCTGTATACTGGCTGAAGAAATGAATACAATACATTGTCCAGATATTCCTATATTGATATTGTTTTGAAGTTTTGGATTTTCTCACTTCATTTTTATGATTTGTAAAAATTAGATTAAATTAGTTTCAGTCCGTTGGCCGTTGTATAGAAAGAAACAAAGCATTTAGGACAAAAGGTAAAGTTGAAGTTTATAAACAAAGCGTATAAAAACCTCACAGCTTATGTATGTATATCATAAATCACTTTTCCTTTGCCCTTGTTGGGGGAGGAGGAAGAGGTGGGAAACGCGGTTAAAACTACAGAGACGGGACATACAAAGAGTCTTGTCAGGACTACACTCGAGTGCATTGATTGTTTTGTCGAGTACGTTCAAAGCCTAAAGTATTACTTGCAGTATCCTTCAATATTTTCCTTTCAGTTACCATAATGATACTTTGCCATGTGTGTCCAAGACTATAATGGGTGACGAGGAGGAGGATGAAGAGTAGGAAAGGAAGGGGAAGAGGTGGATAATGAAGAGTAGGAAAGGAGGAGGATGAAGAGTAAGAGGGGGGAGGATGATGAGTAGGATGGGGATGAGTGGGAGGAGGGATTTGGCGGTTAAGCGACAGAGTCGGAATATTAAAAGGGCCTTTTAAGGAATACTCTTCAGTGCATTATTTATTTCACGAATAATTCTTAGATACTCGCAGTATCATTCAATATTTTCCTTTTTTCACCACGGTAAAACTTTGACTTTGTGTCCAAGACTAGAGTGGGTGAGGAGGAGGAGGAGGACGAGGATGAGGAGGATGAGGACGAGGAAGACGAGGAGGAAGAGGAGTGATATGGCGGCTAAAGCTACAGAGCGGGACACACAAAGGGTCTTGTCAGGAATACACTCGAGTGCATTGATTGTTTTGTCGAGTACTTCACAGCCTCAAGTGTCATTCGCAGTATCCTTCAATATTTTCCTTTCTTTTACACAACAAAACTTCTCCTTGTGTTCATGACTAGAGTGCGAGAGGAGAAGCCTATGAACTAAATATATACTACCAGTGTTTTGCATATTATCATAAAGACGTTACCAGGAGTTCTAAATTAATTTATAAATGGTTGAAAATTGTAAAGTTCATGCCGGATAGTATATCTAGTTAAATACTGGTTACCTTTGATTTGTGCTCTTTGAAGAGGCGTCCCTCGTTTTAACAGTTGAAAACACCACGCTCTATTTGAGATCTATTGTTGGTAATAATACAAAACCTTGTTCTATTCTCAATATCAAGAAATATACTGTAAGTTTAAGCTATTCATGTGATTTTTTTATATTCAAGATTAAATTATTTCTTAGACGCCTTTGTAACGAATATTATCCTAATTAACCATATAATTATTATTGTATAAATTGATATAATTATTGTTCCATAAGAGAAAAATAACTGTGCTAAATGTAAAGGCATACACACAATTGAATTTAAGTACGTATTAATTTGATTTGTAATTTTAAAACTTTTACGCGTTGTAAGGATAATTATATAATATTTTCATTGAACATAAACATATTTTCAGGTATAATTCCTCAATAAAAGTTTGCAGCTCAAATGAAAATCTCGAATTGCTTGTAATATATTCAATAGTATACATCTGTAATAAAAATTACGATTTTTATAAAGTAGTATATTTTTTTAAGTCTTAAATGTCAGAAACGAAAAAGGATAGGTACCCTGTCCAAAATGTTTACTTTTTAAACAATTAATCATAATGGATACAAATTTCTGACAACCAAAACCAATTTAAAACAATAATTCTCATACGCCTTTTTGTGTCAAATACGTTTCAATCTGTTTATGAATCGATGATGAAGCGCTGGGATATGGTGTGTAAGTGAATGTGTGTGAATGTCTAGATGAGGGACCTTCCTATTAGTTAGTAGATTTGTTAAAGATTTAAATGTATACTATTATACAAAAATCGAATGGCGTCTCTGTTTGTTTGTGTTTATGTATTGCCAATGGCGCAGTGTAGTGGTTACGGTAGTTATACCAAGATAACCAGATCAAGCAACGTCGAGCGTGACTACTGCTTGATGGGTTAACCACTAAGCGATCTTGTCCTTGCAAGCTGCCCGCCTGCCCGGCCGTTGGTGGTGGTTCGGAAGTCACATTTAAGCCGTTAGTCCCCAGGTTAAGTGTTAGAGAGGGCATATTAGCCATAACTTTGCCTGGTAAAATTAGACATTCGTTTAATTTTTAGGTAGTACTCAATCACAATTTTACGGAACGATTATACTGATATTTTACATGGACATTTTTAGGGTTATCCATGATTAATATATGGGTCTATCCAATTTCGAAAAAATCCCTCCGGGCTGCGCTCCATAGTCTTGAAAACTTCGTTTTGGCTTAATCTCCACATAGTAACGTAGCTTTTAAACACCTGTCAAAGTTATGAATAATAAATAATAAATGTACTCATTTAAACCGGTTATATTATATTATATGTTTGTTGTTATTCATCTGTTAAAGTTAATTACACTTTACAAATCATGCCATGGCACGTGTAGAAGCTATTGTTGGTTCTTTGTCTGTTGTTTGATTTTATTGGGATTTTAGTCAACTAGAGTACAATGCCATAATTTATTACATCACAATTGTGTTGACTGGAAAGTTAAGAACTTCGACTTTAGTCTCCCTTTAGACTTGGGATTGTTAAAACTGGCCTGAAATTGTTCGATTGTTACTCAAATATTTGGAGCTATTCAATAAAATATCATGAAATATTGGAGAGAAATTCGAAAAATTTCAGAGGTGCTTATAAAAAAACTTTTTATTCGACGACTTCAGGACATCTTCTTGAGAATTAAAAGTACTTTAATCTAAAATGGATCAAGAGATTGGGATCTTTCAGTGACTATAACTTATCTCAGGATTGTTTCCATGGCATTTAAAATGAATATGCTAATGGGATCCCGGTTCTTCGAAATGAAATTGCATGCAAAACCGCGGGTAACTGTTAGCACAATATATATATATATATATATATATATATATATATATATATATATATATATATATATTGTTAACATAAACAATAAAATCATTGTTATCAGTGGAGAAAGATTGTATTATTTGAAATAATTCTATGAAAGAAGCAACCACATAAAGAAAGAGAGGCTTATTTGAAGAAACACAAATAAATATTTGTTACTATTACCAGAATGAGCTCTTTTGGTTTTCTCAAAACACGAACGTCTTATGGAAGAGAAAATAAAACAGAAGAAAAGTGTAGAACGAGTTTAGTGAATAGAACGTATAGAAACATTGTGACAAAAGGAAATAATGTTGTAAAATCAGGACGAACGGAAAGAAAATATAATATAATAAAGAGAAAGAGTAGGTGTAGAGGCTCTAGAAAAAGGAGTAAAAAGTATAGGGGAGTTGAGTGAAGGAAAACGGGGGTTTACCAAAAGGGTTATGAATTTATGATGAGATCTAACATGTCGACGACGTCTTAAGAGGTAATTTACTCTTTCACAGGTGTCTCCCCCCTCCCCCGCGCTTTACTTTGGCGGCTTGTCACTTTAACAATTAGGATCGTCTTAAAAATCTTTACGACTAGTTTTTACAGTTGAATAAGAGATGCCACAATCGATATTTACACGTAATTTGGACGTACAGATCAGATTACGGATATATTTGAGGATTTAGCTGTAGAAGTATATTTACTTAAAAAGAATTATGACCTTTGCACAAACTATAATAGAAATATTTGAGTTTAAAAATCAATATGAAATTTTATTAACAAAATATTTTAATGTATGATTAAGACTATCCTTTTTGCGCATTTGGAAGAAAGGTAGACGTTATTTTTGGCCGTCATATTTCAATTAGAAAAATGAAAATGCTTTATAATATTACTAGCAGTTACCCGCGGTTTCTCACCCAATTTATTACTGGAAAACATGGTCATTGTGGGTATATTCCTTTTAAATTATATTCTAAACACTTCCTAATTAGGTGATAATCTCATTATCAGTGATGTACCGCTCCTGGAAATCCATGGAGTCGCCCAGACAAAAGTGAACAGTTTTTGGTGTACGCAGTGCAGCTTCAACTGAAAAGTATAAGATCCTCAGAAGTGGAGAGATCAAGAACTTTTAAAAATGTTTTTAATGCAGGAAAAATGAAGTGTAATGTTATGAGAATTTGGAAAAAGTTATCTGATTTGATCTACTACACCGAATAACTGGGGTAACTGAATGCCGAACCTAAGACTCATAGTAAAAGAAGACTCTTGTGTGAAGATATAATAAATAATAGTTGTAAGGTATTTGAATCTTTCGAGTTTCTAAAAACAATTTCATTTTTTGTCTATGTTATTGAATAGTTATAATAGATATATTGGTCCTGTACAAATACAAAGTATGCCATCTTGAAACTGTAGACGTTTAACATTTCTTTACTAGGCTTCTTTCTTTTAGGCTGTTTCATTACAATATTTAGTTTGAATCAATTATATATTATAAGCACATCGTGTTTACTTATTGACCATATGTTATCATATATAACTACAATCTTCTTACTAACGCTGGTACCATCGTAAATCTATATTATACTAGCTGTTTCCCGTGGCTTCGGACGCTTTACGTAAGCCTTGGCCATGTATTTGCACTTCTGGTTCAGGTGCATTATATTTCTAACACCGATGTAGAGTTTGCCTTGTTGTCACGATCAAGAAAATCTGTGTATCCTTATTATATAGCCAGTATACACGTACATGTATTTTATTATAAAGCGGTCTAACAGTCAAGCTTTAAGTTCAACCATATATTTATCATAAAGACAACATATATTCTAACTTAGTGCCTTCAAATAGTCTTTGGCAAATTAATATACGTAACTGTCTCGTAATTGCAGTTTATAATTTGCAGGCGCTTTGAAAACTTTTATATTTTGCAGCGCCACCTCATGGTGAGTTTTATAAATGAGTATAGCATATAAACCTTCTCCGTCAAAAAGTACATAAACATTCAAATTTTCATAGTGATCGGTCATATAGTTTACGATTCCATAAAGGACAAACACACAAACATTCATTTATATATATATATATATATATATATATATATATATATATATATATATATATATATATATATATATACTAGCTGCTTCCCGCGTCTTCGCACGCTTTTCGTAAGCTTTTCCCGTATATGAGCACTTCTGGTTCAATGAATTATATTTCCGACGCCAATGTAGATTTTGCCTTGATGTAACGATCAAGAAAATCAATACATTGTACACGTACATGTACTTTATTATAAAGTGGTCTAACAATCAATATTTAAGTTCAACCAGAAATTCATTTTAAAGACAAATATACGTCATAACTTAGCGCCTTCAAATAGTGTTTTGCTGTTTAATATGTGTAACTACCTTGTAATTGTAGTTTTTAATGTGCAGGCGCTTTGAAAACTTTTATATTTTGCAGCGCCGCCTGGTGGTAAGCTACACCAATGGGTATAGCATATAAACATTCGCCGTGGAAAAATACTTATACATACAAATTTTCATTAAGATCGGTAACATAGTTCACGATTCCATAAAGGACAAACACACAAACATTAATTTTTATATATTTATATATATATATATATATAAATGAATCAACTTCAGTGCATATATATATAATAGATTAGAAGTTTAAGGACAAACTTCATAGGAAACAATGTAAACAATTTTCATTTGGTCTATGATGCATAATAAATCATATTCCATTTGAAACTTTGAATGACCGCCATCTCAAAACTTTAAAAGATGTCATTAAGTTTGTTTCTACAGAAGATGATTAAAAATTGTACATTGTAATATTTAAAATCAATGTTGTATCCATCTTATTGTAATGTGAAAAACCGGATAAATAAAAAGCAAAATTATAGAATGCGTGGGCGGAGGCTGTAAATACTTACAACACGGTATGTATATATTGCATTATAATAATAGTAAAAAAATAGTATAATTGTATTACTTAAAACGATGCCAACAGATGTAGTTAATATATTCATATACGAAGTGGTACAGGCACATGAGCACTCATCTCTAGTTGTTTATATCCAGATAATTACCCATTATACTAGGATTTGTGGTAGAACATGAAGTGATACTGTTTGTAATACCGTTGATATGAACATAGAAACAGCACCTCATAGTACAGTACTACTCTTGTCACAGCTCTGATGAGATTGTCAGAGATCTCCTTTGGTACATGGGCGGCCACTTCAACTGTGCTTGATCAAACATTTTCATCATAGCTGCACGTCTTCACTCTTGGCTTCATTTCTATGTATAAAATGGCAGAGCCGGTCGGTGGCCGCACGGTTTAGAGCGTCAGACTACAAACTGTAACACTGTGGATATAAACATACATGCAGCACTTCATAGTACACTACCACTCTTGTTGTCTCAGCTCTGATGAAATTGTCAGAGATCTCCTTTGGTAAATGGGCGGCCACTTCAACTGTGCTTGATCAAACATTTTCATCATAGCTGCACGTCTTCACTCTTGGCTTCATTTCTATGTATAAAATGGCAGAGCCGGTCGGTGGCCGCACGGTTTAGAGCGTCAGACTACAAACTGTAACACTGTGGATATAAACATACATGCAGCACCTCATAGTACACTACCACTCTTGTTGTCACAGCTCTGATGAGATTGTCAGAGATCTCCTTTGGTACATGGGCGGCCACTTCAACTGTGCTTGATCAAACATTTTCATCATAGCTTCACGTCTTCACTCTTGGATTCATTTCTATGTATAAAATGGCAGAGCCGGTCGGTGGCCGCACGGTTTAGAGCGTCAGACTACTAACTGTAACACTGTGGATGTAAACACACATGCATCAGTTCATAGTACACTACTACTCTTGTTGTCACAGCTCTGATGAGATACATACATACAAACGAGACTTAATAGTACACTATGACCTACTATGAAGTCACTGATCACTCTGATCTCACAGCTCTGATGAGATACATACATACAAACGAGACTTCATAGTACACTATGACCTACTATGAAGTCACTGATCACTCTGATCTCACAGCTCTGATGAGATACATACATACAAACGAGACTTCATAGTACACTATGACCTACTATGAAGTCACTGATCACTCTGATCTCACAGCTCTGATGAGATACATACATACAAACGAGACTTCATAGTACACTATGACCTACTATGAAGTCACTGATCACTCTGATCTCACAGCTCTGATGAGATACATACATACAAACGAGACTTCATAGTACACTATGACCTACTATGAAGTCACTGATCACTCTGATCTCACAGCTCTGATAGGATCCATTGGTACATGGGTGGCCACTTCACGCGATCTCGTGGCCTTAATTCATTGTTTATTAAATCCATCAACGGTATAGTAATATCCAATAAGCGGAAGTAGTAATGATTTTATTTAATTGGAAATATTGCGTAATATTTTCTTTCATTGGTATATCGAAAGTTAAGAAGACACGCCGTCAGTATCAGTATACAACTCTCGTACATATTTGTTGTAAACTTTAAAATGCTAAAATTCATTAACTATTGCTAAAACTACATGACGTATCAAGGTATATGCGTAAATTCAAATGTACTTCATGGAGTGCTTTAATATACCTAAAAGTTTTAGAATACATTGTCGGAGGATATTTGAAAATTAATTCCATTTTTATTTAATAAAATTCAATGCTCCATTTTACACACATAGGATATCCGTGCATCCTGTAATGTTCCGTACAAATGAACGGTCATTGTAATGTTACATTTTTATCAATTTCTTATGACGCTTTTCATTAAATGTAGAAAAATATCTAAAATTAAATTAAATTGTGGTGGCAGCCAGTTTTTCCATCGCTTGATTCACAAGAAGCCAACATAGAACACTTTGTAACTACTACACTAATGTTTATTGATTGTTTAACTCTTCCCTCGACGACGCAAAGCCTAACTCTTCAATCGGCTTCCTTTTCCCGGTAAATCGAGCGGAAATTCCCCCGCATTCAACGGCGCCCCAGGTTTATTTAAATCACGTTCCTCCCAAATACCTACATTCACATCTTCCTGGATCTGGTTGCTTTACATTATACAAGTTCAGCATTCAATGGTATCCAACGTTTACCTTTTCCCTGTCCAATCATGTTGTTTTTCACATACAACGTAATAATATATTATAGTTTTTATATACTTTATAAATACATTTTGCTGGTTGAAACTGTTTCAAAACATTGTTAACGCAATTACATTATTGAAATACTTAGACCTTGCCGTGGAGGGCAGTTTAAAAAAGAAATTTCTAATAATACATATCCGCTAAAATAAAATAAATTTACATCATAATTTATGAAAAATACTTCAACAAGGAACGTAGCACAAATGGTTAATAATACATTGAAGCCTAAGATTAAGAAGCTATATAGATTGTTTCATTGTCATATTGTTGTTGATTGGTTAATCTTCAGCTAACCAATCAAATAGTTCGACCCCTTCAAATCAACAGTTCAAGCGGATATGCATTATTGTCAGTTTCGGTATAGTGGTCCTTCAAATGAGGAAGAAATGTGCCAAGAATTTGATTGTGTTTAGAATATTTTACCTACGTGTGAATCTGATAGCGTAGTGTTAGATGACACCTATCTTACAATCTAGAAGATGACAGCCAAATAGCGATGCGTAAGCACACATCTTGGTCTTTCTTGAAATCGATAGACAGCTGCGCTAGTTTTGGAGGAGGTCAGGATTAAGGGTATCAAAAGGGTTAAAACAATATTTTCACAAATTACATTCTTCTTAGCTTAACATACTTAAAACCAACCGTCAGACATTTAGTAACACTTAAATCAGGGTCAGCTGGTCATACGAGTATAAAGACCCTAGCAGTGGCAACTATTTAGTTATCTCTAGATCTAAGTATATAGAGCTAGATAGTATACAACCTGAAAAATAATTATCATTTCATATTTCTTATCCTTTTTATGTACTTAAATTTCGATCTCCACCGAAACTAGCGCTGGTGTTTTAGGATATAATCGCTAATCTTCAACGAAGAACTGGTGGTGAAAGAAAGGGGTTGACATGTAATTTTGAAATAGAAGTATGTTTCTTTTTATTGAAAAATACAACAGACTACTCCTGTTTGTAGTAGTTCTTCTGAGGTCCAAATAACTGACAATGGTGAAAAAATGTATCCTAGATGTGGTACGTCCCAGATAAACTGTTAGGAAATAAAATGTCTTTTATTCTACTTTTTGAAGTAACTACTATTTTTATCATGTCAGGAATATGACCCGTAAGGAGTCAGAAGAAATCATAAATTAGAGGATAGGTCGAGTAGTAAATCAAATTAAAGGTCTCTATTAAAAGGGTGCAATGCCGCCAATTCGACCTGAAAAGTTTCACTCTTTAAAAAATTAACCTGGTTGAAAGTCTGAAACATTTACAATGTAGATCCTGTTCTAAGGGGTTTATTATTCTTGTCATAGTAAATGAATACTGGACTAAAGAAATAGTTTTTAAGGTGGGAGTTATTGACTCTTCAAATACAATGGGGTATGGTTTAACAATTTTAAAATAATGTACCAACGATTACGTTAAATCCCCCCCCCCCAACTCCTTGTAGATCATCCTCCATTTGATGTGAAAAGTCACTATAAACTACCTTAAAAACTATTTCCTTATTCCGGTATTAATTTACTAGTTAAGTTGAAATTTCACAACTTCAGTCAAGACAAGAATATTAAACCATCTGGAACAGGACTTACTTTGTAAATGTTTTGAACTTTAAACGACCGTAATTCTTTAAAGAGTGAATCCTTTGAGATCGGATATGCGGCAAAAAATAGTAGTTTCTTCAAAAAGTTGATTTATAGGTGTAGTAATGATATGCCAAGTTTTATTGCACTACCTGTAATCGTTCGGGAATTATCAAGCCCGTGCAGGAATTCTTTGCACCCAGTATATAAAATATTCTAATTATTATTGGAGCAAAAATATAAAAAAATATAGAGAGTTTTGGAGTTTGAGGAAAGGGCCTTCGGAACGCTCAACAAACATATATTATTTATTTACCGAAAGAAATGAGACGCCGCGCCGCCCCTGTATTTACCGAGGAAGTGATGTACCGGAGAACTTATGAAAGTAAAGAGAGTAATTTGTCAGGAATGTTTTACATGTTCCCGCACTGTGATTGATGTACGTTCGACTGCTACCCGTACTTTGCCGCAACGCTCCGAGAAGTCACTAGATGAAATAGACTACATATTTTGTTTCTCTTCTCGCCCCCCCCCCCCCCACACTGATGTTACGTTCTCCGCTCCCCAGCCCACGATGTACATCAACACCCACACTGATGTTACGTACCCCGCCTCCATTCCTACCCACCCCCGATCTGCCTCAAGAGTTACGATACCGTTTGTCACAACGTTTCCGTCCATTGTTTGTCGTAACGACAAAACAGTATTTCTTTTGTTTTTGGCGAAAGAAAGGTACTGCTTCATTCTCTCTAATGAAGATATAAGTCGAGTTTACGGCTAGGTGTCTCCATATCCAACGTATTTTTACTCGAGTCGGATATTACAACAAACTCGACTATGTTGTGAAACTATTGTTGTTCGGTAAAAAGTGGCAAGTATTTTGTTATACACATAGATGGTTTAAGACATTTGAATATTCCTTTGTTTGAGTTTGTTTTTGGCGATGGAAGAATTATGGAGAAAACAAGATTTTTCCGTACATTTACCATCGTTCAGTGATACAAAAACATCAGTAACACTACGTTTCGAGATCTGCAATCTGATCTCTTCTTCCCGTAAATAGACTCAGTCGTAGGTGGCGGCTCGGCGAATGCAGACCTATTGTGACCTGCAATCTATATTTCAAGTTAATAATTAATGTTGAGTTTTTTATTAAGAGCATGTTTTAGAGTTAGTGAAGTTGACACACATCATGGTGGTTGTGATTCCTGACTTATGCGTGTCACAACGCTCTGGTATGATTTGTTTATTTGAATCTAGTCTGTAATTATGTGTTAGATAAGGTATTTCCCTGAAGAAGACACCAGATTGCAGATCTCGAAACAAAGTGCTACTGATTTTTTGTATCACTGAACGATGGTAAATGTCCGTAAAAATCCTGTTTCATTTGAATATTGTGTGAGTATAAATATACTATACTCCCAGGATCTAAGAGACTGTGTGGCAATTCTGTAAACTTTGGTTTATTGCTACATCAATACTTTGCCCCTCTCTCGATCCTTGGCGATCTGTTCTAGCTTTCATTGCAGATCGACTATTCATTGTTAACACGCAAGTACGTTATAAAACGTGTCGCAATCTGTCCACACTTCAGATTTTTCTACCTTTTAAGGAGATACAGAGTTGCCACATATTAGTCTCTCAAATCCTGGGAGTATAAAATACTCATACTCGTACAATACTCACATGGAACGCTAAATCATTAACAAGTCTCACTGTAGAAAATGCCACTTCAAGTAAAGTCGGTTAAAGGGAATACCATAAAACTAAAACCACTAATTAGAAGTGAATTGCTCATACGTCGCCGCTACTTTAACGCTGCTATAACATGGTATTACTGTTCCTTCTTATTTGTCACAGTTTGTGCTTTGTGCACATTCTACTGTAATTGAAACGTTGTTTTATTGGTTGACATACATATAACAAGCTATTTGTTGATAATTTATTATCATATAATAATTATTTTGATTATATAGGGTGTTTAAATATGTGGAAATTATTTTGGTGTATCAAGGAGAATAAACAAAACGGTTCTTGTAACACTAGCGTCTTCTCGTCCACGTTATTTATTAAAAAAATTACCCAGAAACCGTTTAAGTTATGGCGTTATAATTCTGCATGTTTGCATATCTTATTAGCATGTTAATTTTTGCTGAACATGACAAATATATCATTAATAGTTTCAAAATGGCGGCCTCTTACAAATCTAAAAGCAAAATTTCGTAAAAACACGACGAGGAAAAAAGTGTGCAATCCACATAAAATATAGCTTGCAAAATGAAAAATAATGATATCTAGATGTTATGAACGGATATTACATACCGAAATAAATTCATGTTTACTACTATAGAGTACAATCCTCATTGACCAATACACAGTTTGCTTTATTAAGAGGCGGTCTATAAGTCAGTGACCGATGTAAAAAACCGACAAAACTTTCAGGGGATGGACTCTCTTTAACAAAAGTGTCACTCTGATGTCAAAAAATATCCGTCTAACTAGGGTCTGTTCTGGCCTTCAGATACTTAATTTACAACAAACAAGTAAGAGTATGGTCTGTCCAAGCACTTCACATCAGAAGCTACTTCTTGACCTCGAATTCGACGTCAAGGTAATGCCAATTTTAGGGAATGAACTGCCACATCTTTAACTTTGATATTCTTGTGTGGTCGGAATAAGAGAATGGTCATTACTTGTAGTTGGATTAAAGAGGGGGAAGTGTTGTATGTTCCGCAAACAAAAAATGATAATCTGTAATTGCTAAAAAGTTGATTCAATCCTACAGCCGTCTTTGTGGATAAAGCCCTTAAAACAACATCCACAACAAGACTAAACAGAATGGTTGACAACGAATCGGCTGACGGGGTGTGAGGGTTGACTTACACCATGGTTCACTTGACAAACCTGCAGTAACACCTGGGTGTCATTACACACACCTTTGATCTCCGTACAGAGAGGCGAAGCTCACACTTGAAATTGTGCTAGTATTCCTAACTCTACTGAGATATTAGCTAAGGAAAATTCTGATAAAAATGGACTAGAGCTATTAGACGCTTGATAGGTCCGGAGCCATGATCTTCTGAAGAGATCCAAAACAAGTCGGCTACGAAAAGGCTGAAATTAACTCTTTACATAGTTTCTACACCAGATTTGGTAATTAAGTGCTGCCTCCTATAATTGAAGCCCTCCGAACTGCAGTGTAATCTGCAGGGTAAAAGAGGTGTTCTCATTGTCTCATCAGGTGCACTCAATTGTCAGTCAGATCTGTGGTTTGCATGTTCGACTGAGCAGGCTCCGGCCGCGGTAAATTGGAAGCCCTGTCCAATTAACACGTTACATAGATTAAACATCTCTCGTTTCTAGATGAAGAGATGTTCTCATTGTCTCATCAGGTGCACTCAATTGTCAGTCAGATCTGTGGTGTGCATGTTCGACTGAGCAGGCTCCGGCCGCGGTAAATTGGAAGCCCTGTCCAATTAACACGTTACATAGATTAAACATCTCTCGTTTCTAGATGAAGAGATGTTCTCATTGTCTCATCAGGTGCACTCAATTGTCAGTCAGATCTGTGGTGTGCATGTTCGACTGGGCAGGCTCCGGCCGCGGTAAATTGGAAGCCCTGTCCAATTAACACATTACATAGATTAAACATCTCTCGTTTCTAGATGAAGAGATGTTCTCATTGTCTCATCAGGTGCACTCAATTGTCAGTCAGATCTGTGGTTTGCATGTTCAACTGAGCAGGCTCCGGCCGCGGTAAATTAGAAGCTCTGTCCAATTAACACGTTACATAGATTAAACATCTCTCGTTTCTAGATGAAGAGGTGTTCTCATTGTCTCATCAGGTGCACTCAATTGTCAGTCAGATCTGTGGTTTGCATGTTCGACTGAGCAGGCTCCGGCCGCGGTAAATTGGAAGCCCTGTCCAATTAACACGTTATATAGATTAAACATCTCTCGTTGTTGTTTGCATAAACCACACGCCCAGGCTAATTGCTTTACAAGGTCTATAAAGCGAGCTTTCCTCAATTATTGCGACACGTAAAGCGATACAATTACAAAATCAATCATAAGGCACAGTGCAATAAAGTGTTCTTTTTCATTGTAACATTATTAAACAACCCGTATATACGCATAAATTATAAAATAAAATTTGGTTTTTACGATTTTACACCGTCGTTTTAACTACTCTGGTTTAATTATGTTTTACAAGAAGGTAATTGGGAAGTCCATATTCACTAATGAGCGGCTACAACATTTACCCTAATTAAATATATTGCATAGTCCTTAATCGAGATAATAACGAAATATTTAATTACTTACTCAACTATTGTACTCTCAACACCACAAGCTGTTCGGAATAATATTTTTAAAGCAGTGCTGCCGGTAATAAAACACATTAAACGATATATTTAACACATTTAAATAATCAATTTAGAAACCTTATTGCCTGAAACCTAGAAGTGGGTTCAACCACAGAAACCACTGCTCAACCTGTCCTCAGCCAAACTTTCTCTGAGATAGCTTGCCTTACATTGCCGTATATAATATGGGAAGCTGTCTCAAAGGGAGATACTGTGTCATTCCATTGACAGTGAAAAGGAGAAAATTAATCCCAACCAAAATGGAGCACCAAAATCCAACCAGCCACGAATATCGTCCACTGCAACGTAGGTTTTCAAAGTGCGTTGCTGTAATTCCTATTTTTTTTAAACCTTTCAGTTGGATTCTTTTAGAGTATCAGATCGGAAATGAATATATTGTTAATTGGAAACCCCCAATAAATAGAGTCTTATCTTATAATTGATTTCATACTTGATATGAAAACAACATTGCTGCAGACCCGGAAAAAAGACAACTTAGGACAACTCTTTTTTACTTTGAAAAATTATTCACACCAAGATCCTGTGTTAGCATCGATGGAGACTGACAGTGGAGGTTATGGCGCGAAAGGTTGATTCAGTGCTTTTGATACTTTGTCTAAAGATCGCAGTGCACTCAGTTGTGCTCCTGATGATGCAATAAGAACACCTCATCATCTAGATCACATTGGGTAGCCGCCGGGTAAACTAGACGGACCCCTTTTGTAGTCTAGATGTATATAATTTTGAAACGATACAAATATATCGTTTTGGACGCATTCTTCTTCAAATGTGTTAGATCTTTTTAGACGTGGACTCCATATTTTAGGAGTCACGTTTAAGACGCTAAACGTATCTTAGAAAGTGAAATGGAGGTAAAATTAAAATTTGCAGATAGTGGTGGTTAGGGTTTAATAATCTTATATTATTAATAATTCCATTCTTAATTTCTAGTCTATATGGGAAAATAATACAATACTATTTGACGTTTATATTATCACCTCCACTGCGGCACTATACTGAGTCATATTGACTACTCTTGAATCATACCACATTGCAAATACTGTGGCAAAGTCAACGTTTTAGCTTCTGTAAAATAACTGTCTGTTATAATACATGGTATACTACACTACACTAATTGTATATTTGCAATTCATTTAGTTAAAATACTGCTCAAAAACTATCCAGTTATGTTGCTAGTTAAACTACAACTACTGTCTAGCAGTATGATGATTTTCTTTTTCTTTGTAGCTATAGCATTATAAACTTTAAAATTAGACACAGATTTTTCCATACAGTAATAAAAAAAATGAGAAAACAGTTTTTTTTTGTTCTCTTAGGACTAGGAGCTTAGTCATTGCAAGGAGTCCTTAAAGAACAATTTCGCTGCTTCCGGAGTAAGGATATTCTGGATGGATAAAGTCGGGGGTAGGGGCCGTCTCCTGTCAAGATCCATGAAGAAGGATTTAGGGCATTAATCTCAGTCACGTCTCCCCGGAAGAAGGGGAAGTCAACTCTGAACCAGCCTCTCCAGTCAAAGTAGGCAGGGGGTGGCACACCCTTATGTCTAGGCTAGCAACAGCCCTTAACACTTGAGGAGCAACACCAACTCCAACAGTCATCTCCCTCAGTCGACTAGAGTTATCGATCCACCCTTGCACCCCAGAATCTCGACATTTGCGTTGAGTGATGTGCTGCTCCTGGATATCCATAAAGTTATCCAGAAGTAAGTGACACATCAGTTTTTGCTGTACCCATTGTACGTTCAACTGAAATGTATAAACCAGCTAGAAGTGAACCCTTTATTTGAAGAGAAAAAAAAAGTTATTTAGATTTTAAAATGAATAATTTTGTGATATGTTCATTGAGGATAATTTTAATATAAAGATGTACAGTAAATTATACGTAGAATCTGTTCAATGTGTATAGTAGAAGCTATATTCGAGTGTGGTGTAGGCCGAATAAAGCTATTACATAGCATGTAGTTCTTACTCGCGCCTGTAGATATTATAAATCAAATGCCGCGAGTGAAGTATACTTTACTATCGGGTATTTGAATAAACCGCGCCGCGACGCTGCCTCCAGCGTCCCGACGCCGCGCGGCGTCATACATAATGTATTGCTCAGTAAACGGCCAAAGTGCTTTATTAAAAACTGCGGAATAATTAAGTGTGCTTTGATTATTAAATCCATGCGTTCCCTGCAGGAATTTAATGACTCTTAATTCACATTTTCATAACAGTTCGATGCTATTTTATGATACAGCTGAACCCATAAATGGAGTTAGTCGTAAATACAGGTGCGTTGTATCTTATTTATACAAAAATTCGCTTCATTTTGAATAGTGAGATTATTTAGTCAAAAACTATGCCCGTGCACAGTTGTACAGAGAAAGTGACAATGATTATGACCGTGCACAGTTGTACAGTGAAAATAACAATGGTTATGAATGTGCACAGTTGTACGGAAGCAAGTAACAATGGTTATGACCGTGCACAGTTGTACAGAGAAAGTAACAATTGTTATGAATGTGCACAGTTGTAAAGAAGAAAGTAACAATGGTATGCCTGCGCAAAGTTGTACGGAAGCAATTAACAATGGTTATGACCATGCACAGTTGTACAGAGAAAGTAACAATGGATATGACCGTGCACAGTTGTACATAAGAAAGTAACAATGGTTATGACCGTGCACAGTTGTACAGTGAAAGTAGCAATGGTTATAAATGTGCACAGTTGTACAGAAGAGAGTAACAATGGTTATGCCCGCGCAATGTTGTACAGAGAAAGTAACAATGGATATGACCGTGCAAAGTTGTACAGAAGAAAGTAACAATGGTTATGACCATGCACAGTTGTACAGTGAAAGTAACAATGGTTATGCCCGCGCAAAGTTGTACAGAGAAAGTAACAATGGATATGACCGTGCAAAGTTGTACAGAAGAAAGTAACAATGATTATGACCGTGCACAGTTGTACAGTAAAAGTAACAATGGTTATACCCGCGCAAAATTGTACAGAGAAAGTAACAATGGATATAACTGTGAACAGTTGTACAGAAGAAAGTATCAATGGTTATGCCCGCGCAAAGTTGTACAGAGAAAGTAAAACCGCTGCTGTAGGCGAACATGGGCGATAGGAACAAAAACGTGAGCAAGTTTTGACGATCTGAACGCTCGGCTTGAAGAGAAGGTGATTTAAATCAAACTGGCAGTGGTTGGGAGTGGGCGGAAGGGAGGGATTTTCCACCCGATTTGACAGAAAATACCGAGTGAATGATTAGTCTTTATTCCACTGTGGGATCCTACAGACCAATCAACAACTCTGCAAGGATTCAGCCTAATATGCTCCCCGCAATTGTAATTCTGTGTTTCGGATTAGAACAGCTTTTTTTAATCTTCAGGTTTTTTAAATGTTTATTTTCAAAATATAAATTTAAAAACATGAAAGTATCACAATAGGTACAATACTTCTTAAAATAATAGTTTTTACTCTCCTGTAAAAGATTTCAGGATTCACTATAAAACAATTTAAAACCTCAAGAATCCACTGTAGTTAAATTATCTTGATATTTACTCAGTATGAATAATGGCAAGCTTTATGCTTTACTTTGGTGTTTGTAATTATGTTATGCGATATTGAGTTATGTGAAATTGGGTTATGTTTGAAAGTGATGTGTTTAGTATTTGACTTATGGGAGATGTGAATTTTAATGATATGATCAATATAACCCTATAGCTTTATTATATTTCTGTATAGTGTATACTTTTTGATTGTATATAAGATACATTAAAAACTGTTTTTTTCTGAATGACGAATACAAATGTTCAAACACATCTCATTCCATTTGAATACGTATTGAGTCACTTTGAAAATGATACATATTCCATACGATGAGATTTACGAGAAAAAAGGTATTGAAGTTAACATTAGCCAGATGAGGCTAAACCCTCGATAGGCGCCAGTAAGGCCGTCTCTTAAGTCGAAAATAGAAAACTGTGAGAGATATAATAGATCAAACAAGTCCTCTTAGTGGTTCAAAATATATATGGAAATACACGTTTCCGAATCATCCTGTTTTGGAAACAAAAGATCGAATAAAACTGTTTACGAAAAATGAAAAGTACTTAAAACAAAACTTTTGATTCGGTGGAACTCTTAAGATAGCCACTTTAGATAGGAAACACAGCGAATGTCTGTCTATATGATCAAGAACACGATATATCAATGGGTTGTGAGGCTTTAGAAGAAGTTTCCACACAACGACGGGGTTTCAATCGCCGAGTTGTTATTGTAAGCCTTTTGATACTATGAGATGTCGGGGAACTTATAAAACAAAAAGTTCTTCTAAATCACTGCAAGAACACTGTAACACCAGTTATAGCTTAGATAATATACATATTTTTTTCTAAATTTTAAATAGTCATTTTCTTGAGATTTATGAGATAATAAATATGAAGAAATAAATTCCTTAGAAAATTAAATTCAAGAATTCACTTGACTTCTTCTGTGCAAAATAGAGCAAACTTAGCTGTAATAAAAGCGTTAATAGGAGTTATACTTGAACTTTCGATAGAGTTAGTAAATGAGCTTACAAGCTTATCCGAGTAAGTAAAAACTCGAACTTAGAAGTTTTTTAGGAATTGATTTTGACTAACGATGTTATTGTGTCTTCAAACCTGCATTATATTGCGTACGCTTGATCTTCAATGATCAATACAATAATATAGTAACTAAGATTATTACGTGAGCACTAAATAATTTAATTACCATTTATAGGCATCTGTTATATGGAAACCTAGTAAAGTGCTCTGTAATTTTATTATATCTATCAGTTTTTATATTTTTTGGTAGTTAATATGATTGAGAGATCGATGCCATACTTTTATTTTTCTTTAATATTGCAGCCCATTGGTAATTAAATGTTGTTTTCCGTCATAATATACTCTTACTTTTGAAAAAGTTAAATAAAGAAACCACAGTAAACTCTATTATTAAGTAGAAGAAATACGCTTTTACGTAGAAATGTAATAATAAAAAAATCGTAATTTTAAACAAAACATTTATATTCTGTTACCGTTCTGTATCAATATTGGTAATTTTTGTTTTAAGTTTGTTGTTGTATGTTTGTATTCTTATTGGACAATATTTTTGTGTAATTCTTGCACTCTTGATTTGTTGTATTAGATTGAACCATGCTTCTTTTTGTTTTTTCAAGTGGATTATGTTATCAAATCATCAATATCAATACCAATGCTATAAGCTATTCATTTGATGGAGCTTAATTTAAAATTTCTATTTCATGTATATACTTTATACTAACATTGGCATGTGTTTTAACTTAATTTAATTTTGCTGCACAACATGACTTATACTGTGATGTGAGAATCATCCGAACAGACTCACCTAGGAGGGATTGTACTTTTTTTGTCTCCCTTTATATAAAATAGTGTTCTGATAACTATAAATTGTTCATATTCTTTGTTAGAAGCAATAGGTGTCACACACTGTAAATGATCTTTATCTCATTTATTTGTTTTAAATCCTGTATATGAGATAAATACAGTTTTATTATTAATATACAGATATGAAGCTCGTAAATACAAGTAGAAAACTATTACATTTTTATTTAAATAGAATTTCCAGTACACGTTACATGTAGACTGATTATTCTAGCTCAGTATACTCGTATCTCGATGATAACCAGAGCAAACAAATCCCTATGATTCGCGTCACGTTTTCAGCAGCCCATTGTTCCCATCATCTGACCTGTTGCTTCAAATACTTGTTTTATACAACCATCGTCAAAACAACCTTAAGCTATTATCCATTCTGATACAGTGCACGAATGCATATTTAATTTTCTTTTCTGCAATATTCATACATATTTAGTATTAAATCTATATGCTGGCAAATTTACAGAATCTAAACTTTGAATTTGACCAAAATAGATTGTGTGTTTCGCATTTATGGTTATTTGAGATTTTTATTCTATCTCTCTCAGGCAATGAACCATCAATCGCCTACACCAGGATTTTTCAAAATTTATTTTACATCACCATGGTTTCAAGATCACCCTTACTTACGTATCTTCGTGATTCGTCGTTGGGTCTCGTTTGGCTTTGACCGGAAAAACAATTTAACGATCTTTACATTAAAAGTTCTTTGAGTGACCAATGATTTCAACTCCATAATATGTTGTATTACCTTGACCACGAAGACGGTAAAACACGTTTGAGGCTAACCTACTCTAGGATAAGCGGAGGCTACGAGGTCTTAGGCGTCGGGATGAGAGTTCGAGTCAGAGGCAGCGCGGGTTCGAATCCTACCCGTGCCAGTATCCTTTTTATCAGCATTATCGACACCGCCTGCTTGTTGAGTTCCCCATTGAGCTCTAGTCTTTGAAGATTGGTCAGAGTGAGGTTAAAGTACTTCTAAAAATGTATGTACTTAGACACTTATATAACACCATATTATCATATCCTCCATTTTCGAACATGTTTCTAAAGTAATGAATAACTAACCCGGTTCAGGAATTTATCACTGTATGCAATAATGTTTGAACTTAAGGGGCCCATAAAAAGTATATGGTTATAACGCATTGCAACCATACAATCCAAGGTGGCATTGGAGAACGTTCGATATTTCTCAACACCCATTGCGTCTGGTTTATAGGAGCATGTAAATCACTGTTATAGTAGGTTTGTCCATACAGAAGGACTATTATAAACGAGGCTTTAACGTACTTTTATTATAGAAATTACTGCAACTGTAACTTTTAATTGGAGATTTTATTTATTTATATATAATTGGAATAAACGTTCCAACAAAGTTGTAACATTGGCAAAGAATTAATAATAATACGACTTGTTTCCTACGATAATTAAACATGATTAGGTAATTTACGATACAATAAACTATTTTAATGTACTTTAGGGTTACGAATATGTATGTCTTTTTGCTTTCTTTAGTACAATTTAAATTTGGTGTGGAATTTTTAAATATATTCTTCAAAATATATTTTAATAGTATTAAAGAACATTTAAAATCTGATGCAGAGAGCTACTTAAAAGTATATCATTTATTTAAAGAATAAAAAGGATTTATTTTAAACCTAACCTAAATTTTCCATATGTAATAAACGTGGTTTCCCAACATATTGCCACGAGGGAAAATGTAAGCAAGCATAAAATATCTGAGTATTAAACACAAGCTTAATAGAAAAAGATTTAATCTTGAGAATTAAATGTTTGATTTTTTTTGAACGAAAGTATTCATGATGAAGTGGTGCTACCATTTGAGACAGACTCAAGTGCGCTATAAAAACTAGCCTCTTTAACTAAAGTATCCTTCCTACTCACGGTCATTAATGAAAGGTTTCCAGATTGAACTAGAGAAGTACAGCGTCTGGTATTAGTTTGATGTGGTTACTTAGAGTGTTTTACGTGTGATTTCTCTGATCTTGTGTTTTCATGAGGAAGCGAGCTATGAAGTGGTGCCAGAGTTTGAAAGGCGTCGAGAGCCTCGAGTGTGCTATAAAAACTAGCCTATTTAACTGGAGTTATCCTTCCTACTCACGGTCATTAACGAAAGGTTTCCAGATTAAACTAGACAAGTACAGTGTCTGGTATTGGTTTGATGTGATTACTTAAAGCGTTTTACGTGTGATTTCTCTGATCTCGTGTTATCATGATGAAGTGAGCCATGAAGTGGTGCCAGAGTTTAAGAGTTCGCGAGAGCCTCGAGTGCGCTACAAAAACTAGCCTCTTTAAGTAAAGTATCCTTCATGTTGTCGGTCACTAATGAAAGCTTTCTAGATTGAACCAGGAGAGAAGCATAGTGACTAGTATTGTGTTGATGTGGTTACTTAGATTATTTTACGTGTGATTTCTCTAAACTTGTGTTTTCATGATGAAGCGAGCCATGAAGTGGTGCCATAGTTTGAGAGGCGTCGAGAGCCTCGAGAGCGCTACAAAAACTAGTCTCTGTAAAGTATCCTTCATGTTGTCGGTCACTAAGGAAAGCTTTCGAAATTGAACTAGGAGAGAAGTACAGGGTCTAATATTGGTTTGACGTGGTTACAGCATTTTACGTGTGATTTCTCTAAACTTGTGTTTTCATGATGAAGCGAGCCATGAAGTGGTGCCATAGTTTGAGAGGCGTCGAGAGCCTTGAAAGCGCTACAAAAACTAGCCTCTTTAAGTAAAGTATCCTTCATGTTGTCGGTCACTAATGAAAGCTTTCTAGATTGAACCAGGAGAGAAGCATAGTGACTAGTATTGTGTTGATGTGGTTACTTAGATTATTTTACGTGTGATTTCTCTAAACTTGTGTTTTCATGATGAAGCGAGCCACGAAGTGGTGCCATAGTTTGAGAGGCGTCGAGAGCCTCGAGAGCGCTACAAAAACTAGTCTCTGTAAAGTATCCTTCATGTTGTCGGTCACTAACGAAAGCTTTCGAAATTGAACTAGGAGAGAGGTACAGGGTCTAATATTGGTTTGACGTGGTTACAGCATTTTACGTATGATTTCTCTAAACTTGTGTTTTCATGATGAAGCGAGCCATGAAGTGGTGCCATAGTTTGAGAGGCGTCGAGAGCCTCGAAAGCGCTACAAAAACTAGCCTCTTTAAGTAAAGTATCCTTCATGTTGTCGGTCACTAATGAAAGCTTTCTAGATTGAACCAGGAGAGAAGCATAGTGACTAGTATTGTGTTGATGTGTTTACTTAGATTATTTTACGTGTGATTTCTCTGATCTTGTGTTTTCATGATGAAGCGAACCATGAAGTGGTGCCATAGTTTGAGAGGCGTCGAGAGCCTCGAAAGCGCTACAAAAACTAGCTTCTTTAAGTAAAGTATCCTTCATGTTGTCGGTCACTAATGAAAGCTTTCTAGATTGAACCAGGAGAGAAGCATAGTGACTAGTATTGTGTTGATGTGGTTACTTAGATTATTTTACGTGTGATTTCTCTAAACTTGTGTTTTCATGATGAAGCGAGCCACGAAGTGGTGCCATAGTTTGAGAGGCGTCGAGAGCCTCGAGAGCGCTACAAAAACTAGTCTCTGTAAAGTATCCTTCATGTTGTCGGTCACTAACGAAAGCTTTCGAAATTGAACTAGGAGAGAGGTACAGGGTCTAATATTGGTTTGACGTGGTTGCAGCATTTTACGTATGATTTCTCTAAACTTGTGTTTTCATGATGAAGCGAGCCATGAAGTGGTGCCATAGTTTGAGAGGCGTCGAGAGCCTCGAAAGCGTTACAAAAACTAGCCTCTTTAAGTAAAGTATCCTTCATGTTGTCGGTCACTAATAAAAGCTTTCTAGATTGAACCAGGAGAGAAGCATAGTAACTAGTATTGTGTTGATGTGGTTACTTAGATTATTTTACGTGTGATTTCTCTGATCTTGTGTTTTCATGATGAAGCGAGCCATGAAGTGGTGCCATAGTTTGAGAGGCGTCGAGAGCCTCGAGAGCGCTACAAAAACTAGTCTCTGTAAAGTATCCTTCATGTTGTCGGTCACTAAGGAAAGCTTTCGAAATTGAACTAGGAGAGAAGTACAGGGTCTAATATTGGTTTGACGTGGTTACAGCATTTTACGTGTGATTTCTCTAAACTTGTGTTTTCATGATGAAGCGAGCCATGAAGTGGTGCCATAGTTTGAGAGGCGTCGAGAGCCTCGAGAGCGCTACAAAAACTAGTCTCTGTAAAGTATCCTTCATGTTGTCGGTCACTAATGAAAGCTTTCTAGATTGAACCAGGAGAGAAGCATAGTGACTAGTATTGTGTTGATGTGGTTACTTAGATTATTTTACGTGTGATTTCTCTGATCTTGTGTTTTCATGATGAAGCGAGCCATGAAGTGGTGCCATAGTTTGAGAGGCGTCGAGAGCCTCGAAAGCGCTACAAAAACAAGCCTCTTTAAGTAAAGTATCCTTCATGTTGTCGGTCACTAATGAAAGCTTTCTAGATTGAACCAGGAGAGAAGCATAGTGACTAGTATTGTGTTGATGTGGTTACTTAGATTATTTTACGTGTGATTTCTCTGATCTTGTGTTTTCATGATGAAACGAGCCATGAAGTGGTGCCAGAGTTTGAGAGGCGTCGAGAGCCTCGAGTGTTCTATAAAAAACTAACCTCAGTAACTGAAGTATTCTCTCCACACTTTGTTACTAATGAAAGGTTTTCAGAAGTTTTTCAAACTAAGACATAACTAAAGAAAAGCAACAAATGAATGCAATTCTGAATTGAATATTACTAAGCGAAAAATATAACTGTATAATTTCTTATGTATGGCTTAAAACCTCTCCAAACTATATTTAATAGCAATAAATTTCTACTTCCTAGGTAATTAGAAAGGTGAGATATAAGGTATGCAATTAGAAATAAACTAACTGGTTTCAACTGGCGAACAGGAAAGTAATATTATTGATTAATAGTAAACGATGGGTATCTAGTCCTCTGCCTCCCAGTTATACGAGCATGGGATGGGGTATCTAGTCCTCTGCCTACAGTTATACGAGCATGGGATGGGGTATCTAGTCCTCTGCCCCATCGTTATACAATTATGGGATGGACTATCTAGTTCTCTGTCTACAGTTATACGAGCATGGGATAGATTATCTTGCCCTCTGCTCCACAGTTATAAGAACATGGGATGAAGTATCTAGTCCTCTGATTCGCAGTTACACGAGTATGTCTTTATCAGTTAAATAAACTGCCGTTTTATCATTATTTTAAATTTGTATTAACGGCCGTCCTGAAGGTCCAGCAACTCTACTGTTTAGATTAGACTACAGCGGACATTTAGTAGCAACTTTTGCGCCTTCAACTCTCTTAATCTGCTGCCCAGCTCGGTCATCTTCTGTTATATTCTGTCTCAGTAGTGGTCCTGAAGGTCCAGCAACTCTACTGTTTAGATTAGACTACAGCGGTCATTTAGTAGCAACTTTTGCGCCTTCATCTCTCTCAATCTGCTGCCCAGCTTGGTCATCTTCTGTTATATTCTGTCTCAGTAGTGGAATCGTTGATGCTTCGATTTTAGTTTTAGTTTTAATAGTTTTGATGAGTATTAAGTTTAGTGTCTCTCCACTCATCAAATTAAAATAATATTTTACACATGAAAATTAGCATAGTTTTAGATTTTTATCGCTTAGATGACAAAAATAATACAAAAGGTTATCCCAAAATAGCTGATAATACAAAAGCCCGATTATTTAATATCTCCGCTTTTTTAAATACGAGACAGTGATAGTGTATTCCAAAAACATAGTTAATATAAATTTCATATTTTCAATCGTATATATTTCTATCGATTATATTCACGATGGTTGTTCTACTTTGTAACAGGCTCTGCCATTTCATCCCTACGAACAGAACTTGTCCCCTTAATGATAATTAACAGTGATAACTATTTTGTCTTTCTGGTCGTTTGATTAACCTACATATACGATGTTCTGTTTATGCACCTTCATTTCCAAAAAGACCGTCCAAAAATGTATTCAATTATTTTTTAAAGATTTTTTTTACATTCTTCTAGCACTTTTGTATGACTAAAATTTTAAGTATACTTTATAGACAGGATTAATGTTGACATTTATAGCCAACTCTGACATTCATATTTTTTGATAATATATCCTCAGTGAAGTTTTGGAGTTTGTAATAATACTGCAACGTTCATTTTAAACTGTGTCAAGACAATGCTTGATTTGTTACATTTTGGAATAGCAAAATCTAACACACTTATAACTTCATATCACGTTTTACTTTCAGAATATTTAATACCACATAATTATAATATCACTATGAAATGTGGAATATTAGGATAGTTGGTGACGTAGAACGTTACACAAAGATCAACCAGATTTTATTGCAGTTATTACAATATTTAACTACAATATTAAATTTGTAGACTATTTAACCAGAGGTAATTAAACTGAAAATTTAAAGCTTCATAACAAAGATCTTTGTTTCATTATATTCATAGTCAAACACGTGTTAAACCATTGAGACAGTTTAATTATTTTAGTATTACAGTATATTACTTGCGTTACAAAAGCTCGATTAAACATTTGATTAGTAGTACTTAGACAATTCTATTTATGTTAAAATTATATTGTAAACGATTGATTAAAAATAATGTTTAAATTGTATTGCATATGCATGCTTTTAGTATAAAACTAATTAATGATAAATTTTACTTTCATGAGTAACATCGAAGTCCTCGGCTTGGACTTACCTGTAAAGTTAATAAAGTATTAAAACTATATAAATTATAATAAACGTTGAAACATTTTCTATTTAAAACTATTAAGTATCTAACTTTTCAAATTGTGCTATCAATGGGCTTTTTAATAATTTTACGAATTTATAAATAATATAGTAATTTAATTATGAACATCCAAATTTGCGGATGTATGTAGGAAATTTAGGGGTTTAACCCGTTTCTTCCCACTGTCGACATTTGTCGACACGCAACTTAATATTTTTTTGTGGGAAATTTTGATTGTCTAGGACTCTTACGATAATATCCCGCTGTTATGTTGGTATCTCTGAACTAGCAGTTGATGCGCCGCGGCAGTGGCTAGTTTGGTGCTTTTGTGTCAACAACTCTACTGATTGACTCTCAGCCTCACTATGTCACTGATAGACAGGTAAGTGTATTACAACCTTGTAAATAATAATATTATTTACCGTACGCTATTTATAGTGATATAAGATATGTGTATGACGTATTACTGTGTTGAACGTGTAAAATATTGTTTTAGGGTATCGATTTTACAATCATAAATATTGATGTCGACAAATGTCGACAGTGGGCACCAGCGGTTAGGGGTCGATGTCCATTACAACAAATTGTTTTTTTTTTAGGTTGGACGGTAGCTGACATCGCTAATATATTGGAAGAGAGTGAAAATATTATAGATCCAACATTTTTTTATTGAGCCACCACAGATAATCCAGCCCTCAGTGACTGTGATTCCGATGACGATGATAGTGGCAACATAAATCATTTATCTGGCAACCAACTCAGAGCTGGTAGGAAGAGAATTAACATAAGATGGGTTAGTTTACAATAAGAATTGGTGGAATACCTGAAGAAAAAAGTGACCAAGAAGAAGTGGAACAAGTAGAAGATAAGAAATTTGAGGAACCTGTGGACGAAGATTGACAGTGTAGTAAGCGTAGATGTTGTTTTTGAAGAAGAAAACCCAAGGAAAAGTTAGTAAAAATACGTTAGAGAGCAGAACTAAAAAAAGAAAACAAATAAAAGATGTTAGAACAAAAAAGAAGGTGAAAGGAAATAAGTCAAAACGTACATGGGAAGAAAAAGACATTGCAGATGTAAGCTCTATAGAGTTTACTCGTGCGAATTTCTTGTCAAATGATTATTCTCCTGTAGAACTGTTTGAAATGTTCTTTGATGACGAGGTCGTAGAGTACATTGTTTATTGCACTAATCAATATTCCCTAGAAAAAGGAAACAAACTTTTCTACATCAAAAAATGAAATACGTCTGTTTTTTCGCCATTCTTTTTCTATCGGGATACAACACTATGGCTCGTTACAGAATGTACTGGGAAACGGGCAGAGGACACACATCATGAAGCAGTTTCACGTGCAATTTCACGTAATCGTTTTTCAGGATATCTTGAAAAAACATTCACTTCTGTGAAAATGATAAATTAGACAAAGATGACAAGTTTGCCAAAGTTCGCTCTGTTATGTGCATGCTGAACGAGCGATGGCTTCGTTACTTCCCAGGTGACATTTACTTATCCATTGATGAATCCATGGTACCTTTTGGAAGGCACGGGTTGAAACAACATATCCATGGGAAGCCAATCCGATTCGGATATAAAGTTTGGATATTAGCTACAAGGTTAGGCTACGCTATTCAAGCGGAACCGTATCAGGGCAAAGCGACTGGAGCAACTATTCCTGAGCTCGGTGTGGGAAGGCTCAGTTGTCATTGATCTTATATCTGAACTCCCACAGGAACAGAAAATATAGTTTGTTTTTCGACAACTTCTTTACATCTTTAAAACTGCTTGAAGCGTTAAAAAACAGGGGATATCAAGGTACAGGGACCATAAAGGGTAGACAGAGTTGAGGATGCCCCTCTTCGTAAACCTCAAGATCTCAAGAAAGAACCAAGAGGTACTTTCCATCAAATAACTGACACAGACACCAACATAACACTTGTAAGATACATGGACAACAGTGTTTTTACTATAGCGTCGACAGCAACAGGCGTTCATCCTGAGGGGAAAGCAAAGCGTTGGTCCTCTAGCAATAAAAAACACATCGTTGTGCCACAGCCAAACTGTGTCAATTGGTACAATATGAATATGGGTGGGGTGGATAGGCTAGATGAAAATGTATCTACCTACCGTATTCATATTCGCAACAAAAAGTGGTATTGGCCAATGGTTGCATACATGCTGAATGTGAGTATGAATAATGCTTGGATTTTATACAGAATGACGCCAAAAGGAGCTGAAGAACAATTAGATCTTCTTGGATTCACCCGCTACATTGTCCGTACGTACATGCGAACATGCACAAGCCATCGATCCTCTGCAGGACGGCCAAGCCAGACAGTATCCAGTAGGGTGTTGCCTGAAATCCGATTCAGTGGAAAAGATCATCATTTAGAAACAGTTCAAAAGCAAATTCGCTGCGCACTGTGTTCCAAAGCAACAAGGAAACGGTGCAAGACTTGTCAAGTTGGATGCCATGTGCTTTGTGCGGAGGCTTTCCATACTTCCTGAGGAAGTAATCTCTTATACAATCCTTTCTGATATGTAATCTATTCATAAATACTGTAATGGAACAATAAAAGCATCATTATTTCATTTTTTAACTTATTTTAAAACCACCCCTTTCATTCCCACTGTCGACAAATGTCTACATTAGCCTCTATTCTCTAACTGCAACCCGTTCATGCCCACTGTCGACATATGTCGACATGCTATAATTTATTGTTATTATTAAATTTTATACATATTTCATACTAAAAACTATAGTAAATAACTGATAATAAAGCAAATAACCAAAGGCCAACAAAAAAATCTGACAAAAAAATAATTTGGGCATAAACGGGTTAAGAATGGCTAAAATTTTCTTAATTTAAATCTACCTTGTTAAACGCGAGAATACTATAAATTGACACGTAGTTTAAAATGTGCAAAATGTTTAAATTGAATTTGATTTGTTTGAATCTGTTAGTTTAAAGAATTAAACTAGTTGAAGTCGTGCTATTTATTTTATTAGTAATATATGTTTTCATGACAGAAGCTCAAGGACAATAGGTAAAGAATTAGATATTTTACTTCTATAGTGTTTATAATGTTTGTACTAAGAAAATTGTTATTATTGAAATAGTTCTAGAATCATAATAATCCATTGTTTATTAGATCTACCCAACCAATTAGTTCTTAAAACATTATTTATGTTTCAAATAAACTTGTATAGAACATTTGACCTGTTGATGTCGTGCCTTTTATTTTAATCTGATATGTCTTTATAAATGAAAATCAAGGGAAGAGAGAAAGGCTATTCCAAAAATCAGGAATAGCCAAATTTTTAATAGCGTAAACATATGTTATTATTTTTATTACATTATGAACTTTAAAACTATTTGAACAGCAGGAGATCTACATAAAAAGTGAGTGTAGATGTTTTATACACTGTCACGTGAAGAAGGTTAATATTGCTACTTCCAATCAAAAGCATCACTTGAAGCGGTAACAGCATTTACTGAAGTACAACTTTTTATCTTCTTTCATTAAACATATAGATTAAAGCGCTGGAATGGGTAATATTTACTTGAATCCTCGTAAACATTAATATATGTACACACACACACACACACACACACACACACACACACACACACACACACACACACACACTTGTGTTTCAAAATACAAATTATTCACATGTGAATGTGCTGAGATGTGCCGCAAATTAAAAAAAATATTGAGGTTAATTAGGGCGTTTTTGTAGTCAGCACGTTACCGGATTTCAAAACTGTCCAACATATTTGAATTAATTATGAAAAACTACTTAGTTTTATTTGTCACAATTCAACTTTATTTTAAAAGTTTACAGATTTTTCAAACTGCCAGAAGCACATTTATTATCGTTTTGGAGTGTGTCATTTTATTTATCTTCATTGTTCTTAATTAAAAAGGTATAATCTGCAATTTTATGTATTTCCACCAAGAATATTTAAACATAACATACTATATTGAAAAATATAAAATGCTTGGAGAATTTGTTAAACCCAAACACACATTATTTTATAGTTGAAAAAATCTTTTATTTCGTCGCTTAATAAACACCACCAAGTAATAGAATGATAGTGGTAGAATTTTACATAGCTGTATGTAATAATTTTAACAAATCGTTAAACTAACATCAATTTAGTTCATTATACCAGCACATATAAATATAATATATATTTTCTATATATATGTGTGTGTGTGTGTGCGTGCGCGCACGCACACGCACACACACACACACACACACACACACACACACACACACACACACATATATATATATATGTCAGTTCATCGAAATCATTTTGTATCTTGAATTTTGTAAAACATTTTGTTCAGGTTGTAAGTAAGCTGCCCTTTTACATATATATATATATATATATATATATATATATATATATGTAAAAGGGCAGCTTACTTACAACCTGAACAAAATGTTTTACAAAATTCAAGATACAAAATGATTTCGATGAACTGACATAAATTCAGTTCTGTTAATTAGTATGCTACGATATATACCTGAGGTATGTTTGTAAGAATAACAACATATAAAATAATATTACTGCTTCTGTCACCAAAGGCTACCCTTGTACCGCTGTGGTTTACCGTCAAGTTTATCATAAACCAGTATAGAAATACGTATACGGTTTGATTTAATAAAAATTATTTACTATTGCATTCACTTTGCCATTAAAATCTCTGAAAACTTTCCTTAGACTGGTTTTTCTGTTATATGTAAAGGGAATTTCTTTCTCCAGGCTTTTATTCAAAAGTGATGAAAATCCCGGCTCTGGGCGCTATTAAGTCGAAAAGCCCGATTCAGGAGTTCAAAGTTTTTCCCGCCAATAAATTATTTCAGCTCGGTGAGAGCCGCCATAATGGAGCCATATTGCTGCTAAATATTAAGGCCTGTTACTCGGTCTGAGCCTTTGTGGAGTCTGCAGCTGTGGAACAGTTTCTTTACAGGAAAGTGTCTGTTCGGCAGGTAAACCGCTTACAGTGTGAGATGTCCTTGCCGTTCCTAAAACTGGGCCAGCTGCAGGACATCAAGTGACTAGTTCTAGTTTTTATTCATACTTGAAAATTTTTATTTCTGTTAACAATGTACATTATAAGACAAAAGTCATGATTGACATTACACTCTAAACACTCATTCCAAAATTCATATATACATCTTTGCACTCGTACATACATTTTTCGCCTATTTTCTCCAATTTCAGTATAAGTGTCAATTTTCTGAAAGGCTAGTCTCCAAGTTATAGCCCAAAACTCACCAATATTAGGTTTTTGAAGCTAAAAAACGTTGTACCTTTCCCACGCCGTAGACGGATATATTAGAATGGAAGTCTTTGACCAAAACGCCAAATACAGTTATATCAGATATTACAGATTGACTCTTGGAAAGTTTTTTAGTGCACAAAAGGCCTTCGAAATGCCTGGTACACTCTCCATGCTTATCGCGGTTGCCAAAGAAGTATAGACGACCTTCACTCTGTGGCAGGGATACGGGAGCACCCTTTGTCTAATACGACCACCTGCTCGTCAGTTCTGTCTCCTACAGAGCCATAACCAAACATATCCGTGGCGTGTATTACTGCTTTCTCGGTTGTCAAGAGTGCGTGTTTACTACGCATCTCGTTATTATTCTTCATAGTGTGGTAGTGTTGTGATTAGTTTGATATAGTTAACTTGTTTTATAGTAAAATGTAATTCAACTTTTAACAGTTTGTAAATAGTTATTTTTTATTTTTACAACAAAACCGCTAATTTTAAGTAAAATACTCTGTATACTCCTCGGGAGTTGCTGCATTTGTAATGAAATTGCACTTTATTGATGACGTGGACACCTGCCTGCGAAGGAGTGCACATATGTCTCTCAGTTCGGTAGCTGTGTCTGCCTCTAGTCTCATACCCTTGTGAGTCTGAGTCTACGCCCCTAATTAGGGCAAATTCAGATAGGAAGAATGGAACAGTCCCCAAAACTTATATACTTGGCAGGTCAACACTTGCAACTTTTCGAAGATTGGTAGACAAGACTCTGATTTTAATTTTACCAATTATTCGAATAGCTTTCTTTAGAAGCTTGAACGCTTCCAAACTTGATTTTTTGCGCAAAAAGCGACAAACCACTCCGTATGTTAAGATATGCAATATTAGATCATAATACGCCATTATGAATACCTGAATTAGGCATTATTTAGTAAAGATTTCAAGGCAAGAATGCCTTTGGATAATAAAGTTGAATACATTGTTTTGACAGTATTTATTATTTCGAACCTATACGAAGCACAGAAGAAAATACGTAATGGAAATTAAAATGTACCCTTTTTTACTTAACGTTCTTAAAAATAACTGGATTTCTGTTTGTAAGCATCAGGTATTATCACCAAATGGATTGCAAAACATAAACATTTTACAATTAAATCTACCATTATTTGAATACTTAAGCTCAAGTACGCTATGTTGTAAATAAACCTTGCATATAATCCTTAAAATGAGGTTTCTAATGGTTTATTTAAAAATGTAACATCATTAAATCGAAATACGGAAACAATAAATCTAGTCCACCTGTTATATTGTACTTCAACATTGATAAAATTGACGTTATAAATTTTGATTGCTAACTTCATTCCAAGAGTATTCAGAACTGTCACATTTCGGAATTATTTACTTATAGTTTTATTTTACGTTTGCTTTAGCAATAAAAAAGGCCATTGATAAAAATTCAAACCTTTGAAAATACTAACGTTATCTATTTAGGCTGAACTAGATGTGTGTGCTGTTTATCAAGCATAATATACATGAGTGTGTACGTGGTACCTGCAGTGGATTCTTTTTCAAAATCATAATCATGTGTGAATTAAATGTTATTTGAAATATGTGTGATTATTAAATGAGTGTAGTATTATCAATAATATTATTTCAATGATTACTTAACTTCAGTTGTAAATTGACGCTTTGGGTTGTGTAAAATAGATAACAAAAATAAGATAAAATAGATAACAAAAATAACACAGTACGTCTTTATATCGAATAACAAACTTGGCGATGGTATTTTGGCAATCAATATCTCTTATCTCAAGATAAACATTTTTCAGTACCGATAAGCTGCACGGTTTAGAGAAACTGTCTTTGGACTATATCATTTCCTGATATCCTTTATGAGTTTGAAGCCTGCTCAAAAAACTTCCTTGTCGAAGGCAACGTGAAAATCACAAGTAAAAGCCAACAAAAGCAATACAGCGTAAAATACCTAATATTTTTGCTAGGATCTTGTGAAATCACCACAATTCCCACTGACAGAAACTAATGTTTCACTTAGGAAGGAAACAAATTGTTCTGTAGGCAATAGTCGTTCTTCATGAATGCGACTGTTATGAAAACCTGTTTGGATTTATCATTCATGCAAACCATTTGATTATAGTATCTACTTATATCACAACGTAGTAACAGTATGGAAGAATGCTGTTTATCATTAAATAATAACCTTATAATACTTTTTGATAGAAGTAAAACAACGATATTACGTTGAAACAAATAACAACAATGTCCGATGAAAATTAAGTTTTGAAACATTTTCTTCGTGCTGTTGGAGAACCTAATTTTCAAAAATAACATTTTAATCAACTCGAAATATTATGATTATTTGTTATACCATACAGAATATTTGTTTTATTGTTATTGCTTTTAAAGTTTTGAGATGTCTACTGTGTTCTTAGTATTCTAATCAGCCAATAGTTTGAAGTAATAAACTAATACTCTTTAACAATATATCTAATACTGTTATTTATTTAAAGCAGTTGTTACTTGTTTTTGAAAATACGAAACTCTGTATCACTGTGAACATAAGTCTATCGTCTGTAAAAAAATATTAACAATTTCAAAATTGTCTTCGTAATTTTTTTTTCTGTATGTTAAGGTGTCATTTGGAATGTAAATATGTTAATATTTCGTTATTATTCCTACGAAAAATACCCACATTCCAAATTCCGTCAAAATTTATCCACCGGTTAGGTATAAAACATTAATTAACATTATGAAATTAATCTTTTGAATATTTTAATGAGGCATTTGGAATGTAAATTGCTATTATTTATACGAAATGCACATGCCAAATTCCGCATACATTTATCACCAAATAGGTATGAAATACCCAAACATCTTCACAATCATCAACAATTATAACTTTAATAAGATTTCGCAAATTATCATTATCGAATCAGATCGTTGAAACATTGTTGCTCGTAAAATGTAAAACTTTTAATTGTAACAAATTAATACGATATAAAATTTCAAATGATAAAGCCTAAATACGACCAACAGGTAAAGTGAACTAGAAAACAAGATATATAAATAATGCCGCTTGAAATGGGAGCAACAGAGCAGCCGGTTGTGTTCCCAGAGTACCTGACTAAAGTCGTATTTTCCTCATTCCCACAGCGAGGAAAGTAGTAGCATTTACTCACGCTATTGCTGCGCAAGTGTACATGCGATGCGACCTACAAATTTGAGACATCGTTTAGCTGAAAGAGCCTGCTTTTAGAATGGATAACCGTGGAACTCGGTGGATTACCGTGGAATCCGGTGGATTCCCAATACTATCCATACGCCTGGTGGGAGAGGAATATTAGCAAGGCGGGCGGGTCACTGTTTCATAATTTCGATACTGGCATTAGGGAGACATTGGAGCTTACTACCAAAGTGACTTTAATACATTTTGGGTCTTTTTCGTTTAAGGGCCAGCACAAAAGACCCTAGCTTGCCTATTCAAAACTCAGATCACGCGATGCTTGCCCGCTCCGCAGCGCTTTGTGCTGCTTGCTCTTTTAGAAAAAAAAATAACTCGAGCTTGCAAAGTCCAAGCCCAGATCAATTCACCACGCTTTATTGAACAAGAACAGAACTAACGCAGGTTTCAGTACAGGCAAAAGATAAGCGGCGCGCGTTAATCACTGATAAGATTAGACGAGTTTATACTAGAAGTAGTAAATGGACTACTGCCCTACGAACTAATAACACCAAAAAAACGATTAAATGCACTGTCAGTCAGGTATAGTATGTTTGTAAGGTGCTGGCCCTTAAACGAAAAAGACCCTAGATTTTTTTAGAATTGATATAGAGTACTCTACTGATTCTGTATTAGCTACTTGTATTGCCTACGGATTGTATGATCGTGTGTTCTACTTATGTGATATTAGTTTAATATCTTAAGAAATTATTCGTTGTAGCTAAAATTTTAGATTTATTGGGACTTTACTGGGAGAGATGATTGTCGAGTGGTCTAAGACGTTGGACTTTGAGTCTAAGGTAGAGATAGCACTGGTTCAAATCCTGTCTGTGACCGTTGCACTTTTTATCAGTACCATCGACCTTGAATCTGTTTGATAAAATTCCCACATACTTGTTTAAATATAATGTTTCCTATCAAGGTTTAAAGCTTAGAATCAATATTTTGGAGTTTAAACATTTAACTCTTTATGAGTCAGCGATTTATATAAACAACCTATGTTCCTGTCTGTGCGGTTTCGTGAAAATTGGTTTTACCTGTACTGCCTTCATCTTATCTTTTTCGTTTTAAGATATCATGGCTAATACTAATAATAAAATAGGTCAGCTTTCTAACTGTTAGTAATGATCTCTGGTAAATTACCAAACTTTTCAAGAGTGGTTTGGTACTCATCCAGGTGCAGTTAGATGTAGCATTAAAACAAATATATAACAATCTCATAGACTCATAGTAAAAAAAGTAAAGGTGTCTTATGAAAGTGAAGTTGAAACTAAGAAGCCCTCTGTAATACTTAACATTGGGACCAACGGCAGGTGACTTCCGAACCACCACCAATGGCCGGGCAGGCGGGCTGCTTGCAAGGACAGGATCACTAAGCGGTCACCCCTCCAAGCAGCAGCCACGCTCGACTTTGCTTGCGGTAACCGTCGTACCCGCTACACTACGCCCTTGGCAAAGTATGTACGTACTGAATTGACTTGGAAAACACCAATCTAAAATGCTAAAACAGTATTATTTTTAAACTTTCTTTTTTTATTTTTAAAATGAAAAGGTTGATGATGGTTTTCCATAAGAGCAAATATTAATAAATAACTAGTTGACAATCGGTAAAAATTACTTAGTAATTTAGTATACCTAGAATTTAGCATATTCTTTCTTTTTCTTTAAGAAGAAAAGTCATTATTGCAACGTCTTCGCCAACCTGAATAATCATGTGAAAAGCGTGAGCAATAATTACACATCGTTAAGACAAATGTGAATACTTTATACAATAGCCCATGCCGTCTAGAGTATTTGAACTATAATGGCATGCAGAAATTAATTTTTATAAACTATTTAAATCACCACAAAAACAGATGAAAATCAAGCAAAATATGTTTATAAATTATATGTTACTGCCATATCACAAGGAGAATTTGCCCTTACACGTATGTCGGATATAAGATTTAGAAGCAACGTTTATTAGTAGTTTAAAACTCGGTAGAATAAAACACGATAGTGAAAAACTGCAGTAAATGCAAAATAAACGTTGTAATAATTTCCGAACTAAAACGTTTTTCAGGTATCGTTGTTACCTTTGAAAGTCCTCTGATCCCCTGTTCATACATTTGTTATCTCCATGGGAATGAAACACGTGACTTGTCGAATAGAACCGTAATATTGGCCCTCGATTACGAAGAGAATGGTTATATGCCATACAATATAGAAATCTCAGTAATACTTTATAATTTATTATTTATTATATTTTGTTTCCACCTTACACTATCGAATTGTAGAGGTCCATTTAAACTAGAATGACTTTTTCTTACCTCTACCCTCCCTGTAATTATACTGGACATCCAGAACACTTCCGGTAATAGTATTTTAAACACTGTGATTGAAAAAAACAATGTAATTAACAAATGAACATGTTGAAGACTCTTGGAGAAATTATTGTAAATATTTGTAATATTGCTAAATGTGAATAAAAAAATATTTTTCCAAATTGTTTATTTTAGACGCCTATTGGCCCTATTGAAAATTCCAGTCTTGTTCTTCTCAATTTATTCAAAAATAAAACTGTAGTCATATCTAATCTTTCATACTGGTTGAAATATTTCAAAAGTTTTTGTATTTGCATATTTACAGCGTATGGTATTTTAATATTAATTGTAACAAAAATAATGTAAATATTTATTTGTGGAGTCGCCTGATGACGAAACCTTTGGTTTCGAAGACTTAGTCGATTTTTTAGTAATATTAAAAAAATTTGACATGTGTTGGAAAGTTAATATTCAAAATTTAATATAGAATAGACTATATTTATTTCCATCTTTATCATTTATATTACATAATAAGATGACAACTTGGAAAAAATAACCACCATTTGCCAGTATTCGGTGGTTATTTTGGTAATTTAATTATAACATAATTGCAACTTAAAGTAGTAGTCTTCCGTAATAAATTAGCATTTTAATTTTTTGGCTTCCGTAGTGCATACCAACTAATAATAATAATAAAAATAAGTATGTAAGAGAAAGAAAAAAATACATAATTAATAATTGCATCTATTTTACAGTTATAGCACAGTTACAGATAAAATGATTGAAGAGCATTACATTAAAGAAATACAAAATTTATTGACAATATAAATTGATACTAGATTAGATTGTAAGCTAGACAGACAAGGTTAGAAAAAATAGACCTAAATCGTAAAATGCCTAAATCGTCAATATTATTGAGCCAAATTTTAGCCTTTTTGGAAAACAATTTAGAGCTAACAATTTGTTTTATAATATCAGGTAAAAGATTGAAGCATTTTGGGCCTAAGTATACAAATTTTTTTTACAAAGAATGATCTGTTTACCTTTGGTCTAACAAAAAAAAAACGGCGTATTGTGCTTCGAGTAGAATAAAACAAATTTTCAGTTCTACTGTTACCGCTCTTTTTGAAAAATGCTCGAAGAACTTAAAAGACAAAAAGGTTTTTTATGGGTAAAATTTGCAGATTTTTGAAAAGATAGTCTGTGTGTTCACGCTGTTTTTTAAAAAGCCTAATTCTAACAAAGTGTTTTTGGACGACAAAAAGTTTATTAATTAAGGTATCATAAGCGCCACCCCAAAACTACAGCCCATATTTTGAAGGCGGGAGTTAATCAACGCGAAATACTAATATTACGGTGTCTATTAAGAGTCTCTCTCATTTGTTTAAATCATTATCTAATAATATTTATACATAATTTTTAAACTGTCATTTCTTTTCGCCACGATTTAAATCCAAACATCGACTTGCCGATTTGTTTCATTCGTACGTTTAATAAGCTACATATTTTTGACAATATTTGAAGAGCAAGATTCGTCTCTAAGGTAACACGAACTACTTCAAAACCCACTGTATCGATTAGAGAATTTTATGCTTCGTCAATACCATCAGACTGCTGCAAAATATAAGAAAACAAATAAAATATATACAAAGTATGTTATTAGTAATAAACAAGAAGGTTTTTAGAAATAAATGATGTGGTGTGTTTATTAATTAAAACAAACTTGTATAGCAATTACAAGGATGTATGTAGATACTTTTAACGGAAAAAATACTCAGAGCCGTTTGTGAAAAAGTTGAACGAAAGTAAATAACTGTATTTACCGTTTCAGGACACGTTCAACCCCAGATGTACGGAGGTTCGTGATCTGAAGGGTGGCTGCAGTGCAACAAGAAATACACAGCGTTTCAGCTGATTGATGCATATTCTACTTTTCCGATATTCTGTTGGGTTTCATCCATACGCAGATGAATAAACGTACCGTTTGTTCCCCCTCCTTCCTTCCCTACCCGCCCCATCATCGTTTCTACAACAAATATTCCACCACAAACATTCCCTTTTCCGGAACAGTCTTGCCAATTTCCGGTCAGTATCCCCCTCTTGTTTGTTTAATTTAAAATTTCCCTGTTATCTCGTAGAGCTGGCAGATTCGACTTCTTTATTTGCTTCATATTTTCGATTTATAATATTTTTTATTTCGTTCGGTAAATATACATCTCAAACGTTATGTACATATCAAAAGACTGTTTCGTTACACGACTTTCGGTGTTTCTCCTACGTTTTCGCGCATGATCTGTCCTCTGTGCTATTTTCAAAACAAATTTAATTTATACTATTCGAGACATTCGTCAGGAGTATAGAGATACCTGACACGAAGAAGAAAGAGAATGTATGAACAAGTATGATAAGCACTTCTAAGTTCCGTACTGTCAGGGAACTTACGATCCATATAAGTTTGTTTAATTAAAGGTTCTTAATAGGAGAATTCGGCCTTATTGGCTGAACATTATCATACACCCCTCCAAAACCTTTTGGAAACCCACATAACAACTGATTATCGATTTAAAGCGAGTCGGCTGCTTAAGTTCTACATTAATATTATGTTTGCATTGAGTTATTATACATAATTATACTACTTCATCAGGCCAATTCATTATTAGTACGTAGAATAGATAAAATTAGAAAGTCATGCCTAACGTATGCTCAAAAGTAATAAAAAAATGTGTTTAGGTGTAATAGCCTACCATTGTAAACATTGAAAAAAATACAGGAAACCTTCTTGCCTGTTTAAAATTCTGGTGGTTATAATATAAGAATGTCTGTACTAATACAATCTACGTATTCAGTAAAAATATTATTGAAACGCGATTCCTAAAGAAAATATCTGACTAAAAGATTTTTTACCTTCTAATGATCCAAATCTTCGCCGACGTTGATATATTTTATCATGACAGCGGCATACTCTTGTCTAGACAGAGCATACTCTTGTTCGAGAAGCCATTGTGCCGTTGGGACATGTCCTCAACATCAATCTAAATAAACTAGGACACTCAGAAAGTATAAAACCTAGTAGTACTATTGCAACATCCTGCATTGGCAAATTGAATACTTTTATTGAAGGAGGAACGATTCTTGTTGGAAAAATTTATAAAACATTATTAGAAAAGGTTATTTTATAAAAGAAAACTCACAACTATCCAATAATTTTATTTTCTCACACGAGGCCCTTCGACATTAAAGATTCCATCGTCAGGTGTGAGTCAACAGCTTGAAATAGTATAATTATTTTACAATTTAAAACAGTTATCAGCTGAATAAATCTTAATACAAGATTCGTTTAATTAAAAGTAAAATAAAATAAATGATAAATGTATGCAAGTTTGGGTCAAAAAGAATTTGTTATATTTTTAAGAAAAGATGGATTCTGAATCGGTCCAAAATCACTGTTTATTATTTTATCTTTATGTTTTTTTATGTATAATGTTTCATAAGCGTCGAGTTCTTCTTGTTTATGGACTTGTTTTAATAATGTGAAATTTTTAAATGTAAGATGTGTTTTTAATGTATGTTTGTTTGGCAACGGCTTATTTTTAAGTCTGTCCGTATTTATAATATCTTTCATGTTCTTTAAATCTTTTTAATGGTTCTTTTTGTCCGGCCAAAGACAAAAAGATACCTGACGATGGCATCGTTGATGTCGAAAGGCCTCGTGTGAAAAAATATTATTGGATAACTGTATCAAATAATAGAAAATTAATACTTTTAGTTTAAGTATTGTTCCTATATTTCTCAGTATCAATAAACATAGTAATTTTTCACATTTTTTAAATTATCTTTAAGAAAATATTAGAGATAACATTGGACTCTGACATTTGATTCCATGATGCAACAACAATAGTTAAATTTCGTCATTATAGTGGTATATTCAAAATTAGCATTATTTATACTTACTATACTACTAATACTTATGTAAATAAAATTTAACATAAAGTACGCAGTTTCCAATTACTACAAACAAAATGTGAATATTCTATATTTGAACAGGAAGGCAGTTTAGTCATACTAAAGGACACATATATTCTCTGTAACTTGTAAGAACGGTTTCTACATAAACATTTATAACACTGCATCCAGTACACGGACGTGGTGATATATCCAAAGGATTATTAGTGTGCTTATCGACTCTAAATATGAAAAAAATAGTAAAACGTGTATGGTAAAATTTGTTTACGATACAGACAGTTTCCTGTTGAATAAATAAAATCCCTGGACGACGGATGTTTTATACGCTTTCTGTTTCACATTAATGTCAAGTGAAACCTTTTGTAACTACATTTTGTAACTCATTGCATACTGTATTGTTTAACACTTAACTCTTTTAGAACGGATTAAGATAAAATGAACATCATTTCCAGTGAAACAAATGCTTTGAACAAAAGAGATTCAGTTAAGTAAATCACTAAAATGCATTTTGACCGAGAATTAAACTCGACATTTTAATGCTACAAATGAATGCATGGCCTTAAAGTGGTTACAAGTTTTTTCATTATATGAGATAATCTTACGAGTATGTACAATAATTTGGGAAAGTCTATGGCCTATGGCTGTATAAGACGCTGAATTTTGGTCGAGTTAGCGCAGGTTCGAATCCTGTCTGTGACAGTTGCACTTTTTATCAGTACAATCGACCTTGTACTGTATCGACTCTCCCCCTTATTCTGTTTGATAAGATCCTCGCACAGGTCAATGCCCCATGAGGACGGACAGAGTAAAACAAGAAAATCATGAATGTAATGCATCAAAGCTCACTTGTTTTTTAAGTTTCACCATCATTCTTTCACGAAACTAAATTTTGTGACGTTCCCGGAGAAAACTCGGCCTTAACTTAACTCTTCAGTATAGAGACTACGAATGAAGTATTTTGTTTTGAGTTAATTGTAAAACAACTATAAGTCTTTTTATTTCCTATTTGTAACTGCATCAATATGTGTAATAATTTCTCATCAAAAAGTAAATGTTTAATGAATGTTATTTGTTTATATACAGTTGCAATATTATTTCCCATAAAGTAATGTCGCTGACTAGACATATTGCATACAACTACACACTATTATACAAAAACAAAAATGTTAAACACGACTTTGAGATTTTTTCAATGTTCCGAAACAAATTGTCTTACTTATGCCTTAGTTAAAAACTATTTGTCTGTATTCATTACATTTGATATTATGCACACTAGGTGATGTACAGGATGAAGTTTTATTGTTACTTTTATAATTCTTCATTTATAAATATTGAATCACTCCGATCATAGCTATCACCATATATATCTTAATTATTTTATTTACATGTGCCTCTGTATTATACTGTATAGACTCCGTCCCTTGTTCTGTTTCCTCACACAGGCCAGTGGCTGATAGAATAAGGGTTAAAAGGAGATCGGCCGCGGCGTCTTCTTTAAAAAATCGGCAGTGGACTCTCATTTTGGATCCACCATATTCGACTCCACTATTTTCAATGAGCTATCCACCAATAGCTGGTGGATCACACTATAACAGTATTGCAATACTATATTTTAACATGTTATAATGTTGTAACGACGGTTGCACATAAGTACGATGCAAAAGTTTTCGCTAACGCTCATCCAAACCCCGTTGAGCATGTTTCGTTACTGAACTCGGTGTTCCTCATATACGAGAAGGTTCCTCGTAGAAACGATGGTTCATGCAAAATTTCAAAAAAAGTCTCAAGGTCAGTTCGTTCTCAAAAGGTTGTTTGGACAGAGAAACAGGTATAAATAGAACTTCCGGCTCTTAAAGTGATAGTCTTCACTAACTTTCAACCAATTAATGAAATTATTTTATATCAGTTCGTTATTCGTACCTGAAATAATGTATAAAATAATAAAGAGATATAATTCTTCCCGAACAGTATAAGGTTTACTATACTTACATTTGTAAATACGTGAGAAGTTAACGTGAAGGAAACAGTGGAGTTGAACGTTTAAATCTATTCTGGCTGACCTCCTTGCGAGCAATTTTTCTCTAATGAAAAGCGTTAAACGCCCACAAGGGTTCAGTAAGTTAGGGAGAACGCCGCCGCGCCGCGCAGCAGTTAAGTTAAAAATGGCTTTTATCCACCATCGCCTCGAGTTGTTTCCACTCCTACAGCTTGTTGGCTCAAGTACTGCTTTAATGTACTAGCAAAGTACGGTTAAATTACTCAACAAAAACCAATACATAATGGTAGTTGGTATTTATTCGCGTTCTATTACTAATTACGTAAATCTATAAGTTGATACAAAATATAACGTAGGAGCAGAACATTAACACGGTAGGATTTATGCACGATTACTTAACATCATTACACGAACGACGTCAAGAAAATTTAATTACTGTGCGTTTCTTCATGACTAGAGTATAATAACAGTACAATTCGTTTTTGCTCAGAAGTGTGAATATATTTGTTTTGTAGACATAGAGAAGTAGCGGTATGATAACGTAGTAAAATAAATAAAAGGGTAACAAATAAATGGGGGGGCTCTAAGTTTACAGACTATTTTATAGACATCTTTTAGTCTGTATCGATATTCTATTTCCTAATATGCGTTAATTCCTTAAGGTGTAATTGACTTGGAGGGTTTGTAACATTTTTTGTTGGATTCATAGCTAAAGATAATTTCTATGGATGCGGATAAAATAGAAAAAGTATTTGTTTTATTACTGCTCGTGAAATAACAGGCACCGTAAGTAGGCAACTTTGTAATCGGGCTGAAATAAATCCACTGAAGATTAAAATGTAAAATTTAAAGTATGTACATGGATTGTATTTTCAGACATTCACATGTTTTTATTTGTACAAAATGTTAATATAAAATACCAAAAATATGTCATATAATTAAACTATAATTAATTTCTTACACACATTATTAATTATTAATTAACACACATTAAGTCATAAATGAATAAAAAGCCTGAAGGTAACTAACTTTGCATTGCAAGTTAGGAAACATGCTAGAGCATCGAATTCTATTGGTCGATAAAGAGAGACGAAGTACATAAGTATTTTTAATACTTATACAAAAAACACGAATTAACGCTAGTAATACATATTTTGTTTTAATTTCATTTGATAAAATAAAATTTAAATGGATACCGGTACCAATTTTCATTGGTTTTTATAATTTTAAGTAAACCATTTTAACATTTTTACTTTCAACACAGTGCACTGTTATTACGTAAATATCTTTCAGAGAACATACACACTTTCACATTATTTGTCATCATTCTGTGACAAATGCGTGTGAGGTGGCGGGGAAGTGCAGGTACAAAACTTAACGAGAAGTCTCCCAGTGAACGTGCCCTGATTGTTATATCTGTTGGAGAGAGTTGGCGAGGGCTGTTGGAGAAGTTCTGAGAGGTAGAAAGTTATTTGTCAGATGTTAAATTTTTGGCATATTTGCATAGAAACATATGATCTTGAAGAGAACATTGTAAATATGTCCGGGAGAGTAGAACCCACTTTTGAAGGTAAGATCATTTTAGAGCTTAGAGGTTTAACATGATTAGAGCTGGTTTCCAATCTAAATCCACTAACTTACGGTATGTAACTTGCTTCCCTAAATCACGTGGTTTACCAAACCACCACGACGCAAACTGCGATTCAAGATACTGTTGTTGTCGTGTTATGTATGTTGTTAATGTGTAGTTCAAGATGGTGCTAAGGAAATAAACAATAACTTTCAATGTACATATATGAATAGCATTATTAAGTAAATCACAAGGTTTACCTTTCGTATAACCGAAAGGTACATTTCTGAATAATGGACCATGGAAGTATCCATATAAGCATTTATTATCCTTATCTTGCACAATTTAGAATATTTGGCCTCTACGTATTGGAAGTAAAATATGGTTGTTTTTAAACATAAGACAAAGGAAATTGTAATATAACGTTCAATTCATGTATGTTTTTTATTTTATTTTTTATATTTGGTATATTTTACTATTGACAATCGAGCCCTTTTTGTCTAGTTGTAAATTACTAGCTGATTATTCAGATCGTGAAATTAATTAAATTAAATTTGATTGATCATATCTTATATATATATTTAATTTCAATAAACATTGAATCACAAAAAGTACTTGCTCCGCCGGGAGTCGAACCCCGTTTGACGGGTATTTGGTCTTCCGATCATATGTTAGTTTGCTTATTTAAACGCATTTGAGACAGATACGGCCAAATACAAAATAATTGAATCGGAAAAAGTAAGCGCTCTGTGGTGTAATGGTAGCACATTCACCCGGCAAGTGAAAGATCCGGGTTCGACTCCCGGCGGAGCAAGTACTTTTTGTGATTCAATGTTTATTGAAATTAAATAAGGCTATTGCCATTTATACAATTTAATATATATATATATATATATACAATTTCATACTTAAAATTTTACATTTTTATCTTCAGTAGATTTATTTCAGCCCGATTACAAAGTTGCCTACTTACGGTGCCTGTTATTTCACGAGCAGTAATAAACAAATACTTTTTCTATTTTATCGGCATCCATAGAAATTATCTTTAACTATATATATATATATATATATATATATATATATATATATATATATATATATACTGCGGAGGACACAGCTTCGTATAAAATAAGTGTCCTAAAGTTGGTGGATGACTCTTGTCACAGTGAAATTTGCAACTGGACAAATGTTCCCTAGGAAGTAATCAGTAATCCTGCCTAAAAAGAACAAGACTTTGCTGGGTTGTTTAGCATAAATTGGATTGCATTGCGGATTGGTTTTATATTAAACATTTTGGCCAGACCTTATATTACTTATGATTTAGCCTATCGCTGGACTAGCGAATTCAACTGAATGGTCTTTTAACATGCCTACAAAGAGCAAAGAGCGATGACCAGTAGATCCCTGGATGGGTGAGGGAATGATTTGGTAAGACAAATTAGGAAACATGGAAATCAGTACTGCAACACTGTGGTTCAATATCCAGGTGTGGTACTAGTCGTGATGGAACCTATCCCAGCCCTTGCGAGGTACTGAGTCGTCCTTTATTAACTGTAATGTATTCGGGAGGATAGTAATACTTGTTCCTCACGAAGACATCTAGGTTTTGAGTATCTTTACGTGGGCGTGTCTGGGTTAAATAAGGAGAGATCGATTCTTTTTAAGCCTTATTCTGTCCGTCCTCATGGGCCACTGGCCTGTGCGAGGATCTTATCAAAACAGAATAAGGGGGAGAGTTGAAACAGTACAAGGTCGATGGTACTGATAAAAAGTGCAACGGTCACAGACAGGATTCGAAACTGCGCTATCTCTAACTCAGACTCAAAGTCCAACGTCTTAGACCACTCGGCCATTGGCACTCCCAAGTTATTGTCACCTTGTACTTCAAAGATTCTCCTTGTTTTTTTATAGGGTCCTTGCACGTTACTATGGCTCATGTAATGAGAGTATAGACAGGTTACGTTAATAAGTAATAAATAGGCAGTACGTAACAGCCTATATTGCTACAGTAAAAACTGCACTGTACTTATCCTTGATAATAGCGATCGAACTTTTAGTTGAAGATCCACGTCTCCTACCAAGAAGTATAGCCATGCTTATTATTTGTAGATTTTGCCATATCCCTAAGAAGCACAATTCCACGAACCGTCGGCAGCTTCGTTAAGATGCGAACTCTGTGAACTCGCTTGCCTTTTCTTCGTCTTGTTAGCTTGGCTGCTGCGGTTAGAGACCACGTGACCTCTCAGATGCTAAGACTTACGATGTGGTTTTAAAAATTTATCCTGTAAACAGATCTGTTTAAGACTACAACTTTGTGTTCGCCGATCTATCATTATTTCCATTACACTGCTGTCACTTTATATAAAATTACAGAATTATAGAGTAAAGAAGGAGTTGAATTACGAGATGTCCATGGAATATGCACGAGATTCAATCAAATTTTAAAGACAAATCAGATAAATTATTTCTCTAAATTTATATCTGTTCAAAATGCCCTTGACGATTTTTCCGTTAATTCAAATACCACCCATTTACTTTTATTTACATTATCCTCATTGTGGTTAAAACTTAAAAACATAATTAACATACATTCACTGTTCATAGTCATAAACGACTGCCATGCGCAAAACCTCGCTGACCAACCCACGCGATACGATTGAACAGTAATATTTATTGAATTCGTTTATTTTAATCCAGTTTGTAATTATGTGTTACGTTATTTACCTGAGGAAGAGATCAGATTGTAGATCTCGAAACGTAGTGTTACTGATTTTTGTATCACTGAACGATGTCATATGTCCGGAAAAATCCTGTTTCCTTCACAATTCTTCCATCGTCAAAAACGAAGTATTGAATACAATTCTGAAATTGATCTTCAGAATGGACAGTAATCAAGAAGTAGGCGTGAATTCAAATAGAAATACGAAGAAGAAATGAGAGTGGTACATGAAACTACAAGAACTAACGTCATTCATCACGAAGAACGAACACCCGGAAGATACACTGGCGAGGAGAGAGAACACCAAAGAAATTGTGTAACCGTCCCTGTTACTTCCGCTTGCCACCAGATTGCGACGGTGAACAAAGAACTATATCCGATTATGAACTCAAAAACTTTTCTATATACACTGCACAATTTAACCGTGACAAATTGGCTGATAATACGTGTGAATTTTCTGTACGCATCAATAAAGCATTCAGGAAAAATAAATTACAGGCATTTTCCAATACCCACATAACTATTAAATAGGTCGCTAAACCAAAATTGGCTGGGCTACTGTTAGAGGGTGGTTGATTGGATTAAGCTCCTAAAATAGGATCTGGATCAAGAGCGTCTGTGAGCTAGCAGAACACACAGAGAGAGAAAGTCTCACGTTTCCAAGACAAATAAGCTGACTTTGTGTACTGCTAGACATTACTTTTCAATATTTATATATTTTATTAATTACTTCGTGACAGATTATATTGATTCATTTCCCGTTTTCATTCATTAGTGTGTTAATTACAACCGTTATATTTTTGTATCTTTAAACATTTGGCACTTAATAATCTTTAACATGTTGGGTTTAGTTCCAGTTCACCTTCCTTTTTATTGCAGCGTTTAGTATCTGATGCTGTCTCAGACTTGACTCCTGGAATCTGGAGTCATGTTCGTCTGAAGAGATCAAAGAAAGTCGGCGACCAAGAAGCTCAAAACGAACCTTTACATCGTTTCGACACCTATAAATAGGTGAAAAGGCATTGTCATTGTCTCATCAGGTACACAATTGAGTGCACTACGATGTGATAGACACGATCTGTAATCACGGTGGAGCAACTGAGTTTTCTACACATAACATAGCTACGGTAGTGTTAAGTCAATGGAATGTTGAGTGTAGATCCAGTTCACCTTTACTTTTTATTACAGCGTCTGGCATATGACGCTGTCTCAGAATTGACTCCTGGAATCTGGAGTCATGTTCTTCTGAAGATATAAAAGAGATATAGCTAACTTATGTGTAGAATCTTTGACAGTCAAAATTTGGATTGTTTCTTTAATGTAATTTAAGAGATATAAAATTAAGGTCAGATTCCGTTATATGCCCCCAACGCTTAAACTTCTTTCAATGAACTTAGAACGTTATAAAACGATGTAGTTGAGTAACAGAACTAACATTCCTTCAATCAACAAGCATTTCCAGGTATTGCGATCGGTATTGTTGTCGCTGTTATCTTATCTTTCTCGAGAATCCCGATTACGGCAGGCCGCGCGCATTACATGATTATTTAAGTTTTTTGCACTGTACGTAATTGCCTTTCCATTACAATTCAATTTATATTTCTGATCAGCTCCTCTAGAATTTGATATTTTACTGATAGGTACTATCTCGAGGGATGTTTTTCTTTCCTTGGCCGGAGGCACTCGCATTTTGGGTGGCGGAGTGTCATCAAGAATAAAAACAAGTTTTGTATGTTTTTTTCAATAAAGAGTTTAGTTTTTGTTTGGTAATGTTTGTTTTTGTTGAATTTTTGTGATTGGAGAAATGTAGGGGTGTGGTCGATATAATACCTAATTACCCTTTTTTCTTAGCTAGTAACCAATTGTAATTCATTATAATCATCTGTAAATGAAAAATTAGCGTTGGGGGCATAATGTTAGTTCTGTTACTCAACTACATCGTTTTATAACGATGTTTCAAGGAACAATAATACGTAATTTCAACTCTGATCCACTTTACCTAACATGATCATAATGGCAGAATACACTACAGAATTCATGTAAAACTCCTATTCTATACAGTAAATCCATACCGTACATCATAATCTGCGATCATAAGTTTCTCGTAAGTGCATTTCCGTGACACTAGCCTCTTCGTGATGTGTGTTGCTTATCGACAGTACATTGTTTAATCTTTTTCAACAGCAGTAGCCTATATAAAACGCGGGCTCATGCAGAATGTTGACCTCTTGGATTATTTTCAAAGTATTAAAGTGGTAAAATTGATTTTAGGTTAGAAAATATGTTTAATGTTAAACTCATGGTTTTTAAATTATTTCCAAAAAACAGAAGGAGCAGAAAGAATTTTGAGTTAATCCATGGAACGACATGTTTTATGTACAGGGTGTTCACTAAATTCTTTGGGATTGTGTTCTACACATAAAAATGAGCAAAGTTCATATGAAGGTATGTCCTAAAACCTTTAGTTTTCCGCCTATATTTCTGTATGTGTTTTTATAAAAAGAATTATGTCTTTTGGACCAGTTAAGATAAAAAAATAAAACTTAAGAATTGTACTAACCTTTGGTGGCCCTTTTTGAAAATAGAATATTAAAAAAATCCTTTTAACCGTTTAAAAATGGAGGACATTAGCCGGTTTTGAGTTATTTTGATGGAATAATTTAAAGATCCGCCATTTTGAACAAGTAATAGGATTTTCTTAATATTTTATTAAAAAAAATTTAAATACCAAATGTCAACACTTAATACTATTCACACGTTTCATAACTTTATCTTAACTTCTTCAAAAGATATAATTGTTTTGATTAACAACAAATACAGACAGACAGACTAAAAAGTTTTTGGGACATTTTTTCTCATGTTTATGTGTATAACAAAATCCCAAAGTGTTGGACCACCTTTACTGAACAGCCTATATAAATAATTAATTTCATTAAGGGGAAATATTAATAAATTATATAATTTTTAAAATGATATATGTATAATTAAAAAATAAAGTCATAAATAAATTAAAACAATAAAACTCCCTGTATTTATAAATTAGGCACATGCTGTGGCAATTACACATCTCTAACTTCAATCGTTTATGTTTCGGTGTGATAAAAATACTGTGTAAATTGCCTACTCGCCTGTAACAATGTCTAAATTTCTTGTATTCATAGAAATTATCCTAAATACCTATGAAATCTGCATTAAAAAAATACTTCGAAACGCAAAATCCATTGGACCACCCCGTATCTTTATTTATACAGGCCTAAAAGGCCTAAAAATACAATGATTTTAGTATACGAGTTTGGAAACAACCTATATATTCCATGTAGATGCAATATGAATATTCCCCCCCACCCCCCCCCCCCCCCACCCCCCCCCCCCCCCACCCCCCCCCCCCCCCACCCCCCCCCCCCCCCACCCCCCCCCCCCCCCACCCCCCCCCCCCATGACAACCCTTTGGGGAAAAAATTAAACAATCTTGGGCGCAATTTACTTCTGAGTGAATGTGAAGTTCAAAACTGCTTGTTCACCTGATGAGTTCTATCTTAACAGTAAATAGTTCTTGCATGAGTAATGTTCAAAGGAATGATATATCTACTGCAGGGATTGAGGACTGAACGTGAGGCAACAGCTCAGGATCCACAACCAAGTAAAACTTAGCATAAATTTAGTTACATCTAGTGAGTTAAGTAAAGGGATCAAAAAACGCCCCCATAAAAAACTAAGTATGCATTGCCTTTAACTCAGATAGTGAGGGAAGTGACAATGAACCGACTAGAAAGAAAACTAAACGGAACAAAAAATGATAGGGAGAAACATTTATCAAAAAAACAATTAGCTGCAAAAGTAAAGGAGGAAAAAATAAATCAGTGGAAAAACTTCTAAAACCTAATTTTGGAATGGAAAACTAATTGTGAGCATTTGCCTTGCTCTGATGAGGCTATGGAGAGCCAAACGCCATTTGAATTTTTTTCATTATTTTTTAATAACGAACTGTTAGACTTGATCTGTGAGCAAAGTAATTTGTATGCTTCACAAAAAAATGTTAAATTTGAATTTGACACGTGATGAACTGCTTGTGTTCTTTGGTGGACTGCTTATGTCGGGGTTACGCAAAATACCCCAATAAAAGAATGTACTGGTCAAGGGACAATGATGTGCCCACTTTGTTGTCTGAAAGTATGCGTTGCAACCGCTTTGAACAAATCTTACGCTTCCTCCACTTGAATGACAACAGTAAGATTGATTCTGATAGGCTCTACAAGCTACGACCATACATAGAAATCTTGAACACCGCTTTTGCCCAACACGGGGGGCTGGATGAAAATCTTTCAGTTGACGAGAGTATGATTCCTTATTATGGTAAGCACTACTCTAAAACAATTCATTCAGAGGTAAGCCAATACGTTTTGGCTTCAAAAATTGGGCAATATGCTCTTCCAGTGGCTACCTTGTCAGTTTTTCAATTTATACAGGTGTTGACAAAACTCGTGAGAGTAAGTTTGGACTTGGGAGTGATGTGGTTATTGAACTATTAGAAAAAGCCAGGGTTCCTACAAACAGTGGACACAAGATTTTTTATAGACAACTTTTTTACCTCAGTTCCCACTCGTAAAACATTTGGCTGAGATTGGAATTTGTGTAACTGGAACATTGAGAGCTGACAGAAGTGAGTATTGTCCGTTGAAAAGTCTCCAAGATCTTAAAAAAGAACCTAGAGGGTCCTATGACTTCGAACTACTGAGAGTACGATGTTGGTAAGATGGCATGATAATAATATCGTTACAGTGGCCACAAACCATGAAAAATCTAAATGTGGGAACCACAACAAGATGGTCAAGAGAGAAAAAAGCAAAGGTACAAGTGCAACAGCCTACGGTTTTTGCCATTTATAACAAAGGAATGGGGGGGAGTTGATCTCCTTGATCAAAACATTGCAACATATAGGACACGAATGCGCCAACGGAAGTGGTGGTGGCCTATATTTGTATACCTTTTCGATGCATCAGTCTCCAATGCATGGTTACTGAACAGGAAACTTCTTCCCTCTCAAGACTCCATTCCCCAACTGTTTAAAATTCCGGAGAAATTTGGCTTTATTTATATTAGAAAAAGTATGGAAAACCCTCTACTCAAGGGAAGATATCTCCTAAACCACTCCCAGAAGTGATACGTGACAACACTGACCACTGGCCATTGGAGAATGAAACACAGAGAAGATGTGCTAACTGTACTGGAAAGGCAAAGTTCATTTGTTCAAAGTGCAAAGTGGGACTGCATCCTAAGTGTTTCATGGACTACCATAACAGAAAGTAACATGGTAGTTCACAAAAAAACCTGTTGTAAATATTGATTTGTTAACTTATATTTGTGCTTAGTTCCATTTTATTTACCCTCTCATGTTTTAGAATTTTATCATACAATTTGTAAATTTCGTCGAAAGACGTTTTAAATACTGTGAAATAAATATTTTCATTTTAGATGGTGTTTATATTGACATCCAAACACTTATGCATAAAATTCTTTTTTATATTGTACACATATAATGGAGAAAGATACAGTCATAGCGTAACTTAAATTTCTGCTAAAATTTCACTAATGTAGTCACAGTGCATGATGTCCTATTTATAAGGACGGCTGAAATTTCACCAAGGTAGTCATTATGCATAACGTCTATTTTATAAGACGGCTGTTATTTCAAAAGTAAATATATAAGTTTTTTTAATATATTTTTCCCCATGTTTTATAAAGTGCAAATAATGCATTTAAAATTAGTTTCAAGAAAAAAATTTACAAAAAAAACTTTATGCACTAATGGGTTAACATTTCCGTTATTTAAATTTATAATAAACTTCACTTTAAATCACCACTTACCAAAAGTGTTGAGGAAATCAATGAATACAAGCAATATTTTTATATAAGGTATCCTGCAGTAAACCCCCATATTCCTTTTTATTAAAAACATGTCTGTTTCTGAAACTATTATTAAATAGCGTTTTATGTACTTATAGATTTTGGACTGTAAATTTAAGTGGCTCAAAGATTTAAAAGTTCGAAGAAAAGCAATTATACTTTTCAAAATGTCCAAATACTTTGAAGTGAACAAGCTTAGATGATCGAAAACGGTATTTAATTGCTTTTAATAACTGCTTACAAGAAAAAAGAAAATACAATATCAATGGAACAAAATATCTTATAATAAAATTGATTTTAAAAACTAGAAATGGGGAAATAGCTCCAATATTCATTCCAAGAAGGTAAGTTGTTATAAGCCAATTTTTTTCATTCACATTAAGAGTATCAGAAAATTTTAAAATAGGTGAGTATTTGTGTGAGACGATATTTATGGATGTGGTACTACTACTCGTAGCTCACCAGGTCCTCAAACAGTTTTTAAACCATTGTAAAACCCGCCTTGAGAACTATTTAGATATAATAAAGAGACCAAACCTAGTTTTTTTTTAAATTTTCTGTATGGGTTGCAGGTTAAAGTTTATTGTAATAATTGGAAGTAATAATCTCCTTCCAATTATTTCTAACTTCTTTAGATTTATATCCACCAATACAGAACCCAAAAACAAAATTTCTTTTCGAATAGTAGTTTATTTTTATCTAAGGTAATTAACACATTCTTAAGATTAAAAGATTTCAATACTTAACGCTGCGTGGAGACTCTGCTATCACTTACCTGTAACAGAAAATGAAAACAATTTCATTAATTAAGAGTAACATCTAATTAGTGGAAAATAAGATTGTTTTGCAAAGATTACTAAATATGTCTACTTCTATCATCTTAGTACTGTAATATACTGTCTATTTGTTTAGTCATCGAAAAAATAGAAAACAAAATGAGCCTAATAGTAATCTGTATATAATGGTTAGCTAATTAAATATACATTAAATAAGTACCTGTTAAAAATGCTTTGCTATAATCATTATGATAAATATTACATTCTAGAAGCTCTCTTCTTATTGGAATTCGTAATTAATATGAAAACAAAAATTCCAATAATACACATTTTATTTTTATGAGGCCTTTCGTGTTCAAGGAACACATAATTAGGTTCACATAACTGAATAAAAGTGGTTACAATAATAATATAAACAGTTTTGTAATTAAATAAAAACACATGTTATTAAAAATACAAAGACATAATATTCTATAACAGGAAAGTATGGCTATAAAGGAATACAATGATAAACGTGTTTATTAAAAAGAATAATTTATGACTTTCTACCATTAAACCTCTATATGTGACTCAGATAATAGAATTTTTGTTATAGATGGGACAAGATATCGCAACTGCATTGGTATTTAGTACAATAAGTTTAGCCAGTATTGCACATGGTGTGCCATTACATTGTGTGTGCCTGTATGTATGGGCAATGAGAACTTTTTATTGCTGAATGTAAGCGAACGAATGTACAGGCACCGAAACTTACATATAATGCTAATTAGCAAACACTGAGCTAATCAGTATACAGTAGTATACCAATTATGTTTAAATACAATCCAAATTGCTTAACGCATTGGAATGGAGTAATACCGCTTGGATTAATTTATCACCACATCCAACTACCCATACAAACACCTTTAGTGGACTGTAAATAGTGGAAGCATTGCTTCCTAAACATTACATAACAGTCGCATAATGTACTACGGGTATCTCCGTAATCATCTGTGCATTTACGGATCATTATTTATAAAATTTAGTAATAATTTATGTGCTTTACCCTATGAGTGAGAAACAAATAAAACGGGTTGCTACTTGCAGTGTTACTAATTTTTAACACTATGATGATGTTAGTATTGTGCACTTGTTGAGACAATGAAAAATACCTCTTCATTTAGATTGCACTTTTTTAGTCTGGGTGTCTCTGATGTTGAAACGATGTGGGGGTTCGTTTTGAACTACTCGTTCTTCGTCACCGACGCCTATTTGGGTACTTTCAGACGAACATGACTCCAGATTTCAGATGCTGCACGTAAGAGGAAAGTGAAATGGAGAAACGAACTCCACATTCGCATGATGATGTTGTTTAACTGTATGTGAATGTATTAACTAAAATAGCTAATGACTATATTGTTTACTTAGTTGAATGAAAATGACCAAGATATTACATATGGGCGTCGTGAGATACTAAAAGATTTTTGTACTCAGATTATTAATAGGCATCTTGAGGTCTAGATCCTTTCTGCGATCATAGTGGGCCATAGCTGTAGGGATTAAAAGCCACGATTTGTACCTTTAGACTAAATATTTTTCGTGGATTTTGGACTAACGCCTACACTTAAGGACTCTAGAGACTGGAAGGTGAAGGTAGTCACAGAGATTAAGCCACTTCCAGAGGGAGAAATCTCAAACACGCGACGTCTAGAAGTCTTTTAGGGGCTGAAGTGTTGCTATCCAAGATCTCTAAAGGCAAAGTGGTGCTTCAAAGTTGGATAGAAGTCCCCAGGGGGTAACAAGTGGATCAGTTCACGAAAATTCCTAAAGTGACGTCTTTTGTATATTATTATGATGATTTCACTGAAACTTATAACTAATAAGCCAAAAGTTACTGATTCCCAAACTCATACTATTGGGATAAATACTATTACAAGTAATGAAAACTTAAAATTAAACGGGGTGGGAAAGTAGGACTATGAGAATGCAATGATTGCACATTGGAAAAGTACTGCTGGCGCAACTGCGATGCATGACATATGATGGAGAAATGGTTGTGGACATCTGAGGATCCTTACTTTTTGGAAGGTTGTAGAAGAGAGCAATAGTATAGCGCAGGATAAATGACTTCAGAAAATTTTGGATGAGTAAAGTAAAGTAAAGTAAAGATGTCTTATTTTACCAGGCTAAGAAGCCCTCTCTTAACACTTAACCTGGGGACCAACGGCTTAAAGGTGACTTCCGAACCACCACCAACGGTCGGGCAGGCGGGCTGCTTGCAAGGACAGGATCGCTCAGCGGTCACCCATCCAAGCAGCAAGCCACGCTCGACGTTGCTTGATCTGGTTATCTTGCGATAATCACTGTACCCGCTACACTACGCCATTGGCCATGTGCCATTTGGATGAGTCGTGGAGAAGATCAGAAAACGCCAGTGAAATATTTGAATTTTGACTAAATATAAGGAAACTGATGGATACAATTTTGTGCACAGAGTAAATAACTCAGTATTTTTGTGGGTCGTGGTAATTTCGGTTTGAAGTTGATGGATTTTGGGCTGGGAATGGAAGTGACTTTTGTGTGGAAGGGGACACAGAACATATTTTGGTGATATACAAAGAGTGTGTTTAATACACAAAATGGGATGAAGAGTATATTGAGGGAAGTAAAGAAAAAGAGGGTGAAGGTAATTAGTAAGGCGGCTACTTACACCTTGCTTGGATGTCTTAGAAGATTGCTGAGATATCAGATAAGGGAAGGAGACGCAAGGCGGGAAGTAGATATGTATAACGTAGTGATCATAGCCCATCGATCAAAGGAAATAACATTGTTATAAGGTACTCCGGGGTAAGGACTGTTAGAACGGAATCAATCTTTTGATTAATTTATATGGGAATTTAGAAGGTGCTAAGGTTATTAAGGAGCACTAGTTTAATGTCTTAAATAATGTGAGTAATGTACGCTTTCTTTATCTGTTGATTGCGGTTACCCTTTTTGAAAAAAAGGGAACTGCAGGTTTTGAGAGCGGAATGAGATTAAGGGAAATCTGAAGGTAAGGGAATGCCCAATGCATTAAACCATCAAGATGAAGGCACGTATCAGGGTTCTGAAAAGAACCAATCCACCTTCAGTGAATAGGGAGATGCAGAGTTACAGAAGGTAACCAAGAGGGAGGAAACACCATAACTATATAGTAGAGGATAAATGATCGATGTTGGATCAAGATACCCACTTTGACCAACACAGGTCAGACCATGGGAGGTCATGTCTTGAGGTATGGCGAGACTTCGGAGGCAAACCAAAGACACCTGTAAAAGTGGCCGTTCTGTGTGTCAAAGATGCTTCGATAGTAAGTGAAATTCCTGTGTGAAGTGTATGTGTGCGTGGTTTTAACCATGCTAAGATAGCCAAATATAGAGATGACCAGTCATTGTCTGTGGTGTGACTCAGGAGTATTATGTGGAGGCCAATCACATCATCTTCTCATCATGCATGATCCCTTGGAAGGGGATTTACTCACCTTAGATCTAAGATTCATAAAATCTTTGTGGTCTTAAGTCTCGGGTGCTTAGAGCAGTCATAAAGATTCTCCAAGACTCATCTATGGATTTTTGTTAGGAACAAGGAGACCACACGTGATACGGGGGTTTGGCGAGGTCAGGTGTTCCGTCTAACCATAACACGTGTGGAAGAAGGGTGATAAAAGAGCTCATTATTATGATGGCATCGAGGGAGCCCTTTCTTTAAATCCTCTTCATTCTATTTTATGGCCATTCTCATCTGTTTTTGCTTATATTGCTGGAAATACGAAACAATGAATGCATTGTCCGGTGCTGGATAAAAGATGTGACTTTCGATGAAACTCTATGATTGATCCGAATGCCCATTCAGTGGAGACGCGAGTTGGTTCGTTCTCTACTATCCTAATTATCCGGACAATAATTAGTAGGATTATAATAAGTTGGGTGATTATACACGTTGATCGTTATCACAGTCAGCTTGGTCTCACTCCTGGTTAAGTATCATGAGTATTTTGTGACATTTTTAAAAAATATGTATGCTTTCTAGATGAAATAATGTGTGGAATAATAGTCCCGTAGGTTGAATCAGGGCCCTTAGCAGCTTTGTGGCTGAGGAGAATAAGTCATCTATGTTTAAATTTTTTAACTGGAAATTAAAGGAAAGGGAATGTCAGTGAAAACAGAGATGACTTGGAGGACAGTTACTGGTAGCCTAAGACTAGACTGAACATTATGTTCATCACAGGTTTGTCCTGCGAGATAAAGACGGTCGGACTCAAATTGCCTTCTGTGGATCGTGCGCGGGATCGTGCGCGCATCCCGTGATCTAGCGGTCATGATATTTCCCCTGTCCTGACTTGGGGTTGGTATCATGCCCTTATTTATGTATTGAGATAAACCTATATTATTTCATTAGTTATCAACTTTAATTATTTTTGTTCATCGTCACGATTTTAATTGTTTACATAGTTAACCTTATGTGTTAAGATTTAACACTTTGGGAAACACACCAATTTTCGAAAAGTCTCAAAAGTCTCTTTTTGTAACACATATTAATGGAAAATGTCCGTAATCCTAGTATGTAGTGGCGTGTGTCCTGGTAACATATATTTTATAACAGACGTGTCATTCCGTCTGGCTGGGTTGTACCTACTGGCTGTTTCTAGACCTGTGCAACGTTTTCACGGACTAATATACAAAACAGATAACTTATTCATACGAAACTAGAGGCAAGGAGAGTTACCGAGCAGAACAGCATAGGATAGTGGCTTTCGAACGCTTGCCGTCACAGGCTGGAGTCAAAATTTTCTCAATCGGCTCCCTGAGGGTCTTATACAATCGGATAATTTTAACCAGTTTAAAGCTCTTCTGAAGCGCCTACTGGTGTCAAATGCGTTTTATTCTGTCGAAGAGTTCATGGCTGGCTGCTGGGAGAATCAGAATCAAAATTTGCATACAAATTAATTAGTTAGAGCCCCGAGTCTCATGTTGAATGAATTTTGGCGTGAATGGGCAAGAGATGTATATCTGAATGATTCTTGTAAGTATGAATGTGAATAGTAGGAATTTTAACTAATAACGTAAACCTGAGTTTTGCAATGCAATGTCTTATTTCCAAAATGCAATAAAAGAATTATTATTATTACTCCGTGAGTGATTTCCGGTGGATGGGAAAGTTCCGATTGGACAAAGTAAAAATATAATTAAAAACGTAAAATATAATTAGTATATAGTATAAGTAGTATCATTATCATCATTAAAACACCAAAAATTTTCTGAAAATAAATTACATTTCATCAACTATGTTTATGTTCTAGTAGGATATATAAATACACGTGAAATAATCCTACCATTCAAGCAGTAGAGGGCACTAATTATGGAACAATGTTTTAAGTACAACTTGAAGTTCAATTCTAATCAAACGATTTTACTCAAAAATTCTCAAATAACTAAAGAAATCATTACTGTTCAAGTATGAAAGCTACAAGGTAATTAAGTTCACTAAAAGAAGCCATAACTTAAACTGGTCGCAGATGAATATTGGCTGTATGAATCCGGCTGTATGAAGACCATAAAGTGAATAAATTACCTCATAAATTACAGACGAGTTTGGCCGCTTTGTTCCCACACCTAATTGACAACCGCGTCACACCGACTTACTATTGCTTGTCCGCACGTGCCGCTAATGTTTATCTGTCTTAGTCTACCGCAGTTAAGCGTCACACCGACTTACTATTGCTTGTCCGCACGTGCCGCTAATGTTTATCTGTCTTAGTCTACCGCAGTTAAGCGTCACACCGACTTACTATTGCTTGTCCGCACGTGTTGCTAATGTTTATTTGTCTTAGTCTACCGTAGTTAAACGTCACACCGACTTACTATTGCTTGTCCGCACGTGCCGCTAATGTTTATCTGTCTTAGTCTACCGCAGTTAAGCGTCACACCGACTTACTATTGCTTGTCCGCACGTGTTGCTAATGTTTATTTGTCTTAGTCTACCGTAGTTAAGCGTCACACCGACTTACTATTGCTTGTCCGCACGTGCCGCTAATGTTTATCTGTCTTAGTCTACCGTAGTTAAGCGTCACACCGACTTACTATTGCTTGTCCGCACGTGCCGCTAATGTTTATCTGTCTTAGTCTACCGTAGTTAAGCGTCACACCGACTTACTATTGCTTGTCCGCACGTGTTGCTAATGTTTATCTGTCTTAGTCTACCGTAGTTAAGCGTCACCCCGACTTACTATTGCTTGTCCGCACGTGCCGCTAATGTTTATCTGTCTTAGTCTAACGTAGTTAAGCGTCACCCCGACTTACTATTGCTTGTGGCTATTGTATTAGTGACTGCGATGAACGACAAATATCCCTCGAAATGCCCATCATGTAATGGAATAAAATTCTTGTAGGCCTAGTCGTCAATCCTGAAAGGGCCATTAATTATTATAACATTATTCGCATTTTTTATTCCCGTATAAAAAGTATTCGTCGCTGTCTTTTTGGATCTTTTCAGACGGTCGTGGACACCAGATCCCAAGAGTCAAGTCTGTGGCACCGTTAAACTTCAGACGCTGCACTAAGCCGAATTTGAGAAAGAGCTGAACTCAAAATTCATTTTAATCAACCCTTCCCACCACATGAACATAATACGTTTTGTGTAGAAGACTCGCTTGCTCCACCGTGATTAGGGATCGTATGTGGAACATCGTAGTGCTCCTGATGAGACAATGAGAACTCCGCTTCATCTAGATTAAACTTGATTTTGTGGTATAGGTGTCTATGATGTCGAAAAGATGCAAAAAGTTCGTTTTGAGCTTCTTCGTAGCCAACGTTTTCCGATCTCTTCAGACGGATGTGCAGCTAGTAAGCGGAAGGTGAATTGCAGCTGAACTGAACATCCGAATTAATTCCTAGTAGTCGTTAACAGTAAAACATAATAAATGTATGTTTTAGTTTAGAAGGTTTAAGATTTGGTGGCAGCTAACTAAATGTGACTAATTAATTTTAATATATGATGCGTTTGATCTCTTTTTGACATTTCATTCCGTGATAGTCCTAAAATAAGTTTGACTAGTAAGAATATATATATATATATATATATATATATATATATATATATATAATTTAATATATTATAAATTTATTATATATATATATATATATGTTGTTACAGTATGTAATAAATTTAAAAAGACTCGGAGAGAATACATTTTGATAACCTCTAGTTTTATGATCCACCCGCCTTTTTATGAGAAGGCTACCTAATTTATCTAATTAACCATTGTTTTCTATTTCGTAATCGAAGTCTATACTGTCAAAAATGTGCCTCCAATAAACATGAACCACTTTAAAAGTTGAAACCTTTCCTTGTACAATTTGCTCTTTAAAAGCTGTTAAGATAAGTTTTATTTCCTAAGGAAGGTCGTTTGTTAAATAAAGGATGAGGCAGGTTTGCGTTTGAGTTAGCGGGACCGAAGTTACCTTAATTACTTTCAGAAAGAACTTGACCTTTGTATGTGTTACCTAAGATGGCAGCTCTCTTTTGCTTTAATGTGGGATATAATCGACGTTTGCTTCTAATCAATAGGCTTCTAATGTTTTTCACGACTTTTCAAGCATATTCCAGAAGGTACTCCCATCAATATATGATAAGACTGAGATTAATTCCAGTAAATTAAGTAGTACAAAGTATTGATGCTCACGAAAAATGTCTCACTAAATTGTTACAAATAAAATAATAATAACACAAAACACTATGTATCTATTTTTGTCTGCTGGAATTTATACCACTTTTGTACAAAAAATAATATTGTAAACATTAAGCCTATAAATCTACTCATGGAGATTATTAGTATAAATACACTTAACATTTTCAGGTTCGACAAGCACGGCTTTATACATACTACTATGACAGTGTTTCTCCCAATACCGTCAATTAACGAAATTGCACATGTTGTTCATTCCACTCAATACATTTGGACAACTAGCACTAGTACGCATAGTACTTTACACAGTATACTACCAGTCCAAAATTATGTCTACCATCTCTATTAAACTATTCCATTAAAATTAATTATACTTCTCAGAAGTTTATTGGTGTAAGTTTTCAACATGCTGCACATTATATTTTCTTTACCAGAACCTGTTTCTTAACGGCAGTTCTTTATCTGATTGCGTATGTTTAGTTATCTTTTTTAATACTAATAAATAATAAAACATGTATATATATATATATATATATATATATATATACATATCTTATTTTATATTATATATATATATATAAGCATACAAGTACGGAAAATTATTAAAATGACTTCAAACAATTTAAAATTATTGGTAGTTTGCGTCATGTTTTTATCAAAATAGTTATCTACAGCAAAGCAAAGCTCATTCTTTAATTAAACATTCGGCAAAATACAAAAATGTTGTACAAAAAACGAAAATAGTTGTAAAGCCTTCAGCACTTGTTCATCGATCTGTATTTATTGAACAATGATTTACATCCGTCCATATGTTAAAAAAGTCAAGTTTTTAAAGACGCTCAAGTGGTACATTATTTAATTGCGACACATATGGATTACTGAATAATTATGAAACATGTAAACTTTTTTAATATACCAACAGTTTTTTTAATGTACATAAAGTGTCGACATCAAAATAACTTCCAGACAAAGATTTCTCACTAATAATAACAAAGGCCATTGAAGAGAGTTCACTGTTAAATGTCTTACCGATGGTAGTTCCTAGGTCTGGCCGGTGGATAGCACTATTAACAGCGTTTAGCGAGACTTGTGTGTTCTATCTTTTATTAAAATGTAAAATTAAGAATTTATATTCAAAATCATTAAATAATATTACAACCAATCTGCAATAGCCACCTTTGAACACATTCAGGATTTTTTTTCATAGTAATAGCTATATTAGTTTTAGATAATGCCATCTTTCTCACATTTATAGAACGATATTATAAATGATTTATAAAACTTTCTTATTATGTATAAAAATTACTGATTTACTGATCCCAGCTGAAATTTAAATGCAAGATTGCATGTAATTTTCACGCTCTGAAGAATATGTTCAACGACATTTTTTTATTAAATGTCCAAACAATAACAAAACAGAACATGTCTTGAACTTTTGTCAACCGTGTTTTTATCGCGTGCATGTCCAGACCTGCCGATACAAGAACAGCTGTGCTGGACAGCGCCGGGCTTTGTCGAGGAATCCCTCTAAAAACGTCAACTGCTCAAAGTATCTTATCGCAGTTTAACTTTGTTTTTTCCATCTGTAGCGAAAAGTTGAATTTCAGCTTCTATAATTGCCTCTGGTAAATTAAGATTATTATTTCTCTTAATTATACTCTCTCGTGTAAAATATATGAAGTGGTTACATTTTTCAGTATTATCGTCCGATGATACTTAGATGGTGCGTTAAACCCTAATGTAAAAGTTTTTTTGTCTGTACATAAAGGGAAACGTATATAAAAACACAATATTATTCTACTAGTTTGCTTTTAACTTCCGTATTTTCCCTTTCCACTTATTTTCAAAATATAACTTTAAAACTTCCTCAACTCAATACAATTCTGTTTTAGTTATCAGCTTTTAGATGACTTGCTTGGTTCATTCTGAAAGCGAATCTCGCGTTTTTGTGTGCAAAATTCATCGTTTGTAATTTTGTGTGTGCAGTTATTCCTCATCCATCCATAAGAAAAACGTCAAAACTGGCCTGCATGAAGGAAATTTCAAAAATAAAGTTTAAATTACCAGAAACAGTACGCCACTTTTGTATCAAATGCCAAACTTGTTATAATTCAGTTACGTTTTTTCAAGATGTATGTAAATTATCGTTTACCAAACCTCCGTTTGAGAAATAAAAGTGGTTATCCACAAATCAATTCATATTTAAAAACTCCTGTAATAATAATTAATACAATAGATGTACATGTAGCTTTATATGCATTGAAAATTTATTAACAACAGAATTAATGGTAAGTGTAAGAAATGTCAAACTGAAATTGCATAAAACATCTGGTTTCGGTACTGATGAAAATAAAAAATTCGTTAATGATCTCAGTATGAGATGTAAGGAGTTATTTTCCTGGCCTTGTTCAACAGCGTGGTTGCCCTTACTGAACTGCCTCTACCCATTATCCTGTTTGAAACCAATCTTGTACATGCATATGTGGTTAGGTTACACGTGACGATGACCCAGTGGCAAAATAGAAATAAAATGTAGAATAAACTGATCGCCATGGTTCCACTGTTTAGTGATGCGGTATCATAGCAACCCGTGTACGGGAGGGGGTTGTGGTCAGCCTGCCATGATTAAATAGAAGCGTAATTAACTGAGTAATTAACTGCTCGGTTCGGGAAATACAGTGAAACTGCGAGCCGACCGGGTTCGCAAGTATTTGTGTCATTAAACACTCGAAGAATACAGGAAATTAAAAATTACAGATGGTGGTATTTTTATGTAACACTACATTTTACTAATACTGAAATTCCAAAAGAGATAGAGATAATTTAGAAGCAAATAATTACATAATTTGGGTTTCGTCGGACAAACAAATTATATCATTGGCATAAAGTACATCTACAAACCCGTATAGCAAAAATAGAGAATATGATTAATTGAACAAAAGAGTATGAACCTTACAGTAAGCAAATTACCAAATGTTACTTAAACTGTAAAAAAATGTTATACGCCAGATTAAGATACACTATGAGAGTGCTGCATCTGTCGTAAAATCGTGTTGCAAGCTATAAAAATAGGAGACGAGAGCGTGGTGAAACCATAAATCTGTGATGAAAGCGTAATGCATACCTATTCCGTACATATATGGCAAGAGCGTTCTAACAGCTAGTTAACATTAATAAATATTTTACCTGCATGAAATAAATCAATCACTATAAAAATAAATAATAATATCTATATTTATAATAAAAATGGTGGGAATGTCTCCCCAATTTCATGTATCAGTTTGCGAAAGTGGACTTCCTAATAACAAGAGCTTCAGTGTGGAACCTGGTATTTGTGTAGTAACCTCCCAACAGAAACGATATTCCCCTTCCACTAAAAACACATTGGTCATAAAGCAGATTAATGTATAAATATTGTCTCTAAGAAATATGTCCCTAATCTCATTCCAATCGTAGGGAATGTTGCCAACTCACATGGAATAGAAGAAAAAGCCCAAACGAATCCTAACATTCTGAGTTCTTATAATTCCTAAGCGACATTGTCATTTTTCAACAAAATTGTAGTTTGAGCCGATTCTCATACCGATCGAAGACATGGAACTCACAATTCGGCACAACACATCGTACATGGCAGCCAACATACCCTACGGAACATCTTCTAGCTTCACCAGATTATATCTATCTCTGCGAAGGTAAACGCTTCACTTATCTAAATGGATTATAAGATTGGTGCAGTGTAACATACATCGAAGATGAATGTATCCAATAGAATACTTTATGAAAGAAGTTTATTACTTTGTCAGGGAAAGATATTTCATCCTTATATACTACAATAACGTGAGTAATATAGCAATGATACTTTCTACTTGGTGATCGATCTCTTATCGTCCAATATTACAATATGAACTAGGTTGTATAACCTAATACGACTTGGGCTATATAACTTGAGGAGAGTACTACTGTAAAGTGTGCCACGGTACTTCTCACGCTAAATAAACTTGACGACCACTTGAAATAAACTTGACGGAGCTCGAGACATCTGCTTGACAAGCTGTAATGGACATCATGCTATAAATCTAATAAGGTTTCAAGTTTATGTTTATTAAATAATATGGCATATATATGGCATTGGTGGAAGCTTATTTTGAGAATGTGGAATATATTGCGAGCTCTATTTTATTTTCATATACGGAAGTATAATAAGTGGTGCTAGTATCTGGAATCAATACAGTTTATACAATTTCTTAAGTGACCAGACATTCAAATTATTAAAACAATCCTGTGCCATTTTATTAAGTTTTTACATTTTATAGCTTGCATATTAGAATAGAATATACCTGATATGGTGTCCAATAAAATCAAGACAATTCACGACTAAAATAGGTACGTCGAGAAGGTACAATATTTGTGATTTAAGAGGAACAACGGATGAAGGGAGAAATATAGAGAAGGCCGGAAGTTCGCTCTTTGTCTACTCTTCTATGTTGAACTGAACCCGATGATAAGAGAGGATGAGGTTGTAGGTTCCTGTCATTAACAGTCAGAAGTAATTAGTTAACGACAACGCTGCGATCTAGCGGTCAGAGAATGCGTTGCAGTCATAGTGAAACCTTAAGAGACCACGTAGTGCCTGCAATACAGTTAGGCCACAGGATCTGTGCGCGTGGGCCTGCCGGCGATCTTTTCCAAAAACATTAGACTTTTCCTTAAAGCCCATTCTTCAGTATTCTCGGGACCCAAGAGGCAAGAACTTCAATATTTACTGCTTTGTCCAGTTATCTCCTGGTTATATCTAAATAAAATGTGTTCTGATAATTCAGTTCCTTTAAATCGGTCACAGAATCACAGTGGTCAATGTTTCGTGAATGGCTAGTAGCGCCTCTGCCGCGCGCTCATATCCCTTGGCCCATCTTGGTTTTTATTTCTCTGACGTTTTCAAATGTTTTTCCTTTCACTGAAATGTGTATAAAAATTGTAATCCACGTCTTACCTTTGAAACACCAACTGTAACGATTTGATCTAACAGAGCTGCATGGTAATTAACGGCTCTTACGTCATCTCTCGTGACAATCCCGTAACAAAAATAATAACCCGTTTATACAAAATTTGAGAATATAATAATCATTAGACCGAAGAGGTGATAGTGAATTTCCAATCAATAATATTCCAATGCTGCCACCTCGGGAGGCCCGTTGCCAAATGCGAGAATTGTTGGACAAAACCCCATTTACAACCGGCGTTGACGGCATTGTTCGTCGGTTTGGACGTCGAACGTGCATTGTCTGTCATCGACAATGATTCAACATTAATTAACCTTCACCCAAGCGTCCTACTCAATATATTGGAGTCACTTCACGAAGTTAAAACTTGACGAATTTTTGACCGATATAAATATTTCCGATGATAATATTAGGGTGCAAACACTGTGAAATAGTTAGTGTTTGCAAGTCTTGTTGGATATTTTAGGTAATTTACGAATCGTAAAATATATAAAGTTAATTTAAATTTAATTAATCTGTTTAAAGTAGAGGCCGATCTCCTTTTAAGCCTTATTCTGTCCGACCTCGTGGTAGGTTCATGAAACTGATAAAAAGTGCTTCGGCCACAGGCAGGATTTTAACCTGCGCTCTAACTCCAACATCTCAGACCGCTCGGCCATCGGCACTACAATGTTTACCATCGGCTTTGTGTATGGTTACCAAAATTACATATGAACATAAGGCTCCATATCTCAAGACATAAACTGCTAAATTTTTACGCCATAATATATTATTCATAAGATATAACATTTTGACTAAGTTCTACAGATACACTTTTTTTATTTGTTTCTTTCACCAGCACACAAATAATTGTTCAAATCAGCTGTTCAAATGACCGACAAGCGTGGATGTCCTCAAATCAGCATCTGACTACATCAAACATATTTTGTTTTCACTGAAATATCTGAAAACTGAAAACACACATGCCCAAAAAAAAGGATAATTCTGTTTACTATTTCAAAAGGAAAAACATAAGTAACAAATGTATGAATACGAGACAAAGACAGCATTTCTAAAGCATGAATGGATCTCTATACAATTTGCAGTTTTTGAAATGAACAACGACTCTTACTACCTTTTTACAGGACATATGTAAACCACAAATGTTTAATTCTATTCAAATACACAGAAAAATTATCCATTGGGTGTAGCAAGACTCTCCATACATATATATCGTATCTATATATATATAAATGAATGTTTGTGTGTTTGTCCTTTATGGAATCGTACACTATTTGACCGATCATTATGACAATTTGAATGTATATGTACTTTTTTATGGAGAAGGTTTATATGCTATACTCATTTATAAAACTCACCGACGGGTGGCGCTGCAAAATATAAAAGTTTTAAAAGCGCCTGCACATTATAAACTGCAATTACGAGACAGTTAGGTATATTAATTTGCCAAAGACTATTTGAAGGCACTAAGGTAAATATACTGTATGTTTGTCAAAACTGAAAACACGCATGCCCAAAAAGAGGATAATTCTGTTTACTATTTTAAAAGGAAAACAAAAGTAACAAATGTATGAATACGAGACAAAGACAGCATTTCTAAAGCATGAATGGATCTCTATACAATTTGCAGTTTTTGAAATGAACAATGAATGACTCTTACTACCTTTTTACAGGGCATATGTAAACCACAAATGTTTAATTCTATTCAAATACACACAAAAATTATCCATTGGGTGTAGCAAGACTCTCCATACATATGTTTACGTATCTATATATATATAAAAATGAATGTTTGTGTGTTTGTCCTTTATGGAATCGTACACTATTTGACCGATCATTATGAAAATTTGAATGTATATGTACTTTTTTACGGAGAAGGTTTATATGCTATACTCATTTATAAAACTCACCACGAGGTGGCGCTGCAAAATATAAAAGTTTTCAAAGCGCCTGCACATTATAAACTGCAATTACGAGACAGTTACGTATATTAATTTGCCAAAGACTATTTGAAGGCACTAAGGTAGAATATATGTTTGTCTTTATGATAAATATATGGTTGAACTTAAAGCTTGACTGTTAGACCGCTTTATAATAAAATACATGTACGTGTATAATGGCTATATAATAAGCATACACAGATTTTCTTGATCGTGACAACAAGGCAAACTCTACATCGGTGTTAGAAATATAATGCACTTGAACCAGAAGTGCAAATACATGGCAGAGCTTACGTAAAGCGTGCGAAGCCCTGGGAAACAGCTAGTAACTTATAAAAATAATAATGTAAATAATAACACAGCAGCTCAGTTATACTAGAAATTTATTGTTTTATGTAATTTCCAATAATATTCGTTAAGCACATACTTATCGGATCAATCTCGAAATGAAGTAATTATTGAATGCAATATGATCAATGTTGCAGCATTAGTGGGATGCTATTAAATATCCATATATTAAAGAATTACATATTACAGTTATTTAAAGAAAGATATGCGTAAATGAAAACAATGGAGAATATTTTTTAATAAATCTAAATAATAACAAGTAATATGCAAAGTTCAAGATATCTCCGGAAAAAAATAAGATATTTAAATACGAAAGACATTTCGGTGAGTCAAAGGTCTATGTGACTGTCTGAAAAAGGAAGAGGCGCATTCAAATCAAACGATCCTGAAAAGCCAACAGCTTAACACCGAACAATAGCGGTTTTGTTACACAGAAATCTGCGGCCCGACCACAGATAGTCTGCTGTAAGCGTTCTTATATTAGCGTATTAAAACCAGCTGGTTTACAGCGGCAACAGCTGGCTTGTTTTTGTCGACTACCCGACCGAGCGTCATCACTGTGAAATTATGTAGATAAAGTTTCAATTTAATAATGTAAAATTATTCGATTATCCTTACTACCATGTGTTAGAAAGGTTTTAAATTGGTTTTACAGGATGGAAATAAACCGGATTCTTCCTACAGACGATCACGTGGTAATTTTATTGTTAACTTAATATTTACTCTAACATATTAAGTTAAACATTTATAATAGTATAATAATCCCTATCGATTTTTATAATAATACAAAGATCTATAATGTGGAGACAACATAATATTCACAACTTTACCACTCATTGTTACTTTTAAAACGATAAAATTAACTAGTTTTTTTTAAACATTTTAGGTACGGTTGTTTGATTTTATATCTTCACATTTACTTTTTCATTGCCGAATTTGGCATGGAATTTAAAACAATTCCCTAGCGACCCATCACGAATACGTACATCAGTAGGAAAGAAAAGTTTAGTAAAAAAAACGAGTTTGGAACAATTGGAATTTATGAACATTTTCAACGTTTTTTCGGTTCATTGAAACATTGATAATTTAAAGAAAATCTTGAGATACTTCACTCTGACTGTGGAGAAGCTTCTTCGACTAACATATAATTACAGGAAGTGTAAATAATACATATCCGCTTATCCGAATGCGAAAAGCAGGGACAGTATCGTGATTGGTTGAAGCTGAAACAAGTTTTATTACAGCTTGCCATTTTATAATTGCAGGTTGACTTCTTCGTTGAAGATATATTCATTCGTGATTTACTGCCCTTAGACAGTATAGAATATTTAAAGAACCTTTGTTGAATTCATGCTTCGTACAGCTGATATTTTGTTGTCACGATGATTGGAAACCCTAAGGTGTTTGTTTTCACACCTCTTACCTGAAGAACATGGCTCTCATTAGTGATGCAAATATATTTCAAGATGTTTTAGCAGAGTTGTGCTTTAGTGTGAACCAAAAAAACCTGGAAGATTGTAGTCGATATGTGGTCAAGCTGCAAAAACTAGTAATGACAGTACTTTCAATGAACTTTCTGGCACGAGTGTTATCCTTGCCTCTAGTATAGTAAACTTAATATATCTAACCTCATAATTTTAACTTAATATTGGCAGTAAATGATCCTTTACAAGAAAGAGGAATCAAAGCAAAGTCAGAAATCTAATCTCGCCGAAATTGTATCTTCTCGATTCTATATATCTCAATTTTATAATAATTCAAACACATTTTTCTTGGGTTTTAAAAGATTATTAAATCACCATTTGGCTTGCAAATGTTACCGATAATACGATCTTAAGGACATAAAGTGGTAGAATAGTTTGCTACTGTGCCCTAGGTAAAATTACTTGATGCATCCTATGCAAACATTGCCCATCCAAAGTTATTTCACAGTAGGTGTGCCTCCCTCAGGACTTTATAGGACCAGTTTTCTCTAAGATTATATATACTATGATTACTAAATGTTTGATTGTATGTTCTTCTTGTTACCAGAGTACAACCTGAAAACACTGACAGTTGATTGCCAACTTTCAAAGTTTAAGCCAATAATTGATTTGCCTCAAAGTCTTTAGTAGGATTTACATTGGAATATAAAGCGATATAGTTGAATCATACTATAATATTCCTAATACCTGAATTCAAATCGTTGACACAAATTAGGACAAATACAAATACCAATTCATTTATTTTGTGATGTTTCATGGACTACTTACTTCTACTTATATAAGAAATGTCAACATTAGAAAGGCTGAGCCCACGTTTCCGTCTTTTTAGCCCCACGACGACGGAAATCTAAAAATATTAATTGTGAAACAAATTTTGTTGAGAATCCACTGATGCCGACAAAATATTCTGAATGCGTCCGGAAATTGTACTTTCTAGACAAATATTTTCTAAGAACTTGCTCAAAGCGGATAAAATTGATATAGAGCGGTAATTTGTTGTCAATAAATTGAGAAGGTCTTCAATATTTAAAATAAAGAATAAATTTATTGATTTTCCTTAAATGTGCTAGAGATATAAAAATAGATAAACATTGCGACATTGAAATCTACTCCAGAGCCAACGTCTAAATAATTCTTCCTAGTTAACAAAGCCAAATAGTCGTAATATAGTTAGGTCGTGTTATATAGGTGCAGTCTACTTATGAAGGTCAAGTTTATAGGCAATTAAATGATAACTAGAGGATAGATGATAAACAGTGTGAAAGTTCTTTACATACCTTTTATTTGTACAAATTTGTACGTTAAAAATCGTGTCGGGTGACAGGATTCGAAGAAAAGAATCAGGGAAATGGTCTATTAATAAAATCAATGTTGCCTATGTATAGGAATAATTTTCATGAACAATTTCAAGTCCATACCCCAATTTTTAATTGAAGTACCATGCGCACAGACACACACAAACACATACAGCAGAGAAATAGTGCCAGCTTCTTTAATTGACTTCGGCAACACACAGCGACACTCGTGAGATGAGTCGGTATAATCATAACGGTTTAATGGGAATGTTGAGTTTAGCTCCAGCTCATTTACACTGTCCCAATATAACTCCTGGAATCTGGAATTATGATAGTCTGAAGAGATTGAAAAGAAGTCTGTGACGAAGAAGTTCAAATTGAACTCCTTACATCGCTTCGACATCAGAGGCACTTAGACTACAATATATAGTGTAATCTAGGTGAAGGGGTATTCCTAGAGGACATTGTCTCTAATGGAGCTAAACTCAATATTCACATTGAACCAACCCTTTCCACCATAACTACGTCATATAAGTACAGTAATATATACCTACACGAACATAAACAATAAACTGAGGATTTATAATTAATAATATGAAGATTAACAACATACTTTTTAATTTTACAGCTTTTTATAAAACGAGATAAGGTTTACTTTACAGCTTTCGCATAAAATAGAATGAGGGACATGAACCATCAACTAAATAGATGTGCCTACGTATGAATGAAGTTTCATCCATAATGTCAATATATGACTCAATTATTTCTTGAGATATCACCCTGAGTGATGGACTATGCAGAGGTTCAGCCAAATCTCAAGGAGAGATATCTATAATAACCGAACTCAATATTACGAATGTAGGAATGTAGTTTCGCACAAAATTTTATGTCTTTTGTTAAAATCGGTTTTAAGATATCCTGTGGACAAAGTTATACACAGAAGATGTAAGTTCATTTAGCCAGCCTCCAAATAGGCTTTGCTAATCGTAGTAAGTTAATTAACTGACAGTAGAAAATGGAGATCTCACAAGTATGAAGCGAAGCCACCTACGGAATACCTTCTCCAAACGTTCCGAGACAAATTTTCATTTCTAAGGGAAAGTGGTGTGAGGTTGATCCTTTATGCATTTGTAATCCCTGCGCTCTGGGGACCTGATTTCAATGGCTCCGACTCCTCTCTTGTTATTTTTTTTTACCCCGAATGTTCTTACCTTACCTTTTAGTAGATATTATATCCGTTCCATTTAATGAGTGGAAATTTAAAACTGTACGGTACGCATGGTGAATAGTGTTATTTTTAATGACGTATATTGTTTTAAGGAAACAAAAACTGAAAAATAGGTGACCATCAGGTATTAACTAGGAAGAAGAAAATTATCATCTAAAAAAACGAAACAACTTAGAGATTAAAGGTTTGATATTTAAGGCATGCTTCCAATGCTAAAATGTTTATTGGATATGCCTTCGTATTTTCAACTACACATTAATTTTTACCTTCCTTTTTTATGTCATTAGCTATTAAATATCCAACTTAATTCAAAGTAACCAAAATATTAAGTCTATAAATTTAAATAAGTCTACTTGCAAAGTTTCATTAATATGCATGGTTATGGTTGAAAACCGGGTTTTAAAAAGAGACCTTTGTACGCTAGTGACATTAAATTTATCATGTTATTTATAGTTTAACGTGTTTTAAGTGTAACGATCCAAACTCGTTTGCTTCCAATGTTTATGATCTCCATGTGAATCGGACCCATGATTCCCCTTTTTCTATATATCATGCGGACAGCAGACTGGTGTACGGACAGAAATGAAATTTTCCAGCCCCTAGAGTAATAGACTTTGCTAACGCTCAGCCAATGAGATAAAAAAGTGAACTCGATGAGTGTATGATCGTACATTACAAGCTAGTGTGTGTTCTAACGTAATGTGTAAATATCAAGCTATTTTTCTTACGTAACGCGTATTTATTATGAATCAAGAAAATATAGGACCTTAGCAGCTTAGTTTCTTATGCAAATAAAATCTAAGGCACTATCAGTATCATTTGTTTACCACTATATATGCACCTACAAATCTTCATATCTCTTACTTTTTCTGCAAAGCGTTACTATTATTACTATTAATTTTTGCGTTTTCAGTGTATATTAATGTAGTGTAATTTGTGAAATGGTGAAAATTCCGTATAAAAAGTTATCAATATGCACAATGCACTACCCGTTTTTTATTTCTTATTTTTTCCCATCAACTTTAGTGTTTTATTGGCATTTTGATACCCAATACCTTTATGAAAGTGGGGATTTAGATCTAACTAAAATGGGGAGATTTAATAAAATCTATTAAAGATCTTGAAAAGTGAGTAAGTATGATATCACAAAAAGAAAATCCTGATCAATCACTCAAGAAAGGTTTACTCTAAAAAGATGCACGGATCAACAGTTCTTACGTGATGACTATTTGGATCACGTATTTTTTTATCTACTCGTGAATTGGAGTAGATTTGGATTTACATGAGTATTGGCTCTTAAGATAGCTGGACTTTGGAACAGCTGTTTCAATTAGTGCAACTACTCCTCACCTTATCACAATAGCTGTAATATTATACACACTTATCCAATAAATTGGATCCTATAGTTCTTTTCTACTAGTTTAAAAAAATCATTTAATCGAAATACAATTAAAGTCTAAAAACAGTTTTTCTTTTTTAAAGGGAAGCAAAAACAAATTAGTTACAATATTTAAGTGACTGTCTATAGTTTCAATTATTATAAACTAACATTCTCATAACTTCTCTAAAATCAATTGTCGTATAAAACATTTTTTTTTTATTATCCAAGATAATTGGAGTAGGAAAGTTTGTAATGGGTTTAACGGAAATTGGTGATGGAAAAACTGAACTCAAACATTTTGGAAAATGCGTTTTTTTGGAATACTTGCATTAATCTATTTTTTCTAGGATAATGACTTCCTTTTGTATTAAAAACCTCGAAGGACTGCCTTACACCTGAAAATTATATTCTTATTAATTTCCAATCAGGACAACATCAAAAGTTTTTCCTTTTACAAACATTATTAAATAAACCACACAGTACATTCTTTCTTTAGATTAGACCATCACATTATTTTACTGCACATGACTTACTGACAAAATCTCTTGTAACTTTTATTTTTATCTATTATATGGTCTTACACGAAACTAATAAAAAAATGTAACAACTTTCGAAAATGACATGAACGATGTAGTAATTTTGGATTCGTGGGTGTAGACCTTGAAAATTTAATTCAAGAATGTTCTTGAATTACATTTTCTTAGTCATGCACTGAGTTACAGCTGAGTTACTACAGCTGCCTTTCATTTTTTTATGAGTGAATGACATCCACCATTTATAAAATATGTATCCTGAACGCAAAAACAATTTTCAATGAAAACTGTAATTTCGTCGTTTAAGTCGAACTTCCTTGGATTAGACGTTTTTGTTGCGAGATCGCCAATCGCAGAACTGCTCAATAATGTACACCTCGTTCCACTCCCGATACTGTATCTGTATTGGTTTCTCTATGAAATAAACCAATGTAATAAAGTTTCATTTTTGAGTTGGAAGAATTTAAAAATTTCCGAATAATGAAAACCATAGTAACAATCTCAATTCATCAATTTGTGGTGTATTTAAATTATGTTGCATGTTTAAATTATGTGGTATGTTAAAATTATGTGGAATGTTAAAATTATGTGGTATGTTTAAATTATGTAGCAGGCTTGATTTATGTAGTATTTTTAAATTATATGGTATGTTATACATTATGTGGCGTGTTTAAAGTATGTGGTATGTTGTAAATTATGTGGTATGTTTACATTATGTGACATGTTTAAATTATGTGGTATGTTTACATTATGTGGCATGTTTAAATTATGTGGTATGTTTTAAATAAATTATGACTTGTAGTATGATTGATTTATGTAGTATTTTTAAATTATGTGGTATGTTGTACATTATGTGGCGTGTTTTAAGTATGTAGCATGCTTAAATTATGTAGTAGGTTTAAATTATGTGGTATGTAATCCTATTTAGTCTGGTTTAGTTTATGCTGTTACTAAGCACCACAGCAGCAAAATCTTCCATAAACTGATAGAACTTGTTATTAGGATATTTTCAACTACTTTAAACCTCGCCTTGACTCATAATATGACAGAATAGAAATTATGAAAAGGAGGTGAAATTAATAAAGTAATGAATGACTTTACCAGGAAGAAACAAAGTAAAAATCTCGCATTAAATTTACAAATAACTTTAACTACTTTGATTTGAGAACGTTTAAAGTACCCGTATTTTTGAAGAGTTAATAATATTCTGAAAAAATATAATACACAATTTACACATTATTTAAGTAAATAATTCTAAACCCACATGGGAATTGGTTTCTTACACAGGACTCCTACTTTTAAAAGTTTCTTTTTGGTTTGGATGTAAATTAATACGAGTTGTAATTTTAAATATTTTTGTTTCAAATAATTATATTTATAAAATACACTGAATGGTAAAATATCGTGCCATTTGAGAATGACACAATGCTACGCAGTGTTGACGACAAGGCCTGCTTTGCTTATAACTGGGACCTAAAAAGTAATTACATCGGGTATTGGAAATATTGGACCTGATGCGAACTCCTGAACAACGTCCTTTGTTTGGCGCTAACAGTGTTTCAATATTAATTAACCTTTGCTAAACGCCAAAACACGCAATTGGCTGTTCAACATTACGATATTCTGTGATTTACTTGAGCTCATCATCATCATTTTTATTTCTCATCATTACTTATTATAAAATCAGTATAAGTATAGAAAGAATTAATTGAACAACATAATCCAGATTTGCCACTCTTTAATAACGTCCTTGGTTCGAGTATGCCATAAAAATCTTGCAATTATTTACCCAATTAGCTGTTGAACTTTGCAAATATTAGGTGAACTATTTTAGAATTTAAACTCCTTGATTACTCTTTTTATGTAGTCGTTATTACTTTTATAGAAAGAATTAATTAGACAGCATATATAGATTTTGTTTTAGTAATGCCTTTTGGTACGAGTATTTCATTAACATTGGTTCAATACTTTTTACCTAATTAGCTGTTGAACTTAGCATATATTATGTGAACCACTTTAGATTTTATGATACAAACTCCTTGATTACTCTTTGTATATAGTCATTATTAATCTTATAGAAAGATATAATTGAATAAACATTCATTTTAATATTCTTTTTAATAATGTCAATAGCGTTGTTTCAATACTTTTATTACCTAATTAGATGTTGAAGTTTGCAAATTAAGTTTTGATTATGAATACTCCTTAACTAGTTGTTATGTAGTAATCTGTATACTGGCTGAAGAAATGAATACAATACATTGTCCAGATATTCCTATATTGATATTGTTTTGAAGTTTTGGATTTTCTCACTTCATTTTTATGATTTGTAAAAATTAGATTAAATTAGTTTCAGTCCGTTGGCCGTTGTATAGAAAGAAACAAAGCATTTAGGACAAAAGGTAAGTTGAAGTTTATAAACAAAGCGTATAAAAACCTCACAGCTTATGTATGTATATCATAAATCACTTTTCTTTCGCCCTTGTTGGGGGAGGAGGAAGAGGTGGGAAACGCGGTTTAAAGCTACAGAGACGGGACATACAAAGAGTCTTGTCAGGACTACACTCGAGTGCATTGATTGTTTTGTCGAGTACGTTCAAAGCCTAAAGTATTACTTGCAGTATCCTTCAATATTTTCCTTTCAGTTATCATAATGATACTTTGCCATGTGTGTCCAAGACTATAATGGGTGACGAGGAGGAGGATGAAGAGTAGGAAAGGAAGGGGAAGAGGTGGATAATGAAGAGTAGGAAAGGAGGAGGATGAAGGAGTAAGAGGGGGAGGATGATGCGTAGGATGGGGATGAGTGGGAGGAGGGATTTGGCGGTTTAAGCGACAGAGTCGGAATATTAAAAGGGCCTTTTAAGGAATACTCTTCAGTGCATTATTTATTTCACGAATAATTCTTAGATACTCGCAGTATCATTCAATATTTTCCTTTTTTCACCACGGTAAAACTTTGACTTTGTGTCCAAGACTAGAGTGGGTGAGGAGGAGGATGAGGAGGACGAGGATGAGGAGGATGAGGACGAGGAAGACGAGGAGGGACGAGGAGTGATATGGCGGCTAAAGCTACAGAGCGGGACACACAAAGGGTCTTGTCAGGAATACACTCGAGTGCATTGATTGTTTTTGTCGAGTACTTCACAGCCTCAAGTGTCATTCGCAGTATCCTTCAATATTTTCCTTTCTTTTACACAACAAAACTTCTCCTTCCCCCACCCCCCCCCCCCCCCACCCCCCCCCCCCCCCACCCCCCCCCCCCCCCACCCCCCCCCCCCCCCACCCCCCCCCCCCCCCACCCCCCCCCCCCCAGGCTTTTGTTATTATTAGTGAGAAATCTTTGTCTGGAAGTTATTTTGATGTCGACACTTATGTACATTAAAAAAACTGTTGGTATATTAAACAAGTTTACATGTTTCATAATTATTCAGTAATCCATATGTGTCGCAATTAAATAATGTACCACTTGAGCGTCTTTAAAAAACTTTACTTTTTTAACTTATAGGACGGGTGTAAATCATTGTTTCAATAAATACAGATCGATGAACAAGTGCTGAAGGCTTTAACAACTATTTTCGTTTTTTGTACAACATTTTTGTATTTTGCCGAATGTAAACATTAAAGAATGAGCTATGCTTTGCTGTAGATAACTATTGTGATAAAAACATGACGCAAACTACCAATAATTTTAAATTGTTTGAAGTCATTTTAATAATTTTCCGTACTTGTATGCTTATATATATATGTGTGTGTGTGTGTGTGTTTGTATATATATATGTATATATATCTAGTATTTTAAAAGTATTTAAAAATGTAAATAAAACATACGCAATCAGAGAAAGAACTGTCATTAAGAAAAACCTTCTGGTAAGGAAAATATAATGTGCAGCATGTTGAAAACTTACACCAATAAACTTCTGAGAAGTATAATTAATTTTAATGGAAGAGTTTAATAGAGATGGTAGACATAATTTTCGACTGGTAGTATACAGTGTAAAGTACTATGCGTAGTAGTGCTAGTTGTCCAAATGTATCGAGTGGAATGAACAACATGTGCAATTTTGTTAATTGACGGTATTGGGAGAAACACTGTCATAGTAGTATGTATAAAGCCGTGCTTGTCGAACCTGAAAATGTTAAGTGTATTGATACTAATAATCTCCATGAGTAGATTTATAGGCTTAATGTTTACAATACTATTTTTTGTACAAAAGTGGTATAAATTCCAGCAGACAAAAATAGATACATAGTGTTTTGTGTTTTTATTATTTTATTTGTAACAATTTAGTGAGACATTTTTCGTGAGCATCAATACTTTGTACTACGTAATTTACTGGAATTAATCTCAGTCTTATCATATATTGATGGGAGTACCTTCTGGAATATGCTTGAAAAGTCGTGAAAAACATTAGAAGCCTATTGATTAGAAGCAAACGTCGATTATATCCCACATTAAAGCAAAAGAGAGCTGCCATCTTAGGTAACACATACAAAGGTCAAGCTATGCAAAGTTCTTTCTGAAAGTAATTAAGGTAACTTCGGTCCCGCTAACTCAAACGCAAACCTGCCTCATCCTTTATTTAACAAACGACCTTCCTTAGGAAATAAAACTTATCTTAACAGCTTTTAAAGAGCAAATTGTACGAGGAAAGGTTTCAACTTTTAAGTGGTTCATGTTTATTGGAGGCACATTTTTGACAGCATAGACTTCGATTACGAAATAGAAAACAATGGTTAATTAGATAAATTAGGTAGCCTTCTCATAAAAAGGCGGGTGGATCATAAAACTAGAGGTTATCAAAATGTATTCTCTCCGAGTCTTTTTAAATTTATTACATACTGTAACAACATTAAATAATATATATATATATATATATATATATATATATATATATTCTTACTAGTCAAACTTATTTTAGGACTATCACGGAATGAAATGTCAAAAAGAGATCAAACGCATCATATATTAAAATTAATTAGTCACATTTAGTTAGCTGCCACCAAATCTAAAACCTTCTAAACTAAAACATACATTTATTATGTTTTACTGTTAACGACTACTAGGAATTAATTCGGATGTTCAGTTCAGCTGCAATTCACCTTCCGCTTACTAGCTGCACATCCGTCTGAAGAGATCGGAAAACGTTGGCTACGAAGAAGCTCAAAACGAACTTCTTTGCATCTTTTCGACATCATAGACACCTATACCACAAAATCAAGTTTAATCTAGATGAAGCGGAGTTCTCATTGTCTCATCAGGAGCACTACGATGTTCCACATACGATCCCTAATCACGGTGGAGCAAGCGAGTCTTCTACACAAAACGTATTATGTTCATGTGGTGGGAAGGGTTGATTAAAATGAATTTTGAGTTCAGCTTTTTCTCAAATTCGGCTTAGTGCAGCGTCTGAAGTTTAACGTTGCCACAGACTTGACCCTTGGGATCTGGTGTCCACGACCGTCTGAAAAGATCCAAAAAGACAGCGACGAATACTTTTTATACGGGAATAAAAAATGTGAATAATGTTATAATAATTAATGGCCCTTTCAGGATTGACGACTAGGCCTACAAGAATTCTATTCCATTACATGATGGGCATTTCGAGGGATATTTGTCGTTCATCGCAGTCACTAATACAATAGCCACAAGCAATAGTAAGTCGGGGTGACGCTTAACTACGTTAGACTAAGACAAATAAACATTAGCAACACGTGCGGACAAGCAATAGTAAGTCGGTGTGACGCTTAACTGCGGTAAACTAAGACAGATAAACATTAGCAACACGTGCGGACAAGCAATAGTAAGTCGGGGTGACGCTTAACTACGGTAGACTAAGACAGATAAACATTAGCAACACGTGCGGACAAGCAATAGTAAGTCGGTGTGACGCTTAACTGCGGTAGACTAAGACAGATAAACATTAGCGGCACGTGCGGAGAAGCAATAGTAAGTCGGTGTGACGCTTAACTACAGTAGACTAAGACAGATAAACATTAGCGGCACGTGCGGACAAGCAATAGTAAGTCGGTGTGACGCTTAACTACGGTAGACTAAGACAGATAAACATTAGCAACACGTGCGGACAAGCAATAGTAAGTCGGGGTGACGCTTAACTACGGTAGACTGAGACAAATAAACATTAGCAACACGTGCGGACAAGCAATAGTAAGTCGGTGTGACGCTTAACTGCTGTAGACTAAGACAGATAAACATTAGCGGCACGTGCGGACAAGCAATAGTAAGTCGGTGTGACGCTTAAACTGCGGTAGACTAAGACAGATAAACATTAGCAACACGTGCGGACAAGCAATAGTAAGTCGATGTGTTGTTTAACTACGGTAGACTAAGACAAATAAACATTAGCAACACGTGCGGACAAGCAATAGTAAGTCGGTGTGACGCTTAACTGCGGTTGACTAAGACAGATAAACATTAGCGGCACGTGCGGACAAGCAATAGTAAGTCGGTGTGACGCTTAACTGCTGTAGACTAAGACAAATAAACATTAGCAACACGTGCGGACAAGCAATAGTAAGTCGGTGTGACGCTTAACTGCGGTAGACTAAGACAGATAAACATTAGCAACACGTGCGGACAAGCAATAGTAAGTCGATGTGTTGTTTAACTACGGTAGACTAAGACAAATAAACATTAGCAACACGTGCGGACAAGCAATAGTAAGTCGGTTGTGTGACGCTTAACTGCGGTAGACTAAGACAGATAAACATTAGCGGCACGTGCGGACAAGCAATAGTAAGTCGGTGTGACGCTTAACTGCTGTAGACTAAGACAGATAAACATTAGCGGCACGTGCGGACAAGCAATAGTAAGTCGGTGTGACGCTTAACTGCGGTAGACTAAGACAGATAAACATTAGCAACACGTGCGGACAAGCAATAGTAAGTCGATGTGTTGTTTAACTACGGTAGACTAAGACAAATAAACATTAGCAACACGTGCGGACAAGCAATAGTAAGTCGAAGTGACGCTTAACTACGGTAGACTAAGACAGATAAACATTAGCGGCACGTGCGGACAAGCAATAGTAAGTCGGGTGTGACGCTTAACTACGGTAGACTAAGACAAATAAACATTAGCAACACGTGCGGACAAGCAATAGTAAGTCGGTGTGACGCTTAACTACGGTAGACTAAGACAGATAAACATTAGCGGCACGTGCGGACAAGCAATAGTAAGTCGGTGTGACGCGGTTGTCAATTAGGTGTGGGAACAAAGCGGCCAAACTCGTCTGTAATTTATGAGGTAATTTATTCACTTTATGGTCTTCATACAGCCGGATTCATACAGCCAATATTCATCTGCGACCAGTTTAAGTTATGGCTTCTTTTAGTGAACTTAATTACCTTATGTTAGCTTTCATACTTGAACAGTAATGATTTCTTTAGTTATTTGAGAATTTTTGAGTAAAATCGTTTGATTAGAATTGAACTTCAAGTTGTACTTAAAACATTGTTCCATAATTAGTGCCCTCTACTGCTTGAATGAAAGGACTATTTCACGTGTATTTATATATCCTACTAGAACATAAACATAGTTGATGAAATGTAATTTATTTTCAGAAAATTGTTGGTGTTTTAATGATGATAATGTACTACTTATAGATTATATTTTATATTTTTAATTATACTTTTACTTTGTCCAATCGGAACTTTCCCATCCACCGGAAATCACTCATGGAGTAATAATAATAATTCTTTTATTGCATTTTGGAAATAAGACATTGCATTGCAAAAGTCAGGTTTACGTTATTAGTTTAAAATTCCTACTATACACATTCATACTTACAATACTCATTTAAACATACATCTCTTGCCCATTCACGCCAAAACTCAATCAACGTGAGACTCGGGGCTCTAACTAATTAATTTGTATGCAAATTTTGATTCTGATTCTCCCAGCAGCCAGCCATGAACTCTTCGACAGAATAAAACGCATTCGATACCATTAGGCGCTTCAGAAGAGCTTTAAACTGGTTTAAATTATCCGATTGTATAAGACCCTCAGGGAGCCGATTGAGAAAATTTTGATTCCAGCCTGTGACGGCAAGCGTTCGAAAGCCACTGTCCTATGCTGTTCTGCACGGTAACTCTCACTGCCTCTAGTTTCGTATGAATAAGTTATCTGTTTTGTATATTAGTCCGTGAAAACGTTGCACAGGTCTAGAAACAGCCAGTAGGTTGTACCCAGCCAGACGGAATGACACGTCTGTTATAAAATATATGTTACCAGGACACACGCCACTATATACTAGGATTATGGACATTTCCATTAATATGTGTTACAAAAAGAGACTTTTCGAAAATTGGTGTGTTTCCCAAAGTGTTAAATCTTAACACATAAGGTTAAGCAAGTAAACAATTAAAATCGTGACGATGAAGAAAAATAATTAAAGTTGATAACTAATGAAATAATATAGGTCTGTCTCAATACATAAATAAGGGCATGATACCAACCCCAAGTCAGGACAGGGGAAATATCATGACCGCTAGATCACGGGATGCGCGCACGATCCCGCGCACGATCCACAGAAGGCAATTTGAGTCCGACCGTCTTTATCTCGCAGGACAAACCTGTGATGAACATAATGTTCAGTCTAGTCTTAGGCTACCAGTAACTGTCCTCCAAGTCATCTCTGTTTTCACTGACATTCCCTTTCCTTTAATTTCCATTTAAAAAAATTTGAACATAGATGACTTATTCTCCTCAGCCACAAAGCTGCTAAGGGCCCTGATTCAACCTACGGGACTATTATTCCACACATTAATTCATCTAGAAAGCATACATATTTTTTTAAAAATGTCACAAAATACTCCTGATACTAAACCAGGAGTGAGACCAAGCTGACTGTGATAACGACCAACGTGTATAATCACCCAACTTATTGCTACTAATTATTGTCCGGATAATTAGGATAGTAGAGAACGAACCAACTCGCGTCTCCACTGAATGGGCATTCGGATCAATCATAGAGTTTCATCGAAAGTCACCATCTTTTATCCAGCACCGGACAATGCATTCATTGTTTCGTATTTCCAGCAATATAAGCAAAAACAGATGAGAATGGCCATAAAAATAGAATGAAGAGGATTTAAAGAAAGGGCTCCCTCGATGCCATCATAATAATGAGCTCTTTTATCACCCTTCTTCCACACGTGTTATGGTTAGACGGACCACCTGACCTCGCCAAACCCCCGTATCACGTGTGGTCTCCTTGTTCCTAACAAAATCCATAGATGAGTCTTGGAGAATCTTTATGACTGCTCTAAGCACCCGAGACTTAAGACCACAAAGATATTTTATGAATCTTAGATCTAAGGTGAGTAAATCCCCTTCCAAGGGATCATGCATGATGAGAAGATGATGTGATTGGCCTCCACATGATACTCCTGAGTCACACCACAGACAATGACTGGTCATCTCTATATTTGGCTATCTTAGCATGGTTAAAACCACGCACACGTACACTTCCACACAGGAATTTCACTTACTATCTAAGCATCTTTGACACACAGAACGGCCACTTTTACAGGTGTCTTTGGTTTGCCCTCCGAAGTCTCGCCATACCTCAAGACATGACCTCCCATGGTCTGACCTGTGTTGGTCAAAGTGGGTATCTTGATCCAACATCGATCATTTATCCTCTACTATATAGTTATGGTGTTTCCTCCCTCTTGGTTACCTTCTGTAACTCTGCATCTCCCTATTCACTGAAGGTGGATTGGTTCTTTTCAGAACCCTGATACGTGCCTTCATCTTGATGGTTTAATGCATTGGGCATTCCCTTACCTTCAGATTCCCCTTAATCTCATTCCGCTCTCAAAACCTGCAGTTCCCTTTTTTTCAAAAAGGGTAACCGCAATCAACAGATAAAGAAAGCGTACATTACTCACATTTAAGACATTAAACTAGTGCTCCTTAATAACCTTAGCACCTTCTAAATTCCCATATAAATAATCAAAAGATTGATTCCGTTCTAACAGTCCTTACCCCGGAGTACCTTATAACAATGTTATTTCCTTTGATCGATGGGCTATGATCACTACGTTATACATATCTACTTCCCGCCTTGCGTCTCCTGCCCTTATCTGATATCTCAGCAATCTTCTAAGACATCCAAGCAAGGTGTAAGTAGCCGCCTTACTAATTACCTTCACCCTCTTTTTCTTTACTTCCCCTCAATATACTCTTCATCCCATTTTGTGTATTAAACACACTCTTTGTATATCACCAAAATATGTTCTGTGTCCCCTTCCACACAAAAGTCACTTCCATTCCCAGCTTCAAATCCATCAACTTCAAACCGAAATTACCACGACCCACAAAATACTGAGTTATTTACTCTGTGCACAAAATTGTATCCATCAGTTTCCTTATATTTAGTCAAAATTCAAATATTTCACTGGCGTTTTCTGATCTTCTCCACGACTCATCCAAATGGCACATGGCCAATGGCGTAGTGTAGCGGGTACAGTGATTATCGCAAGATAACCAGATCAAGCAACGTCGAGCGTGGCTGCTGCTTGGATGGGTGACCGCTGAGCGATCCTGTCCTTGCAAGCAGCCCGCCTGCCCGACCGTTGGTGGTGGTTCGGAAGTCACCTTTAAGCCGTTGGTCCCCAGGTTAAGTGTTAAGAGAGGGCTTCTTAGCCTGGTAAAATAAGACATCTTTACTTTACTTTACTTTACTCATCCAAAATTTTCTGAAGTCATTTATCCTGCGCTATACTATTGCTCTCTTCTACAACCTTCCAAAAAGTAAGGATCCTCAGATGTCCACAACCATTTCTTCATCATATGTCATGCATCGCAGTTGCGCCATCAGTACTTTTCCAATGTGCAATCATTGCATTCTCATAGTCCTACTTTCCCACCCTGTTTAAGTTTAAGTTTTCATTACTTGTAATAGTATTTATCCCAATAGTATGAGTTTGGGAATCAGTAACTTTTGGCTTATTAGTTATAAGTTTCAGTGGAATCATCATAATAATATACAAAAGACGTCACTTTAGGAATTTTCGTGAACTGAATCACTTGTTACCCCCGGGGGCTTCTATCCAACTTTGAAGCACCACTTTGCCTTTAGAGATCTTGGATAGCAACACTTCAGCCCCTAAAAGATTCTAGGCGTCGCGTGGTTGAGATTTCTCCCTCTGGAAGTGGCTTAATCTCTGTGACTACCTTCACCTTCCAGTCTCTAGAGTCCTTAAGTGTAGGCGTTAGTCCGAAATCCACGAAAAATATTAAGTCTAAAGGGACAAATCGTGGCTTTTAATCCCTACAGCTATGGCCCACTATGATCGCAGAAAGGATCTAGACCTCAAGATGCCTATTAATAATCTGAGTACAAAAATCTTGCGATATCTCACGACGCCTATATGTAATATCTTGGTCATTTTCATTCAACTAAGTAAACAATATAGTCACTAGCTATTTTAGTTAATACATTCACATACAGTTAAACAACATCATCATGCGAATGTGGAGTTCGTTCCTCCATTTCACTTTCCTCTTACGTGCAGCATCTGAAATCTGGAGTCATGTTCGTCTGAAAGTACCCAAATAGGCGTCGGTGACGAAGAACGAGTAGTTCAAAACGAACCCCCACATCGTTTCAACATCAGAGACACCCAGACTAAAAAAGTGCAATCTAAATGAAGAGGTATTTTCATTGTCTCAACAAGTGCACAATACTAACATCAGCATAGTGTTAAAAATTAGTAACACTGCAAGTAGCAACCCGTTTTATTTGTTTCTCACTCATAGGGTAAAGCACATAAATTATTACTAAATTTTATAAATAACTAGCTGTTTCCCGCGGCTTTGCACGCTTTTCGTAAGCTTTACCCTTGTATGTGAACTTCTGGTTTAATTGAATTACATTTACAACGCCGATGTAGAGTTTGCCATGTTGCGACGATCAAGAAAATATGTTTATGTTTATAGCCATTGTGCACGTACATGTACTTTATTATACAGTGGTCTAACACTCAAACTTTAAGTTCAATCAGAAATGTATCTTAAAGACAAATATACATAATAACTTTGCGCCTTCAAATAATGTCTGGCTATGTAATATACGTAACTCTCTCGTAATTGCAGTTTATTGTGTGCAGGCGCTTTGAAACCTTTTATCTTTTGCAGCGCCGCTTGGTGGTGAGTTACATCAATAGGCATAGCTTATAAACCTTCTCCGTGAAAAAATACGTATACATTCAAATTTTTATAATGCTCTGTCTAATATTTTGCGATTCCATAAAGGACAACGCACAAACATTCATATATATATATATATATATATATATATATATATATATATATATATATATATATATGAATATATATATATATATCATCTATATATATATCATCTATATATAATATTATATATATATATATATATATATATATAGATGATCCGTAAATGCACAGATGATTACGGAGATACCCGTAGTACATTATGCGACTGTTATGTAATGTTTAGGAAGCAATGCTTCCACTATTTACAGTCCACTAAAGGTGTTTGTATGGGTAGTTGGATGTGGTGATAAATTAATCCAAGCGGTATTACTCCATTCCAATGCGTTAAGCAATTTGGATTGTATTTAAACATAATTGGTATACTACTGTATACTGATTTTCCCGCGGCTTCGCACGCTTTTCGTAAGCGTTACCCGTGTATGTGCACTTCTGGCTCAAGTAAATTACATTTCCAACGCCGATGTAGAGTTTGCTTTGTTGCCAAGATCAAGAAAGTCTGTATATGTTTATAGCCATTGTACAACCAGTTCAACCAAAAATTGATCTTCAAGACAAATATACATCATAACTTAGCGCCTTCAAATAGTTTTTGGCTATTAAATATTCGTAACTGACTTGTAATTGCAGTTTATAATGTGCAGGCACTTTGAAAACTATTATCTTTGGCAACGCCACCTGGAGGCGACTTACATCAATAACACAGAAACCTTCTTCGTGGAAAAATACATATACATACAAATTTTCGTAATGATCGGCCAAATAGTTTACGATTCCATAAAGGACAAACACACAATCATTCATTTTTATATGTATAGATATATATGAATATATATATATATATATATATATATATATATATATATATATATATCATCTATATATATATATATATATATCATCTATATATATATATATATATATATATATATATATATATATATATATAGATGATCCGTAAATGCACAGATGATTACGGAGATACCCGTAGTACATTATGCGACTGTTATGTAATGTTTAGGAAGCAATGCTTCCACTATTTACAGTCCACTAAAGGTGTTTGTATGGGTAGTTGGATGTGGTGATAAATTAATCCAAGCGGTATTACTCCATTCCAATGCGTTAAGCAATTTGGATTGTATTTAAACATAATTGGTATACTACTGTATACTGATTAGCTCAGTGTTTGCTAATTAGCATTATATGTAAGTTTCGGTGCCTGTACATTCGTTCGCTTACATTCAGCAATAAAAAGTTCTCATTGCCCATACATACAGGCACACACAATGTAATGGCACACCATGTGCAATACTGGCTAAACTTATTGTACTAAATACCAATGCAATTGCGATATCTTGTCCCATCTATAACAAAAATTCTATTATCTGAGTCACATATAGAGGTTTAATGGTAGAAAGTCATAAATTATTCTTTTTAATAAACACGTTTATCATTGTATTCCTTTATAGCCATACTTTCCTGTTATAGAATATTATATCTTTGTATTTTTAATAACATGTGTTTTTATTTAATTACAAAACTGTTTATATTATTATTGTAACCACTTTTATTCAGTTATGTGAACCTAATTATGTGTTCCTTGAACACGAAAGGCCTCATAAAAATAAAATGTGTATTATTGGAATTTTTGTTTTCATATTAATTACGAATTCCAATAAGAAGAGAGCTTCTAGAATGTAATATTTATCATAATGATTATAGCAAAGCATTTTTAACAGGTACTTAATTAATGTATATTTAATTAGCTAACCATTATATACAGATTACTATTAGGCTCATTTTGTTTTCTATTTTTTCGATGACTAAACAAATAGACAATATATTACAGTACTAAGATGATAGAAGTAGACATATTTAGTAATCTTTGCAAAACAATCTTATTTTCCACTAATTAGATGTTACTCTTAATTAATGAAATTGTTTTCATTTTCTGTTACAGGTAAGTGATAGCAGAGTCTCCACGCAGCGTTAAGTATTGAAATCTTTTAATCTTAAGAATGTGTTAATTACCTTAGATAAAAATAAACTACTATTCGAAAAGAAATTTTGTTTTGGGTTCTGTATTGGTGGATATAAATCTAAAGAAGTTAGAAATAATTGGAAGGAGATTATTACTTCCAATTATTACAATAAACTTTAACCTGCAACCCATACAGAAAATTTAAAAAAAAATTAGGTTTGGTCTCTTTATTATATCTAAATAGTTCTCAAGGCGGGTTTACAATGGTTTAAAAATTGTTTGAGGACCTGGTGAGCTACGAGTAGTTGTACCACATCCATAAATATCGTCTCACACAAATACTCGCTTATTTTTTAAAATTTTCTGATACTCTTAGTGTGAATGAAAAAAATTGGCTTAACAACTTAACTTCTTGGAATGAATATTGGGGCTATTTCCCCCATTTCTAGTTTTTAAATCAATTTTATTATAAGATATTTTGTTCCATTGTTATTGTATTTTGTTTTTTGTTGTAAGCAGTTATTTAAAGCAATTAAATACCGTTTTCGATAATCTAAGCTTGTTCACTTCAAAGTATTTGGACATTTTGAAAAGTATAATTGCTTTTCTTCGAACTTTTAAATCTTTGAGCCACTTAAATTTACAGTCCAAAATCTATAAGTACATAAAACGCTATTTAATAATAGTTTCAGAACAGACATGTTTTTAATGAAAAGGAATATGGGGGTTTACTGCAGGATACCTTATATAAAAATATTGCTTGTATTCATTGATTTCCTCAACACTTTTGGTAAGTGGTGATTTAAAGTGAAGTTTATTATAAATTTAAATAACGGAAATGTTAATAATACGCGACTCTAGGATTAGAACAGTATACAGTACATGGAAATAACACCTAGCTGAGTTTGTATATATCTGTACAGTTCGCTGCAATCTTCGAGACATACGATTAAGATGGTGCAATAGATTTCAGTTTAATTATTTACGTTTACAGAAAACTGGCCACATTCCTTTAAAACATCAATTTTTGAAGAAGAAATAATGCAAACATTATTTTTTATTATTTCACAAGGTGTGTGTAGGAATTTTGAAGATCTTATAATCAAGCCCTAAGGAAAACAATTGAAGATAAGAGTATGAATTTCCTACTATTCATATATAAAATAACGGGGAGAAATTTTATTTTTTGTGATAAAAACTCAAATTCCACAAATTTAAAAACATTTAACTGTATTAAATTGTATTAATAAAAAAATATAATTACCCTAAATTATAAATGTTTAAAACTAATTATTCCTTCAAACTATAAATCATATATACATGCCGTAAAAATCTCATCTTCAACCATTTTTATTATAGCCAGATTAAATACTGTATTTCTTGCCTTAAAAAATTAAAACTCTTGTAATTCCTTTTTCAGTCTCTACAGAAATTCCTACTCTTTTTGACTTCGTGAAATAACTGACCTTTATTTATTGAATTGCTATGAATTCAAAATAAAAAATATTTCCCCTCCAAAAATGAATTGCATCGCAATAAAGGGGCTTTTTAGTTGTGGTCAACTTGTTCAATAAAACACTCAAATTGATAAATCCATATATTTCCAATGTCTCAGTGTAGCGGGTATGACGGTTATTTTGCAAGATAACAGAGCCTAACAACGTCGAGCGTGGCTGCTGCTTGGATGGTTGACCGCTGAGCGATCCTGTCCTTGCAAGCAGCCCGTCTGCCCGGCCGTTGGGATGGCTCAGAAGTCACCTGTAAGCCGTTGGACCCAAATTATCAGAGAGGCTTCTTAGTCCTAACTTTGACACAAGAGGCTTTTCACTAATTTTTCATTTTGAATTAATATTAATCTTTGATAGTGATATTAAATCACAAATACTACACTGTATGACATAATTAAATCTAATATATTCGAATGGTTTAGTTACGACCAGAAACATGAACTGTTTGCACGTTATTGGTAGGAGGTGGAGGGGGGGGGCGGTTGTAGCGTAAAGGAAGCAGTGTTTTGTGCTTGAGACTGTATTATGTACCTACACCTACACCGTTAGCCGACTCATTACTGTATCATCAATCCTCTAAGTTGGCAAACCTGTAGCTATTAGTTAGTTACGTGCTTAAGTGGATAGCAATACACAACTAAACTGATTCTTTTGGTGAAATGTAACATGTTTATATTAATGACTGTGGAAACCACTAGTATGTGATTATTAAACACGAATAAAATTATTTTCAGCTATTAAAAAAATGTTTATATTATATTTAAAAGTAAAAATTATTTTTGTGTGTACAAATATTGTTTCATATTTTTAACGTATATTATAATTTTGCATGTTTTGATTTTATTTTATTTTCAAATATTATTTACTTACTTCTAAATATCAAATTGAAAATACATTATTATTAATAACGTTATATTATTTTATTATTTTTATTTTTATTACACTAATGGTTGTCGTATTAGCATACGAAAAATACTTACATAATTTATTACCTTAATTACCTTGAAATTATACAATATTTAATGGTTTTGGAATACTAATAATCTTGCTTAATTTTTGGCCGTAGCTCAGGTGAAATCAATTAGAAATTATGTTTGTAAAATAATCCAGTTATATCGTTCCATATTAATCATATTTTCTCAAAACTGTCATTTTATAAATGACACGGGAGTTCTAAGAAGAGAATTCTAGCCCTTTTTGTTTTGCTACCGATGTCTTACAAGTGAGATAATGATTTTGTTTTAAACTTTGTAAGAGCTTGTAATCTAAGAGTAGGAAAAAATAGTTTAAAAGTGCATAGTTTACAAATAATTTAATTCTCACTGTTCTGTATTTTTATTTACAAAATTAAAGATTTTTGCAATTTTATATACCCACCGTTTGTTTCCATTTTTATAGGCAGTCTTACCAATGATTTTATCTTATGCATGCGTTTAGCTCTATCTCTGAACTAAGTTTAGTTATTATCAATTATAAATCACGCAATTTTTATCTTGTTCACAAGCTCGTGTTGTATTGAATACACTCATACATTTTCTGTATACACTTTTTGGGACTATGGTTTTATATTCGGAAGGATATGATCGGTACAAATAAAATGTCTTAGAAATTTCGTAATGTGGGCATTAGTAATATGCAGATTTATATTAAATCCACCCAATAAGTGAACAAGCGTATATTAAGCGTAATTTGGTATTTTGCGTAACTTTGCTTCTCAAGTTGTCCTTTCTAATGTAATACTAGTAATTTTTTGTCCTTTCTAATGTAATACTAGTAACTTTTTTAATTTGTGAATAAATAAATAAAATAAGAGTTATCATACAGCACTTGTACAGATTATACACCCCCTTTTGAGACATGTTTTTCAGACAATTCTATAGTGACCATTTTAAAATCAGTCTTTCCTAGACAATTACTGATGTACTGTTTAACTAGTGAAAGCTAATTAACTAGATTTGTAGTGATCTAAATTCTCCTGCTCGATATCTAAATAGCATTACTAATCGTGGAATTAAAATGCATTTATTCTAAAACCTAGAATAGATATCTCTCAGACATTTTGTTAAAAGAGTTTTCGTTCAAGAATCTTATTATCATTCAAAGAGGTCGCTTATGTCGACATGCTATGCAATACCATGATGTTTATATGGTAATGTTATCATCTTCGTGACGTCAGTTAGTCTTGTTCCCAAGATGTCTTCAGTAATAAATACATATTTTATGGTGTTGGTTATCATTAAAAATTGGTTGCCACATTAATGTTTTGGACTTAAGATAATGTAAATTTTCTCACGATATGATTTACGTCCTATTTGATGAATGTGCCAGGTGTTTCTTTTCTCCAGCAATGAGTGCCTATTGTGTATGATAACGAAATATCGATTACTAAAAACAATTTTGTCCAGAAAATCATATTTTGATCTAAAAACTTTAAAATATCAACTGTACTACGTAATGATCAAGTATTGGAGTCTCTTAGAAAACTAAATATTTTTAATCCTACGTAACAAACCTAATTTATTATAAGACATTTCCTCCACAATTTTGCAAAGAATTCTGAAAGCAAGAAGTTTTGGAAGTTTATGGTTACAAAAATCTAATTATGGTTAAGACAAAGTCACCTGGTCGTTCGCCTGCCACATTATGAACAGGTAAGAACTAGGAAAGCTGTCGAAGGATCGAAAAGTATCCGAATATGCAATTTTTCTCTATTAAGTACCAACACGTTTCGAGAGCAGATTGTCTACAATGGAATGGGTGACCTAAAATGGACTGGCCGGGAAAGGACCCAAAAAAGAAACGACCTTACTGCTTTCCGTCCCATACTTAAACTAGTCGCTATGGCCCAAATTAGGAAAGTTAACCCTTGGTATTCGTCTCGGAGTGGAAATATGAACTGTTCTTTTTTGTTTTTTAAAAATCCATTTATATTTAACTGCAGCTGCTGACTGTACTGGTAGTCTGCTACAAATCACTTACGTTTTTCAGATTTTTGTTGTTGAACCACTACTAGCAAGGTTTAATATGCTTCTATCTTTATGAATTAATGTATTATAAGTTCAGCTTCATTCACACACATTTTGAATAATGTTCCTCAATACTATTTATGTTGTATGGAAATGAACTAAACTAAAATAAAAACTAGTTGAACAATTTGATTGAATCGTTTTAAATTAAACACGGAAATCATCTTTTTTTTTTAAGTTTGAAATCGTGTCATGATAGTTACCAGAAACGTATATATCCTTTCCCGATGAGAGGGAACACAGTACAAGAGAGCACATGAAAATTATATTTTTTTATTTTTATGCGTAATTTTCGCTTTATACTGACTCCACTGTAACAAGTTATAGCACTGTAATATTCGATGTAACACACTCTAGTACTCTAATATAACACACGATGACCTGTTTTCTTCGCAGGTTTCTTATATGATGTAATGAAAACACAAAATATACTAAGTTTTTCTCTTATAGCAATGCTAACTTAAAATATTGAGTTTATTTATAAACAATAGAGTAATTCAATATTTTAGTTTTAGTTATTTGTAAATAAAAATCGTGAAGGAAACAGTATTTTCCGGACATTTGCCATCGTTCAGCAAAACAGCAATTCAGTAACACTACGTTTCGAGATCTGCAATCTGATCTCTTCTTCAGGTAAATAATTAACCTAACACATAATTTACGAACTACGACTGCAGTCATAGGTCGTTGGTGGTTGGTCGACGAATGCAGACGTATTCTGTGACTTGTATTCTGTAGTTTAATTTTAATAATTAGTGTTGTGTTTAGTTTTTATTAAGTGCGTGTTTTAGAGTTAGTGAAGTTAACGAACAACATGGTGGTTGTAATTCCTGACTTAGGCGTGTCACAACACTCTGGTGTGATTTGTTTATTTTAACCAAGTTTATAATCATGTGTTAGATTAGTTATTTCCCTGAAGAAGAAATTAGATTGCAGATCTCGAAACGTAGTGTTACTGATTTTTTTCTGAACAATGGAAAATGTCCGGAAAAATCCTGTTTCCTTCACAATTCTTCCATCGTCAAAAATAAACTTCAAACAAATGAAAGTTATTTTCAATTTTTAAAATAACGCTCACGTATTTTTAATGCTATGATACAATTTTCTTACAACCTTCTAAATTATACATATTAAAAAGTCAACTGGCAATAATGGGAAGTTCTTTTTACCGGGCTTGCTTTTCGATTGGATGATGTACAACTGGATACACGTCTCTATACGTTAATCCCATCAATAAATAAGTTAGATGCCAAAGGCTAAATTGGTAAAGATGAAGCTTTCTCTGGATCAAATTCATTTAACCAAGGGAGATCCCCGCTATTGAAAGCTTGGCCCTAGGCTTTATGGAAATACAACCACATAAAAGAACAACTTCCCCTCCACTTTCCTCCGGTTCACAATACACCGCCGTTCTTTATGGCAGCATAGCAGCAATTATGAGGCTTTCCGCCGCTCTTTATGTTTACCAAAGCGATTTTCAAAATGGTTAATAAATGTCACTGAATAATTTATGGCACTAGAAAACGTTTGGATTTAAAATGGGAATATTTATCACATTTAACTATTTTTTATAATGGGTGCACAGTATTACAGAAGGAATATTAAGTAATTCATTAGTATATAATTCTTTTAATATCATCCAATTTAAAAAATAGTATCAAATGTTTTTAATCATAGGGGGATGTTTGAAAAAGGTCGGTTTAGTAGTTTTTAATTATTCAAAACTTAAACCTGATATATAAAAGAGCATTTGTTGTAACCTAGGTTCCTTTTCAATCTGGACGTCCAGAATGGACTTATATGGAAAATCATAAATGGCTTTAGGTTAAGATATCACTGTAAAGTTCTTTACAAAAAAGTACCTTAATATTAAATCCGGACAGGTGATGGCCGATTAAATCTCAATATTGAGTACCTACTGAATTGACCACTCATTTTATAAATAAGAATTATTCATTTTTAATTAATTAAATAAGGTAATTTCGGATGAATATTGGAAATATTGGCGTTTTACAAGTTACCCTGAAAAAGATTTTTGGGCACTTTTCAGAAGATGCGAGTTGAGGTAAAATTACTTTTTGAGGGCATCTCACTTTTAACACACAATCATTCACTTCTTGAATCTGTTTTCCAATAAAAATCAAGTTGTTCAGTGTAGCTTATTTAGTATCAAATATACAAAATGTATAAATAATTGTTCATGATTATTCCTATTTTATATTTCTTATATTATTGTACTCATCGAAATAATACTTATAAACAACGTGCTACATGAACTATTATTCCAATTGACATTTTCCACAGGTTCCTGTGAGATATCAATTTTTCAAAAGTAGACTATATTTTTTTTAGTTAACTATGCACAAATTATATGTCATCCCACAGCATTTCTAACATTGCGTGCGTACGTTGTGTGTTTGTGTGTTTTAATATTACTACTAAAACTCGTGTTATTTTATTTCCAACCTACTTTACTGATAGAATCTTGCTGTACAGGAGATTAAATTTGTATCTATATAAACCATTTTCAAAACTATGAACTTTATTCCTGTATAATTTTATTATATGTGTAATTATTGTTTTATTTTGTTTATTATTGTTTTGTTGTATTTATTATATGTCTATTCAATATTTAAATTTATAGTCAAGTCCTACTTTCTTATTATTAACTTTATTGTTGGTAAACGTATATTTTTTCATGTTTATAATTATAATAATTATTATATGATTTTTATTCACACTGTTTTCATGTGTTAAAAAGGCATTCAAACAAATAAATAAATTCCGTTCTTAAGTATCAACGCGTACAGATTGTTTTAGAAGTTAAGTAATTTTGATCACGTCTCTTCTAGCTACTTAGTATAATGTGATTAAAGTTGAGTGTTTCACCACCGTCAGTATATGAAGCATATTTATAAATTAATCTGTTTCTTTGTTAATATTTTTCAAAGTAACAACCAATATGATTCACTCATTCTAGAATCCAAAGAGGGCAATACCAAAAAGGAATCAGAAGGAACTCCAATCAGTAGCCAATCAATTTGCCAATGGCAGTGTAGCGAGTACGTCGGTTAACGCTATATAACCGAATCAAGCAATGTCGACCGTGACTGCTAATGGAATGGGTTGCCTCTGAGCGATCCTGTCTGCTAGCAGTCCGCCTGCCCGGCCATTGGTGGTGGTTCGGAAGTCACCTTTAAACCGTTGGTTCCCAGGTTAAGTGTTAGAAATGGCGTAATATCTCTAAATTCGCCTGGTATAATAAGAAATTCTTTGATTTTGACTCTCTTTGACAGAAAAATATAGACCCGGTACTAATGATCTAATAATATCAAATGAAAGGACAATTGCTTTTTCCAATATTCGAATCGTTAAACTGACTCAAATTATAATCGGATCCAAATTATCGATATTAGTTCTTAGACAATCAAAACAAAATATATTTACTGATCAGATTTCTCGATGAACATTGTATTTCCAGACTGCTAAATTTGTTCAAGGTTATTCTTATAATTTGACTTTAAATCATAATTAGATACAAAACCATAGTCAGAAAAAATAGAGTTTTTCTTTGCATCAATACTGTCACTATTATAAGGTTTCGAATACATTTACACATTTGGTTTAATATCACACGATATAGTGATTCAGAAAACCATTCCGCAAAACAGCTTTGTGTAGTTTAATTTTAAACACAAACAACACTTAATCTACTGTAATTTTTTTATTTCCTTAAATCTTGAGTATTCTTGAAAAACTTAAAAAATGACACACATTTTCAAATCACACTTTTCTGTTGTAAACTTCTCAGTGCTTACGTCGCTAAAGTAATAAAAAAGACACCTTAAAATAAAAAAAAAACTAAAGGACATTAATCAGCAGTTAAGCATCAAACAGCACGCTGATGAATAGCAGCATCATAGATTTATTTCAACCACCTCACAAGACCGGCAAAGATGTATCAATGCTGACTGATGCAGACTCGTCTTGCCTATTAGAGAGAAACTAATTAACTCACCTTGTATCGTGCCGCCAACCTGACCGCAAGCTCACCCTCCATAGTAACTCCCACCCTCTACCCTCTCCAACTTACCCTCCTCCCAGCCAACTCAGTTGCTGTTGCTAGGATACTTTCCATAGCTTCGGTTTCTGTGTAAAACACAACGCGGCGAAGGCCCGGATTGTGTTACCAAGAAGCTGCTCCACCGATCATGTTGACGGATTACTTTTTACAAAGAAGCTGTTCCAACTATCATATTTACGGATTGTATTTACCAAGAATCTGTCCCACCGATCATGTTGACGGATTGTATTTACCAAGACACTGTTCCACCTGATCATTTTGACGGATTGCATTACCAAGACACTGTTCCACTGATCATTTTGACGGATTGCATTTACCAAAAAGCTGTTCCACCGATCATATTGACGGATTAGTTTTTGCCAAGAAGCTGTTCCACCGATCATATTGACGGATTAGTTTTTGCCAAGAAGCTGTGCCACCGATCATGTTGACGGATTGTATTTACCAAGAATCTGTCCCACCGATCATGTTGACGGATTACTGTTTACTGAGAAACTGTCCCACCGATCATGTTGACGGATTACTTTTTACCAAGAAACTGTTCCACCGATCATGTTGACTGATTGCATTTTACCAAGTAGCTGCCCCACCGATCATGTTGACGAATTAGTTTTTATCGAGAAGCTGTTCCACTGATCGTGTTTGACGGATTAGTTTTTGCCAAGAAGCTGTCCCACCGATCATGTTGACAGATTATTATTTACCAAGAAGCTGTCCCCACCGAATCTTAATGACGGTTTGTATTTGCCAAGAAGCTGTCCCACCGATCATGTTGACAGATTATTATTTACCAAGAAGCTGTCCCACCGATCATGTTGACGGATTACTTTTTACCAAGAAACTGTTACAACCGATCTTAATGACGGATTTTGTATTTGCCAAGAAGCTGTCCCACCGATCATGTTGACGGATTACTTTTTACAAAGAAGCTGTTCCAACTATCATATTTACGGATTGTATTTACCAAGAATCTGTCCCACCGATCATGTTGACGGATTGTATTTACCAAGACACTGCTCCACCGATCATGTTGACGGATTGTATTTACCAAGACACTGTTCCACTGATCATTTTGACGGATTGCAATTTACCAAAAAGCTGTTCCACCGGTCATATTGACGGATTGTATTTACCAAGAAGCTGTCCCACCGATCATGTTGACGGATTACTTTTTACCAAGAAGCTGTCCCACCGAATCTTAATGACGGTTTGTATTTGCCAAGAAGCTGTCCCACCGATCATGTTGACGGATTACTTTTTACAAGAAGCTGTCCCACCGATCTTAATGACGGTTTGTATTTGCCAAGAAGCTGTTCCCACGCGATCATGTTGACGGATTACTTTTTACAAAGAAGCTGTTCCAACTATCATATTTTACGGATATGTATTTACCAAGTATCTGTCCCACCGATCATGTTGACGGATTGTATTTACCAAGACACTGCTCCACCGATCATGTTGACGGATTGTATTTACCAAGACACTGTTCCACTGATCATTTTGACGGATTGCATTTACCAAAAAGCTGTTCCACCGGTCATATTGACGGATTGGTTTTTGGCAAGAAGCTGTTCCACCGATCATATTGACGGATTAGTTTTTGCCAAAGAAGCTGTGCCACCGATCATGTTGACGGATTGTATTTACCAAGAATCTGTCCCCACCGATCATGTTGACGGATTACTGTTTACCGAGAAACTGTCCCACCGATCATGTTGACGGATTACTTTTTACCAAGAAACTGTTCCACCGATCATGTTGACTGATTGCATTTACCAAGTAGCTGCCCCACCGATCATGTTGACGAATTAGTTTTTATCGAGAAGCTGTTCCACCGATCGTGTTGACGGATTAGTTTTTGCCAAGAAGCTGTCCCACCGATCATGTTGACAGATTATTATTTACCAAGAAGCTGTCCCACCGATCTTAATGACGGTTTGTATTTGCCAAGAAGCTGTCCCACCGATCATGTTGACAGATTATTATTTACCAAGAAGCTGTCCCACCGATCATGTTGACGGATTACTTTTTACCAAGAAACTGTTACACCGATCATGTTGACGGATTGCATTTACCAAGTACCTGCCCCACCGATCTTGTTGACGGATTAGTTTTTGCCAAGATGCTGTCCCGCCGATCGTGTTGACGGATTAGTTTTTACCAAGAAGCTGCCCCACCGATCATGTTGACGGATTAGTTTTTATCGAGAAGCTGTTCCACCGATCATGTTGACGGATTAGTTTTTACCAAGAAGCTGTCCCACTGATCATGTTGACGGATTAGTTTTTATCGAGAAGCTTTTCCACCGATCGTGTTGACGGATTAGTTTTTATCGAGAAGCTGTTCCACCGATCGTGTTGACGGATTAGTTTTTGCCAAGAAGCTGTCCCACCGATCATGTTGACGGTTTGTATTTGCCAAGAAGCTGCCCCACCGATCATGTTGACGGATTAGTTTTTATCGAGAAGCTGTTCCACCGATCATGTTGACCCATTAAAATTTTATTTACTCACGTCGCAACAATTTCGTCAACAAATGCTCAATCATTGTTAATTGAGTTACCTGAATAGACACCGCACATAGTGTCTCTGTCAGAAGTGAGTTTCTACACTCAATATCTCACAGTATTGGCTAATGTACCACTCAGTTGTATTAAGGAACAAACTATAAAATACATTTTTCTATTATACGCATTGCACTCACATAAAATTTAATTGACTAATTTTGTACATAACATGAAAATTTTACACTTGGGCAAAAATTTACAAGAGCTGGAGTTTGACCATTACTTATACCGATAATTTATCAGTAACGATATAGACCTGATCACAGCGTTGCACTACTAAAGGCAATAACATTAGAGAAATAACACTGTGAATGTTATGTCATATTTCTGCAGGACATCTAGAGAATGCTATGTCATATTTCTGCTGGACATCTAGAGAATGCTATGTCATATTTCTGCAGGACATCTAGAGAATTTTATGTCATATTTCTGCAGGACATCTAGAGAATGCTATGTCATATTTCTGCAGGACATCTAGAGAATGAAATGTACTATAGATTTTAAATTATCGAAGCAACATCAGCGTCACGTGATACGTGATATGGCGTACTCATACATTGTAATGTTGGTCGTCGTACACGAAAGTAACTCCAAAACCGTACCATGGCAACGACAACCAAACTTTAATTTTAAAAGAAGTATGTCTGAGTGACTAAGTTAACTTTACGTATTAATCATAGAAATTAAAGATAAAAATAATAAAATCAACATATAAATGTTACATTGCATAGCATATTCATTTATGAACAAGGAAATCTGGAAAATGTTATAAAGTACACATTTATCCTGATTAATTACAAAATAAAAAGTCAATTATTTATTGGTTGAATGAATGGAATTTGGCATTTCCCACGGGGCATTCACTTAATAACTAAATTAATTCTCAATAACTTGTAATGTAATATGTAACATGATTGACATAAAATATAATTTACAATGATTAATGACGAATGGAGTGGAAATAATAAACGTTAATGAATTCGTAATTTAATTACAAATCTTCTGTTTCAGATGTTCAAATTCTATATCAATTAATTGTTTAGTATTAGTTATTACCTTTACAGTTTAATAATGTGTTAGAAGTTCCATCGTAATTCTAGTACGAGGGATTATCAAAATCTAATCAAATTTATAACTACATAATTAGACTTTTCACGTGTAGGATAACGAACTTTTCTACTTTAGGTACTTGAAAAAGCACATTGTTTTCAATTAAATTTCTGGAAAGAGAGGCAATACATTCTCAGTGGTAATGTTTGTTTGTCACTGCGTAAACAAAATCGTTATTGGCGACCCGAAGATCGGCTTCAACTCAAAATATTATATAGTGTATTTAGGGTATTCAGAGTGCTGTCATACGAGATCTGTGAATTTTTTGCTTTACCAAAGTTGGGCTTAATTGATTTGGTCCAAAATTCGCGTAAAGGCGTCCATTAATGCTGTACAGTGTCCATAAGTTATCATGATTCTGGTACAAAAGTGCCAATCATAAAAATTCTAAAATTATGAAATGCCAAATCCAATCAATACGAAAAATAATAATTGCAAAAACGATATAGTACCTGTCGTAACAAATGTTACCATAGAAACCTCAAATAAATATTTGTTGTATACAAATTTTGATCTGGTATTCGATACAGTTTTTTGTATTATGGCGCAACTTATAATTAAAGGGAAAACTTTATATCTGTGTTACAATGGGTATATTTTTATCAAATATTCATCATCGGCTGCAAGCAAATTTTGGAGGTGCAGCTTCCATGCTCTGCTCGTCTAACCTAACACTGACACAATGTTAGGCCAAACCGACTTGGGGCAGCGTGTACAAAGAATGCCAAGTATCCATTACCAAGCAGTGGATCGTAGAATTTTCAAAAGGGTAGCAAATTGCGAAGTTTATAAAGAAGATGGCACTGTACTGTAATATTAAAAAATTAAATTTGCCATCTCCACGTTTATACGTAAAAAATGATATAAAATTAAAATAATGTCACTGTATGTTTTTTGGCACCTAAATTTTGGCATATTTTATTATTAGCATTTTAATTGAGTGGCATTTAAGGCCTGGGGCACGCTGTCTGTCTTAAGACACTTTTAGTTTGGCACTTTCGTTCTGGCATTTTTGTAGTACAACGGTTATCATTGCTTAACACTTCGATCCGGTCATCAGCACCAATAGTCAGAATATAGATTGACCTACGATAAGTTGTAGGTGCACTAGCATACGCCAATGTTTAAGTTAATATATACCTTGTTAGCTATACAGTTAATATTAGATACTCCAGTTTAGACCTAATTGAATAAAATGTTTATTTTTATAATACAACTTCCTCATTTATTTCAGTAATTTCTACTATGAAGTCCCATAGTGCGGACCGCTGAAAGTTTTCTAGCCTCTCGAGTGTAGGCTTTAATAACGCTTAGCCAATTAAACATTTTCAAGTCTTTGGCACTCTGGTTTACTTCAGCAGCCGTTAATTTATTACATGTTTCCCAGTCCACACAGTGTCAAAACAATATTGACAAAATATTAAATTCAATAATTACTTTGGTCTCGCTGTGAGGATTCATATAAAGCCAACAGATCTTAAACAGAAACTACCAATACAACATGTCCGCTTGTACAAGTGAGGTGGAGTGGGCGGAAGTATAACATGATTGGCTATAGATTAACCAATCAACCACATCATATATGAACCGTAAAGTTTGAGTGACAGTGCCACAGAGCAAGCTTAACGACTAAACTCGTTGATTTGGTTACAAACATAGTCACTGTTGAAAAATTCAAATTGGCAGATTATGACATGGAAAAACACATAAATAAAAAATATATATTGATTTAATAGAATGGAATTTATTCGGGACTACTTTATTACAGAACTAAGGTTGGAACGTGGGTGGTCAACATTAGGAACACGATGGTGGGTGGCCAAAGTGAGCTTGATGGAAACAGATCATAAACATGGACAGACAAAATATCAAGGCAAACTCTTCGACTACGCCCTCCGAAAGTAATTTGGTTCCAAATTAGGAGCTGATGTACTTTTAAGACCTGTAAATGATTCCCACGGAAGATCTGCTGGCGTGTGTTCCATATTAGGAGAAAACCTCGTGTAGTCTATATTTAGCCGGAATAATCTATACCAATCGCATGTTTTAACTTGAGTATTTATGGCAGAATTTATGCATTTTACCTAATGTTTGTAATTTACCATCAAAATTTACCATGACAAATATGTGAACACATTTTTTCCTTTAGCGAGTCATGAATTATATTCGCGAGTTGCAAAATTATATTTTATAAAATTTTGCTATTAAGAATATTATATATTGTGTCACTTCTTTTTCTATTTTCAGAGAACCTTTGATGTTTGTATATAGCAAGGCTTAGTGATTTTATTTGTTTTTAATTTTAACAATATTCTTATGAAGAAAATGTTATCTAGAATCACATCTTTGTTATACGTTGCTAATAAAAAACTAATCGTATTAAAGTTCCTGGATTTTTTTCTAATTTTACATGTATTTTTAGTGATGTTATTTTCATTCATAGCAACCGAACAAGTTACACATTACGACCTGATCCCTCGGTTTCAGTGAGGCAGGTTTTGTAATTAGCCGAAATGTAGTCAATCGCGGTGTCTGATTAGCTTGTTATGCGTGCTGCTTTGGATATACGAGAAGCTAAGCCGTGTGGATCAAATAAGTCAATGAGTTCCCTTTAATTGGCGGAGTCAGTCAGAGCGTCTGTACAGAAATTACCGCAAATTAACACCGCTTTGTATCTCACACCTCGCGAAAGCAACTGTCATATCTTCTCAAAATGTCTATGAATTGAGCATGTGCTGTATAAAATTTATATTACAACTTAATAAAATCACATATCGCGTAACAGACTTCGCTGAGGTCGAAAGCAAAATTTCAAATCTTTAGCAAATTTCATTCTCGAGATGTCCAGCGGACAGCCAGACAACCCAACAGAAAATAAATGTTTACATCCCCGCAAGACAAAATAAAAATTGTGTCGTCTTACTAAGCGTTAGGCTTATATACCGCTCAGTTAGATTCCATGATTGGACATGTAACTTTGGTTGGATATTTTCTCGTTGCCATTATGATTACTCTCAAGATTAAAGTAAAAATATTCGCTAACGCTCAACCAAATCAATGCAGTGATGTGCGCCATCATCGAACTCGGGAACTCGGTGTCGCCTAAATAGAAATTAAGCTTCTGCAGATTATCTATAGGTCAGTTGGTTTGAGACATCATGTGGAAAAAAGATACTATATGATACTGTCCAATTCTCCGAGTGATATGCTTCGCCAAAGCTCAGCCAATTACAGGACTACAAACGTGAATGCGACTGTAAGCACTAAGTACATATTTCTCACGTTAATTTTTACTTTTCAAGAGGAGACAAACATTTTCTGCACGAGACAAACTGTTGGTGAGAAGATAAACTACTGCAGATCACAAGGTCGACCTACAACAGGATTGTACTCGTAACAGGATTGGTAGGTGCGACTCCGCTCTGGATCAGTCATTAGTCAACGGATTAGATTGATTAGAGTTACAGACCAATTACTTTGTCATTGCACTTCATTTACTTTGAAAATGACAAATGTATTCAAGCCAAATCTTTCAACATGATTGTTTGGATCTTTCCACATTGCTCACTCTTGTTGTTTATAATGTGTGATGCAAAAATTGTTGCGCGTTAATAAACATTTATTCATTATAATTAAACAGGAATACACAATTTTTTATTTATTATGTTTTAGTAACTCTATCGTTAGTTAATAACTTCTAAATCTCCTGAACAGTTAATGTTCATTCCAATTATCCGTAAAAGTGCAGAGTCCCTGTTATCTAAAGGTAACGTACCTTAATAACTGTAAACAAATGAGCTGACGCGTGTGAGCGTAAACTGAGAATAGGTAACAAGCTGTTCTACACACTGTTGACTGCCAACAACTCACTATCTCTTGTACAAATTGTTGACTGTCAACAACTCGTTAGGTATAGTACGCCGATGGTTATCAACTATTCACTAGCTATTGTACTCGCAGGTGACTATCAACACCTCGCTAAGTATATTACACGCATTTGTGTCAACAACTCATTAGGTGTATTACACGCCATTGGTTATCAACTATTCACTAGCTATTGTACTCGCAGGTGACTATCTACACCTCGTTAACTATAGTACACGCAGTTGGCTGTCAACAACTCATTAGGTGTAGTACACGCCGTTGGTTATCAACTATTCACTAGCTATTGTACTCGCAGGTGACTATCTACACCTCGTTAACTATAGTACACGCAGTTGGCTGTCAACAACTCATTAGGTGTAGTACACGCCGTTGGTTATCAACTATTCACTAGCTATTGTACTCGCAGGTGACTATCAACACCTCGTTAACTATAGTACACGCAGTTGGCTGTCGACAACTCATTACGTGTAGTACACGCCGTTGGTTATCAACTATTCACTAGCTATTGTACTCGCAGGTGACTATCAACACCTCGCTAAGTATAGTACACGCATTTCTGTCAACGACTCATTAGGTGTAGTACACGCCATTGGTTATCAACTATTCACTAGCTATTGTACTCGCAGGTGACTATCAACACCTCGTTAACTATAGTACACGCAGTTGGCTGTCAACAACTCATTACGTGTAGTACACGCCGTTGGTTATCAACTATTCACTAGCTATTGTACTCGCAGGTGACTATCAACACCTCGCTAAGTATAGTACACGCATTTCTGTCAACGACTCATTAGGTGTAGTACACGCCGTTGGTTATCAACTATTCACTAGCTATTGTACTCGCAGGTGACTATCAACACCTCGCTAAGTATAGTACACGCATTTCTGTCAACGACTCATTAGGTGTAGTACACGCCGTTGGTTATCAACTATTCACTAGCTATTGTACTCGCAGGTGACTATCAACACCTCGCTAAGTATAGTACACGCATTTCTGCCAACAACTCATTAGGTGTAGTACACTCTGTTAACTATCAGCAAACTCACTAGTTGTTATACACTCTATTTTCTGTCAACAACTCACTATTTATTGTACAACCTGTTGAATGTCAAAAAATCACTAGTTATCGTACACACTACTGCCTGTCAACAGCTCACTAGCTATTGTACACGCTACTGACTGTCCACAGCTCACCAGCTATAGTACACGTTAGTGCCTGTAATAGCTCACTAGCTGTAGTACGCGCTACTGCCTGTCAACAGCTCACTAGCTATAATACTAGCTACTGCCTGTCGACACCTCACCAGCTATAGTACACGCTACTGTCTGTCAACAGCTCTCTAGCTATAGTACACGCTACTGCCTGTCAACACCTCACCAGCTATAAAACACGCTACTTCCTGCAACAGCTCACTAGCTATAGTACGCCCTACTGCCTGTCAACACCTCACCAGCTATAGTACGCGCTAGTGCCTGTCAACAGCTCACTAGCTATAGTACACGCTAATGCCTTTCAACAGCTCACTAGCTATAGTACACGCTAATGCCTTTCAACAGCTCACTAGCTATAGTACACGCTACTGCCTGTCAACACCTCACCAGCTATAGTACGCACTAGTGCCTGTCAACAGCTCACTAGCTATAGTATACCCTACTGCCTGTCAACAGCTCACTAGCTATAGTACACGCTAGTGGCTGTCAAGACCTCACTAGCTATAGTACACGCTAATGCCTGTCAACAGCTCACTAGCTATAGTACACGCTAGTGGCTACCAAGACCTCACTAGCTATAGTACACGCTACTGTCTGTCAACACCTCACCAGCTATAGTACGCACTAGTGCCTGTCAACAGCTCACTAGCTATAGTATACCCTACTGCCTGTCAACAGCTCACTAGCTATAGTACACGCTAGTGGCTGTCAAGACCTCACTAGCTATAGTACACGCTAGTGCCTGCCAACAGCTCACTAGCTATGACTATAGTTCATTGATTGATTTATTCCATATTTTTAAGATCCACAATTTATATTCCTGTCATGAGCGCCCGAAGATATTTCAATTGAAATGTTGTTATAAAATATTTTAAATATAATAGGAACTCTTTGGATATGTTTGTATTTTTAAATGTTCGTACTTAGCAATGATGGTGTCAATGTGCTCCAGAACAATATTAATAGCACAACATAAATTAAATTGCGCTTTTATAGAATATCAAACTATAAGAAAAAGAAAAACGAGACAAGAAAGTAATAAGGAATGTATAGTACTTTTAATTCAACATTGTTATAACAGACAAAATGTTAAAATCAATAAACAAATATTACTTATATATGTATAAATAATTCTTAAGTTGTTTTACATTGATTTTTCAAACTTTTTTGCAATAAACGATAAAATGTATTTATTTAGCTTAAACATACATACAAATGTGTAAACTTACAATCCTTTGTGTATATTGACAAAGCAAATGCAGCAAAAACTAGAATACTGTTTTTTATTACACTAACAGACACGCTAATTAAATGGTTCCTGGCAAAAGTGAATGTTGAAAAATGATTTAATAATACCAAAAGTACCATTATGAACACAATTACGCTTCTTGATTCATTATGAAAAGTAGTAAAGCCTTCACCTTTTATTGTTGTGTCATTAACGACCCGACAGCCTTTATTAAAGCTGTGTCTTTGCATGTCAGTCCGCGTCCCTGAGTCCACGTCCGTCATTCCACGTCCGTCAGCTCGCGTCCGTCAATCCCCGTCCGTCAGCCCGCGTCCGTCAGTCCACGTCCGTCAATCCGCGTCCGTCAATCCGCGTCCGTCAATCCGCGTCCGTCAATCCGCGTCCGTCAATCTGCGTCCGTCATATAGAGCTCTTTGCAGCCGAAATAAAATAAAAGAAACTCCCCATTGGAAAAAGTGCAAAAATGTTCAAGGGGATTATGTTGAAAAGTAGAAAAATATTGTTTTGTCAAAGTAAACGGTTTCTTCTACAAACCAATTTGCCTCTTTAATTATTGAATGACCCTCGTAAATATTGGTTCTGCCATATACAATATAAGAATAAAGGGGTCATAAGAAATATCAACAATTAGTTAGGTAAGTTTTATACATAACCACGCTAAGGTAAGAATAACCCAGCGGGAGTGGCTACTAATGCGTCGAAGTGATCCCTAGCGCTTTAATTTTGCTGGTCTGAACTGAAGGGTTTGGGCTAGGCTCCACTTAACTTGACGGAGGTTTGACTGGTAGGTTTGGGAGATTTGTGTATACATATTATCGTTTATACATTTGTACTAGTTGTTACCCACAGCTTCACGCTCAACTCCTATGTTAAGTACAATCCAAATTACCAATGTAACTGATCACTGTTTGATAAGTGACTAGTGCTGTACGTATTTGGGGGGGGGGGGTCTGCCCAGCCACGTGTCTGCTCTGCTTGACACTTTGATTACTTCGCTCTCAATAGTGTCTTGAACAATGTTTACATGCAACAAAATGCCACTAAAGCACATGATCTATTTTACAATATTTGTATTTCCTGTGTTGATAAATGTAAGATCAAAACAATTAATAACATAAATAATAAATAATTATAAATAAATAGTTTGTAAAATGTAAACCCTCGGATATAGTTGTTAATATTTGTATGAAAATCAAAATAAAACATAAAATATCCAAAGCTCACTTTGAGAACTGCCTTTTATTCAGTTTTTGTATTGTTGGCTATGTTGGCTCAACGTAGGCCGTGTCTTGTCAAAGTAAAACTGCTCTAAATCAGTTATTTATTATTCGATTTATATAATTTTGGTATCATCAGATTTCTGATACAATTCTCTTAATTCTGTTATTCTTATAACTCAAGAAAATTGCTGGTTATTAAGCTATTCAAAGTATACAAGTTTTAATGGCCGCCATTTTAAAAGTACTAACGATAATTTAATGATATTTTTTAGTAACTCGTCTTGTTATCGTCAAAGTTTTAGCCAAATTGTGTATAATATAATTGATTATTTTTTTAAGTTATTAATTTTTTATAAAGAACACATATAGATGGACAGACGGGAAACTAAGCATCGGAGACCTATGTTCATATTGTGAAATATATTTGTATTGTAGATGTCCTACGCAATCTTGCAAAATTTTGTTCGTTGGATGTATTAGTAATGGCCTATTTCGGTCTGATACATCCACATTTGACATATGGCTTGAGATTGTGGGGAAGCTGTTCCAAATACAGATTTTAAAGAGTTTTCAGATCTCAAAAGAAAGCCGTAAGAATCCTTTCAAAATTAAACCCCAGAGAGTCTTGCAAATATGCCTTTAGGGAGCTTGGATTGCTAACCCTTCCCTGTCTCTATATTCTCGAGGTGGCCTTGTACTGCCGACTTAAATGCGAGTTGGTGCGGGGCAGGGATGCCCACCAATATGGGACTAGAGGCAGGAATAACTTTCGAGTCGAACAGCACAGAACGGCAGCTTTCGAACACTTACCATCTCAAGTTGGAGTCGGACTAATCAATAGGCTTCCTGAAGGCATCAAACAACTCAATGAAACAAAAAAATTCAAAACTCGACTAAAACATTTTCTTATGTCAAAGGCATTTTACTGAACTGATGAGTTCATCATGCCGCTGCGATGAAAATTTTTGAATTTAACAACCACGAAATCCCCGGTTCTGATACATACAACAATCGTATTGTATTGTATGTATTTACCTTGACCAACATCACTTATCTGATGTACTTATGTACTTTATATAGTTACGTTGACTCATGCCATGCAATATTGTAATTGTTTCACGCAATAAAGAATATTATTATTATTATTGACCTGAGCAATAACGTGGCATACCTTTGTCTACAGAGTTACTGGACACCCTGTATATATTCAAGTGTATAGATTAGTCCGATCTTAGTGGGCAAATCTACAGATAGACATAAAGATTTCTAAATTCCAGCCCCTCGGGATTTGTTGTGAGGATACTCGTCTTTTTGGTAAGAAAACAGTAGAAAGTAGTAACAGTTTCATCGCTGTAGAATCGTGGAGATAATTTTTCCCCTTCTCGGTTATAATTTATATTAATTTTGTTTGTGAAATGCTACAACTAAACTTGACAACGAGGTATTATTTATTTTACTTACTTCAATTTAAAATGCCGCTAATAGGTACCACCAAAAATGGTTTCTTCCGTAGCTATAGAAAATAAATAAATGTCATAAATGTTTTTCTAAATTTCTTAGACACTAAATTAATAAATTCAAAAATTTTCTGGAGCACACGTTCCATTAACCGTCCCAAATAATCATATTATCATAAAGAAAAAATTGTTATTTACCAATCTATAACAATAAATAATTATTAAAAGCATTTCATAGTGACAGATTAAACATACACCCTTCATGAACCAACACCAACGCTCCTTTAGTTGTGTGTTCCATAAGGTCAACACTCGTGATGGATTGCGTACTCCATCCATAATGGAGCAGGAGTCACTCTCACTCCCACACTCTCTCCCTTCAGCTCCTGTTACTCTCTTCTACGAGTAGTAACACTTTTCTAGTTCTATGTTCCATAGAGTCAACACTCGTGATGGATCGTGTACTCCATCAATAATGGAGCAGGAGTCACTCCCACTCCTACTCTCTCTCCCTTCAGCTCCTGTTACTCTCTTCTACGAGTAGTAACAGTTTTATCAACACTCGTGATGGATCGTATACTCCATCCATAATGGAGCAGGAGTCACTCCCACTCCTACTCTCTCTCGCTTTAGTTCCTGTTACTCTCTTCTACGAGTAGTACCACTTTTCTAATTGTAGCTTCCATAGAGTCAACAATCGTGATGGATTGCGTACTCCATCATTAATGGAGCAGGAGCCACCACTCCCACTCCTACTCTCTCTCCCCTCAGCTCCTGTTACTCTCTTCTAAGTAGTAGTACCACTTTTCTAGTTGTAGGTTCCTTAGAGTCAACACTCGTGATGGATTGCGTACTCCATCCGTAATGGAGCAGGAGTCACTCTCACTCCTACTCTCTCTCGCTTCAGCTCTTGTTACTTTCATCTACGAGTAGTAGCACTTTTCTAGTTCTATGTTCCATAGAGTCAACACTCGTGATGGATTGCGTACTCCATCCATAATGGAGCAGGAGTCACTCTCACTCCCACTCTCTCTCGCTTCAGCTCTTGTTACTTTCTTCTACGAGTAGTAACACTTTTCTAGTTCTATGTTCCATAGAGTCAACACTCGTGATGGATCGTGTACTCACATCCATAATGGAGCAGGAGTCACTCCCACTCCTACTCTCTCTCTCTCCCTTCAGCTCCTGTTACTCTCTTCTACGAGTAGTACCACTTTTCTAATTGTAGCTTCCATAGAGTCAACAATCGTGATGGATTGCGTACTCCATCATTAATGGAGCAGGAGCCACTCCCACTCCTACTCTCTCTCCCCTCAGCTCCTGTTACTCTCTTCTAAGTAGTAGTACCACTTTTCTAGTTGTATGTTCCTTAGAGTCAACACTCGTGATGGATTGCGTACTCCATCCGTAATGGAGCAGGAGTCACTCTCCTCCTTTTACTTTTCTGCCAGTGTGAGGATGTTATGGAACTTAATAAGCAGGAGAGTCGATACAGTACAGGGTCCATGGCACTGATAAAAGTGCACAGGTCACAGACAGGATTTAATTTTTCGCTATTAAGACAGATCCAAAATCCATCGCGTTGGACCACCTTAGCCATCGGCACTCTATTGAGTAGCAATAATCTCGGAAAGATTACTAAGAAGGTAGTTTTTTGTGGTTATTTGCTGACTGTAGCTCCACCAAGATCCATCTATAGATAACTCGAATCTATTACAATCTTTTTAACATTTCTTCATGTTGATTTGTTGAATTTAAATAATAGTTTTTTTGCTAGTTTTAGATTTAATTACTAATGTTTTTAGATATATTTTTTTAATGTTTATTTAATTAAGATGTTTTATGCTGTACTGGAATATATTTATAATTACTGTTTCTTTCACCCACCGGTAGGTAGACTGAGCGTAACTTGAACGTTTCAGTGGTAACAGATTTTAGCATTAAATTATATAATTATCTCCTCGAAGGCTATTACTTCAGTCAGTGATATAGATAAGTCAAAGGCCTTTCGCTTTTTTTAGGTTTCACGGCGAATTTAAGGTGAAAATAAACGCGCTCCATACTTTACCTCTACCCTGTATATACAACAAGATACACAAATAGTTGGGGTTTTATTGTACATTTGTTTAATTGTCTTATTTTTATATAAGTCATAATATTAGTAATATTTCATAAATAATGCACGATTGTGTGGTATCTATCAATATTTTATATATAAAATATTACATAACAAACAGTTTGTTTATATTTTAATAAGTAGTAACAGTTACCCGCGACTTTGCAAGCTATTTCATTTAAATAACAGGTACATTATGTCCTTTTTAAATAGCTGAATAGGCACTCCTGAAAATAATTTATGTTCACTGGAAGATATTCCAGTCTCCTGATCCGCTTAAGAATAATTGGAGTGTAACTTTAAAAAGGGATGCTTTTAGGTCATGAAGTCTGAGATTGAAACAGTTTCACGAACTTCACCAATTCCTCGGCAACTTTTCATGTGAATAGCTTCAACAATTTCAGTACCGCTTCAATTATTTAGGACAGAGTTTAGGAGTACTAAATCCGTAGTAGCAATATTAGTGAAAACTATTATGATGTAATATGATGGAAGAACCCTATAATAATTTTAAGTAAGCATGTTCATGGCACTTATTATGTCAGTGTCCACTTTTAAGGAGTTCTAAAGCTAAAAATTGCCACTAGCTCTTGTTTGAGGTATAGCTTGTGAAAGAGCATTTCTTGTTCGAATAAATTATATTTCACATGGTAGAATGTTCTTTTTTGCCACGATTAATACATATATATACATGCATATATACATATTATAATATCTATATATATATATATATATGTGTGTGTGTGTGTGTGTGTGTGTGTGTGTGTGTGTGTGTGTGTGTGTGTGTGTGTGTGTGTGTGTGTGTGTGTGTATTATTGAAATTATATATACATACATACATATATACATATATATATATACATATTATTATTATTATTATATATATACTAGGTCTAAGGAACACCATACTAATGCATCTTCTTCCGGTCATTTTTTTTTTCTTTCAGATTAAAAGTGTCTACTCCCAGCTATTGTAATTGACTACCGGTGCCATAGCAGCGTTTGCAATGTTGACCTGATGTAAAAACGTAATAATATGGTCTGAAAACTCTTCTCAAGTTAAAAAGTTACAACTTCCGGTCAATGGAATCTACTTCTGGCGACGTAGTAGCGCTTGAATTTGTTGACCTGATTAAAAAGTTATCTGAAAACACTACTTTGGTTAAAAAGTTACTACTTCCGGTCAATCGAATCTACTTCCGGCGCCGTAGTAACGTTTTCCAATGTTGACCTGATAAGAAACATGTTAGTCTATAAATTCTACTCATGTTAAAAAGTTACTACTTTCAGTCAAAGGAATCAACTTCCGGCGCCGTAGTAGCATTACTACTTTGCCCCAATAAAATAAAATAATACATTGGTCTGGAAAGTACGTCAAAAAGAGAATACTTTATTGTATAACAAAATCCCAAAGTATTGGAACACTTTTACTGAACACTCTGTATACATACATAGGACTGAAAAATCTTCTTCGGTCAAAAAGTGTCTACTTCAGGTCATTGTAATTCCGGTAATAGCGATTGCATTGTTGTTTTACGATGAAGAAAATATATAATGCGTTGGTCTGAAATGTTTACTTCGGTTAAAAAGTTACTTCGTTTGGTCATTGGAACCTACTTACGGTGCCAAAGTAACGTTTTCGTTCGCTCCGACTACGAAAATATATATATATATATATATATATATATATATATATATATATATATATATATATATATATAAATTGGTCTGGATCGATAAATAAAACAACTTAAAAGCGTCTTCGTTTAAATCATAAATATGGCATTTTCACAGAATCAAATTTAATAATGTACAGTTATAATTTGTGAATTTTTGATAATACACTGCAATGACTCTAAACCGACATACATAGAACTGAAAAGTCGAGCGATATCCAATTACAGTTTTTTCACTGCTTATGAATAATTATCATGAGTAGTAATGTGCTTCAACGTCTCCACCAGACACTAAACCAACATAGAACTGAAAAGTCGAGCGATATCCAATTACAGTTTTTTCACTGCTTATGAATAAATTATCATGAGTAGTAACGAGTTGCAATGTCTTCACCAGACACTAAACCAACATAGAACTGAAAAGTCAAGCGATATCCAATTAAAGTTTTTCACTGCTTATGAATAAATTATCATGAGTATTAACGAGTTGCAATGTCTTCACCAGACACTAAACCGACATAGAACTAAAAAGTCAAGCGATATCCAATTACAGCTTTTTCACTGCTTATGAATAAATTATCATGAGTATTAACGAGTTGCAATGTCTTCACCAGACACTAAACCAACATAGAACTGAAAAGTCAAGCGATATCCAATTACAGTTTTTTCACTGCTTATGAATAAATTATCATGAGTATTAACGAGTTGCAATGTCTTCACCAGACACTAAACCGACATAGAACTGAAAAGTCAAGCGATATCCAATTACAGTTTTTTCACTGCTTATGAATAAATTATCATGAGTATTAACGAGTTGCAATGTCTTCACCAGACACTAAACCGACATAGAACTGAAAAGTCAAGCCGATATCCAATTACAGTTTTTTCACTGCTTATGAATAAATTATCATGAGTATTAACGAGTTGCAATGTCTTCACCAGACACTAAACCAACATAGAACTGAAAAGTTAAGCGATATCCAATTACAGTTTTTTCACTGCTTATGAATAATTATCATGAGTATTAACGAGTTGCAATGTCTTCTCCAGACACTAAACCGACATAGAACTGAAAAGTTAAGCGATATCCAATTACAGTTTTTTCACTGCTTATGAATAATTATCATGAGTAGTAATGTGCTGCAACGTCTCCACCAGACTCTAAACCAACATAGAACTGAAAAGTCGAGCGATATCCAATTACACTTTTTTCACTGCTTATGAATAAATTATCATGAGTATTAACGAGTTGCAATGTCTTCACCAGACACTAAACCAACATAGAACTGAAAAGTCAAGCGATATCCAATTACAGTTTTTTCACTGCTTATGAATAAATTATCATGAGTATTAACGAGTAGCAATGTCTCCACCAGACAATAAACCAACATAGAACTGAAAAGTCGAGCGATATCCAATTACACTTTTTTCACTGCTTATGAGTAATTATCATGAGTAGTAATGTGCTCCAACGTCTCCACCAGACACTAAACCAACATAGAATTGAAAAGTCGAGCGATATCCAATTACAGTTTTTTCACTGCTTATGAATAATTATCATGAGTAGTAATGTGCTGCAACGTCTCCACCAGACACTAAACCAACATAGAACTGAAAAGTCGAGCGATATCCAATTACAGTTTTTTCACTGCTTATGAATAAATTATCATGAGTAGTAATGAGCTGCAGTGTCTTCACCAGACACTAAACCGACATAGAACTGAAAAGTCAAGCGATATCCAATTACAGTTTTTTCACTGCTTATGAATAAATTATCATGAGTATTAACGAGTTGCAATGTCTCCACCAGACAATAAACCGACATAGAACTTAAAAGTCGAGCGATATCCAATTACAGTTTTTTCACTGCTTATGAATAAATTATCATGAGTAGTAATGAGCTGCAGTGTCTTCACCAGACACTAAACCGACATAGAACTGAAAAGTAGGGCGAAATCCAATTACAGTTTTTTCACTGCCTATGAATAATTATCATGAGTAGTAATGAGCTGCAATGTCTTCACCAGACACTAAACCGACATAGAACTGAAAAGTAGGGCGAAATCCAATTACAGTTTTTCACTGTTTATGAATAATTATCATGAGTAGTAATAAGCCCTCGGGAGCGAAATTAACTTTGAATATTCATCTCTCTGCAAATACTCGGTAATATTCCACGGATTGGAATTACCGATATTTTAATGTATCAACGAGTTTTCCCCATTCCGTAATACAAGTGAAGGGGGATATAAAATCTATAACTATACAAAACTACAAAAATCCGAAAATAATACTTGATTTGTAATTGAGTTAAGTGATTTCGGAACTGTAGGCAATCTCCGTGTCGTGTCAAACATAATAACCAATTGTCTTACCGTTGATATACGTTTTCTTGTTATTTCAAAACTGCTTTCCTAAACTTATTCCAAATAAAGTATACTGACCGTAGGATCAAAATAAAACAAGACAGAAGTACCGGAGGTAGCATGCAAATTTGCGGTACGATACTTTTTTTCGTATATAACATGTAAAAATGTCGTATGATTTTACTCAGTTTGATTGCAAAGTTATTTTTTCTCCGATTTGCTCGGTAGAATTATGGTTACCATTGGGAAAATGTTTACTTGCGCTCGTAAGCCAAATCTCATGCAATTTCAAATGTACAGGTCAGTTCGTTCTCAAGATGTAGTACAGACAGACAGACGGAAATTATATATTTCTAGTCCCTCTAGTGATAGATTTCGCCAAAATAGTTCCTCTAAAAATGTTATATATTCATTTTTAAGCAAGTAGTTGCCATTTTGCAAGTGGCCATTGCGGTTGGACTAAGCAAATACGTTTGTCCAAGAAATAATCATAATTTTGTTTGTGTTGAACATTCAATAGGAACACTAATTGTGAGACGGCTCGACGGAGGTATAAAATGTTGTAAGTCGAACAGCACAGAATTACTATTGATAAAATACAATTAACTTTACATTTTGGTATTTTTAATTGAAATCAACTATGGTCTTTTTTAAATTGGTAATTAAAATACCTGTGCAAAGCCTCAATACGATATGGTGCCCTTAGCACTGATTTAACATAAACGATTTCCTTGTATTGTTGGTAGTCTACACTTCATTTTAATTTGCTGGAGCGTGATTCCAGGAAATGTGCTGAAGACATAATAAATGGTAAGTTTTCCTCATGTAAAATGTTTGACCGTAATCAACGACACTGCTTCAACAAATATAATAGTACAATGTAGCTATGAAGAATTTATAGGGCATTGCATTCCTGTGGTTTTGGATGTGTAAAATACAACAACAGGTACCGGCTTTTCTTGTGCTCATTTCTTTCCTCGTGGATCTTAAAATCGTTGGCAACAATAGAGAACACTCGTTATTAAAAACTAAGTGTAACCCATTTGAAATTTTAGTCGACTTTGAGTCAGATAATTTCAGAACAGTGGGGTCCTAATACGAATTCAATTTTTTTCTCAAAATTTAACATTCAAACAATAATTTTCAAATCACTTTAGATAATTTTTTAACCTCCGTTATGTCGTTCTAGAGATTTTCATGAGTGATACATTTTTTCGGGGTTCCCTACAGATTTAGATAGAATTTGACTTGTTTCATTAACATCTAAAATCTTGATTTACCAGTAACAAAAATAATAATTTTTATTACATATATTTTAGCAAAGCTGCGTGCATCCTTTCGTTAGGTATATTCATTACAATATCAATAATAATATAACTATACAATTATATGGATAACAGAGCATGGTTTTTATTTTTCAATAATTGTCATCCCAGCGACCCAACATGAGTTCATCGGACTGAAATGCCTTTGACAGCTGTAGATATCTAATTGATATTTTAATTGTTTATGATAATCGATATGTGTACCCTGGCCATCAGAGAGCTTATTTATCAGTTCATATCAGCATGACGTCCGTAGTGTTCAAACGCTGTCGTTCTGTAATCCTATAGAGTTGCCCCTGCCTGGTGTCTCATGTTGGTGGACGTCACTGCCTTGTGCCTCGAGTCTCATGTTGGTGGACGTCACTGCCTTGTGCCTCGAGTCTCATATTGGTGGCCGTCACTGCCTTGTGCCTCGAGTCTCATATTGGTGGACGTCACTGCCTTGTGCCTCGAGTCTCATATTGGTGGCCGTCACTGCCTTGTGCCTCGAGTCTCATATTGGTGGCCGTCACTGCCTTGTGCCTCGAGTTTCATATTGTTGGACGTCACTTCCTTGTGCCTCGAGTCTCATATTGGTGGACGTCACTGCCTTGTGCCTCGAGTCTCATATTGGTGGACGTCACTGCCTTGTGCCTCGAGTTTCATATTGTTGGACGTCACTTCCTTGTGCCTCGAGTCTCATATTGGTGGCCGTCACTGCCTTGTGCCTCGAATTTCATATTGTTGGACGTCACTTCCTTGTGCCTCGAGTCTCATATTGGTGGACGTCACTGCCTTGTGCCTCGAGTTTCATATTGTTGGACGTCACTTCCTTGTGCCTCGAATCTCATATTGGTGGACGCCACTACCTTGTGCCTCGAGTCTTCTGTTTGTGAACGTCACTTCCTTGTGCCTCGAGTCTCATATTGTTGGACGTCACTGCCTTGTGCCTCGAGTCTCATATTGGTGGACGTCACTGCCTTGTGCCTCGAGTTTCATATTGTTGGACGTCACTTCCTTGTGCCTCGAATCTCATATTGGTGGACGCCACTGCCTTGTGCCTCGAGTCTTATGTTTGTGAACGTCACTTCCTTGTGCCTCGAGTCTCATATTGTTGGACGTCACTGCCTTGTGCCTCGAGTCTCATATTGGTGGACGTCACTGCCTTGTGCCTCGAGTTTCATATTGTTGGACGTCACTTCCTTGTGCCTCGAATCTCATATTGGTGGACGCCACTGCCTTGTGCCTCGAGTCTTATGTTTGTGAACGTCACTTCCTTGTGCCTCGAGTCTCATATTGTTGGACGTCACTGCCTTGTGCCTCGAGTCTCATATTGGTGGACGTCACTGCCTTGTGCCTCGAGTTTCATATTGTTGGACGTCACTTCCTTGTGCCTCGAATCTCATATTGGTGGACGCCACTGCCTTGTGCCTCGAGTCTTATGTTTGTGAACGTCACTGCCTTGTGCCTCGAGTCTCATTAGTGGACGTCTCTGCCTTGGACCAACTCGAATTTGAGAATTCAGATAATATAGAGACGGTAAAAGTAATAATCCAAACTCCCTAAAGGCATTCCTGCAGCTTTCTAAAATCCAATTTGTAATGAGTTACGACAGCTTTCTTTTGTACTCTAAATAGTATTTTAGTTTCAATTTAAAACAGCCTTCTCCACAAACTCACCCCTTACAATACAAAATACTAATAAAGTTTCCGCTATAAAAAGTTTGTGGAAACTACAGACAGCTCTTATTAAGATGATTCCAGTTGTATCCCACATGTAATGATTCTGAAAAATGTTATTTCAATGACCACCCTCGCTCCCAAGCCTGACACCCACGAATTTAATAACAGCACTAAACAGTTCAGGGAATAACGCGCTCATTTATTCATTTATATTTGCCTATTCCAGTTTCTAACGATATCTTTTGCCAAGTGAGTATACTCGTACATTTTTCAAACATCCAATCAACTACCACTATTCAATCTTGCTGTCAATTTTGCTTATTATCACCAATTATACCAATTTTGTAACATCATTAACAACGTACTGAATTTTGTTGTAATATATTCATATACGCGGAACTGGGAACAAATGTTGGTCTATCTGCACGATGAGTGGATGTCATTTCATGGAATTAGGCTAGGAGTCAGTGCATATTTTTCATTGTTCTTCGTACCTTAAAAATTGTAAAAAATCCAATTTTGTTTTATATTGATTTTTAACGATTTTTTCGGTTATATATATATATATATATATATATATATATATATATATATATATATAATATGCGCAATTTCAGTAAGTGGAACATACTATAAACGTTTTCTAAGAGGTCCACTGCAATTTTGAGTATCGGTAATTGCCTTGCAAAGTTTTTACCTTGTTTTTAAATTTTAGTTTACATGATATATCTTTTCTCAGATGTTTTTCAAGCCGGGCTTTCAAATATTTACTATGTATTTAGTAAGTATAGGCATCCTACCAATTTTTTATGAAGGTTTTGGTACAGAAGGATACAATTTAAAAAAATGTAAAGTTATTTTTGAGGTCTTTAAAAGACATTTTCTTATATGAAAATTTGTTTTTTGGTGGGACGAAAACTGAGCGGTTAAATGGTGCTTGATGCTGAATTAAAAGCATAATTAAAACATATGTGTACTAGTTTCCGAGAAAAGGTACTCAAAGGAGCCTTGTTGGACATGAGAAAGATAAGAGGTATGAAACCCCATATCATGACGTAGTTTCTCACGTAACCTAATAAAGTGAGATACGTACTTGAATATGTGCTTGCAACTTCAGCGAAGCCTACTTCATGTCACGTGGTCTGTCGTACTTCAACCTTGTCATATCTTGAGACGTCATGACAGTAACAAGATCCATATAGAAACATTAATTTTGTTTTTGATCATTTTAAAAACTAATTTCCTGCAAAGACTAATTTTATCTTTCATGTATCTACTGTGTATTCAAACCAAACAATTATGTGATTAAAAGTTTGTTTCGCCCTTAACCAATTTGTATTCCATTCACCTTCGCAACAGTCATGAGTAGGAAAAACAAATTAAAAACAAAGTTGACAGAAAGAAGGGTATGAAAAGTGCCTTTATGAAATGTTAAAGGTAGAGAAGGAGGCATGAGTTCAGGTTAGGGGGAACAAATACAAGTTGAGTTAATTATCTTCCAAAAGCTCTCGGATCCTTGCTATCCTCAATCATTTCCTGTTGTGTCATTGTGGCAGTTAGATTCGGTTGGCTGGGTTTCTACCCAATGACGGGCATTGTCTCCTCACAATTTCGAGCAGGTCAAGTATTTGATTAAGAGTCGTAACTGTCTTCATCCCTGTATAATGTCTAGTAGCGCTGAGTTCAACTATATTAGTAAATAATAAATTATAATCATTTTTATTATTATCAAGTCAAAATCTTTATAGATTTGTCATTGTGTTTATTTCTTGTAACGGTTTTAAAGTTTCTGATTTATTTTTTTATATTTACTCACATATTGATAAGGAGATATAATATTGGTCATTAAAATGCACCTCATAGACATAAATGAATATTACATTGTTTACTACTAGCCAACCCATCCCAACGCCCTCAGTCAACTTAGTCTGTTAAGTTATAACCCAGCGATAGGGCCTAAGTTAGAGTCTTCGGCTATCAATGCAATTCGCTAATACGGATCCTAGTCTGCAGATAACCACCACAATATCCGGCTGGGTTACAACAGTTATGTCTGACACTAGATGTAGTGTTCGAGCAATATACCGGCCCCTCATGTCGGCGTGTATGACCTATAGGACTGTCATGGAAGAGATGGAATATTGGGTTGTTAATAAATGGGAGCTGGAGAGCTTAAAATGTTCCATCTAGCACCAAAAACTGTCCTGAAGAGAAGCCAACTTACTTCTCTGAAAACAGAAAAAGGCCAGAAGTGTCAATGGCTAGAAAAGGCCTCAATCTCTCGTCGGATTAACTATACCTACTCTCTTTGTCACTCGTTACCTCCCGCTTTCATGTTCTTTTCGTGGTTCCACCATCTCCAATTTTTCAGAACCTGTATTGTTCTCACACTCTTCCTCGTTCCTACATTCTTGGTGTTATAACGCTTACCTATCTTTCCCTTATTTTCCCATTCTTCAGTTTTCCTCTCTTTCCGTTGATTTCAAGCTCTCTAGTTTCTTCTGGCATTTTTGTTATCCATTCTTTCCAGTTTTCCTAATTCTCGGTTGTTTAACTCTCTTCCGCTTTCCCATCTTTTCATCGTTTTCACTTTCTTCAATTTTCCTGTCTTTTCAGTGTTTACACACTCTTCAGTTTTCCTACCTTTTGTTTTCATATGTTTCAGTTCCCCTGGCCTTTTGAGGTTTTCAAAATTCCAAGTTTTCATGCCTTACCATTGTTTCCAGTATTCCAAATTTTTCTGTGTATCTGGTATTTACATATTCTTCAGCCTTGCTATTTTCCCTATGTTTACACACGTTGCTATACTCTTCCGGTGTCTTTCCGGTGTTTATTCAATGCGAAAATGAGAGTAGAGGCTAGGTTGTAATACAGAAGTTCCTAGACTACCTCAAAATTTTCGATGCACAAGAGCAATCCTGCAGAGGAGTGGAAATGTAATTCCCTTCTTGCCACGAATATGCTGTGGAGGACAATTACAAAAGCGGGCGTCAAACCAATGCAGAACCCGACTCTGGTTGTAACGGCGCGGCGTCCAATTATCGTTTTTACATCGCTTAATGAATAATTATCGCACGTTATGTACCAATGTGATCTGTGGCGTAGATTTACCTCTGAACAATCATTACATTCATCCAAATCATACAGATCTATATTTAATTACATTTAACTTTATTTATGTTGGGAACATTGTCATGGTAAGTTAAATGTATGGCTCTACTCTCGCTTTTGTTGTTATATGAACTTTCAAACAATTCCAAGTAAAGAGTGCCTTGAATTTTTTTAAATCTTTGTCTATACGAAAAACTTATGATCAATTTAAAATGGAGGGTTCTGTTCATAACGAAATCCACCAAAAAAGGAAATCGGTGTGTATAAAGAAAATAAATTAAATTCATGGAGCAAAACATTTAAATATATGCCCTGTATTTAGTGATAGATAAAAAGAATTAATCATAACAAAACTAAAGAACAGGCTAAGAAACATAGTTTCAAAGTTAAAGCAGGAATGTGAATTGACGAAGTACAATAAAATAATTAATGATGTAATAACGTGGATTGTAGTAAGTCAAATGATTGCAGTGAGGACAACCCAAAAAGAGGACACTTGCGTGCGGAATGTAAGGATAATTAACGTTTTGGAAGCGCCCAATACAAAGCATTTTAGTAGAAAAAGATTCGTAGTGAATTCTTCAAAGACTTTAAAGTTCTAAGGCTTTCTTAGGTGAAATGAACGACTATTTGGTAAATGGAATCTTTCAGTAAAAGAACGTAAATCTGATAGATTATAAACCAAGAGAGATAAATAACATTAAAACAAATCAGTTTCTACTTTAAACTTGATTACTTCCAGAGCAGTTGGAATAGATTGAAGAAGTATCTATATTCAGTATATTTTTCATTATGCCACTTCCGGTTTGATGAAAGTATAATCAATCCCATACAAACAAAACATTAACCTTCAGATTTTAATTAGATTAGGCCAATATCAGTCTTGCCAGCCATGTCGAAGATACTTGAAAAGCTTGGATTCGTAAAATTGTCAAATTTAGATATAGATAAAATATACTCCCAAAATTACATTTAGAGTTCAGAAGGTCTACATTGCGTTGATACATTTGAATGCGGATTTGTAAGCTTACGCTTGACTATTGCTAGTCTTTGACTTTGCAAAACAGCATGTACCAAGTGGGTAACTAATTTTTCGCAGGGTAAGGGGAGTACCACAGGGAGCTGCATGGACCCCGCACTGTTTATCCCTATGTACCACTGGACTTATTGCATGATACCTACTTGCTGAATTCAGTACAATATGAAATAAGCTCATTATAAAACATTTTTATCAACTATACTTTCATATTTGAACTCGATTAAGAAGTTGTTTTTGCAAAAGCACTTCAGAGTATCTCTTTTGTACAATTATTACTATATTTTTTTTGTTCATTTAGGACAAACTGCACTTAGTCATGTAAGAACTATTATTCAGGATGCGTAAGGTCAGGGAGTAAGGACCGCCTCCTATAGAGATCCATGAGGAAGAATTTGGGCACTCTAAGTCATGTCTCCCCGGAAGAAGGGGAGGCCAGCTCTGAACCAGCCTCTCCGGTCAAAGTAGGCAGGGGGTGGCACACCCTTGTTGAGGCTAGCAAGAACCTCTGAGGTTAGGGAACAAACCCCACCAACTCCAAAGTCATCTCCCACAGTAGACTAGACCTATCGAATTGCCCATGAACCCCAGAATCTCGACATTTGCGGTTTGTGATGTGCCGCTCCTGGATACATAAGGTTGCCCAGATTGAAGTGACATCGGCTTTTGCTGTGCCCAGTGGTGGGTACACCTGGAAGGTATAAACCAGCCAGAAGTGATCCCTGCTGGGTTCTTTTGTAGTATACTTTAACCATACACCATATACTATACTTTAACTCATCGTACAACTATATCATTAATTTGAAGTCATGAGTTTTATTTTTTTTTTTAAGCATACTAGTAAAAGAAGCCAGTTAAGAATGGAAATTTAGAAACTTAATAGGTAACATAGTTTAGAATTTTAACGTTCAGCCAATAATTTGTTTAATAATCTTATTACTTTCTTTGTTGATACAACTCAGTAAGATTGGATGGCATGTATATTTATTAAATAAGGAACGGTATTACCTTATACCGATTTTGTTACCTTCAGAAATCTGAATTATTGTCAATTACCTTTGATGAATATTGTGATACACAAATGTGAAGTATTGGAAATTTAAACGATTCAGTACAAATAATGGCTTGCTCTGTGTCTAGCTGCAGCAGCACAGTCAGTATCACTACGGTCGTTGCCTAGCAACGGGTGGGGGGTGCTTGGAGGTGAGAGGGGGAGGGGATTTGCGGTCAGGTTTGTGGAACCAAATACAAGTTGAGTTAATTAGTTTCCCAGATCTCAAACGGTTCAAATCATTTCCTGCGATCTGGTGACGAGACAGAGACGGATTCGGTGCAGTTTCACAATAAGCTTACTTCATGGGCTAAATATTGGAACCGGACATCGGCTAACTGTTGTTCCTTAGGTTGAAGCCTAAATAAGGATGATACTCGTATATATGTATCGCATTTTGTTAACACTCATTCACGGAGTCAACATGATAATGTCCAGTCCAAATCATAACTCTAGTTCCAAAGTCAGATAAGCTGTCATGCTAACATTAATCAGGTATCATTAGTTCTGATTTCTTATATACTCATTGTATACCATAATCTTATTCTAGAAACTTTGCGAAATTGTTCTACCTATTAAAATGCGTACGACTTTCCCACAAATCCATGTGCTAAATCCCTTTGTTCCAGACCTGTAATCTAATTTATAGGTTCTTAAGAACATAAGGAACAAAAATAAAGTAAAAACCTAATGATTAACTTTTTTATATTCACTTACAACTCTAAATAAAATTATTGTGTTTTTTAAGAAGTCATTGTTCGATAAACTACATTACTGTACATAATAATTACATCAATATATTAACAGTTCAAATACACGTTTTTAAAACGTACTAAAAAGAATAGAATAATTTCTTCTTCATTCAATCATATTCGTAATGGTATTAAGATTTACAAGAAATGTGCAAAAATTATTTTAATATATAATTCTAAACAAAAAAAATTAGGCAAATTAAATTGATGTTTTGGTAATATGTGTAGCTTGTTTACTAATACTGATAAGCTTATTAAATTTATTCTACACTTAGTGATTAGACATGAGAACAATGTACAAATTTAAGGGTTTTATTTTATTGTTAGTAAAATATTCATAGATTATGTAACGTATTATTGTACTGTTTTCCAGTTCTAACCTAGTTTTAAAATTTTGAGTCTCTAAGATTTGTTAAGTTGGTTAAAAATCTGTTAAGACATGCGTACTTAGTGGACAAATAAGATAGTGAGCTAATAAAAACATTTTATTACAGACAAAAGTATGGTTCCCGTATGAATATTTAACAAATAGTAGTAGAATACTTTAAAACACTTATATTTTAGCAAAACACTTTGTGACCGGTGGAGGTCAGACAAAAAAGGCGCGGAAGCGACTGCCGAAAGACCGCCTCTACAGGTAAATGGGTGTCGATTAACAGATAATGAACGAGTGACCGTCCGCAATTTTCTGCTCTCTCAATAGATTTAAGGTCAAAAAGCAAGAAATTCATGTAAATATTTGCTTATTTGTCACCTCTATTACTACATATTTTTAAATCACTTGTGTTGTAAAGAATTTAACAAAACCTGATGGGTTAACTTAGCAAGAAATTCGTGTAAAAATTTACTTATTTGTCACCTCTCTTACGACATATTTATGAATTACTTGTGTTTTAAAGAATTTAACAAAAAGTGATAGGTTAACTTAGCAAGAAATTCGTGTAAAATTTAACTTATTTGTCACCTCTATTACTATATATTTTTGAATCACTTGTGTTGTAAAAATGTATAGAATTTAACAAAAACTGAAGGGTTCACTTAGCACTGGGTTAGTGCGCGAGAATTAAATCGGTGCTTAGTAAACCTTTAATAAACTCTGCATTAGTAGCTCGTCTCCATCAAAACGTATGGGAAAGTCTATGAAACGATAAAATCTATTTTAAACTAAAACTAACAGTTATATTTAACAGTGGGAAGCTTTTATGAGGAAGTCACTAGTCTAAGAGTAGATTTATTTTTGTTGTGTCATTATATTTATTACTTTGCATAGATGGCTCTAGTTTGAAACTATTAAAAATAGTGTTACAAATGGGTAAGAACTTCAAGAGATCAGTTAAATGTTAATGGGTATGAGAAATTTTAAAGGGGGTCTTTGATAATTCGAAATTGATTATACACACGAATTTAAAACACACGGGTTTTACCTGTTTTATAATTATTAATGGTCGATACATGTCGCGTCAATAATTTTTCACATTTTTATTTATATTGGTCCTTTATATATTGATTGAATTTCACTTTTGTAGCCTATTAGATGCTTAAAATTTCACTCAAACTGCGTTTTATTAAAGCAGGGTGGAAGTAGCCCACACCATTCGTCCTGTAAGTGACTTTGTTGAGTTGAATCTGAAATTACTCGTATTTGTTCGATTCATTGCGCTACACGGGAATGTGTCAAATCTCACACGGTTCTCAAGATATCGTGCAGACATACATAACAGAAATAAACAATTTTCAAACCTCTCTATGCATGGGCTTTACTAACGCACGTCTAATAAATTATATTTTAAATATATAAGGGGCTGAAATTTATGGTGAATGAAACACAGGTAGATTCTCTGGTTCTAAAATGCAGTATTTGAGATTATATATATATTATAAACATTTATTACAAGTATGTTATAAAATCATCATTCATTAAATAAAATGTTTCAGATATTACTATTTTAAGGCTTTTAACCAAAATAAACAATAATACTCAAATAAATTAAATGTTTCGGTGTAACCAAGTGTTCCTTTTTAACTCCAGTGTTCTCATTGTATTTGAACCGTGTATTATATCAAAACCCACTAATGCAATGGTGTTTTTGCAAATATTTGGTTTTAATTTTGAAAAAAAAACTACTATTGAAATGTATAGTTGTCAAATAGAGATTCCCCCTTCCAGATAAAAACGTTCTTTACGTTACGTATACACACAACGTAGGACCACATGGCCCTTTATTTAAATATTATGTTATGAATGAAAATCATAGAAATAATGCCATTTAAATAACATGAAGAAAAAAATATAGTATTTATGACTAATTATGCGTATTGTTTTTAAATCTGTTGATATACATGTTTATAACACCCACATAACGACATCAAGAGTGTACGGGCATTACTTGATGTATTACATTTTAAACCAAAGATTTAATTAGCGCGTTTCGGTAACCAAGCGATTTGGTAAGCAATATTTGGGCCTGTTCAAATATTTGGCCAAATTACGTTTATACGGTTCTACACATGTCAATGAAACTGAGCTCTAAGCTAGTAGTAATCATGGCCGACAGAACAGTTTTCGGTAACTAAGCAACGCTGAATCTGTTTACATATTTTCCCACACTTCCTTTATGCGGTTCTATACATGTCGGTGAAACTGAGCTCTAAGCTAGTAGTAATCATGGCCGACAGAACAGTTTTCGGTAACTAAGCAACGCTGAATCTGTTTACATATTTTCCCACACTTTCCTTTATACGGTTCTATAATACATGTCAATGAAACTGAGCTCTAAGCTAGTAGTAATCATGGCCGACAGAACAGTTTTCGGTAACTAAGCAACGCTGAATCTGTTTACATATTTTCCCACACTTCCTTTATACGGTTCCATAAATGTCGGTGAAACTGAGCTGTAAGCTAGTAGTAATCATGGCCGACAGAACATTTTTCGGTAACTAAGGAACGCTGAATCTGTTTACATATTTTTCCACACTTCCTTTATACGGTTCTATACATGTCGGTGAAACTGAGCTGTATGCTATATAGTAGTAATCATGGCCGACAGAACAGTTTTCGGTAACTAAGCAACGCTGACTCTGTTCAAATATTTCACCATACCTTATTTACACGGTACTTTACATTTCGGTTAAACTAAGCTCTCAGCTAGTAATAATCGTTCATAGGATAGTTTTTGGTACCCAACTAACTTGTATTTTTAAGTGTCAAAATAGAAAATAACTTATAGTGACAAGAAAATATTTTTTTTTATGTTAAACCAGCTACAGTTAAACATATACAGATCCTTAAAGTGACGATACTCGTTCTATTGATCTTTGTGTCTGATGGTTCTTTTTAAGGCCATCATAAAATTTAATCTGAGAAATAATTGTCGTTTCATATTGAAATCCTCTCAATACTCCCTCCCCCTTTTCTAGCTTCATCGGAATCAGCAAGTCTCATTAATAACATCCAGTGTGTGTTCTTATACACTGCGAACTGGCTCTGGGCTCATATATTATAATAGAACATGTGACGCTTACTTCCAATGTAAATTATTTACGGTGCCCTAGTCGCGTTTGCATTGATGCCACGACCAAGAAAATATACATACGTAAATAGTTCTGAAGTCCTCTTCGCTCAAAACACGTCTGCTTTCATTCATAGCAATCTACTTCCGGAATAAGTTATTTCAGGCGGCGTAGTAGCGTTTGCCTTATTTTCTTCATCAAGAATGTATATACATATTATGTCAGTCTAAAAAGTCTAGTTTGGTCAAAAAGCGACTACTTCCGGTCATTGTAATTTACTTCCAGGCGAAAATACTTTCGGAGCATAGAAGCGTTTGCCTTGTTGTCTTCATCAAGAATGTATACACATATGTCAGTCTGAAAAGTCTAGTTTGGTGAAAAAACTACTACTTCCGGTCATTGTAATTTACTTCCAGGCAAAAATACTCTCGGTGCATAGTAGCGTTTGCCTTGTTGTCTTCATCAAGAATGTATACACATATGTCAGTCTGAAAAGTCTAGTTTGGTGAAAAAACGACTACTTCCGGTCATTGTAATTTACTTCCAGGCGAAAATACTCTCGGTGCATAGTAGCGTTTGCCTTGTCTTCATCAAGAATGTATACACATATGTCAGTCTGAAAAGTCTAGTTTGGTGAAAAAACGACTACTTCCGGTCATTGTAATTTACTTCCAGGCGAAAATACTCTCGGTGCATAGTAGCGTTTGCCTTGTTGTCTTCATCAAGAATGTATATACATATGTCAGTCTGAAAAGTCTAGTTTGGTCAAAAAACGACTACTTCCGGTCATTGTAATTTACTTCCAGGCAAACATACTCTCGGTGCATGGTGGTGTTTGTCTAATTAGACGTTTGGTCTGTAAAGTCTACTTCAGTTAAAAAGAGTCTACTTCTCCCGGCCATTGGAATATATGTACTTCTGGTACCGCACTGCTTGTATCCTAGTAGCAATTCTATTGTACCTCGATTAAAAATATAAACAATATGTTGTAATCAAAAGTCTACTTTGGACAAAATTAAATACAAATAAGTACTTCCAGTTATCTTTGTTTACTTCTAGTCTAAGATATTTGTTTTGTCGTATTGGCGTTTGCATTGTTGTTCTGATAAAAAAAATATATCCATACATAAACCTGAAAAGTATTTTTAGACTAAAAGTCTACTTCTATTAATATTAATCTATTTCTGGTCCAAGGTGTTTCCAGTCCGGGTAGACAATGTTGGGGGCATAATACACATTTGTGTCGAATTTCACCATTATGAGACCAATGGATGTTGAAAAACAGAACACACTTCTTAGGGGCAAACATACATCAGCCCATATAGGTTGCTGAAATTGATTATCACTCTCTCCTTTATCTGTAGAGAACATAAGGCACGTGTAGTTCCAATATCATAGTTCTAGCTCATCATGAAGTAAAAAATAAAACCATACCCAAGCATAACGGTTTCTCGGGGTGACAACCCGATTTCAACTCATATGGGAGATTATTATAAAAATGCTTTAGTGTCTAATTTAAGTCATGAGGCATATTTGTGCCAAATTTAAACTTTCTGGGATATCAGAAAGTTGGAGAATTATTGAAGAGTTATCGTGTGAGCAAGGGCTTTGCCTTTAAAAACATCAAGATTTTTTATTAACATACAATGAATACGTTTGAAGGTTATTTTTGACGATGGAAGGATTGTGAAGGAAATAGGATTTTTCTGGACATTTGCCATCGTTCAGTGAAACAAGAAATCAGTAACACTACGTTTCGAGATCTGCAATCTGATCTCTTCTTCAGGTAAAGAACTAACCTAATACATAATTCCGCATATTTATTTTCGCCATCTTGTTTTTGTCTGCCGTGATGATTACCATTGGCTAGTACCCTCTGGTCAGTCGTAGGTGGTTAGTAGACGAATGAAGGACGCATTGTGACCTGTATTCCGTAGTTCAGTTTTAATGATTAGTGTTGAATATAGTTTCTTATTAAGTGCATGTTTATAGAGTTAGTGAAGTTGACAAACAACATGGTGGTTGTGATTCCTGACTTAGGCGTGCCACAACGCTTTGGTAAGATTTGTTTATTTTAACCTAGTTTGTAATTATGTATTAGGTTATTTCTTTACCTGAAGAAGAGATCAGATTGCAGATCTCGAAACGTGGTGTTACTGATTTCTTGTTTCACTGAACGATGGCAAATTTCCGGAAAAAAAATCCTGTTTCCTTCACAATGAATACGTTTTGAGTTAAAAACCCCTTGTAATCTGCTTTACCGAACCGTTTCGTTTTATAGTAAACAACACAAAACAAATAAAATTAGTCAGTTCTAAAGTGCAACAATTTAATTTAAAATGTTGGTTTAACACGCAACTGTAACATAGTATTGGTTCTTTTCTCGATATAAAAGTAATAAAACTAGGAGAGGAGTAGATACTTCCAGACTGTTGGGCGGCTAAACAGATTCAGTCCTGGAATTGACAAGTTTATATGAGTCTCGACTACTCGTAGCTACACCACCTGTAACCCCGCCACTGCTACCTGTTGCACACCGCCTACTCTAATATTTAGTTTTCATTAACATTTTCAGTCCCAGCCATTTCTAACTTCTTTCAATATGCCACCATCTTTATTTTGGAATTTTATGGCTTAATTCGGTAAATGCTTTGTTATTTGCGTGTGATATTTTGTAAATTTGGGTATATTTTTAATATAAACAAATTAACAATCTCAAGCATCTATGTTATTTTCATTAGTTTATTTTGGCCTTTGTTTTCATTAAAAATATTCAAAAATTAAACTTTTATTTAAGAATTCCCTCTGTACAATACTGACAGATGTATATTTAAAAGCGTAAAGTTACGATTATTCATTAAATTTTTTTATGTTTAATTGTATTTTAAATGTTTAATGCATGTAAACAGAAGTCATTTGACATGTATTTGGTCTTCCGATCATATGTAAGTTTGGTTATTTAAACACATATGTGAAAGAAACGGCCAAATACAAAATAATTGTATCGTAAAAAGTGAGGGCTCTGTGGTGTAATGGTAGCACATTCACCCGGCAAGTGAGAGATCCGGGTTCGAGTCCTGGCAGAGCAAGTACTTTTTGCGATTCAATATTTATTGAAATTATATATATATATATATATATATATATATATATATATATATATATATATATATATATATATTATAATGTAAAAGTCGATTACAAGCTGAACTTGGTGATGTTAAATGACTTTTTTCAACTTTTTGTGTGAATTTTGTTTAGCTCTATAGTACACAAGTAATTCGTTTATTCAAAATTAGAAACACCTTGCGCAGACCAAAGAAGCTATGATGAGGAGCAACCGGAAGTCACAAATTAAACAAAACCCATTTGTTAGTGTAAATCCGCAGGTTAAATGTACTATTGAGGTATTTGAGATATAAAAGAAAGAGTTGTAACGTTTTATAATTTTTGTACTTTAATGGTCTGGGATGTTAATATTATTTTTAAAAGTTTAAAGCCGCACTATCTCAAAACCCTACAAAATATAAAACATAAATTACAAGCACTTACCGATTTCGAAATATGTTTATGTTTTCTTTTTACGGTACATTAGTAAAATTACAATTTCACATGTATATAAGAGACCACTATTTTATATCATGTGTTGGCTGAGCGACAGCGAAGGCGCTAGCGACGTGGGGCTGGAAAACTTTGATTTTCTCTGACCGGACGATATCTCGAAAATTAATTGATCTGTACCTTCATTTGTATATGAAAAACACTGAGTGATTATGGTACATATCAGTCCATGGAATTTGGCTGAGTGTTAGTGAAAATGTCTACATTATATTTTTTTCGTATTGGTAACCATGATTACAAGATAATAGTAATAAATACTTTTTTGTTTATAGTTTGTTTTTTAAGATGGCATGATGATGTTAGGAACAAGATTTTTCGGACATTTGCCAACGTTTAGTGATATAATACAAACGTGTAATCAGAGAACGAGGGCAAATTTTCGGAAAATCCTGTTTCCTTCAGGGCAAATAAATTTGTAAATAAGCTCAGTATATTCATAACAGATTTACAGTGTATAACACATGTAGCCTAATTATCCCAACACGTCCATGGTCGTTTTATGGTTACATGGTGTGTAGGCTCATAGTAGTTAAGCACTGATATGAAACCCAATATAATGACATAATTTAATGTATTGTGTGGCATGGTTTATATAAATATTTCATCTGTAGACTTGTCATTTTAGATAAAACTTAATACATACATAGACAGTAATATATTCTACATGTCCAAGGGCATTTTAAAACGCACTTTAATATGTTATTAGTTTGACTACAATGCATTTACACTTAAATCTCTCTAAAATTTAATCTTATTGGCCAGAGCCAAAAATAAGACACATATTCCCATTAATTCATAATAAACTATTCGCTTTACCACCCTAGTAATCTCTCATGTAAATCATGTGAAAGAATACTAATAACCGATATGAAAGAAGCCTTAACGAATATTGTTATAACTTATATTTTCCTTAATAGTATAGTAAGGGATAAAATAAATTGTTTTATTAAATATTTCATTGCATATGCTATCGACTACTGTTGATGTTCTTGTACTCTTTGTTCCACTTCCTATAACGGTTTTATGGTATTATTAACTTTCGGGACTGCCTCCAGATGATATCATGAACATAACATTAAAATTTATCATCATGATCTATGAGTCACATGATTGGAAAAAATCATCAAATTCGGTCTGAACCACTACAAGCAAGAAAATGTAATATACAAACTAATATACGTATTCAAGTTACAAATAACTATAACTATATTATTTCTTTTCAGTTCATTATACTTATGTCATCTCAAACTTCTTTCTGTATTATCAATCTTCGTTTTATCAACTAAACTATTACTTTAAGTTTCTTGTAAAACATAGGGGGGTAAAGGCGCTTAATCGTTTCAATATTTTGACATTATTCTGTAAATTAAAATGCAAGCCCAGGTGATGATTTGGAAGATGTCACGAGTATAAATTTCTGTACAGTAAAAGTGTCATCCGAGACTCTAAGAAAGTCAAGGAGAGAATATCTCGAAGAGCAATTTTCAGTGATTGTCTTTCTAAACTCTTATGACTGAGTCGGACCATACAATGTAGTTATCAACTAAGAAATTTCATAAAGGGGGAGTTCTGTTAAATTATCAGAAAGCTGTTACAAAGGCTAATTATGTATGTCCTATAAGTTTTAAGAAATTTATTAAACTATGTCTTAGGTTACAATCCAGTGGTAGATACCAATAGTGCCATTAGGCACCCGAGGGATGTTTGAGTTTTCGTGTTTGGTTCTTTTCATACTACTCTCATCGTTTCGTTATTGAAAAAGAATTTTTTTATCATCCCTCCAAATTTAATAAAAATCTTTCTTAAGAATTACGAATCGACCAGTTTCACGATACTCGACACAAAGTTTTAGAAAGGGGTGGAAATTTTGTTAGGCATTGGGGTCAAAGGAATTGGAACCCCTCACTTCTAGCCAATGGCACAGTGTAGTGGGTACGGATGTTATCGCAAGATAACCTGATCAAGCAACGTCGAGCGTGGCTGCTGCTTGGATAGGTGACCGCTGAGCGATCCTGTCCTTGCCAGCAGCTGGCCTGCCCGGCCGTTGGTGGTGGTTCGGAAGTCACCTATAACTCGTTGGTCCCTAGGTTAAGTGTTAGAGAGGGCTTCTTAGCCCTAACTTCGCCTGGTAAAATAAGACATTCTTTACTTTTTACTTTTACTTTTTTTTACTTCTAAAAGAAAACATTTCAACATCTTGGGCTTCAGCCTAACCAATGGGAAGACCTCAATAGGGCACTTAAGCTGCGGATGTACACTAACAAATAATTACTTTTCGTTTAACTTGTGATTTTTTGCTGCTCCTCACCATTACGTCTTTGTCTTGGGCAGATGACTTAGGATATTTTACAAGGCTATTCTAACCAGTGGTGTATCTAGGATCTCCAAAATAGGGAGTAAAGATATGGATATAAAGAAAAAAACTTTTAAGCAGCGATATATATTTTAGTTTTAAATTGTCGGTACAGTTTTGGGTTCTCTAATGATGTAATGTAAACCCAAGCCGCGGTGTCCAAACTAAATAGGATGTATCGCAATATTTTCGATTGCAATTTTAAAATGTGAAAAGGCTTTAATTAAAACCTGGCGCTGCTGCCTGACGGAACGGTGATAGATTCCGGCGAGGGGGAGTTTTGACGTGTGTAATAACAACTTTCTAAGCCAACAACGAACAATCAGCCGGGGAACCTAATTCCCCTTGATTGGAGGTTTCAGTTTATACGTTTAAACTCGCCAAATTATTTGCACAGCTGTAATCTAATCTTGCTGAGTAACCCTTTATAGCACGTGGCAATAACGTGGCAGTGATTCAGTTGGTGATGGTGACTCAGTATTAGGAAATATGTTTACTTCGAAGTATAAATTCAGTTACTTTGTGCGTACTGGGTTAATACATCTGGAGCAGGTTTAATTATTTTAGTGGTTCGCTTTGTAAAGGCGGCGATTCTCGCATCTACATCGGTTCTAAAACTCTGCGCTGTGTTATTTTAATACATTCGCCTTTTAAATGGGGGAAAACGTATAAACTGTTTCTGGAAAGCTTTAAATTAAATAGTATACGTTTTTCAATATATTAAAGATTGCATTATAGAAAAGTGACCATCTAATTTTGTAGAGCTCTCCGACAAAAATGTATTACAGAATAGTTATAAAAAGAACAATTTTAAAAAGCCGGTCACAAATTGGGGTTCCTATGTCCTGACATGTCCTTTATTTACAGCTACTTGTTGGCGGAACACTTAAAAAGGAAAGCAGGATTTCGAATACTTTTCGATGCTATATCTTAACACTCTGTTTTGAGAACAGGAATTTTACCTTTTCTTCAGGTGTCAAAACCTAATACTTTTGTTGTTCTCTTTTAAGCCTCAGCTACAGCTATGTAGGCTACGATGTGCAATGGTTTATTTTCAAAGTACACACACTTTTTCGTGTCTATACACTATTGGCCCTCCCCGGGATTTGAACCCGTGATCTCTCAGTTAGAGAGCCGAGACTATAACCATTAGCCTTCGGAGGAGGACAAAACCTAATACTTAAGTTATGTTTATCCTAAACAAATAACAGTGTCCGAAATCTCTCTAGACTCATAGTCCTATATGCTTGTTCATAACATATAATTAAGATGGCAATCAACGTCGTGACGATGACAGATCGTTTGCTTCACTGAACGATGGCAAATATGCGGAAAATCCTGTTCCTTCACAGATCGCTTTACAAGTAAAACAACAAATCCTTACCAAACCATGACCTGTACCTAATGTACTAGAACTAGAGTGCAGTAGCAAGTTCGGCCATTGACGTTGTACACATGTTCATGACTTTTGATCCTGAAGAATCAGAGAGGGCTTCAAGGCTTATGACACAGTGCTAGCAGCAATCTTTCTTAAATTCGGTCTTATATATAGTGTACATTTCGTATTTCGAGTAAAAGCGTCAATTTCTTATATTTTGGGATTTTGAGTTTACTACATACAGGGATTTCGTTATCCAAAAAGTGGTATGCCTACATATTTGAATAATCTACACGTATTCTTATTATGTACATAATTAAAGTCCTTCCTAAAACCATGTCGTTTATTGTTGCCCGTATGTGTGATAATTAACTGTTGATGGAAAGGCCTAGGAGATTTTAAACTCGGTACATAGGAGTCCGTCCGTCGTGTGATAACTGTTGATGGAAAGGTCTAAAATATCTCAAACTCGGTAAATATGGTTCTCTTATTCTCAGGAAGTACTCTATTGATTTTACGTCAAAAGGTAAAACGCCAGACTGTCCGTCGTGTGATAAATGTTGATGGAAAGGTCTAAAATATTTCAAACTTGGTACATATGGTTCTCTTATTCCCAGGAAGAACTCTATTAATTTTATGTCAAAAGGTAAAATGCCAGACTGTCCGTCGTGTGATAAATGTTGATGGAAAGGTCTAAAATATTTCAAACTTGGTACATATGGTTCTCTTATTCCCAGGAAGAACTCTATTGATTTTACGTCAAAAGGTAAAACGCCAGACTGTCCGTCGTGTGATAAATGTTGATGGAAAGGTCTAAAATATTTCTAACTTGGTACATATGGTTCTCTTATTCCCAGGAAGAACTCTATTAATTTTATGTCAAAAGGTAAAACGCCAGACTGTCCGTCGTGTGATAACTGTTGATGGAAAGGTCTAAAATATTTCAAATTTGGTGCATATGGTTATCTTATTCCCAGGAAGAACTCTATTAATTTTATGTCAAAAGGTAAAACGCCAGACTGTCCTTCGTGTGATAACTGTTGATGGAAAGGTCTAAAATATTTCAAATTTGGTACAAATGGTTCTCTTATTCCCAAGAAGAACTCTATTGGTTTTCTGTCAAAAGGTAAAACGCCAGACTGTCCTTCGTGTGATAACTCTTTCGATACGCTGTGTATCCTACACGATATTGTGTTTTATCGGTTCATTAATGTCATAAATTTGATCTCGCATAAAAGTATTTAAAATAAATTTCCTCAACTTCAACTGATTTTCACTTTTAAAGAGTTATGAACTTCTTCAGGTCAAAGGTTTAATTTTAAGTTACTATAATCCAAAAAATCTAGTACTCTTATTTTATAGGGTTACAGTATGTTCTATTTTGTCATTCACTATTTTAATGATCGTTATAAAATTCATCTAAGTTGAAGCAGGGATCTACTACTTGAACGTAATGAGATCCGGATATCATTAAGGGTGATAATCCTAGGCACCCCTCACACACGGGTCGGACTAGATAAATTAGTAATGATGCTGACACGCCAGCTATATAGGGCAGGCTGAGGGGTGGGCAATAAATAAAGCAGAGCGGTAGCACCGCGCACCGCCTAATTGAAGTGGTCGGTAGACTGAGGTGGTTGAGGGTGCTGCCAAATTAATACACTCTTGCTGTGTTGCCACACTGCTGCTTCTTTTCTTCAGGAAGAGTTTGCAATTTTCGAGTATCCTAACGTTGCCGGGGAGGAGCTCTCCTGTCCATGGTTTTCAATTATGTACTAACACAAGTGAGGAGAAACCGTTTATTACAAAACACGGTTGTTCTTTTTTCATAAATAATTTTTAAACTTACAAAACAATTTTAATTAAACGACATATATTGCTTTAGATCTTGCTTTAAATCGTTTTATGGAAAAATTACTCCTACGTATTGTGTGATATTTTTCTTTTCATTCAAATTTTATTCTTCATTCTTAGTGATAATGTTTGGTAAAGTAATCCAATTTTAACTAAACAAAGTAATTATTTACTGTCTTAGGTTTAATCAAAGCTTATTAAAATTTTTTAATGTATATACACATTTTTCCAAATTTAATTCAAACAATAAACATTAAGACAGTACTACAGCCAGTTTATTAACTGACTGAAATTAACATAAATTCATAAATAAATATATATATATATATATATATATATATATATATATATATATATATATATATTATATCTGTGTGTACGTGCGTAAGAGATTAATACGTTTTATATTAGTTCTTTGGAAATTAATAATTTTATTTTAATTTAAATTATTTGTATAAAATAATAATAAATATTTAATACGTATTAAATGAGTTAAAATTTAATTCAAACAATAAACATGATGACTGTGGTACAGTCAGTTTCTTAACTAAGTGAAATTAACATAAACCCATAAATAAATAGTATATAATAATAAATAAATGTAGATACTATATTTGTATGCACCTGCGTAAGAGATTAATACGTTTAATATTAGTCATTTTGAAATTATTATTTTTGTTTTACATTAATTAATTACGTTTGTATTAATAATCAATATTTAATGCGAATCAAGCGAGATAGTCCATCTAAAACCTCATCAACTACTACATCTTTAGCCTACTATTGTGTGATAAAAATGATTATGATATATGCAATTTAATGTAGTAATTTCTAAAATAGGAATAATCCATAATATACCCAAACAAAACTTGAGGAATGTAATATATATTTTGTTTACTTCCAAACTTATATTTTTGGGTTGCTACCCAACAATCACAATATATTAGCTCTAAAACATTATTTTAAGACTAATTAGGATTTTAGCACGGTAGTCTGTACTGTTTTGACTCCCTTCTAACCTTCAAGTTTGGGTTTTATAACTTGCACAACGCTGTAATAAATACGGGGATGATCGCACTAAAATCCGCCATATGGCCGGACAAGGAGTTCTGAGACGCATCCACTTATACCCCCAAAGTCTCCGTATATGAGATTTGATATTGTTGATATTCACACCAACTTCTTTATGCTATGTACGTTATCAGTTAAACTAGTCTGAACCTGTAATATTGATGTAGAGTAATGTATAATGCGTTACTCTATGGTTGGAGGATGCAAGGAGTATTATTCACTCAATTTCATTGAACTTCGCGTATGATACTGAGGTAAATTATATTACAATGTGATCATTTTAACATGATCATTTAATAGCTGGCGTTTAAAAGTAAAGTAAAGTAAATATGGCTTATTTTACCAGGCGAAGTTGGAGCTAAGAAGCCCTCTCTAACACTTAACCTGGGGACCAACGGCTTAAAGGTGACTTCCGAACCACCACCAATGTCCGGGCAGGCGAACTGCTTGCAAGGACAGGATCGCTCAGCGGTCACCCATCCAAGCAGCAGCCACGCTCGACGTTGCTTGATCTGGTTATCTTGCGATAACCGTTGTATGGATTATTTTCGAAAATTAGTGCAATTTATTCTGCAATAGTAATAATAATCTTTATTGCGTCAACAATTACAAGATTGCATGCATGCGTCAGGTACATTCATCATTATATACATTTGCATTGATATAGGTATTGAATTATGTAACCGAACTGGGGGTTTTATTTTTTCCATTCGTGTTTAATAATTTTCAGACTCAACATGATCTCTTCAACGGAGTAAAACGCTTTTGGCAACAGGAGAGATTTGAATTGGTGAGTTCACGGACGAAATTAACCCACATAAGTCGCTGAGACAGAGGGTAGGCGTGGTTTAATACTTTGATGTTGAAGTCGCTTGTAATGATGAACTTCAAGGACTTAGAATTGAGAAAAATTAGTAAGGTATCAAACTTTTCAAAAACGTTTCCCGTGCATCCATTTTGGGATTTTTATAATAACTATAATTTTTCCGTGGAATCTGGGAATCAATTTTAATCCCCCCTCCTTCAAAGTCTAGATCATAGCAGTAATTTAGCCTAAAGGGTTAAAATTTCAGTCAAGATATATATCATGTAGCAACCAAATTTCCGTTTAAATCTAAAACCTTTTCGTGATAATGCACTGGCGAATAGTGCGATTTGGAAACTATCGCACGACGAAAGCTCTCTGGAGAACCAGGAACACATAAATAGAGCAATAGGTAAACATCAATAGGAGCTCAAGAAACAGGAGCTATGAGCCCGAGGAACATCATTTAAAAATCTCATTCTTGAAAAATCGATCGGAGAATCCAATCGTTGACCATAAACAGAAAACCAGCTAACACAGGCAAGTGTAGAGCAGAAGATTAAGAAGGCGTGATTACAGTGTATATTTTGTATATAGCCCTTCAAGTGCCGAGTTTCTAATGGTTTTTGTATAGGCTACTGCCGGGGTTATTGGTCGCGCACGAATTTTGCGTCTTTATCACAGAAGATGGTGAACTTTTGCGATATTGTCATTTACCAAGCTAACGTAAGAATCTCCTGATAGTTCGTGGTTGATAAATTGAGTCCGCGTCCCGATCACAATCGTTTCTAGAAAGATTACATTGCTGAACACACGCATCAGAGCAAATCTAAAATTGTTAAAACGTCTTTGTCTTTATGACAACTAATTCCTGTCATACATACAGAACCAAAATAAAATTAACTTGCATTAGCATCTTCAAAAACTAACTGAAAAAATGTAAAATAATAACGTCTGTTTCTAACGTCCAGGTAAAACTTTTGTGTTAGTTCCTTATTTTATCGTGAGAGTTCAGTAGCAATTAAACAGCACTACCGTGGATTCGTAGTAGTTCAAATAAACACCACTAGAGGCCAGTGTGTATCGTCTTACAGCTGTCAGGCGTCTTGTAACGTAATAACTGTTATGACGCATTAATACGGGCGTGGCGTGGCAGTCAAGGGGCTAGAGTAAACAAAAACATCAGAAAACATCAGGAACTGGTTAGCAGTGAGACTTACAGTGTAAGAAACGTTCCATGGATTCTTGAATACTATTATGGTCTATTCGTTTCCAGATTCTCGTATTCTGAGCCCAAAATTAGTCAAAATTACATTTGTATTGGACTATTCAGATGCAACGAACTTAACAGTTTGCTATCAAAGTCTGTTCTTTCATAAATTTGTTAATAAATCCAGAACTTCACATAATACCACTTTGTTCAACTGCGCTCCCATCTGTTGACATCGATTCCAGTTAGTTAATGTAGCAGTTAAAATAAATCAGAACTGTTTTGTGTCAAAGTGGGCCACAAATTGATCAATTTTATCATCGCGGGAAACATCCGACCATTATAAATGGAGCACTGTAAACTGCAATCTACATGGGTAGCTTTGCAGGTTGGCCACATCAGCCAGCATTGTCGATCTGTTATGTTTACAGCACTGACGACCGTCACGTGACCACATTCTGCCCGGAATCCAATCACCGATCACTCTTCCACTCGTTTAATTGGAAATATACCGAGAATCGCAACTTTGTTCGTGTTTCGGTTGTGAAATAAAGTACGGGTCACACACAAGTGTCGCTCTGGGTTTACCCACATTTCCTGTTTGTGGGTTGTAAGTACCGTATTTCTACGGTTATCTTTTTATTCTTCGACCTTTGGTGTTGGTTTAAAATTACATAAAAAATACTTCCAAGTCCTAATAGAAAACAAAGAAACGTCAACAGAATATAACTCTTGCGACCTGAAAACTCATGTAGAACAAACATTCAAAGTTGCGTGTACAGGAACTTGAAACAAAAGGAGAAATCTTACACTAATAATTGAATTTTTGCTTATCCAAGCAAAATTAAGTAATAGATTCGCAGAATGTTCTCTAAACACAATAACATTTAAAATAACCCACAGACGTGTTGATAAATTATAAATAAGGAATTACGGTTCTCAAAAACTCTTATCATCAATCGCCAAATTATGGTCTTTGCGAATCGTTTGAATATGAAAGAATGCCACATTAGTGTATTGCATTTCCCTTAAAAAGTGAGTGTAAAGTACAAGGCTTAGTCACAATGCTGTGAAACGTTGTAACAGGAAGAGTAAGAAAGTATCTTTGGTTCAAGACAGCTTAGACTGAGGAGATTGTTTATGTAAATGATCTCGTGATATTGTAGGACGAGAGGCTGTCGAGGCATTACCTCCCCCTCTTCCTTCCGCTCCTCACCACCTCATCGTTGTAACAACAAGAGTGAGAAAGTATCTTTGGTTCAAGACAGCTTAGACTGAGGAGATTGTTTATGTAAATGATCTCGTGATATTGTAGGACGAGAGGCTGTCGAGGCATTACCTCCCCCTCTTCCTTCCGCTCCTCACCACCTCATCGTTGTAACAACAAGAGTGAGAAAGTATCTTTGGTTCAAGACAGCTTAGACTGAGGAGATTGTTTATGTAAATGATCTCGTGATATTGTAGGACGAGAGGCTGTCGAGGCATTACCTCCCCCTCTTCCTTCCGCTCCTCACCACCTCATCGTTGTAACAACAAGAGTGAGAAAGTATCTTTGGTTCAAGACAGCTTAGACTGAGGAGATTGTTTATGTAAATGATCTCGTGATATTGTAGGACGAGAGGCTGTCGAGGCATTAACTCCCCCCCCCTCTTCCTTCCGCTTCTTACCACCTCGTCATAGCCAACCCACCCCTCCCCTCCCTCTTCAACCCTTACCTCTTCCCTGACAGATAACTCTGCATAATGGTACAGTCCACTTAATGCGGCAGAGTCTACAGTGGAAGTGTCAAACTCTTGATACAAGGCTCCTCTTGTTTTAGTACTGTTTACACGGAGTGTGTCTCAACTCGAAATTCAAACTTCATAATGAGATCAATATGCAAAATTATGATGAAGCGTTATGTGCATTACACTAAAATGATGTTTTTGTGATTAAAGATCATAACTGTGTGGAGCTTATTATTCGTTACACTGTTAGTTGTAATATTTTATACATACATTCACTTGAGTTATATGTCAACAATTTATAAAATAAATAAAGCCATATTTGCTAGAATTTTTAACTTTTAAATTTTATTTCAAATAAAACAGCTTAAAATAAGTTCAACAAAATATTTCAGATTTTGTGTTTGATCATCTAGGAATATCAAATTGAAAATGTTTTTATAATTTTTTTAGCTTAAAATCGTTATACTGTTAGTTGTAATATTTTATCTATATACTTGAGTCATATATCCAAAAATTATAAAACAAATAAAGTAATATTTTCTAAAATTGCTAACTTTTAAATTTTATCTAATATAAAACAGCTTAAAATAAATTCCACAAAATATTTCTTCTAGGATAGCAAGGATACACGCAGTTTTGCGTTTGGTCATCTAGAAATTTCAAATTGAAAATGTTTTAATTGCTTTTACGTTTAATGGGTACGTATTGTTGGTCTTGTGACGAATCCTTTAAGGCTAACAAGTCATATAATCTTCAATCTGGAACCTCCACTAAAGAGCACTGGTTTGTAACACCAATCTTTTCTAACTCTGGTTTTTTAAACGTGCTATTGCCATTTACTGGTTCGTTATAAAGGTATACATTTTGTTTCAAGGAAAATGCTCATTATTTTTAACCAATCCACCAATCAGTCTATGTTACTGAAATTGTATTCAAACTTACTGAAACAATATGTTTCACCAAAGTAATAACATCCCAGGTATTACATTTTTTGTGATTTTTTGCCAGCTTTCCTCTGCATATTGACTTTAATTTGTTGGATCGGTTGTCTTTAGACTTGAAAGTAAAAATTATTATATTATGCTCACTATTTTTATTTTACATTTATACTTTTTTAAGACAAATAAATAAAAATCTATGGTATCGTGACTTCTTTTGGATTCTGAATATTTAAATAAAACCACAGCAGCAGAACACAAACATCTGAACTTAAGTTATATCACATTATTTACCCAACAGTTCTTAAATATGACTCCCAAAAGTTACGGGACACTGTTATATAAAATCTCGGAATTTAGGGCCCATAATTTGTGAAAATGAAGTCAAAGAAATTCTGCTTGAAAGATTTTTAAAACAAGCTTGAATGGATTTAGGGCTATTTTATGCCCTAATTACGTTCAATAATTAATTTTTAACCCCAAACTTACAGTTAATTTATAGTATTGAGGTTATAGTATGAACCTAGACCTGAGCAAACTGTGTAATTATCATATTGACCCTCTGAATAACATTGTAATTATAATTCAAGTCGATGGTAGTTTTTCCCACATGTGCATTCGCATGAATTAAGGGCACAAATTGAAATAATTACAAATTCAATTAAATGTGTCAATGACGCTGAGTATAATGAGGTTACGTGTGGGCTCGCAATCTATTTATTCAGTTCTACCAGTTACACCAATTGCACAAATACATCATTACACAAACCTTGGTTGTACTTTATTTGGCAACCAAGGACTCCTATGACTATCAGTTAGTTATCTGTTGTTAGGTAAGGTTAGTTATATGTTTGTAGATTAGGTTACCTACACGTTCTTAGCTAAGATTAGCTACATTTTGTTAGCTAACCTTTACTACGTGTTGTCACCTAAAGTTAGTTAAATGTTGTCAGCAAGGTTAGCTAAGGTTGCCTACATGTTGTCACCTAAAGTTAACTAAATGTTTTCAGCTATAGTTAACTACATGCTGTTAGCTAAGGTTAGCTAAGGTTGACTACAGGTTGTCACCTAAAGTTACCTAAATGTTTTCAGCTATAGTTAACTACATGTTGTAAGCTAAGGTTGACTACAGGTTGTCACCTAAAGTTACCTAAATGTTTTCAGCTATAGTTAACTACATTTTGTTAGCTAAGGTTAGCTAGGTTGACTACAGGTTGTCACCTAAAGTTACCTAAATGTTGTCAGCTAAGGTTAGCTGAGGTTCACTACAGGTTGTCACCTAAAGTTAGCTGAATGTTGTCAGCTAAAGTTAGCTAAGGTTCACTACAGGTTGTCACCTAAAGTTAACTAAATGTTTTCAGCTAAGGTTAACTACATGTTTTTAGCTAAGGTTAGCTAAGGTTACTACAGGTTATCACCTAAAGTTAGATAAATGTTGTCAGCTAAGGTTAGCTAAGGTTCACTACAGGTTGTCACCTAAAGTTAACTAAATGTTTTCAGCTATAGTTAACTACATGCTGTTAGCTAAGGTTAGATAAGGTTGACTACAGGTTGTCACCTAAAGTTACCTAAATGTTTTCAGCTATAGTTAACTACATGTTGTTAGCTAAGGTTAGCTAAGGTTGACTACATGTTGTCACCTAAAGTTAACTAAATGTTTTCAGCTAAGGTTGACTACATGTTGTAACCTAAAGTTAGATAAATGTTGTCAGGTAAGGTTAGGTAAATGTTGTCAGCTAAGGTTAGCCACATGTTGTAGGGCTGTCATATTGTATTCAGGGTGTTTCCCACCCGTCTCAAACGGCGAACTGGAGAGATTTAACATTCCCCACGGATTTCCCACTAAATCAACCCTAAAGGAATTGTTTAAAATAATTTTATCTCAGTAACAATACAGGTTGCAGCAAACAGAGGGACCTATGTTCGAATCTAAAACACACGCTTTCAACTGCAAACACACGCCATGTTTTACATCATCTAAAAGACCCTTGCATTCCAAATATGTTGGCGAAGAAAAAATTTACTATCTCTATTCGATTAAAAATGGCAGTCTAAGATGTATGTAAACAGTGGTATTTGTTTTTATTTTGTTATTGCCACCATAACCATTTGGCGCTTATACATACCAGGGGTTATACAGACTACTTCGGTACACCATTTTATGATACAACCACTTTCTGTTTAAATCGCACCATAATTTAAAATGATTTATTAATTCAAATAATAAGAATTATGTTTATTTAGGACAAGAAACTGATCAGTATTTTATTTTACTCTATGCCTTGGTCCTGGAGTGACAGGGTATCCCGGACAGGTGAGGCTGTAATCTGTCGAGTTTCTGAAGGGAGTACCGGTAGCCGAGTGGTCTAAGACATCGGACTTTGGATAGCACAAGTTTGAATCCTGACCGACGTTCAAGTTTTTATCAGTACCATCGGACTCTTTACTGCTCCGACTCTTCGACAGCTTAGGAAATATGCTGCACAGAACGTTCCAGTAGTACCTACAAGACTTCAAGGTCACTATTCAATCGATAGGATAATTACAAAATTGACTTCATCAGGATGGTCCGAATTGTTCACTGAACTAATTAACATCGATGTACACGGCGAGGAAAGTAGAACCAGCTGAAATGTTGCAGATTCAATGCTTTCACTGTGTCCGACATATTGGCATCAATCACCGATATTGATATTAAATTAAACCGATAACTTTTCCCCTCTTCGTTTGATGGGTGGCTTTCAGTGCACTTTACCATGTTTTGCTGTGTGAGTGAATTAGCGAATACTTTTAGTGTCAATATTGCGTTCTTGGAACCCTTGCTATTTTTCTATTCCAAGAACCGGATTGGTTTATTTTGAATTTATTTATAATTTAATGATTAAATTGCTTGCCATTAAAATCAAGGGCCAAAATCTCTTGTGAGCAGGTTTTTTGGAAACATATATTTACATTTAAGACTTTAAACGCACAAGAAAACTAAAAACGACAGAATATGCACTGCTTCTTATCGAAGCATAAAATTCAGCAACATCATCCGTAAGTATAAGTTCTTCATTTGTGATCTGGATGGTCACGATCCTTATTTATGATCTTCTTTTCCAAGTACTTACCTAAGCGGAGCGATAACTGAATATCCAGCGTTTCTTCTTTGATTGCTTCCTCCAATACAGTGAGAGGTATTGTGCCAGTAGAATACAGTGGCAGTGAGTCACGTCTTGGATGTAAAGGATCTACATCAGTCGTGTTGTGAAGATCTTTCAAATCTCCAAAGAAGGTGTTAGAATGAATGTGACTTCCTTCCAAAGCAGAAAGATTCCCTTTTAAGGTATTAGTTGTTGGTGCTTCGTTGGAAATATCAAATTTATTCCCTCCGAATGAGAGGGTTATGAAATACAAAAGAATACTTAGATTTAGTTACTTGAAAAGTAAGTATTTCCGTGAAGATGCGAAGCGAAGATAGGCTGTACTTCAGGCTAAAAGCCCTGCACGGCTTGGATGTATAGTTATCCCCGCTTGCTGAGTTCCTGATACAGCCACAATGATAAGGGATATTGGACACAATTTCAGTTATCGCACCTTGGAAGAATCGGAACCTTTCTCCCAGCCTCCTCAATTTAGCGAAGAAGGGAAGGTTGTTTCTCAAGTCTGCTAAAACCTTTAACACTAAAATACACCCACCCATCCCAATAATCATCCACCACAGTAAATTTAATTTACGATGATTATCCCTTCACCCCAATTCTTCCCCACATTTACGATTGGTAATGTACCACTCCTGGGCATTCATAAGTTTACCCAGATATAGATAATTATCGGGTTTTATGTAACCAGTAACCAGTATAGTTTTCATTTGAAAATATAAGCGAGTCAAAAGTTAATCCTTCTTGGGTATTTCCATGAATTGAAACATTTGTGATTCTGCACTACGATTTCACATATAATAAAAGCACCATATGAAAAGGAATCTAAAGTAAAAGAATGACATATAAGGACTTAGAAAAGAGACAATTAATGTAATAATATACGAGATTGTGTTTCCCAAATGGTAAAATCAGTACATAACTGTTAGTTGAGTTGAATCACTTGTTTAAATTGATGTTAGGTGCATTTTTTAGTATTCTGTTCCTATTTTACATCTTTCATGGACAGTGTATTGCTCGAATTGTATGTACTTGTCCAACTGCATGTTATCAAATTTATAGTTGACAGCTTGATTGTTATGTTCTTCGTAGGAAGTAAGTACAACTCTTTTGTAAAACCAGCACACTAAACCATGTTGAACTGCTTGCATGACATTAGCATTTTTCATAGTTATTAGCTGCGATTTAGCTGTCAGTGACAGAAACATTGTTTACTCTTTTAATGTGTCCTTTCTATCACTTCCACCTTGCATATGCATGTTGTGTCCTGAATTTAAATGGTTTATGTAACCGGTATGCTACATATATAAATAAATCGAAGTCCCATAAGGTTACAGGGTCACTGTTTAATAAAGATTCCTAATTAATAATAACATTCAGTTTACGGCTTTCATAAGACTATATAATAATTTCTCGTCATTGCCTCCAATCCAGAATTTGACAGAGTCCACTGTAAATTAAATATAACATATATTGAAATATAGATTTCAAAAAGTTTTTAAATTGTATATAGATTTTACAGCACAAATTGATAGTACTTTGATAGTTTTAGACCACGGGGCGACAAGATGGAGAGGTCAATATCAAGCTACCACGAATCTCAGAGAGGGTCGATTGTGTAAATATTTATGTACCTCTATTGGTTGTTTACGGGTCATACCAGACCTGTTTGTATGAGGTGGCTGGTCGATCGTGATTATCTCAAGGACTTGGATACATTATCAAATAACTTTACAACAATCTTTGCTTGCCATAACTCTACTGGTTGTTTACGGGTCATACCTGACCTATTTGTATGAGGTTGCTGGTCGATCGTGATCATCTCAAGGACTTGGAAACATTATCAAGTAACTTTACAACAATATTTGCTTGCCATAACTCTACTGGTTGTTTACGGGTCATACCTGACCTGTTTCTACGAGGTCGCTGGTCGATCGTGATCATCTCAAGGACTTGGATACATTATCAAATAACTTTACAACAATATTTGCTTGCTATAACTCTACTGGTTGTTTACGGGTCATACCTGACCTGTTTGTATGAGGTGGCTGGTCGATCGTGATCATCTCAAGGACTTGGAAACATTATCAAATAACTTTACAACAATCTTTGCTTGCTATAACTCTACTGGTTGTTTACGGGTCATACCTGATCTGTTTGTATGAGGTTGCTGGTCGTCGTGATCATCTCAATGACTTGGAAACATTATCAAATAACTTTACAACAATCTTTGCTTGCTATAACTCTACTGGTTGTTTACGGGTCATACCTGACCTAATTGTATGAGGTTGCTGGTCGATCGTGATCATCTCAAGGACTTGGATACATTATCAAATAACTTTACAACAATCTTTGCTTGCTATAACTCTATTGGTTGTTTACGGGTCATACCTTACCTGTTTGTACGAGGTGGCTGGTCGATCGCGATCATCTCAATGACTTGGAAACATTATCAAATAACTTTACAACAATCTTTGCTTGCTATAACTCTACTGGTTGTTTACGGGTCATACCTGACCTATTTTTATGAGGTGGCTGGTCGATCGTTATCATCTCAATGACTTGGATACATTATCAAATAACTTTACAACGACCTTTGTTTGCCATAACTCTACTGGTTGTTTACGTGTTAAACATGGCCTATTTTATGAGGAGGCTGGTCGATCGTGATCATCTCAAGGTGTTTACTTGCATACTTTATCAAATAACTTTATAGCAATCTTTGATTTTTATTCATTGAATATTGAGTAAATTTCTCTTTAAATTGTAAAGCAAGTCTAGATGTCCATTCGACAAACAATTACATACAAATTAATTTTCTTTTAAATTATCTTCCTACTGTAGTAAGATAATTAATTGTTTATACCTTACACGAAATCAAAATGTAATAAGATGATCAACTTTTGAATTATGTAAAGAATTAAATCAATGTATAAATACCTAAAACATGTACGTTTAAAACAATTTTCTAACACTTAGGTATATTGCAGCCTTTGAATCTCAAAATTACTTCAGACTTAATAGTTTTTATCTGAAATCTTGTGTTGACTTTTAATCTTAGTAATTTACTACGCATCTCAAAATAATGGCTTTAAAACTAAATATATAGAGTTTTAATATGAATATTCCGTTTTTAACCACAAAGTTTTGTATTAAATCCATAATTTTTTCTATTGGTAGCATTTTTAAGATTAAAAGTTAAATTTGTATTTTATCTCCTCCAACCTCAAAATTTACGTTTCATTATTGGACCAACCTTATGGAGACTACAATCAATGAACCAGATCCTTATCTATTATTTTTCCCTTTCAAATAATATAATAAATATTTTCAATTCAAGAGAAGATTTATATCCTGCATTAGAAAACAAATTTTTAATAGTGAATTACTATTTTGTGAACTTTTCAGCCTATATTGTTGTACTCACACACGAGTTACATGCTACTTAAATCACTACGGCTACATTTATTGGGAATAAAGGATAACTAAGATCAGAATAAAAAGTTACGTTGTACTTCACAAATTGAGTTGCCTGGCTAAGAAGCGGATGAGGGGGTAATATCTCGTTAATAAACAGGGCAATACATAGATTTTTCGCTTAATAAGTAATTAAAATGAAACCGAACTCCTAAACTTCAAAGCTATAATCCATAACGCTCTACCAAGTACAATAAATACTTTACTATGTTCAAATCTTGCTTACTTGACTGTCCCATTTAAAATAATATAGGACTTGATAGTTTGTCCAGAGGTATACAGCAAGTTGATTTTAACAATGTGGACTTATGAAGAATGGAAGAAGATTAATTTTAGGTCATCTCATGAACTTTCGGAAGGTCTCTTCTGGAAATTATGGACTATTCGTAATATGTTCAGTTTATTCTGGAAACCTTGCTGTGAAACATTTGAGGTTTCTAGCTTAATTCATTTATTTTAACACATAACTGTGAAATAGGGAAAACATGTGTTTAATGTTTAAAAGTCTGCATGTTTATGTTAACGTTTATATATCAGGTTCTATAATGTTTGTCGCGTGTTGTTTTGTTAATAGCTATCATATAAATTCAACAGATAGCAAGTAAAGTAGGCTTCAGCTTTTTATTTCCATATTTATTGAATAAATTCCAGTAAAACGGCTTCTAGTTCCTACCACCGACATTATAACTCACTGAAGTTTCTTTCAGGTGCACCTGAAATAATAGGGACAGTTTGTGGCAGATTATCCTCAATCCCAGCTCAGGCGTGCATCATAACCAGTTTCTCTCAGGAGCTGCCGGAATAAGGAGAGCTTATTGTGGCAGTTTATCCTCAATCCCAACTCAGGCGTGAATCATGACCAGTTTCTCTCAGGAGCTGCCGGAATAAGGAGAGCTTATTGTGGCAGTTTATCCTCAATCCCAGCTCAGGCGTGCATCATAACCAGTTTCTCTCAGGAGCTGCCGGAATAAGGAGAGCTTATTGTGGCAGTTTATCCTCAATCCCAGCTCAGGCGTGCATCATAACCAGTTTCTCTCAGGAGCTGCCGGAATAAGGAGAGCTTATTGTGGCAGTTTATCCTCAATCCCAGCTCAGGCGTGCATCATAACCAGTTTCTCTCAGGAGCTGCCGGAATAAGGAGAGCTTATTGTGGCAGTTTATCCTCAATCCCAGCTCAGGCGTGCATCATAACCAGTTTCTCTCAGGAGCTGCCGGAATAAGGAGAGCTTATTGTGGCAGTTTATCCTCAATCCCAGCTCAGGCGTGCATCATAACCAGTTTCTCTCAGGAGCTGCCGGAATAAGGAGAGCTTATTGTGGCAGTTTATCCTCAATCCCAACTCAGGCGTGAATCATGACCAGTTTCTCTCAGGAGCTGCCGGAATAAGGAGAGCTTATTGTGGCAGTTTATCCTCAATCCCAGCTCAGGCGTGCATCATAACCAGTTTCTCTCAGGAGCTGCCGGAATAAGGAGAGCTTATTGTGGCAGTTTATCCTCAATCCCAGCTCAGGCGTGCATCATAACCAGTTTCTCTCAGGAGCTGCCGGAATAAGGAGAGCTTATTGTGGCAGTTTATCCTCAATCCCAGCTCAGGCGTGCATCATAACCAGTTTCTCTCAGGAGCTGCCGGAATAAGGAGAGCTTATTGTGGCAGTTTATCCTCAATCCCAACTCAGGCGTGAATCATGACCAGTTTCTCTCAGGAGCTGCCAGAATAAGGAGAGCTTATTGTTGCAGTTTATCCTCAATCCCAACTCAGGCGTGAATCATGACCAGTTTCTCTCAGGAGCTGCCTTAATAATGAGGGCTTATTGTGGCAGTTTATCCTCAATTCCAGCTCAGGCGTGACTCATGACCAGTTTCTCTCAGGAGCTGCCGGAATAAGGAGAGCTTATTGTGGCAGTTTATCCTCAATCCCAACTCAGGCGTGAATCATGACCAGTTTCTCTCAGGAGCTGCCGGAATAAGGAGAGCTTATTGTGGCAGTTTATCCTCAATCCCAACTCAGGCGTGAATCATGACCAGTTTCTCTCAGGAGCTGCCAGAATAAGGAGAGCTTATTGTGGCAGTTTATCCTCAATCCCAACTCAGGCGTGAATCATGACCAGTTTCTTTCAGGAGCTGCCTTAATAATGAGGGCTTATTGTGGCAGTTTATCCTCAATTCCAGCTCAGGCGTGAACTCATGACCAGTTTCTCTCAGGAGCTGCCGAAATAAAGAGGGCTTATTGTGGCAGTTTATCCTCAATCCCAGCTCAGGCGTGAATCATGACCAGTTTCTCTCAGGAGCTGCCGAAATAATGAGGGCTTATTGTGGCAGTTTGTCCTCAATCTCTGCTCAGGCGTGACTCATGACCAGTTTCTCTCAGGAGCTGCCGAAATAATGAGGGCTTATTGTGGCAGTTTGTCCTCAATCTCTGCTCAGGCGTGGATCATGACCAGTTTTTCTCAGGAGCTGGAGCTGCCGGAATAAGGTGGGCTTATTGTGGCAGTTTATCCTCAATCCCAGCTCAGGTGTGAATCATGACCTGTTTCTCTCAGGAGCTGCCGGAATAATGAGGGCTTATTGTGGCAGTTTATCCTCAATCCCAGCTCAGGTGTGAATCATGACCTGTTTCTCTCAGGAGCTGCCGGAATAATGAGGGCTTATTGTGGCAGTTTATCCTCAATCCCAGCTCAGGTGTGAATCATGACCAGTTTCTCTCAGGAGCTGCCGGAATAAGGTGGGCTTATTGTGGCAGTTTATCCTCAATCCCAGCTCAGGCGTGAATCATGACCTGTTTCTCTCAGGAGCTGCCGGAATAATGAGGGCTTATTGTGGCAGTTTATCCTCAATCCCAGCTCAGGTGTGAATCATGACCTGTTTCTCTCAGGAGCTGCCGGAATAATGAGGGCTTATTGTGGCAGTTTATCCTCAATCCCAGCTCAGGTGTGAATCATGACCAGTTTCTCTCAGGAGCTGCCGGAATAATGAGGGCTTATTGTGGCAGTTTATCCTCAATCCCAGCTCAGGCGTGACTCATTGACCAGTTTCTCTCAGGAGCTGCCAGAATAAGGTGGGCTTATTGTGGCAGTTTATCCTCAATCCCAGCTCAGGCGTGAATCATGACCAGTTTCTCTCAGGAGCTGCCGAAATAACGAGGGCTTATTGTGGCAATTTATCCTCAATTCCAGCTCAGGCGTGACTCATGACCAGTTTCTCTCAGGAGCTGCCTTAATAATGAGGGCTTATTGTGGCAGTTTATCCTCAATCCCAGCTCAGGCGTGAATCATGACCTGTTTCTCTCAGGAGCTGCCGGAATAATGAGGGGTTATTGTAGTATTTTATCCTCAATCCCAGCTCAGGTGTGAATCATGACCTGTTTCTCTCAGGAGCTGCCAGAATAAAGAGGGCTTATTGTGGCAGTTTATTTTCATCCCAGCTCAGGCGTGAATCATGACCAGATCCTCTCAGGAGCTGCCGAAATAAAGAGGGCTTATTGTGGCAGTTTATCCTCAATCTCAGCTCAGGCGTGACTCATTCACCAGTTTCTCTCAGGAGCTGCCGGAATAATGAGGGCTTATTGTGGCATTTTGTCCTCATCCCAGCTCAGGCGTGAATCATGGCCAGTTTCTCTCAGGAGCTGCCGGCTTATTGTGGCAGTTTATCCTCAATCTCAGCTCAGGCGTGAATCATGACCAGTTTCTCTCAGGAGCTGCCGAAATAAAGAGGGCTTATTGTGGCAGTTTATCCTCAATCTCAGCTCAGGCGTGAATCATGACCAGTTTCTCTCAGGAGCTGCCGGAATAAAGAGGGCTTATTGTGGCAGTTTATCCTCAATCCCAGCTCAGGCGTGAATCATGACCTGTTTCTCTCAGGAGCTGCCGGAATAATGAGGGCTTATTGTGGCAGTTTATCCTCAATCCCAGCTCAGGTGTGAATCATGACCTGTTTCTCTCAGGAGCTGCCAGAATAAAGAGGGCTTATTGTGGCAGTTTATTTTCATCCCAGCTCAGGCGTGAATCATGACCAGATCCTCTCAGGAGCTGCCGAAATAAAGAGGGCTTATTGTGGCAGTTTATCCTCAATCTCAGCTCAGGCGTGACTCATTCACCAGTTTCTCTCAGGAGCTGCCGGAATAAAGAGGGCTTATAGTGGCAGTTTATCCTCAATCCCAGCTCAGGTGTGAATCATGACCTGTTTCTCTCAGGAGCTGCCGGAATAATGAGGGCTTATCGTGGCATTTTGTCCTCATCCCAGCTCAGGCGTGAATCATGGCCAGTTTCTCTCAGGAGCTGCCGAAATAAAGAGGGCTTATTGTGGCAGTTTATCCTCAATCTCAGCTCAGGCGTGAATCATGACCAGTTTCTCTCAGGAGCTGCCGGAATAAAGAGGGCTTATTGTTGCAGTTTATCCTCAATCCCAGCTCAGGCGTGAATCATGACCAGTTTCTCTCAGGAGCTGCCGAAATAAAGAGGGCTTATTGTGGCAGTTTATCCTCAATCTCAGCTCAGGCGTGACTCATTGACCAGTTTCTCTCAGGAGCTGCCGGAATAAGGTGGGCTTATTGTGGCAGTTTATCCACAATCTCAGCTCAGGTGTGAATCATGACCTGTTTCTCTCAGGAGCTGCCGGAATAATGAGGGCTTATTGTGGCATTTTGTCCTCAATCCCAGCTGAGGTGTGAATCATGACCTGTTTCTCTCAGGAGCTGCCGGAATAATGAGGGCTTATTGTGGCAGTTTATCCTCAATCCCAGCTCAGGCGTGACTCATTGACCAGTTTCTCTCAGGAGCTGCCAGAATAAGGTGGGCTTATTGTGGCAGTTTATCCTCAATCCCAGCTTAGGTGTGAATCATGACCTGTTTCTCTCAGGAGCTGCCGGAATAATGAGGGCTTATTGTGGTATTTTATCCTCAATCCCAGCTCAGGTGTGAATCATGACCTGTTTCTCTCAGGAGCTGCCGGAATAATGAGGGCTTATTGTGACAGTTTATCCTCAATCCCAGCTCAGGCGTGAATCATGACCGGTTTCTCTCAGGAGCTGCCGAAATAAAGAGGGCTTATTGTGGCAGTTTATCCTCAATCTCAGCTCAGGCGTGAATCATGACCAGTTTCTCTCAGGAGCTGCCAGAATAATGAGGGCTTATTGTGGCAGTTTATCCTCAATCCCAGCTCAGGTGTGAATCATGACCTGTTTCTCTCAGGAGCTGCCGGAATAATGAGGGCTTATTTTGGCAGTTTATCCTCAATCCCAGCTCGGGCGTGAATCATGACCAGTGTTTCTCAGGAGCTGCCGGAATAATGAGGGCTTATTGTGGCAGTTTATCCTCAATCCCAGCTCAGGTGTGACTTATTGACCAGTTTCTCTCAGGAGCTGCCAGAATAAGGTGGGCTTATTGTGGCAGTTTATCCTCAATCCCAGCTCAGTATCCACAACTTCGCTGTTCAAGTAATATAATATAATTTAATATGTGATAGCTGTACTATTACCATTCAAGACTAATTTCAATAAATTTATTATACCTTAAGTGAGCATGCTACTCGAAATCTCTAGAAATATAGTTTTTTTCAATGCACCTATAGAAATTAAAATTACCTTAATTACTCCTAAAGGCTTTTATAACAAATGAAGCTGTTCTAACTGACCCTAAGTAATTAGTAATAGGGTCCACGTTTTCATGGAGATTAAATAACCTTGATCTTGCTGATTTTCAATGGCTGTCAAACAATCATTTGAAACTACTTAATTTGTTTGCTAATTAGAATTTAATTTAATTTTAAAATATCATAACCAACATTATCAAATAATACCACAATACATATATTAGATAATAATGAAGGAAATCCCCATATTCGGACGTACACACCCACATGTCGGCAAAGTGAAGCAACTTCCAATAATATGCAAATAATACAATACAATTAAACCGAAACACATAACATATAAACACAGTCCAATACATCCTCACTCGAGCAGATTAACATACCATAAGCCTTATGGTATATCATTTATTGTGTTCTATGGTACAGTCATAAATACCACAATGATAATAATTGTAATATAATTACAAACTCAATACCAAATGTACGTAAGATGCAGTAATAATTAGAATAGTGTTATATTATCAATAAATGTTTCACTCGTTAGTCGTCTATTTACTGTATGCACATATCAGAGTTATTCAGTTGTACAGTACAATCGTGCACAATTATTGAATGATTTGGAATAAATAGTTAACATTCAATTTCTTACTACACATTTTCAAAATATTAATTTTATTATAGCTGTATTGTCAAATCATATGTTTACGAAATACATCTACTTCCTTTTTATAAAGGCAGATACTCCACTTACATCGTTCAACTCTCAGCAAATATGAACATAATAAGGCATAATAGGTACAGGTTCATGTTTAATAGCCGTTTTTGAAGTGAACTAGCATTGCAAACTGTTCACTTGTTCTTTTAGGACAAATCGTGAAAATATTACATCATTTAATATTAAGTTTCAAGGTTATTTTTGACGATGGAAGGATTGTGAAGGAAACAGGATTTTTCCGGATATTTGCCATCTTTCAGTTAAACAAGAAATCAGTAACACTACACTACAATTATGTAATATTAAGTTTCAAGGTTATTTTTGACGATGGAAGGATTGTGAAGGAAACAGGATTTTTCCGGATATTTGCCATCGTTCAGTGAAACAAGAAATCAGTAACACTACGTTTCGAGATCTGCAATCTGTATCTCTTCTTCACCTCTTTTTAAACCTAGTTTGTATTAGGTTAGTTATTTACCTGAAGAAGAAATCAGATTGCAGATCTCAAAACGTAGTGTTACCGATTTCATGTTTCACTAAACGATGGCAAATGTCCGGAAAATCCTGTTTCCTTCATTAAGTATCAGTACCAAACTTTATTAACTTGAAATCTATGTGTATTTAAATTAGGTTCTGCTGTTTACTTTAGTTACTTAAGTGCCATTTCAGGGCATATGTGGGATTTCATGTTCCCAGAATAGATTATAATAGAATAACTTTATTGATCTCAAGGACATAAACATGCATCATATCTTGTGAGTCATACTACAGATACAACAACGATACTAAAGATAAACAACATAAAACAATAGTGCATTTCATAGCACGCAAAGCAAGTCAAAAAACACAAGCAAATAACATCTAAAATAACAATAATGTTTATGCAAAACAAGTACAACTGTACAAGCATTAAAACATATCTAAAAAAAGAGGTTATTTACACAAAGTCTACATCAGCAACATTTGAGTCATAAAACTCACACAGCCTATAGAACGGATTTGCAATCAACCAGGCATGCATTATTCTCTTAAATCTGATAAAACTAACATGCTGAGCACTCTGAGACGAAAAGTTATTTATACTTACAACCTCATGAGCATTTAATACTTTAGAGAGCCTGGTGAAATGTCTAGCAATTTTGCTACTGTTTCTTGTGTTGTGTTTGTGTACATTAATGTTTAGTGTGGTGTAGGGCAGGTTTTTCTTTACACGCTGCAAGCAGAGAAAAATAAACAATAGTCATAATGCCCTCTTGGATAAAAAGTGGTCTGCAGTGAGATCTGAAATCAGAATCTGATTTATTTGAAGGTGAAGCAGAGTTCCGGCTGTAGGTCTATTGGTCGGTGAACGTAGTTTTGGATGGTAAAGTGTTGTTATAAATGCAGGTCGCTACTCTCTTTAGAGAGGCTGCCACGCTTCCTGGAGCACCTGAAGGGCCTGGCCTCAAAATGTGACTGGCCCAAACATTGACCTGTATTGATTATTGTGCTATAACAGTTAGATTTAACTTTTAATCGTCGTTAAAACCTTCTCTCCATGTAGCTGTTTCCGTTATTTCCTGTGGATATTGATAATTTTGTGTTAACACTTCAAAGGCAACAAACCTTATAAATAATTGGAGATATCCAAGTAAGGCCTTAAACGGCAAGCGGCCCACAGCTCATTATGAATATTATTCTGCAACACAAAATTGACATGTTTCCAAATTACCCTGCGTGAAGTATTAGTACCCTTGTTCTGTCTAAAAGTGTAAAAGACTGATAAGAAACGGCACGTTCATAAGTATTACATCACCAAAATAATTCGACAAAATGAGACAATGAAGTAACAGGCGTCAAATTCAAAATTTAGATTTTAGCCCATTTTAACGTTTTTTTACATTACAACCACCAAGGTTGAGACTAGTACCTGCCCTACAGCCAAGCCTCACTGGTAGGCCTACCAAACGAGTTTATAATATTATTAAAATATTTTAACTTAATATCCGTGTTCGTGTTCGTGTATGTGTCCGTATTTTTCTTTTCACTTAATAATAATAAATCAGTGCTTTATTTATGACATTGTAAAATATATATGTTCCACGCAAGAATACCTCTTAATAGTAGGCAGTAGGATCACAATATTTTATAACACTATTTTCAGAAATAGTGTTGCTTAAGGCCGTCTGCTGGGTTTATTTATTTATTTATTTACATTCCCACGGTATAACCATTTTGCAAAATTACAATACTTACGATGACTAGAACAGTAATAAACTCTCGTAAAAAAAGTATAGTATAAAAAATCAAGTTCAGCAATTGACCATGCCTACGACATAGTGAAATAAACAGATATAACAAGACAAAACTAAACAATAAGATAAAATTTTAAAATACTAATATAGTTTCGTAAACACAGAAACTATAATACTTTGTAAATAAAAATTATCACTCCTTAAGAACAGTTTGCCAAAATAATAAATATGTTTTAAAATAGAATAATATGCGATTTAAAAATGTACTTAAAGCTATATTATTACATGACCTCCTTGTTTCACATTATATTATTTTGAACAAAACATATTTTGCGAGGACTGCAAACATGGTTTTTAAATGTATTAATCTTATTCACATATTCCTTGATAGATATACATTAACACAGCAAACGAAACTAAAATAGTATAATTAACATTTTTTATTCTAAAATAAGGCAACACAAAACTAAAACAATAGACCGTACTAAAATAAGAAAAATTTGTATTAAGACGTGTAGATTCAACAAGCCAGTGATTTGAATCGCACTGATCAAGAAATCAGATAATCTTTTCAAAACTTTGAAAAAACTTTGTTTTTACTTAATGGCGACAACTTGTGTCTAAAACTAGTAACAATTTTATTTCTTCTGCTTTAAAAATTGTGTTTGAACATCGAAATGGAGAAGCAAAATATTGCTGACTAAACGTATGTAAAAACCTATTTTAATACTGACGTCAAATTATAAAAATGTTGGCAGCCTTATGATAAATACTGATTAGTGTAGGTCATACTTGTTATTGTTGATTGGTCGAGCTTCAGTCAATCATGAACAGCTCCGCCCCCTTCAAGTCGCCTGTACAAGCGGCTCTGTATTATTGGTAGTTACGGTTTGACATCATATTGATTGAAGATGATGCTCTACAATGAAGCCGACATATTTCAAAATAGTTGTGTTAGCAAAGATAGCCGTGCGAACCAGAAAATTTAGATGTTAACTGTTGCAATGTTTGTTTGTTGAATGGTGATGCATAATCAATTATGTTACATTTCGTGTGCAAAGTAGATGTGAGTGGGATACTCGCTTTGCCCTACGAAATATTGGATATAAATTACTGTAATCTAAGGGTTTAAATTCCATTTGTGTGAAAATATCGATATTGAAACTGCAGCCACTATTCAAACGATTCAACACACTTACTAGTGCCTTAGAGCCTTTATATACATGACATGTGTTACATGTATGTATATATGTTATGTATATATATATATATATATATATATATATATATATATGTTTATAGATTATATAGATTTATGTAAGTATATATGTTATGTATGTATATATATATATATATATATATATATATATATATACATTAAAGTGTATAAATGGCAATAGCCTTATTTAATTTCAATAAACATTGAATCACAAAAAGTACTTGCTCCGCCGGGAGTCGAACCCGGATCTCTCACTTGCCGGGTGAATGTGCTACCATTACACCACAGAGCGCTTACTTTTTCCGATTCAATTATTTTGTATTTGGCCGTATCTGTCACATATGCGTTTAAATAAGCTAACTAACATATGATCGGAAGACCAAATACCTGTCAAACGACTTTTATTTACATTAAAGTGTATAAATGGCAATACGCACTTTTGGAAAAAGTAATGTGACAGATACGGCCAAATACAAAATAATGATATATATATATATATATATATATATATATATATATATATATATATATATGTACGTAACATACATGTATGTATGTTACATGTTCACTGTTCAGTTGTTGGAAGTGGACGTGTACATTCCGTACCAAACAACTTACGATAAAACAGCTCACAACAACGCAGTAGGGATCAAAAATCATATTCCATTCCTAGAAACAAAGCGTCCATGTCAAACAACGATTAAAATCTGAGATTCTGCGGAATTATACTCTGCTATCGCAGTGACACGGTTTGTAACGGAATGAAACACCCTGTTACATCTGAGTTCGGGGAATTTATGAAATGAGTATCAGGAAAACATAAGATTGTTTTTGCAAATATTTTTGGAGGAAACGAACCGTTGGTATGTGAAAATAAAAGACTTATGCGCGTATGATATATGTCTTCCGGAGCATTTTCAATCAAAGTACTCGTATATGTATAGTAATTGTATAACTATGAAATGATTCTAATAATTTATTTACTTCTTCCCATAATTTACAATTTTTTACAAGAATATTTTGTTTACCATATTTTCTTTGCATGTACCTATTTTTAATTTTCTTGTTTGTATGATATACAGGAAACATATTTAAAACCACCGTCAAACGTGGTTAAAGAGATTAAAATAAGAATTGTTAAAAAAACATGCGTTAAATAGGTGCAATTTCCCATCGCTTCGTCTGACGTAATTCCGTCATCTAGGACTTTCTACTTTAAACTAATGTCTCCTTAGAAAGGTTCATTGTGGTTAAAAATGCAAACTGTAACTGTATTTGTTATGTAATTTGATTACTTTAATTGCTCAATAGAAATATATTTTGCAGTAACAGAATTCTTTGTAGCAATTTTGGTATGGGCAGAATGTAATTTTGCTTATTAACATACCATCGAACAGGAAGTCAATTAAGTTAGAGCCCTGTAATCCGCTTCCGAAAAGTTTTGCTTTAGTTCAGAGGCATTATCTGTATCGTATTTTTATCTCTTTCATGGGATCTAGAAATTTTTTAATATTATTATTGTTGTTTTTTAATATATTCTAGAGTTTTCGAACTCAATTTTCTTGCTTCGTTATTAAATCTGTTGCCATTGGATTTTAGTCTTAAAGTGTAATTATTTTCTAGTTTTGCTCCATCCGCTTGTATTTACTGATACTACATAGCTCACGTTAATTAACTGATTAGTATGAAGTCTATATTAAACAGGTACAAATAAATCATTATTTCTGACTAAATGATCCTTTTACAATTATTTCCAACATTTTGACGTTGCATGCAGAAGTGATATTGGCCTTAGGTACTAGCTTTAATGAATGACATACTCGTATAAACAGGGCTATAAGTTAGTTCGTATATTGTTCATCAAATTGCGTGAATTACTTGTTTTTCAACTCTCCTTATCTTTTCATATTTGTGTCCTGTAACTCATGTCCTAAATATGTGCTGCCGTTTAACATTTTCTCTTAAATTGAGTTCTCTGAAGTTCCGAATTTAGAATGTTTGTGCGATATTAGAGTTAAGGGTGTAAACAATTAAGTTTTTAAGGATACATACTCAACATAGGTCTACGTCATGTTATACAAGGATACAAACTCAACGTAGGTCTATATAATGTTATACAAAAATACATATTCATCATAGGTGTACATTATGTTATTAAGGATACATACTCAAAATAAGTGTACAGCATAGGTCTACGTCATGTTATACAAGGATACAAACTCAACATAGGTCTACATCATGTTATACAAGGATACAAACTCAACATAGGTCTATATAATGTTATACAAAAATACATATTCATCATAGGTGTACATTATGTTATTAAGGATACATACTCAAAATAAGTGTATAGCATAGGTATACGTCATGTTATACAAGGATACAAACTCAACATAGGTCTACATCATGTTATACAAGGATACAAACTCAACATATGTCTACATCATGTTATACAAGGATACAAACTCAACATAGGTCTACATCATGTTATACAAGGATACAAACTCAGCATAGGTCTACATCATGTTATACAAGGATACAAACTAAACCTAGGTCTACATCATGTTATACAAGGATACAAACTCAACATAGGTCTACATCATGTTACAAGGATACAAACTCCACATAGGTCTACATCATGTTACACAAGGATACAAACTCAACATAGGTCTACATCATGTTATACAAAAATACATACTGGACGTAGGTGTACATAATGTTGTACAAGGATACATGCTCAAAAAAGGTCATATCATGTTATACCGGTGGTCAAATCAATTATTGAGGAATTTTCTCAAACATGTGCACAATACGTTTGCAATGAACGTATAGTTTGAGACGTAATGGATTTGTGACATAATGATAAGTTTTAGCCCTACATCAGCAATAAGAAGTTTAATTAAATCCTAAATTAACAAGCACATAATGATCCTTTATGTTCCAGTTTTCTATATTTCGATAATTCGTTATTTATAAATGTGTTGTTTAATTATAAATTTTGCCGATTTTTCGTAATGGTTTTTGTAAATAGATTTAGTTTATATTATAAAATATTTTCAATCATCTGTAACAATTATGTATTGGATATCCCGTTGAAAGAAACAAATTGTATATATATTCTACACAAAAGAACACCTCACGCATATTTACATATAGTATGTGTTTTAGACGCTAACATCTGTTCTAAAACCTATCTCGTATTTTACATATTTCTGAGCGTTAAACAAATGTCCGCCGGAGCGTTGGTGAGAACAAACCTGTTAGTATACAGAACCTATTATATATAATTCTCAATCGGTTTATGATCTTTCCGGTGATACTTATGAATTTGTTGTCCGTATCAAGACAAACGAAACATTGAGTATAGGCATGCCTCGAAAATGCTTTGTTTACCATCTGACTTTCTGATAGATTTTAGTTGTTTTATGTAAAACCAGTTAAAATTTCGATTATGTAACAATTATTACTATACAGTCTCAAATCAAGAATGTCTATTTTATATTATCATATTATGATTCAAGATGGCGAACTATTGAACTTTTTAGATTGTTACTGTTATCAGGTTTTCCCCGTTATCAATATATTAGGACCAAATTTGTAACCCTTGAGGATAACTAATGTCATAATTCACTTCTGTACAACTGACAAGCATAATGTAGTAGTTAGCTGCAGTATTCGTTTGGTTGCAGTTTTGCTTTACTGGGGTTATGGCTACTAATAAAATGTAACCAAGTAAAATCTTTGAACAGCCGCCATTTTTTACTGGATCAATCTTTTTGAGTGCGGTTTGCGGCATTACACTCTGCTAGATAAGCCCTTTAAAATGATGTCCATATTGACCTATGCTCATATTTAAGATTTCCTTCTGACTCCTTGCGGGACGTCCCCATGATATTACAGAAAACTGATAGTTCCTTCAAAAAGTAGATTTTTAGGTTTAGTATTGATGTACCAAATCTTGTTTATTTATCTGTTATCGTTTAGAAAATATTATACCCGTGCAGGACTTTATGTACACCCTGTATATATATATATATTTTGTAAAGCATAATGATGATGTAAACAATTAAAGTATTGCCCTACAGGATGATAAAGCTTACATCAAAGTTATTGCTTAATCTATATTTTATGTGTCAAGATGTTTATAATCAAGTCTATCAACTTTTCCTATTCTTTAATAATCATAATTTTATCATGTTATTAAATTTTAAAACGTTAAACCCTCAACATTAAGCGTAGTATAATATTTCAATAATTTGTCTCAATTTGAAACCCCAAGAACCATAAATGTGCAAAATGTAAATAGTTTATCTTAACAGCTTTCTGAAATAAAAAAATAAAGTTAAAAACACATGCATACGGACGGTAAACCAAGCATATCTAACCAAATTTTTTATTATATTTTTGTTTGCCTTAACCCGAAGAACAAATCTCGAAAATTATTATTGGACAGCTCGTAACCACCTTCTATGTAAATTAGGTCTGTACTTATGCAAAGCAAGCTTGGTTGTTCTTTTGCTCTTTGCCCAGGGTGGGTGAGTATGCAATATAACTGCCATGTGCCGCAATAACCCTCCCTCTACCGACCCTTGTTTCATCCAATAACTCCTGACTCTCAAACATGGTAATATATCCATGAGCACTCTCAGTCTTACTATGTATTAATAAAGAGGCGATTAATATGTAAAATATCACATTAATTAACTCTGGCTAAGGATTGTTTAGTTCATCAACAACTTAAAAACCAGTGTTAGTTATTCAGACCTGAAAATATTAAAGAGTTTTCAATGATAGTTAAAATGCATAATTTTAATCCAAAAAAACTCTGTTAAAAAGTGTTTATACTTGGTTGCTTTGCCGTCCCAGGATGCCACACAAAACTACTATACTCAGATCTAAAAACTATAAATTTCCAAATGTTATTTTTCGTTACCATTGCAAAGCTTCAAGTGAGAACGAATAATGGTGATACAAACAATTTCATTAACTGTAACAAATAACTAGTTTTCAATAACATTCTCAGTCCAAAACCTAGTATAATTAACCAAAGAAAAGTGCCAAAAAATGTTTCGTTTTTTACAATTATTTATCTTTAATGTGCTTCTATACAACATACCGGCTCCCAGCATGAGATGGGTGTGAGACAGCTTAAACTGAAATAAAAGACTAATCAATATTTAAATTTTTGGTTTAAAAGTGCTCAAAACCTTGGCAGTATTTAAGGCCGACCACTAGTACCACGCGCATACTGTCCTATGTGGATTCTCTTGAATACTGATACCTTTATGTTATACGAGTGATACATTAATGTTTGGTTAATTTGTGGTTATATATTTCAATTTGTAGCATATTTCTCTCTATATACACGCTGTGGATATATATATATATATATATATATATATATATATATATATATATATATATATAATATATATATATATATATATATATATATATATATATATATACAGGCAGACAACCATACAAATAATAAATATTTACATCCTTTCGGGTGACAAAAGAGAAATTGTGACAGCTAACTGAGTAATAAAATTCAAGGACGCTCAACCAAATTCCTTGGTTTCTTTCTTGTCCGTGTAGAAATGAAATTTCCTGCATAATTTAAAGTGTAAATATAAAATCTTTCTCGACATATCTTGCCGAATGATTCATTCACTCTTTTATACAATGAGTTAATTTTCAGAGCAGTGACAAAATTCCCGTGAGATAGGGATGGTACTAAATCAAAATCAAATTTTGAAAGTTCTCTGAAACCAAGTCTTGTCATCGACTTTCAACATTGACGTTACACCAAATTAGTTTTCCACTTTACTGTATGTGTAATTGCGTAAGATAGATAGATTGTGTTATGTCAACCTAACCTAAGTTTATTGTACCCAGCTTGTTTAAAAATACATTATTATTCTCATATTTTCTCATTGCCGTAGCTCAGCTATATCGCATGGATCGACATGCACCATCATCGAACTACATTTTGCCCATATAGAAACAAAACTTTCTGCAACTTATGAAGTTTATAGGTCAATTCCTTTTCGAAATATCTTGCAGATAGATAGACAAACAAACAGATATGAAATTATGTAAAACCTAAAGTAACAGACGCTCAGTTTAGAGAAGTTTGTGGCATTTGTAATCCTTAGTTTATTTTATTTCTGCAACATACGACATGACATTTATAGTATAATTTTAGCGCTGAAAAATTCCCGTTGAACTTTAAAAATAAAACTGCATTTATCTATAATTTATAAATGAAATACACACTTGTAAAATAATTAGTACATTTTTCATTAAACTGTTTAAGTTGAATACCATCTCTGTAATCATTACTGTAATTATTGCAGTATACATTTTATATTACAGAGAGAATACTGTATTGCCAATGTAGTCGGGACAGGTGATATCGGTTAGGGATGTATTGCCTAGCAAATTGAAGCAAATTGCCACCCTAGACCCTCCCAACCAATGTACTCTGCAGATTGGAATGTCGTTGCAAACCAGTTTGTCCCTTAGCCAATAGTTAGGGATATGTTGACTAGCAAATTGAAGCCAATTGACACCCTACTATCCGCTCCCAACCAATGTACTCTGCAGATTGGAATGTCGTTACAAACCAGTTTGTCCCTTAGCCAATAGTTAGGGATATGTTGACTAGCAAATTGAAGCCAATTAACACCCTACTATCCGCTCCCAACCAATGTACTCTGCAGATTGAAATGTCGTTACAAACCAGTTTGTCCCTTAGCCAATAGTTAGGGATGTATTGCCTAGCAAATTGAAGCCAATTGCCACCCTAGACCCTCCCAACCAATGTACTCTGCAGATTGGAATGTCGTTACAAACCAGTTTGTCCCTTAGCCAATAGTTAGGGATGTATTGCCTAGCAAATTGAAGCCAATTGACACCCTACTATCCGCTCCCAACAAATTTACTCTGCAGATTGGAATGTCGTTACAAACCAGTTTGTCCCTTAGCCAATAGTTAGGGATGTATTGTCTAGCAAATTGAAGCCAATTGACACCCTACTATCCGCTCCCAACCAATGTACTCTGCAGATTGGAATGTCGTTACAAACCAGTTTGTCCCTTAGCCAATAGTTAGGGATGAATTAAAGATATTTGTCCTTTAGCCAATATATGGCTTATGGCTTAGTAAAATGTTCACGAGTACAAATTTTCACAAATTTCGGTTTGGTTTTGCTTTTGAAATTGTGTATTTTGTAATGCGTTTTTAAGTTTTTTGGTGGATATTAATGTTTCATACATTTTTAGGGCCCTTCTCTTTGTATTTTATAAAATCTTATCATATAATTGTACGTTTTTTCTCTGTTATAAAATCTCTTGTAGTATGCCTTCTTCCTCTATCTTTTTTCAATGTTTCAATTGTATCCGTGGGATTTTAAGTTTACTGAATTAGGAATACAAATAAAGACTCATTGATTTATAGAAATGTTGTGACATATCATTCAATCTATCAGAGTGGTGGACTGCAGTCTGAGTTGGGAGGCACCGCTCTTTCAGGCAGTAAATCTCTAAAGTTTTAACACTATCAATAAAGTAGGCCTCTGTGATCTATGATCATCCCCATTCGATTTCTACTTGCAACTGAGACAGATTTTATCACTATGGTTTAAAATATGAAAAGTTGATTTAATTTCTTGATGTATTTCGACTAATCCACGATAGTTGAAAAGTAAAAAATGAAAATGTGACATAATCGTGTCTCTTTAGAACAGGAATTCTATAAAATAACTATAATAATCCTTTTTATATGTGTATAAAACTTTGTTCCAAGTTACACAAATTTTTAAAAAGTGCCAAAATACGAAAGTGTAATATTATTAATCCTGTAGTAATTGTAACGTATAATAAACAGAATTAAACAGAAGTTTTTCCAAGACTGAAAATGTACAGTTTCTTAACAAATATATTACAGGGTACATTTTATAAACTAAGTAATTCTTAGTTTTCTTGATTAATATCGGATCATGATAACTTTTCGATAACGTAAGGTTGTTCTTGCAATGTCTATGCATTGCCTTCAAGGGCATTACTCTCTATTGCATATAGATCTAAGAGTTGGGCTACAACATTTTATAATCGTTACTAACCGAAAAGCTGAACCAGCGTCAACTGTAGATGGGTTACAAACAAAAGAACCTGCGCAGACCAATACTGCGCACCTATGCGCATGGAGTGGGGGAACTAGACGGAGTCACATCTCACACTCAGAGTAGCTCAGTTGTACAACAGGTGTGAGGCAACTCAAGGACGCATGCTAAGTTAGAACTTGGGAGAGAGAAACCAAACCAATTGTCACAATTTGTTATTAAGATTTAGTCTATTTAAAAAGTTATTTTGTACAAAGGTAAAAAGAGCGATAGCCACGTTAGATGACGTAAATGAACACGAGAAGAACATCCAGTGTAGTGCCTTACACCTATCGTTTCAAATGTTTCTTCTTTAATGTCAATGTCACCAATGAACCTCTTCTGCTTTATTATCGAGTCACGTAAAAGTAAATATTTTCGAAAGAAGAATCTTTTAATCGATAAGTTATTTATGGGGTGGAGTAACTAGCGCACTTACAAAACACCTCCGGCTTCAATCACCTTGGCCTGGGCAAATTAATCTGCAATAGGGAAGTGGACTATAAGATTAAAGTCTAAACTTCAATTTAATACTCAATTTCATATTCATGAAAGCAGTTATTTAGTTATAGGTGCTTCTGGAAAATAAGACTTCCTATGCTGACCTACTTGTTTGACGTTGAGTTGTTTGTACACGACACGGTCATATTTATTAACTGTATCTCTAATGTTACGTACTACATTAAAATAGACATACATTGAAGTATTGTGATTTACACCACAATTAAAATAAATTCAAACATACAAAGCTTGGATCTTACTGTGCATTGTTACTTTTACACGCACACCCACTATTGTCACACTACTTTCTGTCAGTGTGAGTGTTGTCACATCTAAATACACGTATGTCCAATCACTCTAAACATGACCCTCTTTTCACCTTTATGGAATTTGTACACCTTGATACTTGAAATCTTTTATGTACTAGATTTTTCTTCAATTATTATTGGTATCGATTGTTCATTTTTGTTATTCATTAAATTGCAAATAATTTACTATCCGACTGTTACTTTATTGTTTTACCCAATCGAATATATAATTGATAATATTTACTTGTTTAATATTTGTTGAACATTTTAGTTATTAATTTTGTTCTTATAAACATTTTTTGGACATTGTAACAATAATTCTTTTGATATAATGCAATGTCTATGTCACTATTTCCTTCGAATTGCATCCATTTCTTTATACAACATGTTATTATTACTTTATACAACATTTCTTTATTACTTTGTTATAAATTTAGGTTTACTTGTCATAATAGTTAGTTAATGTTAGGCATAGTTATTTACTACATAGATAGGCAGTCCTTAGATATGACTAGTTGGCATGTTGGAAGTTGAAAAGGGACGGGTTGATGAATTTTATTTACTAGTAATGAAGTCATTTAGAAGGCTTAGTTGGTAAAGATGAGTAATATTTATTATTAATGCATCAGTCTATTGATCACCAGGCGAAGTTAGGGTTAAGAAGCCCTCTCTAACACTTAACATGGGGACCAACGTCTTAAAGGTGACATCGGAACCACCGCCAATTTATGGCCGGGCAGGCGGGCTGCTTGCAAGGATAGGATCGCTCAGCAGTCACCCATCCAAGCAGCAGCCACGCTCGACGTTGCTTGTTTCGGTTATCTTACGATAATCACTGTACCCGCCACACTCCATTACAGACACAGAACGAGAGAGAGATTAATACGTGAGAAAGTGTCAAAAGCATTTATAAAAGTTAAAAGCAGCTTCTAACTCTATTACGACATCTATAACCGGTAGTCCACGGCTCTACTTTTAATTAACCATCAACACGCTGCATTTAATTACTACATCTCATGGATCGTATTTTTAACGTCCACTTTTATAGAAGTGGACTCTTAAAGAAATAAATATATATGACTTTTAAAGCACGGCGGTAAGATCCTTTGTTGCAGGGACTTTTCAATTTTCTTTTCCCTTGAATGGCCAGGCAATATTGTTGCTATGGCCCGCAATAACCTGTCCGTCATTCGCGATCCAATAATATGGCCTCTCCCCTCTCAGATCATACTCTGTGTTCTAGACATTGCCGGTTTACAAACTAATTGTACCAGAGTTACTTTGCGTAACTTCTAGTTACTGGTTGTGGTTATAACTGTGGTCAGTGAATTTTCTTTACAAACAATTAAAGTGTCTCTAGCCATTAAGAAGAATAGTATTATAGAGGAACTAGGACTTTCCCGGGCATTTGCCATCGTCCAGTCATACGAGAAATCAGTGACACTACATTTCTAAATGTGCAATCTGCACTCTTCCTCAGGTGGATAAGTGACCTAATACATAACTACAATCTAAGTTTAAGAAACAAATCATACCAGAGCGTTTTGACACACAAGTCAGAAATCACAACACCGCGCACAATATCTCTAAAACAATACAGTTAATGGATAGGTCTTCACAGAAATAGTAATATTAAACAAAATGGCATGCTCTTGTAAGCTGTTTTCCATTTCTGTGTTGCATCAAGTAACCTATACCTGGTTACTAATGAACGGTCTGGTAACATTTCATCCAACTAAGAAATCGAAACCGGGAATCATGGCTCTGCCCTGTGATCCTATCTTAAGAAGATATTATAGTGGAAATAATAGAATGTGATTTGAATTTTCTAATCAGGTCACCTGACATCTCTTAAATGATACTGACACTCTGAAGAGGAGAAGTATTAGAATTTGGAATTTGTAAAAGGCCCCATTCCAATACAACAAAAACTGAAACCTTTGTGCCTGTTGGCACATATCTAGGAGTGCTGCCTTAAAAGAAGTATTACCTTCTGCCATTTACTGATCAGTTGTACTGTTTTTAATTTTTCTTACAATTTAATACAACAAGCAGCATTATTTTTGGACGTAAAAGGAGTACTAAAAAGGTCTGATAAAGTGTCTGAAAGGTTATGACCAGTAAAAACTAACTAACCATGTGCTTTTGCACTGGTTAGTGCAAAATTCTGACTGTTGCAAAAACTCTGCGTTTTTAAAACATATAATTTATAATTTTATTTAAATACAAAAAATTATGATTTTTTATTTTTTAATAATTAAAATTAGGTTCCAGCATATTGACCTTATAACTACGTATTTTATATGTATTTTATTCTTTATGGTATCTCATTATTAAATAACTGCTTTCCCCATGTGTGTGTATAATATTTTTATTCTTTGGGCTCAAAAAATATATTTACAAAACAATTTTAAAGAAATCTATAACAACATGCAAGAAATATCAAAGATATAGAATCAAATGACGTGTTTCAAAGATTGTATAAAAATAAAATAAAGTTGTATTTATTTAACCAATTGTAAAATTCCAAAAAGAGCGGAAGGAAACCATTCACAGTGACACGTATAGATGGCAGCGAGAGTTTCAGCAGAACAATTTCAAGTTCCCACCTGCTGCCTTGTCGTGTTGGGAGATTGACTAGACTACCTCTCTTGGCTTTGCCAATGAGAGTTTCAGCAGAACAATTTCAGGTTTCCACCTGCTGCCTTGTCGTGTTAGATTGACTAGACTACCTCTCTTGGCTTTGCCAATGAGAGTTTCAGCAGAACAATTTCAAGTTCCCACGTGCTGCCTTGTCGTGTTGGGAGATTGACTAGACTACCTCTCTTGGCTTTGCCAATGAGAGTTTCAGCAGAACAATTTCAGGTTTCCCACCTGCTGCCTTGTCGTGTTGGGAGATTGACTAGACTACCTCTCTTGGCTTTGCCAATGAGAGTTTCAGCAGAACAATTTCAAGTTCCCACCTGCTGCCTTGTCGTGTTGGGAGATTGACTAGACTACCTCTCTTGGCTTTGCCAATGAGAGTTTCAGCAGAACAATTTCAGGTTTCCCACCTGCTGCCTTGTCGTGTTAGATTGACTAGACTACCTCTCTTGGCTTTGCAAATGAGAGTTTTCAGCAGAACAATTTCAGGTTCCCACCCTGTGCCTGTCGTGTTGGGAGATTGACTAGACTACAGCTCTTGTCTTTGCCAATGAGAGTTTCAGCAGAACAATTTCAAGTTCCCACCTGCTGCCTTGTTGTGTTGGGTAGATTGACTAGACTACCTCTCTTGGCTTTGCCAATGATAGTTTCAGCAGAACAATTTCAGGTTTCCACCTGCTGCCTTGTCGTGTTAGATTGACTAGACTACCTCTCTTGGCTTTGCCAATGAGAGTTTCAGCAGAACAATTTCAAGTTCCCACGTGCTGCCTTGTCGTGTTGGGAGATTGACTAGACTACCTCTCTTGGCTTTGCAAATGAGAGTTTCAGCAGAACAATTTCAGATTCCCACCTGCTGCCTTGTCGTGTTGGGAGATTGACTAGACTACCTCTCTTGGCTTTGCAATGAGAATTTTAGCAGAACAATTTCAGGTTCCCACCTGCTGCCTTGTCGTGTTGGGAGATTGACTAGACTACCTCTCTTGGCTTTGCCAAATGATAGTTTCAGCAGAACAATTTCAGGTTCCCACCTGCTGCCTTGTCGTGTTGGGAGATTGACTAGACTACCTCTCTTGGCTTTGCAAATGATAGTTTCAGGAGAACAATTTCAGGTTCCCACCTGCTGCCTTGTCGTGTTGGGAGATTGACTAGACTACCCGGAGGGAGGTGATAAAGTCATCTACGAGCATCTTGAAGGACGATTGGTGAACCTTTTGGGGTCTTCCTCTAGGATTATTGTCGCTTCCCTTCCGCACCGCCACGACTTGCCACCATGCCATCCTATCAACCAGCGCATTCTCCTGGTAAATGCATATATCGAGGAGCTATGTGAGAGACATCCCCGTGTTGACTTTTTCGATTTCGCTGGCATCTCAAGACAGCATTTTACAAGGCATGGGATGCATCTTACGTTTCGTGGGAAGAAAGTCCTCGCGCGTCTGCTGTTGACTTGCCTTCGATCCGATGGAGGACAAAAATCGACTCAAGCGCCACGTTCGCTGCCGCCAGAACTGGACATGCTGAGCCCAAGTCCAGCTGACCTGCAGACTCCTCCATCGGAGGCTTCTAACCTCCAAACACCATCACGACAACAGCAGACCCACTCTCTGATGACGGAAGTTCCTCGTGTTTTTTTAGGGACCCCATTTCAAGGCGACGAGCAAAGTTGACACACTCAATCCAAATTGGCGAAACAAATACAAAATTTCAAAATCAATTTGTATTAAGGCTGCTCCACCAAAACGCCCAATTCGCAACGAATAAATTGGAAGAAATCCAGCTCATGTGTGAAGATCTAAAGACAGATCTACTTGTTGTAACCGAAAACGGTTTTAACAATAAAAACATTGAGCTATGCAAAATTCAAAATTTTAAATTGGCCAACTCATATCACTTCAGTTACCTATACGATAAAAGAAACGGACGATAAACATTTTGAAGCAGCCGGGATTAAACTTCAAACCCAAAATTCAAAATTGGTCGTCATCGGCATCTATAGGTCTCCCAGTGGAAACGAAGACATATTTTTTTCAAAATTAGAATCCTTGTTGATGGACCTGACTCACCTTGACCTTGACTTCGTCCTGATGGGCGATTTCAATAATTAACGCTTTGTTGGGGCAACAACCACCAATCCACCAAACGTCTAGCCGACTTGCTAAGTCTTTTGATCTTGAATTATTAATAAAAACCCCCACAAGAATAACACTAACGTCACAATCGGCTATCGATAATATCATTTCCAAACCTTCCCAATGTCGCAGTGTCTGTGGTTAATTACAGCGATTTCAGACCACTATGGTCAAGAAGCTATAATCAGCGGGAAGAAATTCAAACGCGAGCCCAAAATTGTTAAAACAGTAAGAGACACAAGGCCAGAAAATATCGCCATCCTCAATGTTTCCAAAAGAAAAGTGGGAATTTTTAAATTCTTCTCAATCTGTAGAGCAGCTTTTCAAAATTTTCGACGATTGTCTTAATTTTCATCTTAATGTCTGCTGCCCTACAAAAAACTGTCAAAGTTTGTCATAAAAAAACATGAAAAATAATTGGATTACCAAAGGCATCCTGATTTCGAGAGAAAAACTTAAATTTTTCTCCGAAATTAACAGAAACACAAAAGACAATAACTTTAAAGTTTTTCTTCCGTAACTATAAAAAGATTTATAGAAAAGTTATTCAATCAAGCGGCAAATCATATGAAACATTAAATTCGATAAAGTCTTCCAAAAACCATTTCAAAAACCATTTGGGGCATTATTAACAATAAAATTCAAAGATTCGAAAAGTCCAAATTAAAATTGGGGATCGAATTGTGGATGATGAGATTGATGGTGGCACATGAATTTAACAAATTTTTCGCAAAATGTAGCCTGTGAGCAGGGCCCTCGTCCGTCATCACATCAAGTAAAACCCATTCAAAGACAAAGTCCAGTAACCTCAATGGCCTTGGACACCTGTCGCTGAGGAGAGGTGGATAGAAAATTCAAGAATCATTCAGCAGCTTCTATCGAAAAAGTCCAATGATACTAATTTAATGTCATGTGGCTCATCAAGCAGTGCTCTAAGCATATTGTGAGGCCTTTGACTGTATTAGTTAATCTGTCATTTCGCACAGGAGTTTTCCCCTCGCTCCTAAAAATCTCAAAGTAATCTCTATTTTCAAAAAAGACGATCCCACACTCATCAATAGTTATCGCCTGTCTCGATTTTGCCTGTAATAAGCAAAATATTCGAAAAGCTTTTTTTATTACGAATGCTGTCAGTTTTCTTAACAAATACAATCAGCTCTCAAATGAACAATTTGGATTCTGAAAGGGCAAATCAAACGATAGACGCAATTGTGAGTCTTGTTGAGGGACGATTGTAGATGCGGGCTTCTAGAGAGTCGAAATCACACGTTAAGTGTGTTTCTCGATCTATCTAAAGCATTCGATTGTATTGACCATCTTACGCTGCTTGACAAATTGCGGGTCCATGGGCATTCGAGGCGTGCCGCTCTTGTGGCTTAGTTCATTTTTAAGCCACAGATCTCAAGTTTGTCCAAATTTCAAACCATGTTTCTAATTCTATGAAAATTATTTTATGGATAAGTCCTTCAAGGATCAATTCTCAGCCCTATTCTGTTCCTGCTCTATGTCAATGACATAGAATCATCACTACCACACGGAAGAATCGTGCAGTATGCGGATGATACGACTCTATGTTTTAATGAAACAACAAAATCAGTTTTAGAACAAAACACCTCTGTTTGCAGTTGTGTGCAAAATTTTCATAGCCTCAATCTAAAAAACAAATTCTTCAAAATCCAATGTTATAAATTTTTTCTTTGCGCTCGACAGACTGCGAATATGGCCCGGCCATCGTGTTGGATGAGGCCATATTGGAAGAGGTCTGTTCCTCGAAATTCCTTGGAATTACCATGATCAAGGTTTGACATGGAATGTTCATATCGATTACGTTTGCTCCAAATTAGCCTCAGGCATTTATGTGCTGAGGTCTCTAGCTAAATACTGCCCTATTCAGGTTATGATGACGGCTTATTATGGCTTGATCTATCCACATCTCACCTATGGACTAGTGCTGTGGGGTTGCATGTGCAAGTAACCAATTTTAAGAGCGTTCAAGCTTCAAAAACGAGCGATACGCATCATTGCAAAATTAAAATTATGAGAGTCGTGCAGGCCAGCTTTCAAAAGATTGCAACTGTTGACTCTGCCAAGCCTCTACATTTTAGAAACGACGTCATATTGTATGCTCAAATGCACCTTGACCAACGGACGGGATGTTCACTCGTACGAGACAAGAGCAGAGAAAAACTACCGAACCAGGAGACACAGGACGGTAGTTCATTGAACGTTTTGCACTCACAGGCAGGAGTTCATCTCATCAACAGCTTGCCAGATGAAATTAAAAATTCACCTACGCATACAAAAATTTAAAAACTCGTTTGAAAAACGCTGTTTAGTGTCCAACGCTTTTTATAGCGTGAACGAGTTTTATGACATATAAACTGGGAGACCGCACAATCAGAAGACTTGCTCTCGAATTGAGGTGGGTAAAAATTGGCGATGAATGGAGCAGAGTGAGTGTCAAATGTATGTATGAATGAGAGTTCGATGTAACATGTGTGTATAAATTATTAGATACTTGACGATTGCTATACAAATGTACTATTTAGTCTCCGCAATAATACTTGACTATTGACCTCTCTTGGCTTTGCCAATGAGAGTTTCAGCAGAACAATTTTCAGGTTCATCCTGCTGCCTTGTTGTGTTGGGAGATTGACTAGACTACCTCTCTTGGCTTTGCCAATGAGAGTTTCAGCAGAACAATTTCAGGTTCCCACCTTGCTGCCTTGTCGTGTTGGGAGATTGACTTAGACTACCTCTCTTGGCTTTGCCAATGAGAGTTTCAGCAGAACAATTTCAGGTTCCCACGTGCTGCCTTGTCGTGTTGGGGGGATTGACTAGACTACCTCTCTTGGCTTTGCCAATGAGAGTTTCATCAGAACAATTCAAGTTTTTCCACCCTGCTGCCTTGTCGTGTTGGGAGATTGACTAGACTTATACCTCTCTTGCTTTGCCAATGAAAGTTTGAGCAGAACAATTTCAAGTTCCCAGCAGAACAATTTCAGGTTCCCACCTGCTGCCTTGTCGTGTTGGGAGATTGACTAGACTACCTCTCTTGGCTTTGCCAATGAGAGTTTTCAGCAAGAACAATTTCAAGTTCCCACCTGCATGCCGTTGTCGTGTTGGGAGATTGACTAGACTACCTCTCTTGGCTTTGCTAATGAGAGTTTTAGCAGAAAACAATTTCAAGTTCCCACCTGCTGCCTTGTCGTGTTGGGAGATTGACTAGACTACCTTCTCTTGGCTTTTGCCAATGAGAGTTTCAGCAGAACAATTTCAAGTTCCCACCTGCTGCCTTGTCGTGTTGGGAGATTGACTAGACTACCTTCCTTGGCTTTGCCAATGAGAGGGTTTCAGCAGAACAATTTCAAGTTCCCACTGCTGCTAGACTGCCTAGATTGCTTTAGCACTCCCATTTGGAAAATTATGTATAGGGATTGCCACTCATATTAGCATTTTGACTGAAGGTGTAATATTTAGAAATGGAACGTACCATCACCATCGGTGGTTGCTGGAAAGTTAATACTTAGTTTATTATCTTAAATGTCCGGCCATTATCCTGAATCAGTCATGTTATGTTAACTTACGTTTTCATAAATAATTTATAAAACTTATCAGGACAAACTACAACGTGTCATAAATTGCATGTTAAAAAATTGTCATATTAAATAGAGAAAGTCCATTGAAACCAAGGAGACGAACAATAATGTCCAGACTTTATGCATGTTTTCAGGCAAAGCATGTTAACGCCCAAGTACAACCATGCATGTTGTAAGGATGCAAATCGTTAGTAATGTATATTTATTTAACACGAAGATTGAAAGTGTTTACATTTTTCATAGTTCAGTGTTCATATCTTTGTTACTCTGTAGGGTGGTAAATCATCTCTGTTATGAGAAGCGTAAGTGTTTGTTCGGACCAAACGGATATCGTGTATTTAATCGTTTTCAATCAAGTGATATATTAGTGGTTGATTAGCGTATCATAGCATTTTACTTCTTTTTTTTTTTATCGATTTTTAAACAAACGAAATCAATGTGCTGAATAATAGAGTGTGTCAAAACACGTCATGCACGTATGGCGGATTAAAAACTTGCTATGCATAATTAAGTCAATTGCTTAAAACTAATTTAATTATTAGCATTACCAATTGGATTCGTTACTGTAAAAACGAACTATCAGACTAGTTGTTCAATATTACTACAAGTATGGTAGTCCTGTTTAATGTTTAATTGGACTAAAGCTACAACAAATGATACTCCCTCGCAGTTTGGAAGCGCTGACTTTAGAGTTGCTATCCGGTGTTTCCTCAGACATTAACAAGAGCGTGACACAACACCATTCTTAAATAGCAAGAATTCCTTTGATTAGTCATGGCCATCTTCAGATCTTTCCCAAGTTTTTTTGTGGTCAATTCATCGAGTGTTAAAGTGAACCACTGGCGTGACGTGTGGAAGGAGACCAGTCCCACATGCGGTCCAGCAGCATTTTCATTAAACGCTTCATCTCTGATATGACAGGTGGATCTTTTTTTTAGGAGAGACCGATCCCCTTTTAAGCCTTATTCTGTCCGTCCTCATGGGCCACTGGCCTGTGCGAGGATCTTATCAAACAGAATAAGGCGGAGAGTCGATACAGTACAAGGTCGATGGTACTGATAAAAAGTGCAACGGTCACAGACAGGATTTGAACCAGCGCTATCTCTAACTCAGACCCAAAGTCCAACGACTTAGACCGCTCGGCCATCGGCACTCCCAATATATCGGGCAATGAATAAACGTCAACCTCTTCTGTCATCATCAGGGAACTTCTATCACAGTGAAAGTGACCGGCTATGTATTTGGCGTGCCTTGAATTCTAGAAGTCCCTTCAGTTCACATGAACCTTCCCAGGACTCCCTCGACCCCACAGGCTCTTCGCATTGTGGGCGGAGTCACTCTCAAGTCTCGATGAATAGACTTTTAGTTTAAAGACCATTCGTGGGTAACCTAAACTCTGAAACTGTTTTTAGACACTGAAACTTGAGTTTCTGATGCAAGATGAATGTCTATTAGCGTTATGATATCTATAAAAAGGTCAGTAGGGTGAAGCCCTGAAGCCCAGAGATGATACCCGTTTCCTGGTGGACAACATGCAATAAATGACTGTGCTAAGAGAAATCTCTTTAGAGATTTCTCTTAAATATTATATTTCTCTTAGCACAGACATCTATTGCATTTAGTAGATTTAGTATTTTTTGCCATTGGCGTAGCGTAGCGGGCACAACGGTTATCGCAAGATAACCGGAACAAACAACATCGAACGTAGCTACTCCTTGGAGGGGTGACCGCTGAGCGATTCTGTCCTTGCAAGCAGCCGCCACTGGTAGTGGTTCGGAAGTCATCTTTAAGCCGTCGGTCCCCAGGTTGTGTTAGAAAAGGCCAGCTTCTTAGACCTAACTTCACCTGGTAAAATAAGACATCTTTACTTAACTTTATAAATATCGGTAATTTGCTAGAGTTTATTCATTTCTAACCTTTAACACTAGAGGGCTGAATCGAATCAAAATGTTCATTTTCACAAATTTCACATAGATGCTGTACATGTTAAAAAAATAAAACGCTTGCTAACATAATCATAATAAAAAACTAAATTTTAATTTGTCAGTTTTCATGATTCAAATAAGACAAAACTTTATAATGTTCTAATACCTTTCTTACATTGTATTATATGTTTTATACCTGTAAGGGGTTTTCCCCTCTCTCACTAAACACTTCTATCCCGCGGGAAAACCCACCTCCGCACTAGTCTTTTGTAAGGGGATTCTATCCTGGGTCACTAAACTAAAATGAGAAACACAGTTTAAGTGAAACACTGGTCTGCTTTATTACATCTATCCCCAGTCTATGTACAATATATACAAATGAGCTCTAATTCCTTAACTCTAATATTTACAACTTGGTGTTCCCTTGAGAACTCCCGCACTGGACCTGGAGCTGGATGGCCGAGCTGGGTATCGAACCACGATCTCGTCAGGTGCAGTCCTGGGATCGACTGGTAGCCCCCGTAAGCTCCTTAACCTCCGTTGAAGTGCTCGAGGTCTAGTAGCAGGCTTCGGAGATCAGCATAGCTGTCATGACTCTATGGTCCCCGGTTGAAACAGTGGCGTATGATGTCCCCTAGCTCCGTGTCCTCTCGACTGGCTGGCAGACCATCACATCCAAAATCACGACTCCTACGAGTACTTCTGATCAGGTAGCGATCCTGCATCAGAATGAATCTGAAAACATACAAACTCTCTTTATATGTATCAGATAACATGTGGAAGGAGTGGGGGGCCATCCCCATCCAACCACATCTGTTACTAATGACATCGGTGGCTCAACACGCCCTTCCGATGTTCCGCGGGCTCAACACGCCCCTGCGGGGGTGTCGGGGGCTCAACACGCCCGTCCCGACGAGGTACCGGGGGCTCAACACGCCCGTCCGGTGTCCCGCGGGCTCAACACGCCCATGCGGGGGTGTCGGGGGCTCAACACGCCCGTCCGACGAGGTACCGGGGGCTCAACACGCCCGTCCGGTGTCCCGCGGGCTCAACACGCCCATGCGGGGGTGTCGGGGGCTCAACACGCCCGTCCGACGAGGTACCGGGGGCTCAACACGCCCGTCCGGTGTCCCGCGGGCTCAACACGCCCATGCGGGAGTGTCGGGGGCTCAACACGCCCGTCCGACGAGGTACCGGGGGCTCAACACGCCCGTCCGGTGTCCCGCGGGCTCAACACGCCCATGCGGGGGTGTCGGGGGCTCAACACGCCCGTCCGACTGGTCAGGCCGCTAGGGCCCGACTGCCTTGCCAGCTCCACGCCTCCTGCTTATCTAGTAAAAGAGTTGTGGTGGGGGTTGCCTGTTATGGTGGGGGCTGGAAAGCAGTAGGGCATTGCTTGATTTATTATACATTTTCTAATCCCATTTACATAAATTGTCTTATCTCTTTTGATTTTCTACGACCAAGTATTGTTTTTCCCTTTTTATTACTTGGGGACTCAAACACTTCGTTACATACCATACAGTACAATATTTGTGCACATAAAGTTCGCTAAATGAAAAGGAAATCATTATGAAAATAATTGAAGATTATATGTCTTTTTGGTATTATTAGGTAGATTTGAGTTTTCTTTAAATTTCCAGAAACAATATCAGTTGGTCAGCAAACGGATACTAAATTATAATAATTAAACAATACAGCCATAAAAATAAATACAATAATGCGATTAATATGCATACCAAGAATAACCAATTACATTTTACAATCAATGCTATTTTAAAACTGTACAGTTTTGATACAATATTTAAGTTTAAAATACAAGCGGACATAACAATGTTTGCGCTCGGTTGAGTATGCTTTCAACGAAGAATCAATCAAAGACAATGATTTCTAGCATTAATACAACAGGAATAAAAATAGGACGAAACCTAATTTCAGTATTGACTGTTATATATTATTTTGTCTAAAACCTTCACTTACTGAATAAACATGTTTAAAAAAAAACTAAAAATTCAACATATTTTTAGGTAAACGGCCGTTTCTTCAATTATTATATATGTTCTTTATTTTTTATATTTTAATATGTTTAGGTTATTTATTTAATATTCTAGGAGCTGTTAAATTGACAGTTAAGTATGGTGTAAAGATTGTCCATATTTAAAAGTTTCTGTTTAGAACAAACAATACCAAATAGCACAACTCCAATTACATCAAATGGGTAAGAATAACTCATGACTGTTCGTTTCCGAGTAAACACAGCGGTAACACGCGTACACGAATGTGAATACAGAGGTAAAACTCGTACACGAATGTGAATACAGAGATAACACTCGTACACGAATATGAATACAGAGGTAAAACTCGTACACGAATGTGAATACAGAGGTAAAACTCGTACACGAATGTGAATACAGAGGTAACACTCGTACACGAATGTGAACACAGAGGTTACACCCGTACACGAATTATTGCAATTATTCACAGTGTTTGGTTCTGTACTTTTCTATTTCGGTAACTATGCTTACTGAAGTAATTAAAAGTGTTTTGTAATGCGACGCCCATATGATAGTTGTGTAACAGTAGTAACTGGTGTGGCATAATTTCTTTAGCCAGTTGCATAATGTACCTCAGTGATAGACTTAAAGGTCTCTTGAAGAACTTTGTAAACAATCTTAATTCAATTAAAAGTTTAAGTATGGCCGTTTACGTCGTGTAGAAAGTTAATCCCTGAGCTATTTCCTAATAGTCTTGTTAATTAAAAGTTATTTATTGGCGGTGTTCTAGTTCAATTTTGAACTCAGATTAGCAAATATTTGCATTATCAACATCTTTTCATAATTTATATTGAACCTCTCTGGTTTTGTAAAACTTCTTTTAAAATCTAAACAGTGTGTGGAATCTAAGTGTTCTTCAAAGACTTATAAACATATTGCTATAACCTAATTTTGTTCAAAAATACCTACAAATACAAACATTTGTAATATATCGGTGAAAATATTTATCACGAGATTAAAAGACGCCGGTAACATAACTATGGAGCAAATACAATCTAAAATAAAAACGTATGTACTCATGATTATGAGACGGAAACATTTATTTATCTTCTGCAAAACAATGCAATGTAGATCGTATTGTAATGTGTTTATTGCTATTGAGTGTAGTAATATTATTATAATATACTTATTTGTTAAGGGTAGTCGATGGTAAAAAAAGGGCCTAATGGTTCTAACTTTGTCAATTACGCAAAGAGCTGATACATTCATTTACATCTACAGTATATTTCATCAATACAGTATACTATCACTACAGTATAGTTACCTGGTCCCTAATAAAAATATACCTTAGATAATTACGCATTATTCACAGATTAACGAACTTAATTACGAACAATAAACCTCCAACTTGCCTTAAACAAATAAATTCCTTCCTTGTAAATAAGATACTGGTACCATAACAACTTCAAGAAATAAACTTGTCCAAGAACAATATCGTTATAAATACCACTTCAAACTTAGAGATAACAAAATATTTGTATATAATCGCAGTTGTTTTCCACATCGCTCTGTAAGTCTACAAAAGGGGTAGACTCACAAATGGCCCGCAGCAGAGACAGTGTAGTTTATTGCTTTGGTCTCATTCTCATGCTGCCGGCAGGCTTGTCTCGCTGCTGTCAGGCCGAACTCTGCTTTACATCGATACTACCCTGTCACCGTCCAGGTCCCGTGATCTTTGGCTGCTGGGTCCTGCATGGCACACTGGTACCAGTGTAGTTTATTGCTTTGGTCTCATTCTCATGCTGCCGGCAGGCTTGTCTCGCTGCTGTCAGGCCGAACTCTGCTTTACATCGATACTACCCTGTCACCGTCTAGGTCCCGTGATCTTTGGCTGTTGGGTCCTGCATGGCACACTGGTACCAGTGTAGTTTATTGCTTTGGTCTCATTCTCATGCTGCCGGCAGGCTTGTCTCGCTGCTGTCAGGCCGAACTCTGCTTTACATCGATACTACCCTGTCACCATCCAGGTCCCGTGATCTTTGGTTGCTGGGTCCTGCACGGCACACTGGTACCAGTGTAGTTTATTGCTCTGGTCTTTTTCTCATGCTGCCGGCAGACCTGTCTCGCTGCTGTCAGGCCGAACTCTGCATTACATCGATACTACCCTGTCACAATCCAGGTCCCGTGATCTTTGGCTGCTGGGTCCTGCATGGCTCACTGGTACCAGTGTAGTTTATTGCTCTGGTCTTTTTCTCATGCTGCCGGCAGACCTGTCTCGCTGCTGTCAGGCCGAACTCTGCATTACATCGATACTACCCTGTCACAATCCAGGTCCCGTGATCTTTGGCTGTTGGGTCCTGCATGGCTCACTGGTACCAGTGTAGTTTATTGCTCTGGTCTTTTTCTCATGCTGCCGGCAGACCTGTCTCGCTGCTGTCAGGCCGACTCTGCATTACATCGATACTACCCTGTCACAATCCAGGTCCCGTGATCTTTGGCTGCTGGGTCCTGCATGGCTCACTGGTACCAGTGTAGTTTATTGCTTTGGTCTTTTTCTCATGCTGCCGGCAGACCTGTCTCGCTGCTGTCAGACCGATCTCTGCTTTACTTTACATTAGCCTGTCACCATCTAGGTCCCGTGATCTTTGGCTGTTGGGTCCTGCATGGCACACTGGTACCAGTGTAGTTTATTGCTTTGGTCTCATTCTCATGCTGCCGGCAGGCTTGTCTCGCTGCTGTCAGGCCGATCTCTGCTTTACATCGATACTACCCTGTCACCATCTAGGTCCCGTGATCTTTGGCTGTTGGGTCCTGCATGGCACACTGGTACCAGTGTAGTTTATTGCTTTGGTCTCATTCTCATGCTGCCGGCAGGCTTGTCTCGCTGCTGTCAGGTCGAACTCTGCTTTATATCGATACTACCCTGTCACCATCTAGGTCCCGTGATCTTTGGCTGTTGGGTCCTGCATGGCACACTGGTACCAGTGCAGTTTATTTGCTTTGGTATCATTCTCATGTTGCCGGCAGGTCTCTCTGCTGTCTGGCCGAACTTTACTTTACATCGATACTACCTGTGATCTTTGGCTGTTGGGTCCTGCACGACACACTGGTACCAATGCAGTTTATTGCTCTGGGCTCATTCTCATGCTGTCGGCAGGCTTGTCTCTCTGCTGTCAGGCCGAACTCTGCTTTATATTAATACTAGGTCATTAAATCTGTAGCTGCGGTATCTTATATATATATATACAGTGGAATAACACACAATACGTAGTTTATTTATAATTATCTAAATTATTCTTGATAGATCGACGAGCAGGGTAAGTATGACTAACTTTTTATCGCCATGAAGTCTCTTTACTTTCATTCTCTGGAATTACTGAGTAATTTATATATATATATATATATATATATATATATATATATATATTTTGAATATTATTATTATTTATTCGGCTTGTGTAGGTGTGCCTTTCTTATTATTTAACAGATTTTATGCATCTAAGGATGAATTTAATTTACACCATTTTTTGACGTAAATATGATTGCAGTCTTTTTGTAAGCCATTCATTAGTATATAAGTTCATAACACATACGATCTAGCTAGCAATATGTGTTATACTAGTCTGTTATGTCAAGATTGAGTGTGTGATCAATTTGGATTTCATAAGTCATCAAAATATCAGTTTCCTTAATTCAAATTTAATATTTAGTTATAAACTACTACTATTGGTTCACTTTTTAATTACTTTCTAACGAGAACGACCTGTAAGTTAATAATGTAATGGGTCTAAAAAACATTCATTATTCATTTAGATATTTTTTTTTAAGGAATACATAAGGCATATTTCATTTTAACGTTAACATCTGTAGAGAAGATACTTTGACTAATACAACACATTACACATGCTTTCATCGAACACTTCCCTTGTGCTTGTGCGGGGAGGGGAAGAGGCATACTTCCGTGGAGACAAAGAGGTATCCTAGGCCTTGTGAATAGCCCTTCACCTCAAGACCACTCGCAAATATTGTCAGCCGACCTCCTCAGGGTGTTATTACGCTACTCTACTTTGTGCTTACCTCTCACTCGTCCGCATTACCGCCCTTCCGTAACCGTCACTTGCCATTTTCCATCATTCCTTCATTCCTCTCCTTCTTATATACACGAGAGGGAAAAAGTGGAGGAACACTTCCGTTCTTTTCTACCTTCCCCTCGTACGCATGTCTACCCTACCATCATGATTACACGAGAAGAGATGATTAGTGCGATACTTCTGTCCTAGTCTACCTCTCACTAGTCATTATTTCTTCCCTTCCACCATGATTACACGAGAGGAGATGATTAGTGCGATACTTCTGTCCTAGTCTACCTCTCACTAGTCAGCATTTCTTCCCTTCCACCATGATTACACGAGAGGAGATGATTAGTGCGATACTTCTGTCCTAGTCTACCTCTCACTAGTCAACATTTCTTCCCTTCCACCATGATTACACGAGAGGAGATGATTAGTGCGATACTTCTGTCCTAGTCTACCTCTCACTAGTCATCATTTCTGCCCTTCCATCATGATTACACGAGAGGAGATGATTAGTGCGATACTTCTGTCCTAGTCTACCTCTCACTAGTCAACATTTCTTCCCTTCCACCATGATTACACGAGAGGAGATGATTAGTGCGATACTTCTGTCCTAGTCTACCTCTCACTAGTCAGCATTTCTGCCCTTCCACCATGATTACACGAGAGGAGAGGAGTAGTGCGATACTTCTGTCCTAGTCTACCTCTCACTAGTCAGCATTTCTTCCCTTCCACCATGATTACACGAGAGGAGATGATTAGTGCGATACTTCTGTCCTTAGTCTACCTCTCACTAGTCATCATTTCTTCCCTTCCACCATGATTACACGAGAGGAGATGATTAGTGCGATACTTCTGTCCTAGTCTACCTCTCACTAGTCATCATTTCTTCCCTTCCACCATGATTACACGAGAGGAGAGATGATTAGTGCGATACTTCTGTCCTAGTCTACCTACCTCTCACTAGTCATCATTTCTGCCCTTCCATCATGATTACACGAGAGGAGATAATTAGTGCGATACTTCTGTCTTAGTCTCCCTCTCACTAGTCAACATTTCTTCCCTTCCATCATGATTACACGAGAGGAGATGATTAGTGCGATACTTCTTTCCTAGTCTACCTCTCACTAGTCAGCATTTCTGCCCTTCCATCTATGATTACACGAGAGGAGATGATTAGTGCGATACTTCTGTCCTAGTCTACCTCTCACTAGTCAATCATTTCTTCCCTTCCACCATGATTACACGAGAGGAGATGATTAGTGCGATACTTCTGTCCTAGTCTACCTCTCACTAGTCAGCATTTCTTCCCTTCCACCATGATTACACGAGAGGAGATGATTAGTGCGATACTTCTGTCCTAGTCTACCTCTCACTAGTCATCATTTCTGCCCTTCCATCATGATTACACGAGAGGAGATGATTAGTGCGATACTTCTGTCTTAGTCTACCTCTCACTAGTCAACATTTCTTCCCTTCCACCATGATTACACGAGAGGAGATGATTAGTGCGATACTTCTGTCCTAGTCTACCTCTCACTAGTCATCATTTCTGCCCTTCCATCATGATTACACGAGAGGAGATGATTAGTGCGATACTTCTGTCTTAGTCTACCTCTCACTAGTCAGCATTTCTTCCCTTCCACCATGATTACACGAGAGGAGATGATTAGTGCGATACTTCTGTCCTAGTCTACCTCTCACTAGTCAGCATTTCTGCCCTTCCATCATGATTACACGAGAGGAGATGATTAGTGCGATACTTCTGTCCTAGTCTACCTCTCACTAGTCAGCATTTCTGCCCTTCCATCATGATTACACGAGAGGAGATGATTAGTGCGATACTTCTGTCCTAGTCTACCTCTCACTAGTCAGCATTTCTTCCCTTCCACCATGATTACACGAGAGGAGATGATTAGTGCGATACTTCTGTCCTAGTCTACCTCTCACTAGTCAACATTTCTTCCCTTCCACCATGATTACACGAGAGGAGATGATTAGTGCGATACTTCTGTCCTAGTCTACCTCTCACTAGTCAGCATTTCTGTCCTTCCATCATGATTACACGAGAGGAGATGAGTAGACGGATACTTCTGTCCCAGTCTACCTCTCATTAGTCAGCTTTACCATCCATCCATAACAATCTCTTGTTTTTCTCTTTATTCCTCTCTTTCTCATATAGATGAAAATCAGGAATAGTATTGCATGCAGAAAACATGTTTGGATAGTTAAATGTGTATTTTAGGGGAGGTTTGAAGCAATACTACGTTATCTCTTTTTTCTGTTTTATGTACTTTACGTCAATTAATCTTATCGCTTAGCAAATAACGTCAGACAGACTGTTCAGTTACGAGATTAATACATTATCTCTTAAATGTACCATCAATATTAATGTAAAACACTGTGCATTATGTAATATGACATCGTACATAATAATTTACTTTAATATCTCACAACAACTAATACCCGTTTATTTCATCAGTATAGTAAAACAACCTATGACTAACCCAACCTATCATAGCCTTGCCTGCCCTAACCTAAATAACTACGACTAAAGACAAAAATACTAGGAGCCTAGTAATATTAAATCCATACTGATCATTATTTTGTCATATTGGTCTCTGATTAGTTAAGTTAACCACTCTTTAACTCACCTGTGTAAGCTGACTTATTTTATTAGCAGTTTCCTTAACACCTGTCTACTAAGGTGGCTCCCCACACCGAGGTCGACATATTTGCAGAATGTATGGATGTCATTGCAACAGTTGTTTATGCTTGTGTTTTGTAGATTCACGTATATGTTTATGTGTATTGTAACACACGTTTCTTGTTTGCAGGCAGCATGCAAGGTCCTCACGAAAAACGACTCCTGAACCATTTGCTCAGCATGGACAACTACAATACCCTAGAACGACCCGTAGCTAACGAATCAGAAGCATTAGAAGTTAGATTTGGACTTACTCTTCAACAGATTATAGATGTGGTAAGTTCATAACAATTAAAGAAAGTTTAAATTAACAGATAAATTTATGGAACCTCTTTAACATACTATTATTTACATCGGTTTAACTCATCATACGGTATAAAAATAGAACCAAAAGATGAGTTTGTTTTGAATTGAATTTCTGTTAATGTACTATGCACGAAAATAGTCCAATGGTATATGAGGTGATGTTGTCATATAACTGTTTACCAACAGCTGTCCCCGCTATGGCATTGCTGAGGTCATATACTGTATGCTTGATTTATATGCCTGAAAAACAAATGAATGAAACCAATGAATGTAAACGTACTTACGTTTGTTTACGGTAACAGCTGATGGTACTTGCGTAAAACTGGCAACAGTAAAAGGCGTGGCGCGTAGAGGGGGCACAGTCACCATTGGACTGTTTTCGTGCTAGGTACTCTAGTAACAATTCAATGCCGCAAACCACCTGTATGCTTCTCTCACAATATTTATCTGTGTCATCATACTATTAAATATTTTGTTTTAAACGTAAATTTTCAGTGATGTGGTTCTTTTTAGTTGTGAATATAATTTTGAACATGTCTTGACATTAACTGATAAATATAAATGGAATGTTGAGTTTAGCTCCAGTTCACCTTCCTCTTAGTGCAGCGTCTGATATCTGACGCTGTCACAGACTTGACTCCTGGAATCTGGAGTCACGTCCGTTTGAAAAGACACAAAAACAAGTCGGCAACAATGAACCTCAAAATGAAATCTTTACAACGATTCGACGTCAGAGACAACCACACTAAAAATTTAGTGTAATCTAAATGAAGAGGTAGTCTCATTGTCTCATTAGATGCACAATTGAGTGCATCGCCGTGTTCTAGACACTATCTCTAAGCACGGTGAAGCAACCGAGTTTTCTCCACGTAATGTACTGTAAGTGAACTGGAGCTAAACCAAACATTCACATTGATTCGACCCTTTCTACCATAACTACACTATATGCAAAGTGTGTTTTATAAAGTATTAAAGTATGACAGCACACTAACACGTACGATACTATATAAATTTGAAGATATTATGTACTATATATCTCAAGTTTTTCATTCGTAAAATAAGTGTAGTATCGATAAGTTAAATATATTTACTAAATAAATGTATTAAAGATTTGCTGTTTCATAAATAGTAAGTCGTCAGCAGTGTAATTATTTATTGTGTAATGATAAGAAATATTAAACAATATACACAGAGTTAAAGAGCGAACAAAGATGTGTGTTCTCAAATATTTAATAAAGTAAACTGACAAAACTTGTTTTGCTGTTTGAAAACTATATAAAGTACCAGTGAAATTGGAAAGGATATTTATGTATTGCTTGTAGGATGAAAAGAATCAAATTCTTACAACGAACGCGTGGTTGAATTTGGTAAGTTGAGCCTAGTCTTAAATGTGATATTGAAGGGGGCTTGTTTCTTGCTGCAATTATTGTTAGTTTTTTTGGAAAATGCAACCTTATCAGACTACTTGGACACAGCATGAGCTGTTTGAATGATTGGCAAATTTATGTAACATTGAAAATTGCAGCTGGGAATTGAGTTCACCAGTCCGCAGTTGTTTAAATGTTGCCATGAATAACCGCTAGGTGCTGCTGTGTGAAAGCGAACTGTGAAAGCTAATTTTACTGTGAAAGCAAACTGGCTTTCTCAAGCGAGCACATTTACTCTAGTGCAAGATTTCCTGCTGACAACTGTTCCATTTTGGGCGAATAAACAACTAATTTAGAATTTGACTTAAAACACGCCAAAACCGAGACAAGATTATTATTTACTGTAGTTCTAATAATTTCAAATCAGTAATAGTGCACTTAGTGCTTTTCACAGTTATTAGCTTAACTGCTCTGATTCTAGTGGTTCTCACTGATATTTTCATAGATTAATGCTAAAGGTATTACAAATAATTCTATTGTAATAAATGTTTTTAATATCGTTCTGTGAACTTTGAGAAGTTAATTTACGGTGGAGAAATCGGTTTTCGATTATGTTGCTTTTTTATTTCACGCTCAAAACCTTGTAAGATGACTTCCAGAAAGACCGAAAAACTAACAATTTTGTAATTTCAGGGGGAATTCTATACATTTGAAATCGTAATTTGGGTTTTAATGAAATGAGTCCTGCAGAAACACTGAAATGTGAATATGTCATGAAATTTACATTACCTACATAAAATATTACTGAAGGTAGTGACATGTTTATGTATTAAAGCATATAATTTTAGTTAGTAACGCTTTATTGAAACCCTTTAACTTTATACAACCAAATTTAATTACAAAATCTCTTTTTCCAACGTCAAAATATATTTTTAAATAATTTATTCCATTAAGTAATAATTACCATATTGTACAATTCAGCCAGGTTTTTCTTGAACCTGGTTACCAAATTGTCCAAAGAGATTAATTTAAATACCTGTGATTAATTTTTAATCTTTGAAATGGTATTTTAAAATATGTCCCTATGAAATGCCTTAAAATTCAACTCAACCAAATTCAGATAGTATAACCTCAAATCATGTACGATCCATCTTATTTATATTTTTCTCGGATCTATTGCATTTCAGTATTTTAACCCAGATTCTTTTACTATATTGTTTTATCTTCAAAATATTTTGATTTGGGGGTTTTAAAAGAACATGTTAGTGAAAAATATGAAAATTTGAAGTTTTTTAGAAGATTAGGTAGAATTAATCTAAACTCAATCTATGTTATACGATTTACAAAGAAGTTCGAAGAGCAATTTGTGTACTTTGATAATTTGATGGCACAAAATATTTTTAAATTCTAGTGATCAAAGGCACCAGAGTATATAGTTGGTTGGACATGTACCTTGACGACCAATCGCCATGGTTTTACAAGGGTGAATCAAGTATAAACCGAACTTTCTTTACTACAGCGTAGCGTAACGCGTGAACTGGCGCTGTAGTATGGATGAGAACAGCGGGGGGGGAGGGGGAGGTTATCATTACATTCATTCCTTAGGGGTTACGTAGGTTATTTACACTTTGTAGTCAGGCGTTTTATATCTACCGCACAATATTCAAATAATACTAAATAATAAATTGTGCCTCTGAGGCTTTTGAGAGTAAGATTGTAACAGTAAAACACGATTCACATTACTACGGTCTGATTACTACGTTGATAATCAGTTGTATTGTCACCAAGTCGAGAACTGGCACTGATAAAATTTTTCAGTTTGGGCAAAAATGGATTTCTAAACTTTTCAGAAACGGTGAAGAGATGCGCGCACTAAACTGATTCCAACAAACGGGGATAAATCTTGCTGAAGATGGTGACTTTATAAAAAAATTCGTCCACCACTGTATTCACGAATCGATAATGGCAAATGCGTCTTTCAAAATAATTTTTACAAAGTCAACAGTACCATTTAACAAAACAGATGGGGTAATCTCCGTCTTCCGGACCTGTTTTAAAGAAGAAATGTACTGCTAGTACGAAACTGAATTATTAATTAATTAATCATCAATGAACAAAAATTTTCCCATCAGTGCAACTGCTCGGCCATTCGTGAATCCAATAGAGATACTGCAGTTGCTACAGCATACTTATAGCTAATATTTTAATAATGTTATAAATGTGAAAGTGCCTTTGTTTGGTTTCCTTTACTCGTAAACTATTAAACGATTGCACTGAAATTGTACATGAACATTCTGAGGGTATTACCTGGTATAAATTATAGGCATATTCTTAATTCGAAAATCCCTCCGGGCTACGCCTCTCTGGCCTTTAAAGCACAGAAAAATCCTATATTGGTATTTAAGCTGCTAAATATATATCAAAAGAGCATGTCTAATGTAATCAACTGTTATGTGTAAACATTGTTCTATGACAGCACAAAAACATGTTTAAGTATTTAACCACTATCTTCAGTAGGTTTATATTTTGTTGTTCGCCATTTTTACCCAGAGCATTATCCGAAAAACAGATTGAAAAACTTCTACAACTCAAAACCTATCATAAATGATTACCGAGAAGTTGCAAAACTTCCTAAGGATTCCCCTATATACCGGGAGTAGATGTTTTTTGACCGTAGTAGTCTTCTCAGTCCTAAGTATGTATGCATATTTTCTTCATCGTTACAACAAGGCAAACTCAGCTATGTCACTTGAAATATCTTAGACCGAAAGAAGATTGTAAGACACGTTAGTACAACCTTTTTGATAGAAGTAAGTTACTTGGACCTCCATGTCTATAATGTATATTTTCTTGGTCGGGACAGTAAATTAAACTGAAATTTGACACCGTATATACATTAGACCGGAAGTTAATTTAAACGGCCTGAAGTAGACGCTTTTTGGCCGAAGTAGGCTTCTCACCCCTACGTGTTTACATTGAGTCTACTTATGATGAGGATAATTTTGACTATAAATTTAAAGACTGTTATAAAACCCATATTAGTTGTTTTTAATAGAAATAGGCTTCTCAATTTTAGTTTTGTGTAGGTATATATATTTTCTTGATCGAAAAACAAGGCAATATCAACTATAAAACAAAAATACCACAGTAAATTAAAATGGCCATTAATATACACTTTTTGACATATCTTCTTGATCGTGACATGATTCAATATTGGCATCGGAATTATACGTGCAAAGCCTACGAAATTGTGTGCGAAGGAGCCGTTAACTGCTAGTAGTATTATATTTTTAAAATATGACAGCAAACAATTATTTACTATTTTTCAAATATTCAAAAATTGTCGAGAGCTCAGTAATAAGTATAAAATTAGAAAAATATGGAGATAATTTTTGGAAATTGTTAAGCATTCGAATGTACTGGTACAGATAATAATTCAACATCCATCGCTTGTATTCAGAAAACTGTGTAAGTTATTTGCCGAACAAAATCATAACTCTTCTAATTTCTAATTCCTTCCAAGGAAAGAATTGAAAAAGATAAGTATGAGAAGATGGGATTAAAATAATACTTCTTATTTTAGAAAAGATGGTAAATAATCTCGGTTAGCATCAGATGTACAAAGGTACTAACATGCCATACGCAGGACTAATACAGATGCTCTTAAATTGAACAGTAGGTATGGGGGTCATCTTTGAGTTTCAGTCATTGTATTATTTATATTAAATATCTTGCTTTGTCACTAAATTCTGCAATTTTTTTGTTTATGGTCTCTCATGGAATTCTGATTACACCGATAAGCGCGGCAAATCACTTGCTGCGGAAACAAAAGTCCGCTTCATACTTTGGTTCACCCTTCAATTAGAAATATTGACATCTCCCTCTAAGAAGTTTGCCTTCATCAAATTGTTTAACATAATATTGTTTTAAGAACAGTTCTAGTAATTCACGCTCTTTTGGTGTGTAAACGCAGAAATCGCGTAACAAAATTGGACAGTTGTTGCAGCAGGGAAGCTCTTGTCGAATTGTTGCATGGCACTAACACATGTTACTTTCTGTTGCTCGAAATGTTCCTCCTAGGACGAGAAGAATCAACTTCTAATTACAAATATTTGGCTATCTCTGGTAAGTCCTTACACCCTGTACCTCGCTGCCCACCCAAGCATACACACACGGCAGTTTTTTACCATTGTTTGTTAGTTTTGTTTAGTTCCAGTTCCTTCTGGTCAGTACAAGAACCAGGGTATACAGGAAATTAGTTGCTTTTCGTCTTTTTTCACAATTCACAGCTAGGATAGAATAGGTCCATGGGCTTACCTCAGCCGGTCTCCTAGTTTTTCTATAGAGAATGTAGTTTGAAGTAGGACTAAGTAGTCTTTAGCAGCCATCCTTGTAGATTTACAAAGTTCGATCGCTTTTATATACTGGGAATTTTTTGTTTGTTATAACAGAAAAAGACATCTCTGTTATTATTTTACATTTTTGCATTAAGACCTTTAACATATGAAGTGCATATATGTGAAATACCAAGTTATTTTCATAATAAGCTATATTTTTTGTAATCATAAAAACCACATGGTATGCTTTTTTTTCAAAATATATCTTTTGAGACAATGCACCTGTATCTGTGCTTTATGTATATATCACCACAGTTTTTTTTTTATTTACTCGTTCTTTCACAATTCCTTGTGTATTTTGTACATATTGGTTGATGTGTGTTCACATTTTGGACTGGGTTTAAAAACTGTCGTGTTCCAACCAACTGACTGTACATTTGTACTTATTTGGTGTAGCATCACTTTGATCAATTCGTTTCTCGCATTTTTTCCATTTGTTTTCTTCTTTTCTCTCTAATACCACTGTAGATATTAATTATGCACAGTAGTTTAACTAAGTTAGTCTCACTCGTGTCGGTCTACTATATTCGCTTCTAAAACTGTCAAAATGTTCCAAAACTGTTTGTGTGTTGTTTAATTTAAAACGTAATTTTAATGTTCGAGTAAAACGTTAGGACCTAATGGACACATTTTAAATTATTCCTGCAGGATATGTACGTTGTATAACTCCTAAAAGTAAAAATATAAACAAATCGACATGTTTGAACTTGTGCTCTTTAAAAGCGTCACCAATATATAAATTCTAGGAATAGCAAATAGAGGTGTATGCAGGATATTGTTAAACCATCCTTGACGTAGGCTGCCGTGTGTGTTGCATTGAAAAATAAAAATTCTTTACATTCCTCACCTAATCGATCTAAACACAAAATACGATTTAAATATTTTTGATTAACAGTATTTCATACCCTAAACAATTATAATTTTTATTTCAAAAAATCCAATCAATTAAACCTGGTCGTTTATTAATTTATCTTAACTGTCATTATAAAAACTAAAGGAAAAGATCTAATATATTTTTTAAGTATAAAACTTGTAAAACAGGAGTATATCATTGAACTTACTAGTGCTTCCATGAATGTCTAAAGCGTCTAAGTCTAAGGCTTAAATGGAGTTTGAGTAATTCAACGTAAGTCTTACTTTCTGCATGATAAACTTGCTGAGTTAAGTCGTTGAGTTGCACGTTTTCATGGTTTTTGAAATATTCTGAAAGCTTTGTGTGTTTTATTGTTACTGACTGTTGTGCAGCGTATTATTACTTATAATTATAACTAAAAATATTGATTTAGGTAACTACCTTTTATAGGTTCACATCATTTTTTTTTGTCTTTGAAATACATATTTCTTATTTTTAAGTTACACTGACTTTTGTGTTTTTAGTCTAAATACGATTTTGATTATTAAATTTATAAAATCTTATAAGTACGAGCGTGAGTGATGAAAATCTAATTAAGACCGTTCAAGGCAGCCATGATCTGGCCAAGTTTAGAATTTTCGAAAATCTTGATACTTTAGGTCATCAAACCTCATCCAAGTGTAAAGTTTTTCTAAAACCGGCTTCTGTAGGTATGCATACTTTCTTAAGCTTATTTACATACATACTTACATGCATATAAACACAGGTAAACCAAATTTCATCAACAAACTGATTTATGAGTATCAATAAATTTATTTTTGTAATAATTTCTTTCCATGTACTTTGGAAGGGGATGAGTAATACATTTCATGCAAGCAGTAATTTTCGTAAAGTATCTTTTTATTTTAGTAGCTTTTTATTAAGCAACACAAAGATGGCCCTGTACACGTAATTTTCTATTTTCCTAACGTAATGTTCTATTGATAACGTTGTTTTCATTTTATAACGCAATAAATATAGTAATATACTCAGAATTTTTAACTAAATATAATAATAACTCTGTTGTAACTCGTATTATTTAGTTTAAAATTATTTTCCTGGGGACGTTTTTTTGTGTCCTTAAAAATGTAGCTCAAACATCATAGGCCAACGTAATGAGAAATATCTTATTAAAATAATATTCAAAAGTTAACATTATCTTAAAATAATTAATGTCATTTATTTTACGTGTCAGACATTTTAAAATTTACTACACATTACATATGTGTAGCACAAACCGAGATATTATATTAAGATTTTAATAATTTCTATCATAACTATAATTTTTTAGTTTGCCTGTGTTGGTCATGTAAAGTTTTTTAGGCATGTACAGTTATTATGTCTAGTTCCTGTAATTTACTGTAATGATTAGTTGGGCGTTCATCGTTAATGTATATGTTGTTTGCAAAATAATTTTATTGCTATTTTTATTAGAATTAGTGGTCGTATATTCTTGGTGTCTGTTAGTGTAATTCGATGTATTGCTTTCTTCTTAATTGTAAATTATTTATAAGATTTTAAATTAAATTTAATTTTAATTTTGTAATATTACAACAAGAACTGTCGTATGGACAATATAAATAGATTATGAAAGGACACTACCTTGAACAACGTATTAAACTATATTCTTAAGTTGCTTTATATATATTTTTTTTACAAATTCACAAATTCAATTACTATCCATATGCTATTCTTAAATTGCGCATCTCTTTAAAATTCATTAAAATGCATCTTTTAAATCCTTTATCTCATCGTCCTCTCATTTACTGAGAACTATAGATACCGAATTCCTGTCCAGGTTTAGTGGAAGGTTATATGTTAATTACACGTCAAGAGTTTTTTATATTTATTTGTGTGAACTCTGTTTTATTAAATAAAGCATTACATATCTATTTGTTTTGCTCGTATCACCAACATATAGTCATTTTATAATAAGTTCTTATTATTTATACATCGGTTGGTACAAATCAGTAGTATTAAAAACATAACACAGGTTCGTAATGTACACTATCTTGATTGGACTTCAAAGAATAATGGTCAGGGAAGAAAAGAAATCTTTAACAATACTTTCGTGTAATCCACTACATAACGTAGCCTGGAAAAATTGGGGGGGGGGGGGGGGTAAAGACAACTGACTTTTCCCTTGGTGGACAGAAAGTAAGGCAAATGTAGTAAACCGCGCTCATTCCCCATTTTGTTCCTTAACAAGTTCTTGACCCGTTTCAATGTTGAGAACGATCTTTCAGCAGTACATGTCAGTAATAATCGTTTGCTAAAAAAGCAATTAAAATGAAATTTTAGGGGGTCCATCCCCTTGGACCCCCTCGCTGGCTATGTACTTGATCCCCTGCACGTACCCACTACTCTACATGCTCTTTTGGTTTCTACAGATTTTCACGAAAGTGAACTTTCCACATTTCCCTCTTCTATCTCGGACACTGAAAAGTTTCCTACGATGTGGATGCGAAGAACTCGACATAGAAATAAATAAAGGAACCTTTAATTGCTTTCTTGGAATTTCCTTATTTTCCCAGTCAATTTCCTCGCATCTACTTCTAGGAAAATTTAATTGTTAGAGATACAAGAGAGTTAGTTTAAAATGGTAGAAAGCTTACTAAAGTTTTGTGGAAATCTGTAGAAACCGAAAGATCATAATCTGTATTTGTGTAGTGTATTTACTCTAAACTATACACAATATTTAGGGTATCAAATATATACGAATACCTCTCTACTAAACTCTTCTACTACGAATTTGGAGTAAAAATCTTTACTAAATGTTGAATAAAATCATATTTAATTTTACTATTTATATTTATTTCAATTTATTAAAGATTAGAGAGAGAGACGAATAACTCAAGAATGTGTATCAACAAAACTCATCTAGTCATGAATAACATGTAAAATAAGAGCAAATTTAAAATTATTTTTAAGGTCAAATTTAATGTAATGGTAATGGCATTTTCAAGAGTTTAAATCTCAATAGTAATGGGTTGAACGCGGGTTTCTCTATCATTTAGTGGTGATAAAATGGATGATCTCAGTTAAAATTTTGGTTTGCCTTCCATCTTTGTCTTTTCGGGAAAGGGGATAAATAAAAATATATTTATTCAAAACAAGCTTTAAGGAAAACGGATTTATCCGGACATCTGCCATCGTTCAGCGATACAACAAATCAGTAAAACTACGTTTCAAAATCTGTAATATGACCTCTTTTTCAGGTAAATACCCTTCAAAGTCAATGTGTTAGGTTAGTTATTTACCTGAAAAAGAGATCAGATTGCAGATCTCGAAACGTAGTGTTACTGATTTGTTGTATCGCTGAACGATGGCAGATGTCCGGAAAAAATCCTGTTCCTTCACAATTATTCTTCCCTTGTCAAAAAGAAACTTCAAACAAACAAGCTTTAGGAAGTAAACAACCTTCCTTCCTCCACAAAATACTTAGTTATTATTTTAATTCTAAACGATGTTAAGAGCTGTTTATTCTAACTAGATAGAATAGTTCATTTATAACCATTGTTGTGAGCTTTGTCAAATACATTTAACTAAGTGGGACAATTAATTATTTAAGCCCATTTAATATATAACACGTTTAGTGTTTGTAATGATAATTTCGATTAATTAAGTATAAACAATTATGTATTGATACTTTTTTAAAGAAATAAAATATAGTAAATAAATGTTAATACATATACATGTATAACGTAGAACAGAAGCAGGTATGTTTATATAACGGACTGACGTGTGCGAGCATTCATTATGTTTTTCCACATGAAGGAATGGAACGATTACAATCTAAGGTGGAACGAGTCGGAATATGGAGGAGTCAAGGACCTCAGGATCACGCCGACGAAGATCTGGAGGCCCGATGTGTTAATGTACAACAGGTAATGTGCTACCACACATGTATGATATAGATTTTGGTGTTTATTGCACATGTGTAAAACAACGTATACTCTGTAATGAAGAATTCATATCTAACATCTCAATTGTACCTTACAAATGTGTGACCTTTCGTGTGACATGTACACATGTAATATATATATAAAAGGATGTGTGTGTGTGTATATATATATATATATATATATATATATATATATATATTATTTATTTATATTCATTTTCATAAATTTTAAAACACTCCAACAATATACCTTTTAATTTTTTAGGCCTTTCGTCCTCAAGGAACACATCATCAGACCTACATAACTGAATAAAAGTGGTTACAATAATAATACAAACAGTTTTGTCCTTAAATAAACACGCATGTCATTAAAAATTAATTTTAATTAATTAAAAAGGTAATATTTTATAACACCGTGTATATATATATTTATTAAATTTGTATAAGTGGCAATCGCCTAATTCAATTTCAATAAACATTGAATCACAAAAAGTACTTGCTCCGCCGGGACTTGAACCCGGATCTCTCACTTGCCGGGTGAATGTGCTACCCACCACAGAGCCCTTACTTTTTACGTTTCAATTATTTTGTATTTGGCCGTTTCTTTCACATGTGTGTTTAATAACTAAACTAACATATGATCGGAAGACCAAATACCTGTCAAATGACTTGTATTTACATTCATTAAATTTGTATAAGTGGCAATAGCCTAATTTAATTTCAAGAAACATTGAATCACAAAAAGTACTTGCTCTGCCGGGACTCGAACCCGGATCTCTTACAAGTATACCTGTATATATAATTAATAACAATCAACTTGATAGATCAAATAAAGTTAAGGTGGATTTTGAAAAGGCCCAGCCAGGCTCATTATTTACTAGATTATTTTGGTCCCCATTATAAAAATTGTTTCATATGCATGGAGGAATTTTTTATTTTGGATTTCTTTTTATAATCTTGCATTTGAAAAAGAGCGTCCAGTTTGAAGTGCATTTGTAGATACATTAATATTGGCATGTTTTTTAAAACTTTTAGTAATATCTGTAGATAAATTGTTGTAGGAAACAGATATCCTTTTCCTTTTTTCTGATTATTTACATTTGATTGCATAGAGAGTTGTTTTAGAATTTCTTTCAATAATTTTCTTTTTCTTGTTTATGATATTGTCAATCATATGTGGGTCTGATGATGTGTTCCTTGACCACGAAAGGCCTCTCAAAAATAAAAAAAGTATATTATTGGAGTGTTTATTTTTAAAATTTTTAAATAATTTCAATAAGAAAGGAGCTCCTAGAATATATTTATTTTTTGTTACAGATTTCCTTCTTTTCACTTTGGGTACTAATTACGGTGTATCCCAAATAAACCTATGTACAATTTCCCTTTCAGCTAAAATGGTATAAACTACAATCCAATCCCAAAAATCCTCAAATATATTTAGTAATCTACTATCCAATGTGCTTATTTATTTATCTAACATAAAGTTATTGGTAATTAATCAAATGTTTTCTTTGCTTCCAAAACTCACAACATATTAATAATTGTACTATTAAAATTTATTCAAACCTAATGTGCTAAATTAATGAAAAATACAAAAAAAACTGAAGATATTCCCAATAAAGTGAAGTTTGGCGCCTATTTCATTTAAATACGACATAAACATTTATATTGAGGATGTTTTGCTATTATCCAAGATAATTTTCAGTAGTAGTAATACTGACATTTTTCAATTTTGTATACTACAAATATTTAAAGGTAAACCACTATGAAACATTACAATGCCATAATTTAAACCGATCATATTTTTGAAATGATTAATACCAATTACCAACCATTTTTTGATAACGGATTTTTAAAAGTAAAGAATATGGGAAACCAAGCGTCTTGTCGCATACCTTCATAAGAGCATCCTTTGTCTTTTTATGAATAACCACGTCCAAAGTGGTAATTGATTTTTAATAATCCTTCTTCAAATTTGTTTCGGGGTTTTACATTTTTCTTATTGGGCTAAAATCCCGATGGCTACTACTACTACATCAGCCTAAAGTAAATTATAATTTCTGAAGTGATTATAGTTTCGAAGCAAGTGCATAAATAGCCTACTATCTGACATGAATTTTTACGACTTCATTAGAAAAATGTTCTTTATAGAAAGAAACAAACTTTAATATAAAATATAATATATTGTTTACTTTGCTACGCATTTAAGATTATCTTGTCATTTCGCTATTTAAATATATTGTATTTTAAATGCCTCAAATGTGATACATATATATTTTATGAAAATGGTGAATTTAATCCTTTCGCCACCTTTTGGTTGAAACTTTTTTTTTTCAAAAATTCCAAGAAAGTTTTTGGGGGCGCAAATGTTTTAATTCCGGGAGCCCAACATAGTTGAATCCGCCATTTCTGAATGTCCTGTATCGTTCCCATTCTAGCATATTGTCTCAAAGCATTTATCGTAGGCTTACATCACATTATCCTTTAATACGTACAACCGTTACACTTTTTGAATAAGTTATGTCTTGAGAAACAATGGTATATTGCTGGCGCATTTTCATGTGTTGAACAAACTGCCAAACTGTGTTAAGTAAGATTAATTTTACTTTTGTCATTATGTATTGCAATAATCTAATAACAAATGTAATGTGCCATGTGTGTGAGCAAGGTAAGGGCAGAAAGAAGAGGAGATAAGCCAACTGTAGAGGTATGACAGTCTCGCATGTACCATCCCCCACTCTTGTATCGACCCTCTTCTAGCTGTTGTGCCCTTTACCGGCCCTCGACCTTGCAGGATGGGTTTGTGCGGCTAGTATACGCAGCGTACCGTTACTGTGTGCCACTCGATCTAACAATCAGCTGATTAAAACAAAAAATAAAAAAGCCTCAATTCGCTTCAAATAACGTATTGAGCTCCTTTCTCTTGCTTTTGTACTTGTTTTTTTTATTATTATTCAACTACTGCACAAAGTGCTGTTACCATTTTTTTTAATTTTTTTATTCGTTAAGCAAAATTAGGATTTTCTATTGGACTTTTATCTATTTGAGATCAATTAGAAATAACATTTAAAGCTGCAAGGTACGAAACACTGTTACCATTTTTTTATTTTAACTTATTGCGGAGCAGGGAAGCAAATACGTCATTTCAAGCGAATTTGGTGTCCTGTTAAAAACCCTTCATAAACGTAAAAATAAATGTATAATAAAAAAACTTGGTCATGTAAATTATTAACGTTTATCCTTAAATGCTTCATTATGTTTTAATTATAATAAACATTCGATTTTTACGTATAAAATATTTGTAAAAAAGTAGTTTTAAATTTTCAGTATCATTGACTTTTAATTTCAAAACAAACGTAGTTGCTTAAACGGTGTAGCACAAACTAATAATAATGTAATAATGTTTTTATGTGTATCATTAAATGTGATTAATAGTCCTTAATTATATATAATCGAATCGATCAAATACTCATATCAAAGTGATTTAACACAATTGATAAAGTGTTAAATTTTAAACTTTTTTTAAAGCGTAATTTGTAATATTAATAATCCCTAATAAATATTTTAAAATAAAATTGTGGTACAAAGTCATTTTAAACAACAAATCTAATAGCAACATTGAGCTTAACATTTCAGAATTTGAACCACTCTCTTCTCATAAACGACAACCAAACCAAAGTTGCTGGCTGTTCATTCAAAAAGAAAATATAATGAATTTGTCATTGTGTAAGTATATAATATGTTGGACTAGTGCCGACGAGGGTTTCGACGGGACATACCACACTAATGTAGTGGTCAGACATAACGGTAGCTGCCTGTACGTACCGCCTGGAATCTTCAAGAGCACATGCAAGATAGACATTACGTGGTTCCCCTTTGATGACCAGCATTGTGAGATGAAGTTCGGTAGCTGGACCTATGACGGAAACCAGGTAGCCTAGTGTAACATAGCCTAACCTAGCCTAACCTAACCTAACCTAACCTGACCTGACCTAACCTAAACGTAAAGATCGTAATTCGCACCACCATGGGTTAACACGGGATCTAGACTAGATAAGAGGTAGCACATACACTAGCATGAAATAAACTGACCAAATAGAATGTAGGTCAAATAAACTGCATGCCTAAACAGTTCAGGATAGTACAGGTGCAACCAAATCACTAAAATGTTGCTGTAGTTTAATAGTTAGTCCCAGTTTGTTGTGAGGTTAGATTGTTTAAAATACCTGTAGACAGGTTTACCAATTACGGATACTAGAAGAAAACTTACGAAGGGATTTTATGAGTTACATGTCGTAGGCTGTAAACATAAAGTAGATTATTAAACGTAAAGCTAGGCTAATTGGTTAATATCTAGGAGCACACCCTACTGTAAACCAACGCCAAGTTAAATTGTTGGAAATAAAAAACCTATTTTTATCATCATTTGTTATTTTGATTATAACAGATAGTTTTCTTGTTTCTAGATATTGTATAGAATAAAATTACCACATATTATGTATTTAAAGAGAATATGATTTACAGTATTTTCCTACCCCTCCTTTTCTGGCGATCTTTTTATTTGTTGTCCCCTGTATGTAAACACTCACAAGTAATGATCATATTATCATTTTTATTATTGCACAATTCAGTTGCACAAATTGGAGGTTCTTACTTTGACCAATTGAATAATGGATGCATTTCCAAAGTAAACGTTTTCTTAATTTCTTACAGCACTTTTGCTAAATTTGTAACAAGGTCATGCCTACCTTTTTCTTACTGTGAATATGCCTGTAATCAGTGTGAATGAACATTCCATTAATACTATAAATTACTGCCTATAAAAAAATATATTACAATTAAAGGTATGTTTCTGGAAATATATTTATATCTTAGCATGAATGACAACGAACTTTACAATAAATTATGTCTAAATATTTAGTAGCCATAATTTCTTATAATTGAGCTTTAGTTCTGTAAGATATTTTTGTTTCTTCAACTATTTATCGATTATGTCTGAAGTATATATCAAAATTAATACTACGAGTACCGTATAAATTGTAAATTCATGTTATTCTTGTTCCATAATTCAAAACATACATTATTAAAACCAGAAATTATTTCTAATTTGTCATTGCTATATAGTATTGAACTTCACCAATATAGCAGACTGTACAAAAACTAAGAAGTTTATGTATAATAAATACCCATATCCCTATTTTATTATTTAACCCACAGATTTCAGCGATGGGAATTGTAAAATTGTGATATTATTTCAGTTTAGCGTAGTAAATACAAAAAATCAACAAGATTTTACAATTTAATTTTTTTTTATAATGTAAAATATTGAAGAATTATTATTCCTTGTTAGATAAAATGATAATCACGACAAGTAATACACCTTGGCCATTACGAATTTGTCACTTAGAGTTAAATGAATATTGATAAACGTAGATGATAAGTATAACTAAACAATAAACTGTTTTTACCTTAATAAAATACACTATATTAATGATAACGTTGATGAAATTACTGTATAGTAATTAATTATTTATATTAAGTGCATCAAGCAAGAATTGAGGTGAAGAACTCCACAGAAGACATACAGGTTTTACTGTAGCGTTGTTATAAATAAATAAAAATAATTATAACAGCTTTATTTTTAAGAGGCTTTCAGCTTTCAGCGACACAGCTTCTCACTGAGGGGTACCAATCCAGTAATGAAAACTATTTTGCATGGTGCAAAATACAGCATTTCTTCCTCTAACATTGTCTGATCAGACCACTATCTATAACCACTAAACTACAGACACTTCATGAAAACAACACAAATATTAAGAGCGTAATATAAAAAATGATCTAACATTGTTTTTCTTGTACGTCTATAAAAAAGGGTTATTTTTTACATCCATAATATTACCAAAAATCGTTATTCCAAAGAATTATTTATACCGGTTTCAACGTATGCTTTAATACAGACTATAAAGTTAAAACCGATCAAATAAATTAATATTTAATTTTTTGCTGAATTATTAGTTTATTCTTGAAGAAAACTCTTGGTTTAATTTAACTACATTACTAAATAGCCATACCACTAGAGAAACTATTTTCATTTTGACATTTCTACTTGTGATGAAAGTTAAAGTATCTATAATATTTGTTGTTGAAAACTGCATGTTCTACGGGGTATTTATTGTTACATTTCAAAACATAGAAGAAAAAGTAGACACCCATAACATAAAATTAATTAATTAGATATGATAAAGAAAGAAGTAAAGTATGTTCGCTTAGTGAATTCTTTAGGGTATTTATTTTAATAAAACCATAGATTTTAACGTTGAATTTCAACAAAGACGTCCTTACTAATAAATGGCTTAAACTTTCTTAACAAAGTAAATAGCAGACAGTGTTAGGGGTTGAAGTGCTGAGGGATAATAACTTCGGAAGCATGGATTTCCTACAAGCCTGAGCTCTCCGCTTTGCATGCAAGCATGATTGTCTAATATATGCAATTGCAAACTATTGGAAACGTTTCAAACTAAATTGAAATTCTTTCTATCACAGTAAAATGTTATACTCGTTCTACGTAGTAAAAAGATGCTTGCTTCGTCAGTACAATAATGTAAATACACTAAAATTATTAACAAGTTTCGTGACTCCGTATAAACTTGCTAGCATACTTGTTATGTATAATAATAGTCTCATGTTTATCATCAATTAACTAATGAGACAGTAAGTTTAGATAATGCTATTGCTATTTAACTGTTTCAAGCGTAGGCCTACAAAATACTTCCGAAGTAATGTCATACTCAAGTTACAACAACGAGAAACAAGATATGTAACACTCCTATCTCAAGCTTTACAAAGTAATTTGGAACAAAACTGATGACGTACAAGTTTTACTAAACGAATACTAAAAAGAACTAAATTCATTATTCTACTAAAATACTGGTTTACTTGGAAATTATGGAAAAGAACGTGATTTTACCGGTCTATAAAAATAAAACTCACATTTTATTATTTACTGGCTTATTGTATACGTGTTAACGACGGTAAATCTTAAGCTCAGCGACTACCGCTCCAATCGCCGTGATTTTTTGCATACTAACACAGGTTAACGTAATTTCACCGAAAAAAATAATCCCGATTATCGCTAACATATAAAAACCAGTTTTTCGGCAGTAAAATGTTGGCAATACAAAAACACATCGCTGAGCTTAAGATTTGCCGATATGTGTAAATGAAAAGTTTATCGATGTAGCAGTTAAAATAACAACGTTAAATCTCAAAATGTAATACATTATTAAACATATTTAAATATTCTTACAGTGTTCATAGGGCATTTCATTGGTTGCTTGGTTTATTATTTTTAATAAATTGAGTCTGTAATCGAATCGAACACAAAATTCTTTGTTTTGTTTTAAATTTAATTTAGAGCAGATTTGTAATGCTTTTAATTTTGAATTATGCCATTAATTTCATTTAAATTGATAGTTTATGAATAACCGAACTAGTGTATCGCTTGCTTTTGCTACCCAAATTGGACTACTTTGTACCTGCATATAAATGGTATGCTAAACAAATCAATTATACAGGTACATGTAGGGCCTGCATGAACACTAAGCAGCGGCTGGGCGCAAAGCGATGACAACGCTGTGCTAATTCAACTAATAATATCATTTTAAGCTGTAAATTCGCCAGTACAGAATCGTTTATTTTTATTTATGTTGTACAGTATATATAACAGGTAGTTTGTAACTAGATTGTTTTACAATATAACAGTTTAAAGTTCAGGACTTCAGAAACAAGGGAAAATAACCATTACGTCAAAAAAGTTTTAAAATTCGTATATTTACTGTTAGTGAATTATATCCTAAACCAATTTAATATGTAAAGTCAATCAGTTGTAATTTATAATGGATATGATAATATTAATAGATTAAATACGCGTTTTAATAATGCCATTCGTTCATTATCAACAATGATGCCAATTTCCAATGGCGCAGTGTAGCGGGTACAACGGTTATCGCAAGATAACCAGATCAAGTAACGTCTAACGTGGCTGCTGCTTGGAGGGGTGACCGCTGAGCGATGCTGTCCTTGCAAGCAGCACGCCTGCCCGGCCATTGATGGTGGTTCGGAAGTCACCTTTAAGCCGTTGGTCCCCAGGTTAAGTGTTAGAGAGGGCTTCTTAGCCCTAACATCGCCTGGTAAAATAAGACATCTTCACTTATCATCTATTCTCAATACACAATATTTGAAGATTTCGACTGGATTACTGAACCATTTCCAGTTATGTGACGAATCGTGCAGTATACATTCTATTCTATACGGCGGTATTTTTTATCTATTTAACTTACCATCTATACATTTGTCATTTATATAGCTATACACAATGTTTTATTACAATAATCGTTTTACTTCGATCAAAAAGGTCATATTTTCATTTTTAGACATACGTTGTAATAATGTAGGCTATACTGTCATGTTTTACAGTCTTATATGCATGTTGTATACTTATGTATGTTTTTGGAGAGTTATTGGACTTTCATTGGGATTATAATTATAGTGAATCAGTAAAACATTTCATCTTCAGCATGATTTAAACTTCAGAGTAAGTTAAAGAATTGTAGTGACCTTGGTAATTTTGTTTGACAGTAACTTAGTTCATCGACCCAATCGCATGCCTAGCTTCACTATTCTACATTAGTAACCTTATCTTATCTTATCTCTAATGCTTTACGATATCTGCAAAGCTTAAAACGTTATCAGTTGCTCTTCTCTGTATTTCGTAACGTATTTACTGTCCTGGTCTAGATCTGAATGGATAATCTGCTATTTATTTGTACTTGGTATAACAACATTTACATCCTGTGTATATCGAAAAATCTTTTTCAGTACTGAATGTATTTCACTTGTGCTTTGTAATGTGAATATATTAAACTTTTTCATTTTATTTTACAGCTAAATTTAGAATTAAAATCGGAGTCTGGAGGCGACCTTTCGGACTTCATCACCAACGGAGAATGGTATTTATTAGGTGAGTTTATTAAACTGCCTCGGCGTATTGAAATTCATGGCAGCACATATTGTAAGTATAGTTTGTTTATATTCATACAGTCCTTTCTTAGGTTAGCACTTTTAACCTAAACACGATTTCCACAGGAAAGAACAATACATTTGGTGTAAAAAAACAATAAGTTATAACAACTACTGGGTTTGTTTTTTATATTATTCGACTTTTTTGTATAATTTATAATACGCCGGGATCTGTTTGTATTTTTCTAATGTATTTGTAAAGACGTTAATCACATTCGTTTTTCGAAAACCATAACTTTTTAATACGACTTTTTATTATTTTCTAAAGGGTATAATCTATCTAACATGGTGGCACACCAATTTCTACCTCTAACCTATCCGTCCAAAAATAACATATAATTTAGTGTTCTAGCCTTTATTGTGTCGGATTAAACTAAGAATTGATTGATACCACAAGCTTGGCTTTAATTTGATTACATTTGAAAATATCTGCAAATTTTTAATTTATACTTTAAGAATGTTAGCTTCAATAAATAATATAATGTTTAACATAAAACGTCGTATTTTATTGAAACTAATATTCTTGTACTTTAATCACATTAAAGTCCAAATGTTGAGTTTTAATTGTTTAAGAATTTCACAGATGAAAATCAATATTCCTTATCCCCTGTTGATCCCGTAGAAGTTTGAGGAGTTTGACCCTTCTTCTTCTTCCACAATCCCTTCCAGAATAGAGTTGTAAATGAACTCCATTTGTTCAGAAGTAAGGAGAATTTTCGGAAAACCAGATTGAAGTATGCCCACCCACAGTCACTTGCTTGTATGACAGTTTGGTAGGTGCAGATTGCTCATTCGTGTCTCTTGTTATCCTTCATTCCTCTTTTTTTCTCAAATGTACCTCCGGAGTGGAGCCATTTAAGTGAGGTCTTTTTGGATTTCCCTCTCTTTGTTTTATGAGCCACGGGTGCTGTTGATTGTTTTAAGGCCAATTCCCTGGTTTTCTTCTTGGTAGTGCTCATGTCTTTCAAACCATGCCGTTCTTTTCCTGGCATCGCTTAGGACACTCCAGGGCAAGCCTTCCAGCTTAAGCACCCTGGTCCATTTGTCGGTCGTCTTCTAGTGTGGCATACTCTTCTGATGTATCAACTCGTACTGAGTCCGGGAATCCAGGACTTCTTCTGGGAAGCCTTTCTGTCTCCTTCGATTGTTCCAAGTGTTCAGGATAGCAAGGGTCAGATTCGCCCATTACTAATTCCTCTTACGTGAACTTTCATCCACATTTTGAGACCTGCTCGAGTTCTCTGGTTTGGTTTTTGGTTTTCAGTGCTACTCATAGTGTTTCCGCGAGTAGGTAGAACTAAAAGTCTCACACTCAAATCTACCCGGAGGTCATCAGCTATCCAGAGGTCACATATTAGAGATCAAGCTCCCTTTACAAGTAGCCCTCGGTAAATGCTGTTCCACCTTGGTTTGGAAATCGGGGGAAACTAAGCCAAGACAGCTTTTTGGGAGAAGGATTTCCCGATAGATGAGGGTAGACCAAAAAGAAACTAAGTGAGTGATAGAGGATAGGAATAAAGCCAGTCAGTTCAGCTCAGTCTGATTGGTAATAATGAGAAGATGGATCAGGCAATCCCCAGGTGCTTGATGAGACAGGATGATGAGATAAGGTGGCTATGATAGTGCTTCTTGCACTCACTGATTTGGCTCATGTGTTAGAATATGAAGATTCTGCCACTTTGCACACAGACTAACAGCGTAGACCTTATATGCTTATCTTCGAATCCCATGGAAAAATTTCCTTGGATATCATTTGAGACCATGTGAGACAACAAGTCATGTCATGGGACCTTTATTAAATAAATGACAGAATTGGCCTGCCTCAAAATTATTTTCTTCCCATAGATTTTACTTTTTTAGCAGAATACACATATGTAAAATATATATGTAACTCCACACCCCATTGCAGTAAATAAAGTGAGTAAGTCAGATTAAGGCTCTGTATCTTTGAACGAACAGGTCACATAGCATTTTTAATTAATGAACTTAACTTGTGATTAGCAAAAAAATATATATTTACATTAAGTAAAACTTCTATTTAGCACTCGTGTAATTATTGTAAGTAGGCTTTAATGTGTCTCCTTGAACGCTCTTATCGTGTTGTAATAGATCTCATTACATAACTTGTTGTTGTATCAGCAATTGCCATCGTTATAGGTTATTAAGGTATAACACAAAGTTTCGAGAATTGGAATCTACCCTCTTCGTCAGGTGGAGGAGGTATTAATACATACAAAAATAAAGAACAGAAAGAAGTAAAGGAGGGAAAGAAAAGGGTTCAAACATACCCCTTAAACAGTGTGATGTGAATTGTGATCCTCTTACTTGTGATTTGTACTCGGGACTAGCATCCTGTGCAGTGACAACGCCTGGACTGGACTCCAAGCAGCTTTTGGGTATGTTTGATCCCTTTTCTTTTCCTTCTTTACTTCTTTCTGTTCTTTATTTTTGTATGTATTAATACCTCCTCCACCTGACGAAGAGGGTAGATTCCAATCCTCGAAACGTTGTGTTATACCTTTTATAACCTATAACGATGGCAAATGTCCGAAATCCTGTTATCCTTTCAAACCTTCAATTACAAACTTTAAACAAAGAATCAGCAATTGATTGCTCTATTTCTCTTCCTGTACCTCTTCGTGTTGTATATATAATACATTCACACATTCACTGTACTGTTCATGTTTGTTTTTCAGGAATGCCAGGCAAGAAGAACGTTATGAACTACGCCTGCTGTCCTGAGCCTTACATCGATGTTACATTCACAATCCAAATCCGAAGAAGAACGTTGTACTACTTCTTCAACCTTATAGTGCCCTGTGTCCTTATCTCCTCTATGGCTCTGCTGGGCTTCACTCTGCCTCCAGACTCAGGGGAGAAACTAACCTTAGGTGGGTTTCCTTAGACAGTGAATTTCCGTTGTCTCCCAAGATATACTGTGGCAGCTGTAAGTTATGGCATTCCTTTACTGACTAAGAGAGTCAGTTGACGTTTTCTACGTTTAACGTATCCTGTGTCCTTTCCTCCACTAGGCTTTTCTGGCTCTCAGTCTACCTCCAGACTCAAGGGCGAAACTAGGTTTTGGTAGTCTTTCTTAGAGCAAACCCCTTGGCACCCAGAGGGAGTATTGGTAACAGAAAAGTCTTCAGTTTGTAGTTCAACTTGAGATCAAGTAATTTTTTCCCCACTAAAGTAGATTTCTTAGTAAACTGGTAGGTTTCCTCAGCTGACAATGAAAGATTGTCTTTGATGGTGACTAAAAGGTCAGTTTTCTTGACTTACTCCTCAAAATGAGATTCCAGTATCGTTGTACAATGTTAAGGTATATTTACAATCTACATTAAGTTCTGAAAAATAATATTTTACTTTAATATGTTTGAGCAAAACCATTATAAATTTATAATACCAGCTTATTATAACTATTTAAGTTACAATCTCCACTATCAGCCTAGAGCACTGAGTTTTTGTTGCCTGCCAACCTGAGTAACTCATTGAAGTTATTTAAGAACGAAATTGGTTTTTATTGTCGGTTAAGAACATAATGAGTTCCATTGTGAGCAAGATCAGAGTAATTTTAATTGTTAAATAAAATCTAAATGAGATTCCATTATGTATTTACCAAGTAATGAGTGTGTTTCCTTACTTATAAAGAGCAGGATAGATTGTTAATAAGATTTTGGCTATGCATTATCAATTATAAACGTGGAAAACGCTTCCATTGTGAACCGTAGCAGGGTTCAGTGTGTCATTGTCAGTACAAGCAGAATGAGTTTTCACTCTTAACAGGAACAGAATGAGTTCCTTTCTTAACCAACAGCAAAATGAGCGAATGAGCAAAATGAGTTTTAACTGTTATGAAAAAGAAAAATTATTAATAGTCACTAAAGTTTTGCCTATAGTTAATTTTTCAATGTTACCGTACAAAAACCTTAGAGAGTATGTTTAGATCAATTGAAAATTTTAAAATGTTAGGGCATTTATTTTCAAGACTGAAATTTTGCTCCTCTCAATTTCTAAATTTTCAATTATTACGCTTTTCAAGTAACAGGATGGAATGTTAAAATTAGATTAGTCATAATGACAGAGTTTAGTTTTATCTAAAGTAATTACAAATCGCTACAAAGGTACTTAGTGCAAAATTATAATTTTAACTTTGTTTTTATTTTTGGAATAGAAAAGTTTTGTTGCTGAAGTGGAGATTTCTGTTTTTGACTAAGAGATTCTCACAAATTTAGAGTAATTTTGTCCTGAGAAAATAGATTTCCTAATATTTTAAACCTTTTTTTGATTAAGAGAGGAAGGTTTTAGTGGTGGAATAATATGTAGTGTTTATACTGTCAATAGGTTGATATGTTTTCACAATCAATGAGGGAAAACGGATTTTAACACCCAAGAGGAGGTTTCCGTTCTTGATGTAAAGAGATTCTTAACCTATTGGATTGATCTTGAGAGAATGGATTTTCTACTGTGATCAGTCTTTTTCAGTAACTGTAGGAAGTTTTGTTCGTTGGTTGAAATATAGTAACTTTTACTATCATTAGGTTATATTATTATTAATTAGAAGTGGTTTTAATGTCCAAATAGAAATTTCCATTGTTGGCAAAGAGATTTCCACACACTACACTTTGATACAGCATGTATGTGAAAACAAGTACACCTACTGGATGTCCATGATACGTATCAGTATCCACTTTTTATCCAGTGACAAAGCACAAATATACAAAATGGCATTCAGTGAGTATCTTCACTAATATCAGTGCTATTCATTGTTTATACAACAACTATTCCATTCATTGTATGTTCATAAGCTCTGTATTTGTGCATAGTGTAAAGTTACCCTATGTGAAGTGGAGAGATAAAATGTATTCAGTGGATAACCACGATATCAATTCTTTTTAAAGGAATTTAAATCAGTTTACATTCAATGAATGAACTTTTTGTTCCAAGAATAACAAAAGCGTTGTCTCCGCTTCTGTCAACATTGCTCCGGGATTTTCAACTGTTATCCTCCCTGGACCATAGAACAGAAAAAAGAAATCGTTTCAACAGATATTTTACATTTACCAGCCAAAGTGTGATGTAATTTTATAATGCTCCTTGTATAAACCTTTTTACAAAACATATTTCAATACTATTATTAAAATAAACTAATTGAAAGATAAAACCCAAACTAGATATTTCATACATAAGTATGTTACAGTCATATAATTGTAGCAGAAACGTGGATGTCACAGTTTTAGTATATTTTAAATTTGGAAATCGACGAGAAGTTACCAGAAGTTAACTGTAAAACTGAATCGTTTCATTTTACTAACATATTACACTAACAAATCTCAGACCACTAATAAGCTCAAATCACACAAATAATTGTATTTCTGAAAATTTCAATGTAAATACTTAACATTTTTAAGAACTCTAAAACCTATCCATTACCTACGTACCTCAAAGATTTTTACTCAGTAATGTACTATACATAGTTATTTGTGATTGGTTATTTCAAGACAACTTGAAATTTTTGCATAAATTAATTAATTTTAAAACCTTTTTTGCTTTCACTAGTCCGATAATATGCACTCTTTAAATGTACGCTTTAGAAAATTTTAAAGGGTATTTGAATGTTTTATTCATAAACTTTTTTTATAATCCATTAACTTATTTAATTGTTATATTTATAACATTAACAACATATTGTGGAAAAATAAATACATTAATAAGTTTAAGAAATGGACAAACGTTTATAAATTTATACAAAAATATGTACCAAATTTATAAAAACATTGCCTATCCACAAGGGCCATTTTAATATTCATGCGCTGTTCTAGAATTCAAACTTATGTTTGACTATAAAAGGGTACTGAGAAACAAATATATTTTTATTTTTAAATTACAGTATTGTTATTCAATAAAACATATAAAATTAATTTTATTACGAATTTATTACTGATTTTCACTAAATTATGTAATAGCACAGAAAACAAATCACAGAAGTTTCACTGAAACACAGCTTACAACGTAATCCTACAGCCAGACTTAGGAACTACCATATTTTTTTACTTCTAATTATAGTTAGCTATCTCTAGGTTCAGAGTGTTTTTGTAAATCAGGTCTCACAGAATTGATAGTTGTTGACCCAGGGATTTTGATTAAAGAGGAAATCAGAAAGGTATAAATAAAGTTCAAAATTTTAAAAATGTTTATTATATTTTAAACCCAATTTTGAAAAAGTTTCAAAAAATCATCTGTTCATTTTAACAATCAGCGGATTATTAATAAGTGGTTAAACAACATTCATAACTCAATTTAAGGAATGGCACTCAGTAAGACAAATCGGTTATTATTTGTCATAGCGAAATAGTCTAGTATGAAAATTTTTGTGACCCAAATTTTACTACTCTTATAAATGTCATGAAACTTCTTGTTTTTGAGTTATTACCAGTATTGTCACCATTTTGAAACCAGGCATATTTTTCATCTATTTTTCAAAAACTAGTCTTAGACTGAACAGTTTAAACTTTATACTTTTATTCAATTTTAAGATATAATTTTTTTCCCTAAAAAACACAAACAGACAGACTGACGGAAAATTAAGAAAAATAACTTATGTGACATTTCTGGGTTAGTTTGACCTGAAAAATTAAACGGTGAAGATTTATAAAACAATTTATGGACATCAATCATTATATAGGCATTTGATTGACCTTTCTCATGTATCCATCCAGTCATAAAACGTTATAGGTAATAATATATGGTTTAGTCAACTGATAAGGATGGATCACCTTGCCAATTGAAACTGAGGAACCTTTCATTGTACTTGATCCCAAAAGAACTTTTACTTTCAGAAGGACAGGATATTTAAAACTGACAAGGTTGGAAGTAGGAGCCGCACCCAGTTGAGATTCTATGTTACAATGAGTAGGGATACATACTCAGTTGAGATTCTGTGTTACAATGAGCAGGGATAGGCACCAAGTTGAGATTCTATGTTACAATGAGTAGGGATACGTACCGAGTTGAGATTCTATGTTACAATGAGTAGGGATATGTACCGAGTTGAGATTCTATGTTATAATGAGTAGGGATACGTACCCAGTTGAGATTCTATGTTACAATGAGTAGGGATACGTACTCAGTTGAGATTCTGTGTTACAATGAGCAGGGATAGGCACCAAGTTGAGATTCTATGTTACAATGAGTAGGGATAGGCACCAAGTTGAGATTCTATGTTACAATGAGTAGGGATATGTACCGAGTTGAGATTCTATGTTACAATGAGTAGGGATACGTACCCAGTTGAGATTCTATGTTACAATGAGTAGGGATACATACTCAGTTGAGATTCTGTGTTACAATGAGCAGGGATAGGCACCAAGTTGAGATTCTATGTTACAATGAGTAGGGATAGGCACCCAGTTGAGATTCTATGTTACAATGAGTAGGGATACATACTCAGTTGAGATTCTGTGTTACAATGAGCAGGGATAGGCACCAAGTTGAGATTCTATGTTACAATGAGTAGGGATAGGCACCAAGTTGAGATTCTATGTTACAATGAGTAGGGATATGTACCGAGTTGAGATTCTATGTTACAATGAGTAGGGATACGTACCCAGTTGAGATTCTATGTTATAATGAGTAGGAATACGTACCCAGTTGAGATTCTATGTTACAATGAGTAGGGATACGTACCCAGTTGAGATTCTATGTTACAATGAGTAGGGATACGTACCCAGTTGAGATTCTATGTTACAATGAGTAGGGATACGTACCGAGTTGAGATTCTATGTTACAATGAGTAGGGATACGTACCGAGTTGAGATTCTGTGTTACAACGAGTAGGGATACATAACGAGTTGAGATTCTATGTTACAAGGAGTAGGGATGGGCACTCAGTAATGGGACCTTGGAAGAAGGGGAGGCTAGTTCTGCTTCAGGGAGCTCCAACCACTACATCTGTCATCCTGCATAGTAGACTAGACCCTTGTACCCCAATATACTGATATTAGTAGTCAATGATGTGGCGCTCCTGGGAATCCAGGGGATTGCCCAAATGTAAGTAACATGGGGTTTTCCTGTACTCAGTGTAGGTTTAACTAGAAATTATAAACCAGAATTGGTTTACAGAATTGATTTTTTACTGCACTAAAATAAATAGTCTTTGATTTTACCGCTCACTCAACTGAAAGAGGGTTTCTCTGATTATGTAGCAATAAATTTTCTATGGTTCATAAGTTATTGCAGTTTAGAACTTTACAATACATATTTTACTTTATATCAATAAACAAATACATTGGAATTGTACAGATATAAATTACTTTGTAAATCAATATTTGCAGCATCTGTAATGGTTGTTTCGTCCTTGGGTATATATAACTTTATCATTATTTCATTAGTTTAACACTTTTATTATGAATAGCAAAAGCAAGGGTATAGTTCAAATATAGATAACGAGCTATTGAACATAGTAAGTAAGGAGAACAGTGTTACAATATTGTAACACAATTGCCATCAATATCTTTAACCATGATATACAGTTTTACAAATACCTGTAACAAGCCCTATTGCTACCAATAGTTGGACACTTTATCTCAAGTAAGTACTCTTTGGATGAGTGTGTAGCACGGAGGAGTGCGAACTTTTAATTTCTAAAAATGATGAAAAATATTCAAACTTTCATTCTACAAAACTTGACCAGTCTTATATAAAGATTTTTCTTGCACAAAATCTTTAAATCTGTATTTTCTAAAACTGCATCTAAAATATGGAACGTTTACTATCCAGGTTGTTTTTGAACTTTGCTTACATTTTGGGTATTTGTTTTTTGTCAAGAGAACCACAAAACATAAAATTTCTAAAGATGTGAAGTGCTTACGCATAAAATATAAAACTATTGGTATCTTGTCTGCTTATTTTAAGGTAACTGAGAAAAACATTTTTCCTGATCATATGGAACACCTTTTAGCTGAGTTTATGTGTACTCAAAATGTATTTTCTCAGTTGTTTTATGATTTTTTAACAAGCAAGGTACCAAAAATTAAGTATTTCTATATTCTATCATTCCTTTTGTTATTATGACAATTTTTATGACATTTAAAAATAAGATCTTCAAAAACTCAGTCGTTTTGAGATACAATTTTTTCTACTTTATGTTCAAATTTATATTTTCATAGAGTCCATGGAAAATTTTAATAACATAGATAATGTATGAATTTTAATTTTAAAAAAGAGTGAAGAGGAGCAACAAATAGTTCAAATCGAAAGTTACACAGTTTTGTGCTTAGCTTGACTCAAAAGATCAAATCCCCGAAGATGATGAGATAATTCTGAAACATCCTGCCTGTAGCAGTTCGCCCGCCTACGTTGTGACTGTTAGACGTTAAGTGTTGTAAACTCTGTGATGTTTCCAGGAGTAACGATACTATTGTCGTTGACTGTGTTCCTCAACTTGGTGGCGGAATCTATGCCGACCACTTCCGACGCGGTCCCGCTCATAGGTAACTCTCCTACGTAGTCCAATCGGAGTGTGTGGACCAGTCTTTGATACTTGGAGAGTTGCAAGGCTCTCACTTATTGCTTTTTTTGCAATCGGATCTTTTGACCGACACCGGGTGTTTTTTACAGACAATAAATCCGCAAAAATCATGGTCCACTTTGATGATTCAGGAAGTTTTTTAATTCGGAAGACGACTTTTTAATTTTTGACAATTCCACAAACAAAACATGTGCAAAAACGATGTATGTGTAGCATTCAACTAATAATTTGTAAAAGTTTGCAATTCGAAGAATCATCGATTTTGTTGTATGATTTTCATCTCTCTGTCATATCCACCATAGTTTTTGACAAGCGTAGAAGATTTTTGCTGAGGTTCTTGTTGCCCCCGGGGGTGACACTCACCGTAGGGCACTAACCAATGTTCTGTTTCAGGCGTCACCATTTTACTGTCCCTGACGGTGTTCCTCAATTTGGTAGCCGAAACACTGCCCCAAGTCTCCGACGCTATCCCCCTGCTAGGTACCCACTGCCGTTCCTTTCGCTCTCGCTAGCTTGACTTATTATCTCTTCTATTTGTGTTTTGATTGGCTTTGATGTGTGCCTTGCTACTGGTACTTGGTTGTAGGAGGCGGCATTAAACCATACTACTGCCCTCCGTAAACTCAGCTCACCTATTCGTCAAAATAACCATTAAAATATAAAAATTACATAAAACATCCATAAATAAAATATACCACATCTCCTTAACTATTATTACAAACCATAGTACTGTTGAAAAGCTTAAACAAGTAACGGGTGTGTAATTTTGTATTATAGATTAATTGTGTTTTTATGACTTTCACTTGTTCGCTTTGGATTTGCTATGTGTAATGTTTTAATTCTTTTATCAATCATCAATATTCTATTTTGTATTTTTAATATTGAGATACATTATATATATTTGGTTAAATATAAAAATATGAAGTGAATCATCTATTAAAGTTTTTATTGTGCTTTTCAGATTGAAAACTCTATTTTAATGTCTACACGCTTCATTCAAATTATTAAAAATTCAACTTTCCCAAGATGTAATATGTGCGCAAATTATTAGTAAAATCATCTAGCACTATATAAAAATTGTATTGCCAGTAATTGTAATTACAGTTACCTTCTGAATCCTCATATGTGCATGTTTTATAATAATTTTTTATGTATTGCTTACCTAATAACTTTAGATTTAATTTCAGGCTGTAATACGAGAATTAATATTTGTACAGATTTTCAGTTTTTACACTACTAAAAATATATATCAACTTCATTTTAATAATTAAGGAATATGAGTAGTAAAATGTTACACCAAGCAGTTCAAATTATTTTTGAACAGTAGAGTTATGTAAAATCAAAAGCATTTTTACTCCAAAAATATCGATATGGTTTGTTCTGTATTTTTATAAAAAAGTTTTTGGTGTGTTATTTTTAAGACTTTTTTTACCAACTCTATTTTTTTAACTCTGTAATACAAATTTTATTTTGTAACTCAGTCACCTGCATAGCTCTTGACTTGTTTATTTCAGTACTTTATGATTTTTTAAAGCTAATAACACCCTTGACAATTATAACACTTGGATACCATCTTACACACAAGCTAGTTAACTATGATTATTAAAAATGAATTCAAAACAATATAGTTTACACATTTTACTAATCTAATAGAAAAATAATTTAAATTGCAGTGGAATGTGGATTTCTCCAATAAACAATAAACCAGCTTTAATAACACGTAATGTTAAATATTAGGTAAGTAGCTAACAGCTGAGTTTGCGGAGCTGCCTAAATATTGTTCAGCTTTATTTTGGCACAGGTCCAGTAAACATCTTAAAACTGATTTACCTAAGCATTCCATGTTTTACAATAATGTTTTTAAATTTTAATTTACAACTAAAATATTGGTCAATCAAATCGCAAGAACCTGTCATAATTCCTAACCTTAAATGCCATCCATAACTAAGAAAATCCATAAATAGATAAATATAATGAACGGACAATATCAATGTATCAAAATATCTTTTTTAAATCTATTTTAAACCAACATTTTGATCAGTTACTTCTAAAATTTTTTAACAAAGTCTATCTGTCTATTTTAGATTTTTCAAATTTTTGAATGTGACTTTTTTATTACTTTTGATTTTTTTACAACTACCTAGTTCCTTAATTTTCACAATTCAAATGCCATAAAAAGAACTTTAAAATTTTGACTAATTTAAACTAGTGAAACAACTTAAATTCTTTGTTATAAAAGTGTTCAGGGAAGTTATGTTTGGAGAAGGTACATTGTCAACACTTCACATGATTATTTTTTATTTGGAGGCTAGGTTGGTACGATTGTCTGTTCCAGGTGTAACAATTCTCCTGTCCCAGACTGTATTTCTCCTCCGGTTGGCGCAAGTTTTACCCCAAACCTCTGAGGCCCTACCAGTTTTAGGTACACATATGTACTAAAGTACAATTCAAAGTTTTGGGTTACAATTATATATAATACACATAAAAAAATGTATTTTACTACAGTAAAAAAGTTTATCTTTGAATTATAAAAAAACCTATCATAACCATAATAGATTTTTACAAATCTGTTAAAATTCTAGAAATTGCAAGGCTATAAACACTAATGACCTATTGGTATATTTCAAAACAATAATATTTTTTGTCATACGTGATTGACATACATAATTTATTAATATCATATTGGCATACATTAAAACTTACAAGAAATGTTTAAATTATAAAATAAATAGTAAAAATTATTTCTTTTTTTATTCAACATAAATATTTATTATCATGCACTAGGAAACATATTTACATTATACATTTATTTTGTTTAAATAATTTTGATATACATTATTATCTCTAAATGAATACATCAAAAACAATATATAAAAATATAATGTTAATTCTGCTTACACTACTCAAAATAAAGAATGGAAAAAATTATTTATATATAATTTGTGTTAATTTAAAAATAACTGAACCATTACGTCCAACTTCAAATAAAAACCAGTAGAAATCAATTAATATACAAACATGTAATTGAAACATTATTTATAGATTTTCAAAAACATTAATCATCAATTAATCATGTCCTGTGCCAAAACATTAATATATATTCAGATTTTGTGTATTGTTAAAATAATCCAATCTGTCTTTGGTTGGAATAATGTTTTTATTTAAAAAGAAATTTTTAGCCTCAGCCCTTTATATAATCTGTAGTATATGTTTTTCTTAAACAGGAAAAATATAAAACAGTTCCAGGAGGGTTGTTGGCATTTGAAGAAAAAATCAGGGACATCTTAGAATCAGCCCTAACAAAAATAGTTGGAGATTAAGATATTTTTTTTAGTGTGTATGTAATAAATGACTGGAAGAATCACATTTTTTTTATTAAAATATTTTGTTGATAAATATGTTATTTTCTTAAAATATGTTTCATAAAAATATATAATTGACTTAAGCGATAAATATTTTATATATTTATTTAATTCCTAGAAGCTACTTTATAAAATACTTTTTAAAGTTCACATTTTTATGTTTAGCTATTGTTATTTTAGCCTGGTTGCAAAATTTATGAGTACAAAAAGTACCAATTTGATTAATCAATTTGCAAAATTTATAATTTTTAAAGAGCTAAAAATATTGATAAAAATATAGTTTTATAAATATAAATTATTTGTAATAAAAGAACATATTTTAATAGTAATCTCTGATATTATTAATATTATTATAAAGTCTGTGTTAAACTTAAAAACATGAAACGTAGTACCCTTTAATACATATTTTTATTTATTGACACTTTCACCAATGCTATGAGCACGGTAGTTAGTCTCAAGTAAACTAAAAATACATAAATGTAAATAAATCAGGAGAAAAGAATGAATATGTTAATATTGCATAAAAAACTAAATTATTAGCTCTTTTGGCAATATTTAAGATGTTATTTTACATTTGAAGTACTAAAAATTGGGCAAGGAACATGATCTCATGCTTAGCACCTGTTCAACATGTCTCGTATATTGTTCCATGACAGTTCTATGATACATGTACTGTATCTTATTTAGACCTCTCTTTGAATTGTTACTGATTTGTAAATCCATCACTCGCTCTGTAAGATTACCACCACATTGTATTTTATGCCAGACCATAGTGCAATATGCCTGCCGCGTCATTTGTTCATATCTTCCTTTCCCAACTTCCCATCTGACATTTGACCACCTGATTACTCTCCACCAAGAGTCGGCTCCTATTATACAGTTGAAGCTATGGGAAATTTTTAAAACTAGATTACTCGAATACCGTCATTCAGCTCAATTAAAATGTGCTTGTTCAGGACATGTTTCAACATGACCAGACTGTGTGATATCGGTTATTTGGTCATATGGAAGTTGTCGATTAACCACAAAGTTTTGTCAAATGAATAAAATTATAATACATTATAAAACACACAACACAGCTAATAAATATAATAACATGAAACTGATAATTAATAAATATTGACATAACTTAATTATAGCAAGGGACAAGGTCAGACTGATTGGTTCCTAACAGCTTCATCATACTTATCAGATTGAATAGATACATGTGTAATTTTCTGTTACCAAAGAGAGTATTGAAAATGGTGTGAGAGTTGAATTAAATTTATATTTCAGTAGGTATTAAATGTGTACTTCATAGCTTTTGAAATATATATAGCCTATATATACATTGATTATTCTACAAGTATCCATTTTTTCTGTCCCATCACAAATTTATAATACTTCTAAGCTGTTTTCTATCTTACAACGGAATGATTATGGCCATTTAATTATTGCCCTAAGGTAGACTTTTCCCTGTTTATTTTAAAATTGGGTCGGTGTTTCTTAATACTAGTCTTAAATCCACATCTCATTTGATGAAAAAGGACATTAATCACCTTTTCTTGTATACACTTGAAAACTATTTTTTTCAAAACTGTCATTGTTTTTTTTTTATTGACTCATGCATTTTTATGCTTTGTAATTCACTTGACAAAGCTTCTGGATAATCAAGAACTTCCATCTGACAAACAATGTGCTATTGCCGAGCGAAAATATAAATACTGCTAGGTTCCTTCCAACACAGCAAAGAACCTGTTGAAATCTTTGGTTATATCACCACATTTCTTTATTTATATTGGCAAAGTGTGAGATAAACTTTCGTATAGGAAATGCCTCTTTATTTTAGGATTTTCTTGCCAATTTATTAATAATCTGCCAAAATTGCTTAGGGTCATTTTAAACATTCATTCAATTTGGATCTGTAGTAAATTAATTTAAATTTTTTTAAGATCTCCCCAAATGCTGTCTTAATGTTTGATATTGATTTAAAAAATTCAAATTTGATGGTTGCTTTTTTAATTTTTTCATGATTTTTAATGACTTTTACAATAATACTGAAAATCAACACTTCCCAATTTTAAGACTTTCAACACAATTATTTAGATCGGTAAAAAATGTTCCCTTGTTAATTAATAATAAATAATAATCACAATATGCACGTAATATGAAAATGTACGTTTGGGCTGAGTGTTTTGGCACATTCTGTACACTCTCCTTGATTAAATTTACGCACCACTTGGTATTACTAATCATTATAACCATACTATGAACGTACTATCTAATTTCAGAACTTCTGTAATGCATATCTAGGAAATGCTATAAAACTAAAAAGTATGAAGATTGCTGTGATACAAAAATAAAATAGAGGACAGGAACAAACTATTAAGATATAATAGTATACCTGTGTGGTGCAGTAATGTTTACTTAAACCATTATTAAGAATAAACTACCTAAAACATATTTTAGTTCCAAAAAAATGTTAATAAACCTAAAGTTAAACACTGATGGATTAGAAATCCCAGCTTATGCTTACACCAGCAGTAAAATTTAGTTTTATTTGCTAGCACTATAAAATAAACAAATTAATTAAACATAAGCTAACATTTATTGCATTGTTAAGTTCCTCGAGAATGTTGATGCACAGTAATAAAATGTCTTAATAAATTAAATTAGTTTTAATGAATGCATAACTACGTTTAATATGTTTTTAATGATTTAGGTTTGCACTGTGACCCAAAACTTTGAAAATATTTATGATATAAGATTGTGCATGGTGTTGAAGACACTGAGACTAATCCACCAATGTGTCTAAACTATTGCAGAGTGCTTAATCTAAAGAAAATGACTTTGTAAATTTTCAAAATGAAGAAGTGCACAGTTTTCGTGCCTATGAAGCGTAAAGCGCATGAGCATGACTAGTCCCCTCCTCATAAAATGGTAACAGATTAATGAGGAACAGAATATAATTAACAGCTTTTGAAGACTTCTGGATAAAATAACAAATGTATAACTGACTACCTGGTTTGTTCTAAAAGTATCAAATTAAACCTGTCTAGAAAATTTTGCCAAAACTAAACAAAATTGTATTACAATACCAAAACATACTACAAGTACAGTTTACTGTCACTATAGCACAGAGGGTTTGCAAAAATTATATAGGACATACAGAAAAATCTGTAAATTAAAACATAACTATGCCAGTAGCAAATTTTATATAATTGCTACAACAATTTTGAGCAAGAAACAACAGTATTCTATTTTAAAATTTCTTTCACATCAAATTGCCTCATTTCATGTTTTAAAGTGTAGGTTTCAAATTTTTGCCAACAATTTTACTGGATTTTTCCGTAAAACTCATTGGTACATTGCCATTATCATGTGGTAAACAAGCAATATTTTTGTATGATGTCTACTTACAAAATTATACAACCAGAAAACTTCTTTTTTATTAATAGTTAAATAGTCTAATAGTAAAATCAGTCATTAAAAAAATATATATGATATTAACAAAACATTTAAGTAGACATTGCTTAATGGTTCATTCTTTTATTGTTATGTACCTAGAAAAGACTGTTTTTATACCTAAATTAATTTAGAGCAAGCCAAATTCCATCAAAACCTAATTCAACATCCCAATTCCCAGCAATTTTACCAACAAATCACACTGAAAAGAAAGCACAATACAACACCTCCAGGTACGTTATTGTTAACTCTCTCCCTGGTACGAGTACTTGGGTAAGAGAGATTGCAGAAACAGAGGGTTCAAATCATTTCTGCAGAATGTTCCATTGGAAAGTTTCAACAACGCAAATTGTTGCGATACAGTGTTCGATATGGGGATAGCCGAGCATGTCTGGTCTTACATTTCTTTGCATTAGGATAGGATTCATGCCAACCGACAAGGGTGTAGCAATGGACGTTTACTAAAATTATAAATTATCTAATATTTTTAAAATTAAAATGATCAAGTATAAAATTGCAGTACTACTTTAATTTGCATTTAACATTCTATTATAATTTTAAAATCCACAATTTTGTATTTCCTGACTAACCCAAATCTTCGTTCTGAAATAATCCACAGGTGGGAAAGCGAATGGCTGAGCGTAACTTTGGATCTGAGTTAGAGATAGTGCAGGTTGAAATCCTGTCTGTGACTGTACCACTTTTATCCAATACCATCACCCTTGTATTGCATCAATTCTCCATCTCATTTCTGTCTGATGCACAAGCGAGTGGCCCAAGAAGAAGGACAGAGTAAGGTTTAAAAAGGACTCGGCCTCTCCTTAAAACAATTGAATTATTAGTTTTTATTGTTGTACAGGGAAAAGGAAAAAAGTTATTTTTAATATGAACGGCCCTCCCTCACTTTCCAGTATTTCATAAGTTTTGCCTTGTACAAAAACTACAAATTTTGGTAAAAAACTAATTTTGACTTTTTTATTGAAGTCAAAAACTTATTTAATGAGGATATTTTGAGTGATTTTATTCATCCTCTCAAAATGATATAAAACTATTTTAAATTATTTTAGAGTAACCCACAGTGGGGTTCTCATTCATATACGAGGTGTGGCTATAAATAACGCAATTGATGTTGTAAAAAATTATTTTATTTTTAGTTTATACATAATCACTTATTGTCATCTTCAATATACACTCGTTTTATTTCTCTAAAACGCTCCATGCGGATTTTCTATTATTAAAAACAGTGCTGGAAGTCAACTTCGGTCAGCTCCTTCAGGACATGTGCCTCTTTCTCTTTTACACCTTTCACAGACTCAAATCTTATCCTTTTTAATGCAGATTTCAAGTTAGGAAACAGGTAGAAGTCTCATGGTGTAAGATCTGATGAATAAGGTGAATGTTCTATCGCTGCGATGCTGTACTTAGCTAGGAACCTCTTGAAAGAACACAGAATGAGCTGGCACATTGTCTTGGTGGAGAATCGATGACTTGTTCTTCCACTTTCACAGCGTTTTTCCTTACTCTTTGGCGTAGTTTAGAAAGTAGCTCAAGGTAGTATTATTGATTAATTGTTTGACCTTCAGGAACACAATGGGGGTATATAATCCCATGGATATAAAAGAAATCATCATTGCTTTAAATGTTGACTTGCTCATACAAACCTTTTTAGCTCTCGGTGAAGTTGGATTCTTCCAGTGCATGGATTGGTGCTTTTTTCCGGAGCATAAGTAAAAACCCACGTTTCATCACATGTTATTTTCGTTTCAAAAAAATTTGGGTCATTTTCAATTGGGTACAGAGTGTTAGTACAAATGTTTCTGGGAACTTTGTGTTGTTCAAACGTTAGAATTTTAGGCACCATATTAGCACACACTTTTTGTATGTTAAAACTGTTGTATAAAATTTGCTGTACACATTCTTTATCAATTTATACAGGTTCACCAATTGGGCAAATACTTAATCGACTGTCAGACCGAATCAAATTACCAACATTTTCATCCGTTTTTGACGTTGAAGGGTGACCTGGCCGCAAATCTTCTTTAACGTCTTCTCTGCCATCTTTAAAACGCTTAAAGCATTAAAAAATATATGGCTGCAATAAACATTCACTGCCATACACTTCTATCCGTCCCTCACAGTCTAAAGGCTTATGGATATTCCTCGTTTAAAAACAATCTCAGACTGGCTTTGGAGGAGGAGTGTTTCACCCCTAAATAGCTGTTTAATGTAATGTATTATCGGCTTGATTAGTTCAATTTTGTATTTCTCGGATGATGATAGATAGATTTGTATGTGCCTTGATTGAAAATGTATGACTTGAGTTATTTTGAAAAACAACAATATAATGTTGAAAATCGCTTCAAATAAAGACGTTATTATTATTATCAGTAAATTATATGTTTCAGTAGCAGTTTTTCCAAGTTTCAAGTGAAATTTCACAATAATTCTGAATTATTTTATCCACCGAAACAACAATAACGTGAACGTAGGTTCTGACTGAACTGTGTTGTTTACAGAAGTGAGACTAGCTGCATACTAAAGAGAAAGGTTCACACTAAACAGCTGTTGATTATTAGCGGTTGGCATATACCTCCTTGATCCGCAGCAGCACAATCTTGATCTTTAATAGCCACACCTCGTATATTCAGTTTTTAGGTCATATTACCAACAAAAATATTGAAGTGTTTTACTTTTCAAAAGCGTTTAAATTCTTGTTATATATTTAATGTGCGTTATTAGTTGCATGATTTCACATGAAAAGTTTCTTGATGATCACTACACATGAAAGTCTGTCTTCAAGCCACGGAAATGCTTCTTGAGGACTTCACCACATACAGTGATGATCCACAAGACAAGGTCAAAAATGGCCTATTTTATTGAAGATTAACTAAGTGATTTTTAAATTAATGTTTTTAAGTTGAGGACCCCATAAAGACTGCAAAGTGCAGAAGGATTTTACAGAGAGAGGTCGTAATGGCCAAGCAGCTTCAAGAGTTAAAACACTACTGAGGGTAGTGCGCGTTGAGACCTGTCTAATTTTGGAATATATCCTACAGGGGTATGGAGAAATGGTTCACGTTTCTCATTCACTTTTACTCTAGTTTGATACAGTGCAACAATTGTGAAACAGGCACTCTGATCGCTGTTCAATCCAAATAAACAAGGATCTGCTTGATTTAAAAATTAGGTTACAGGAAACTAAATTCTAAAGAGATTAAATACATATTCCTAAAATCTGTAATATATTCACTTACACGTATAAAGTCAAGTCTTCACCGCTCATATAGTAGAGGGCATTGTAATATTAGGTTTCACTTAAAATAAATCAACACCATTCCAATGTGGATTTAATCTAATTTTGTATAAACAATTATCATTTTCATTTCACTTTTCTCTAGTGCAGTTGTATTCTTAAGTTTTTATATTTAAATTATTATTGTGTGTAATAAAAATAAATCAAGCCAACCGTTCACAAGTTAGAAGGTGTAGGATTTCAGTGGGGCTGCGAGAAAAGTGTTTTAAATTCGAAAATAATTTGTTTTAAATTTACTCTTGAAGTGCAGTCTTTTGTTTACAAGGAATACATTTTACATAATAAATACTATCTGAATGATATATCTTACATACAATGTTTATTGTGTTGTAATGGATATACACAATAAAAAGCTTTCATTGTAATTTATTACTTACACTTGTTATGAATTTTTATTTATTTGATTTTGTTTTCTAAAATTTTTAAATGGAAATTCAAAATGTTCAAGTGTTAAAGCACATTTTTTGACCCATAAAATGAAAGTAAAACTAAATTCAACACCATTTATAGCACTGTCATTAACATTAACTGTCATTTTAGCATTTAATAACTGTCATCCAGTGTAGATGTAAAGTGGTAGCAGTTTAAAATTTAAATTAATTTCACAATTCAAAATCTTTAGTTGCTCCCAATGCCTGTTAGGAAAAACTAAAAAAGTTTAAAATTTACAATACCAAATTATTGAATGACATACTTATAAGTTCATTCAATGTACCTCGAAGTTTTTTTGTATTCTTTAATCTAACATATTATAAAAAAGAATTCTGTTTGTTTAATTCACAAAATGTTTAAAACTCCATTAAACTTATAAGTTTCATTGGCTTGTGTTTTTTTTTAATGATATTTGTTACAAGATGGGGATTATAACCACTACCGTTGCAATTACCATTAAATGTTTAAAAAATTTGAATTCTCAAGTAAAAGGCTACAGAAATCTTCATATTTGCATGAATTAAACAAGATTTAAATCTATCCATTGAAGTGTGTCCTTAATGTAATGAATTTAATCAAACCAACCAAAATTCATTGTACCGTCTTTATATTTAATCTGTGACTAAATCTTTGCATTTTTTATAATTTCAAATGTTAAGATTAATTATGTATTATCTATGTACAGTAAATACAGTCATTATACAGTATATTGTATTACTGCACTACTGTATTTACAGCAGTTGTGGATTATGTAGTTATTTATTGCATCATGTTTAATTTTTGCAAAACATTATTTTTGTAAAAGTGTCCGTATGCTATATTGATCTATAATTCGTTATTTTTTTACCCACAACTATTACATAATGTATAGTACTGCACTTGCCTTTCATCAACAATCCAGAATTTTTTTATGTCCTATGGTATACAATTTTATAGATTTGTTCCATCATCTACAGGCCAAACAAAGAAATGGATGGCTTTATGACCTTATATAAAAAGTTGACAAAACCAAAGTTACAAAACAACACAATACACAAGAAAAGAACCACCATAAAATAAATAACAAATAAAACACTGCTGCTGCTTGTGAATAACATTTAAAAAATATTCTGGATTTTTATGGAAGGCAAGGACCCAACTAAAAAAATTATATAAATCAAATAGTTTATAATATTACCTTTTGAAATGTTGTTGAAATTTTAAGGAAAGGAGAGAAATACAAACTTATTTTAAAACAAAATACAAATAGTAACAATTGTTACGGTATTTCTTGTGACAATCATCTAATTTCTATGAAAATTACTGGCTCTGTCAGTTTTGGTTTAATATGTGGTGACTATAGATAGCTCCCCACAGTGAGTCCACAATACCTGAATATTTTAATTGTGTTAACAATGTTTCTACACAATGTGAACTGTAAAACCTAGATGATAGCCATGAAACTAAAATGTTTATTTGAGCTGATTAAAAGGTGATATTTTAATTCATTTTCATTCTGGATTCCTTTCCAACTGAATCGTTTAATTTGAGCTCTAAATTAATGTTATGCTAATATTCTTATACAAGTTCTGTACTAGCTTTTTTCAACAGTCTATAATTCACCCTTAATATTTTTTAATAGGTATACAGGGTGTATAAAATGTCTGAAAAACCCTTAACATTTTTTAAACTGTAGGCGATAAAATCTACAAACTTTGCACATACGAGCTACAAACTCGTATACGGCTATTTTAAGTACTTTTTTGTGCGATTATCATCACATGCTTACGTTGGTGAGACAACCTGTAGGGAGTGTCTTTAAAATTTGAAATACAAGTCTGTCAGTATGCATATCATTTTAAGGTATTTGTCATTGGAACGTATCACTGCAAACCACACCAATAACACCCAAATATTCCTTTTAATACCCAAAATTCAGAGTTTCAGTGGTATTAAGAAATTTAATACTCAAAGTCCGCTATTTTCTGATAGAATGATTCCAAAAGCATTCATCTTATACAAAATGGGGGTTCCTTAAAGGTCCAATATTTATATTGTTTCAATAGCCTCCATTTTAGTAGTTAATGAAATTTAAGAAGTGTGGTGTGCAGAATTACATTCTAATAATAGAGAGCTTTAAAATGATTTGCATATTACTTAGGCTTGCATTTAACATTTCCAAGACACTTCTCGTGGGCTTTCCCCCAATATAGACATAGATATACACAGTGCATTGCATAAAATGTAATTTAGATAGTCGTACAATACACCACTGTGCAAAGTTTAAAATAAAATACAATATATTTTTGTTTTGGATATGAATGTTATTTTGTTATTTGATTAAACGCCTATACAACACAGGTGTTAAGCTAAACTTATATTACTTTAAAATTAATTAAACTACAAACGTACAAAATCCTCTGCTATGCCTACGAATACAATGGCTCACTAATAGAGAAGTTACAGATTCAGTTGTCAGCAAGGGGAATAAAAATTGTCTGAATGGTTTTAGTATCTTTAATGTAGATACCAATCATTTTTAAAGAAGTTAACAACAAATGTTTAAATTATCACAGGCAAATTATTTTGTGCAAAAGTATTTTCGGGTATATGTCATAAAAAGACAAAAAATAAATTGTAAACTATGTGAATTTTTAAGGAATTTCTTAGCTAGTTTCATATGTGCTTAGAATTCTATGCCAATGCCCTACAACTGGTAGGTACGCAATCCTCTGAATTAATTTGCTACTAGTACAAGTATAGACACTAATGCGGTCTAATGCTTGTACTTGACTTCGTTGCTACGCCCTTGTCCACTAAACTACATATAGATCCACTGACCACATAGTGTTCAGCACTTAGCTACACTCAGCACAACTAGAACACCTGTAACACATGCCAACCTCTCTACAAACGCAAAATTGTGCAGAAAATATGCGGCAACAAAATAACTTGATGAAACCAATTAATCCAAACAAGATGATAAAAAGTTGAAAACTGATTTAAAACTTCACAATTGGAGTTTTAAACTTGGAAAGATTAACGAACATAAATGTCAAAAGACGTTCTGAATTTTAGAATGCTTAAGCTTCTTAACTGGACTCTTCTTCTTCTTCTCTTCTATATGTGCACATTTCTTTAATATCCTGAAAATACTTCAATACAAGTTCGACAATTTCTTTAACTATCTTTTCCCGACATGACTGTAATTATATTATATTTCTCAGTTTTTTTGTATGTGACCTTTTTTCTATTCTATTTTACAATTTAGCATTGTTTTCAAGTATAAACGTAACGTAAACGTATAAACGTAAAACTTGTCTCAGTCTATGTCGTGAACATTGAAGTTTTTTCAGGAGCCATTTCCATTGACACTAACTCTTCTATAGTTATATTTTACAGGACATCTCTTCTACAGGTGAGAAGTTGCTTTCACTTTTTAAATTTACTCTTAACTATCTCTAACTACTGCTAAATAAAAGCGTACGATAAATGTATCCAGAATGTAAATAAAGAGAAGCATCTAACAGAACATCTAACCGACATCTAACATCCACCTCCAAGTATCATTGACTAGTTCGAGTATATTCGATCTGTTTATGTGCTCCTAATTGTGCTAATGTGTTTCGTTGTTGATGCCTCCTCCTCATCTAACCACACCAGCTAAACCATCTAAACTAACCTGTACAGATAAATAACGCATGCACTAATATAAACTGTAAATACAGCAAATAAAGCGCACAGATAAATACATGTGATTCGTGTAAAATGTAATTCTGTGACACAGGCTTTTGGCTGACTAAAACCACTTTAAACAGAAGATAACAGGAATACCGGTAAGCAATAAGGTAAATAAAAGATAATCAATTACTTTTAAATAATTTACTTTTTAAATATTACGATTGCTTAATTTCAACTAAAAACTATGAATAACAAAGATAATACTTTTCTTTTCTAACTCTCACTTTGTTCTGTTCGTTTCACTTTGAACTTTCAAACATTCTATCACTTGGCTTTGCGTAGATATGGCGTAGTCTCATTATGAATACATCGGACAAGTAACATAAAACGCTCCACTCCGTTACTAAACAAATAAATGTATATTTAAAGAAACCTTACATAAATAAATGTATGCAACAAAGAGGAGGTTCCAGCGTGTGACTGTTATGTGTTGCTTGACTTTTTGTTCATTCCATGTCTGTTTGGCTACAAACGATAAATGTGTTATATTTGTTATTTATTAAACCATAAATCAGTGTTTGTAGCATTAGTCGGTTAATACAGCATGAATAGATTAAGTTCCTATTCTCTAAGTTATTACATTTTAAATTCACGTATTTTTAAAGTTGTTTTGTAACAGCACCTGTGGTATTTTGTAAAAATAGAGCATAAAATGATTAATAGTGATTTAAATTGTGTTTGTATTGTAGGTAAAACGTTATGACATTAGTCTCTAAGTTAATTTTGTATCAAAAACTCGTACTACAAGCATCTAATTTTCAGTACTAATTTTTTTTAACTGAATAATATTTATCATAATTCAAGACATATTGATTATGTAGTGTTGATTCTGTACAATAATGTATAAACACACAGTAAATGGGAGCACGAGTGCCGATGCCTGAACCAGACTTTAATTCTGAGTCAGAGATAGCGCAGGTTCAAATCCTGTCTACGATCATTATACTTTTCATCAGTACAGTAACTTGTACTGTATCGAATCTTCTCCTTACGAACTACCGGAAGACTGTAGAGATGGTCCAAAAGTGAATCTTTAACTCGATTGATTAAAGATCGGTTAGTAACGCTTGTTCAATTTTAATCCATTCTCTTTTACACTTCATATAAAACTAAATAATAGAAACCTTCTTCCGATCCTTGCTAAAAATGTTACGTCACAGTTGCTAGAAATTTCTCAAAGGCTTCTGAACCAAGAAGTAATCTTAATTTTTTGAACCAATCAGATTTGAATGAAGCTCAGCAAAATTTCAATATTGTGGATTTGTACAATATTTATTGATTAAAATGCTATATTGGTAAATGAGTATTAAAATTATTATATTTCTTAATTTACATTTTAGAACTAAGTAATGATTTTTTTATCTAACTAATGATTTTTTAGAATTTGAAATATTAAAAATAGTTTATAATGTACTTAGAGGTTCAATGATGATTTCAACATTATATTAATAAGTATAATTACAAGTTGAATTTAAACAAAATCAAATAACCTGTATTGCTGATATTGATAATAACAGTTTAGTTCTATTTTTTAACCAGTTTTCAATCACTGGTCAATATTTTATTATTCAGTTATTTAAAAATAATTTTAAATAAGTTATTTAAAATTATTTTAAAAAAATGCTTTAGTTGTTTCATTTTTGACAAAATTTTTATTTAGTCTAAAGAACTATTTTTATTATAAAATATATTTTGATTCAGTTTTTTACCTATATATAAGAACCAAAATTGGTCCTTTTGTTTGTTTATGATCATTACTTATACCTATATACTTGTATGTAAACATATAATGAATATTTTCCAAAAATAATTTTTCTCAGAGGCTCCAAAATTTATATTTAAATTAAAAATAAAATCTAAGTTTTTTTTACTTTTACAATATTTAAACATATTATGACAAAAAAAGTAAAAACAGAAACAAATTTTCAAACAAATCCACGTGAAAATGAATTTAAAGTTCTTATTCACGTTTCATAATATTAGTTAAATTATGCATACTACAAAAATAACATTCTCATTCAATAACATTTTAATTCGAGTGTTCCTCACATGATATTACAATGATTCTTTGATAATGTTTTTGTTAGTTTGTGTGTGATAAAAAATATTCTCTGTTAAAAATATCCATGGCGTTAACTATTTTTGAAGTCATCCATTATGAGTTAGTCTGGAAACTATTAATTGGACTGATTGTATACTAATGATTAATATTGGCTTCGTAGAATCTTTTACTGTGACACTACATAATGAATATTAAATATTCATTATTATTCAAGCTATCGAGCAATCCATTCTGACAAAATACTAGAGGTGCTAAAGCATGGTATGTAAAATACTGACTACTTTCAAGGTTTTTACCCTCTTTAGGATAAATGTTTGCATTTTCTATTAAAAAATATGTTTTATATATTTAGTACGTTTAAAATGTACAGGCAGTTGGATAATTATGGTAAACTATGCATATCCTTTTAAGTTGTTGTTGAAATGTGTATCATTAAAATCTTGTTTATGACATTTGTTTACCTTATCCTTGTATCTGGTGTTTGAATTTGAAGTGGAAAGCGTATGAGTGTGTTTAAGTGTTAAGATTATTTCTTTTTTAATCCTACACTAATTTTAGTCCTTTCAGCTGCATGGAGTTATCATGTTCTGAGTTATTAATCTACTGTAGGTTTCAACAGGAATTTTCCTCTGATTTTTTTGTATTTGTTAATCAGCCATTAGAAATGTATATCTACAAATTTTAAAGATCATATTTAAAACCGTTTTTAAATTGGTACATATTCAATTGAGAAACCAATATTGAAATATTTAATTTAGAGTGAAGTTCTTATTACAAATGTAATGCTTGGAAAATATGTCACAACATTTTGGTTTTTCAAAACAAGTTATAATAGTTTTTATTTGTATGAATGAAAACGGGGGTTGAATGCCAAAATGGGATCCAACAACCACATGGCACCATTTTTATAGATCATTTACACCATTGTAATATTTATTTATGGGTATTAACAACCAACTGGATAATTCAATATGGGTATTCAGATCAATCATTTTGGTATTTACTAATAACATCAACCAGTTTGATAATTTTGTTTTGGATAAAACTATTTGGATAATTGTTTACGGGTAACATCAACCAGCTGTATAAAAGATGAATAGATAAGATCAACCAGTTGGATAATTACTTATGGATAAGACTAACCATTTGGTAAATTGTAAGCATTTGATAATTATTGTTGATGGATGCTTAACCATTTTAATAATTGTTGATTGATAACGACAAACAGTTGGATTGTTGTTGATAGATAACATTAACTGGTTTAGGAATTGTGGTTTCATTTAATTTATTGTTTCACTGATGAACACGTGATTATTGAATGAATTATAGCAACTAATTGATTCTGGTAATATTGATTAGTTGGAAGCATTTGTTGGTGGTCGAACTCTATGAAAACTTATTGTTTTCTTCATTTTAATTGGTTTGTTTGTAATATTATTTTAAAGATTGAATCGATGTAAAGATCTATTATTTAACACGTTCACTGCAGTGGACGCACATTACTACTTTTACAGCTGTCCTAATGACTTTTATTGCAGTGAAGGTGTTAATAAACCGTTGGTTTAACAATGGATTACTGACGAATAATATGATATTGAAACTGCTGTACTAGGTATGAGTACACCACACCACGTGTTTTTGTAAAACGCTTTGCTGAGGTTGCATGACAAATTTCTATTCTATAACTCATTTAATTCTAGAGATGTCCTGTGGGCAAATAGACAGATAATCATACGGAAAAGAAATTGACACAAAAATTATAATCAGCTAAATTCCTTGGAATTTGTAACAGAACACATTCTTATCTATCTAGAAATGAATTTTCATCCAAAATTTTAAGTCTACTGATGAAATTTTAAGTCTCGAAAAATACCTTGCCACATGATACATTCAAACGATTGTTCATTAAGTTAGGATACATAGCAATGTTCAAATAATAAAAGTTTCTAATGAGCTGGGGTGCGCTGAAATCAAACGTCATAAGTTTTAATACTGACTGACTTTCCACTCTTTTTTCTTTTTTCATTAAATAATGAATGAGCCAGATCATAACATTCAACTGAACAGGATAAATTGGATGACCTGAATCTCAGATCAGTAAATGTTTTAGAACAATTTAGCTAGTTGTATAACTGTTTGTTGATAACATCAACCAGTTAGATGATTATTTATTGATAACATGTACCAACTGGACCTTTGCTGATAGATAACAACAACCAGATGGTTAATTAGTAATTGATAACATTATAATCAATATCAGCTATTGATGGGTCAGATAAAGTTTAATAATTAATATCAACCAATTGGATGGTTGTTGTAGACACAAATAAACCATCAGTTAATTATTGATAGATAATACCTTTCATTAGCTTCTTGATGAGTCAGCTGGATAAAGTTATATTAATAGCATCAACCACTTGCATACTTGATGGATAATATCAACCGGGATGATTTTGATTGATGAATAAACAATCTGCATAAAATCATAGTAATATCAAGTTTGTATTGTAAAAATCTTAAAATAATATCAACACTTAGTTTCACAGCACAATAGAACCAATTTAACCTAGAGTTTTTCATAGATGAAAGAAAGGTGCACTAAGTTAGGATGTTTTATGTGAGATGTGTTTAGTGTAGACATTAGTGGAAAGTGGTAAGTAGTGTTCTCAAATTTTATTAGGGAAAAGTATCTTATTAAAACGTTTATCCAAACAAGATTTTTCCTTCTGTACGTATTATGAGCCACAAGTTTTAGGAAACTAGTCGAAGTATGTAGTTGTGTTTTAACATCAGTTTGTGTAGAGTGCAATTTTTAACAAATAATGTAAGTGTAGTTGGCTTAACAGTTCTTAATAGAAAAACAGCCAAATTTGGTCACATTCATTCATAACCATATTATAAGTTGATAAAAAAGCACATTTTCACATGTGACTAGTAATATACTGTTGAATGGTTTCACAACCAAGAAGATTGGCTGTGTACAATCATAGTTGCAATTAATAGTGCTAGATAAAAAGATCCTTCCAATATCCAAAAAATTACTATTTTTAATAACCTTACAATTAAAAAGGTAAAATTTTTGTAAATTGAACCACTTTTGGGTGATGTCTAATCAGCTTTTAAACTCAAATACATTATATTGAAAACAAATTTAACATGATGATCAATATTACTTCAGTTTTAAAACAATATGAATAATTTATAAGAAAAAAATATTAAGAATTGCTAAGACCTCTACACGTAAATTATACTATTGATTGCTAGTGTAGTGTTTTCAAAATAAATGCTACAGACTTGTTTCTATTCCTATCATAACATTGCTGGTTCACCACTGCCCAGACCTACTACAGCTATAACTTGTCTAAGCTAACACACAACATGGTTATTTTTACAGGGACGTATTTCAATTGTATAATGTTCATGGTGGCTTCATCAGTGGTGCTAACCGTGGTCGTGCTCAACTATCATCATAGGACCGCGGACATCCATGAGATGCCCCCTTGGGTATGTACTTCAGTAATATATTGCTCATAGTACTTAGTTCATCAATAGTGCTGACCGTGGTCGTGCTCAACTATCATCATAGGACCGCGGACATCCATGAGATGCCCCCTTGGGTATGTACTTCAGTAATATATTGCTCATAGTGCTTATTTCATCAGTGGTGCTAACCGTGGTCGTGCTCAACTATCATCATAGGACCGCGGACATCCATGAGATGCCCCCTTGGGTATGTACTTCAGTAATATATTGCTCATAGTGCTTATTTCATCAAGTGGTACTAACCGTGGTCGTGCTCAACTATCATCATAGGACCGCGGACATCCATGAGATGCCCCCCTTGGGTATGTACTTCAGTAATATATTGCTCATAGTGCTTATTTCATCAGTGGTGCTGACCGTGGTCGTGCTCAACTATCATCATAGGACCAAGGACATCCATGAGATGCCCCCTTGGGTATGTACTTCAGTAATATATTGCTCATAGTGCTTATTTCATCAGTGGTGCTAACCGTGGTCGTGCTCAACTATCATCATAGGACCGCGGACATCCATGAGATGCCCCCTTGGGTATGTACTTCAGTAATATATTGCTCATAGTACTTAGTTCATCAATAGTGCTGACCGTGGTCGTGCTCAACTATCATCATAGGACCAAGGACATCCATGAGATGCCCCCTTGGGTATGTACTTCAGTAATATATTGCTCATAGTGCTTATCTCATCAGTGGTGCTGACCGTGGTTGTGCTCAACTATCATAGGACCAAGGACATCCATAAGGTACCTCCTTGGGTATGTACTTCAGTAATATATTTGCTCATAGTGCTTATTTCATCAATAGTGTGCTGACTGTGGTTGTGCATCAACTATCTATCATAGGACCGCTGCGAACATCCATGACGAGTGGCCACTGGGGTATGTACTTCAGTTTAATATATTTGCTGCATTAGTGCTTATCTCATCAGTGGTGCTGACCGTGGTTGTGCTCACACTATCATTATGACCAAGGACATACATGAGACGCATCCCTTGGGGTATGTTACTTCAGTTAATATATTGCTTCATATTGCTTATCTCATCAGTGGTGCCTTGGACGTGGTTGTGCTCAAACTATCATAGGACCAAGGACATCCATAATTGTAACCTTCCTTGGGTTATTGTTACCTTCAGTAATATATTGCTCATAGTGCCTTATCTCATCAGTGGTGCTGTCCGTGGTTTTGCGTCAAACTATCAGAGGACCAAGGGACATCCATAAGGTACCTTCCTTGGGTTATGTACTTCCAGTAATATATTGCTCACTCTTAGTTCTTAATTTCACCAAGTGTGTTGCCATGACCCGTGGTTGTGCTCAAAACTATCATCATAGGACCCAGCGGGAACATCCAATGAGATGCCCCCTTGGGTATGTTACTTCAGTAATATTATTGCTCATAGTCTTATCTCATCAGTGGTGCTGACCGTGGTTGTGCTCAAACCATCATAGGACCAGAAGAAAATCCGATGAGATGCCCCCTTTGGGTATGTTACTTCACAGTAATATATTGCTTCATAGTGCTTATCTCGCATTCAGTGGGTGCTGGACCGTGGATGTGCTCAGAACTATCCATAGGACCAAAGACTATAAGGGTACATACTTGGGTATGTACTTCAAGTAATATTATTGCTCATAGTGCTTATTTCATCAGTAGTGCTAACCGTGGTTTGTGCTCAACTATTCAAAGGCCAGGGTCATCCTATAAGGTACCTACCCCTTGGGTATGTACTTTCAGTAATATATGTGCTCATAGTGATTATCCTCATCAGTGGGTGGCTGACTGTGGTTTGTGCTTCAGACTAATCATTAGGGGAACCAAGGACATCCATAAGGTACCTCCTTGGGTATGTACTTCAGTAATCTATTTGCTCATAGTGCTTATTTCATCAGTGGTGCTGACCGTGGTTGTGACTCAAACTTATCATATAGGAACACAAGGACTCATCCATATGTACCTCCTTGGGGTATATACTTCAGTAATATTATTGCTCCATAGTGCTTTTTCATCAATTAGTGCTGACTGTGGTTGTGATCAACTAATCATAATAGGGACCGCGACGAAACATCATGAGATGCCCCCTTGGGTATGTACTTCAGTAAGATATTAATGCTCATAGGTTGCTTTATCTCAATCAGTGGTGCTCTGACCGTGGTTGTGCTCAACTATCATTAGGGACCAAGGGAACAGCCACTAAGGGTACCTCCTTGGGTATATACTTAAGTAATATAGTGCTTATAGTGCTTTATGTTCATTTTCAATAGTGCAGACTGGATGTGGTTAGTGCTCAACTATTCATCATAGGACCGCGAATCATCCATGAGAGTGCCCCTTGGGTATGTACTTCAGTTAATATATTGCTTCTTAGCATAGTGCTTATCTCATCCAGTGGTGCCTGACCGGGGTTGTGGCTCAAACTAATCATATGACCAAGGACATTACATGAGACGCTCCCTTGGGTATGTACTTCAGTAAAGTATTATTGCTCATAGTGCTTAAATCTCATCAGTGGTGCTTTGACCGTGGTTGTGCTCTACTATTCATAGAAAAAAGACCAATGGAACATCCATAATGTACCTACCCCCTTGGGTATTGTTACTTCAGTAATATATTGCTCATAGTGCTTAATCTCATCAGTGGGTGCTGTGACCGTTGGTTGTGCTCAATTTCCATAGGACCAAGGGACATCCATATGGTACCTCCTTGGGTATGTACTTCTGTAATATATTGCTCATAGTGCTTATATTATCAGTAGTGCTAACCGTAGGTTGTGCTCAACTATCATTTAGGACCAAGGACATCCATTAAGGTACCTCCTTGGGTATGTACTTCAGTAATATATTGCTCATTAGTGCTTGTTAATCTCATCAGTGGTGCTGACCGTGGTTGTGCTCAACTATCACTTAAGGACCAAGGGACATCCATAAGGTCCCTACCTCCTTGAGGTATGTACTTCAAGTTAATAAATTGCTCATAGTTCTTATTTCAACCTGTGGTGAGAGCATGTCTGTGGTTGTGCTCAACTATCATCATTAGGGAGCGCGGAAATCCTTGATAGATTGCCCCCCTTGGGTATGTACCTTCAGTAATATATCTGACTTCATTGTGCTTATCTCATCAGTGGTGCTGAACCGTGGTTGTGCTCAACCATTCATAGGACCAAGAAAATCCATGGAGATAGCCCCCATTCGGGTATGTACTTCAGTAATATATTGCTCATAGTGCTTATCTCATCCAGTGGTTGCTCTGACCGTGGTTGTGCTCAACTATCATAGGAACCATAGACATCCATAAGGTACCTCCTTGGGTTATTGTACTTCAGTAATATAATTGTCTCAATAGTATGCTTATTTCATCAGTGAGTGCTAACCGTGGTTGTGAATAACTATCATAGGACCAAGAACATCCATAAGGTAACCTCCTTGGGTATGTACTTCAGTAATATATTGCTCATAGTGCTTATCTCATCAGTGGTGCTGACCGTGGTTGTGCTCAACTATCATAGGACCAAGGACATCCATAAGGTACCTCCTTGGGTATGTACTTCAGTAATATATTGCTCATAGTGCTTATTTCATCAGTGGTGCTGACCGTGGTTGTGCTCAACTATCATCATAGGACCAAGGACATCCATAAGGTACCTCCTTGGGTATGTACTTAAGTAATATATTTAAATTTAATCTTGAGCTATTTAACCCTCATTGTATGAAGCCAACTTTATTTCAAAAATGTTAAACTGGAATTCTACTGAAGAACTTAGCTAACAGTCATGCAACATAAGTTTAAGTACTAAAATAAAATTGCAAACTTTCATTGAAATTTTACTCTCACATTTCTACAAGTATGTCCACTATAGTAGACTTGAAACAGTTTATGGATAAAAAATGTTAAAGTTTAAAAAGCTGTTATTAAAAACACTGAACTGATACTAATTTCATATAAAACTTGATCATGTTACAGATAAAAAGTGTGTTCCTGCAATGGTTGCCCTGGATCCTTGGGATGGGGAGACCGGGGAAGAAGATCACCCGGAAGACCATCTTGATGAGCAACCGGATGAAGGAGCTGGAACTGAAGGAGAGATCGTCCAAGAGTCTGCTCGCGAACGTGTTAGACATTGACGACGATTTCCGGCATTGCACGTCGGCAAACAGTAGTTACATGAGGGGGGGGATAACGATCGACGAGTCCGCCCCGTGTTCGTGGGGGCAGCGAGACCTCCAGTGTATCCTCAAGGAGCTGCAGTTCATCACCAATCGGATGAAGAAAGCCGACGAGGAAGCGGAACTGATCAGTGACTGGAAGTTTGCGGCGATGGTGGTCGACAGGTTCTGTCTGATAGTGTTCACGTTGTTCACGGTGATAGCGACTGTTGCCGTCCTGCTCTCCGCTCCCCATATCATCGTGCAGTAACCTCCCTACCCCCACTGCAAACAGCACATCAGACAATACACTAACATACCCCAACGACACGTTGTTAAAACATATACTTTACTTAAGCGCAACAACTAATACAGGTAAATAAATAGGTTAAACGTTATACTAACCGAGGTTTTGTAGTTTAATATGACTTAACCAAAATCATCTCTAGTTCATATGTTTTTACGTAAACTAATCGAATTTATGAACGCTCTTAATCGTGACCAACTAATACAATCATTTTAATACATATAGCTAAAATGTAATGAGTAAAAATTCATCTTTATACACCTAATAGATATTTTACTAAATTTTAACGATAACAAATACCTAAGTTTGATAAAGCACAATACATTTAAAACCTATAAGGTACATTGTTTACCGTTTTATAAAATGGCCAGTTTAAACTGGGATAAACTCATCCTTGAGAATTGTGTATTTTTCTAAAAGAAAATTAGTTTGACGTGTACATTTTAAAGCTTGTATTAAAGCTAACAGACAAATGTCTAAATATTGCATTAATAATACAGAATTTTCAGATTCTGATATACTTCAATGTCTAAAACTAATCGGGAGGATCTTTTGGGTAATATTTTGTTACGGTAACCAAAAAATTAGTTAATTTTAAAACGGGGCAACAATTTGTACTTCCAACGAATTATTAGTGTGTAGGTATTTCAATACATCGTAGTAAAAACTTGCACTTTTTCCAGTTACCATCCCTAACAAATTGTAAACGTTTTATAGGAACTGCTAGTATAGTATCTGAAAAATGTACTTTCCATTATGGAAAACGGTATAAAAAAGCATCTTGTACACATTCTGATTTTCACAGCGTTGTCTGCTTTAAAGTCTAGTTACACAAACGTAATATGTGACATTCGTATTTTATACAATCCTTTGGTCACAAAAGATAGAAGCAGTATAGCAGTATGACTAAACATGATAGACGATTGTTATAGATAAGTACAAAATTCCCAAAAGTTGTTAAGTACCGTATTGTAGAAAAATTCTATATTCTCAAGGATCGCCTTAATAATGAATATAAATAAGACGTAAACCTTTAGTTTCCTAAAAAAATATATATATATTTATACTACCAAGTACTCAACTTAGCCGTATGAAATTGGTACTCGTAAGTTCACTATGAACAAGGTGAATTCAATGTCTGTGAACGTAAGTCGTGGTGTGAAAACCTTCTAGTGAAAAACTTCAGCAAGGAAGTGAAGTATGAACGGGGAATATTTAAAAGTTTAGTGATTTCTGTGATATGTTTAATAAAACTTTGAATAAATAATATGAAGATTGTTAACATTGAAGCTAAAATAGGAGATTACGTTGTTTTTTATAAAATGAAGACCAATTTAATAAAAGATACTCTAGCACAAAATTAATAAGATTAATTTTGTGCATTTTGTTGATTAAGTGGTAAGATTTTAAAGCTAGTGTACAATAAAATGAATTGTAAATCCTGTTAATTTTTTCACTCGTAATATTTTTACAATGATAAGTTTTAGGTGTTTCATTTTAGTTGATTTTTTGGGCACTAATCACTAACTTAGGAGGCTCAAAGGAAGGCTGCCCTCATGCTTCAAACTTGAAACATCTAACAGTATCTTAGAACTTATTCAGTTCACGCTTTTCATGTTGGAAACACATTTTTTACTATAAATATAGTATGTGTTATAGTAATAAACAAAATTATATTTCATTTAATTTTTTTATCCACCATTAAATATGTTCTTGTGCTATACATAATTAAAAATCTGTGATACAAATTACAGATTAGTTAAATTTAGCATTAATAAATAATACATATCATTATTACATAAAAATATTATCTTTTTGTGTAAAACCTTTATTATAATACACTTTATATTATCAAAAAATATCCTTATCTCAGAATTGGTAAAAATGGATTTCTGTATTGTATTTCTTCCACATCAAGATTTTTTTTTCCAACAGCGAATTTACTATCAGTTTGAAGAAACGACCCAAGTCAAATTTGGGGCACTCCAGCTACCTAAGCACTGCTAATTGAGGGCAGGCTTCCATGTTTGTTCTGTTTACAAGGTGTGTGATACAGATTATTTACTGACAGCTGATACAAAGTGTCCGCTTTCAAATTTATTTTTTTGAAAAATAATAAATTTCAACTAAAAGGAATTGAGATTGTAAGGTTATGTGTGATTTTTTAAATAATTACATTAGATACATCAATGTTGTTAGACCATATTATGGGCTAATAGTGTCCTAACATATGTATGCTTGTTATAAGGTCGAAAATGTCTCTTTCTTAGTTGATTAAACATAATTTCGTGTTGTTTTGTTCATATTGAATGTTCTGTATTCGATGAGTGGTACCGTAGTTTACAGATGGAATTGTAATTATTTCAGCTTTCACGTTATATATTGTGGTTATTTTATACCGTGTTGGTTCAAACTATTTAATGAAACTTATTATAAAAGAAATTCAAAATTCATGGGTCTGATGTGCTGTACTATTTTATTTCAATTTAATTTACTTTTAATTCATTATCCTAGAATTGCAGTGTGTTTCTGAGTTTATGACATCAGCATTTAAGGATTAAAAATGTAACTTCTTCAACTGACATTACTCACCACTCAGAGCTAAAAGGGAACAAAAATTTTAAAATGCAAAAAGAATTCTCAATACTTTCAAATTTAAGAACATAAACTACATTAGTTGAGCTAAATAATATATCTGTCATAATATTGTTTTTCCTCAAACTTATAATTATTTAAAGATTTAGTTCAATAACCACAGAACTTTCACTTACTATTCAAATTACTTATCTATTGTGTTCTTTTAATTTTCATTAGCTGCTCCAAATGGAAATTCTAATTATTCAATCTTTTAACCATTAAAATTTGCAATATGATCAGTGTTGCGGTATACGATAGACAGCACCATAATACGACCTATGTTCCATTAATCGCATTGATAACCTCCTCTGCGTTATATAAAAAAATCATTTTATTCACATTGTCACCAATTTCCCACGTTTTTCTATACATCTTAAAAGTTTCAAAGTACGAAAAAACCGATTTCAAAACGACCACAATATAAAGCGGTGAAGGCTGGAAATATCGTCATTATAACTTTTTAACTTGTACTAATTTGCTTGTTTACCGATAGAATGAGTATAAAAAGCCACCATCACACTAGCGCAGTATATTTTGAAGGGCAGTAGTGTTTTTACAAAGCAAACATGACTCGGTGTGCCTACTCGGCAGCAGCTCACGTTTATACAAGTTCTACACAATTGTTGGCTGTGTAGAACACGACAAATGTAGAACTAAACTGTGTTATTACAAATATACTGTTATGTTTCGACACTGTCTGGGTTATTTCTTGTCAAGCTACAGCTACAGTACTAGTTAGCCCTGTGAGAACTTAACGCACACTGAGAGTGTGACTGCTGATACAAGAACAATAACCAGACGGGTAAATAGTAATAAACTGTTAGATGTGGAACTCAGATGCTCATGACAAATACGTAGTCATTTACGTTACGTTAACAACTACTGGCTCTTGACATTATGAAGGCCTTAAACATTCATGTTAATTACTACTTTAAGATCTGTGTCTGAAATAAAACTGTAAACTATTTTTAAACAAATCATTATAAAAAATGACTAAATCGTTTGCTAAACGGAAGTGCGATATTAGTATTTCGATAAATACATGTGTATGATATTTTTAATACTGAGATAATGAGAAGCATCTGTACTTTTTACAACATGTGTACTAGCGATAGTGTTTTTACAGTAAATTACAATTTAACTTGCAACGTTATGTTGATAATAAATAATGTTAAAATAAAACGATGTTGAGAGAAATAGTGTAGCATGTTTCCAGTCTGCAGTGTTTTTGTTCTCTTAGTCTTATACTGGCGTGAAAACAGCAAATAAAACTATTAACTGAACACAAAAACAAAAATTTCATAACAACGTAATCAAATTTTATACTTGACATATCACTTCAAAAATTAAATAGTAATGAAGCAAACTAACGTATACAATTAGTTTACAGGTTGCTTCATACCTCTATATGAAAATACCACTCAGTAAGATAGTATACATCATAAAAAAATCAAAGAAAAAATACTTAGTTTGGTAAAACTCCTGATAAAAACACAGACTACAATTTTAATATAATTTTAATTGGTCAAGACATTTACACAAAACTACAAATTTTCCAATCTTTAAATTAAAATAAATCAGGATGATAGGAAAAACAAAATATAAACGTACTATGATACAGCTAATTAATTTAAAAATAAATAATATAAAATTATACATGCTAATTATTATTCTGTAGATTAATTGTTGTGCCCAGAAGTTATTTGAAAGACTTCAAAATGATACCTTTGAATTACAAATTTAAAAGTACAAATGTTTATTGTAATATGTTTCAAAATTTATTGTATGGTGAATTAAATATTTTAAGATTTATTTTGGCCCTTAGTTAAATATTATTATTTACAAAGCTCATCTTAAATTCCAATTTATTTTATTTAGCAATCAATAATTGTTCTTTTAAAGCCAAATTGAAGCTTCTTTTACTGTTTACTACCACAATTTTATTGTGTTCACTGAACCATTATGATGGATAATGTGAACCATTCATTAGACAGTTAAAAGTCATTATTGACTTTATGCATGGCAATATAACAGTATGTATCTATATTGTGTTACAAATAAGTAACTTTTATATTTAAATGAATTATAGAAACATTGAACAAGTCTAGAAGTACATCAGCTTTTGTGTGAGTTCTTGTCTACAAGGAATTTTTAACAAGTAGACTAATAGTTTACAATGATTGCTACAAAGGTTCACTGTACACAGTCCTTCACTAATCGCTGTCTGAAGGTGCCCTAAGGCATTAAACTGATCACCATTAAAATACACTGATTATTAAGTTAAGCTTTAAATCAAACAGATATGTACAAGTGTGCAGTTTTATCACGTACAGCATGAGAGGAAAGTTGCGTAACACGAAGAAACAGTGATTACCAGAGTGTTGCGTAGACATTTCACGTGTTTGTTAGATACCAAAAGTGTATCTTTATACTTATTTTTGGGAAATTCCAAAAATTCTAATTTTCAATAGACGATGGAGGTTGAGGTTACTTTAGCAAGGTAAGTACTCGAGCGTTTACAATGTTTTGATCAATTATTGCATCAGACATAAATTCTGATTGAAGTTATCACTCCATATCTCACTCTTGATATTGACATTGATATGTAATATCAACTCAATGATCTATTACCAAATAGTGCTAAAAATATAGTCCAGAACCAGTAAGGTTGAGGACTTTTAGTATATTATACTTCCAGGTATCCAAAACATTGTCCCATAGTTGGTTTTACCACTTATTGGCTTTCCTTATAGACGTCTCACTTGGCCATTCATTGACTAGACTACACAGAATGCAAATTGGTTTTCAACACTAGTATCCCATCATTCCATTGTTACAAAATATCTTTATAACTTCTTATCTTGTGTACAATATCTAGACTAGGAGACACTCTTCCCCAACTCATGAGCTAAACCTGGCAATATGGTTGCTCATTTCTTACTTTATCATTAATGTGCTTAAGATTGTTAAGTCCTTTAAACATACACTATTATATAAAATATCAGGAAACAAGCTTTGCACAGTATTTTTTCCTGGTAAATCGTGTTTTGGGATTCATTTGACGATATACTTGTTCGCAAACGATAAAACTATAAATGCCAAGGCTATTTATTGTTCTGTCATCTTCTGCATTAAAGGATGCTAGAGCAAAAAATGCATTTGGTCCTTATTTTTTATGACTCTTCAAAATACGGGTGACGGTTTAAAAAAAGTCGTACTAATTCATTTGAAAATTTTGGTTGCTCCATTAAAATTCCTCTGTGCAAACAACAGTCACCAAAAGAAGTCCTAAGGAGTGATATTGCACAGCTGCAGTAACGGCACATTTATATGTTGGTAAATAATTATTAAGTTCTAAAGCCCTACAACGTCTTCCGTCTCAACGTCTTTGTTCTTCTAATAAGTATTCTCGCTGTTCGTCAGTAGCTAAACCTTTATGACTGAACACATATTTTATCAATCATTTCACCCCAAACCAAATAGCTATTGGCGTACTTCTCTCGTTATAATACATCAGATGTCATTTACTATACAATGTAAACAAAGAAATAAAAAATAAATAAATGTATACGTTGTAGCAGTTTGTCATTCAGTTTGCTTGAAAACACGGATAAAACAACGTTTTCTAAAAATGAAACCTAGCTAGATTGATGTATCGCCCTCAAAACCCCCCTTCATATTAAATTTCATGATAATCGTTGGAGCCGTTTTTGAGATTCAAGTTATATATATTGAATAACACAAGAATTGCTCATTTAAAGGTATTAGATATCCATTTAGAAGTATTTCAATATAAACATGAAAAAAGGAGAAATAATTTAATAAATAAAACAGTAATAAGTGGGAGAGAGAAAAGGTGGCGTCAGGGTCTATGGTATCTTTGCTATGGACTTGAGTTAGAGATAGCGTAGGTTCAAATCCTGTCTGTGACTAAAGCATTTTTTATCAGTACCATTGCAACTCTCTCCCCATATATTGTTTACTAAGATCCTCCTACAAGCCAGTGGCCCATGAGAAAAAGCAGAATAAGATTAAAGGGGGATTGGTCTGACCTTTTGTTAAAAAAGAAAATTTTTAAGGTGGTTATGTCAAAGATAGTTTCGTAATTAACTACTTAAAAATCAGTTTCTCAAATTTCCAGATTGTTACAAGTATTCCAGATTTAACCTTTGAATGTGTGTGTGTGTGTGTGTGTGTGTGTGTGTGTGTGTGTGTGTGTGTGTGTGTGTGTGTGCGCGCGTGCGCATGCAAGTAGTACTCGTATCCATAATTTATTTTGTAACTATAAAACTACAAGTTTGATACTTGTAGGTTTGGAAAAATAACTAAAATTATGAACTTTCAATTCATAGTAAAACATAGAAATATAATTGATGTACTGATTATAAAAATAATAATACAGTAATAATAATAGACAATTCCTTATTAACAATATCTTTGAGATGTGTTACAGTCATGAAAAAAGAAAAGAAATAGAATTGGGAAGTGATAGGGAAATTTATGATTTGGACGAGGTCATATTTCAGTTTAAAACTGATCATTCCATTTTTAAAGTTTATTATTACTGTATAGTGTATTATTATTAAATAATAATACAAATTTAATATGTAATGTAAGTGTATTGGGTAATAGGTAGAAAGTGCTTTCTCAGCAGTCAGTAAGTATAAAAAGGGCAAAAAGGAACGAAAGCTAAAATCGTTATATGACAAATCTGTTAAATTTAAGAAAAGTTATTAAAGTTGGTTTTGATGGAAGTGATTCATCTAACACTGCAGAGGTCAAAGGTTATAATATAATTTATTTTTTATGTTTCATTTCATTTAGTAGGTTTTAACCATTAATCAATTACCATATTTTGCATTGGTCAAACAATGGACTTTTGACCAATGAATGGGAAAAGGTAATGGGAAGTGAGCACTCAAGAATACTCCGGACCAGCTGTGTATCTGGAAGGAGAGTATGATGGATGAAACATTCCTAAAATGTACAGGGTGGCGCATATGTCAGTTTCCCTATAAATTGGGATATTTTATCTCGATATGTTGGTAACAATGTTAAGTTGGCAGAAACACAGAGTAAGTTCATTGTTGTCTGTTCCAGTGGCTAGTAAAAAGTGACACTCTTTGCATCTGTTATTTGTTTTTTGTGTATTTTAAAAATGTTTGCAATCCTTACAAGAGTTTACATCCTTCAGTTTTGGTGGAAGCATAGTAAAAATACTGCTATAATAAATGAAGAATTTAGTGGTAAATATCCAGGTGTCACGGTACCCACTCAAAAGTATATGCGGAAGTTAAATAAGAAATTTGAAAACACAGGAAGCGTTTTAAATGACCCGAAGTGTGGTCATCCACGATCAATTTGCAATAAAGAAAACCTGCAGACAGTTGCTCAAGTTTTTGTAGCCAGTCCCGGTAAATCGACTTGAAAGGTATCTGTTGAACTAGAAATATCAAGAAGAAGTGTGAAAAGAATGTTAAAGCAATTTAAATTTAAGCCATACCATCCATCTTTACTCCAAGCGCTTCATGAGGATGATTCTGATAGGCAATTGAAATTCTGTGAGACAGTAAATTGTCCACTCAGTGGCTGATCAAAATTTCTTGTGATCAATTTTGTGGTGTGATGAGGCATGTTTCTACCTAAATGGACTCGTTAATCAGCATAAATGCGTGTACTGATTGGATGTAAATCCTCATAACGTAACCCAAGCAGACCTCAATTTGCCTGGTGTTATGGTATGGGGAGCTATTTCGAGTACTGCACTGATTGGTCCTTATTTTCTTCAACGAAATGTTAACTCAGAAAGTTATTTACGGTTGCTGCACGATGTAGTAGCTCCCGAGCTCAGAAACAGTCCTGTTTTCATTATTCATTCGCTCATCTGGCAACAAGACGGTTCCCCACTCAGCACATTTCGATATCCAAGTTCGAGATTTTTTAAATAACACATTTAATGAATGGATTGGTCACCGTGGTACAATCGATTGCTGGCCTGCGCACTCTCCAGACCTGATCCCATGTGATTTTTCACTGTTGGGTAATATAAAGGAGACTGTGTATAGTTCAAAACCACAAAATCTTGACGAACTCAGAAACCTAATTAGAAGTGCATTTGAGCTTGTTAATAACGATAAACCTTTATAGCTAAATATTTGTGATTCTGTTCTCAGTCGTATGAAGTGTTAAAATCAAGGTCGACAACTGACGTGAATCAATTTCGAACAACTGACATATTCTGGTGAAACTGACATATGTGCCACCCTATATATAAAAAATGAGTTTGCAGCCCATTTTTATAGTGTAAATTTTATTTTATTAATAATAACGGTGAACAATATATACTGCACACATTACTGATATTATACAGGGTGAATTTAAGTTAGTGTCAAAAAATTTTTTGGGTGATACTACTCAGTATTATAGACCAAAATATGAAAATAAAAAATCCCTATCCCATCTATCTTTTAACTACGACCAATTTCGCTATTTTGTTAAAAAATCATGTTTTGTTTCAATAAAACTCAATTTCCTCCATTATTTTTAATGTTTTTTTTTTTTAATTCTGAATCCATTTTTGAAATCTACACAAAATTTTACATGGGAATAATGGAGAAAAACTGTCTTGAAAATGAGTTTGATACAAACAAATTGCTAATAAATCAAATTCTTAAGTTTTCGGCAAAAACATTAAAAAGATATTAGACCTGAGGAATTAAATGAAGTTAATTCTGAAGAGAGAGGCCAATACCACAAAAAACTTGCCCATTTTGTGGGCTTTAAAATGACATAATGCAACGTTACTTTTATTTTCATCTTCTACTGGTTATTAAAGAATCAGTATTGGAAAACAAAAAATTTTCCCCATTCCCCTTATCTTTTTTTAAATACGACCAAATTTTGCTATTTTGTTAAAAAAACAGGGTTTTTTTTCAATAAAAAAATCAATTTCCTCCCTTATTTTTAATGTTTTTTTTTTAAATTTTGAATCCATTTTTGAAATCTACACAAAATTTTACTGGGGAAAAATTCCCCCCCCCCCCACCCCCCCCCCCCCCCACCCCCCCCCCCCCCCACCCCCCCCCCCCCCCACCCCCCCCCCCCCCCACCCCCCCCCCCCCCCACCCCCCAGGAAAACCAATTAGTCACCACAAACTTGCCCACGTTTCATCAGTTGACATCATTCCTAGAAAATAGGTGTAATATTTTAGAAGCTATTGATCTAAATAGACCTTTAAACAGTAACACAAGTTTTAAACAAAGTAGTAATAAATTTAATTCAAACCATCAACAACTCAAAAAACCTTCTAGTTCATTTTTCAGCAACACACCATGTTGCCCCTTATGCAAAAAGGGTCATAAAATATATCAGTGTGATAGTTTTCAAAATATGCCTGTATTATCCAGACTACAATCAGTGAAAGATTTAGGTCTATGCATTAACTGTCTATCACATACACATATTATCAAAGGACTGCAAGTCAAATGGTTGCAAAACTTGCAGCAAAAAACACAACACACTTTTACACCTTCAAAAGGACCACTCCACTCCAACAGCAAAAATTTAAATTTTGAGTCAAGAAAAGGTCATCCTGCAGCCTTAACGTCTAATGTTACTGACAAACACATTCTCCTCTCAACAGCAGTAGTAGATATAGAGGATAATAATGGCGGGACAACAGCGTGCAGAGTGTTGTTGGATTCGGCTTCACAGTCGAATTTCATTACAGAAAGGATGGTGAGAGCATTAAATTTGCAAAAGGTACGCTCAAATATCCAAATCACTGGCATCGGAAATAGGCAAGCCTCCATCTCACACGTTGTCTATTGCACCATCCACTCACAACATAATGCTTACAAAACTACATTAAGCTGTCTCATTTTACCTAAAATAACTAACGATTTGCCCCACACTCAGATTGACACAAGCAATTGGAATCTGCCATCAACAATGACTCTAGCAGATTTTAATTTTAACTCACCAGGGCCAATAGACATGCTCATAGGAGCAGAGCTCTTTTTTAGTTTATTGTGTGTTGGACAGGTGAGACCACACAGATCGGCGCCAATTTTCCAAAAGACATCATTAGGTTGGGTCGCCTCTGGTAGGGTTGCTACTAGGAAACAAAAACCAACCTTGACATGCAATTTATCTATAGATGATCAAGTAACAAGGCAAGTGCAACGTTTCTGGGAAATTGAAGATTGTGACGTTCACACATCCCCAGCCAGTCAAACTACCACGTGTGAACGGATGTACACAGAGAAAGAACAACGTACAGGGATTCTACAGGCAAATATGTAGTTAACTTGCCATGTAGTGATGACATAAATAGTCTAGGTGAGTCCAAGAAAACAGCTGAATCTCGATTTAGTCAACTGGAAAGAAAAGTAGAAAGAGATCCCAATCTACATGCAGCATATTCACAATTCATGAATGAATATGAAGCACTAGGGCATATGGAAGCGGTGGAACCCCAACGTGAAGCCAGTTGGTCCAGTATATTACATTCCGCATCTACCTGTCGTTAGAGAAGACAGTTCAACAACGAAGCTCAGAGTTGTATTTGATGCTTCGGCCAAAACGAAGCAGTGGGTCGATCATTAAATGACTGTCTTTTAGTTGGTCCTACCATTCAGCAAGATGTCTTCTCAATCTTAACAAAATTTCGATATCATACATACGTATTAAGTGCAGATATAGAGAAAATGTACCGCCAGGTATACATTAATGAGAAACAACTGGACTTACAGCGCATACTATGGGAGACAAGGTAGAGATCAACCTCTAAAAGTCTATAGGTTAAAAACTGTCACCTATGGTACAGCAGCAGCACCCTTCTTAGCAATCAGGACCCTCCATCAACTGGCCACAGATGAACGATCAACATATCCTATAGCCTCATCTATAGCGCTATCAGATTTCTATGTAGATGATCTTATGACAGGTGCAAAAACACTTGAGGACGCTAAAGTCATTCAAACACAAATGTCGCAAATGCTTAACTCAGGAGGATTTAATTTAAGAAAATGGAATTCAAATTCGAAGGAATTGTTGGAAACAATCCCAGATAAAAATAGAGCGAAACAAAAACTAATACCAACTACATTGGCGGTTGTCAGCACTGAGCCACTAATAGATGTTGCAAAATACTCATCTCTAAGCACACTCACAAGAGTTACAGCGTATTGTCTTAGATTCATCAGCAACCTGAAGAATTCACATCATAAACTTACAGGTCCATTAACTACAGAAGAGCTCAACCATGCCACAAATCATCTCATCAGAGCAGAACAGGAACATTACATGAGAGAAGATTATAATAGGCTCATGGAAGGAAAGAAGATTAGGAAAGACAGTCCATTGTGGAATCTTCAATCTTTTTTTGGTCCCGAGAAACTCATCAGAGTAGGCGGGAGATTAAAACATGCAGAAATCAAAATAGATCAAAAACATCCCATTGTTTTACCATACAAGTCACATCTAACAGAACTTATTTTTCGTCATGAGCACATCAGACTTCTGCATGCGGCACCTCAACTGCTGCTTGCATCGTTGCGGCAACGATATTGGCCCCTTAATGGACGAAATTTAGCAAGACGTACCACACACAGTTGCGTCAAGTGTTTTAAGGCTAATCCAAAAACAACGCAACCTCAGATGGGTGACTTACCATCAGATCGAGTACGCCCATGTCGACCTTTCAGTAATACTGGCACTGATATCAGCGGCCCAGTATTTATTAAAGCCTCAAAAAGACGAAACAGTCCTACATCGAAGGGATACATAGTGATATTTGTATGTCTTGCAACCAAAGCTGTACATTTAGAAGTAGTAACAGACATGACCAGTGAAGCATTTATAGCAGCATTCAAGAGATTTATTTCACGACGAGGAATTGTTACAAACATGTACTCGGACAATGGCACCAATTTCGTAGGCGCAGAGAGAGAGCTTCGAGAGCTTCAAGATCTGTTTACAAACGAAGAACATCAGAGAAGAATCGTCGAAGAATCAACCGCTCACCTCATTAAGTGGCACTTCATTCCACCCCGATCCCCTCATTTCGGAGGCTTATGGGAAGCTGCTGTTCGGTCAGTGAAACATCATTTGAAACGAGTTGTAGCCAACGCCTCACTCACCTTCGAGGAATTTTACACTACTTTAACAATGATTGAAGCTTGCTTGAACTCTCGTCCTCTCACTCCCCTTTCCACTGACCCAAATGACCTTTCACCATTAACCCCTGGTCACTTTCTCACTGGTGATGCTTTAACCGCATTACCTGAACCGAACATTTGTTACATTCAATTAAACAGGTTGTCACATTGGCAGAGGACACAGCAGATTGCGCAGCACTTTTGGACACGATGGTCCAAAGAATATCTGTCTCTCTTACAACAACGGCCAAAGTGGAGATCAGAAGCAGCCAACATCCAGCTCAATCAACTAGTTCTCCTGAAAGAAGACAACTTGCCCCCTCTCAAGTGGGTTACAGGTCGAGTGGTGGCGGTCCATCCTGGAGCGGACAATAGGATCCGAGTCGCCACCGTAAAGACGTCGTCTGGCACCTTCAGGAGAGCAGTCAACAAGCTATGTATCCTCCCCCTAGAACCTAATACAGTGCAAGAGTGTAATGTGTAAAGCGAAGGTCAGTGTATTCGTGTATATAGTTAATCATACATTTAACATCATAGTGACCTCAAATACTCATAGTTTAGTCCGTTGTATAGCATAGCTTAGTTTAAGTAGTAATTTTCAATTATAGTAGCGAAGTTCAAAGACACACATCCAATTGTTTGTAGTTCTATTCAGTCGTAGGTATTCTACTCAACCGTGTCATCATTTCTAATTACAAACTGTCTATGTTTAATTGTGTATTAATAACAGATTGATTTATAGTTGAATATTTCATTGTATTTGTTTCAATTTCAATATTTTCATAATCTTTGTTGTTATTAACTCTGTGTAAAAACTATAGTAAATGTAAATTAGATTTTCAATTTACTTATCCTTGTTCTGCTAACTACCATGTTTAAGTTTTGTCTTGTACACATACATTTTATAGACTTATATTTTGATTAGTATTGTTCCATTGTTTAGTTTCATTGTTTCGTCCTGCACATGTGTCATTAGTAGAAATTTAGAATGTTTCATCACATAGCTTCAACAAATCAATTAGTTTTGAAATCAATATTTCAAGGCGGGGAGTATGTTACGGCCCGGTCTTAGTCCTTTATTTTATTTGTTTATTAGATATAGTTCATTTATGTTAGGTATAAATATATTTGTAATTAGTTTAGTATCTTACTGTTAGTTTATTATTGTATTGTTAGAGGGGAGAATTGTTGTCTGGATATTACGGGTGACATCCCTAATATTTATGACAAGGTCGCCTGGAGGTGTGGAGTTCTTGTTCTCAGGGCGTGGGAGGCGACAGAGCTTTCACTCCCATTGTTAGAGGTGGCCTTCCACGAACCAAGGGATGTTACCCCCAGGTTTATGGTAGGGTCGCTTCAGGGCGGGAGGGGCTGGCCCTCACGCCTCATGGGAGCAAGAAAGAACCTTTACCTGGGACAAGGGCCTAGAACGAGGCTCCTCTAGTCAGTTCTTCATTGTACTCCGGAGGCGTAGGGTAGAGAGCACACAGCTCTCTACATTACATATAGTTTAGGACAGCTAGCGCCAGCTAGCTGTATTACAATACAGTCCGCTTATTCCACTTTTTGTATTAACATTTTAGTTTGTTGAGAAAATACAAGTTCAGTTCGTTCAAAAACAAGTGTTTCATTTCATATAAATATTCCAGTATTCAAGGCCCGTCATGCGCGCCGCCAACAATAGCTGACATTAAAATATAATAAAAACTACCCTAAATCCTTTGATTCATACCGCATTATGATAACATGCCTGAAGACAAAACAAGTAGAAACTTTGTTTGCAAATTTCACTTGACATTACAGCCATTAAAAGCTGGCAATTTCGATCCTTTTGTAATCAGGCCCCCCAGAAAAGGCTGAAGGTAAAAATTTGGATACTTTGGTATTATCCGAGGCTAGTATTTTTTTAACAGTTTTTCTTACCAGGGACCTAAAAATACTTCATTATTAGAAAGAACAGTCTTTAATTGAATTACTATGAAAATTACACGTCATTATGACGATTTCATGAAGTTGCATGATGATGGAATCTTGAATTCTGAAAGGGCTCGCAGAAATAAAATTTAGATTGGAAAATGTGTAATAATTTACTACTAATAAATTATTAATTAATATCATTCCAATGCTCGAAGAATCTTCATTATGACGAATGATGATTGGTTCTTGTTTCCTGCCTCCCGAAAGGAAGCGGTGTTGGCTAAGAGGCCACTCTGTCCCTATCTCTTTCACTTAATAACATGTATTTTGCTGCAATGCATTTCTTATGGGACTTTTCACAACCATAGAGGCCAGTGGAGTGGAGCTCTGTAAACTTTTAAGATATTTTATATAAATATTCAAAAAAATAAACTTCAAACAAAGGATATTTTAATAATTAGTCTATTATTCGGGGCGGAGAAAAATCCAAAAAATCAGAAATCTTTATAATCGGTACAGCCATTTTGAGTTATAAATGGTGTTACTAACCCGACTTTGTTTTCTGTATATATATAAGAGATTAATAATAGTTTGAAGTAATTATATACTTTTGCACTTCTCGAATTGTTAGATTAAAGCAGTGACTGATAAACCTAAAAAAAGGTTTTACAGTATTTAGTATGTATTGAAATAATAGACATTACTATTTCCAACTGCATAACAAGACGGGTGTGATACGCCTGCAAATCTGTTGATACCATCTCACAGCAGAAAGGTGTTGTTATTGTATTATGGAAATGGCAGGCTGAGAATAAAATTCAATATAGCTCTGCGTTGTTGACTTTCTCACTTGTTCCACTGAAACTTCGTTAGACTGAATTCGCCTAGGTGCATTTTCTGAAGCGTAGAATAAGATCGTTGTACATTGTCACAAGTTATTGGAAAATGAATAAAAAAGTATACAAAATTGTTCTAAAAATTACTGATTTAGGAGGAAACATTGAAATCATATGTTACTAATTCACTCTAGTTTGGTTTAGGAAAAACAATAAATCCAAAACCTTACATCCAAATAAATCCTTACATTCATTACAACCTTACAATGTGGGACTTCAGCAAGTGGTTTTTAAACTCTTAAAAATTGTGTTATAAAATAGGAATTACAGCCATTCATTCATTTAGGATATTTTTAAAGGAGTAGTGCCTCAAAATACTTTATAGTAGCTTTTAAATGAATTTTATTTATAAAAAACCCAATTGTTGTAGTAATACTGTTAAATATAACGTCGGTATAGTCTACTGTTGTACAAATGGTATAATCTTAATTTTAATCTAATGCAAGAGATCATAGAAATTATAAGTGAGGCGTGGGTTATTGATTAATTTTGGAAGGCAATAGTGAAATATTGAAATGTTTTAGCCCATAAGAACAACGTAAAGCCTTTTATGCCTTTATTTTTGATCTTACAATTACTGTAGATGTCTAAGTTTAAAGAAATGATCTTTTGAATATCCTGCTAAAATATAAAACGCTTTAAAATAAAAAGTTAGCATGCCTATTATCTTTGAAATGACAAGTTTCTGATGATTCTAGGGCCAAAATAAAGGCGTACCTTCCAGGTGTTTGAGGTATAACATTGTTCTAATGAGGTAATTAATTCAAAAGGTGGTTTCCCTACAACCAGCTCTTAAACAAAGGCACCGACTTCTATAACCTAAGTCACACTTTGATCAGAAGGCCCATTTTGGGTAAAGTACGATAAGCGGACCCGGTTTTTATATCGAAATTATCAAACGATGTTTAATTATTATACCCATCGATATAATCAACCAATAGTAATTAATTAGAACAATAGTTAAATTATCTGCACCAACAGTACATATATTTTTATATTCTAAACACAATTTGTTCTATAAGTAAGTTCTTTTAAGTAAAAAAAGATAGTTAACTTTAGAAAACTATACAAAATAACACTAAAGGATGATTAACTGTGTTTTTATCTATTTCAAGATGTTTGTTTTGTTACGTTTTCTTTATTATTTAAATGTAATTTTTCCTATTATCGGTCCTAATTTTATCGTTTGATTAATGGTTACGGTTCATTTATAAATTACGGCAGTTAGCAATTGTTTAAACTATTTAGTGTTTTAGATACATTGATATCGATTGATAGTTCTGTTATTCGATATATAAAGTATCGATGATTGTAATAAGCGATATAAAACCAGGTCTGCTTATCGTAATCTGTCTTTCATTTCTACAGAAATCAAATTTACTCTTAAATGCCTTTTAAACAAATACTACTTCGAACTATCAAGTTTTGTAAATACATTGGCAGCGGGGATTATTAAAACATATTCTCCACTCTTAGCTAATCGATTTAAAAATCTGGGCAAATAAATTACGTTTCTAGCCATCAGGAGGAGACTCTGAAAATACTGACACAACCTATTGAATTTAATTACATTAAAACTTATTGTCGAAGAATTAGGTTTGATACATTTGCTGGTCATTATCCGCTTTTGTTTAAATACGTTTTAATCGTTGCCAGAACTGGAGTATATTTATTCAAGTTTTATTGAAAAATGGGGTGTGACTCACAAACTACCTCTGTGACAAATAAGGGTAAGTTACGTAAAATAGTTTTCGGTTTTTGTCACATTTTGATGGTATTGTTTGTGTCTAGATCTGACTCTAAAACGTCAGACAAAATGGGAGTTTTGTTACCACGATATAGTGATAATATCCCCCTCTTCCTTAAAAATCATCTTAAAGCGCCGTACAGAGACCATTTATGTATGTGCGACTTCCAATATGATTTCCTAGTCATAAACTTAAAAAGGTGACTGGAGCCACCAGGGGCAGTCCTTTTTCACTAAAACAGTATTCGTTAGATTGGTCTGATAGTTTTGAAAACGTAGGTTGAAACCTCTAAAGAAGAGACATAGGAATATATCGAATTGTAAACTCGATATAAAACCCATTATAATCGATAATACGGGTTAATAGATTACATATATAGAAATTCATTCTAACGCATTACAACCGTAGACTTGTTAATTGTCATATATTTATAACATGTTTAATTATACCCATACTTCATTTATCCGTTGTTAACAAAGTAGAATAAATAGCCATCATGAGCCACAAAGTGTCTTCGTATTTATTCGATATTTACAGATCTAAATACGGTGTGGAATTTCATCTACAGAGGCGTAACTAGGATGTTTTGGTGAGGGAGGGGGGTTGCACCAGATTGAAGAGCACACCACAGAAGTGGGGTGGGGGGGGGGTTGGAATAAATCTGGATAGATATAAATTAGATAGGTTCAGTTCAAAAAGTAAAAACATTTAACTACAAACAAGTTGAATTGCTGTTATACATGCATATTTGAAATCCTGTATAGCATTCCTGTTTAAATGGGAGGATACTAAACTCCCCCACCTTAGTTACATCACTGTTCAACTAATATCGGCATTCCAACAGTGCTGTGTGAGCTTGACCAGCAACAGAGACCACCACATGCTGCTACACTCCCAGGGCACAACGTCGGAAACTATGGTCTGCGGTCTGGAGGCGAGCGCCTCCGATGGAAGCGGTATCGATGACGATGGATGACCGACAAGACCCGAGGACAACACACGTGACCTGGATGGTGGACGGGGAAGTATGACGCGGTCCAGATACAGCCGATGTCACTGCCGTACAATGGCCATCGTCCATGCAAATAGCCGGAACATTGTCCTTCAGCAGCTGCAAGAAATGGCGGCAGGCGGAACGTGGGGTGACAACAAACTCATCTCAGCGGCACAGAACAGGTCTTCAGCAGGTTTCAACAATTTCACTCCGGTCTATATTACACGCACTCGATTTGGTTATAACAACATTGTAAGATGTCACCAGTCTGTGTAATACGGCATACTGTAAGCATTATATGTAAAATGCTTTTATACTTTTCACAAAATCCAAAACATTTTTATGTGTCGCATACAAGATCTCTGATGTACTAAAGAAGCAGGTGGTGTTAAAAAGCAGGTTTGAATTTGAATGTATTGATAGCAAAAATACTACAGCATTAGAGCCTCATTAAGTAAACATGATTTATCGGTGAAGACGCAATAAAATTTGACATTTATGTTTAATTCATATTATACTTTAAATTATTGAGAGTGATTTCAAAATTTGAGTTGCCGTGGTGCAAACATACCTAATATAATAATGAGTGGCAGTTAATAAATAGAAGGAAACACTTATAACAAGTAAATACATATTCAACTACAACTAAGTTTACCCAAAGAAATGAATACAAAATACAGACTTTAAAGATATCAACAATAATAAACTTTAAATCAAATAAAAAAAATGCAAAACAAGAATAATAATAGTAAACAAGTAACAAAATATAGTACTATGACACAATACTAAACTTAAGTTTGAAAAACAGTGCAAAAATGTATAAAATAGTAATAAATAACAAACAATAGGAAATTCAACAAGCAGTATAATAAATAACATGAATGTAATAATTAATACCATTGTAATAGATAACACGCAAAGTGTGTGGCTATTTATCTATTTAAATTAATTGAAAAGATAACTGGAATAACACTTTGTGAGTATTAACAAAATATTGAAGCACCGTAAAATGATCAAAATTGGACATGAATTTTCCTTTTGGTGCTTTATTAAGCTATCCCCGATTATGGGTCATAAGCCACTTTTGCAATGCCTTTTAAAAATATTTCCAATTAATTATATTTTTAATTTTATCTAGAATTAAATCAAAATAATAAAGAGTATAAATCTCTCTGGAAACCTATCTCCATACTTGATATATTATGTCCTAGTATTATGTATTTTATATTGGACTGAGTGTTACAAAATTTTACAATTGTATTGTAGGCTGACGATCAGTCGCCATACCAACAACTAGGGAGGCTGACAATCAGTCACCATACAAATAACTAGGGAGGCTGACGATCAGTCGCCATACCAACAACTGGGGAGGCTGACGATCAATCGCCACACCAACAACTAGGGAGGCTGACGATCAGTCGCCATACCAACAACTAGGGAGGCTGACGATCAGTCACCATACCAACAACTAGGGAGGCTGACGATCAATCGCCATACCAACAACTGGGGAGGCTGACGATCAGTCGCCATACCAACAACTAAGGAGGCTGACGATCAATCGCCACACCAACAACTGGGGAGGCTGACGATCAATCGCCACACCAACAACTGGGGAGGCTGACGATCAGTCGCCATACCAACAATTGGGGAGGCTGACGATCAGTCACCATACCAACAACTGGGGAGGCTGACGATCAGTCGCCATACCAACAACTGGGGAGGCTGACGATCAGTCGCCATACCGCCATACCAACAACTAGGGAGGCTGACGATCAGTCTTGCCATACCAACAACTGGGGAGGCTGACGATCAGTCGCCATACCAACAACAACTGGGGAGGCTGACGATCAGGCGCCATACCAACAACTGGGGAGGCTGACGATCAGGCACAATACCAACAACTGGGGAGGCTGACGATCACTTGCCATACCAACAACTGGGGAGGCTGACGATCAGGCACCATACCAACAACTAGGGAGGCTGACGATCAGTCGTCATACCAACAACTGGGGAGGCTGACGATCAGGCACCATACCAACAACTAGGGAGGCAGACGATCAATCTTAGGAAACATTTCTCCATCAACGTCACGAACAAGCTATATTGTTAACATGTGCGACAAACTGGCTTTCAGCTCTTGGACTATCCCTTCGCGCGCGTTATTAAGTAGATAATTAGAATGACATATAATAGCAGTGGCGTATGTAGAAAGCTATGTCGGAGGGGCTGCACACTGAGTTGTTTAGGAGGTACAAAAACCCCCCAAACATGGACACGGGAATACGAGTTCTCCAAAACTTTAACACCTCATAAATGTGTTCTAAATTAACCCCAGGTATAAGAATGATTCCAAATTTAACTATTTTCAAAAATTTGGACTCACATTATTAAACCTTTATTATATCAGATACATTAAAAAAGAAGAGATCTGGCCCTACATGATATATAAGATGTTGGGTTTTGACCCCAAACTAAAATCCAGGGTACGCCAGTGAGTAGGTGCAATAAGTGTGGTACATTTCGTACCAACACAGTATGCAAAGTGTGAGATGATGGCGGAAATTGTGCGAGCGCGAGCGCTGATGCGATTTGCTGCGGAAAGTCAAGGAACCGGTCAGACCAGGCAGGCCAGGTTTAATGAACGCACACCGCGCCAGGGCGGGAGAGGAGCGGCCGCGCATGCGCCGACATTCACCGTTAGTCAGCTGATTACCATATTGTTCTCAACAGCTGACTTTGACACTTGTTTTGTCCGATTAGCGCCTCTTGTTCTATTGTGTAGCCGGAGCCGGTATCTCAGCGAAACTGGGCGATTAACCGACACCCTCTCGTACATCACGCACCCTTCCCTGTACTGATAGTGTGGGGTCATCTCTCCAGCTCGTGAAATGGAAAATATTAAGTAACATATATCTGCTTTTAAGTCATCGTAAAAGTATTAGGTTCCTTAATATTACACACATTCTAAATTCCAAACCAATAAACAAACAAAAAGGAGTTCCAAAATGAATAGTAGCAGCAACAAGCAACTGATACATGTGCAATGATGTCTTTAAAGTGGTCGTGCTCGCCATGTGTTGACGGATTCCGTTGAAACAAGTACCGTTAGAATTGTTGTAAAAATTTAAAAATAGTTGGTATCTTGTAAAAGTTTTATAACCAATGTAAAACAGCTCCTGCCTATCAAAAGACAAAATGATTGCTGCTCCCGGCTTGTGCAAGCGTATCTTTAAAGTGGTCGTGCTGGTTTATGCGTTGATGGATTTCGTTCAAACAAGAACCCCTGGAATTGTAATAAAATTGTTCAAATAATTAGTTTCTGGTTAATTTTTATAACTATACTATTCTTTTTAATTATTTGACTTAAAAATGTTTGAACAGACGCTATTTTGTTTATATTAAATAAAATAACACAATATTTAAAAAAATTTCTATTACCTATTCCAACCTCTGTATCAAATTTGGTTTATTTCTCGACCTATGTTTACAACAAATTTTTTGTTTGGAATGAGAACTATCAGCCACAGAAATCTGTGAACACCCTGTATATATATATATATATATATATATATATGTGTGTGTGTGTGTGTGTGTGTGTGTGTGTGTGTGTGTGTGTGTGTGGTGTGTGTGTGTGTGTGTGTGCGCGCGCGTGCGCGCGCGCGCGCGCGAGTGTGTGTGTGTAGGACTGACAATCCCTACGAATACGGCTTTTTATCATGGAAACGATCTAAAAATGTCTATTCTCACAAATGAAATTCACTTCCAAACTAATTTATTTACAGTGCCATAGTTGAGTTTGCGTTGCTGCCCCGACCAAGAAAATATATGCATACGTAAACTTAAAAATACTTCTACTGTCAAACCATGTACTTCCGTAGCTTGTCTTATGCTTGCGATAAGAGTGGGAAATCCTGGAAACTATTTTATAATAGGTTTTGCACGATAGAAGCAAGAATGGCTAGTTAAGGCGTATGTGTATCCATTCCCTTGTTTTTCCTTGAGCCACAGTAAAAATGTGATGCACAATGTCAAGGAACCCATCCAGGTTCGAGTACATTATGTGAAAATCTTTACAGCTTTGTTCATTACGGTGGGTTATATAACAGCGTTTAATTAGTAATTCTAAAGCATAAGGTGGTTTAAATTTATCACTGCGCAATCTGTAGTAATAATTATATCGCAATTTCGTTTTATTTTGAAATTTTAGTACTCAGCTTATCAAGCATTGAATATTTAATATTTCATAAAATTTAAATAAAAAAAATGTTTCTAACTATTTGATAAACTTCAGCTGAAAGTGTCAACATATGTTAACGGTCAGTTAAATTTAGATTACGTTTTTGTAAATATTATGTTTATTATTATTCCGGGAAGCTTTCGATTTTTCTGTCCATAAAAACCTTTATTGGAGCTAAACAAATTTGAAAAATTTGCAAAATACTCCTACCGTTAAAGAATTTGCGCTTAGCAACACATTTAGCAATGTATTTACGAGTATAAGATCACGTCAAGCACTACTCATAGATAAAGAGAGTTAAAGTCACCAATCTAATGGTATGTATTATACATGTGGGGTTGACTGACGCAGTCGAGTCAACATTTATTTACGTCTCTGATGGTTTTATTGTTTGACGTGTCTTGGAAGTGCGTAAACCTAAGAAAAATATGAAATCGTGAATATATTATCATTTTATACCTTTAGCCCTTTTGATATTCTTCTATTTTGACACCATTAAAATAAGCGCCCCACGATCTACTTCATTCTCAGTAAAATTTCTCTTACAATTTCAAGAAAGACCGCGATGTTCTCATACAGTGCAGATTTACTCTCAGCTCCTGAAATATTTTTTTATGATGGTTTACACACATTGATACTTTTTTGAGAAAAACATGCGGACAAGCTTAGAAAGATTAACAAAGATCACTGAGAATGTATAGAAACAAAAATTAGCTAAATAAAAATTATTTCAACTATAACTAGCTTTAAAAAAAAACTGTTTTAAAGATAAAATATTTATGCTTTTGTGAAAAAGGACTAGTGTGAATTGACAACTAGAATCGTGTCTACTTTTATTACACGTAACTTAGTTGCAGTAGTCACACGTCAGACTATTACCATTTGATCAAAGCGTTTAATACGTGTAATTACTGCATTGACCAGCAGAGAGTGGTAACATGGGAGTTCGCATTGAATGTCTGACACCTGCGGTTACCACCGTAACGTTTGATAGTGGAGACAGTTTCTTCTCGACTGCAATATCATCAGTACACCTCTAGAGTACGGTGCACTAGATCACCACAGTTCCGTTTGATATTGGGGACTGTTTCCTCTCGACTGTAATATCATCAGTACACCTCTAGAGTACGGTGCACTAGATCACCACAGTTACGTTTGATATTGGAGACTGTTTCCTCTCGACTGTAATATCATCAGTACACCTCTAGAGTACGGTGCACTAGATCACCACAGTTACGTTTGATATTGGAGACAGTTTCCTCTCGACTGTAATATCATCAGTACACCTCTAGAGTACGGTGCACTAGATCACCACAGTTACGTTTGATATTGGAGACTGTTTCCTCTCGACTGTAATATCATCAGTACACCTCTAGAGTATGGTAGACTAGATCACCACCGTAACGTTTGATAGTGGAGACAGTTTCCTCTCGACTGTAATATCATCAGTACACCTCTAGAGTATGGTAGACTAGATCACCACCGTAACGTCTGATAGTGGAGACAGTTTCCTCTCGACTGTAATATCATCAGTACACCTCTAGAGTACGATGCACTAGATCGCCGCAGTTACGTTTGATATTGGAGACTGTTTCCTCTCGACTGTAATATCATCAGTACACCTCTAGAGTATGGTAGACTAGATCACCACCGTAACGTTTGATAGTGGAGACAGTTTCCTCTCGACTGTAATATCATCAGTACACACCTTATAGAGTACGGTGCACTAGATCGCCGCAGTTACGTTTGATATTGGAGACTGTTTCCTCTCGACTGTAATATCATCAGTACACCTCTAGAGTATGGTAGACTAGATCACCACCGTAACGTTTGATAGTGGAGACAGTTTCTTCTCGACTGTAATATCATCAGTACACCTCTAGAGTATGGTAGACTAAATAACCACAGTAACGTTTGATAGTGGAGACAGTTTCTTCTCGACTGTAATATTATCAGTACACCTCTAGAGTATGGTAGACTAGATAACCACAGTAACGTATGATGTTGCAAAATCTTTCCTCTCAACTGTAATATTATTAGCATAATTCTATAGTATGATGGACCAGATCACCACAGTAAACGTCTGATACAGTTGCGTTAGATATTGCAGAGTTTTGTGAAGGATTCCTTTCCAAAAAGCTCTCACTATAGTGTTCATTCTGCTCCTGTACATGTTGATCTGTTTCTAACCTTGTTTAGTATTCTTAGTAAAACACTAGCTATAAAATATCAATTGTGCTACGATCCTGTAATATGAAGTCTCAGATTCAGTCGATTAATTCACTATTGTCCTCTGACAGGGCTCCTTTTTGGCTGACTTTTACCTTCCAGGGGAACCTTTACCAGCCACGTAAAAATAGATATCATTCATATTTTCTGACAACTTAATTTGGGTTTAATAAAGTGGGATACATTAATCAATAAGTCTATTTTAATGAGGAGAATGATTTTTTGAATGGAGTCCCCTTAGTTTCAAAGGTTTTACTGATCCTAAACACAAGGTAGAACTCTCCTTTGTTCACTTTGGCTGCCAGGGACCGGAATTGAGTCTGAACATCTCCCAAGGTAGCATGACAGAATAGTGCCCACTATAACGTCATGACGGCTGTGCCTAGGAATTTCCGATTTGTGGTGAGCCCAAAAACATGCCCTAGTGAAGAAAATCACTGACTCCATCCAGAACTTTGTCTGGTCAAATTTTACTGAATCATTTGTTTTAGTTTCAGCCAAACATTTAAAAGAATGTCTGATTTTATTGAGATCCCTTTTACAAACAAAGCCATAACAGTGTTAGCGAATTCTTTCTTCGAAGAGCTCTGTTCCAAATATGTTAAGTATAAATCATGGGTACACCATAAACCGTACAATATTTTATTTATATTTTAAAATATGTTGAATAACAAATTGCCAAGAACATTCTCTGTATTCATTGATTTTATCAGTTGTGTTGGCCTCTTTTGTCGCAGTTGAATGAAATTGAGCTTTGATATTGCGGTCAATCTGTACATTAGCTATATTAATTTTCATTAAAATTACTTCACTATTGAGAACCATTGAATACACCATTATTCATACAACTTAATATAAGAATAGGATTAAAATATGAATAAAAATACGGTACAATATTAAAGCCATTAACAATTGTAAAAATTTAAATTTATAGCTAGATAAAATAATAAAAACACAAACCAGTTAAACTAATCGTGTTTAAACAACAAACAAAACTGTAGTGAGCACAGAGATTGTTGTTTTATTGAGCGCTAAACTTTATAAACTCCAGATCATCTCAGAAAACTGAACTAGTTGTTTAATCTTTACAGTACCCTTGTCTCTTTCTTTGTGTCAGGAACTTTTGAATTGTGTCCGGAAACCACTATCCTGGTATTTAAGGGTTTAATTCCTTTGATGTATATTATTTTTGGTCTAGTTTGAGGTGATGATACTTTTAAGCTCTAAAGTATAAGAGCAAACTGTTTATCAGATATTTGTAAATATTTAAGTCACCTTCAGTTTAATATCATCAACGTTTTGAGGTACGTCGAATAATTACTAACACAACTAAAACTTGAGGCGTTTAGGATTCATTGTGGCTCGATATAGTCAATCAATAGACGTTACTTCAAAACTGACGGAACCAGTAATGCACATCCGATTATACACGTTAGTCGATGGGGCGAAGCTGTATCATTTTGGCTGAAGCTCAACCAATCATCAATATCGATCTAACCAATCAACGATGAGTATGGCTTCTTTAAGAATAGCTTTTCGATGATATGATGTTATTCTTTTGCTGACATTGGTTCTGACAGTTTTTGTTTAACCCATGTTGACTGAAAATAGATCTGCACAGTGAGACCAACGTAACTCAAGATTTTAATCATTTTAACAATTATTCCAGGGTATAGAAAATGATGGAATACAGATCCATGGATTATGCCACTACACCAAACAACCAAAAAGATGTATTGGAATCCATACTACGGTGATTCATAAGTATAACTAGCATTTACGAGTGGTTGCCGAGTTGGTGATGACATCTCAGAGCTGATTTGATTAATAAAGTTGATAGTTTCAACATATACCAATACGTTCTCTTCAGCAAGGGCCCATTACCATAACCACACAGAGCATTGTTTGCAGGTTTCTCAGGTACTTTAGATAACGATATCGACTTAGATACTTGAAGTGATCCACTTCCACATCTTTGGGTTTGCGAGACAGTCAAATGTTTACATTCCTTCATCATTCAAAAAACTTTTCTACTATAGTACAGTAAAGAGATAGATGAGGATTGGAAGTACAGTCTGTGCAGATTTGGACTTTTTGGGATGTCATTTGGGAGGATCGTTGAATCTTGATACGGGCTTGATTTTCCATGGAGCAAGTTACTCATTTATTCTTTCCGAGTTGCAAAAATCGTTAAAAAGTGAAATTATATTATTGTTTATGTTGTAAATTAAACTATTATCTCTATTATAGTTCACATCTCCTTCATTATTAATATTTATATCAGTTCTATGAATATCATTTATACTTATTATCTTGTATATATTTACCAAAGTTTATTTCATTATTATCATATTTATATATGTACCAGCAGTTATCATATTGTATTGTATTCATATTGAATAACTGGTACATCATAGGAATATCCATTTTATGGAAACCTTTTAAAATACTCCATAAAGATAATGTGAAACTCGTTGAGTGAAACAGTTTATATGAGTACCAACAAAGTACACAAAGTTCTCTGCAACATTCCATAATATTTGTATAATTTGCGCTAAAAGTTTCTGTAACACAAACTATTAGGCCAGAGTGGAGAAATACTAAGTCCATAGGCACTTACGACTTATACGATATACGTTATAGCTCTAAGATAATTTTAAATTGGAAGTCAATATGTTTAGGGTCATTATTTCAGTGTGCATTCTTAAAATGATCAAGGGTTAAACACAATTGGCATAGGTTCTTATTTCAGGTTTAGCGTGTGATGAAGGAATTTTGGTTCGAATTAATTATTAATCAGACGCCATGATAGAGTTTGACTTAGTTCAACGATAAAAAAATACATACTAAATATGTCTGAAAAGCTTATTTGGTCAAAATGCCTCTACTTCCATCCATAATCTACTTGCGTTTAAGGTTTTCTCTAGATCCGTAGTAATGGCATTGTTGCTTCCCATACAGTAACATAGTTCCATATGAAACATATAAAGTACATATAATATGGGTCTGAAACGTCTTCTTTGATCATTAAGCATCTCTTTCTGGGTACTGTAATCTATTTGCGGTCTAGGGGGTACCTCCGGCGCAAATGTTTGTCTGAAAAGTCAAATTCGATCAAAAAGCATCTACTTCCTGTCATTGTAATCTACGTCTGCTCTAAGCTATTTGTGTTGTTGCTACAAAAAAGAATATATATTCCTTTTTATATGTGGTATTACCAACATATAATTACCAACATTTTGAATAGTTGTATATTTCCTTTTTTAAGGGAACCCAAGAGTGAGCAAGTACTTTTTGCGATTCAATGTTTATTGAAATAAATTAAATTCGGCTATTGCCATTTATACAAATTTAATGAATGTAAATAAAAGTCATTCGACAGGTATTTGGTCTTCCGATCATATGTTAGTTTGGTTATTTAAACACATATGTGAAAGAAACGCCCAAATACAAAATAATTGAATCGTAAAAAGTGAGGGCTCTGTGGTGTAATGGTAGCACATTCACCCGGCAAGTGAGAGATCCGGGTTCGAGTCCCGGCGGAGCAAGTACTTTTTGCGATTCAATGTTTATTGAAATAAATTAAATTCGGCTATTGCCATTTATACAAATTTAATGAATGTATATATATATATATATATATATATATATATTATATATATATATATATATATATATATATATATATATATATATATATATATATATATATATATATATATATAATGAATGTTTGTGTGTTTGTCCTTTATGGAATCGTGAACTATTTGAACGATCATTATGAAAATTTGTATGTATATGTATTTTTACACGGAGAAGGTTTATATGCTACGCTCATTGATGTAACTCGTCAAGTGACGCTGCAAAAGATAATAGGTCTTTAAAGCGCCTGCACATTATTAACTGCAATTACCTGACAGTTATGTATATTAAATAACCAAATACTATTTGAAGGCGCTAAGTTATGATGGGGAATTTCTCTTTAAGATAAATTTCTTTTCTTTAACTTAAAGCTTGAGTGTTAGACTACTTTATAATAAAGTAAAGGTACGTGTACAATAGCTATAAATGTACAGACACTTTCTTGGTCGTGGCAACAAGGCAAACTCTACATCGGCGTTGGAAATCTAATTGTCTTGTACCAGAAATGCACATACACGGGCAAAGCTTACGTACAGCGTGCGAAGCCGCGGGAATCAGCTAGTTAATTATATATCAAAAGTTAATATAAAGAATCAATAATTACGAATGATTTACATTAGTGATGTACGACTGATCTTAGTGGTCTCAAGGCCTTAGAGGCAGATTAATGTGATACACAATTAGTTTATTTAGAGAAAAAAATAATTGTACTGAATTAACTATATAATATTTTTATTACATACTCTCAAATAGTTATTTATGAAGATCGTCCCAACAAATTTTGGTGGAAGATATATTATAACGTGTTACTAATACAGTTGTGCCAGTAAAGAGAGAGAATTGTCAGTTCTGTGTATTGGATGGAAACCCGATCACTGCCGATAGAACCGTTTCTAGGTTCGGTTTCGGAATATAACGGAATAGGGGAGTAGTTCGGGCTTATTACCCAATTTGGGCCGATAATAACTAGTTATGTCGCCTTCCTCACGCCGGTACAAGCTCTGGACACGGCCTCAGGCGACTCCGGGTGTGTAAACTAATCATAACAGAGTTTCTCATTTTCCCACAAGATTGTTTGAGTACCTTTTAAATAGTTTCTGTGCAATACAACTCAACAAACTCACTTTAAACATGCAATCACTAAAAATTGCAACTATGGAAGATAACGATCATAAGCAACAACCTTAAAAAATTGAAAAGTAAAAAAAAAAAACAATATTTAATAATAAATTATCAAAATTAATTTAATGTTTTTCATTTCCATGGTTGTAGATTAAAATTTTGAAAGTAATAATTATAACAAATATACTTTATACTGCTTCTGAAGGACTATAATGTATTTGAATAACTCCCAGTTACAAAATAGTTATTCGCCTTTGACTATTTTTCCATAAGATGCTCTAAAACTCTTCCTTATATGAGCCAGAACTCTTCCTCTGTTCTGGGAGCCAATCTTGCTTTATCTTTACGCTCACCGAAAATCTACCAGCATGAAAGTGGTGGCACATTTCTAAAAGAATTCATTCATCATCGCACAAATAGTCGACGAAAAAAATCGACTATTATAAAATATCGTGTTACTGGCATCTAATTATTCTAGTTTTTGTAGTTAATTTAGAAGAAGTAAGTACTTATTGAACTAGAGCAATTAAAAACAGCGTCACTTTGATTGCTGAAACATTTATCCTTTGCACAAATCTAAATCCAACTCTTGGATGCTAGACGAATCTTAATGCATTGTTTTGACACATTTGAAAAGGGTAGATTTTCTCATTCTAGGATAGTGAAATTAAGGTTTCCTCCCTTTTAGAATTAGAGCTTTATGTTTTGTAAAATAAAAAACGAATAATTATTATCCTAAGCGACCTCTGGAAGAATTCGATGTAATCTAAATAGGTGCAGAGTCGGTTTTTTTTCATTTACTAATTTACTAATCTAAGTCAGGTCGGTTTAGCAACAACGTTTATCTCTGTATCACTGCTTATCTAATCTAAGGCGCAATCTGGATGTATTTGTATCTAAGATTCAGGTAAGTCTATCACTGGCAAAAATGAAGTTAATTAAATCCTTACAACAATCTGCAAGAAATGACTCTAAAAGAACTTTATATTTTAGACCAAAACCTTTAGAAATAGGAATTTTGTGTTTAGATTTAAAATTAAAAACACTTTTAGTTGACTGACTTTTGACACAGTCTGTAAATGACATTTTATAATTTGAACTTTAAATACTGATATAAAAAAACAAAAAAATTATCAAAATTATTTGATCGTCAATGCTGGAACATATTATCCAAAGTGATATTTTGCGAAAAGAAATTAAAGCTCTGGGTCAGATTCCGTTATATGCCCCCAACGCTTAAACTTTTTTCAATGAACTTAGATAGAACGTTATAAAACGATGTAGTTGAGTAACAGAACTAACATTCCATCAATCAACAAGCATTTCCAGGTATTTCGATCGGTATTCTTGTCGCTGTTATCTTATCTTTCTCGAGAATCCCGATTACGGCAGGCCGCGCGGCATCACATGATTATTTAAGTTTTTTTTTCACGGTACATAATTGCCTTTCCATTACAATTCAATTTATATTTTCTGATCAGCCCCTCTAGAATTTGATATTTTACTGATAGGTACTATCTCAAGGGATGTTTTTCTTTCGTTGACATCAGCGCGGGTTCGGTGCTGTAGTCCGCGCTGATGGCCGGAGGCACTCGCATTTTGGAGTGTGATCAAGAATAAAAACAAGTTTTGTGTGTTTTTTCAATAAAGAGTTTAGTTTTTGTTTGGTAATGTTTGTTTTTGTTGAAATTTTTGTGTTTGGTCGATATAATACGTAAGTACCCTTTTTTCCTAGCTAGTAACCAATTGTAATTCATTATAAGCATCCGTAAATGAAAAAGTAGCGTTGGGGGCATAATGCTAGTTCTGTTACTCAACTAAATCGTTTTATAACGTTCTAAGTTCATTGAAAAAAGTTTAAGCGTTGGGAGCATATAACGGAATCTGACCGGGCTCTGGTTTGTAGAGAAGTAGAGGAGAGTATTACTCTTAATTATGAATCCTTGTCAGAAGGATTCATAACCAAGTGAAAATAAAAGGAAACTTTCCAAGGTCAAGTATTTTCAGGATTGATGAATAGTAACTGTTGAGCAGAAGGGATGCCTCCCTAATTTATAAGGATAATAAAATAAGCTAATATGGATTTCACAATGGTTTGCTTAAAGCATACAACTAATATAACTTAATTCACTCTCTAAACCATCGGGAAGAAACTAGTGGGTCATACAGAAAAAGTTCTTAAATTCTACTTAAAGTTGAGATCCAGAAAAATAACAGTGAATTCGTTTCTAAACTAATTACTGATTCTAATAAATCAACTTTGTGTCAAATATCCCACTATTTGCCGAGTGTCATGTTAGCGTATAATCCAGGACTGCCATGAATACACAATATTGTTATTTCTGACTCTGTTGACTTCATCAACTATGTTAAAAAGTGCAGATCACGTTCTAACCACTTTCTGAATCCAGATTGAGGTTCAAACATGACTTCTTTGCCGTCAATAAACTACAATTAGCTCTCCTATTCTTCTTATATCACCCTTGAAAATATATAAAACTTACGTCAAATTCTATAGATTTACAAATTCCTCATTCTCCACAAACAGAAATTAGAACGATTATTTCGTTATTTTAAAAAGTTATTTGGTAATAAATTTAATGATATCTGCGGTAGTAGTCTCTATGGAAAAATAAGAATCCAATTCATCTTTTTGGATTGATAATTAATTTCGTGTCGCATTTATTGCTACTTCTCTGCATTATCTTCCAGAATGATTTTCGTTCATATCAACTGTTTTATAAGTACTATGCTGCTTCTTATCTGAAATTAATCGATTCTTGTGTTGAAATAATATCTTGCATTTAGATATTTGGTTTATTTAGGTGAAAAATGTCATTGTAAACCTTTTAGACTGTTCTTACATTACTTAAAGTTTTGTTTTAAGCCCTTTCCATTTTGCTCTTTTTTTTAAATAATGTTTGAATGGGAAAAAAAACAACACGAACACAAATATTTAACAATTTCTATGCAAAATGTTTTCCTAACTTCATAGGAAAATGATGTCGGTTTGAAAGTCGGAGTTTATACTCCGACAAATATTTGTTTGGACTGGCTGAGGATATGGATTAACATGGCGTTTTTGTCTCTAACAAATTTTATACTAATATAAAATAACACTTAAAGCTTAATAAACTCAGCTTATTGCCTAAACGAGTTTGGGATTAAAATGAGCAATCTCCATTTTTGGAGGAAGGTATTAATTAAATAATGTACCACAAACTTTACAACTCTGTATAATGCCAATTATTTTTAAAATACTCAATTCTGCAATCAATTTCAACAATTTCGGATTAGAAGAGGGTTTTTATATTTTGAATCCGTAAATAAATAAATAAATATATGTATATTTTAGTTACACCTCTCTCCCATCCTTTAAGGAAAGTGGGAAATCTGTAAAAACTTCAAAGTATACGTGAAATAAATGAATATATTGCAAAAAGATTTTGTTCTCATTGTATTTACTAATGAATGCGTTTAAGTGATTTATATTTTCAAAGCTACTTCAAAATCACCCGAAAATACATTAAGAGAAACCTGGTTACTTGTAGATGGGGCTGAAATGTAAGGGGGTGGTATTGGAAAAAAGCGAAATCTTTAACTCTCCAGATTGTCGCAGAACTTTAATAAAGTCTGAAATATTTTATGCAAATCAGCGAACGGTTTAACAAAGAGAAGGAGTTCATTAAATGAGCCATCTCCTTGTTTTACTGTTGGCCACGACCACTCATAAGTACAATTAGCATCAATTAGCTTATAATAGCGTGTTGCTGGCCACCAGATTCTGTTACTGGTGCACATCTGGTCACCGCTGACCCAGTTGCTCACTCACCTCTGTGCGTATCATCATTTGTTTGCCGCACTCATTTATATTTCACGGCGAGGCGCGGCGGCGGCGATGCGCGTCAAAATGGAAATTGCTGAATTCCAACCGACGCCTTCCACGGTCAGCGAGCCTGTGTCGGCCCAACACGTGCAGGCCGAATTATCCCCAGTAGCCCACATTTACAACACAATTACAATGTTTCATATTTATATAAATATTTTATCGGCTTAGCGCTAGCGAAACCTTTCACTCGAGGGGGTCTCTTTGTCTATCCGCACGGTACTTCGAGAAGGAACACTTGAAATCCTGCACGAATTACGACGTACTCAGGTCTGTACACTTGAGACTGCGCGAGGCTTCATTTCTGTACAAGAAACTTTGAGTTCGATGATGGCGCATTCCACATCATAGGATTTGGCTAACAGTTGCATATACGTTCAGGGCCGTATTGAGAAAATACAGGCCCCTAGAATTCACCTGCGTTGTGGTTTGGGGGGGATTCCATCCCCCCCCCCCAATGAAAGGAAGGTCCGGGGCCCTTCTCCCGGGGAAAATTTGAAAAAAGTAGGTACAAAATTCTAGGCTTCTCGACGATTTCAACAATGATGCGGCTGTGTTCATATCGCTTCTAGGGGGTTTTAAAGGTTCATTAGTTTTGTTTACTAGACCCAAAATATTGTCCCCAAAAACGGCATACAGCCCTGTCTCCAGCCTGTTCATTTTTTGAACTGAACTCAGAGCATCCGCTCTTGAAATTCTTGAATCCTCCAAAGTCTTCCGTAATTTTCACCAGTGACTCCTTGATGTCCTCACAAAGTTCTTTTGCAGTATCAGCTCGACGTAACCATCGTGTTTTTGTCGCCCTTTTTTGGTACAAGAATGTCTTTTTCAGTTCCTGCTAATTTAAAGTATTTGGTTAGAGTCTGGTATATTTTGGTTGAGGCAGTGAAATATACAAAAATCTATTCTTTGTTTGAAGTTTGTTTTTCACGATGAAAGGATTGTGAAGGAAACATGATTTGCCGGACATTTGCCATCGTTCAGTGATACAAGAAATCAGTAACACTACGTTTCGAGATTTGCAATCTGATCTCTTCTTCAGGTAAATAACTAACCTACAGTAACACATAATTACAAACTAGGTTAAAATAAACATATTATACTAGAGCGTTGTGACGTCAGGAATCACAACCACCATGTTGTGTGTCAATTTCACTAACTCTAAAACATCCACTTAATAATCCTCTTATTTCTGCCATGACGATTGCCATTTGCTATTGGCCTCTGGTCAGTCGTAGTTGATTGGTCGGCGAATACAGGCCTATGTGACCTGTATTCTGTAGTTAAATTGTAATTATTAGTGTTATGTTTAGTCTTTTATTAAGTGCATGTTTTAGAGTTAGTGAAGTTAACTAACTAAGAGAGTAAGTTCCTGACTTCCATGTGTCACAAATGCTCAGGCATGATTTGTTTATTTTAACCTAGTTTGTAATTATGTATTAGGTCAGTTATTTACTTGAAGAAGAGATCAGATTGGAGATCTCGAAACGTAGTGTTACTGATTTATTGTATCACTGAACGATGGCAAATGTCCGAAAAATTTCCTGTTTCCTTCACAGAAAAATCAACGTACTACATACGATAATAAAACATGGCCAGTGACATTATTTTGTAATTGTAATTGTGGTGCGGACCTCTGGGCCCTACACACGTCTTATGTTAACTATAATGGTAAAGAGAAAATCGTAGAATATACACATTTTTGAACAAATTGAGATCTATCATTTGACAAATTTAACTTGCATATTTTGTGGATTGGTTGGTAAGACTTTATCAGGTCCTTCTATACTCTGTTGTACGGTATCAGCTTATTTATATACAAGGTAGAGTGCATTGATGGTGTATAAACGTGAAATACTTTGGCTACTTATTACTAGAGGTTCTAGCAAAATTTCTCTTCTGTCTTCTTCTGTGTCTGCAACGCTAGATGGCTCAAAAACAAATGAGCTATGGACTAAAAAGTTAACATGTAACGTCATTTATACGTATGCAACGTAATTTAATGATGGGAGTATGTCTGAGCTGTTACATATCCTAACTATCTGCAATCGATTTCATATTTAGACTTTGAATTCTGCATGAAACTACATACTCGTACATACACAAGAATTAATTCGATGAAGGTGCATGCCTATCAATTCCGAGTACATCAAAGCTTACGATGTAGGTTGTGTATAAGTTCAGCCATCTTTGACGGGAAGAGCACGGAGTGGAAAGTAACTTAGATGGTTAGTGGAGAAACGCCCATCAAGGATGAAGGAATGTTACCGGCCGATCCACCAGAAGATGGTGATTCTGGACCTACGCCAAGCAGACATAACCGGCTGCTACATGTAGCGGGTTTCTTTCACATCTCAAGTGTCCGCCTGAGGTAACGTGTAGCAACCGAGCGAGTCAGTATCATCGTGGTCTCGGAAGTGTTACCTCTAACACTCGCTAATCCAGGTGGGCCAACCCAGCAGAGATCACTTCTGGCTGGTTTATACCTTCCAGTTGAACCTACCATTGGGCACAGCAAAAACCGGAGTGTCACTTAAATCTGGGCAACCTTATGGATATCTAGGAGCGGCAAATCGCTAACCGCAAATGTCGAGATTCTGGGGTTCAAGGGCAATTCGATAGGTCTAGTTTACTGAGGGAGATGACTGTTGGAGTTGGAGGGGTTTGCTCCCTAACCTCAGAGGTTCTTGCTAGCCTCAACAAGGGTGTGCCACCCCCTACCTACTTTGACTGGAGAGGTTGGTTCAGAGCTGGCCTCCCCTCTTCCGGGGAACACATGACTTTGAGATTAGCGCCCTAATTCTTCCTCATGGATCTCGATAGAAGGCGATCCCTACTCCCTAACCTTACCCATCCTGAATATCCTGTCATCCTAGAAGCAGCGCAATGGTTCTCATAGGACTAAGTGCAATTTATAAGCTTCTTATCCTAAGAGAACAACTTAGGTGGCCGTCGCAACACTTCAAGTGCCTGCCCTATTCATCAGCTGGTACCAGGGAGTACAGAAATTACTATGTTTATTTTCTAATTCACTGAAATACCGGAATCCCACGAAGAGGTTTAAACGTTTGATTTTATATTGCTTGCCCATTTAAGCACCGAACATTTTCAAACTCTACACAATTTATTAAATAGGGGTTTAAAATATTCTGTGAAAATTTCAGCTCTCCAGTAATTGTTGAAACAAAATGGTGATACATTGAAAATTTTACCATTTTTCCTCCTGTAAAAATTCATTCTCGAATTACCTGATTTGATTACTGCGTTTTATTTGATTTGATTACAGAACAGGTTTTAAACGGACAAGTCTTGCCTCATTTTACGGTTCCAGAAGTGGATCAAGCGATCTTCCAACAAGATGGTGCTCTTCCTCATTTCGTAAATCCTGTCAAGCGATTACTAAATGACAACCTTCATGGCCGTTGGATTGGTTGTGGAAGTGAGTTTTTAAATCGCTAACCCCGATCTCCAGATTTAACTGTGTGTGATTTCTTTCCATGGGGTTACTTAAAGGAACAAGTTTATACTCGTAGCTTCAATAATGATGAGGAATTAAAACAATCAATTGAAGAGAAACTTCTCCGGATACTGCAGAGTTTCTTTGTAAGAGCTTACGATTTATTTGTTCAGCGCTGTTATCAGTGTGTCGCTGTGGATGGATTACAGTTCGAATAATTGTGGACTGTAATTGTAGGTTAATTAAGGTTAAGCCCATGTTCTAATTTTCTGATTGAAATGCTTTATCTTTCTTGCATATGACAATAAATAATTTAAAAAAAACCCAAAAATACTGTTTTTATTACTGTTTTTAAATTATAGTTTTTAAAAATACCACTATTATGTTTCAACAATTGCTAGAGAGCTGAAATTTTCACAGAATATTTTTAAAACCTATAATGAATTGTGTAGAGTTTGAAAATGTTCGGTGCATAATGGGCAAGTAATATAAAATCAAACGTTTAAACCTCTTCGTGAGACACCCGGTGAAATCTTCATGAAAAGTAATAAGAACTAATCTAAACACGGCCCAAGAGTGACATAATAAATTAATATATGATAAATACCCAACAATAATATATGCAATTAACCTCTTCACTGCGGGTCTATAATGAATGGTCCTTGAATAATGTAACAAGTACTACCCCAAAGGCGTCAACCGCAGTTTACGTGTAATAGTTGTGAGATGAGAAATTCAATAATAGACCAACACCTATAAACGTTATCTTTACCATTTCATAAGTACATCGTGCTTTGAGTAATTTTCCTTATTTTGTTCCTACACAAGAAAGAGAATCAACCGAATTTGATAAAAATAATGAAAGTGATGCACGTTGGAAATGTAGTTGATGAAAGAATGTGCATCATTGTGATGCAAGCGCTTGTGTAGCGAGTGTCCGTGATTCTTCAGAGTATCTTGGACATTTTAGGAGGAACGTTTCAGGTTTAGAATTTAAAGTTTTTTAATTAAGCAGTTCTTTTGGAACAAACAGAACGCAAAAACATTAGGTAAAATGCTTCAACATCCTAGACTACTCAGGATCGATGTTTGGATGTTGAGGTATTGTTCTTATGTAATTGGGGCAATGGAGTAGAGATTTTTTAAGAAACAGGAAACGGGGCAATCGAGTCACTGTAAACTGCAGTTTTACTGGTAATAAACCTGCGCCTGTTGTACAGAGGGGCATTTGGCGTGGACTTTTATGGCGTTCCAGGACATCTAATTCCATTTGATGCTTTTTAGTACAGTAACAGTATTTTATAGGATTAGTACAGCTACAGTACAGTGGTATACTGCGCCCATGCTGTACAAGTAGCCCGAGAGGAGGTAGTAACTTAGTGTGTCACCAAGGAGAATTAAAATTCTAGCATTACGATATGGACAAATAACTTTTATTGGGTCTTGGGAAATATCTGTCAGAGATACACTAATTCTTTGTTTGAAGTTTGTTCTTGACGACGGAAAGATTTTGAAGGAAACAGGATTTTTTCCGGACGTTTGCAAACTTTTGTATTGCTGGTTTATATCAATGAACGATGGAAAATGTTCGGAAAATCCTGTTTCCTTCATACACTAATTGACGAAGTTATTTGTCACACTTATATGGGAGTTTACATTAAAACATATTAAATATTGTTGTTTGACTTTCATGACATACGCCAAAAAATTCCTTTATGTTTAAAAATTTCGACCTGTGTCTATGTTCCTTAGGATTTGGGGGGTGGGGGAGGGGTGCAACAGAGAACGTTATTGTGTCCAATTACAGATAGATATATTTTTAGCTAAGGTCCTTATCTGTTGTACCAACTTTACTTAAGGCCGGTTATTTTACTTTATTTTACTCTACTGTACAGGGAGCAAGGTTTATGTACGAGTATTGTGTGTATATGTATATATATATGTATAAGCATGCACGTATGTATGTGCGTATGTGTGTGCTTTTTGTATGCTATATATCTGCTATATAAGTCATGTATATGGTTAAGACTTATAAGCAATTTAGGTCGGACCTATCTTTCTCGGACTCGTATCTATGCTCAGGCTTGCCTAATGTGGATACTTTTCCCTATATTTTAAGAAATCAATCCTATATTTTAATATTTTAAAAATATTATAGTATAAATTAATCTATTATGGAATTGCTAATTTTTTTATTTGTGGCAATAAATACTTTTTGTAATGAAATTGAAAAAATCCTTTCTTTGTGTCGTCAACAGAATTTTTCCGAAATTACTGATGATGGATGCCAAATTTTAAATGTAAGTAATAATTATGCGTTGTAAAACATGATATTTGGAGATATAAGTTGATTGATTGTATAATAAAGTTTAAAAAGATGTATGCAGATGTTTTAGTCATGGTCTTATGAGTTAACAAGTGTCGCTGAATTAATTCGCTATCAAGTCAGATTGATAATTATACTTATGAATCATACTTTCCTAGATTGTATAATCTCTTATATACATAAAACATTGTGTAGTAATATTGAACATAATGGCCGACGCAGTGTAGGCTACTTACCAATATTCATCTCTTGAATGTACAAATTACTATTATTTGAAGTTCAACAATCTAAAACTTTCCCTTCATAGCTTATGAAATATTACACACTATATTTATACAGACTGTAAAAAGGACGACATTTTTATAAAGTACTAGCTGTTGCCCACGGTTTTGCACAAAATTTATAAAATAGGTTGTAGTAAATTAAATATTAGCTTCGTTTTTACAATTATTAAACTATTCATCAAGAACTGAATATTTATTATAACATTAAAATTAAACAAAATTAATGTTCCTGTTTGTTTGGAAAACTTCAGCTGAAAGTGTGAACAGCTGTTTACTAACTGCCACACATTGTGTTTAGTCAATATATTATTATCATTACTTTCCGGTTTCTAAACTATTCCGAAATGTGTTCCTGATTTGTCTCTCCATAAAAACCTTTCTCGGACTGTAATGAATATTTTAGAAAAGGAATTAGCTGCATTGGTCCTGCCGTTCGCAAAGTTAGCGCTTAGCAACACATTTAGCAATTCATTTTTAGTTATAAGATAATATGCTTAGTTATGACCAAACTTTATTTCTCTTGTCAGCAAGAATTTGCAAGAATAAATCACTGTGAACCACAGAGGGTTTTCACATTTACAATACGTTTACAGATATAAATACAACGTTGGACTTGAGCTATATAATATTGACATTCCAAACAAGTGAGGAAAGCAAACTTGTAAACTGTGCTGCGTGAGGTTGACCACTAATGACCTTGACCTAGTCACATACCGGCTGGGTGCGAAGCAACCTTCTGTCTACCGTTACTATTGGAGATAACCATCTCACTCTGCCAGTCCACTCCTCACAATTCAATACTTGTCTGTTCTATGCATCAACGGTAAAACTGAAAGGTAATTATCTGAATAAGTATCTGTCATCAGTCTCTGTCTTGGTGTACAATCAATTTTATAGTTTTTGTTGTTGTGAAATTGAGTATTTTTGTCTACTATTTTCGCGTTCCACAAGATTGTACAACAAAGGATCTCAGTTGAAAGAATGAAAGAACGAACTTTGTCCCTACCTGATGACGGTTGAGTCATGAGAAAAGAATGAGGTCTTCTTTAGTACTGGAAATCAATATGGATATTTTTACTCTCGGCTACCAGTTTTCCAGCTCCCGAAGTCTTCAGATCCAACATGGAGAACCACATGGCCTCTGAGAACGTCTTTAGGCATAATAAATATCATTGACCATTTAGCTTTTAAGAGCCTTCAGTATACGGACGCATATATAATTTTGAAACCCTGAGCCACAGAAATTAAATTTGCCACAGCAAATGGGGCACAGCCATTATAAATCCTGAAGTGATAGTTTATTTAGGCATAACGTAGCTATGGTACTCGGTTGCTCCACCGTGCTTATAGATCATGTCTATCACATCGTAGTGCACTCAATTGTGTACCTGATGAGACAATGAGACTACCACTTCATCTATATTATAGGTGTCTCTGGTGTTGAAACGATGTAAATGTTTCGTTTTGAGCTTCTTCGTCGTCGACTTTCTGTGGGTATCTTCAGACGCAGATGACTCTAGATTGCAGGAGTCAAGTCTGAGACAGTGTCAGATACCAGACGCTGCAATAAAAGAAAGTTGAACTGGAGCTAAACTCAATTCAGTATAATTAGGATAGGTAAGGTTGGTGAGGGAATGACTCCTGTCGAGGTTCTTCATGAGGAGGGATAATAGGAGGTATCTGAGTCATGTCACCTTGTAAGAAGTAGAATATACCTCTGTTTCAGCTTCTCCTAGTCAAAATGAACATTGAGCGAATACTTTGTCCTGTTTAGGCTTGCAGAAACCTTCAACATTAAGTAAGCTCTAAACACTCCAACAGTCATCTTCTGCTGTAAACTTGACCCTCCATCCATGCATACACCCATACTTATCCACACATTTGCGCCGCTCTTGTATATCCATCAGGATGTCCAGTTATAAGTTCAGTTTTTACTGTGTCCATTGTGGTTCTACTGACAGGTATAAACCAGCTAAGAGTGAACACTCTACATCATTTTGTAAACGCTGTTGATTACCTTATGTTTTATTAATAATCCGTACAATAACATTTAGAGGAACTTATTTAATGCATTTGCAAGCTCAGTGACGCCCTAGCTAAAAAAGAACTCGCCAACAGAATGAAACACTTTTGTTACCTGCGTCATTATGCAGATAGCGAGACAGTAGCGGCTGTTTTTTTATGATCCTGGTAGAGCTGTACTTGCATACTCAATTTTCTACCTACAAAACCATTTTACAAACATTTATAGTAAGTAAATGGGGTCAATTCATTACATTTACGGATAAACCGTTGATAAAAAACTGACACTAGCACTAATATTACTGTATTTTTCAAATGCAACAACAGAACGTGAACAGAATGCGTGTTAGAGGACCGTGTTGTGTTTTATAACGTGCAGCATAATTCGAGGTCCTTATTTTCGCACGGTTCGAGCATTATTTGAGAAGTCTATAGCATCAGGCTACATATAGCCATGTCCGGTCTTGTCCAGTCATGTTCAATGTAGTGAAATCTTGTCCAGTCATGTTCGGTCATGTCCAGTCATGACTAGCATGTTCCTCAGTTTACTGAATCAACTGATACCAGATATTTTACAATGTATTAAGTAATTTTCAGTGTTACTACAAACCTATTTCAATTTTTGAACAATAACATTTAATTTTAAATAAATAAATAATTAATATATATATATATATATAAAATAATATAAATAAAAAAATATATATATATATATATATATTTATAATAATAATAAATAAATATATTGTTTATGCTTTTGATTTTTAGTCCAATGAAAATGTAATACTGTTACATCACGTTAGATTGAATTAAATATCAACATAATTAAATATTTTTGGAGTGACTGTCAATGGGTGAATGATTTTCCAGGCAATTTCGTACATGTGAGTACATTGCCAGCTTTTGATTCGGTCTGTTGGTTTAAAATTGAATTTGATGACATCTCCTCCATTATTTCTAACACAATCCCCAAAGTTTAAACATAAAAATCTTTGAAATTTCGATCTAGAAGAAAATGTTTCTTAAAATTCTTAAAAATATTTAATATCTGTGTATTTTTCATGAACCTTAACTAAAACATTTTTCAAACATCCCAACTTGTGTGTGTGTAATAATCAAATATAACTAGTTTGAATACCCATAACTAAATTATTAACTTTAGTTTTACACTACAGTTTATTACATAAATGATCATAGTATTACTATAATTTTGGTTAGTCCACCCAATACTATTAATGTTAATACAACATAATCTGATAATGGACAGATAATAGGAGCTCAACTAGCGGTTTGTACACACCCGATTATTTGTGGTTATATCAAAGTGTCCTTTCTGACACCTCTATACTGTACTGTCTCACTTGTGTTACTTTTAGTATCACGTTGTATATAACTTAGATTTTACTAGCTGAACGTTACAACAGCGTATCATTCGAGGTACTAAAGAAAATTTTATTTCGTCTGTCTGTCTATTCGCACTACATCTCGAGAACGGACTGACATATAAACTTCAAATTTTGCATGAACTTTTATTTGTATATAGAAATGGTCAGATTCCGTTATATGCCCCAACGCTTAAACTTTTTTCAATGAACTTAGAACATTATAAAACGATGTAGGCCTAGTTGAGTAACAGAACTAATATTCCATCAATCAACAAGCATTTCCAGGTATTGCGGTCGGTATTGTTGTCGCTGTTATCTTATCTTTCTCGAGAATCCCGATTACGGCAGGCCGCGCGGCATCACACGATCATTTAAGTTTTTTACACGGTACATAATTGCCTTTCCATTACAATTCAATTTATATTTCTGATCAGCCCCTCTAGAATTTGATATTTTACTGATAGGTACTATCTCGAGGGATGTTTTTCTTTTGTTGACATCAGCGCGGGCTTCGGCAGCACCGACCGAAGGTGCTGCCGAAGCCCGCGCTAATGGCCGGAGGCACTCGCATTGTGGGTGGCGTAGTGTGATCAAAAATAAAAACAAGTTTTGTGAGTTTTTTCAATAAAGAGTTTAGTTTTTGTTTGGTAATGTTTGTTTTTGTTGAATGTTTGTGTTGTGAGAAATGTAGGGGTGTGGTCGATATAATACCTAAGTACCCTTTTTTCTTAGCTAGTAACCAATTCTAATTCAATATAATCATCCGTAAATGAAAAATTAGCGTTGGTGGCATAATGTTTAGTTCTATTACTCAACTACATCGTTTTATAACGTTCTAAGTTCATTGAAAAAAGTTTAAGCGTTGGGGGCATATAACGGAATCTGACCGAAAACACGAGTTCAATGATGAGCATTTCACTACATGAGATTTAGTTGAGAGTGCTATATTAGTAACTAGTAACTAATATTGTATTGTAGTAACCAATTAGTAACTACGATTGCATCGTGAGAATTGCAGAATAAATAAGTATGTAAACAGAATAAAATCATGACTTTTCACATGTGGCATATAGAAATACAAGTAGCCTAATGAAATGAGTTATAGACTTAAGCGCATAAGCTAACCTCAGCGAAGCCTGTTGCGCATAAGTGTTGTGGCGTACTCCTACCACACCTATTATCCTAATAATATTATAAATGCGAAAGTGCCTCCTTTTGCTTATTTTGCTTTCGCGCGTTTATTATTTAACCGATTGAACTGGAATTTTGCATGGACATTTTTACGATCCATGGTATGAATATAGGCCTATTCATATTTCGAAATTCCTTCTAGGCTAGGCTCCATTGGCCTTTAAAGTACCGAAAAATCCCATATTGGTCTCTAAAGCTGTGAAATATTAATTGAAAGAGCCTGTCAAATATAATCAATTCTTCTGTGTAAATATCGCTTTATGACAGCACATTTGTTTAGTTAATTTAACCACTATTTTACATTTGTTTACATTTATAGTGTGTAAGTTCTCTAAGGAGTAACCTATTGGTTCTCACGTAGTTTTTTAAATTTCAGCGATTAGGTAAGTACTCATCTATCTTAGAAAATGGTAAGAACTATTTATTGTAGATGAAGGTTGGCTGAACTGTGTTTTTTGAACTAATGCACCAATTCCAGCTTATGTTACTAGAAATATTTTACAGTTTATAAAGAAACAAATACTTAAGTTAATTTACTTAATAACCATTGTTAATACACTAATAACTTTATAATTTTAAAAAAATATTAACTATTATATATAAAACACAAATTTTGTATCTGACTTTTACTATAATTTTAAAGACTGCTAAATCGGAGAACAAGGCATAATGTAATATGGAACAAAAATACCAACGAAGTAAATTAATGGCTATAAATAAACACTCTTTGACATATTTTCCTGACAACAAGGCAAACTCAAAATTGTCATCTGAAAATAATTCACTCGAACCAGCAGTGGTCATACACGTACATCGCCCACTAAATTGTGTCTAAAGTAGCGGGTAACTGCTAGCAGTGCATTTATATAAGACTAAGTAGACTAACCTTTTACTATACATTTAAAGACTGTAATGAAACCCATCGTATTTGCCTTTAGACATAAGTTGGCTTCTTAGAGTTTTGTATGTATCTATATTTTCTTTGTCAGAAGAAAGGCAAATTCAATTATGGAACAAAAATACTAAGACCCGAGTAAATTACAACGGCCATAAATATACACTTTTTAATATATTTTTTTCTATTGTGGCAACAAGGAAAGCTCAACATTGGCGTCGGAAAATGTTTAGTTGTGTATCAATTATGTCTTTCAAATTAGACATTGGCCAAAAACGAATACAAACGTGTTTGGAGTTGAACAGTTCTTATGGAGTAAAACTCGGATTGGTTCTTCAGCCGGCTATCAAACATATTGTAGATCTATGTCTATGCATATGCAATGAATTTTCCCTACTTATATCTCAAATGTTTGCAAAACGTTCAATTCTAATAACTTTTGTCCAAACTTCTGAGGTTAGACGGATTGACATATTTTATTCTAATCTTAATATCGTAGAAATGCTCTAAGTGGAAAATCTAATTTGTCAATTTAAATAACTTCTATTACTGAAAAGACTATAAGAACGGAGTCTGCATACGTTTCTTGACTTTAAATATTTACTCAGAGACCGGATTTAATTAAAACACTCCGGAAATTTATGAACATTAGGTATGTAGACACACATTGAGGTTAAGTGGTGTAGAGAGGACTTTATTGTCCTAACTTCGCTTCTAATAAAGACACTTTTCATTTAATTTTAATTTTACACTGATTCATAAATGCCTGGGTATTTCTCAGCCCTGCTTACAATACATTTAAGCCTCATTACTAAATTTCTTAAGACAAAGTTAGAGATATTTATATTTAAAAGCTGTTAGGTTAGATGTACTAGATTACGATATTGTTTATTTCGATTAAAATATAGGTTACTAAAATAAAATCTCACAAAAAATAAAAATGGTATTATTATTTTTTTTTAAACCGTTCATAAATTATTAATGCGTAAACCTCTTCCAATTAAAAAATATTTTTAGAAAATTCATAACAACTTGGTGTCGTATTTATTAATAAAATATTTATTGATATATTTAATAGAGTATTCGATTTGTCGTGATTGTGTTCAAATAAGGGGATTACGAATGTAACGAAATGTATGTCTTTATTAAAGAGGCAAAGTTAGGACTTTTCCAAGAAAAGATCAAGTAAAAAGTCCACTTTCCACTTTATAAAATAAAGGATTTTAAAGAAAAAATATATTAAAGGATGGCAACAAAGAATAGAAATTCGCTCAGATGGCAATAGCAGATAGATTTATATAAAATTTGTGTATGTACCATTTTAAGGGCTACGCGGCAAATGCACTTTGTCGCTAAATGTCAATGTCGAAGGCACCCGGAGGGTTCTGATAGCGAGTAGGAGGAAAGAAAGGACTGGGAGAGACATAAAGTAGGCTAGGAGTCCCGTCCCAGGATCAAAATGGAAGGTTTACTGCCAACTTTTTACGACTCACAAACTCTAGTCTCTCTGAATTTGCATGAATATTTTCACTCACTGACCCGAGTCCAAGTAACAAATTTAACTGTAAAGAAGCAGATTTAATATACGACTCAATAAAAATCACACATCGTCACTCGAAGTGGAATCAAACGATATTTAGGAAGCGATTTTAGTTAACCGAATGAATTAATTTATAAACAAATATCTCGTAATTGTTATACTTAACAATTTTATAGGAAACAGGATTTTCCGGAAATTTGCCATCGTTCAGCGATACAAGAAATCAGTAACAGTACGTTTCGAGATCTGTAATCTGATCTCTTCTTCAGGTAAATAACTAACCTATCATTTAATTACAAACTAGGTTAGAATAAACAAATCATACCAGAGCGTTGTGACACGAGTAAGTAAGGAATCACAACCGCCATGTTTGTGCCAACTTCACTAACTCTAAAACATGCACTTAATAAAAAACTAAACATTAGTGTTAAAACTTAATGTGATTCCAGGCTTACGCGTGTCACAACGCTCTGGTATGATTTTTTTATTTTGGCGTAAGTGGTAATTGGTAACCGCGCATTTTGGTTTTTATTACTTTTTTTCTTAATACGCTAAACATGTTTAAAAATAACCCTAATACTCTAAAACGCCTCGTTCAAAATTAATAAATAAGGGGCGCACAGATTCACGCTAAACCTATCATAATTATATCAATCATTTCCGTACCTGTTTTTAAGGTTATATAGACGTACAAATAGAAATTTATTAATACTAAACCAATATTTTTGTTTTATTTAAGGTTTTAATCTAATAATTCGTTAATATTAAATAATCCGTCATAAATGATGCCATTTGTAAAAGAAACTGCGACAGAGTATTTTATTATTTTACAGATATTTTGTTAGCAGTGGCACCCTTGAATAAGTCATTGCCTTGTTTACTAGGTTCATCATGAATATTTAAGTTTGTTCGTCATAAATAAAACCTTGCTTAAATTCTACAAGACAGTGCTGAAAACTATATTTGCCTTCTTATTTGCTCGATTAATGGCTTGTTTCTAATATTTCACACCAATACTGAGAAAGCTGTAGTCACTAAGTTTCTGCCCGCCAGTTTTCCTTTACAAGCCCGAGGAGTACAGAAGCCACTGAGGTGCTACCAACTCACTAGCCGCGACAAAGAATGTCCGGCGGATGTGTCACATTGGGTGCAAGGTGGTAGGTTATTGAACCCATGGTGTGAAAGTGTAGCACTACTTCCATGTGGTAATGAAACCAGTGACGGCTCTAGGCGAGGGCGACGGGGGGGGGGGGGGCAAGTGTCTTTCTGAGACTGTGAAACTACCACAGCGAATCTGTCAATAATCAGATTAAATAAAGAAACCCGTACTAGGTTATAGGTTCCACTGAGCAATATCGGGAAGTCAACAAATAGTATAGAATGCATTCATAACTTACCAAGTATCATAACATATGCTAATGCAATGGGCCCACATGAAATAGACTAGAAGAAACAAGAAGTCACAATTCAACAAGCTAACAGGAATAATTAACGTATAAATTATGTTTAAACATTAATATATATATAAAAATTATAGCCTGGTAAAACCGCTCTTTATTTGGTCACAAAGCAAATAGAAATGAAAGTATACTTGTATTTTACCAATTAAGAAAGCAGATTGAAAAACTCGACAGCAAAAATATTGTTACGAACTATAAAATACACAGAAAGACGGTTACTGAATAAAATATCCCTCATAATCAGATAATACAACACATTATTGGTAAAGCATACATAGTGGAGTATGGAGTGTATTTCCTAATACGATAATAAAAAAATCATGATATATATATATATATACATAAACATTGAATCACAAAAAGTACTTGCTCTGCCGGGACTCGAACCCGGATCTCTCACTTGATATATATATATATTTTTTTTATTTATTTATGACCGGCTGATCCTGGCCACGATTATCAATGTTTATTTTTGTATCGAGGGAAGACAATGTCATTTTGTTTCCTTGAGGGAGAAGTTTGGCTGGATGAGGTGGAGCCGATCTCGGCAATTTGCTCGAGGTTGTCAAGGAATTTCTCCCTTCACTCAAAATTTGAATGCACCAAATAAAATATACCGCACTCAGCGTATGTGGGACATCCACATCCACCATACATTGTAAATGACATTGAGTGTCATAAACTCACTAATCAAGGAAGTTTTTATTTGTTTAAAGTTTATTATTGACGATGGAAGTTTTGAAAGGATAACAGGATTTCGGACATTTACCATCGTTATAGGTTATAAAAGGTATACTTAACCTTGTGTGTTATACCTTTTATAACCTATAACGATGGGAAATATCGAAATCCTGTTATCCCTTCAAAGGAAGTTTGCTTGTGTAAGCAGTTGTCAGCAATGTTCTATTAGATGTATTTATTGATTGCTTTAATGGACCAAGGGGACGCCTAAAATGAGTGAATACGAAATGAATGATGTGTAAGAGTGCGTGTGAGCGCCCTGTGTAGTAGTGTTACTGTCTACAGTCCACTAATATTTAGAAAGGGTCGTTAACCTAAAGTCTGGGGAAACGGAAAATACTTTAATGAAACATCATCACCTCTAATCTAAACAATTGGCTATGAGTTAGTATTTCATTCTCGAAGGAGTTCTAGCCTATTTAACAACAAACTTAATGATGAGATTGTCCCGGCTTTCGGCTGATTGTGGAGGGCGCAGGGAGGACGTACAGTGGAGGTTTATCTTAGTGTAGCCTGTGAGCTTGGCAAATATGTAAATCAGTCAAACACATCGCAAGAGCCGGTCACGAGTAAGCCTCTACCTGATGAGCTAAGTGGTTAATAATGGGTTAACGATTACCTGACAGGAGAACGTAACGGTGTACACACGCATGCGTGCGCTCTTACACGTACATGACCGCATAAGCGCGCATTACAGTTCCTGGGCCGCAATACTGCAAGTCGTTCTGCAAGACGTTCCGCAGTGACTGCAGGACTCCGGGGTACTTTGTTCGCTTCCTCTCAGCACATTGCATAATACAGCGTATTGTATGCAAGGAAAACACAATTGATACGTTAATAACACTGCTACCCTAAGTTTGGCAATATTCATAAACAGATGTTTCAACACATTCCGAGTATTTTCCCAAAACTGTATATCACAAAAGTCAATGATATCACAAACAATTATGACTTTTTTCAATGAGTTTTGAATTGCATTTTTTTGTTATTATGGGTGTTCTAAGTATACATGCTTTACCCAGCAGGGATTACTTCTGGCTGCTTTGTACCTTCCAGTTGAACCTACCACTGGGCACAGCAAAATCTCTTATATCTGGGCAACCTTATGGATGTCCAGGAGCGGCACATCACTAACCGCAAATGTCGAGATTCTGTGGTGCAAGGTTAGATCGATAGTTCTAGTCTACTGAGGGAGATGACTGTTGGAGTTGCTGAGGTTTGTTCCCTAACCTCAGAGGTTCTTGCTAGCCTCAACAAGGGTGTGCCATCAACTACCTACTTTGACTGGAAAGGCTGGTTCAGAGCTGGCCTTCTCTTCTTCCGAGGGGACATGATTTTGAGATTATTGCCTTAATTCTTCCTCATGGATCTTGATAGGGGTGGTCCCTACCCCCTAATACCCATCAAGATCCATGAGGAAGAATTAGAGCACTAATCTCAAAGTCATGTCTCCCGGAGGGATGGGGAGGCCAGCTCTGAACCAGCTTCTCCTGTCAAAGTAGGCTGGGGGTTGCACACCCTTGTTGAGGCTAGCAAGAACCTCTGATAGTTAGGGAACGAACCCCATCCTGAATATCTTATCACTACGGAGGCACCTTTAAGGTTCTTATTGGACTAAGTGCAATTTATAAGCTTCTTGTCCTTCTTAGGACAGAAAGAAATGTATACATACTTTCTGATTGATTTTAAATATTTTTGGTTTTCCACGATTTCAGTAATATTTTTTACGAAATATTATTTATTTGGTTGTTTTATTTCTTCAGTGACATTTTCTTACAAATTTTAGGTTTTCCCAAGTCCAGCGAACTTGTCAGCAAAATCTATAATTTCCAATAACTTTTAAATTAAGTACATTACAATAATATGAAGTACATACCATCCATTTACATTATTCTATCAGATAAATCTGAACTTTGTGTGGCTGGGTGGGAGAATTCATTACTTATAATACTCGTATTATAATATTAGCATTATTACGACAATAACCTCAATTTTACTGGTGACAAAATGATGTTTTGAGCAAGGGACCATTGGAAAGTGGACAGCACAGAACAACAAACAAGAGGGACTGTGGATTATGAATTATGGAACAGGAGACTACTGGAATCTGGTTAAAAATGGCGAAGCAGTCAGAGTAGATCCTGGATGGCCTGGATGTGTGTTTATCACCGAGTACAATAGTAAAATATATTAACATTGATGGGACAACTCCACTTATGTAACACAAGTTTGAACTTCCACCCTTCCCAATATTTGTATTGTGTTAAATGTTTATTAAGCTTCTCCAGCTCTCAGGAGCTAACAACCATAGAGTGATAACTGCAAACTATTTTGTATTTATTAATATTTATTAAAAAAAGGTTTCCTTCTTATTATGTACTATTACACTCCAGAACTTATCTTGTGTTGGTCACACCTAGGTTTGTACGAAACCTATGAAGGATTTTATGTCATCAGCTCAGCCGCGGTAGTTTTGGCTGGCGGTAACAGAAATGGAAGCGTATCTGAAAGATTACGACGATTTATTCTCAGATTTGTTGTAGCTTAGCACATTTAAAACTAACCGTCAGTAACGCAAATAAAAAATTAAAAGTATAGTTTCAAATTTCCTAACCCTTTCACTACCCTACCATTTCGATCCCTAACCTACAACAGCGTGGCTCTCGGTCGTTTTCTTGCTTAGGAGAATTTCATCTATCAAGTTTAAGCAATTAATTATAAAAATCTATGTTGTGTGTTTGCACAATGCAAATTGCCTCTCGGCTTCTACAATATCACAGGCATCGGGGTTGTGGCAGACAACTATGAGTTAATAAAGAGTCTGTACATAGTTTGGCATAGTCTGTACAACGTTACTACTAATGAGGACAGGTATGAGGTGTACCTGCAACAAATATGGGTTCGTTTGCACGCATCTGTGCCTGAATCGTGTTGAATCGCAACAGTGAATTTGAAAAACTATTGGTCATCAACTAAATAAATAATTAAATAAGAACTGTATCGAATTATTAGAGTGATACAAAGTCTTTCATAGAATATACTCCGAGCCTGCTTTCAAGCAATAAGAGACGATATAAAAAACTGCTAATATAAATAAAGAGGTGACCAAGGCTAGAAGGATCTCTACAGCCTTGAAAACGATTAAATACACATTTATGAGAGCAAGTAGGCTAACAAGGATAAAGAAAAATATATATAAATATCAATAAACCATTGTTAAATACTATGTAATGGACTCCTTATCAAAACCCACACGTGGAAAAAATATTAAATTCTCATAGCTTTTTGAATTGAGTTGCACTAATCTATGAGAGATATTGGATTTGCATTATAAGTAAAGATTTGCATTTTTTACTTAAACCGAGTAAAAAATGCAAATTTGAAAACTTTTATAATATGAGAAATGTTTGTTCAAAGCTAAATTTCCTCATTAAGTTATACTTTATAAAATAATGATTTATTATTTTTTACTGGTTTGTTTACTCGTTTAGTATACATATGTAAAAATTTAAAACCGTTTGTGAACATTTTGTAGTAGAACATTTTCAAGTACAAACATGTGGCGCATTGTCTTGATATGCCTGATAGAAATAATGAATAGTTTTTAAACTTTCATTAACTTGAACACTTCGTTAACAACTTGAATATTTATTGTTACATCAACTAAGGTATCCTCGATTTTTTTTATTAATTGGCAAAAAAACCGTTGATAAATATACGTAGATTTGACTATAACTATTATGTTGTTATATAATAATTCATGCAATAGTCTTCTCTTAAAAACACTTTGAAAGAAATTTGAGCTATATTGTAATCGGAGATTTATTGATGGGAAACGAAAACGTTCCCTAGGAGTTTATTGACAGTGTCCACTATTCTTAGAGATATTTGGCGGTGTTTTTGAGATATATTTCTAAATATCTCAAAAACTCTCATTGTATTTACATTCTCTTAAAAACACTTTGAAATAAATTTGAACTATATTGTAATCGGAGATTTATTGTTGGGAAACGAAAACGTTCCCTAGTAGTTTTATTGACAGTGTCCACTATTCTTAGAGATATTTGGCGGTGTTTTTGAGATATATTTCTAAATATCTCAAAAACTCTCATTGTATTTACATTCTCTTAAAAACACTTTGAAAGAAATTTGAGCTATATTGTAAATCGGAGATTTATTGATGGGAAACGAAAACGTTCCCTAGGAGTTTATTGACAGTTCCACTATTCTTAGAGAGTTTATTGACAGTGTCCACTATTCTTAGAGATATTTGGCGGTGTTTTTGAGATATATTTCTAAATATTTCAAAAACTCTCATTGTATTTACATTCTCTTAAAAACACTTTGAAAGGAATTTGAGCTATATTGTAATCGGAGATTTATTGATGGGAAACGAAAACCTTCCCTAGGAGTTTATTGACAGTGTCCACTATTCTTAGAGATATTTGGCGGTGTTTTTGAGATATATTTCTAAATATCTCAAAAACTCTCATTGTATTTACATTCTCTTAAAAACACTTTGAAAGAAATTTGAGCTATATTGTAATCGGGGATTTATTGATGGGAAACGAAAACCTTCCCTAGGAGTTTATTGACAGTGTCCACTATTCTTAGAGATATTTGGCGGTGTTTTTTGAGATATATTTCTAAATATCTCAAAAACTCTCATTGTATTTACATTCTCTTAAAAACACTTTGAAAGAAATTTGAGCTATATTGTAATCGGGGATTTATTGATGGGAAACGAAAACGTTCCCTAGGAGTTTATTGACAGTGTCCACTATTCTTAGAGATATTTGGCGGTGTTTTTTGAGATATATTTCTAAATATCTCAAAAAACTCTCATTGTATTTACATTTATCATTATAATTAATTTGAAACAACACCAATAATTTTTGGGAAAAAAGCTTTTAGTTCACTTTTCTTTTTCTTTATTTTTAAGAAGAAGCCGATCCCCTTTTAAGCCTTATTCTGTCCGTCCTCATGGGCCACTGGCATATACGAGGATCTTATCAAACACAATAAGGAGGAGAGTCGATACAGTACAAGGTCGATGGTACTGATAAAACGTAGCGTTCACAGATAGGATTCTAACCTGCGCTATATCTAACTCAGACTCAAAGTCCAACGTCTTAGACCGCTCGGACATCAGCACTCCCAGTAATATAATAATAACAATGTAATAGTAACAATGACAATAACAATAATGATAGTAATAATAATAATTATTATGATGATGATAACAACAATAACAATAATAACAACAAAAACAATAATATTCATATTAAAATAATATCGGAATAGAATCATTTGGTATAAACTTTCGTGATGTGAAGATAGGTTATAGGGATTGCTAGAAATTCTTATATAAAAAACCCGTATAGATAGTTATTCTCAAAATTAAGATTTTAACATACGAGTCTATATTGGATTCGCACTTCTTCTTAATTATATTTCACATTAAACATGAAATATTAATCACATTAAAAGTTAAACATGATATTCTTATATAACGAATTTATTCTGCAATTTATGCTTTATTTTTGATAAACCTAGGTTTGTGCAACGCATCTAAATAGCTTTATACAGCAATTAAATGAATAAATTAAAATGTCAACAATTCCATTCATTGTTGTGTTGTTAAGATTGTAACATGGGAAGCGAGCCGGTGTAGCCCCTAGTAAGCGGGTTGTTGATAATCAAAGGGTTTAATATGTGTTGGCTTTCGTCCTATTTAATTAAATTTCACCCGCGGTCGTTGTTTGGAGGGGAATAAACGCGTTTCCTTGTTTATGGTGTTATTTGTTCTGCGTTTTCGGTTGTAAATACGTGACTGTAATCGATTCTGACGGGAAAGGAATTACGGTTTGACTGATTAAGTATGGCTCTGGAACATTATTTCTAAACGTAAATATGTCAACTAATTTTGTACATAGTTATTCGTTTACATGGACGTTGGAATGTAAGTAATAATTGTCTATGATTAATAAGAGTTTTTTTACATATAAGCAACAATCATTTTTGGTGCTTAAGAAGTAACTATAATAAACTTTTAATAATATAAATATAAGAAATCTTTATAATAATATCCAGGGCAATGATAGTAATATTATAATAATATGAGGTTTAATACAAAATTTTAAGTCTATAGCTACATATGTTACTATTTTATATTAAAATTTCATGAGTTGTACTCTTTTTTTCTTTTTTTGTTCTCTTTTAAGCCTCAGCTACAGCTATCTAGGCTTCGATTTGCAATGGTTAATTTTCGAAGTACACACACCTTTTCGTGTCTATATATTATTGGCCCTCCCCGGGATTTGAACCCGGGATCTCTCGGTTAGAGAGCCGAGACTATAACCATTAATTAGTCTACGGAGGAGGACCGAGTTGTACTCAATTTGTTTACAAGATTATTTATTCTGCGATTTCTTCTTGTTGTCATGGCTACCCATTAAACCAATGTAAAAATATTCACTGACGCTCAGCCAAATTCCATGGAGTGATAAGCACCATAATCGAACTCGATGTTTCCTATATAGATAACTGAAGCTTCGTGCAAAATTTTAAATCTATAGAGCAGATCGTTTTAGAGATATCGTACGTACAGACAGGCCAGTAGATAGACCAAAATGACACTTCTCCAGCCCCTCGAATGATACCCTTCGCTAACGCTCAGCCAATTACGCATTCACTCACATACCCGCCAAAAGAAGGTACACATTTAAGAGACTGAGACTATTTAATAAGAACAGGACCATCTATCTGCCGAAGCATTGATAACCTCACAACAAATGAAATTTCATGCTTAAAACTCTGCATAAATAATTCAATGCTGATTCAGTCAACAGCTAGGATTCCAAATAGCACTACTATTAATCATTGCTCTCAGATGTTCCTAAATATTAATATAAAATGCTCCGTCGCATCATAGATGCAACATAAGTATCTCTTTTAATACCACTAGTGAATTACAACACATATTTCAATAAATAATTTATTGTCAGGAAACTTCACACAAAAAGAAAAAAATAGAATGGAATCTTTGATTTTGAAAGGACTCGCAAATTTAAATAAATCATTGGAATATGTGTTTTAATTCACTAGTGGTATTAAATTAAATTATTTCCAATGCTCCAAGAATATTCATAAATAACTCTTGGTAGAACATAATTGAAGTAGATAATTTTAATTGTGGTAGAAATTGATTACACTGCCAGAGGGAATATTGGAAATATGAAAACAGATTTGGAGTATGAGAGTATGGTTTATGGTAAATAAATTTTTTCTAACTAAATAAGTGTCTAAAAATAAACATTGTAATAAAGTTTCAAACTCTTTAGATAATATTACAAAAAAAGAAAGAAGATAATGATTCAAACAGAAAATTATCCTCGAACATTATTTTTCAAAGAAGATAATTGAGAGGAAACATGAGAATACCTAAAACAGGTGCAGTAAAGGGGAACGCGAATAACTAATAACCTGAAATATGTGCAGTAAAAGAGGAACATGAATAACTAACAATAACAAAACAGGAACTCACGGTCGGTAGTAACTCCATAACGCTGCAGGTGGAGAAGCGCTCGACGTGCCAGTGACCCACTCACTGAGTTGACCCGTCAACAAGACTCTCCGTGCCGGCCAAGTTCAAGGTTTGGTGGGGGGACATTCCTACACAAGGAGGAGTTTAGTTATTGGCATCGGCCATCGGCCAGTTGCACAAGACTCGTCCTATTAGGGTGACTTCCGGCTCAGGGGGAGGAGGCGTTCGTTCACCTGTCCGTCCACGGCACACCGCGCCGTGCCTTTGAGAGAACACCAACACCCAAGCTGTAGAATAGTGAGGAACTTGATGGTGCTGACGTCAAGGATGAAAATATTTGAGGTGAAAGTAGTGCGAGCATAAAACAATATAAGGGAGCAGTTTCGTGGAAATTAACCGCCACTGAGTGTTAAAGACATGTACATTGTTTCATCCAACAGTAGTAGTGCATCTATTATTTGCCATTTGGTGGTTGCGCATTCCACTTTCTGAGGCTTCTAATTCTCTTTCCACCTTTTCTTAAACGCCCTTTAAAATATAACTCCAAATTTCTGCACTCTTATTTTATAATTTCCTACGAGTATTGTTCCTATTTTCCTAAATCAGTGAAATTATCTGTAAGGGGCAAGTAATATAACTGTGGCAGAGAAACCTGCAGAAGGTGATATTTCCTCTTCAGTCTTCCTTGTTGTTCAGTTCCTTATTAGTTGCTTACTTGTTAATTACAACGCTGATGCAGTTTATCTCCTTAAGTCATAATTAATTATCTGGCTTACAATCCTTCTTCCCATAAGAGACTGAGCGTTTGATTAGTTATTAGCTGAGACCCTGGAATTCAGTCCACCTAGATCAGCTCAGAATCAACTTAGATTCTTTACATTCACACACAACACGTTATAACTCATGTTTCCATTATATGTTTTCATCATGACGCAAGTTTCCTTAAAGTAAAATCATGAAGACAGACAGTAAGATTTTTATATGACAGGAAAACTAAAAAGGTCGTCTTGAGGGAGTCTGGATTATGTTCCAATAATGCGTATTGGTCTTTATAGTTTTGTTTAATCAAAAGCTTTTAAATATTTCAAAACTAAAGTTTTACTAACATTTAAGATTCATTGTTAAATTTATCCAGTGTTTAAATTCAATAACACTGGTTTTGGTTTAAATAAAATTTTCCAATAATAATTTTCATCAATCAATACAATTGAAATTGTATACTTCTTCGCTTATGAATATGTTTTGAGTTTTCTGATAACCTCTAGAATGTAATAACTTTTAATGGCTGAGATTTGTGTTAACACTTCTATCGTAAAACTATGAAATAATCTCTTTCTTATTAATTAATTTAAATTATGAGTACATTATACTTCTGTGTTAAGTGCAGGGTATCGAGATTTGACTTTGTGATTCAGATCAGTTGACATTCTTACCAAACTGAGATGTAAATAAGTAAATAAAAGTAAATAATTCGATAAATATTTTTATTAAATGAATATTAATTCAAAATTACGAAATGTTGATTTAAATTACGTTATGTTTATGTGTGATTGCTTAAAAAGTATTACATGATGAGCAAGATGTGTTATACATATTAAAACAACATTATACATATATTACAATTTGAATTAAATATTTTTCACGCACACGATATTTTTTCCTTGAAAAATTTCTCATACATTAAAGAATTACATGGTGAATAGGAAAATAATATTCAGCAACTTTTATTTTACGGACACATTGTTACACAAAACGTAAGTACTTTCTCAGAAAGGCGTTCCAGATTCGGACCAGACTGACCTAAATAGTTGAGCGAGTACAATGTACAAGAACGTTTATTTACAGTAGTCGGACTGCTATTTTCGGTCCGAATCATCGAACTTCCGAACAAACAAGATGTCCAAAAAACTTTATATCTTGTTCGATCTAGTGCACCGAGACATAATTCAGCAACCGTAATCAAAGTTTTCAGCGTTACGCTGAGTTACGGTGTTCCACTTAACGATGAAGAACTCAAGACAAAAACTAACAACATTAAAATAATAATAAATTACATTTATTGAAAGGTCATACATATTTTCCTTGCCAGTTCCTAGAATGGCAACACTAGAATGGCAAAGCCAAATGTGATCGTAAAATATCTTGGCTAACGTACAACGCCATTTCTTTCCGATATGGCGGCCTAGATAAATCTTGGGGTCTAGATAAAACTTTTTGTCCAAATTTTGTTGTCCAAGATTGTTTTAGCCAATAAGGAAAATGGTTTGGTCATCATAGAAACAACATTGGTTCGAGGGGGGGGGGGATGTCGTATGTTCCAACTGTATAACCAGTTGGAAAGTTATAGTCAACATAACACCTTATGATTGTTATTACACATGTGTGCGCGAGAGTTTGTGAATACTGCACTTAAAAATCATATTTTAGATCGATTTTTTCCAGTTGAGCCACAGCTCTCCTACCTGAAATCTCTGATAAATTTTTGACCTGAACTTTGGAAGATCAATTTATTTGAAAAATATTAAATATTTGAAATATTTGGGTATCTATTTGGTTAAACTAATATATTTGCGGCCTATACGAAAGAAATAAGTTCTTCCGCTCGGTCGATAAAACACATATTAATATGGGTAATTTTCCAAATGCAGACTCCAAATTAAGTTTGGACAAAACAATTTAATCTAGACTCCAAGATAACAAGGAGTTGTAAATTTCGTTTAGACTTTGAATGGCCGCCATATCGGAAAGAAAAGAAATGGCGTTGTACCTTAGCCAAGATATTTTACGATCACATTTGGCTTCGGCTTTTCTTTTGCCAGTTCTTGTCAGTAAACAATTCTGATGGAAATTACGTTTTTTATATATAAAACTGGTCAGGAGGGTTTACTTCTGGCTGGTTTATTTATATGTATATACCTTCCAGTTGAACCCACACTGGCTAATGGCTATAGCAAAAACCTATATGTCACGGGCAACCTAATGGATGACCAGGAACACATCAAATCACTAACCGCAAATGTCGAAATTCTGGGGTGCAAGGACAAGGGTAGTTAGTTATAGGTTTAGTCTAGTGCGGGAGATGACTGTTGGAGTTAGTAGAGTTCCCTTAGAGTCAAAGGTTTCTAGCTAGCCTAGACATAAGATGTACCACCCCCTGCTTGCTTTGACTTGCTGGCTTCTCCTCCATCCAAGGGGACGTGGCAGACTAATACCCTACATTTTCCCCATAGATTGCGATAGGAGGTAGCCCCTACCCCAGACCTTACCAGATTACCAGAATATCCTGTCATCCCGGAAACAGCACAAGGTCCTTTTAGGACTAGGTGCAATTTATCAGCTTCTTGTCCTAAGAGAACTAAAAATCCAACTGGTCAATGAATTTAGTCGAGATATTTACGATATACGAGTATAAACATACTTTTATCCTAAGTTTCAACTTGCAGGCCTGTTTGAAACAATTCTCATTTCCACAAGCTGCGTCGTATAGCATTAGCAAGTTATGTACAGTAGTGATTTAAAAGCTTTCTAAAATTTATTGCATTTTACGATTTAATAATTTTTAAATTTTGAATTCCTGAAGAATTGAAAATGACGGACTGAAAACATTTCAGACAAACCCTCAAGAACTGGCTACTGGATCGACCATTTTACTCGCTAAAACGAATTCTACGGAAGGAGGACCTAAGACCAACAAGACAACTAGACCTAAACCTTTATTTGTTACAATTACTAAACTTAAAATTTATGTAAAAAAAGATGATTTGACTTTGACTTTAATCATGAACTGTACTCGATATTAAAACTTTTATGAATTATAATACTAAAAAAGAGGAATAATGTTAGGTACTTAAAATCTTAAGATTACTTGCTCGATTCTTTTCGGTCCACATTGCATCGAAACATTACAGGATTGTCTCAGTTTAACCTCTCTTGACTGAATTTGAATCTTCACAGCGAAATATCCCACGCTAATTGTTAATTAGTCAGTAGTGTGTAATGTATGCGGGTCGACACTGTACTCTCTATGGGTCGGGAAGAATAATTAAACTACACATTTAGAGTAACATTGCTCTAGGACCGCTCGTAAAGGAACGGACGGGACGCGGAGGTTACATGACGGTGTCTGGTGGTTGGACTCCGGGTGGACTGCTGGCTGGCCAGCTTGGACCGTTGGTTGTAGGGTAGTGGCGTGATGTGACGTCACAGGAGAGCAGCCTAAAGCATTCTTTATTCTTTTAGACCACATCGTATGTTACATCGCCTGACAATACATACTGCCAACATCACTGGTGCAGACATTAAATATCACTATGGATACCTACCAACTTAGTACTTCTCACACTAAATACACTACAATCCTCCCCCTTAAATACATAAGTCCCCTACAATTTTAGAAATTTATCAATTACAATTTGTTTTACCAATTCTCCAATTTTAAATCAATTACAATGAATAAGAAAATTGACATTATACTCTTTTATTTTTGTAAGTATAGATTATAGAGAACAAAATACAAACTCAATATAATCATTTCACAAATCACAAACACTTCAATCAAAACCAATAAATCAGAATATAGCAATTAATAACACATTGAATGAACACAATTAACAAATCGATAATAATAATGCTTAAACAATATTAATTATATACAAGTCACAATTGGGTTGTATTTACAAGTCCATTTTGACTAAAGGTTTACGATCCCTTAGTGGGTATCGTCTAACAGGTGTCATTTGTTTGGGTGAAACGCTGGAACTGTTATTGTTTACATTTGTACGTGGGCTGGGGCTTTGCCCCTGAGCGTTTCTGTTTATTGTTTATGGTTTTGCGGAGAGGGGGGCAAGGTCGTTGCTAAAAGTACTGGCGACCTTGCGCTCGCTCTGTCCCGCGACTGTATATCGATCGTTTCCTGCGTGTGCTCTGTTGCCACGCTTGCGTCTGGGAGTCTAGGCATTGTTGTCAACTCAGACATTTCCGGACTACACTGTAAACCCATTGTCTTCAAGTCTTTTGACACACTAGTCTAAGTCTATGCATGTGTTCCTCATTGTTTTTTACCTGTTACTAGAATGTCATCTAAAAATACAGTTTACCCCGGGATACCTTGTAATGTTCGTTCTATTATTCTCTGGAATATTCCCGGTGCTGAACTGATACCAAAACATAGGCGATTGTAAGCATACAATCCTTTGTGTGTGCTAATTGTACAATACGTTTGACTATCTACATCTAGTTTTAAGCTGCTGATAAGCTGAAGATAAATCTATTTTAGAGAATTTTTCTCCGTTTTGTAGGCTGGCAAATATTTCTTTCAATTTTCGGTAACGGGTGTCGGTCTACCTCCAAGAAAGGATTTACAGTTATTTTATAATCCCCACAAATTCTTATTTTCCCATTAGCCTTAATAATTGGTACAATGGGAGTCCCCCATTCACTGGTATCTACTGGTGAAATAACGTTCTCTTGTTCTAGTCTAGTCAGCTCGGCTTCTACTTTTTCTTTAAGTGTAAAAGGTAACGTCCTAGGTTTAAAGTATTTTGGTACTACATTTTCTTTTAACTTTAATTTAACTGGTGCACCCTTGAAACATCCCAACTTAATCCGTAATTACATTTGGAAACTCATTGTACAGTAATTCTACTTGTTTGTTGTTGTTGACAACAGACGGATTGACAGATGTTTGTTTGTTTACCTCTACAGGTGTGTTGTGGCTTCCACTGACAGGCGTGCATGCGTCTGCCGCGCTGCCGCCTGCAGTTGGCACAAACCCCCACCATGCTCGTTGTGCGATCAGCTGACTGTACATTGTTTACATTACTAGGCACTCTAACTGTTAAATCTAATGCTTGCATCCAATCACGCCCTAACAAGGGATTAGCCCCATTAGCTACGATGTATAAAGCTAATTGTTTCTCTTTTACCTTTATGTTGTACATTGACCATAACCTTACCTAAAGGCCTGATCTTTTCCATGTGTATATGAACTTAATACTAAGCTAGTTGGATACATGTTTATATTTCCTACTTAGTCTTACAATCTTTTTCTGACATAACTGAAACACAAGCTCCACTATCGACTTCAAATACAATTTCCTTACTTTCCACTAATAACTGTACCGTTATTGCTCAATTTTATTAATCTTAGTTTCTATTTCTTTAACCGTAAATAGATTGGAAATGTCATACACATCGTCATTGTCTTTATGTTTCCAGTGATTATCTGAACCGGACTCTGCTGATTCTTTACTTTCCTCTACATAGTGCTGCCTACCTTTATAAACATATTGCTTTTTTATTGCTGTAAAACTGTTTCCCTTTAGCTGAAAGCTCCTTAGACCTATTTGTAAAAAAACATTTGGTTTGTTCTCATTAGGTTTGTTAACATAATTTTTTTTCGATCTACAAAACTCTTTCAAGGTGTCCCTTCTTTTTACAATGATTACACGTGTACTCACGAAACCGACATTGCGATGCTGTGTGTGATCCTCGCTTGCCGCAACAATAGCAGGTGATGTCTCCCAGCGCCTTCCCGCCGTCCGATGACCGTCTCGCTGCGATGCTCGCCGCCTGTGTCCTTTTCGGTATCGACCCGCTGCTCTGCATCCGGTGAATACGTCCTCCTGCAGTTGTCATCTGGGCCGCCCCCTTCTCAGCAAATTCCATTGCAGTAGCTAGTTGCACGGCTTTTTCATAAGTGAGGTTCTCCTCCCGAGAGAAGTCTTTTCTGTATCTGTTGGTCTCGCAGACCCCGCGACTAATCTGTCCCTTAAGTAGTCTGGCAATTTATCACCAAATTCACAATACTTAGATAACTGTTTTAAATGCACAATATAATCGCTAACCGTTTCATGATCCAATTGATTCCGCCTACTAAATTTAAATCTTTCCGTGATAAAAGAAGGCTTGGGATGCAGATGATTCGCTATAGTGTCCACAATTTCCTTGTACGACTTGTCAGACGGTTTGTCTGGTGTAATTAAGTCTTTCAGTAACGTATAGGTCCTTACACCCATCACTGTCAACAAAGTGCTTAGTTTCTTTGAATTATCGATATCATTACAATCAATAAAAAAACTCAAATCTCTCTATATAAGACTGCCACGATTCTTCCGCACTATCAAAATAACCCATAGACCCGATAGTTGCCATTTTGTTTTCTTGTACACTCCGTAATAACTGTTTAAAATGTCCCCGGTAAAAATAATCGTCTAACGGCATTAATTGCAACGATTAAAATCAGCTTGTGCGCTGCTTACACCCAGAATAGTTTATATCGATCGGCGTACCTTACTTACTACTCCCGACCGTTGGAATGTCCGGAATGTCCTTGCACATTCGCGGTTATTTGCACGTGTTCATTACGATAAGTTGCCCTTCCGCACTATATCACTGTAATTCACTGTTTCAATGTCCCGAATGTCCCTGCACATTCGTTGTTATTTGCACGTGTTCATTACGCTTGTTGCCCTTCCGCACTAAATCACTGTAATTCACTGTTGCAGTTGTTTTCCTCGTCGCCACTGTAAGCGACGTTCCACTGTTGCAGTTGTTTTCCTCGTCGCCACTGTAAGCGACGTTCCACTGTGCAGTTGTTTTTCCTCGTCGCCACTGTAATGTATGCGGGTCGACACTGTACTCTCTATGGGTCGGGAAGAATAATTAAACTACACATTTAGAGTAACATTGCTCTAGGACCGCTCGTAAAGGAACGGACGGGACGCGGAGGTTACATGACGGTGTCTGGTGGTGGACTCCGGGTGGACTGCTGGCTGGCCAGCTTGGACCGTTGGTTGTAGGGTAGTGGCGTGATGTGACGTCACAGGAGAGCAGCCTAAGAGCATTCTTTATTCTTTTAGACCACATCGTATGTTACATCGCCTGACAATACATACTGCCAACATCACTGGTGCAGACATTAAATATCACTATGGATACCTACCAACTTAGTACTTCTCACACTAAATACACTACATAGTGTTTTGACCTGGTGTGAACCAAAAGGGTGAAAATTATTATAATATATTACATTAATCTTTTAGCTTACAACATCTAATCACCTAAAAATTTGAGTATTGTACTAAATTAAAAATACAAATAACATTCCTATGTACTGGCATTTATCAATAATATAACATTGGAAAGTTTATAATGTTGACTTGAACAAAGTTGATACTATGTTGTTCTTTAATACCTAGCATGCCGAAGAATTTTACAACATTTTGATTTCCCAACACCATAATACGTTGTAAATAGTAAATTAGTTACTGTAAATATATCATTTATAGAGTTTTAGTTTTTTTTTTTCAGAACATTTGACCGTGGGTCAGTTTTAGATTCTAGGGATCTTGATCGGTAAAGATATAAAAAGATTCTTTTGAGAAATTTTCTCACGAAGGCGCAGGAAACAGGTTAAAGAAATCTACTTGTTAAGTATTTTATGAGAAGTATAAATTAGTGGTCTTTTTAAAAGGTTATTTTGGAATTTACTCTGATTACGTTGTTATTTTTGAGCTTTCAGACGAATTATTTTGCTTTTGGAATGACAAAGGTTATGTCGACGAGATTTATGCGGCATTTATAACATAATCGAAATTCACGATTTTCGTGGAGGAATGTCAAAAACGTTAAGAAAAATAGTAAATTAGGGTTACGGAAAGAAAGGAAATAGAGTCATCCACGAAGGAGGTATTTGCAATTCATTATCTATCAGCACGGCCACGGCCAGGTTCTGCGTCTAATAAGTGAGAGAACAATAACAGAATTGGGTCAGAGTATGACCTTGAACACCTGAGCTGAACGGTTCACTGACACACCTGAACTACTCTTCTACCATTACCGACCGACGGCTCATCTGAATGTGACCTAACAACAGTTATTGTTTTGTGGTTTCATGAATTGAGAGAATTATCTGGTTATGGTAACTATTATTTTAGTGGGCAGGCGTTCTTTTGGCATTGCCTTCAGGTACTAATCAAATACTGTGGGTGAGTGGATATGGTGACTCCAGTTTTATTTATCACCGAAGTGGATAACACATATACAGGGTGTAAATTAAGTCCTGATACGCCTGGGTATATTCCAAACGGATTGATATATCATTTTAAAACCTTCACCAAACTTACTTTTTTTAACTTTTTGAGGGTTAAAACATTTACCTCCCCCTTTCAATTGCAATCCCTATCTTGTGACATGTCATATTAAAGGTCTATTAAATAAAAACATAATGACAATAAGAACCTCTTGCCGTTTCGAGTTATGGGCAAATAACGCAAAAATAATAATCTGAAGGGATAATTCCAATGTCTTTTGCGAATATCAACACAATGCATGCGTGATATTGTTTAGTAAGTCTTTAAAGGGGCCCAGCATATCCCTTTACGTAGTACTAATGTTTCTTGTGTGCATAGTTTTGGTATCTTTTTCTTGGCGGCATTACGATGTAAAGGATTATTTGCCCGTAACTTTTGCTAGGATCGTCGTAGAGATGTTTTGTTCATGTCATTGTGTTTCCATAGAATATACCTTTAAAATGACATGTCATAAGATAGGGGGTGCAATTTACAAATTTAAAGTTATCACTCCATACCCTCCTTTGAAAAGGGGGGTAAAATTATTTACCCTCCTAAAAACCAAGAAAGTAATTTAATAAAAATGAAGGTTGTTCATTGATATTTCAATCCGTTTAGAAAATATCCAGGCGTATCAGGACTTAATGTACATCCTGTATATATATATATATACATACATATATATATATATATATAAATATATATATATATATATATATATATATATATATATGACTATTCTCATACTTCCGGAATTGGAATTATGAAAGAATATGGTTATTATGTTTTCCACTTCGGTGCACTAGCAGTTCAAGTTTGACAGTTTGACATCAAACAATTTTATAGCGGAATTAATTAAAAAGCCATTGGCGTTGACAAAACCTAACACCTCGTACACATGAATGAGTCATAATACGGCCGTATAAATTGCAATGAATGGAATAAAATTTTATCCTTTTCTTTTTAATATTCTTTTTATGTTTTTTCCTCTAAATCAGAGGATATAATTGATGATTTCTAAGAGAATTAAGCTGATTGTCCACATCGTCAGACACAACTAAACATCTTTCAAAGAATAATCACAGGGAAAGATGAAGAGGAGGGCATAAGAAACATTTTCAGAACAAATAGATCTTATGGCAGATGAAGACTTTGGCAGTAAAAACTCTAAACATCGACATAACTCAGCCTTTAGACATTGATAATGATAGTTCTATAAAATAAACTAATATTAAACTAAATTAATTAATTTTATAACTGGGAGTTATTAGTGAAAAAGTAAAAAAATGATGTTAGTTACTGGAGTGTAATTTTACAAGTTTATTTGTTTAACTATCTATTTAAAATTTCTAAAAATCAATGATGTCATAGAAATTTATGGCAGTGGATTTATATGGGTTTAATATGGCCTTGGGTATCTATTGTATCCCTTTTCAGCCAAAATGAGTGAAGAAAGAGCGGCATAAATATTATCCACACAACTAACCTACACGTCGTATAATTGCGAAGATCAATGCTTAAGTTAATAAGAGTAGTTCTAGAGACTGATGTCTCGAACTCTGGGCCAACGCCAAGTGTAAGATGCTTGTCGCAGAAATTCGGCACCAAAATACACAATGCATGTAAACACTAACCTAACTCTAAAACATGCACCTTCCTTTTTATTGCCGCAATATTGTTTCTGCCATTTGCTATTGGCCTATGGTCAGTCGTAGGCGATTGGTCGACGAATAAATTCAACTCATTAACTGGAATGCAGACGTATTGTCACCTGTATTCCGTAGTTAAGTTTTAATGATTAGTGTTGTGTTTAGTTTTTTATTAAGTGCATGTTTTAGAGTTAGTGAAGTTGACACACAAAATGGTGGTTGTAATTCCTGACTTATGCGTGTCACAACGCTCTGGTATGATTTGTTTATTTTAACCTAGTTTGTAATTATGTGTTAGGTTAGTTTTTTTACCTGAAGAAGAGATCAGATTGCAGATCTCGAAATGTAGTGTTACTGCTATTTTGTATCACTAAACGATGGAAAATGTCCAAAAACATCATGTTTCCTTCACAGTCCGTGCATCGTCAAAAATAAGGAAATCACTCCAAACAAAGAAAGGAAATAGTTATATACACTGAACCCCTCACTGCAGCCAGGTTGTATGTTTGGAAGGATTAATGTGTGGGTAGCAGTGACATGCTATAACCCTTCAAGGGTTAATTTTCTTTCTTCAGAGAATATTTAAATATTCATTTTTAATCCAGAAAACCCCTGTTTAGACTAAAATAAAGAAAAAAATATTTTCGAAATCATTATTTCCTGAGCTTGAATAAACACGTGTAAAGATATCGAATGAATGAGTTGGTGGGATTAGGACTTTCAAGGTAAATACTAATTTAGAAAATTGGGTGCACAAAGAAACCGTTCAATACCAGCCCGTTTACAAAGTTTGTATAATGTAGACGTTGTTGATTCAGTCGAGAACGGCAAATAAGGCAACTCAGTTTCTTGTTTATAGCCCTACTGCTTTTCTAACTTTCTGATTAGTATTGGATACATGCTATTCGCTACACACAAGTTCATTGGGTATAAATGTAATGGAAATCATACTATAGTATATATACACATGTGAAGTAGAAATAAAATCTGACTTAAAAATATTTGTTTATTAACCTACATTAAGAGTGTTTGTAATTTTTTAAATTTGTGGGTGCGTGATCAAAACTGCACGTGATTTAGTTGGACTGCATGTAAACCACTTTTAATGAGAAAGTTTGACACTTTATAAGCAAAAGGACCCTTAATATATCAATCCTGACTTTTGCTAATCCAACCTTTTCTCCAATCCCTCACTCTATTTAAAAAAAATATTTCAATATAAACAGACCCAATTAAGATCTGCTAGCATGTACTAAACTCTTTGATTTAGCCACTTCATAACTGTTAGCATATTATTAGAAGAGCAAAATCTTGCGGAGTGTAGAATAAGTGTCATGGCGCTGCATAAGACACGAAGTCTGTGGCTTTGTTCGACGATGTCAAGAAGTGATGCAGCAAACCTGGCATAATATACTGAAGAGGGTCGACCCAGAAGTTATCGTAGTTTCTAAGCTTAAGCAGGTTTATATCACGTCGAAAATTTATTTAACATTGCTTTGATAGTGGTGTGACGTCATGAGAGCCGAAATAGTAAACTTACTGAGTTTAAAGTTGTGTAAGCTTCGGGTCATGAAAATGCCCACAATTCTTAGAGAATAAATTTGTCAAAAAAGTACAATGGCGAAGTTTCCAATATCACTTCATGACGCTTTGCTTTAACGTTCTTAGTATGCTTGGATCTTGTATAAGGTTCTCTGAATCAACCATATTAACAAAAATAACGAACAGAGCTACGGGGGCTACGTGGGATCTGAAAGGCCTTCCAATCTGTCCAATTGTAGAAGTTTGGTGAATAAAACAGGACCTGTGCCACGGCTCATCCAATAATTCAATTTACTCTCCAATTTCTATTCTTATTTCGACATGTATTGAACCAACGTTCTTCCAATAACGAATTTTATCTCCAATACCTATTCTTGTTCCAAACCGCATTGAAACTACGTTCTTTCAATAATGCCGCTCCTCTCCAATTTCTAATCTTCTTCCGACCTGTATCGTACCTACGCTCTTCCAATAGTGCCGCTCCTCTCCAATTTTTAATCTTCTTCCGACCTGTATCGTACCTACGCTCTTCCAATAGTGCCGCTCCTCTCCAATTTCTAATCTTCTTCAGACCTGTATCGTACCTACGCTCTTCCAATAGTGCCGCTCCTCTCCAATTTCTAATCTTCTTCCGACCTGTATCGTACCTACGCTCTTCCAATAGTGCCGCTCCTCTCCAATTTCTAATCTTCTTCCGACCTGTATCGTACCTACGCTCTTCCAATAGTGCCGCTCCTCTCCAATTTCTAATCTTCTTCCGACCTGTATCGTACCTACGCTCTTCCAATAGTGCCGCTCCTCTCCAATTTCTTATCTTCTTCCGACCTGTATCGTACCTACGCTCTTCCAATAGTGCCGCTCCTCTCCAATTTCTTATCTTCTTCCGACCTGTATCGTACCTACGCTCTTCCAATAGTGCCGCTCCTCTCCAATTTCTAATCTTCTTCCGACCTGTATCGTACCTACGCTCTTCCAATAGTGCCGCTCCTCTCCAATTTCTAATCTTCTTCCGACCTGTATCGTACCTACGCTCTTCCAATAGTGCCGCTCCTCTCCAATTTCTTATCTTCTTCCGACCTGTATCGTACCTACGCTCTTCCAATAGTGCCGCTCCTCTCCAATTTCTTATCTTCTTCCGACCTGTATCGTACCTACGCTCTTCCAATAATGCCGCTTCCGACCTGTATCGTACCTACGCTCTTCCTCATCTTCTTCCGACCTGTATCGTACCTTGCCGCTCCTCTCCAATTTCTAATCTTCTTCCGACCTGTATCGTACCTACGCTCTTCCAATATGCCGCTCCTCTCCTTCTTCCACCTGTATCGTACCTACGCTCTTCCAATAGTGCCGCTCCTCTCCAATTTCTCATCTTCTTCCGACCTGTATCGTACATGCGCTCTTCCAATAATACCCAAATTATATTCCCGTTCTCTTTTGCACCAATATTTGTCACGAGCAATAAAAAGCCTGACAGCCTTCGGTAAAAGCAACACGAATGCTCTGTTCTCGTAATAGTTTGATCGACGTATCTATTAACTTTAAATCCCACTTATACAAATAAAGAGACACAGTTTAGAGTTACCAAGTTTAGCATAAAACTTGATTCGAAAATGAAATAACACTCATTACATGTTTGAAAGTAAGAAGTTTAAAAATCCAAATTGTCCAAATTTTTTCTGTAAGCACTAAAACGTTTCACGTATTTTTATCTGTAATACCGATTGATTGATATTATTTCATGGCTGACTGAACTATTCGCTTTCCAAAGAGAACAAATGTTTATTAACATTTCTTTCATTAAGGCCACAAAGGAGGAGAGTGTCAAACTTTCCGAGATCACAAACATCTCCAGTTCTGGGAGTGAGAGAGAGCGCGGGGTGACACTTTCACAGTCGACCAAACTGTAAACATCCCTTAGACAAGACACGGAGACAACAGAATTGCGTCGTTCTCAACATTTCCCCTGAACCTTCGATACCGAACCTCCCGTTCTGTGATTGACAGCGTGAGGTAAGACTTTCACAGTCGACCAAAATGTAATGATCCCTTAATAAACCCATCCCTATTTTTCAGCCTAAGTAGGCGTAGACTTCGTATAGACGTATGTTCAGGTTTTGAGCGTACAATTTAGCTACAAATTTGATGCACACAAGACATAAAACCGCCCTAACTACTGGGAAATAAGGCTGACCGTTGTAAGCGTTTACTTCGAAATTGTTACAATTAAATATATATATATACCCTATATATATATATATATATATATATATATATATATATATATATATATATATATATATGCACACAAATATAACCTTATAAATTACAAAAAGTTCCACGCTACTGAATGCCCCATTCAGAATTAAATACTGAGACAAGTATTAATGCTGATCATAGAATGAAAATGTCAAATTTAACCATAGAAAATATAGTATATCTGCTAAACATTAAACCTTTCTCAAAGAATAGAAAATATTCAGAATGCTGCCCTGTGCTGGTAGTGAAGGAGTGTATTTTCTCATAGCTAGTGTCAGTTTGCTGTCGTACTAGAATGCTGACATTTGATGGTAGTGAAGGAGTGTATTTTCACATAGCTAGTGTCAGTTTGCTGTCGTACTAGAATGCTGACATTTGATGGTAGTGAAGGAGTGTATTTTCACATAGCTAGTGTCAGTTTGCTGTCGTACTAGAATGCTGACATTTGATGGTAGTGAAGGAGTGTATTTTCACATAGCTAGTGTCAGTTTGCTTTCTTACTAGAATGCTGACCTTTGATGGTAGTAAAGGATAAATTTACGTGTGGCAATATCCTATTTCTCAAAATAAAACCTTACCAATCATAAAGAGTTGGCCTAAATCATGTAACGCCCACAAACATGAGTTAGTTTTATCAAAAATTCAAACTGTATTGAACTACTCGTATTAGTGTGACAAACAGCAGTTCATTGTGTTTTATTATTACTTTGTGTGAGCCCTACAGAAGATACTCCGAGGCTGCTTGCATGCAATAAGGGACGATATTAGTCCAGGAGCCGGGAGGCAATTTGCATTGCATAAGCAAGCACACGACCCGTATTTTTGCATTTTTCCTTAGAATGATACTGGTCGTTAACCACTTTAGTTTTCTTTGAGGTCGAAACGGGGGGGGGGGAGCTTATCGAAAGGATTAAAAATACTAAACTATTACTTTTTCAAAATTAATTTTTCCTAGTTTTATACATTTTAAACCGGCCAGCAAACACATCTTAATGATAACATAAATGCAACAGTGCTTTTGTTTGCTTGTTTGTTTTGCGTTCACGCGTAAAATATTCCACCGGTTGTACTGAAATGTTATATGGACATTCTTAGGGTTCCTGAGATGAATATAGGTCCATTATTATTTCGGAAATTCTTCCAGGCTATGCTCAGATGGTATTTAAAGTACCGAAAACCCCCATCTTTGGCTCTAAAGTTGAGACATATTAATTGAAAGAGCCTGTCAAATGTTCTGTGCAAACATTGTTTTATGAAAACACAAACATATGCTTAATTAATTTAACCACTATATTTAAAATGTTTATATTTATAGTGTGTAAATTCTGTAAGTAGTAATTTTTTAAATTTTAGCGATTAGGTAAGTACTCATATACCTTAGAAAATATCCTAAATTATAAGATGGTGAGAATTGGACACCAAAGACTCCCTTTGAAGCAGTCTGCAAGATCTATGCAAGATGAAAGTTCGTTGGACTATGTTTTTGAACTGATGTACCAATTCCAGTTGTAATTGTTTCAAAATACTAAAAATATTGTTCCGTTTATAGAAGAAAACGTACGTAGTGTCATTGTTAATATACTTTAAATTTTAAATTTTTAGCAAATATTAAGTATTAGATTTCAAACACCAATTTACCATCTAACTTTTGCTCAAAAATTGAAGACTGCTGTAAACCCTATCTTAATTGTCTTTTGATAGAAGTAAGTTTCTCGCGCGCGCGCTCGTGTGTGTGCGCGCGCGCGCGTGTGTGTTTAAAAACACAAAAACTAATTTTAAAAAATCAATTTGATTTTTTTTTGTAATAAGGCATGGAACAAAAAATAGTGATACCGGAGTAAATTACAATGATAATAAATATACACGTTTTAACGATTTTCTTGATCGTGGGAACGAAGCAAACTTGACATTGGCGTCAGAAATATAACTCACTCGAACCAGAAGTGCTCACACATGTGTAAAGCCTACGATATTGCCGCGGGTAACTGCTAGTTCTTAATACAAACATTAAGTTTAGCTCCATGTCACCTTCAATGTAGCGTCGGAAATCTGCCACTGCCACATACTCGACTCCTGCAGAGGTTGTTAGAATACTGTTTTGAGGTTATGTCGGATTAAATAAAGTATACGTTGTTAGAAGACATTTTATATGAGAATTACATAAATAAAATATAGAATAGAATAACAAAAATAATTTATTTCATCATCTAGATTAAATTTTGTAGTCTATGTGTCTGATATCGAAACGATGTAAATAGGTCGTTTGAAGCTTCTTCGTTGCAAACTTTTTTGTATCTCTAGACGGAGTTGACTCCAGATTCCAGGAGTGAAGTCTGTGACAGTGTCGGATTTCAGACGCTGCAATATGCGGATGGTGAAATGGAGCTAAACTCATTATAAATACTGTAGTAATGCATTTTGTCACGTGATATATGCGCCACTCAGCCAGGGCGACTCCTGTACTACGCACCGGAGCGCCATCTTGTTTTAGTTTACCGTTATGTTTACTGTTACAGGTGATTCGTGTTAAAATACAACAAAAAATGCAATGTTTAGAGAAAATTGAGTGATACTCAATAATTAAATTCATTAAGTAAAGTCAATTTTATTTTTTGCGATTAAAATACAATAGTAAGTTTTTACTTTGATAAAAACGTCTTATTTCGAAATACGCGGGGGGGGCATGGCCCTCATGACTGCTCCCCTAGACTCACCACTGCCACTCTGTATAATTCTCTACGCCATATATTGACCATCATCGTCTTGATGCACCTCAGCGGGATACTATGTACAAATATAGGCGCCTGAATACGTTGAATGCATTATGCACGCTAATGTGCGGGCGTACGTGTATCACCCGCTTCGCAGGATGTAACATCCAAACGCTGCAATCGTTGTAAATCAACATTTATTTTTAGAATATCTGAGCAGAATTAAAAATTGCTAAATAGTATATTGAATTTTATGTAAAATTCCCTTTCTTATCTGTACGGAATAAATAATATATGGCAATACGGGTGTAATTGATGCAATACTTTAAAACAATTACAAGTAAGTTTCTTGTACGAACTTTTGTAATTCAATCTTAATAATGTATAAATATGACAAGAAATAAAATTAACCAATTGGAGGATTTGATCATGTACTCAATGATCAAATATAATATGACGTTTGGTGCCCATGAATATTTACAGATTATAAATAAATACTACCAAACCACCCATTCTTACATAGTATCAAGTAAGTTTTGGGTTTCCATCTCTTTAAATTTAGTACTATTCACCGTAATTGGGTAGGAAATTGAATATTTAACTGAGAAACAATGCTGAGCGATAGCGAAGCCCATTACTTGAAGGGATGGAAAAAAAAAATTTTTGTCTCTCTATATGTATGTCCGCACGATATCTCGAAAACGCACTGGACCCATAGAACTGAAATTTCGCATGAAGCTTCATTTCTTTATAGGCAATATCGATGATCGTGCATTTTCACATTGTTCTTATTGGTAACCATGACGACAACGCGAAAATAGCAGAATAAATGAAATTGTAAGCAATATTATGAGATTTTGATATGTGAAATAGTAACACATGAAGCTGTTAGGTGGTGTGGCGTACGGCGTACTCATGTCTTCTTAATACTAGAGGCAGGTGAGTAATGGTATGGTGGGAGGTTAGAAGCCAATCTATATATATATATATATATATATATATATATATATATATATATATATATATATACATACGTACTATTTGACCGATCTTTATTAAAATTTGTATGTATATGTATTTTCCCACGGAGAAGGTTTATATGCTATGCTCATTGATGTAACTCATCAACAGGCGGCCGGCGCTGCAAAATCTAAAAGTTATCAAAGCGCCTGCATATTACAACTGCAATTACGAGACGATTACGTATATTAAACAGCCAAATACTATGTGAAGGCGCTAAGTTTTGTAGTACATTTGTCTTTAAAGAAAATTTCTGGTTGAACTTAAAGCTCGTGCGAAGCTGTTGGAAACAGCTAGTCAGCTGTAAATGGATGAAACCGCATTAACGCAAGAAGACTATTTATTATTTAAGCAATCTAGAAGTTTTTTTTATAAATAGCTATATTAAAAATAGGATTTAAAAAATTATGGTTGCCTGTAAAGTCGGTTTTACGGGCGAAGATTTTACGTGACAACGTCTTTTCTCGGTAGAATATTTATTGATATGAATATTATTAAATTGCACAATAGGAACAAGGAATTGAATGAAAATAAGAATTGCACAAATTTTAACTATAGAAATATATTTTGTTTACTAAAACATTGTACATAATTTGAAATTAATTAAAATTTGTTATTGTAAATGGTAAAGTTGAATAAAACATTTACTAAAATTGGAATTTGAAATTCTTGCTAAACACAGTTAAATTCTAAGTCCGCGCGTGGTGATTGGTCGGTTTAGTTCGTTTGTTTGGTCGCACTGTTATGACAGGTTAGAGGTTATAATTTGTTATTTTAAATGTTTGACTAGCAATACGCGCTGTTTCTTCTCAATCGACTGAATTACGATTGATTGCAGAGTGATTTAAACTAATAATTTACTTAACACTATCAACATTTGTCAATAGTATGACATAACCTATAAACTCAGTTTCTCAACTTTTGTGTCAATCTAACAATTAATCAATCAATCATAGTTTACGATAATGAAATATCAGTGTACAATTATTTACCTTTATTGTTGTAGTTGTTGTAAATGACGAATCTAAGCACTCCACATTTTCACGAATAAACATAGTTATCTGCTTTATCCCGTGCGGCGGACCCACAGTTATCTGTTTTATCCCGTGCGGATCCCGTGCGGCGGACCCACTGGACGGGCATCGTAACGTTACCGGGCGTTACACTTTTTCATGAGTGACTCCGAGCCGCAACCTAATTTAAGACGTTGTCACGTCAAAAACCTCGGCGATTCCCTACTGACACTCTATACAGAGAAACTGAAATATTTACCATAAGACAACTTCATATCAAAAATCTCCTGCTTTATACTTAAAAAATTCTAGTAACCTCTTTTCTTCAATTTCACATTCACATAATACCCGCTATTCCAATAGTACTGGAATTAGATCTTTTAGAGTGATTCGATCTCAACTACTAATTGCTACTACATCTCCCAAATTGTATATCGAAATATTTCTTCAAATTTAAACAACACTAATATCTTTTCTGCGTCTTCAGTTTTTATAAAAAAAAAAAAAACACATAAATTACATAATTTTTAATTTAACTGTATCGGAAGCCGTCACTGACAGCGACCAACTATGGATGGTTTTGACCGCTACCTCTCCGCTACACCCCCCCCCCCCCCCTACGGACACACTCCATCACATTGACTCAAGACGTACATCAGCATTGGCTGCATATAGTTGGGGTTGTGACTTTCAATTAAACCATACAATAATAGTTCAAACTCATTGTTGCAATATTATTTTTTTTTTACTTGAGTTGAGCAACTCGGGTCTACGCACAGGCCACATTGCCTATGTAGACCCATTTCCTTAGAGCAACCTTTAGATTGATAATCATTATTACATGTATAATTTGTTCCTGTATATATTGTAAATTGATGGAAATAAACTCATTCATTCATTCATAGCATGATGTCATCCACATCTAGCCTTTCTGGGGAAAGGACTATATTGTCTTTATACAGCATGATGCCTCTCAAACAGCTAGATTGTCAAAGAAATACTTACTAGTTGAAGCACGCTGGGAATCTCATTCAACCGTGACAATAAAAAAAAACCCTATGTAATGTGTTTACCAATCTGGCCAAGAAGAAGTTAAGAGAAACAAGAGCGATGGATGCTCCAATACCTATTTCATTTTCAACTACAAACAAAAGGATACAAAGACAGGAACTGCTGACCATAGCATATTATATAGTACTACAAAATGCAGTTCCATTTTTGACTTTGTACTCACCGACTCGTATTTATAGATTTCTAAAGTAATGAGTTTGCAACTACCTCAAGCATCCTGCACTGTTCTCATTGTATTGTTGTGATGTTTTTAGGATTAGAGTTGCCCCCTGGGGGGGATGAGGTTGACCTTATATTTTTTAAGATCTGGATTGTTTTGAAAATATGGACCGAATCGGCGTTCGTGTGTCCGTGGAAGCGATCGGAATTTCGTTCGTTCTCAGGGATGGTTTATGGGAGTGATAATGCACATTTATCACTCTTACATCAATAAGATACACGAAAAGTACAATTTGCTGTAGGGTGACGCAGAATTACACAACCATCACAGAATTTTATTATTTTTTCCAGATATTTTTGGGGGCTTTTATACTGAACTACAACGATGACACGTTCACGATCCGGTAACTTTGAGAAAGGTGGAATTTTCGAGACATTTCTCACCCCGGTTTGCCCCTTGAGAGGTGTTTATTGGGGAGGCTCGGGGGATGGTGGGGGAGGAAAGGGGGAGGATAAGGTGGCTTTGTGTTCTGGCCCGGCGTAATTCTGCCCATGTCAGATATAAACGACATCACTCCCCTCACACTGACTGAGCACTTACGGAATGTTAGACAATGAGATGTCTACACCTCGCATAGCGTCAGCTTAGTGGAAGTAATTATTTATTGGACTCCAACTATTCCACTATTGTACAGCGAGCGCCGTGAGCCTCACTAGATAAATATTAACGTTACCGTTTGCTATAATTTTTTCAACACTACTTTGACATTACGGCTTGCAGTAGTGCAAAACGAAATTGTCAATACTTGTATTAAGAATTCACACATGAATGATTGTTAACCACTTTTAGGCAAAAGGTACTTATAGCCTTGTCACTTTACTACACTTTTATGATTTTTTGTTTCTTTTATTACTTTTTTACATTTTAGAACACTGCATTTTACTTCTCTAAATCGTCTTTGTTAACAGAACAATAGCATTTCGAACATTGGCCATCATTATGTTACAAAAGGTATAACACAACGTTTCGAAGATTTGAATCTTATCCTCTTCGTCAGTGGGGGATGTATTAGTACATGCAAAAATAAAGAATATACAGTAAAAAAAGGGAAAGAAAAGGGTTCAAACATGCCCAAAAGCTGCGTGGAGTCCAGTCCAAACGTTGTCACTGCACATGATGCAAATCCTGAACACAAATCACAAGTACGAGGATGACAATCACACATCACACATCAAAGTGGAATACGTTTGTTGTTGTCTTTAAAATAAACAAACATTTATTTTTGTTTTACAAAACGTCCGATAATACGAACGGTGGCAATGCTTCAAAGATTATCCAACGCCAAAAAATGAGGATAATAAATAGTCTATGTACCAATAGAACCAATAATACAGAACTTATAAAATTTGAATAATCAAACACAAACGTTTACTTCCATTTCAACTTCTGCTCATTGCAGCGTCTGAAATATGACGCTGTCACAGCCTTGACTCCTGGAATCTGGAGTCAAAGTCTGTCTGAAGAGATAAAAAATGAATGATGAAGGGCGTTCAACATGAACTGTTATCATCGTTTCGATGCCAGAACACCTAGATTACAAAAAGGGCGCCTTTTGGTTTACCCAGGATACATCCAGTGTACTCGAGATGAAGTGGAGTTCTCATTGTCTCATCGGGTGCAGATATTGAGTGTGCTATGATGTTTTAGACACGATACCGAAACACGGTGGAGCAACCGAGTTTTAAATACTTAGCGTGCTGTGGTGTTTCGATTTGTTGAAATTTACTTTTTACCAAATGTGTTGTTAAACACATAATTTTAAAAGACTAAAATTACATTTACAGCCTATAAACAGGGTCAATCCTTGCAGTGGATCTAACTGAATGTAGGCCTAATATGATCTAAACCCACCGAATATAAATGAAAAAAATCCAGATAATCTGTGGTGACACTTTCCAATATTAAAAAAATATAACAAGGGTGGAAATTTCAAAACGTTCTTCACAATCCTATTTTTTTAGCTGCCCTTAATTACCAGCGGTCTTTGAAACAGCTCAGAGTGTAATATTTGTTAGTTGGCTGAGCGATAGTGAAGCCTATCACTCGAGGTTCTGGAAAAATTTAATTTCTATCTATCTCTGTACGAACGATATCTCTAGAGCGAACTGAACTCATTTGAAATGTTGCACGAAGCTCCATTTCGATTTATGCAACATCAGATTCGATGATGGAGCGTGTCATGCCATCGGATTTGGCTGAGTATCATCGAAGCCTATCACTTTGGAGCTAACACAATTCTCATTTATCTGCCGGGAGTGTAAAATTGTCTTTTCTCTATGATTGCCTGACTATCTATCTGTCCATAGACATCTCGAGAATGAAGTGAGCTGTAGTTGTCTTTTCTCTATGATTGCCTGACTATCTATCTGTCCATAGACATCTCGAGAATGAAGTGAGCTATAGCTGTCTTTTCTCTATGATTGCCTGACTATCTATCTGTCCATAGACATCTCGAGAATGAAGTGAGCTGTAGTTGTCTTTTCTCTATGATTGCCTGACTATCTATCTGTCCATAGACATCTCGAGAATGAAGTGAGCTATAGCTGTCTTTTCTCTATGATTGCCTGACTATCTATCTGTCCATAGACATCTCGAGAATGAAGTGAGCTGTAGTTGTCTTTTCTCTATGATTGCCTGACTATCTATCTGTCCATAGACATCTCGAGAATGAAGTGAGCTGTAGCTGTCTTTTCTCTATGATTGCCTGACTATCTATCTGTCCATAGACATCTCGAGAATGAAGTGAGCTGTAGTTCTAACATTTTGCTTACATCTTTTGCTTACTTCTATGAACTTTAAAAAATGCAACTCTATATGGTGTTCATGATGCAAAATAGTGATAGTTCGTCCATAGTTTACATGGGACTGCCTAGCGGTAGTAGACCCTTCTTTTTAATACTATAGTGCTTTTGGTTGGCTTGTTATATTGAATTAGATTATCTTTTTTATTCACCTGGGAACACGGCAATAAACTAAAACCAGTGAAAACATGTGGATGAAAAAAAACATTATGAAGGTTAGTAATAGTTCTGTCAAAATAAAAATAAATAACTTTCAAAAGTTGCAAGAACAAGTTATACATTGGCAGGATATGAAAAGAAAATATCAAAACGCTATTCCACCTGTCTCAAAACTTTAAGATTGTCTGAGAGTATTAAATGACTCAATACAAATTTTACAAGGTGTACAGCCTGCGATTTACGAAATTCCATGTGGTTGTGACTCATGTCTACATTGCTTAAGTTTTGCAATTTTAGTTTTATTTTATTCTTTAGTTTAAATTTAAATTTTCTAGATTTAAATAATAAAATTCAAATAGTCTAAATATTAAAATTACTTGGTTATCTCCAAAAGTACACTTAATAATACTTTGTTATTTATTATATCTTATTTAGTAATATTAAGAAGTTATTAAATTGTAGAAACGCCTTAAATTAAAATTATTTTAATGTAATGAAATTATATGAATGAATAATGAATGAAATGAAATGAATAACATAATAAAATTATTTTGTATTATTAAATTTAATTACAACTTAATCATGTAATGATCAATAAAAAATGGTTATTATTATTGGTAAAACAATACATTTAATATATTCAACAGCCACACACATACTAAGCACTCGAAACTTTCAATCTGTCATAACTGGACAAAGTTACAACCAAACACGCGATACAATTCTACAATAAAGTACTTGCTAAATTTCTATGTATTTCTCTAAGAAAACTAAAGAAATCATTGGCAATATACAAGAAAGTAAATAACTACAACAAAAACACAATTAGATTATCAAAAAGTTGGCAGCCCGTGTCTGAGAAGTAACTGATCGTTGGTTGCTTGACTTTCAACCAATAACGAGATAACATATTCCTTCCCCCTCCATTCACCTTTATTAGCGAACGTGCAACACCGGTTCAGTCAAACTCAGTACACAGTTCACAACACGTATATAATAATTGAAATATATAGAGTCAATATTGTAAATAGTTGAAATTCTGGGTCGTTTCTATAGTAATAATAACACTTTTTATTAATAATACGTTATTCAGAGATGTACAAGTACCCAGATCTATATAGTAGAGCTTATAGTAGATATATTCTTGCTATAAATTTGCAATATAGGACAGTTTTGTTGCACACCAATTTTCAGAACATGTACTAGAAATTTGGTTATAGAATTTACGAAATTTGGTAATAGAATTTTTCTGAAAATTATTATCAGTAGTCAAGTGCAATAAATAAAATGTTTGAACTGAATTAAGATTCGTGGATAGGTCACTGAGAAACACAATTTTGGTAATCAATGGTGCTATCTTAATTCCTAGACTTATGCTATCCATCTCATGAACTATGCTTTGACTGACAAAGTTTGAACTGAACTACAGTTTTAGTTTAATATATCTTGATTGAATTTGGCTTTCCACATCGAGGATGAAATATTAAATGTGTTGGCAATATTTTGATTCTGTTTTAACCCGATCCATATAAATTAATTTTAGCCTTGAACATCTGAAACAAAAGTAATGTCGGTGTGAACTCAAACTGATGAACCGATCATGGATTAGTAACAACTTATAGTTAGGAATCAGAGAACAGAAAAGTGTTGCTTTATTCAAGTTTCTTGATCATTGACAATTACTGGTACTAGACTGTGAGAAGTGAAGAGAAGTTTCTGGTACGATCATGCAAAAACTGTAACAATCAATGTTGCTACACTGTGGGAAGGGAGTGAAATTTTGATGTAAACATGATTTTATCTGGAAACTGAAATAACTGTTGTTGCTGAACTGTGGGAAGTGAGAAGGAATTTGGTGCCAACCAAGTTTCTGGCTCGATCATGCAGAAACTTTGACAATTTTATTGTTGCTACTCAGAGATACGCGAGGGGAGATTTGGTATCGATCAAATTTCTGGTCCTATCATGTAAAAACTGTGTCAGATATTGGTGCTAGACTGTGGGAAGAGAGGAAAGTTTTAGTGTCAACAAAGTTTCTGGTTCGATCGCAGTGGAACTTTGATATTAAAAGTTTAACCCTTTTCTTGTGATGGAATAGCAAACACTTATATTTACTTAAAGATTAATTAATTTTGTTGCTCCACGATGTTAAATTGACCACTTATCACACGAACAAATTTTTTATTTTTATGTCTATTATTTATTTTATTTTTGGTAGGTTTTATTGAGTGCTGTTCAGAACTGAGAAATAATTTTTCAAATGTGTTAAATAACCAAAAAGGGGATTGAAAGAAAGATGAACTATGAAATGGTATAGTTAATGATAATTAGCTATTCCATAAATAATTTGGAAGAAGAAATAATTTGATACCTAAATAGTTTATTGATTATTTAAGTATCCCATTATTTCTCATCCCACTTGATTACAGCCTTTCAAAATGGTTGAATCACACCTTTGAAAACGGTGACAAATCTATTCCCAGACAAAAACTGAATATTGGGATGAAGAATTCCATCTTAATGGCTCAAATAATTAATAAACAAACATGAAACAAAATATGAATTCCAAGACCACAAACTACAAGGATTTAGGACATTGTTACGCATTCTCGAACTTTGGGGGTTTCTTCCCTTTGTTAATAAATTATACCCCTGGACAAAGGTAAATCACATTATTGCTCGATTCAAGAAAAAAATACATTTTACTAGATGAAAATGGCTGCTTAAATTCCTGTTTGTCTGTCTGTATGTTCTTTTCTACAAAAAAGTTATATCTTGAAAAAAATCCTACAAAATTCGGGTCAAATGTTTACTTTTTTCTTTTTCGGCTCAAGACATTTGGGAGCTGCCGTTTATTCAATTTTTGTATTGTTGCATCTTAACTGAGAACATAAATGTGGGCCATGTGTTTTCACAGTAAATCTGCTCTAAATCAGTTTATTATTATATTTTAATAATTTTGGTGTCAATAAATTTATGATAAAATCCACTAAAAAGATCATTTTTGTACTTCTTATTTTTATTTGCTGGTTTTTAAGTTAGGCAAAGTTGTTTTAATGATCGCCATTTTGAAAATATTAAATATGGTATATTTTTATTTTGAAATTGGCTGTGTTACTATAAATATTTTTTCCGAATCTGGTAGGATTTAATTTACTAATTTAAGATATTTTTAATAAAAAAAAATACATATAGACAGATGGAAAAGTAACAATCGGAGACCCATGCCCATATGGTGAAATGTGTAATAATGTGATATAACTTTGTCCAGAGAGTTACAGGACACCCTGTTATTGGTAATATACATCGACTGTTTCGCCTGCTCAACTTACTGTTTGGCGAAGTTTGGAAACAAACCAGCTGTTGTACTGCGTAGTAGCAGACGACTGTCCAGTTATCAGCTGTTTCTGTTCAGACGGCAAGTACGAGTATATTTAGACGAAAATAAACCCCTGCTTTTATACGGCTTTTAACAGTTTACGATATAATATCATCTTATTCCATTATCCAACAGTCAAAAGCCAATATACACATAATTGGTTTAAGTTAAACTATGATACACCTCTAGCTACAAAATACGTTGTTAAAGATTCAAAGATATTTTGGCTGCAAAAACTTTCAATAAAATGAACGAAATAGGAATTACAAATATTTTCGCAAGAATTACAACTAAGCATAAGACAGTTATAAAATATGTATATATATCAATGTGTAATAGGCCTTAACTGTCTTATGTTTAGTTGTAATTCTTGCAAAAATATTTGAAATTCCTATTTCATTCATTATATTAAAAGTTTTTGAAGTTTTATATATATCGAATAAAGGATTGAATAACTGCAACAACATTAACAAGATATAAAATGCTCTTGAATGGAAAATGTGAAAAATATGTAATAGTTAGAAGAGAAAATCAATCAGTAAATAAATAATATCAAAAGAAATAATCAACCAAAAATAGAAAACATAACTTTAAAAAATAATGAGGAAGCCTGTACTATTATTAATAATCATCAATATAATATTGTGTGCATAACAAGATGCATAACAATAACTAATCAAAGAAAACATTATATATATATATATATATATATATATATATATATATATATATATATATATATATATATATATATATTGAGCTCTCAAAAGCTAAAAATGTATAACAACGTACCCGTAACATAATGGCCTATTTCGCTTCATTAGCGCCTGTCTGTGTTTTGATTTTTTTTTAATCATAACGCCGACAATTTTTGAGTTACGGCGTTGTAATTTTGTATGTTTCTACGTATTATTAGGGTATTATAGACTGCTGAGAGAATAAACTCCACTGGTATTTTTTTCAAAATGGTGGCCTTGCAAAAATTATAAAGGGAAATTTCATGAAAACCGAGTAAAAGAAAAACAATAATTGTTAAGACACACAAACGTTAGTTTGTAAAAATAAGACATTTTTAATAACTTATTTGTTATGAACAGGCGCTAAAAACGTAATGCATTCGTGCTTACAAGTTTCGCAATCTGTATTTGTACATTTAAGTAGATAAAATGAATAATTAAAAATATTCAAATTTTAACAAAAAATGATAATAATAGTTTTAATATTAATATTTAATTAGCTTTATTATACTTTGTATGGGATTTGTTTGTTACCGCTTCATTACTTATAGTTTTTAATATTGATTATAATTCTTATGTAATTAATTCCTAATAGTCCTAAACCAAATTAAGCAGCAAATAAGTTTTATTGTTTCTTAGCGAAATTTGGATTGGCAGTGACGAGGTTGAACTTTACAACATTCCCGGGTACAATGTATTCCACTGCTGCAATAATAACTTCCGGTCCGGAGGGATATTATGTTATGTTTTATCTAACATCAATGTATACAATTTAAACTTAAAATTTGTACAACAGCTGATACTTTACTTTTAAAAATTAAATTTGACGAATTATTTTTCAACATTTTTTGCATATATAGATTACATGGTTATTCTGAAAACGATTTTGTTGTTGAATTAGGCGATAAATTAGAGTCAGTCGCTAATTCTACTATTCTGATTGGTGACGTTAACATGAATATTTTTGATAATACGCCAAGTACAAATAATTATTTAAGTTTGCTGAGCAGTAATGGATTTGTGCAGTTTATAGATTCCCCTACTAGAATAACAGCTAATTCCCAAACTTGTATTGACCACATTTTTATTAGACACCGTTATATTTCTATGTTCAAGAGTAAAATTTTTGACGTAGGTTTGACAGATCATTGTATGTTAGGCTTAAGAATAGTTTTTCCGACTTTACAAAATCAGTATAGTTGTTTTAATGTAAACAATAACAATAACTTTCCAACCCTGGTAGATTTTGAACAGTTTTCGTTGAAGCTTGGTAATGTTGACTGGAAAGTATGTTTTGCCTCACAAGATGTTGATGATAATTTTAATTGTTTTCTCGATATTATGAGTGATGTTATGGAAAACTGTACAACAATTCAAAAACTCAAAAAATTGTAAACTTAATAAGGCCAGGTTAAGAAGTCCTTGGATTAACTCTAATTTAATTTAATAAAATTAACAGAAAAATTAAACTTTACAAAATTTTTAAGTCCAGGCCATATGATAGGAATTTTTCTATTTTTTACAATAGGTTCTGTAATAATTTAAAAATTGGAAATCAGTGAAACCAAAAAATAGGTACTATTCTGCAAAAATTGGCGAAGCTAAGGGAGATACAGCCCGTCAATGGAAAATTGTAAACTCTCTGAGCGGGTCTAATGGTAAAACATCTGTTGATAGAATAGAACTAGATAACGGAGTAATCTTATCTGATCCTCGCATAGTAGCCGACAACAATCAACAAATATCTAATCGAAGTACAGACGAGCAAATCGTCAAACGATGTCAATGAACTTAACTTAACTCCTAGACTTTCATCTTTTTTTATTCTTTCCAACAAATGAAAACGAAGTGTTGCTAATTATAAAAAATTTAAAAAATAAAAAATCGTCAGGTCTTGATAACGTTACTGTAGCATTAATTAAACACATCGCCCATTTAATTTCTCATGTTCTTGCCACAATTATAAATTTAAGTTTCGTTACTGGTAAATTTCCAGAAAAATTAAAGTCCAGTGTAGTTGTGCCAATTTATAAGAAGGGCGGCGTCTATAAAATTGGACAACCTTCGCCCAATTAGTTTGCTTTCAGTATTTTCTAAGTTTTTTGAAAAATTAATGAAAATAAGACTACTTAGTTATTTAAATAATATACATTTTTTTAGTGAGAACCAGTATGGTTTTAGGGAAGGTAGATCAACTGAAGATGCCCTTATTTATGTTACAAACATGATCTATTCTAGCTTGAACGAGGGTAAAAAATCTACCGGCCTATTTATAGATTTTAAAAAGGCATTTGATTTAGTGGATCACAATATTTTACTATTAAAGCTGGAGTCCGGTGGGAGTGCGGGGTGTAGCCTTGAGCTGGTTCCGTAGCTTCCTCAGCGGGCGGGAGCAGCGGGTGCGAGTTGGCCAGTCGGTCAGCTCTCCGCTACCTGTCAAATCAGGTGTGCCACAAGGCAGTGTCATATCTGCCATTTTGTTCCTAATTTTTATTAATGATTTATTAGAGCTCAAATTCAACGGAAGGGCTAGCGCGTTTGCTGACGATATTGCAATCTTTTATTCTAAAAAAAATTCAAAATTTTTGTGGGACGAAATTAATGAGGATCTTTTAATTTTAAGACGATGGTGTAAAGTAAATAAAATGTTTGTTAACGTTGATAAAACTAAATACGTAAATTTCGATTTTAATGAGTTCAACTTTAATCATGATTTCAAATTTCACGAATTAAGCTGTACAGGGAGCATAGATAATCTATGTGATTGTAAGTGTATAAAGAAGGAAACTCAATTTAAATACCTTGGAGTAATTTTTGATTCGAAATTAACTTGGGAAAAACATATTACTCTATTGCAAAACAAACTTAAATCGACTACTAGAAAATTTTATTTTTTGCGAAACTTCTGTGATGAAAGCTTATTAAAAACTCTTTATTTTGCTCTGGTAAATTCTAGACTTCCAATATGGAATCGTTTGCTGGGGAGGGGCTTTTAAATATTTAATAGAGAGGCTAAGAGTAATACAGAATCATTTTATGAGAATTATAACATACAAACGAATACGGGATAGCTCCTTTCCCATTTTTTGTCAATTAAAGATAATGCCACTACAGCATTTATTTATTTTTAAGGTTCTGAGACTATTTTACATTAAAAGTGGCAACTTGGGAACAACGGGACCTTAATTATGCCACCAGAAGCATAAACCGTCGAATGTTCAGAACACCAAAAGTTAATAAATCCATTTTTTAAAAGATCATTTCTTTATAAGGGTCCGAGTTTTTTCAACAAATTGCCTTTCGAAGTCAAATTATCTGTAAATAGTAGAAATTTTAGTAACAAGCTTAGAACTTTATTATTTTTAAATGAAAATCTGTAACTCATTTTACGAATAGTATACTACATAATTAGGTATAGGCTATATTTATATAAATTTCCAATAATGTAGGTAATGTTTTATTTCACTATTCATATGTATATAGCTTCTGTAGTCTTTAGTATATATAAAGTATAATAATTTGTTTATTAACCATTTGCTCTTGTAAATAATATTAAGCATAGCAGTTGTGTGCAGTGAAAAGTTTCTGTTGAAACCATATCTAGTGATTAGTGTTTAGACGCCACGGAGAGCAGCCAGGCTGATAACAACTTGTACTGTCTTTCTGGACTCAGATAACAATCATGTTTTGTATTGTTGTCCACTGACCACATTACTTGTAGAAGTGGTCAGTTAATTCCAAGTCAGTCTTATGTTTTGTACAATGTACTATTATGATGGAATAAATTCATTTATCATTTAATTACAATAATTCTTTCGTGAACTTGAATACGTTAAGATTGAATGATTGTCTTAATGACCCGAGAGTTAGAATTTTATAATGAAAGATCGCTCAAAAACAATTGACTATTTCTCCTAGGCAGTCGGGCTTCGAAGATTGGGCAAACATAAAAAAGAGTACGACACAATCGACTACTCGTACCTTTACTAAATTACACTGAGGCTGCTTCAGAATATCGTCGTTTATCATGAAATTCTTGGATTTCCACCTACTCCAAGGCATGATGAAAATATTAAAAATGTCGTTGAAACAAGTCCAAGCCGACCCCCCCCCACCCCCCCCCCCCCCCACCCCCCCCCCCCCCCACCCCCCCCCCCCCCCACCCCCCCCCCCCCCCACCCCCCCCCCCCCCCACCCCCCCCCCAAAGAGGTGGACACTAAATTTGACCGGAAGGCAGTGATGTTACTCGTAGAAGTGGACAGCACCAAAACAGCCGTCACATTTTCTACCGGTGAGATTTGAAAAGACTTTAGATGACAGTGATCTACAAGAAATGACGTCGTCTAAAAGGTATAAAGTTAGATAAACGGGTGTTAACGGACTTTTGGTAGATGTTAAGATTTGGAAATGTATGTAATCAGAACGCTTTTAATAAACGTAGTACGGACGTAAACACGTGTGTTATTTCTGCAACGACCCCGCCTCCCGGCTATTTTTAGATAGTGCATCTATGCAGGAGATGTACCGTCACATGTGGTGACCACATGCAGTTGCTGGTGTTCATAATTGTGGGTCTTCTCACTCAGTACTGTGTTCGCGCCGACTCGGTTAAGATGATATCAGTAATTATTGCTGCTTATTCTTTGTATTTACGTGTTATTGACCTGTTGTCGACTCCATCACCACCACCGTGTCCCCTTTCGAGATCGTCCCTCATTTCATCTCTTCAACAGTCTCCTGGGGTAGTGTTAGTAGCGGTTGGGAGTTTTTTTTGGGACTCAGAATCAGAAGAATCCGAGAGTGGATATTCAACACTAGAAGAAGAAGAAGAAGACGACGAATTCGATTGCGTGGTGGTGGTGGTGGCTGGAACGGCTGGAGAGAGTACTAGGCTACTAGACTTCCAAAAAGGGTGAGTTATTTTTATTGTTGTCTCCGGTTATCATTATCAGATCACTACATTTCACTGTGATAATGTTTCCGTCTCTAGTTCACCAAATACCAATAGCTGAAGATTCCGACTCTAGCTGGTTTTAGATTTTTTTTTTACAATAACCGTACGGTAAAGTACCATATTCACCTTCACGCTTGCGTTTTGGGTCAGTAATTTGACAGAGTAAGGCGTGGAGATGGTCTGGTACACACATGTGCAGTTGTAGTCATTGGAATGCACAGCTGTATCCGCTCTGTCACCATGTGCTGTAATGAGATTATGCTCGCCTACACGAGAGAGAGCAGTCATCGCTCTTAAAGGTATGCCAACCGAGTGGTCTAAGCGCTCGTCTTACGTTCCGCGGGACCAGGGTTCAAATCCTGGGCGGCTTGGTATACTTTTTGCGTCCTCACTTGTCGCTACCAGAATGTTGTAAGCCGTGTGTTGTGTGCCGTCTCTACCAGATAGCAGCACCGCAGTCGCAAAGCTAAGAAACTACAGCTGATCGCCGATAACGCCGGGCGCCCCGCGCCGCACGTACAGCCATATCGCGCCGCCACGCACAACTCGTCTCCGTGGTCCAGTGGTCAGCGCGACAGTCTCGCATTCGTAGGGGTCCGGGTTCGGATACCGGCCGCCGGAGACACAAATTTTTGTTCATCCGCCATGACACCGTCCGCCATCGCTCGTCCGCCATCGCTCTCGTAAGGTGGGGGGCTTGCTGCTCTCCCATTGGCTGGGGGGGTCGTCGCAGGGGGTCTAGGAGGGGGCGGGGGGTGTGGGAGGGGGGAGGGGAGGGGGCAGGGGGCGTGGCCTAGCCGCCATTGCTGCTTTCTCATTGGTCCAGAATAACTCCATAAGAGCCCATGTTACGGCCAAAGTGGCGCCCGTTCTACTCACTCGTTTTGTATTATCTGTATTTTTATTCTTGTTTACCTGTACTAGCATTATATAAACTTTACATTGTTTTCCTAATGGTTGTCCGTTGAAATAAAATTTTAAAGTAATCGTATTTATCTCTCACTTATGGATAAAAAACACAACATGGATTGAAGTATCCATAAAACAACTCATTGTTTCTTAAGATTTTCAAAGATAATATATAATGGATCTATTCTGGTGTCGCCTGAATCCAAAGTGATCACAGAGCTTTTGAAGTTTTCCTCAAACTTACCCAAACCTCAGAGCGAGTGGGCACAAGACAAACACAGCGCAGCAAGAAAACAGTTGACAACTTGTCCACCGACTTCTATTGACTGAGGATAGAACTACAAGTTTGCCTTTACTAGTATTATCCATCTGACTAGGCTCGTAGTAGGTTGTAGCTGATGTCGCTGTGGCACTTTGAGACCTGTACGTGTGCGTAGATTTTAACAAGTGTCCGTACAGGTATCGTTCACTGTGGAAGTATAATACAACGCGAAGTGAGTGGGATGTACTTTAATATATATATATATATATATATATATATATATATATATATATATATATATATATATATATATACCTCCAAATTTACAAAACTTTCTAGACCGAAATTAAACTACGAAGGCAATCCAAAAAAATAACAAAATGTAACGTGTGCAATCCTTGTAACAAGCCAAGATGCGGCATTTGTAAGATGTTAATAAATTCAAAATCTTTTAAAAATAGTGCAACTGTGCAATTAAAAAGAATATCCTATTAAAGGTAAAATTGATTGCACCAAAAAAACCGTCATTTATCAACTAACCTGTAAATTGTGTCCCAAAGATTATATTGGAAAAACCATCATTGCATTAAGGGTGAGAATCATGGTTTGGTGTTTTCATCAAAATTATGAGAGGTCTCTCATAATCATCTGCTCATGCGATTCAGCACAATCAAAATAAATTAGAAAATTGCTTCGGCCTAAAATGAATTTAACATTTTGAGCCAAATCCCAATTAAATAATAATCTGATAAATTTAAGAAATGTTGAAATCGTATATCAATTAATTAAAAAATCAAGGCAACCAGATGGGTTGAACCTAATATGATTATCTTTTTCTTGTTATATAAATCTTTATTTCTATGTAAATATTTACAAATATGTTACATACAGCTGATTTGAATCTTGTTGTTTATGGTATTTATTTGTACGGTTTTTTTGGTTTCGTTTTTAAGTCTTGGTTTGGGTTCTGTTTCTAGTTTTTATTAATTCAGTGTGTCTGATGCAGGGTTCTGGAAACTCAAAAATAAAAATATGGAAACTGGATTTTCTGTTTCGTTTAAACTTTAAACTACTTGGAAGAGTATTTATATATTCGTCCCGGCGGAGCAAGAAATACAGTACTCAAAAAATTTGGAAAACACTACATTTTTGGTGGTCTGGTCATTGTGTCAAATCTTGTGAGATTTGTCAAACATAGATTTAGGACAGTAGTTTTCCTTTGGGGGTATTGGGCATACGTAATTTGTATTTGTATTTAAATGATGAGGGAAGAAGCCCTTCTTCATCTCTGGTGAAACACCAAAGGCTTTAGGCAGTGACCATGGGGGAAATAATTTACCGATTCGAGAAATCTGAATTGGGAGTGATCCTTGTGAATTTTAGAACGAACTGTAATAAAAATTAAAAATCAAAATTCTATCCGTTGTGAGCAATCACTCATATATTATTGAACTTTTTATACAATCCATTACATACTCTATAAATTTTGTTACAGGGCCTAACATTTGGAAGCTTCCGGATTTTGGCAAGTACCGACTTCTGGCAGCTCTTAAACCCCAGCCTACCAGGAGCTTCTGAACCTGGACAACTTCTGACCTGAGGAAGCTTCTAGCTTCTGGGAGATCATGATCCTTGAGAACTCTCAGTCTCTAGGAGCACCCGGCAACTGACAGCTCCCGACCTGACAATTGGGATCTTTTGAATTTTGGCAGGTTTCGACCTCTGGTACGAATTATGACAGTTCTTGATCTGTGGCAAGTCCTGGTCCCAGGAATTTCCGGCATGTGGCAGATTCCAATTTCTAGTAGTTCACGGTCTTTGTTGGCATCTAGCCTCTAGGAGATCTCTGGTAGATATTGAACTCTGTCCTATTTATTTATTACAACGGCATACTCCACTTTACATTATTACCAAAACAAACAAAGATGGCCATCAGAGTGTATAAAGAATTATAAATATTGTTAATTAATATATACTTAATACATTAATGAATGGATAACAATCATATAATAAAGTTCATTGAAAGAAAGCAAGCAATAACTACAATACTTAATTTGCGAGCAAATAAGAAGAAACTAAAAACTCAAAATTTGACAGATTAACAATTAACAATATAAAAAAATGAAGCAAAGAAACAAGCAATTAAAAATGTGTAAGTATTAACAAAACAAATAGATAATTATAAAGAATAACAATGCAAACTATTAAATATATAAACAATGAAACAAATATAACGAAGAAGAATAAAATAAATAGTCAAGCTAACAACAGAATTGAATAAATTATAACATTCACGCATTGAAATGTGAAACACACAGAACAGGCTTCCATCAGCAGCAACTCCTATTATTAATTACACATAATTATTAATTATATGGTGTGACCTAATGTGGCTTATTAATCTATAGTTTTTAAATGTTCTAATCACAAAAGTCCTCTTGAGCTACTACACGAGTTATTTAAAATCCCCCTTGCTTGAACGCAACACACCTTCTTGGATGCTGTATCAGAGGCTAGAGGAAGTATATTGGATTATAGAGACTTTGGCGCTAATTCGATCAACGACATGTCGGACTACAAGTGAAGTATTGCAGGTCAAGGGAGAACGTTGTTTTGTGGCTTGTAACATACGTGCAAAGGATCGATGCTTTCTACATGAAAATCTTCAGTAAGGTATAAACAAAGTTTGATTAACAACTTTCAACTCTGGTCAACTCTGATGTCAATCGATCAATCTGGTTCAAGTGGGTTTAATCGAGTTTATCCAGTGTTTGGTTCAAAGTGCACCTCGTTTTACATTAAAACGATATATTTAATTAAAAAAATAAAAATGTTAAAGTCCACATTTATTCTTTTAATTGAAATAAAAGTTAAACTGTCTTAACGTCTACATCTCAAATTAAATTAGCTGTGTTCTGTGTTGCAAAAATCTTATACAGGCAATTTGTAGTTTAAATATCTTAGAGATATGAGCAAATAAATATACTTACGAGTTCTGTATTATTGTACACCACAAAATTTACAACACAACTATTTGGAAAGCGAATATGTATATAGGATTTACATCTCACTCCTGCCCCTGAAAGCATCTAAGACATGAATGGAAAGCGGAAGCAGTAAACTAAACACTAGTGCCTTGATAACGGCCAGAGCTACTCACACAACTAATGGTGAACCGATAATCAGAACTAGAGTAGCCAACCTGACGCTTTACACAATATCTTTATACAGTAAACGTAGAGTTATGGTAAAACGTAATATTAATGTTGCTTTAGGTATACCATACGTGGCAGAATATTTTATTTCCGTAGTAGACTCTTTGCTTTGCCAATAATAGGATTGTGAATGTAACAGGATTTTCCGGATATTCAGATACAATAAATCAGTAACACTACGTTTAGATAGTTGTAATCATACTCTTCCTCAGATAACATTATTAAACTGATAAATAAGTGATTTCTTTTTATTAAGTGCATGTTTTAAAAATAAAATACATACAGTTGACATACATGATTGTTGCGATTTCTGAATTATGCTAAGTAGTTATGCGTGTCTGTCACAATACTCTAGTATGACTAGTTCATTTTAACTTAAATTGTAGTTATGTTAGGTTAAGTCTGATGTTTGTGCTGTTGCAGACTGTGCTGTTTAGTATTAAATCTAAACTTAACTGTGTTGAGGTAAATGTCACGAAACACGTGTCACGATTTATAATTCGTTCTAGTATGACTAGTTCATTTTAACTTAAATTGTAGTTATGTTAGGTTAACTCTGATGTTTGTGCTGTTTGCAGACTGTGCTGTTTAGTATTAAATCTAAACTTAACTGTGTTGAGGTAAATGTCACGAAAACACGTGTCACGATTTATAATTCGTTCTAGTATGACTACAATTTTAACTTAAATTGTAGTTATGTTAGGTTAGGTTAACTCTGATGTTTGTGCTGTTTCAGACTGTGCTGTTTAGAATTAAATCTAAACTTAACTGTGTTGAGGTAAATGTCACGAAACACGTGTCACGATTTATAATTCGTTCGTAGTATGACTAGTTTATTTTAACTTAAATTGTAGTTATGTTAGGTTAAGTCTGATGTTTGTGCTGTTGCAGACTGTGCTGTTTAGTATTAAATCTAAACTTAACTGTGTTGAGGTAAATGTCACGAAACACGTGTCACGATTTATAATTCGTTGTAGTATGACTAGTTCATTTTAACTTAAATTGTAGTTATGTTAGGTTAAGTCTGATGTTTGTGCTGTTGCAGACTGTGCTGTTTAGTATTAAATCTAAACTTAACTGTGTTGAGGTAAATGTCACGAAACACGTGTCACGATTTATAATTCGTTGTAGTATGACTAGTTTCATTTTAACTTAAATTGTAGTTATGTTAGGTTAAGTCTGATGTTTGTGCTGTTGCAGACTGTGCTGTTTAGTATTAAATCTAAACTTAACTGTTAGGTAAATGTCACGATTTATAATTCGTTCTAGTATGACTAGCATTTTAACATTGTAGTTATTTTAGGTTAACTGATGTTTGTGCTGTTTCAGACTGTGCTGTTTAGTATTAAATCTAAACTTAACTGTGTTGAGGTAAATGTCACGAAACACGTGTCACGATTTATAATTCGTACAATTCGTTATAGAGGATTGAAAAAGGTCACGACCCACTAAAATATACCATTTATGTGAAACAAACCGGTATTTAACAATTCTATTCTATCCTCATCACGCCTGTACATCCTTCGTTACAGGACAAATGCAGAGGAAACAATATTAATATTACTGGAAACCCAATAAAATGCTCATCAATTACAATAACGACGACAACAAGGGAATTGTTAAATTAGTTGATTTAACTATTGTACCTGCAATCACTGGACAATCACACAGTTGATTGTTGTCTGATTACTTTGGGGACTTATTTGATATTATTTTAAAACTTTAACTTACCTCTCACGTGAGAAGGCTCTTAGTTTTAGTAATAACTGTAAAAGAACAAAGTAATTGTGATCAAATTAAATTTGGCTGCTAAATACAACAGAATGTTTTATATTTTGTTTTTATTTACATTTGTATCCATCGGATATGAGTTTAATCTAACTTTTCCACTTCATACTGCGATGGAACGTTACTATCACAATTAAAATCTAGAGATGTGTTTCACTGTGAAGAACCATCTTGTAAACAACTGTAGCTAAGTTGTAACTTTGTAAAGGGTTGAGACCGTATTGCAATTCATACAGGACAGCATCAAATTATCAATAAGTTAGCAGCCTTTGATGAAAAGCTATAGTATTCAACGCTGATTGTTTACAAAAGGATGTGTTTTATTTGTACACCCATAACGCACATCCTGGGGTTTTAAAATTGTTACTAAAAAGGAGAAATATCTCAAGTTTTTCATTATTAGCTAAGTTGCGACGCAGTATCAACCGGAAAAGTGGAGCGATAATCATGTTGCCCACTGAGCAGGTCTACATAAAGAAGAATAATAAATATGATTATGAAACAAATGTTTAATCAACAACCATATTTATAAAAACATATTATAAACGTGTTCTTTGTTTCTTCGGATTTAGTTTTATGCATTCTTCCAACGAAGGAGCAAAAGAACGGAGTTGCCATTTGAAAGATTTGATTTGCTACCTACCTTTATCCTTTTGATAATTGAGGAAATATTTGAAAAATAAACTAATAATGTCTAATAAACATTACTTTAACTTAAGGACGTAATGTTTTAAGTAAAGAAATACAATTCAAAATGCGATTACCTTTTACTCAATGCGTGAGAATCAGATTTGTTGTCGAACATCGATATAACGGTAGTTTATTCTGAGTGAGAGGAATTTAAATTTTATCGGAGTGAAGGTCAGACAGTGTAATATATTATTCAGACGATAATATTTAACGTTTTTACTTTTACTTATTATTCTGCAGCAGAATATTGTTTCTTTGATATACTGCTTTCATTTACATTTCGTTACTTTTTCATAATACTGTAAATTCTACATCGTGAGTTTTATCTGCGATGGAACTTGTTCTTAAAATTCTGGTAATTTCCCATAAACAAGACGTTTCTCTTGTAGAAACGTTGATATGTAGTCTACTGAGAAGTAGTCAATACTACTTCTCAGTTTCAGTGAAAATTATGGAGATTTAGTATTTTTGTGAGAGTTTCAGGTGGTTTCCTTATAATTTAACTAATGTCAAGTAATGTAAAGCACTTGTTCATAATTACGAAAACAAACTTTAAACGTATATTTATAGATATTTTTATATTTTTTATGGATGCTCAATTAAGTTCTTATATTTAGTCTCAAAGACCACAATAAGTAATAAACAGTGATGTATATTTCAATTAGTATAATCATCGATATATAGTATTCGTATATTGAAAACTAGGCTATTAATTGATATCAACATATCTATAGTCATAATAATAATCATGTTTGAAGTTAAAATGATTAATTTAATACGTATAGTAGCAATCTTATAAATAATAAAGAAGCCATAACGATCAAACAAACAAACAATTATAATAAATAGGAAGAACTAATAAATATAATAACGAAATAATAAGAAATGTTTGAAACAGATCATAGGGAATTTACGAAACTAGTTTTCTTTAGGGTAGCAATGATTAACCGCTTTCAAGAAGTGGTTGACAGCATCCTCTCTAGAAAACAGTACTTTTCTGTACAAATACTCACAAAGATAATCTTCAAGCAGGTCTGCTGGTTTGCTAATTTTTATATTTCGTTTCACGGCAATCCTAGAGCTTTCGATTGATTGAGTATTCCAGTTGCTTTCTACTCCGGACCAATATCTTGAAGCCAAGAAAAACACGTTTTATCATCTTTTATAGAATATTTAATTAAGTTTTCACAAGTTCACTCTCCTCTTAAATTCGACACTTATTAAAATGTCAAATGTTCCGTTTGTTATCTGAAAAAGTGTTACGATTGTGTTGATACAGATGATATAAGTTAACTATATTGTCAAATTAATTAATCAGTCTCGGTTGGATTGACTTGGATGATATAAGTTAATTATATTTGACAAATCAATTAATCAGTATAGGTTTTTTTATGTCGATGGTTATAATTGAGTAATATCGTTTGTCGATATCGATATAAAAACCAGGTCCGCTTATTGTGCTCTGCCCACCATATATGCAGCAAACTTTAGAATTATTATACCCGTAAACTCTTTAATCTGAATTATGAAAAATATATTACAATTTCAGAACGGTGGATATTACGAATTTGCGAATTCAAGCATAACAACCACAATTTTTACAAAAAATTAAAGTTTAAAGATTTATAAATACAAAAAAATGTATGGTTCCAGCAATTCGACGATAAATAACAGAGTACCGCTATAATCAGTGATGACGCACCACAAATACCAATCGCCTAATAGTGTAGATATAGTAGCCTACACAACGATTGCAGTGGTTGGCAATTGGTGTCAGACACATCGTCATTGTTGGTAAATCATCTCAGTTACTTGTAATCTGATTTTAAACCTGATACATTTGTATTTATAGTATAAATTTAAAATAAAAATATACCAAAAATTATTTTTGACTGTTTTGGTAAGATATAATCGTTTATATTATATTTAAATATAACGACACAATGTCCGCCATTTTTAAATGAGGAATAAAATTACATTTAAATATATGTGTAAAGTTTCAACATAGTTTTGGTTTTAGGTAATAAATATTAAAAAAAGTACATAAGGGCGACCAGATGTGAATGTGAGCGTTTTAGCAGACAGACACCTTCAAAGAAACTGATTCCTTTATTTTTACATAAATCTAAAATTCTTGAAGAGGCTTTATTATCCTGTGTTTGTGTCCCAAGCTCAAAGTACCTCTGCGACGGTTGTAATCGAACAAATATTTTAGTGTAGATGATTCAGTTCCTAGCTAATATCTAATACCATGCACTTTTGGATTTTCTGTTCTTTAGACCGTTGACACAAACGACTATTGGTTGTTTTATTTCTATGGTATAAAATAAAATCCCAATGGTTTTTTTAACACAACATAGGATCGTAATATGGACGACTATTGCAACTACGTAATTAATGATTGTTAAATATTAAATAAATAAATAACAATGCCTTTATTAATCCAGCGCTTCTCAGTACAATACTGCTTTTCAGAATTACTGTCGTCTAAAAACTAAAATAAATACAAAAATGACACAAACTTATCTAGGCCTAAGAGTAAATACAAGAAGTAAGATAACAAATAAATATACAACATCAATGCCTATACCACAGATTTTAAAAATTTTTCTTGAAACTAGGGCATGATAACTTTTTAATGGGTTCGGGGAAGTCATTGTACATCTTTGGCCCAAAATAAGAAAAACTTGTTCTTCCCAATTCTAACTTAATTTTGGGAAAGTGAAGCACTCCACCATGGCGAGTGCTGCGCAGGGAAACCTCGTCTCGACACTGGAGCCGGTCAGTAAGGTACCCAGGCACTCCAAGTGTAAGGGCCTTGTGCACCGTACAGCAAGTCATTATCCTGCATACGGTCGCCATTGGGGCAAGTTTGGCAGCCTTGCGGTAAGCTGTCACATTAAGTCTGAATATTACGTGGCAAAACATTATTTTCTGAAACATTAAAATTATTTTTTTTCACTTGAACTTCACTCTTAAGAAACATATAGACATTACAAGCATTTTGACGCAGTTCACGCGTGGCATACCTTTTTAATTCCTCAGCGTGGTATACATCCATCCACTCGTTCTATATTCAAAGTTGTAATCACTATTATCTATACCATTTGAACATTTTGAATTGCACTTTTCTTATTTACTCATGAGAAAAAAAAATTAGACTGCATGTAAAAGATTGGTTTTAGAATCTTTAGAATCCCTTTAAAGTGAAACTGTCAAGCCGTATAAGAGATGGTGTAATACCAGATGGAGGCTATTACAGAAAGCCCTCTTAAGAATGAATCAAGTCAATACACAGAATATCGTGTTTATTCTGTATCAGGGCAGAACGAAAATGTAACGGCAAGTTTGCCAAAGAACGATACAGGTCTGGTATCAAAGGCAACAGGACGCAAAGAAAGTGAAGAAAGCCAAAGACAAACATTTCACCACTCCGAGGACAGAAAGTAATCCGGACGACAGGTCGCGAGTAAACAGCAAGTTTGTGTGGCCGGGCTCTCTCCCCTGCTCAACATTTTACACTATTTTGGGCAAACTTCAAAAAGCCTTTCTATTACAAGAACAGGGCCAACCCGGCTTTATTCGATAATGTTCATGTATTCAATTAACGCTTATTCTGCATATAAAACATTCGAAATTTTAATACGCGTCATCATTTCTCATTAAAATTTAAATTTTAATTACAATTTTTTTAATTAAATTGCTAAAAACAAAAAAAATGTGTAAAAGTCCACAATCTTGCTTTCTCTCGGATAAAAAGTTTAGATACTAGAGTTTGAAAGTTAAGCACAAACTAACCAGTATTGCATTAAACAAAATTACTTGTTTAACTCTGTGTTTAGATGTATAAAGCAAACGATTAACAAATAATGACTTCCAGTTTTTATGCCGGTAAACAACGAAAAAAGTACCGTTTTTTGGAATTTATGAACCAGACTGCAACTTTGAACATTCACAACTCGGAAACTTGTGATAAGTTAGTTTTATACGAGAGTTACAAGTATGCAATTTTAGACTCATATAAAACGTTATTATTAAATTACCGTCTTAACTTTTATTATTGACTGCGTGGTTAAAAATCGTCATCGGTCTCGTTATGGAGTTCTTAAATTCATTATCTTGAGTGTAAAAGTTTGTAAGTAATTAGCTAAAATGTTTTTAGCGCCGATTTAATTCAGCAGTTTTTGTTAATTGACCGCGGTCTGGCCACCTCCTCGTTTGAATGCTGAACTTAAAAAAGCTACGATAACGTAAAAAGTTAGGATGCCACGCTTTGTGTAAAGAAAATTATATCAATAATATTTTAAACAGAATTTTTTAAATTGTAGAGCAAAGTTTTATGAAAACTGATGAATAAGAAATGTTGTCTTGGCACATAAAAATACAATAAATAAAAATGCAAATATTTTACTACCTCATTTGCTATGAACGGATGAAAATTATCGGAATAAATGCTTATGTTTGGTATGATTTGTTTATTTTAACCCAATTTGTAATTATGTATTATGTTAGTAATTTACCTGAAGAAGAAATCAGATTGCAGATCTCGAAACGTAGTTTTACTGATTTTATTTCTCTGAAAGATGCCAAATATCCGGAAAATCCTGTTTCCTTCATGGTATCATTTGTTATATAAGTTTCTGATAGTGATATTGCCACATTCATGTAAACAAAAACCAATCAAACACAAAGATAATTATATTTTAAAAACAGTTTTCCCAGGTATTGAGCACTGGAGAGGGAAGAGGTAACCAATTATCAATACTGCAATAATCAGCGATATCGCTTTGATAATTGATATCAAGGATTAGCGAAACAAGGCCAGAATTAGTAATTTCACTCTCATTACAATAAATTGAAATGTTACGTTTTGTATTCCATACCATTTACTACAGGACTTGTTTCACTTAAACGACACCGTGGAATGAAGATTCGACTCCGTGTTTAAATGAAGATTCGTATATCTTCGTTAAAACAGTGACTACACTGAGATACATGCGTCTCTAAACGATCTAAACCTACTAGGAATTGATTCCTACTAGTCGATACGGTAGGGAGCTGAAATTTGGCACACTTTACATTTTTTACTCTAAATAAAATTTGAAATTAGATAAAATATTTGTTTTACTTTATATTTAAAAAGACATATTCGACTAGCGGGTAGTACAGTTTTTGACCTTAATAACTTTTTCTTTAAAAAACGTAAGAATTTACTTCTTACCATGATTAAATTAACGCTTTAGGCGTTAGATATCGAATCAGTAGAGTTAGGAAATAAATTTAAAGAAGTTAGTAGATAAAAGTTAAAAAGCTACTTAATATTTACACAATTTCGACATCAGAGTCGCCTATAAATAGGTGAAGTGGTAGTTTCATTGTCTCATCAGGTGCACAATTGAGTGCACTACGATGTGATAGACACGATCTCTAAGCACGGTGGAACAACCGAGTTTTCTACACATAACGTAGCTATGGTAGGAAGAGTTGATTCATTTGAATTTTGAGTTACAAGCTGGAACCACATCACCTACGTATAGTGGACTATGTAACGTTTTGAGCTTCTTCGTCGTCGACTTTCTTTGGATCTCTTCGGACGAGCATGGCTCCAGATCCCAAGAGTCACGTGTGAGACAGCATATTTTAAGAACCATGAGAAAAGTATTCCAGAATATTAGCTAATACAAAAATACCTTGCAGAGGGGGGGGGGGTTATCGGGATAAATGTGTCTCCATGGTGCTGGCGGAAATGTAACTGTAGGCTCTTTGTCAATCAGTTCTCACGTTAGTGTTCCACTTTCGCTGGTTTGATTTGCGATTTATGTGCTCGTGACTTATATGCAGTGGAATTGTCTTCATTTTCTCCAGCCTGGACTTCAAGCTGTTGGTATACCCAGTGAGGCACGATAAACAAGTTTTAAGTGACAGTACATTGCCACATTTAAAAAAGTTTTAAGCGCGTGTTTATGTAATAGATGTTTACACTTGAGGAAGAAGGTAGATTTCAATCTTCGAAACGTAGTTTTATAAACTTTTGTAAGATATAACGAAGGCAGAAATCCGAAATCCAATTAACTGTAGGAGAGAGGAGCCAGAAGTTCGCCCATTTTGCCTCAAGAAACATTTTCTGGAGTTCTGAGTTGGGGGTTTTCAAAACGTTTAAGATAGTGACCTTCATGAGTACAGCTGAAATTGAATAGCTTATGTCACATATCCGACAGAACGTTCAGAAGTGGAATGCCTTTTACTGTTTAGCTTGCCAGGAAAAAACATATTGTAAAGTTGAGTTCAAATGTTCCATCTTGTAATGAAAACGACCAGGTCAACAATATAACTACAGCACATGTGTTTAGTAACTTAATGAAACGTTTTACACGGTTTTCAACTTTCACAGAATAATCAATTTCTTTGCAAATTTGTATATTACAAAGTTATTACAAGTTATTGGTACCTTTTTCATACCAATCATGGTTATCAATTAAACTATGTACAATATTAGTTACTTTAAATATGTAAAAAATAATAATTACTTATAAAATGGTTACTATATTTATTTAAAACTTTATTGTGTAAGCATATCCATTATAATTACCTTAAAGAGGACAAAAAATTACACATAGTGTGGCTTTAAGTATCTTTTATAGTAACAACAGGTCTCACAAAATATATATACTAGCTGTTTCCCGCGGATTCGCACGTTTTTCGTAAGCTTTTGCCCGTGTATGTGCACTTCTGGCTCAAGTGAATTATATTTCCAACGACGATGTAGAGTTTGTATTGTTGCCACGATCAAGAAAATCTGTCAAAAGTGTATGTTTATAGCCATTGTCTACGTACATGTACTTTATTATAAAGTGGTATAACACGCAAGCTTTTAGTTCAACCAGAAATGTATTTTGAAGACAAACATACATCAAAGCTTAGCGCCTTCAAATAGTTTTTCGCTATTTAATATACTTAACTGTCTCGTAACCGCAGTTTATAGTGTAGAGGCGCTTCAAAAACTTTTAACTTTTGCATTGCCGCCTGGTGGCGAGATACATCAGTAGGCATAGCATATAAACCTTCTCCGTCGAAAAATACATTAATATACAAATTTTCATAATGATCGGTCAAATAGTTTACGATTCCATAAAGGACAAACACACAAACATTCATTTATATATATGAATAAAAAACGAAATATATGAATGATATACGCTTATTATGTATAGGATGTTCATTTGTGTTTTGTTAGTTTTTTTATGTATATATTTGTTTATGTACTTATATATAGTTCGTTTCTCTAATGAATAACTTATATATATATATATATATATATATATATATATATATATACATATATGAAGAGCTCAAAGCTAAAAGGATGAGGGTCCATTAATTGTCGTTTTGGAGCTAACACTGATTTCTTGTATTTTATTTCTTATAAAATATTGCATGGTATCTAACTAAGCTGAAAAGATGAAGGTGTACAAGCTATAGAGGTTTGAAAAATACGTGTTCTAGGCTAAAAGGATGAAGGTGCTATAAATGCTGGCTAAAAGGATGAGAGTCCACCTAGTTCAGATTGCTGACCACAGAGGTCTCTGCTCTTAGTGCTGTTGTTTGTTGCCCATCTGCTGATTGTTTGTGTTTTGGAAATTTGCATTCCAGTGTGTTTATTTACAGCTTCAGGTTAATTGTAGTGTAGATTAGTGATACGTATGCAAAAATCTATGTCAAAAAAGGAGGAGATGAGGTTTGTTTCCTTGCTTTGGGATTTCATTTTCAACCACCTTGACTTGCAAGTAAAAGAACTTAAAATTTTTCTGTGATTCCTGCGCAGGACAAAATAAAAACTATGTTGTTTTCCGTATGATTCACTACATTGTACACTATACTAAGAGACTTGAAAAAAATAACAATTATTTTTCCAATCAGGGGCCACTCATACCTGGAGTGTGACAGGAATATGGCATTGATTGATCAAAAATCTGTGGTCGAAACTCCTTCCGAGTGGAACGAAGTTATCGAAAACTCCAGATCCAGACCAACTCCATTTAGAGTGATTTCTTGCGACAACCAGGAAAATTTTTAAGTCTTGGACTAAATTTCTTTCTCCTTTATATGCAAAAAGTTGTCCTTTCAAAACACGACCTGTTCGGCAACTAAGCATAGTTTCCCATCACCCTCGAATGATGTCACATCGTCAGTCTTTTGATGGCATAAATGAAGAAAGTGTTGTTACTAAGCCTAAAAGGAAACACGTTTCACTGTCAGAAGGCTGTTTTCACCTGCTAGAGCTTGCATATTGTGGACTTTTACCTTTAAAAAAAGCAAAATACGATGATATTCAACATTTAAAAAGATTTTGCTCTGTAAAGTCTCAATCATATTTTGACACACACTGCCATATGCTTAAACTGTTACATATATCCATTACAAACAATCTTGTTATTGAATTTGTAGCTGTAATCAACATAAGCAGATCTGTAAACAATTTTTGAAAATATAGTCTCTATCTTATCTGTATTTGTTTGTTTCATTTCAAGACTTGTTAGTGGACCCTCATCCATTTAGCCAAGATTTAGTGGCATTAAAAAATAAAAATTACTATATTTAATTTTAAAATTTATAATTATAACCCAAATACATAACATATACGTTCCCAGTAAGGTACTGCATGAATTAGTAACCAAAATGAAGAGCTCTTTATTTTAATTATTTTTCAATTTAGTTTTAAATCTTAAAGTCTTGATTTCTCAAAACTTGTTATTTTGGATCCTCATCCTTTTAGCTTTGTGCTCTTCATATGTGTGTGTTATTCATTAGAGAAACGATTCTTTATACTTTGTGGTGTGGGGTATGTTAGCTTAAGTATGAAGATAAACTCCGCTGCTATGGGGGTGGGCATCGAATTGGATGGTAGAATGAAACAAGAGAAATGTGTTTCTTAGTGCTAGCGCGCGCTTGTGTGTGTGCTTGTACGTTTTAAATCACACACCATTTAAAAACAATTTCATTTTAAAGGTTTACTTTAAACATGCAACTCATTTTACCGTTAGTCTTTTTATATCTAATAAAATATTAATTGACAAGTAAACACACATTTCGATGATTTAGGATTTGATGACTTATGTATAGCTTATTATGTAATTAACTTCATATTACAGGATCATCTTTATATTAGTATAATGAATGGTTAACTAAAAGGGAAAGTTGACCATTCATTATACTAATATACCTATTTAGTCTGTATTTACATTTATCTTAACATTCATAACATTGGAAGAGATAGTAAGAAAATTATATAATTCGAGTTCACCAGGATATTACAAATTGAATGAAATTTAGATTATTAAATATGGCTTTAACACAAATATCAATTGTATATATATATATATTATCAACAGAAAATATAAATAAAGAAGGAGCAACGACCCAAATTGGTTAGATAAGTTAAACATCGATAAATCACGTTAGGTATAGTCTACATTGAAATTTTGATTTTGTTACGAGTTGATGGGTTTACTTCATGGTTATAAATGTTTTAAAATTTCAACAGAATATCAACGAAACTTTAATCATGAGTTAGATCATATGTTATTACAGTTATCGTTTTTTTAATGATTAGTCCAGTCTGTTCATCATGACGAGCATTGTTGAAAACGATAGATTTTTAAAGTAACTACCATAAATTTCCACGAAAACCCAGGTTGTGGTTATATACAATGTAAATTGGTTCTAGTTTCCCTTAATATTACCACAGTTAGCAAATACTCTATGAGGGATAATACTACATTATTCCACATGTAACAAATAATTTTATGTAAATACATGCAAATTATGGAGAATACTACTGGATGAAACCAAACTTATTCAATTCAAACAAAGGTTCTCGGAAGTGCCTTGAGTACTAGACCTTCTTTGCAATAATACAATCAATTCATTGTTAATTCAGTATTGAATGAAATGAATGAGAGAATGACCGCGTACATTTTAACTAAATGAAGTTCCTACTAAACTATCATCATATCAGCCATATAAACATTGTATTTGAAAGTATCAGTAAATTTAAAATTCTAAAAACGCCCAATACTTAATAAATCGTGAGATCTTCTTTATTTCTGTAAATGATTGACGAAGATAGCCTTGCTCTCAAAGGCCTACAAATTAAATATTTGGTATATGTGATTTTATACTTCAGAGCTCCGAACATGTCACAGTTGAGAGGTATCATTTTTTGTTGCTCCTGGTTTTTGCAAGCTTATCTTTAAAGTGGTCAAGCTCGCTTATGCATTAACGGATTTCGTTGAAAAAAGTACCGTTGGAATTTTTTAAATTATAAAATAATTGATATCTTGTAAATGCTTTATAACGGGATGTTTTTTTATTTAACTTACAAAAATATTTTAACAGACGCTGTTTTGTTAATATTACAGAAAATACCACATTTATTTTGTTAAAGATTCTTATATGATCTATTAAAATCAATGTGCCAAATTTGGATTTTTTACCTTAACTAATTTTAAAGATAATAATCTTTTTATAAAAATACAAAATGGCGCATGGCGGTTAACGAGACATTTTTCGTCCTATCTTAATAAGATATTTTTTGTTTAAATAATAAGTACTATCAGCCACTGAAGTTTGTTCACCTATAATAGGTGAATAAAAAGCCAGACCACCTCTATTTTGTGCTAAAGTTTATAAAGGGGGCTCATTTGATAATTTTTAAAATTGTTTTTGACCACCAAAAATGCGGGGATTTTTAGAGCAACTTAAAATGGTTAATGCGACCCCTCTCAAGTTACCCCGTTGAAGAGGATAAACACCTTAAAGAATGGTGAAATATAATTACCTATGGCACAGTTATGATTGAAAGTGAATCCCATCCGGAAGAGTGAAAGTGGCAAGATGATCCTGGAAATAGATATCTTCTTTCAATCTACGCAAGACTCGAGTCATTTGCAGAGGACCACGAGCTGCTGTCATTATCTGTTGAGGATAATATCCAGCTACTTCACGGATAGGACGCTGATCTACTCAAAGGATGAAGGAGGTAAGCAATAAAAGTATCAGCTGGAGTGCACAGGGATCTGCAATTGGAACATAATTTACGATTGAGTTCTACGACTTAAAATACCTAACGGCGTAAGAACCTTCGGCTTTGCAGAAGACCTCGCAGTGCAGTGCCAGCCGAAAGTAGGCACCTAGAAGGAGTTGAGTTTGCTGATATTGAAATTATAAGGACTATAAGGGAGTGGCTGACGTCTAAACGATTGGAATTAGCCGAACTCAAGACAGAAGTCGTGCTAATCACCAACAGGAAAGAACTCTTTTCTTTTCTCTCTAGACCATCACATTTACGGTCGGTGATGCAAAAATAACATCTGCACCAGCCCTCCGATATCTGGGAGTGTGGATCGACGCAAGACTATGGAAGGAACATCTTCAATAACATCACCTACGCACGGAAGTCCGTTTCGGTGTACCGAAGGACATTAGTGCGAGTTACCTGTGGCTATCGTACGGTTTCCTACGAGGCCGCATGCGTGCTAGCAGGGGAAACCCTATTGGAGCTGATGGCTGATGAAAGAGTCGGATATACTGGTGCAAAAAAAGAGGACCAGAACCACGAGGCAAGGAGGCACAGGTCGAAGGAAAAACAAGACCACACAACGTATTGCAGCAAAGATGGAACGAAACTGCTGACAGTAGCTTGACTCCATCTACTGGAGTCAAGTATTATTGACTTATCAGCAACGTTTGCGCATTAGAGCGCATGGAGAAGTGGTCTTATACCTCACTCAAGTTCTCGTTGGGCCTCACAGGTGCTTCAGGGCCTACTTCTTCCGTTTTCATTTGGATTACGGAACTGACTTGCCCTGCCTGTGCAGAAGCGGCGAAGGCAGCAGAACACGATTTCTTCTATTGTCTTCTACTTCTATGGTTCGAAGCTCAAAGAAGATAGGTTCAAGAAGTAGGGAAACGGATTGAGCCTAAGAACCTGACCGAGACGATGGTGTATTCGGAGACCAAATGGAAAGTTATATCCGGCTTCGCAGCAATAGTGATGCAGAGGCTGACAGAGGAAGATCGCGAAAGAAGACCGGTGCATAGCCTGTTGTCCGCCACCCGCCAAGTAATGCCAAATGGTGGTTCCGCGGGATTCCTTATACAAGAAGAAGAATTGCTTTTGGTGGTGGTTTTAGTGAGTGAGAATCCCACACTCTGGGGAGTGACTGTACCCTACCCCAGGTTTATTATGATTTCCTCACATTTTGGCACAGCAAAAAAAAAAAAAAAAAAAAAAAAAAAAAAAAAAAAAAAAAAAAAAAAAAAAAAAAAAAAAAAACATTGTATAATGAACATCTTACTGTTAACATAAACGATAAATCAAAATTAAAACTTTTGAATTTACAGAGGATTAATTATTTCAATTTTTCACTCTAGACGATTTTATGGACATTTTACTTCACTTATGGCCTAACTAAAACTGGACTAAGGGCGACAATTTAATAAAGAGTCGTTCAGATAGCTGTTTACATGTCGTTAAACAATTTTTCCAATTGTTTTGTATCTGTAAAGTACAATTTTTATTATCCAGCGCAACATTAATGAATACACAAATAAATTCATATAACTCCAAAGACGAAAGGCCGAGGAAATGCGGGCACAGAGTGTGGAGTTGGCCCACAAAGTGGTGTCTGCTATTGTTCTGTTCTGCCTTTGTGCTTCAATTTTTGTGTCTAACAAAACAAGAAAGTCTCTTTTCTCAATAAAAATGTTTAAATTTGAATTAATTTCACATTTGTTTCTTTCTTGAAAAAATTATTGTGTATAATATTCAATAAACCCCAAGTCTACATGTTATAGTAAAATGAGAAGTATAAAAAGTGTTTGGCTCCACGGTAGTTCATAAAACCATAAAGATAAAACAAAATAATTTTAAGTTGCCAAAGACACGTACATAATTGTTTGAAAGTAAAAGGTTTAATACATTGAAAACATTGTTGTTTTTTTAAGTTAAAACACCAGTAGGTTTGCAAGACATATTTGATGTCAAAGGAGTATAATGTCGTCTTATGAGCACGTTAGGTCATACTCTCATTGTTAAATAAAACTGCCAATAATACATATCTGATTATATGTATGAGTTGAAAGAGCTGGAGCTGCTGACTGCAGCCTTCCAATCAATAACCAATATATCCAAAAGTAATCAATATGGCCCTTATCTCAGACTGCCAGCTCATTGACAATTTGATGCTGTCTTCTTGTTACATTTATTTTATTTCGTGATTATTCTTATTAACCCTGGATAATATTAGGAAATTCGCATAATATTATTATTGCTTCTACTAAATAGACCGAAATTACACGATCAATTATGTTCTATCATTTAGTTTTATATATGACAAAATAAAATAGTGTATTTACTATTCAACAATGAGTGATCATCGTTTTGTATCATCAAATGTGCAATGATGTTTGATAAGTTAGGTAGGAAATTTAAAAATAACCTTATATAGATAAATTATTTCACTGTTCTACATGCTACCTGGATATCGAAAAGTACGCTACTATGTATCAAGTTTTAGATCACTCTCTTTACTATTAAAAACCTGAGTTCATCCCAAAAGTTCCAAAATATTAATCTCATTACATGTAAATACTTCGATAAGATTAAAACTAGTTAGTTACTTAGTTAAAGAATAATTAATAGTAAACAAACAACGATGATACAAACCCGAAAATTCAGTAATAGCGAAATGTAACTAACTGTCAACCCCCCGACACGAGTCGGAATAATTAAATGAACCTCTCACCCCAAGAGACCCTTGAATCGTAACAAACTGAGCCGAGCACACTTTTGAAAAGGCCTTTTCGTAGACTGTCGGACTCCGAACTAAATTGTACTTATCTATATCAAACTGTCTCCTAAATTTAATAGCTTCCATGTTTTTTTATTTTTTACGTGGTTACAATACAAAATACACTATAATAAATTATCGAACAAAGCTATAGGTAAAAACGCAAACAAATTTGTAAAACTATATTTAAAACTGTGATTTGTAAGGAGAAAACTGAATTGTAGAATCAAACTATTGCACACAAGTATGTCGCTCAGAATTTCGTGACAGTATAAGATCCCAAAACCTCGAAAACTGTACCAAAATAAAATTAATAAATATCTGAATAAAATAAAAAGATTTCGTGTGTGGTAAGTCGTTGAAAAATACAATGGCAGTGCAAATAAATATCAAATTCTGTTGAGCTTAAAAATTTTTTAAATTAAAAATAATTTTTATTTTAACTTAAGCATTTTCGTCGTTTTAAAACAAAATAATTTTATTCATAAAAATAAAATGAATCAAACGTACGCTTTTTATGTGGACACTACAAGTGTATTACAAGATTAAATCCTGAATTCTATTATAAGTAGGATCTTTATAAGCCAGTAACAGTGTAATTTATTATATTTTATGTTAAAAGAAAATACTCCCAAGACATTTACAATTTTTTATAACCACCACAGAAATCTAACACTTTACTTGTGTATAGAGAGCCAAAGCCTTACTCCATAAATACGAAGAATGTCAAATAAATCCAATAGATTCTTGAATAAGTTTAACAGCAGTAATATAATAACGTTTATATTGGGTTAAATATAATTCTAGTGTTAAATGACTGTGAGGCAGTGAGCTTCGTAACTCACAAAATGTCTAACGTCGAGGATGGACGGCGTTCAACTAAAAGTAGCGACATCCAATTTCAAGTTTCCCGGCCGTCGCTGATACAATCTTGAAGTATCGCGGTTCTTCTACAGAACCTGAACGCTCCACTTCTCACCTGTCTTCGCCTGAACATCTCCTCCGTTTCAACTTTACGTTTGCACATTTAAAACGGTTCAATATCGGCGAGTTCAATCGCTCGATTATAAAATTGCATTGAGAATAGATACAACATCGGATTATTTTTCCAGTTGAGTACGCGCTCTCTGTATCATTGCATAACCTCGAATTCGCTGCCCTGGCCAGTTTGTCAAGGGATCAAAGTTCATTTGCCAACTTGCTGGCCCAAATCTGAGAGCCAATGTGCATTGTAAAAGCAAACATGATAGTGTTTCTTGGAATCGATAGAGGCATTTTTTTCTAAGAACGAAATCGATCTTGAGCCACTCTAGTCGAGATGGGAGGGTATTGATAAATTAAAAAATATGAAACAATAATTTTATTTGATATAATATTTTTACTATCCTCACACACACACATACATAGTCTGGAAGTGGCGAATTTCGTTCTAGTTATTGGTGATGTAGTTATCATGCAATTACGAGTCACACTGTCGCTGTTAGTGTGGAACACTGTGCAGACTGACGTTCAGATACAAATTATAGTTTCATATTTTTAATTGTTTTGATACCATATTATTTCAACTCCCACCAAAACTTGCTTTCTTAAAAAAAGTCCCTTAATCAATTTCAAGAAAAACTAAGCTAAGTGCTTATACATTACAAAATTCGGTCGACTCCTGAACTATGAGGCCAAAATATACCCCGTTCATCACAGACTGGACGTACGTTTCATTCATTTTGAATACGGTACTGTGGAGCATAATTTCTCGTGGTGTTGGAAAGTCAAAACTAGTGAGTTTCCCTCCTAGACTCGATGGCTTAATACTAATTAGACTTAAAACCTAACATGTAGTACAATACCCTTTGGCGAGTACAACTATAACGCAATCTGCTCTCTTTTTAATATTGAGACGTGAAAAAAAGTGAACAAATCTTGGGTTAACGAGAAACTATTTTCATATCCTTCTTCTCACACTTAACTTGCTATTTTGCTATTCATCATTTTGACGACTTAGCGACTAGAAAGAGATAACGGTTGGGGGATTAAAGCAGAAAAATAGGTGACAAAGTTACGTACCAATTCCTCTATAGTAAATATACACTGACAAAGATCATGAACCTTTCATTATGAACATTCATTAAATCGAAATGTTATTTACTTTTTCAATAAATGTGGGTAGGAAGTAGAACGGAAAAAAAGAGAATAAACGCTGAATTTTTCTCCCAAGTTGCTCCCTTCTGAATTCCCACGCACTGAGAGAAAGGTTGGTAGAGAAATAGTGATTCTCTGTTACAATAAATCCATGCTCTCTATTTAAAAAGTTTGAGATCTTGATGTTTATTACTTTGTGAACTTTACGTACTGCAAGAAACCATGTTGAATGAAAATGATGGGAGTGAGGGGGAAAATAATTATGAATAATTGGTGTGAAAAAGATACACATGAATATTGCTTTTAAGAAGAAATTATTAATTTTAATCACAAAACTAATTTTAACCCCAGACGAGATGCATAAAAATACCACCAAAGCTTTGTAAAGCGCTTCCAGGTTTGTTGGTCTATGGACTATCTCAAATTGTTCGTCAAGACCGAAAATTATGTTTCTTACTTCGCTGATGTTTCAGTGCTTACGGACAGGATTGAAACTATTCGGCGCTGTTGGACGAATGCGTTAAAAATTCGGCACTCTCAGACAATTTTACTTTCCGGATTTATCGAAATTCAGGTGGGTTCGGACAGTTTAAATTTCGGCGTTACGGGACTAAAACAAATTTCCCACCTGGTGGAATCAAAGCTGTCGAACCAACCCATCTCTAGAAACCACAGTCGTTTGTTTTTATAAGCACCCGATATGTTCGGCCAACCCAACAGAATAGTTCAAATTTATATCTTTCTGATAATTGAAATATAGTTTCTCAGAATTTCTCCCGTCAAAGTCGACGAAAGGTACTGTCACCATTAAAACATTTTAACACGTAATATTACCCGATATAACATGCAAAAGAGGTACGATTAATATTATTGACATTCCGGCAGTGTCTGTGGTTCTGTGTTGAGTGACCTCTACACCGTGTACGTGATAAATTAAAGGTCGTTGAGGCTGGTTTTATCCTGAACTAGCTGTTTCCCGCGGCTTCGCACGCGTCTCTTAAGCTTTGCCCGTATATTTTCTTTGCCTTCAAATAGTGTTTGGATATTTTAATATACGTAACTACTGTGTTTGTAATTGCAGTTTATAATGTGCAGGCGCTTTGATAACTTTTATATCTTGCAGTACAGCCTGGTGGTTAGTTACATCAATGGGCATTGCATATAAACCTTCTACATAGAAAAATACAAATTTTCATAGTGATCGGTCCAATAGTTTCTGAGTCTATAAAGGACAAACACACAAACATTCATTTTTATATATTATGATTGCAGAAACAGTTTAAACAAAATTTGTCGTTTCTCTTAAGCTTACTCTATGCTTTAAAACTATAAGTGTAAAGAAATTTATATATAAATATATTTTTTGTCGCATTATATATGTTTTACAAAGAACAGCTGATTAAAAATTTGAAAAGACTCTTTCACTTAATAACATATGTTTGCTGCAATGCATTTCTTACGGGTATTTCTGTAACCAGTGGGGCGGAATCCTGAATCGGGAAAGGGATAAAAAGTATCCTATAACCTTCTACAGATCAAGACGAACAAATTAAAAAAAAAATTAGGCGAATCCGTCCAGCCGTTTGTGAGTGATGCTGTTACACACGAACAGTTTCATTTTTATATATATAATAATAAGATGTACTGTGCCGATTTTATGATCCTCCCAGAGCAGTGGTATATTTGGGGCTTACATTTCAGTTGACTTGAGGAACCACTACTCTGTAGTAATGATATATTTGAATACATTTTAATTCAAATTCTTACGAGTTGTTCGAATAAATATTCGCGAAAATCATTCGAATTGTTTTGGTCGCTTGAGATCGATGCGCCCAAAACTATTAACTAAAGATTTTTCAAATGATTCCATTCGGTATTCTTCAAACAACTTATCGAATTACGAATTTTCGCGACTCGTATTTCCTAAGACTATTCAAAAACAAGTATCCTCGTAATTTATAGAACCCATATAGTGGATATGCCATCTGAATAAAAATTATAAATTACGTTAAGAATATGTTACCTTTTTTACAGTTTTTTTTTTCATTAAATAAGAAAAAAATCTTATGTGTGTCGATATACAGAAACATTATTTTTCATTAACATAAAAAACTCTGGGTTAAATTATTTGTTTTATTAAATAACGTTTAGCCTTACATTACAATAATATGATGTATTACACATAAAATAGTCCAACTGTGTGAAATAAACCGATACATTTTCTATATTTATACTTTAAAGTATCCATAATGATAAAAATAGTTCATTATAATTTATTAGCTTGAAGCATAAAGTTTTAATAAGCCAACAATTTTTAAAGACATGGCGGTAATTCGTTGGATGATATTCGTTAAAAGTAGTTCATATCCACTTTATAGTAGTATCCGTTACAAACTCTTCAATCGAAAGTAAATAAATCACTCATTAAAGAATTCGAGCAGTTTATCAAAATAGGACACACTTATTTACATTAATTAATACTTTTATATTCGACTGTGTGAACAGAAGGAAGTAATAAGGTATAATAGGCCAGATAGGGGCCAATAAATTTGCATTTCGTAAACACACAATCTAGGTATTCCTCAAATTGATAGAAATATTTCCCCTAAGAAAGAAATTAGTCAGAGCTCAAAATGGAAGGGGATCAAAGGGGTTCAAATTAGACATGATAATTTTTCTTCACTTAATACACTTACAACTGATTGGACACGTAAATTAATGTAAAATAACCGCCAGCTAGACCATCAAAGTGACGAATTTAAGCCTCTTTATCTACATGTTTCACGACCATGTAAGTCTCTATCTACAGGTCTCACGACCATGTAAGTCTCTTTATCTACATGTCTCACGACCATATAAGTCTCTTTATCTACAGTACATGTCTCACGACCATGTAGGTCTCTTTATCTACATGTCTCACGACCATGTAAGTCTCTTTATCTACATGTCTCAAGACCATATAAGTCTCTTTATCTACAGTACATGTCTCACGACCATTTAAGTCTCTGTATCTAAATGTCTCACGACCATGTAAGTCTCTTTATCTACATGTCTCACGACTATGTAAGTCTCACGGCCGGTCAAGCTGGAAAACGTATGATCTGAGCAAAAACTGTCATTTCAAATTTTAAACCCTTTTGATACTCTCCTATTTCGACCTCCACCAAAAATAGCGCGGGAAACGATCTCTTCTATCGTGTGAAAAATTATCTGTCAATTAAAACGCCAATATCAAACGAATGCGAATTGCTCTCTCAACTCCTAGACAATAACTTTTTGAGATTATACAAAATACCACCATAACTGCAGGCATGGGTTGCTGGGAATTACAATAAATAGCCATCCATTTCTTGTGTAAAGGAAGCATTTTTATTAATCCAGTAAAATCTTTTTAAAGATGGACGTTTTAAAATTATTCTATCAAAAGATTTCAGACTCACTTTCGACATTAAGCAAAGAGAAAATATCTGTCAACAAGTTTACGATTGGGTTTCTCTTGTAAATTTGCAATGTTGTTATTGTAAACAAACTAAGTTAATAACAAAATTTCCTCTATCCCTGGACTACAATACATTCCGTCAACTGATTTGCACGGTAAGTTCTCTGGTTAGATCAAGATCTAACACGGTTCCATTTCCTCGTGCAGACAATCAACAATAACGCCGACACTATCGAACATTTAACTTTGATGAATGGAGCTCTCGCAATCTCCAGTTTATACATGATTTACCTACAATTCTCTCTCTCGCTCTCGCTCTGATAGTTTTACCAATCTGTTCTCATTGGCTCTTTGATGATTTCAGTCATTTAAGCTATGATATAAGTTAGGTTTCCTATTGATTTATGGATTTTAGTACATTCTGTCACCTAACTTGCACAGTTTGTAAGTTCTCTGGTTAGATCAAGATCTATTCTGGTTCCATTTCCTCGTGCTGGCAATCAACAATAACACCGAAATTATCGTGTTACAAACTACATTTAACTTTAGGTTACGTATACTTTAAGAAAATCTAGCCATGTACTAACATTCACTTTCCTACACTCTATTATATTTCTATTTACTCTATGAATATTATATGGTTCTATTTATCTTTTTTACAAATTTATTATTGTGTAAATTTTTCTTTTCTATCATGGTTACCAAAATAAAAATTTCCAATAACACTCGGTGAAATGCCATGGAGTAACATGTACCATCGTATATAACTCTTGAGTTGCCTAAGCAAAACTTAAGCGTCATGCAAAATTTCAAATCTATAGGTTCGTTTTGAAATTTCTAATGCGAACAGACTAATAGATAGATAGACAGACAGACAGAGAGAAATGAAACTTTCCCTTGACTCTTGAGTGATATAAAAATTAGAATATATTTCCCTACGAATAACTTGAATATATAGTTGGAAAAAATAAGTTCAAATCTTATTGTTTGTTTATATGAGCCGAATCTCCTAGGAGAGTGATCCATCTTCACGGTCACAACATTTATGGTGACGATGTCAGATTACAAATTTGAAACAGAACATTTTTTCATTTCATACAGGTTTTAGCTTGACATACGTAAAAATAACTATCAGACACATAAATAACAGTTATAACACTGTATAACAACTGCATAAAAATAAGGAAGCGGGATTTTTCCGGACATTTTGGCATCGTTCATTAATAGAAAAAAATCAGTACCACTACGTTTCGAAATTTGCAATCCGATCTCTTTCTCAGGAGAACAACTACATGATTCCTAACACATAGCAACAATGTAGGTTAAAATAAACAAATATACCAGAGTGTTGTGTCACGCGTAAGTCAGCAATCACACGAACTATGACACTGACCCCAATACATGCACTTAATAAAAATAAAATACTAATCTACCGAACTACAGAATACAGGTCATAATTACTCTGCACTTACCAACCAAGCATAGGAGTGCAGTTTCTGATAGGAGTTCCTACACAAGTCTTCATTCGTCAAAAATAACCTTGAAACAAATAAACAAAGAGACATAAAAAGTCACCACTTTTTTAGCCAAGTAGTCGGTCTGTACGTGAATGGCTGACGCGGATGTAACATGTATTTAACTGTCTGACGATCGGTTACATGTGTCAGTCTAAGAAAAATATTATATTAAAAAACAATATGGTTTATATTTATAGCCCTTTTATCCTTCGTATTTCAACCTTCACCAAAACTAGCGTAGAGTATGATAAATTTATTTCTTAGGTGAAATTTCCTTATAGTTTTCAAGGAAAACATGTTTTGTGCTCATTGAGATCTAAGTCGGTTTTTGGCTCCTGTACTTTTTACCTTTATCAATAGTTTCACTCTAAATCTTTCGTAAAAATAAAAAATGATGCTCTTCACATAGATACAAAGTTAAATGTATCCAAAATCAATTCAATTACCTGTTCTAAAAGAAAAATTAACATTGTTAAATTAAAATTATTCACTGTCTCCCTCATATTTAATTATTCAAGATTCCACATCACTACTTGTTGGTGTTCGAACAGTCCTTTGTTTCGCGATCTATAAAACTGTTATAAATAATTCATTAGTGCAAACTTTCTGCTAGTGTTGATTTAAATAAAAATAATTAAAACTCGGATGATTGATCTTGTAGTTCAACAGCGCCGACGTGATTGAAACAAATTCCAAGAATGAATTAACAATTTTTGTCTCACAAGAGTTACAAATTAAATATATTAATTTTTTTATATCTGTATAAACTTTACTATTAACTCTGTAACATATTTCTGAGACTAAAAGTTCTGTTTCAAGAAGCCAATAACTCTATTTTAGACAATTGAATCCATTTTTATTATCTCAAGAAGTATTTAAATTTTAAAGACGCTCAAGGACAACTCACTTTCCATCCTTTTCTGAATTGAAATAACCTCATATTATCTTATTTGATATAGATATATAAACCAAACCCGTTTTCTCAACTGAGGCAAAACTGATTTGAGTTGGGTGTTGGTCCAGGGTAATTAACAAAAAATTACAGTTTGTGTCGAACCCCCGGATTAAAAAGGGGGTCCTAGAGTGCTCTCCTTCAAATAGAACCATGCACAGTAATCATTAAACCCCTCTGAACACGGTTTATTGTTTTATTATTTAACTTTATTTCCAATTAAGGATTTTCACTACTAGGTATTTTACAGCTGATGAGCATAAAAATCTGTAAACAGTACTAATAGTACTAAGACGAGACTATACAGAGTAAAAAACTAATAATGTATTGTTCTATTATTTTTAGTATTATTTTTAATGTGAGCAATGTAATTAACGTACATGAAAGGCAGTTGAAATCCAATGGAGAATAGTCAACGATCCAACGGGTTTTTACGGTAAGCTTAGCTCAAGATGTACGTCATTATAAAGGGGTTGCTCAGCAGAGATGAATGCTAAAGGGAAAACCCTGGTATCTGTTATTGTAATAGAAAATTCTCATATTTAGGTTTGGCTTTGGACTTCACTTGATGTACATCTTACATTACACTTTAAAATAATGTACATCTTGAACTGTGCTTATGTTAAATCTTTTTGCCAAACTTCTTGTAAGATTCCTTTTTGCCGAATTATGAATACTGTAAAACTATTTCATAATTCCAGTATTCATTTACCAAGTTTAACTTTCACAACTTGAGCCAAGACAAGAATATTATACCATCTAGAACAGGACCTACATTGTAAATGTTTCAAACTTTAAGCCAGTATAATTTTTTAAAGAGTGAACCCTTTAAGGTCGAATTTGCGGCATTGTACTCTAGACCTATGCTCTCATTTAAGATTTCCTTCTGACTCCTTGCGGGCCACCCCCCTGACACGTTAAAACATGGTAGTTACTTCACAAAGTACATTTATAGATGCAGTAATGATGTACCAAGTTTTATTGCTTTACCTGTAATCGTTCGAATATTATCAAGTCCGTGAGGGACTTTTTACACCCTGTATATACACACATAATCTTTTTTCCACAAGTTAAAAATTTTAAAAAACGAACAAAAGACTGCGGAATACTTTTAGCTGAAAATTTAAGAGTTAAGAAAGCAATGGTCATTAAAACTTATTAAACGATTAGAGAAGAAGACGAAGAAAAATGATTCAGTGTGCTTTTTGCGAGGACATTGAAGGTTCCTAATCCGGTTGGTACCAAATAACTGCGTGATGGGAGGACTGGGTGGGCGAGGTGGGGTCAGACGGTCATTGTTCATTAAGCTACCACTAATTATCTTTAAATACAAATTTACGCTGGATCAGTTACTTGGTAAACTGCACGTTCGCAGACAACACATTATTTGTTATACAATGTTCTACATATTTTAAAATTCATAAATATATTCTTGGACAGTGCAAACCCCTTTCAATATTAAACTCGTGAGTATCACTTTGAAGAGAATCACTTTTTTCTATAAACTTGCGAATCCTCAGACCAAATGGGAACAAAACAAACAGAAAGAAAACGAGACAACTTTATCTGTTGACAGCTTGTCACCGAATTCTATTAACATTGGCTAGTGCCTCTAGTTTGGTTTTGCCTTACATTTTGATCACCAATATGACTGAAAAACATATTAGTTATTTTAGTTAACATATTAGGAAAACAAAATATTAGTTATGTAATCGTTCCATTCGGATATCACTTTAAGCCGAACCGACTACTGAGCTATTGAAGTTTGTCTATCAACTCGTTAAAACTTCAAATCTGGACATGAGTGGGGACAAAACAAACGGAACTAAACGAGAAATCTGTTGACAACCTGTTCATTCCCTAAAAGATCTGATATTTTGTACATATTTTTTAAAATTTAAATACTACTAACTAGGAAATATGTTGAACGCGGATTTCTCCTAGAAAAGAAAAGAAATTGGAAAGAATTAAAAAAATCAGTGCCCCGGGTGGGTTGATTCATTCATTGTAGGCTACAGGAGATATAGATAGTAGAACATGGAGTAGAATATGTTAAGGAAGAAAGTGATTATCTGGAAAGATTTTCCAAAGATCCAGTTTATAATTTTATTCTGATGTCGGTTTACGGATTTTTACATCGCTAACTCCAGCAACCATGATTGTGCGTGGTTAGTGCTGAGAGGTTTAAGTGATAAATAATACACTATTTTAACTGTTATCAGACACTGATCATATAGCGTTTTACCATATAGATGGTTTCTAACCGTCTAGCAGTCCAGCAGCGCTGACGTGATCAGAGAAAATTTCCAATTAGATGACCACTAGCTGTTACCCGCTGCATCACACTTTTTCGCCGCAGTAAAATTCTGGATGTTTTCCAAGGACAGAAACTACATTTTAGTCATTGAGTTTTCAACTGGGAAATGGGTAGAGGCATCAATGTCAGGAGTAAGAAACATTAACTACGGCTATCTGAACGTGAACGTTGTTGCACACTTAGAAGGCGTTCTTAATCATGTTTAAGGTTGTAATTGCTGTAGCGAAAGTACAGTAAATACGATGGGCAATTTTTTTTAAAGTGGCCATTGTAAGAAAGGTGTACGTTGTACGCATAAGATAGTTTAGGTCTACACGTACGAGCAAAATCACATAAACTTAGTTCAGTAGCTTAAGAGATCTTAGCAGCATACATTTTTAGTTGTTCTTACTACTTCCGCTAAAAATAAAAAACTAACAAATCCTATAGTTGAAAGATGAAGCCATCAAATTAAGTTGAATCCCAAACTGGTTTTGTGTTTCTTGACGAAGCGTGTCACAACGCTCTGGTATGATTTGTTTGTTTTAACCTAGATTGTACAGTAGTTATGTGTTAGATTAGTAATTCATCTGAGGAAGAGATCAGATTGCCGATCTCAACCCTTAATGTTACTAATTGTTTTTATCACGATGACAAACTTCCGGAAAACCCCTGTTTCCTTCACGAGCTACATTTAAACCTTTTTTATTATTCCTATATCCGATTTTCAACCACATAAAAAATAAAACCACAAAAGAAATGAATGTATTCCGTGGCCTTTATGAAGTACCAAGGTGACTACACGTTCTCATCAATCTGGAAGATTTGGATGTTTTTAATCCTTGTTATTGAAACGATACGGAATTATTTTTTAACTAGTTCAGTAAAGTAGATGAACGAAAATATAAAGTTTCATATCTAATTACATAACATTTAAGGAACTCGTTAGGCAGATCTTGCATGCTGACCTAATTAAAAGGGATTTAAGATACTTAAAATATTTAAGTTATAATAATCCCTAATACACTTGCAGCATCTTCAATAACTGTTTATAATCTAATGCCATTAATGCTTTTCCTCTACAAGGTATTTGCATTTGTTTTAAAGAGAAGCCAATGTTTAATGCTTTATACCTTGGATTCACTATACCTTTCTCACAAATTTAAACTTGATTTCAAATTTTCAAGAACTATGTAGAATGTTGCTTTATAATCAAACAAAATATAGTTTGGATTCTCTTTTTGAAACACGATGAAAATATTCAATTTTGTAGAACATATGTTCACTATACTTTATATAGTAGTCTTATTTTAAATATAAAAATCCAACCCATGATCTAAAAGTGACTAAGAAATTAGGGATGTAAAAGTTGGTTGGGAATCATTTTTATAATGTGGTTTCGCTTAAAGCTGATCTCCCTCATACAAAAGCAAACATAATATATTTACTTATAAATACATTAAACACTAGGGTGTAGGATCGGTCCAAGTATCAATATTCTTGGTTTATTAGAAGGGCAACTCCAATATACCTTTTGCTTTAAGGAAATTCGCCAACAAAGTCCAATGAAATGTACAGCTATTTCGCTGCTGTCAAGCACATTTTACCTCTAAGCTTCTATAACAGTAAGACATGAGCCGGAGATAACCATAGACTCCGGAGGAAAGTAGAGTAGTGAACCATAAATATATGGAAGGAAGTGTGAACTCGAGTAAAAGAAGTTGTAAAATGTGGGATACAATGAGGGAACATACGACACGTTCTCTTCGATACTGCCTTCAATGAGGTCTCGTCTTTACATGCTTGTACAGTGTACAAGACTGATTTACAAGATAAACAGAGATGTAGGTTTGATATACACTTCCAATCTGTTTAATACTGCACACTCACAATGTTGTTAAAGATAACGTTTATAGGTATATCGTGTTTAGTAGAATAATCTACAACGATATTATCAGATACAATACAATATCTGATAAGATAACTTGATGTTCCGAGATAGATGGTGAGCACCAACATTGCATTATCCGACCATTTTAAATCAGTGAAGAGAAACACACGTTTTTTTTTTTTTATTTAAATACATATAATATAGTATGGTATTATATTTACTTATCTAAAATTTTTCAATTGTTAAAAACAAAAAGTTAGAAGTAATATTTTTAAAGTTTTTGAATTTAAGTTACAGACTCTTTGGGTTCCATTTTCGTTTACTAATTAAAATTTAGATCAATTCCGTTATTCCAGCAGTATAAACAAAGCTTTTTTAAAGTTGTGAACGTTATTTATAAATAACGGTTACCACATAAAACGTAGCCATAGTAGGAAGGTGTGATTTGTTAATTAACGATTACTGTTATGAAAGAGCTGTTGGTATAAAGAAATATGGAAACTTGTAGGTTATGGTGGGAATAGAGGGTGTAAAAAAGTCACGCACGGGCTTGATAAACCCCAAACGAATAGAGATAAAGCAATAAAAATTGGTACACCATTACTGCCAAAAATCTACCATAAATCTTCCTTATTCAATCTTGGTATCATAAATCTACTTTTTGAACTAAATAAAAACTTTTCGTGTCACCATTGTTTTTGTAGAGTCACTAACTACCTTAAAAACTATTTAAGTCCAGTTAAATTAACTATTAACTGAGTTTAAATTTCACAACTTGAGCCAAGAAAAGAATATTAAACCATCTAGAACAGGACCTACATTTTAAATTATTTAAACTTTAAACCAGCGGAATGTTTTAAAGAGTAAACCTTTTGAGGCCGGATTTGAGGCATTGTACTCTACTAATAAAGGCCTTTAATTTGATTTACTACTCGACGTATGCTCTAGTTTAAGATTTCCTTCTGACTCCTTTGGGGCCACCCCCCTGACAAGAAAAAAAATAGTACTCGCTTCAAAAACTAGAGTTATAGTTACAGTAATGATGTACCAAATTTTTAGCTTTTTGTATTTGTTCGAGAATTATCAACCCCGTTACAGGACTTTTTTACATTCTTACTTATAATATTCTGATGTTTTACAAATAACTGTATAAAATCATTAAATTTAAATAAAGTATTATAATAATTTATTAGCCGATATATTATGCCAAAGACAATTAGAAAATGTAATTAAATAATTTTTATAAAAATTAATGATCTCATTAGTTATTATTAAGACTAAAAATGTATAAATTGGGTTTTTAGGAGAATATAATTTAGCTTTTGATTTGTCGAAGATGTACTACTACTTATTAAAATATGGAAATGCTGTTGAAAAATATTAAAAGGTAGATTGAAAATTGCCAAACAATTTAGTTTTACAAATTAGGTAATGATTTAAAATCTATATCTTAGACGATTAACAGAAAGTTTGTAAAAGAAGAAATTCACTTCAAAATCAGTATTGCTTCATAAATAGCCGAACAGTTTAAAACCCGTAAACAATTAAGATATTAAACTTTTTTTTATTTTGCGATAACTGTCATTTAGATCATTACACAATATCATGTAAAAATACTTTTGCAGTAAAATATATTAACATTACCCCTCTTTTACATTTTGAGATAGACTTATTTATATCGGCGTGTAATACGCAATAATAGTGTACATTCTTATTAAACAGTATGTAATCTTCTGAAATTACAAATAGAGAAATTGGGAAATAAAGTTGCAAGTAAAAGGGATTGTGTAATGCTAATTTATGTTAATTTAACTCAAACAATACGAAGAAACCATATAACTCGTTAACAGAGTAAATGTTCAGTCAATTATAATCAGATTCTCATGGACAAATATTAGGCTATATTATAACAGTACAGCAACATTTTTATAGAATGTTAAAATTACAGTAACTTGCAAAAAAGGAAAATGATAAAAGAATAAAAAAGAGATTAAGATACCCGATTAGGGTTTGTGTTGGGATATTGCGATTTTATCTCTGTGAAATATTCAAGCTTTGAAACCTCCTCCCTGTGGAGGGATTCACAGGCATCACGTAAAATGTGTAATCACAACACAGAAATAAATATTTGAATAACATTTCAGTGTTTACATTAATAGTGCAAGGGTTTTATGTTTTATAGATTCAATGCAATATTAATATGCAATAATCCCAACACCGTTTACTTTCAAGCTTTTATGAATAACTAAATTTTACATTTTATTTAAAGTTGTAATTAAAAGTGGATTTTTATTGCAGTTTACACACAAGTGTATTTAAATATTTCATAAAAGAACTTTATATTTAACTTAGTTTTTTTAATATTTAACCTCTAATTTACTGACAATTGTATCGGTATTTAACTTTTACAATTACTCATACGTAAAATATTAAAACAAAATGTATACTCATATACTAGCTAGTTTAACTCTTAAGAAACAAAATATTTAGGTAAGAGTACCAATGCTATGCTATACTTTGCACCCATATGAGTGCAAGAAGCTGTTTAGGGTACAAAAGCCGATAACTAACTAGTTTAAACAATGCTATACAAGTATTAGCTAGTATAACCCTTACTACTCTAGATTTTGATGTAAGAGATTTTGACTATTCTCCATGTAAATACCATACTTACTTTTAGTTTAGTTTTTGTTCTCTAGTTTTTAAGGTATTCAGTGACTTGAGTTGTTCTGAAAAACAGTAACTGTACTGAGAAACGCTTGTAAATAAAGGCATTTTTATTTATTTATTTACTTTTGTGTCCATGTGCTTACGCTACACTGTTACAGTTGAAAGAGTTAATATATGTTACACAGTTTAAAAATATACAGTTGTAGATTGTATATAAAGTTAATATTCTAGCTTGTTTGACCCAATAACCCAGATATTTTAAAGAGTACCACACTTTCTGTAGATAGTGTACGTAGTATTGTACCCATGTGGTTAAGCTAGGCTGTTTATGGTTAAAAACTGATAAATCATTATTTTTTACTTATATTCTAGAAAATGTAACCCTTACATTCCAGTTTTTAAGTGAGAGAATCACACGTTCTTAAATACTGTACGTAGTATTATACCTATATGTTTACATTAGGCTGTAGCTACATAATTGCTAAATCCGAGATACTGGGTAGTTCATCTCTCATTGTAAATTCATTAAACAATTTAAAAAAGCATAAAAAGTTGGTTTTGATAAAAATATAAAATAGATTACAACGACGGGAGATGTACAAAATTATGGATATCAAAAGTGTGTATTTGGTACCACAAGACATTGGCACACACCTTCTTTCTATCTTCAAGCATTATTGGCAACACATCGACTTTGCCATCAAATGTTTATCTTGACAGTCTTGTGTAACATTGGCAACATATCAGCTTCTTTCTCCGCTGATCAATGTCAATTGCATCAATAAAAATTATATTAGATGTTTTAATTTTTTTAAGAGTTTAAAAAATTTGTGTTTTAAAATATTTAAACCACATTAGGCTGTCTTACAAATACTGAGTTTTCTAAAATTGTAAATATAGGTAAGATCATTAGAGCTACTTTTCAGAAATCACATGTAGTTAAAATTATTGATGTAAAAAATAATATTTGTCAAAGTTATTAGATTGTGACATTAGTATTGTGATTTTCTAATAGGCCACATCTTTTTTTAACTAATTAACCAAATTCATTTGACTAGACATCAATTCTTGGTTTCCTGAAGTTGCTCAAATCCGAGTTTTCTCAAAATAAAACTTTTAATATGAATGACCTACAGCAGAGACAGATATTTCTCTGGATATGCATTTTAAGTTTATATTCCATCTAATGAGTATCAAGTGATGAAAGTTAGATCTTCCTAATTTGGGTTTACAATAGTTTAGTTCTGTAAAGTTGGGTTTACAAGTCTTTTATTTATAGCAAAACAGGTGTTTTGGTACCTCAGAAGGTGTGAAAAAAAATAACACGTCATTTACCAGATTTACATACGTAATGAATTTTTTGAATATCGATTCGCATACGTGGTAAAATAATGTACTTTGGAAGCAAAGATTAGACCGTTTAGATGGTCACTTTACCTGATGCTATTTTATTATGGGTGGATATTAAAATAATAAAACTGTATGTACATTAACAAAATCTGTTTAACAATAAATAATAAAAGATTACTTTTATCCACCTTTTTAAATGGAGCATCCTTTAAATATCGCATTAATCTCATCTCGTGTATTCCAAATCTGTAGAGATACTCTACCCAATAGTATGTAAGTAGTTACGTTTTACAAGGTGACATACCTCGTAGCATGTTTAATCTCATACTGACTGCCCAATGACTATAATTATTATGTATTTATTTAGTCATCTCCTGGTCCATGAAGGTATCATTCTAGTCAGAGTGTGAGTCTCTGATCAATCTATTGACGCATGCGCGCTTCACAGTTGTGTTACATTACAGTGAGCGCGTCTCAAAAGAACGGCTCTTTCCATCACGGCCAATTAAACTGTTTAGATTTAATGCCAGTTTATAGAGAGCTTTACATTAGCGAAAAGCATGCAACTAGTTGCCGGATATGTGGTAGATTTATAAATCGTATTATTATAGTCTTTATTATTCATGACCTGAAGCGTTGCTATGATCACAGTTAAGCTCCAAACACAGGGTAATAAGCTGCATTGCCTCCCACCCACTGAGCAGCCATTCGCAATAAATTCATTTAACTGTTACCTCTTCAAATGGATCTGTTTCCGTTTTATAATTAAGCGACTAGGGTCCAGAAGTCCTCCTATTGGAAGCCCACGTTCTTATTCGTCCAATTAAAACTGAATCTTTATTTTCTCAAAAATGTTTAATTTAGGAAAACGTTTAAAGAAAGCGAACAAATTTGTAGTTTTCATCTCGTTGCCCACATAAAAATATCAAAAATTGAAATTGTTTTAATAAGAATTCTGATATCCTCTTTATTAAGAATGGTAGGTGGGGAGGAAGTGTATAATGTATAAAGGACGGTTTGTTCCTAGTTACAATTTAAATGTTACACAGAACTTGTATAACAAGGGCCCCTTCAAGTGTACCAAACACGTGAACTTGCACTCACCAAATTTGAAAAACAGCTGTAAACGTGTTCTACAGGTAAGCATAAGCTCGGTATATTCGATCCTCATATAACTTCCTTATTATTAATAAAGTTACTGTAACAAAAACACTCCAGGATTTGATTATAAATGTAGATCCATGATAATAAGTTAGGATTGGAATTTGTCAGGTTAAACATTTGTAGGTGGAACTCAAATGTATCTAAAAAATAAAGTTATACCACTAATAAATAAAAGTCGCCAAACATGTATTATCCAATACAATGAAAATGAAATAGACTACACATTTATCATGATATATATATATATATATGATAAATGATATAATGATATAAATGATGTATATCATGATATATATATATATATATATATATATATATATATATATATATATATATATATATATATGATAAATTATATAATGATATAAATGATGTATATCATGATATATATATATATATATATATATATATATATATATATATATATATATGATAAATGATATAATGATATAAATGATGTATATCATGATATATATATCTAATATATATATATATATATATATATATATATATATATATTGTACCGTAAATTAATTAATTAAATTTCATACAATGTAAATTTCGCAACCTAATCAGCCAGTATAATATATTATTATTTTACATCCAATGTTCCGGAACTAAATTATTGGGCGGAGTAACTACCTAATTGGCACGCGTATGAATTTTTTCTTCTAACCCTTGGTAGCAGCCCAACTACGTAACCGATCAGATCTCGCGCGCTCTGTCCATGGCTACCACTTCCTAACTTCTACTCCTCTTCAAGAAATAACCGTTCTTAGACTACAGCTTCAATGTCTCGTGCCAAGACGTCGACACCCGGGTTGTGAGTCTACCTATTGCGAAGGGAAGTGAAATATTATTGTTTTGTAGAGTAATACGTCGTACGCATAATTCAATAGAACATTGGATATCTTAGGCCCACCTAGAAGATATACTTTTTAGTTATTATATTCTAATTGGCAGCAACGTGGCAGTGCATAACTTTTCCTTTACCATCTAAAAGTGGTGCTTTTAAGTTTTCGTAATTAAACTGAACTTATAAGTAAACTTTGTATTTCTAGTATTTATTACTAAGACCTCAGAAGTCACCACCCCCATGTGTTATCGTCATCCGGTACACATAAATTTTATTGCGCGAATCTGCTATTGATGTGCCTACTCTGCCATCAACTGGGTGAAACTGAGTGAAAACGCCACAATGCCTGCCATTAAAATAGAATATTTGTCTAAAGATGAGTTGATATTTGAACTGATATCTAGAGGTATTAAATTAAATAGTGACAGTACAGTAAATGAACTCAGAAAGTCCTTAAGACAGTGTTTGAGAAACAATATTTTACCTACTCCTAGTAGCCTATTAAAAATAGACCACAATCAGGAAGTAAAACTTCTCAGTGAAAAAGTGATATTATTAGAACATGGGTGCAGTGAATTGAACAGTGCTAGTTCACCTTTAGAAATCACCAAATTCCAAGAAAAGTGTAAACATTTAATAAACCGTTTATTTTTAGACAACCAGCTAGAACTAAGTTCTGTACATAGTGAAACTTTATCAGCTTTAAAGTGTAGGCTAGTAAATGTTGAACAACAGTTAGCTAAAAACTTGCTACCTACAGTGAACCTAGAACAGCTTAAAGTGTTAGAAGCCAATTTAAATGAATCATTAGAACAAGATGAGGCTATGGAACAGGCAGTGAAAGAACAAGTAGGCCTTATTTCTGTACAACCACCAACAATATCACAGCCTACTGCCAGTACCCCCACTTTGCCTATAATGCCTATTTATAATGCAAACAATGATTGTATTAGTCAACCTATGTCTGGTTTAAATATGTTTAATAAGTTAAACAACCCTGTAGAATGTTATTTACAAAATTTTACAGTAACAAATGGCTTAGTAGTACCTGAGCTAATAAACTTTTTGAAAACTTTGTTAAAACTAAAATGTGAAACTAGCCTATCAGAAAATGAAATTTTAGCATTGTTACCATGTTATGCAAAAGGTCCACTTTTAGCCAAAATAATACAGTGTAAGTCTGTCATGCCAAATGTCAACTATCTACACAGGGAATTAATTAGTGCTTTAATCCCTGTAGGCCTAATTGAAAGACTGAGACTAGATTTAGTTTATAGGCCACAAAGGTTTGATGAGCCACTGTATGAATACATCTATGACATCAAAGAGCTCAGTCAAGTTTTATTGTGTAACATAAGTGAACAGGACTTGGTAACTTGTATAAAAAGAGGTATTAAGCCTACAGATAGAAATAAGTTAATTTTTGAAAACAATCCCATTTGTTTTACAGATTTGGAAAAATTGTGTATAGCTAGTAACAATATAACCTTTAATGATAACTTAAGGGACAATTTAAGTAAGACATATGTTAACAACATGTATCCACCACATGTTGAACCTAGGAATAGTAGGCCTACTATTAAAAACCCAAAGTTATGTTTCAATTGTAATAGGCCTAGCCACTTAGCAAAAAACTGTTTTAGGAATCCAAAAAACTAGTTGGTAGGGGAGTGGTATTACACACAACACCTAAAAATATCCCTCCCCGGTTTCATAAGTTTAAGAATAATAATTTTATAAATAATAATACAGTAAGAAAAGAAAAACACTATTTTATGAGAGTCTATGGTAAGGTAATTAAAAATTGGAGTAAATTAAACTATAGAAAACCTAATTTAAGACTAAATGTTAGACAGTGTAACAATATGCCTTTAATTGAAGCTATAGTGGGTAAAAATGTAAAAACAAACTGCTTATTAGATACTGGTGCTACAAGAGATATAATTAGTAAAGAATTTTATGATAGCCTATTGTTGAATAAAAATGTTTCTAAATTAATGAAGTCAGAGGATAGAATGTTTGCTGCAAATAACACTGAAATAAAATGTTTTGGTTACTGTTATGCTAAGATAAAAATTTCTAAATTTTGTTGGAAAGTAAAATTTATTGTATTGGATAATTTAAAATGGGACATTGTATTGGGAAACCCATTTATATCTAATAGCAAATTAATTTTAGATCTTGATGGGGATTCATGTTATTTTAAATTCAATTGTAATGAGAAAATAACTATTGTCAGACAACAGCCTTTTGAACATGAAGTAAACAGCATTGATGTAAAAATAGGGTGCACTAGAGCTGAGGCTGAGATACAAAACCTTATAGGGGATTTTCCAAATGTTTTTACTCCAAAATTAGGAGAGGCTCTAGATTTGGAAGTGAAATTAGTTCTCAATGACCCCACACCTGTAAATATTAGGCCTTATTTTATGAGCCCTCCTACTGTAAATAAGATGAAAACAATAATACAGGATTGGTTGGACCAAGGAATAATTGAACCCAGTACTTCAGCCTACTCCAGTCCAGCCTTTTTAACCAAAAAGGACAGACTTGTAGTCAATTATACCGAATTAAATAAAAAGTTACAGAAAATTGATTTTCCCATTGGTGATTTAAATAATTATTATCAACATCTAAGTGGAGCCAAATATTTTTCAATAATAGATTTAAGAAAAAGTTTTTTGCAATGTCCATTATCACCTGATAGTCAAGATCTTACCTCATTTAGCACTATATTTGGTAAATATAAATTTAAACGAGTACCCTTTGGTTTACATGTTGGTAGTGCTGTATTGTCCGCCTATCTGGATAAAGTCCTAGACAATATAAAATTTAGATATGTGATAAATTTTTGTGATGATATCTTAGTGTACAGTAAAGACCTTGATTCGCATTTAGTACATGTCAGAGAAATTGTAAATAGACTAAGCAAACATGGCTTAACGGCAAACCTAGAGAAAGCAAAGTTCTGTTTTGAGGAAATCTCCTTTTTGGGGAATTTAATTAAAAATAATACAGTAACTATAGATCCCGAGCGAACAAGGAGTATAAGAGAATTTATGCCGCCTAAGAACGCCAAACAAATTTCACAGTTTTTAGGTATGACTAATTTCTTTTCAAAATTTATAAATAATTATGCCGAATTATGTAATCCTTTAAATCGTTTAAGAAGGAAAAACGCTAAATTTGTTTGGACAAGTGAATGTCAAGATTCGTTTGTAAAGTTAAAAGAAGCTATAATGAATCCTCCTGTACTCCAGTTAGCCGATTTTTCAAAGCAATTTATAGTAATGACAGATGCTAGTGGAATAGCCGCAGGTGGTTGTTTGTTACAGGAAAACGACCAAAATGAATTAATGCCAATAGCCTATTACTCTAGGAAATTTACTGATGCCGAATTAAAATATACTGTTTATGAAAAAGAAGCTTTGAGTGCACTAATTTGCATAGAAAAATGGCACGAATTTTTAGAAGTAAGAACCTTTAAATTAATAACTGATAACCAAGCTTTATCCTATGTCCTCAATCACAAAAGGAAGGTAGGAAGACTTGCCCGGTGGATCGAGAGGATTTTGAATTTGCCATTTGAGGTTGAATTTAAAAGTTCCACCGATAATGCACTGGCAGATGCCCTATCACGTATGTTTGAGGGCGAGTCGACGGGAACAGCTGATCCGAGCCCCAGTGACTGCCGGAACGGTCCAGACCAGGATAAAAATAGATTATCGATTTCCTTCTGCCATTCAAACTCCTCCCGAAGGCAAACATGTAAACGAACATCTAATGTAAAGCCTAAAATGCAGATAAATAATAAGTGCAATAAGAAGGATAATTTGTGGTTGTTAATTAATGATTTGCCATTAGCGTTTAAAGATTTAGAAAAATATCAACTTCAAGATAAAGAAACTCAGCAAATCATTCAATCTGTAAAAAGCAATAGTAACAATTTATGTTATTTTATAAAAAACAAATTACTGATGTACAAAAGGAATGTAAAAAGTAAGAGTAAGATATTTTTGCCTGTACAGTTAATTGATTTAGTATATGAATTCTTCCACAGTTCTTTAATAGGAGGTCATTTAGGCATTGCTAGAACGCAAAGAAAAATTAATCAGTATTTTTATAGACCTGATTTAGACGAAATTATAAAGGCAAAAGTGAAAGCATGTAATGTTTGTAAAATGAGTAAAGTGTGCCAAAGAAAATATGAAGGCGAATTAGTATCTGTGCCATTTAAGAACAATATGGATTGTTTATTCATAGATCTTTTAGGTCCCTTAGTGAGAACTAGAAACAGCAATGTATATTTACTTGTAGTTGTAGATGCCGCCAGTAAATTTCTATGGCTAATCCCTTTGAGGGAATGTAAGAGTGCTGAAATATGTAATAAATTAGACCGCATAATTTTTAACAACTTTTCTGTACCTAAAATAATAGTGTCAGACAATGCCGCATATTTTACATCACTGTATTTTAAGAAGTTCTTATTTAAGAATTTTATTGAACACCGTAGACTAGCGCCTTACAGGGCTAATGGAAATCAATCAGAAAGGCATATTAGAAACATATCTACATTATTACGTAGTTTCTATCACAACTGTCATAGTAATTGGGATAATGACCTAGGCTATATACAATTAAGTTTAAACACCGCCCATAATGAAAGCACAGGTTTTGCTGCCTTTGATTTAATGTTTAATCATTCCTGTAATAATGCTTTATCTAATTTATGGAAGCTAAATGATCTAATTGGTGAGAATTTGTCCAAGGAAACTGTTGTAAACAATTTAAAGAGAGCTGTGGTGAATGTAAAAAGGAGTATAGCACATAACAGTAATAGACAAAAGTACTCAGAGCAAAATGTAAAACATCCCTTTAAGTTGCATTCCTTAGTATGGATTAGAACCCACTATTTAAGCAATAAGGTAGAAAGGTTTTGTGCAAAATTAGCACCAAAATATATAGGAATTTATAGAATTTTATATTTTTTAAGCCCTGTAACTTGTATTGTACAACACACTGAAAATGTTTTGAATGTAAAAAAGGTTCATATTGTAGATTTAAAATTAAATTAAGACCTGTTCTGAAAAAAAAAAAATAAAATAAAATAAAAAATTTGTAGCATCCCTAGCTTAAGGAACCACTTGCTGCCAAATTTAAAAGATAAGATAAAATCCAGGAAGTTAACTGTTTGGTGAATTCTTAACGAATGTGTCAATGGAAATAAAATATAGAAAAAGAATTTGTAAATAGACTTAGTATAAAGAAATGAGACAAAGTTGATCCTGATTGTTTGTAATGAGGGAATCAAATATGAAAAATTGTCTGTGTTTTGTATGTATGCCGAAATGTTGAATTTTGAATTTTGTAGATAAATATTTGAAGTGTTAAAATTCATGTAGATGTAAGATGTATAGGATATTGTATGTAAATATATTATATATTAAGAATGATGCAGTATTAATACGAAATGTGAGACTTAGCTTCTCGTGAGGGGACGTTTCATTCCAAAGTATTCGATCCATATAGGTAACTTGTCCGCAAGTCTCAGGGTATTTAATGGCACAACACTATACACAAAACACTGGTATGAATGCAAAAAAGAAGTATGAATGTGGCGCCTATATAACAAAACACTACACTACACTTGTTTACGATTTAATCGCCTTAAATGCCCTTATTCTTGCAACGACCCGCAAATTCTAAAACGCTGCAACGTGCACTGCTTGAAAATAGTTTGCCTAAATTGATTTTCTATTTTTGGTCCCTAAGCGAGCAGTCATAGAACTGCATTGGCATGCGATCTAGCGGATTTCATAGGAAACTTTTGAAACCCCGCGCTATCGTATTGTTATGGTTGAATTTGAATTTATGTAATGAATAAAAGGTTGAATTAAGTTTGTTATTTAGAATATGTTTAAAGTAAAGCGACTAACTAGGTTGCGAAATCAAAACAGGGGGGATATTCTGTACCGTAAATTAATTAATTAAATTTCATACAATGTAAATTTCGCAACCTAATCAGCCAGTATAATATATTATTATTTTACATCCAATGTTCCGGAACTAAATTATTGGGCGGAGTAACTACCTAACTGGCACGCGTATGAATTTTTTCTTCTAACCCTTGGTAGCAGCCCAACTACGTAACCGATCAGATCTCGCGCGCTCTGTCCATGGCTACCACTTCCTAACTTCTACTCCTCTTCAAGAAATAACCGTTCTTAGACTACAGCTTCAATGTCTCGTGCCAAGACGTCGACACCCGGGTTGTGAGTCTACCTATTGCGAAGGGAAGTGAAATATTATTGTTTTGTAGAGTAATACGTCGTACGCATAATTCAATAGAACATTGGATATCTTAGGCCCACCTAGAAGATATACTTTTTAGTTATTATATTCTAATTGGCAGCAACGTGGCAGTGCATAACTTTTCCTTTACCATCTAAAAGTGGTGCTTTTAAGTTTTCGTAATTAAACTGAACTTATAAGTAAACTTTGTATTTCTAGTATTTATTACTAAGACCTCAGAAGTCACCACCCCCATGTGTTATCGTCATACGGTACACATTATTTAACATACAGTTAAAAATCCAATATTCAACAGCCTGTAATTATCAGTCTGTAAATAGACATTCCACGCAATTAAAAGCTTATACATTCAAGGGATGCAACTTCAGCTGGGGTAATTGGTTTTATTTTAAGGTTATGCTCTTTTAAAAAACTTCCTTAAAGACAGAAAAATTTAAAAAAAGGTTTTTTAATTTACGATGAATTATAATAGGCTCAAAAACTACTATTGAAGGTAAAAATGTGCATATTTATAGTACATACACGAGTTATAACTTCACGGAGTGTAATGTATTTAATACTTTTTTCGACTTGAGAAAATTATATTTTTTAGATAATATATAATTTAAGAAAATTAGATTTTTATTAAATTATATAATTAAAATATTATATTGATTTTTATAACGAAAACACGTCATTCCTTGCAGTCTTCCTATTTAAAAATGGTATAAAAATTATATTCTTCGCTCTTATTGTTTTCCTAGTGGCCTGATAACAAGTCGTCCCTAACTTCAACTTATAATGCCAAAAACTCACCGTAGAGAACGATAAAAATTGTCTATAATTGTCTTAAGAAAGACAGACATCTTAAAGGAATATGAAAAACACTTTTATCATTCCAACCGTAAACTAATTTCACCACTTTAACAGCGCCCAGCACACGAGCAGATTGACGATGAGATAAGCCCAAACACGTCCATTACCAACATTAACAGTTCGCGACCAAACACACAACCATAACTGCACGTTTGTACAACCTGTTGACAAGCAAGGCAAATTGCAGCGGTTAAATACTCTGTCTAGTTATATTACTGTTATCTTTCAGTAATATTCGACATTATCATTATTTTTACCGGGAAAGAATTAGAACACAATAATTTATTTAATTAAACTTTGCCCTCTATTAATGTTAGAGAGATAGCTACTTTATCGTTCAGTTAGTTTACTTTTACTCTTCATAATTATATTAGATCACTCGTCAACTATAAGTTATTAACAGTAAAATAAAGTACTAATGGTTATTTTACCAGGTGAATTTAGGGCTAAGAAACCCTCTCTAACACTTAACCTGGGGACCAACTGCTTAAAGGTGACTTCCGAACCACCACCAACGGCCGGGCAGGCGGGCTGCTTGCAAGGACAGGATCGCTCAGCAGTCACGCATCCAAGCAGCAGCCACGCTCGACGTTACTTGATCTGGTTATCTTGCGACAAGCGTTGTACCCGCTACTGCGCCATTGGCGAACTAAGCGGGTAAGAACTAAAATAACTACTATTTTAGTTATTAGTAGTTTAATAGTTATAGGTTTCTCAAACCGTTCTTCTTACCTAATATAACGTTCTGAAGACCATTGCCATGTACAGTGGAAGCCTGTACAACATATTAAAAAGGGATTTTTATTGATTTTATTCGTTTTTTCTAGTTTTTAGCGGGGCTTCTGGCAACCGCTCAAAGTGATTCTCAGGTCGGTAACTAGGAATCCCAGTCAACACTAGAAAAACCCCAAAGAAATCAATAAACACCATTTTAAATAGCTTGAACACGCCCCCCCCCCCACTGTACTCTTCAGTGAGTTTTAGGTACTGCTTACATAGAGCTATGATGGTATACGTCTTTTAGTACGCTTATTATTTACATATTTGATTTTTTAACTAATTTTAAAATCCTTTAATTAAGGCTTTTAATATATTTCACCTGCCTAATCTTTCAGCACATTATAATAAGCATATATCTGGTCACTTCAGATGATAACGAAATGGTATCTGTCCGCTTGTTCATACACATGAATATTTGATAATTTGAGGTGGAGTTTCAAAACATTAATAGATTTTCGGAATGAGGTTATCTGGATCGTGTCATTATGAGTCTAAGAAAACTTTAGGACGTCTTTGCAGGTTGTGTCATGTATATTGTCTAAGGCATTTGTTGTGCCTTCAGGTATATCTCAATAAAACCGATTTTGTTATTTGACTATTTAAACAAATGGGAGCTCATTTGTTTAAATAGTCGTGCTTTGAACAATATGTTGTACGACACCGGTTTAATTATGAGTGGGAGCTTACCTGTTTCAAACAGTGGTGTGGCGTAATATCTCTGCTTTGAACATTCTGTCGTACGACACCGGTTGAATTATGAGTGGGAGCTTACCTGTTTGAAACAGTGGTGTGACGTAATATCTCTGTTTTGGACAGTCTGTCGCACGACACCGGTTTAATTATGAGTGGGAGCTTACCTGTTTGAAACAGTGGTGTGACGTAATATCTCTGCTTTGGACAATCTGTCGCAAGACCCCGGTTTAATTATGAGTGGGAGCTTACCTGTTTGAAACAGTGGTGTGGCGTAATATCTCTGTTTTGGACAATCTGTCGCACGACACCAGTTTAATTATGAGTGGGAGCTTACCCGCTTGAAACAGTGGTGTGACGTAATATCTCTGCTTTGGACAATCTGTCGTACGACACCGGTTTAATTATGAGTGGGAGCTTACCTGTTTGAAACAGTGGTGTGGCATAATATCTCTGCTTTGGACAATCTGTCGTACGACACCGGTTTAATTATGAGTGGGAGCTTACCTGTTTGAAACAGTGGTGTGGCATAATATCTCTGCTTTGGACAATCTGTCGTACGACACAGGTTGAATTATGAGTGGGAGCTTACCTGTTTGAAACAGTGGTGTGGCGTAATATCTCTGCTTTGGACAATCTGTCGTACGACACCGGTTTAATTATGAGTGGGAGCTTACCTGTTTGAAACAGTGGTGTGGCGTAATATCTCTGCTTTGGGAAATCTGTCGCACGACATCGGCTGTATTGCGAGTGGGAGCTTACCTGTTTGAAACAGTGGTGTGGCGTAATATCTCTGCTTTGGACAATCTGTCGTACGACACCGGTTTAATTATGAGTGGGAGCTTACCTGTTTGAAACAGTGGTGTGACGTAATATGTCTGCTTTGGACAATCTGTCGCACGACCCCGGTTTAATTATGAGTGGGAGCTTACCTGTTTGAAACAGTGGTTGGTGTGGCGTAATATCTCTGTTTTGGACAATCTGTCGCACGACACCAGTTTAATTATGAGTGGGACCTTACCTGTTTGAAACAGTGGTGTGGACGTAATATCTCTGCTTTGGACAATCTGTCACACGACACCGGTTCAATTATGAGTGGGAGCTTACCTGTTTGAAACAGTGGTGTGACGTAATAGCTCTGCTTTGGATCATTTGGACAATCTGTCGCACGACACCGGTTTAATTATGAGTGGGAGCTTACCTGTTTGAAACAGTGGTGTGTGGCATAATATCTCTGCTTTGGGCAATCTGTCGCACGACATCGGCTGTATTGCGAGTGGGAGCTTACCTGTTTGAAACAGTGGTGTGGCGTAATATCTCTGTTTTGGATCATTTGGATAATCTGTTGCACGACATCGGCTGTATTACGAGTGGGAGCTTACCTGTTTGAAACAGTGGTGTGACGTAATATCTCTGTTTTGGATAGTCTTTCGCACGATATCGGCTGTATTGCGAGTGGGAGCTTACCTGTTTGAAAAAGTACAATCAAGGCATACAGGGTTACTATATAGGTACTGGCTTGAATACTCACTATTTGATTTTTAAGAGTGGACAACATCTACTTGATATTTAATGCAGAAATCTATCCTGGCGACACATTATAGTTACTGCGAGTAATTATAATACTTATTTCATATCTGAGGACTTACTATATGAGGATCACGGATGGAAACAGATTTAAGACGTATAACTCTCAAAATTTCGTTTTTATTTCATCAGTCAAAACAAATGTTGAAAACACAATGCACGTAATATCAATAAGAAAACCCTAAGGACCTGGTACAGAGATTCAGGGTGTGCTGCAAAGGTAAGGATGTATCCTAATAGTCATGATGTTCTAGTTCTCCTTGGAAGAACTTATACATAATGTCATTGCTACAAAATTAATTTTAATGAACTAAAATATAAAAGGGGTTTTGTGAAATCCTTTAGTAAAGAACATTGTGTAAGGATTGTATTCCTCAAAAGTAAATCAATGATGTTCTTATAATTGTCCAAACACTCTTCATAATTATCGAAGGAGAAGCCATTAGAACACATTTTAATGATGGATAGCCCTCCACATCTCAGAATATAATAATAATTAACATTTTTTAAACAATAAACAATAAATTTGAAATAAAAGATTTAACTATCAATAATAACTGAACTTTCAAGGTGTCATCCTACTTTTACAATCCTTTACGACCGAATTTCAACAATGAAGAAGTTAATCCTGATAAAACTTCCTAAAACCAACAAACAACAAAGCTGTTAGCAATAAAGTAAAAATATTACTCTGTTTACTAACGACTCAGCCTGAGGGATATTGTTCGAGCATTGCTACTATTATAAGTGTAATTTATTAGTTTCCAGAGTCTGATTACGATAGTAAAACTTATATTAACAATCTATCAACCCAACGCTAAATATTTTTAATGGAATCTAATCCAGACCTATCATTTTTGTACCCGAATCTTTCTATTGAGTTCTGGCTGCCTAATTCCGACTTTTTGAATAATTTGAGACTTCAATAGTGTCTGAATAGTGACGTAGACTTTATTATCAAACTGGGTTTGTTTTAAGAGGGTTAATGATGTAAAATATAACTTTCTTCCAACTATGACTAATATGATAATATGATTACTATACTGAAAACATACCTGCGCGTTCAGACACTACATATGTTATAGATGTTGCTGTAACGACCTCTCTAGTATGCAGTTGGTTGCAATTTATTATAGAAGTGTAACTATAATAAATTTGCATCAAAGAAAACTTGGGTGAAGAGATACTAACATTCAGGAATAATAATAATAAATATAAAACTTGCTAAGACCAACAAACAAGAAATATAATTTTGTTCACTAATGCCTCTGCTTGAGAGATGAGGGATATTTCTTCAGCGTAGCTACTGCTGGAACTAATCAGCTGTGTCTCCAGGTTATATAATTTATAGTTACAGTAAAACTTATAATATCCGGCCTGGTGACAAACCTGAAAGGTTTTGTACCTGTAACCTTCGTGAGCAAGTAATTCTACAAGGTCAAGCGCCATTATTTTCTGCTTGTGGGGGAAGATAGAAGAGTGGGGACTTTTTTCCCCTTGCAATGACTCGCCAGCGCTATTTTAGGAACAATGACCTTGGTGAATCGATGCAAATGCTGTTATGTCTCAGTTTTCGAATTGTTTATCTACTTTTCAGTAAATTAAGTAATTTTAATTTTAAATATTGTACATATTGTAAAACAACATTTATCCCATAAAGATCCAAATCGCATATATAAAATGTTTAATTTGTAACAGTTAGAGGTATGTGCCATTTTAAGTACTGCTGAATTAAGAGCACCACAGTCCACACGGATGCAACAATAATGGATGGGCCTAATGATTTTAGAACAAAAACCCCAACACGAAATCTTTACAAACAAATAAGTGTGGGACAAACACGACTGTCAAAGCACTATTTCGTTTTTGAACTGAAGATCAGAGATCGCAGGAATCTCAGGTGATTATTACAGACATTTTAAGTAGAAATTGCTTTGATATACGATTTAAAAAAACTCGGCGAATATATTGAAGAAATGAAGTCACTACATCCACCGCAGGTGATTAACAAGTATTACAGACACTTGAAGTAGAAATTGCTTTCATATGCAAATTTGAAAACCTTGGCGAATATATTGAAGAAATGAAGTCACTACATCCACCGCAGGTGATTAACAAGTATTACAGACACTTGAAGTAGAAATTGCTTTCATATGCAAATTTGAAAACCTTGGCGAATCTATTGAAGAAATGAAGTCACTACATCCACCTCAGGTGATTAACAAGTATTACAGACACTTGAAGTAGAAATTGCTTCGATATGCTAATTTGAAAACCTTGGCGAATATATTGAAGAAATGAAGTCACTACATCCACCTCAGGTGATTAACAAGTATTACAGACACTTGAAGTAGAAATTGCTTTCATATGCAAATTTGAAAACCTTGGTGAATATATTGAAGAAATGAAGTCACTACATCCACCTCAGGTGATTAACAAGTATTACAGACACTTGAAGTAGAAATTGCTTTCATATGCAAATTTGAAAACCTTGGCGAATATATTGAAGAAATGAAGTCACTACATCCACCGCAGGTGATTAACAAGTATTACAGACACTTGAAGTAGAAATTGCTTTCATATGCAAATTTGAAAACCTTGGCGAATATATTGAAGAAATGAAGTCACTACATCCACCTCAGGTGATTAACAAGTATTACAGACACTTGAAGTAGAAATTGCTTTCATATGCAAATTTGAAAACCTTGGTGAATATATTGAAGAAATGAAGTCACTACATCCACCGCAGGTGATTAACAAGTATTACAGACACTTGAAGTAGAAATTGCTTTCATATGCAAATTTGAAAACCTTGGTGAATATATTGAAGAAATGAAGTCACTACATCCACCGCAGGTGATTAACAAGTATTACAGACACTTGAAGTAGAAATTGCTTTGATATGCAAATTTGAAAACCTTACCGAATCTATTGAAGAAATGAAGTCACTACATCCACCTCTCGAAATGTTTTTTTTAGTATCCCTGTAGTAAGTGATGGAAACCGGAAGAAGACTTTTTTTTCCACTTCATGTTCCCAGTGTATTGTCACCAGGAACCCTTATAAGGAAGGGAAACTTCTACCATCTCTGAAGATATTAAAGTTTCACAAGCAACATGATCACCTACCTAATATGAAGCAATACCTTTATCATGTTCGATACCAATGCTCCAGAGGAATTAATACACACAGTCTGAACAAAACATTAACTGACATAAGCATCATTTTTAGCCAAATTTCTCCTCAATGGTTGAATCTGTTACCGCAGCATATAAAGAGACAATATCCAATTAATATTTTTCTAAAACAGCTTAAAAAGTGGCTATTGTCAATGAAGGATATTGAAGAAGTACTTTTTAAAATTAATGTTTAAAATGAGATTGTTTCCTTTCCTTGTAATCTGTTTCCAATAATGTTAATAATGAATCATCTAATTTACGTTCTAGTTATGTTCATTATGTTCTCCATGTTTATTTGTTTAACATTTTACATTTAGGCTTAGTTGATTATTTTATGTATAGTTAAGTGTTTTGTATTAATTTAGTAGTGTTTTTCACGAACTTCATTTAGAGTAAATACAAATAAGTTTTGCTAAAAATATTAGTGTACTGTTTGTAAAGCTGCTAGTTTTCTGTTAATGTTATGATATTATTACTCCAAACAGGCTTTGCCTTGGAGTTTTTTCTCTTTATTTCTCAGAGTGATGTATAGTGTAATAGTAGTGGTAGTTGCATATGTATGTATTGTTTATGTGTGTAAGTAATTGTAATGTTTTTTTGGTTAGTCTGTACAATTTTATAAAATTCGCATCTGTAAATTTTTATATGTGATAAATAAAGTTTCTTTCTTCTTCTTCTTAGATCTCTGGGTATTTGGATGCCTTCACAGGATGCAAACCACTAAACACAGAGTCATTACTTACCGCGAGACTGTTAATGATGAACAGGTCTCCGACCCGTTTACATATCCATCGGATGTGCAGCTTCCTTCATCAGACCAATCAGCATCAGACAACAGCCGCCGTGTTACATACATCACCGTACCGCTTGAGCACCATGGTACCGAACCTGAGTCACCTTCAGATATTTTACAAACAGAAACATATTGAGTAGAGCTCTTCGACAAGATCTGTCACTTTATTGGAGGCCTACCGTCGCTGTAAGGCTCTTCAATATTTTTCCTTGAGAGTGCGCTGAAAGAATTTTAACAAGATTCTATATCCAGATCAAAGAGCTGCTCCTTTCGGAGGAATATATCAGAGTCGTGAAGAGCGCACGCGTCAATAGATTGATCAGCGACCTGACTACAATGATACCTGACAACTTGACTGCCTGACTGATCAGGATGTGGATATCTATGGATTGGTGGACAGTAGAATGTAGGCAATTGTTACATGTCAGTAACAGCTTGAGAAAATATTACAACGGTTATAACACTGTTTTAGACATTACAATTAAGAAGTAAAATACTATGATAAATAAAATAAAATAATTTATTTCCAGTAAACAATAAACGTTTAGTAGCAAACATTTTTTTTATTTTAAAAGATTCAAGCCACATTGAGAACACTTTCAAGTTATAACGATTCACACACTCATGTTACAGCCATCCTTCACCAATTTCAACCCATTTTCCCAGCGCTAGAGTCAGCCCTTTCACTGGGCGGTCTCTTCATCGTATGTCAGAAACTCGTCAACACAAAAAACGTCGCATACCAAGAAGAGTTAGTGGCGAGTTTGTGACACCTTAGACATCAGGCAGATTATCGATCTCGGTAATCTGCTTATGAAAACCACACCGGCCTGTGAGAGCAGTAAAAGTTTATTGAACAATCTAACTTGATATTCTAGAAATTACACAAGTGAAAAGAAATAAATAAAAACTCCACTGTGAGAGCGTGAAAAAATAAATTTATATAAGTACATAACAACAATCCCAGTAGTTTGTGTTTCTTCAGTGGTTAATGAATAGGCAATAAACTCATTTATTGTCAATTAATTGGTTGAATTTATGAATTTGTACATCACTATTAATGCCCAGACTGGTTGACGTATTACATCTTTTATTGTAGGCCTTACACGTAACACTTGTTTGGTTTACGTAACCGCTCATGTTAAAGTCTTATCTCATAATTTACGTAGTAAGCCTTTTTACAGCAGTATTGCAGTCTTACGGAGAGCTCCATAATTGACGAGTAATAATTAGACGATTAAAGTTAATGGCCAGAGTAAGGCATCATTGTGGTCTGATAGGCTATAATTAGGCTGATAAGAGAAATCAGATACACAAACCCGAACTAAATAATAGTTTAAAAATAATTTAAATAGAATTAAAGTGAAGGAAAGAAGTCTCATTTTACCAGGCGAAGTTAGGGCTAAGAAGCCCTCTCTAACACTTAACCTGGGGACCAACGGCTTAAAACTGACTTCCGAATCACCACCACCAATGGTCGGGCAGGCGGGCTGCTTGCAAGGACAGGATCGCTCAGCGGTCACTCATCCAAGCAGCAGTCACGTTCGGCGTTGAATTATATTTCGAACAAATTTTATTTCATGTTCGTGGTTATGTGGGTCATTTCCTATATACTAAAATGCGCGTTATAGTTAAATCAGTTTAAAATAAGACGATTTCAAACGAACGAAGAATTGACTTTATACAGTATGGCGTGATGAACTTCACTGACTAAGTCGTCTTTGTAAGCCTTGTGATCACGATTAATAGACAGTATATGTTTTTTTTTAAACTTAAACTAAAATTGAAAGAGGAATTGAGTATGTAAATTTCAACAATAGATTTAAGGAAAAACTTAAAGGTATTCCTTTAGTTTGTGGAGTGCCTTTATGTTGAAGTTTGATATAATTTAACATATTGTGTAAAATAATACTCAAAACTCGGTATAAACTTAATGCACAGTGTTTCCTTGTTCTTTAAATAGAGCATTACGTAACTCGTTAGGTAAATAACTGTTACCAAACCCTACGGGATAAATTGCTACATACCATGAGTTACGTCTTGACCTTCATTACCACACCTGAGAGCTAGTTCATACATAAGTAGAACTATGCACACACACACACACACACACACACACACACACACACACACACACACACACACACACACACACACACACACACACACACACACACACACACACACACACACACACACACACACACACACACACACACACACACACACACACACACACACACACACACACACACACACACACACACGTGCGCGCGCCTTCACTATGCACGTGATTGTCATAACGATCAATGCCACTGATTAGAGTTACAAACATTATTTCGCATGAGAAGGTAATCCAGTACGCTTAATTCGAATTCCAGAGGCTTATTAATTTAATTACTATTATTGATTGATCAACACACAAGATGAAAGTACCGTACTTATACGCTTACATAATCTAACGTTTGTTGACTGAGCATTAGCAAAACAAAAAAGTTTAAAGTAGGTGAGAAGTTGTCAACAGATTTCTTGCTTTGTTCTGTTTGTTTTTTTCCCATTGTGTCTAAGGTTTTGAAATCAGTTCAGCTTCAAGCGGCATCAGAATGGAAACGATATTGGCTAAGCGTTAGCGAAGCTTATCACTTGTCTGTCCTCATGATATCTTGAAAAAGATTTTTATTCAATAAAACATTTCTTTTAGTAATAAATAAATAAAAATATGTTACTCCCTGAAACTGTAACTCATGTACACACAAAAACAATTCCACATTTTTTATTTTCAGCCGTTTCATTTGGGCCAGTTTGCAATATGACTTAAACTACCTACTTTAAATGCCTATATTTTCATGGGAAGTTTTGAACACCTATGATTTTACACACAAAAATATTTTTCACACACAAATCACAAATTGCACCACCTAAATTAATCGTTGCACTATATTTATATGTGACATATTTTAGCCATGTTATTTACTTAAATTTTGTGTGGTCATGACATTTTTCATAAAATGATTCTAATAAATAAAAAAAATTAAAAATTAGTTTCTGTACATCATGGTATCAGTTGATTACTAAGAGCAGGTAGTATTTTCTTGAATATTGTGTAAAATAACTATTATAGTACGATATAGGTTGTACAACAAGAGGATTTTGTAGTAGATAGGTACAATATTAAAAACGTTCAGAACTAACTGCCTATCTTTTGACATTGCGTAATTGTTGAATACACATGGGTTATTTAATCCTAGACTTTAGTTATGTGTCATGTGTTTTATGATTAAACCGTAAACACTACAAGAGACAGCTGTAGCCTCTAATATACACATAAGCATGCAAGGGTTTGATATCTCGACATTGTTGAGCAGTTCAAGATTATATGCCACATCATTACAAATTGTATAATTTATACAAGACATTTTTTAAAGGAGCAAAGTTGTCACCAGTTCAAGATAATTTCTAAAAATTTACAACATTTATTTTGATTTGTCGGAATACATTTTTTTTCGATTGAATATAACTGCCTAGTTAACTTATATTTTGATAACCTTTAATTAAAATATATTGACTAAATATTTCGTACACCAATTCACTATAATTGGGTAGCAAATAATCTAATGCTATAAAATAATTAAATAAAGTCTTAAAAAGATATAGAAGGTTTCCAATTTTACTTTAGTATTGATCATTTTAATGCTTTCCTCCTTAGGAAGTTAATGTAAAAGTTTTATAATGATGAAAGTTGGATAATTTTATTGTAATTTTTTTGGATAAAAATAAACAGTGTCAGGTGATTAGAAAAAGTATGTACCTAATAATATTTCAACATTTTAAATTAATTCACCCCCCCCCCCCCCCACCCCCCCCCCCCCCCACCCCCCCCCCCCCCCACCCCCCCCCCCCCCCACCCCCCCCCCCCCCCACCCCCCCCCCCCCCCACCATGTATGGCATACAGCTGACGGGACTATGCAGTTGGTGACACGCTGCACGGCCTTGACGATCTTTGTTCCTACTGTTGCTAGGTTATTATGTAGGCTAATTGGTTATAATTTATTGTTATCTTGCGAAATGGACGATCCTCGTTGTTCAAATAATATACGTGAACTATTAGGTGATGGAAAATATTAGTTTCTGATGATTAAAGTGACATATCAGCAAATGAAGTGCATTTTTCTTTGTCAGATTTGTATTCAGGTAGTCTGGATGATTATAAACCAGTGGAATGTGAGTTGGGTTGTGAACAAATTGATGACAATGACAATTCATCATAAATATAATATTCCTCTTGCCCTTAGAATTCATCAAAACATGGATGCATACTGCCAAAAAAAAATAGTACATACTTTACATTTTTATTCAAAAAAACATATTTGGATTGTGAAATAAGTGTATATATGCTATAATCCATATGTACACTTCTGGATAATAATAATTATCTATATTATTATATATTCATATGAAACCGTACTAAACCAAAACTGTACCAGAAAATTGTCAATAACAGGATTATCGTGGCTTCTTTAAATTTCCCACGATCATGTTATGAAATGTTTGAAAACTGTTGTCTTCTTGAAACCTCAGCACCCAATATTTAGAAAGATTCTGTGATAAGTTGACACATGACTGATACTGCAGTTTTCCAGGAGTCCACACGATTGGTTATAAAAACATCCAAGAAACGTAGTCAGAATCAGAATCAGAATCAGAATCAGAATCATTTTATTGTCGTCCAACAATTACAAAATTGTATTGACAAAGTCAAGTGTGATATTAAAAATATCACTAAGTAGGCCTACAGAGCCTAAAATAAATACAATCTATATCTACGTTAAAAGTTTAAAATTGTAAGTCACTAAAATTATCATTAAAAATCTCATCTACAGAATAAAAACGTTTTTCTCTTGAGCCACTCTGCAAACAACATTCTTAAAACCTACCAACAGAAATTGATCTAGTACTTAATGGTAACTTATTGAATAGCCTAGCTCCGGTTATTGCATAGTTCTGTTGAGTTTTACTTAACCTAGCATATTGTACATCAATTGTATTTTTAATTCTAGTGTTGTATTCATGGTTAAAGCTTCTAAGATTGAAAGAGTCAAGATTTTCCTTAACAAAAACTAAACTGTGTAATATTATATATACATGGAAGCGTAAGTATACCCAGTTCTTCAAAAAATGGCCTACAGGACTCATTGTCGCTAATTCCTACTATACAGCGTTATGGCTTTCTTTTGCCACTTAAACACAGTCTTGGCTCCACTAGAGTTGCCCCACAGTAAAACCCCATACAGAAGGTGTACATTTAAAAAAAGCGTAATATGCCACTAATGACTAGATTAAGACTTGTATACAATTTTAGTTTTTTTAGTAGAAATATCACTCTTGCTAATCTAATACATAAATTGGTTTGTATGGATTCCCAGTTAAGCTTTGAGTCTAAATTGATACCAAGTAGTTTTACAGACTTATTTTCAGCATTACGTAAACTAAAGACAATTTCCTCGGTCTTGTTATTATTAACAGTTAATTTATTAGCAGAGAACCAGAGATAGGAACCTTTCCCTCATATAGCCCATAATGACATCATTTAATTTTGAGTCTCTGTCTGATGATAACAGAGTAGTATCATCAGCATACAAAAACAACCTTACCAGGGACAAATTTAGGGAGATCATTAATGAAGACAGTAAACAAGAAGGGGCCCAAGACTGAGCCCTGGGGAACCCCGCTTGCTACCCTCTTAAGTCCTGATCTCTGGTCACCTACTTTGACAAGCTGAAGTCTATTGCTCAAATAAGACATAATCAAAGACAAAGCATTGTTCTCCAGACCATAATATTTCAATTTTTGAATGAAGTTCATCATGAGGTACAACGTCAAATGCCTTACTTAAGTCCAATAACACAGCAGCTGTTTCTTCCTTATTTTCAAAGTTATTCAATACATAAGAGGACAATATTATCTACAGCTTTAACAGTTGACAGATTTTTCCTAAACCCATACTGAGATGAAGAAATCAAATTATTGTACTCAAAAATAATATTTCCAATTGGTTTTTCACAATAGTCTCTATTAACTTTGATATAACGCGGTACTAGGGCAATAGGCCCGATAATTGTTTAAATTCATTTTGTCACCCTTCTTATGCAAAGGTACCGTTATTGTTATTTTAAGGCACTGTGGATTATATTCCATCAGTAAGCACCCAGTTTATCAGCTGTGTTAAAGGATAGATTATAACATCTAATATTTCCTTTAATACAAAGTTGGAAAGTCCATAGACATCTTCTGATCTGGAATTACTTATACCTATACACAGAACTATATACATCTCTACTATTTACAACTGTCCACTTAATAAAACTACACAGGCCAGGGGGGTTTAATACCTGACGATTTCAACATATCAACAGAAACTTGCTACATCTAAAATTATCACAGCTATTTTTTAACACATTAACAACATTAATAAAAAAGCTATTAAAATCATCAGCTGTTATTGGGATTTTTTCTTTGGCTTTGTTAGGCACACGACCTGTTTCAGCGTTTATAACTTTCCATGCAGCCTTACATTTATTGTGTGACTCAAAAATAAACTTTTCATTTGCTCTTTTTTTAGCCAAAAATAATTTCCTGCCTATACATTTTCTTAAGCCTACCATGAATTGCCATGCACTGAGGATCAGTCCTTCCTTTTTCATGACTTAAGTCTAGCAATAGCCTTATTTCCCTTAGCAGAGGAGTGTACCAGTTCAACTTTAAGCTTTTTGACTTATATCTAGGCCTACTATGGTTGACAAGACTTTTCTTTTTTTAGAGGGCATGATTCATTCAAACAATCAGATAAAAACTTGCAGAAAAGTTTGAAAAGCTAACTCAACATTAGTTACTGTTAAAAAGATGCTATCCCAGGTTACAGATCTTAACCTATGCTTAAGTCTATCTAGACAAGGTTTGCTCAACGGCCTATGTGTTTCAAATGTTACCCGTGACTATTTTGAAAATATTCAGAAGATGAGGTTAGGTGTTGCATATTATCATTAGTCTTGAGCGTGTACCTATTGGGGACTGAAATCGGACACTAATGGTAGTTTTATTGTTTTAATATTCTGAATGTGATAAAAAATTGTATTAAAAGTATTGTGGTTTTCAAAAACTCTGGAGTTAGATTACAACATTCTTAAAGCAATTTCTTAGTAAACACCTAAGAGATAAGACAAACATATGAAGAAAACTTTCATATAAATCAGTTCTATGATTTTGGAGATTTCATGACGAGTCAGTCAGTGGTACTTGGCTTTTATATATATAGAATTTGGATATAAAGAAAGGAAAATCTACGATAGCTCAATAAATGCTATGAATCCTAATTTATCCAGTAGTTCAAATTGATTTCAGGATCAAGATCAGCTTATTTATAACTTGAATGAATATTAATGTGAAAGAAAGGTCTGAATTACAGCTGTTATGCATACATTATTATCACACAGGACATTAAGAAATATTCAGACAGGTGAAACTAAGAATTTCAAGTTCCCAACTAAAACCACCAAAACAATTTTGTGACAAAAACACGGAAGAGAAAGATTCTCCAGAAACCTGTTTTACCTCATGAATTGTGTGAGTAATATTCCCGTTCAGCTCTGAACTTGTTTCCGCTGGATCCTGAAATTAACATTTATCAGGCCTGTGTGAATATTCAAAACTTTCACTGCCACACCATTTAACACATCACATTTATAAAATGACAGTTCTACCTCAAAATGCAAGCTTTTGGGAAAATCTATGTGGTATCTTTTTAATTAAAATCTATCTAAATTTATTTTATTTTGTAAACGTATAATACAGATTAAAATTTTATAAAAATGTTTGTTGGAAATTTTATTGAATTTAGTTTTTAGAGTTTGATGTAGGTAAATTATTATTGATCTAAATTGATTGTATAACGTGACTTTTCCTGAATGTAATTTATTCTGAAGAACTAGAAAAACTGCATAAATATAAAACATCCCATTCAACAAAAATTTGAATGTCATAAAAATATTCCAAAATTAGCCTTCTTAAATCAATATAGAACAAGGTTGCTAGTGAGGATCGTTTTTTAAACCTTTTTCACAGAATGCAATAAAAATTCTGTAATTTTAAACACGAGGTATAATTTAAAATAAGCCACCTGACAGCCAGTACCCAGCATCCTATTTCCACTTTTATATGGTATAAAAAAATAAAAGTATTGAGATAAAAACATATATATAGTAAATATTAATAAACTACATGATTGTGAGGTAAAATCAATTGACATTAGTCTGGTTAACGTTGAGCAGTTGAAATCCCCTTATAAATGCAGCAGACACGCAGAAATGTATGAATATAAATATTAAACCTACGTACTGGGAGCAAAATACTATTTTCAAATCTACAATAACATGTTAATTCAGTTCATCAATAATTTGCATACCATTGATCAGCTGTTATCTGCAAATGGACGCAGCAGATTAGCAAGGATACATGTACGCATTATGTAGTAAATACTAACCACGAGGAAAATATTATTTAAAGAATTACGATAATTTATTAATTAGGTTACCCATAAATGATTTTCAACAACAAAGTATGACAAAAAAAGTTTTATCGATTGGTAATATCTATCTTGCGACAGCTAATAACAAGGGAGATTCATTCGTTAAATCTCTTTGATTGATTCTTAACCCTTTGGGTGCTGGAACGTCGCTAATTTTGATGTTTCGTATTTTGATATTTTATTTAGTACATGGTTATTTTGGCCAAATACCAGAGAGCTATATTCAATAGGTTCCAAACTATTAACGCAAATATCTTTTTATTTACCAGAAACCGGATTGAGAAGGTTTCTCCTGTATTAGTACATCTATCTGCCTCACCCCTCTGTGATATAGAATTAATAGATTAACGCAAATATCCTTTTATTTACCAGAAACCGGATTGAGAAGGTTTCTCCTGTATTAGTACTTAATTGACTTAACAATAAATACCAGTTTTATGTTGTTTCCCTACTCTTTGATCTGTGAGACATGTTTTGTTTGGGTACTTATAAAGAGGCCACTATTTTTGGATAAAAGAACCACATTTTATTATTCTAAAGTAACATGTGATTCGTAAGTCTAGGCCTACTTGAAGGGTCGATCGCCTATTTGCTAGCGATTTAGCGATAGGAAGTATGATTCATCAAGTATTTTTCGATTCATTATGGAGAAAGGAAAGTATTAGGAATGTATAATAAAGTTTATTTAGACTTGAAGGGTCGATCGGCTATTTGCTGGCGATTTAGCGATAGGAAGTATGATTCATCAAGTATTTTTCGATTCATTATGGAGAAAGGAAAGTATTAGGAATGTATAATAAAGTTTATTTAGATCTCTGATAAGGAAAATTCATCCAATAATAGTGAGCTGCGATAATACCAAAGTACCTACACAATGATTTTTGTCTACCAGTCACAACGTACCATGTTGCGTAATGACCATTCTTGTTGTTTATGTGCTGATAACCAAGAATTTGAGTAAATATAAACTAAAATAGTAACTTTTACTGTGTTTTACCGTATTTCTTTATTAAAGTAATGTAGTGATTTGAGTTGTGTCCAAGCGGAAAACGTGAGTTTTCAGTGTAAATATAATAAGGTTATTTTGGTTTTTACAAAGTTGCTGACACTCATACAAAAGCAAGTAATTTGTCTCTACATCTACTAATCATATTTATTTGTATTATCTTGATGTTTTATTTGACGTATTGTGAAAACTACAGTATTACTATGTAATTTCTCTGACAAATGAAGTACAATTTACAAAATGTCTGTACCGGACAGCATTTTGTTTATACATATAATGCCATGTTTGTTTTCTTGTAGAATCATACATGGGTTTTATTAAGAATTTTATGGCCTTTATCATGGTATAAAGGATAAAAATCTTCAAAAATACTGTATACACTCAAATTAGGTTTAAACTTAACATTTTACAAAAAATTAAAAATGTTTTGTGTAAAAACTAAAATTTTTATATTTTTATAAAGCATATTTTGTTTGTAACGATATCTCGTAGTCTTCAATTTCATTAGAAAAAAAACAGCAAAAATTTATGAAAATCTGTTGGATAGTTATTTAACAAGAGCTATTTTACCAAAAGCTTACAAATATGCAGAAAAAACAGCCCGGCACTTTATGCATATGACTTGGGAAAAACCAGCGGCACTCAAAGGGTTAAATCCAGAATATTCTATAGATTCAAGATTTTACTTCAATATACATCATTCCCTCCAGTGTGTCACAGGCAGAAGATAGTTTTTAATGAGTGTAAAAAAATTATTTGCAAAAAACAAAACAATAAATAACCCGAATACGCTTGTAAGGTTTCTCGCTTATGATGTCGGCGTGGGTCGTACCGGCAGGAAAATGTTATAACAGTGTTTCACTGTAGTCTATCTGCTTCAACCCTCTGTGATATAGAATTAATAGATTAACACAAATATCTTTTTATTTACCAGAAACTGGATTGAGGTTTCTCCTGTATTAGTACTTAATTGACTTAACAACCTATTCCAACCCACCGTATACAATGATGTTGTCCCATCAACCACTTTAAACATTTTTCTAAACTGAAACTTTCATTTAGAAGTAGACTTTAGTCTAGATTGCACGCAGCAGATTCTTGGTAGACGAGGAATCCATATTACTTTGTCAATAAGATTCTGTTAACTTTCAGTTTACTTTAGAAAATTCATGACAGTTGATTTATTAAATAAGTCTATATAAAACTACATCTGTAATAAATTATTATTTTATAAGTAAAAGATAGTTTATTTTTTTAATTGTTGAATTTGAAATTGCTAACTTTTATATGTGGGTTTCCTATAGGTTCTAACTGGATGTAAGTTTTCATTCCAACCTCTTAACAGCTTATTAAAAATGAATATTTTCAAAAAAAGCTTACTTTTTACTGCTTTTATGTTACATTTGGTGCAGGCCTTTTACATGAAGGTACAACTGAACTGAGGTACAACACTCTTTTGCACATTATATACGTCATTTAAACACATTTGTGAATTCTGGCTTTTGTAGTTTTTCAGTATGGTAAACCTTTTCTTTGTCGCGCTCAAACCTACATTACAATCACTGCACTGGTAACGCAACTCAGTATACGTAAGCTATATAAGTGAATTAACATGCCCACACCACCTAACGGCAAAAAAACTAACTACAGTACTGTTATTTATTTAACCAAAAATTTTGCATGAAATAGCCACTCTATGAGTTTATTTTTTCAAAATTAAGAGCCGGTTTTTCCTTTGTTCTGACTCAATATTGAGTTTGATGTCATCAAAAACTGGTAGTAAGAAGATCGCTCACACCAATTTAGAAAGTATATGGGCTCCTTGAGTTAGGAATAAATTATTTCACTTTTTTACAGTTATTAATGAATTCGTAAATATACTTACTTCTGTAGCATATAATATATCTAAAATTTTTGTTAATACAGTGTTCTCTCCTTCTTGCTCTTGACATAAAACCTCGATTGCTCGGAGTTTGCCAAAATAGAAATCTCTCTCCTTCTCAAGACCTTCGACTGTTTACATTCATTTCCATCATCTGTGGGCAAAAACAAAACAAAATTATGTTGTGTTAAATGTTTGTTATATGTTGACCGTGATGAAAGTAAAGAAACTAAATATGTGCTGCACAGAAGAGCTAATTGGTGGAAAATTAGTGTTTACACTATGAAAAGTATTTAATTTACAATAGGGGATTATAACATTTAGGGGCCAAAAAGATTCATTTCAACTATAAATCTGTAAGTGTTATTAGAGCAAAGGTATTCTAGGGAGGGCTAGGTTTGTATTCGCAATCAATAAATATTGGATGAGAACAAATACAACTGTATTATGCGCATAAAAATCATAATCCAATTACAGAATGTTTGTTCAAATAGTTAATTATTAAATAGTAGTAGGATAATTTCAAAAATTACGTTATCTTTGTCAAAATATGAAAAGATTTTATTTAAATAATGGTATATTTGAGTTAAAGTTCTTGGATAAGAAACAACGAAAGTGAATAAAATTGAATAATTGAAATGTTTGGTCACTTGTAGTCAAATCGATATTCAAATTAAATTAGAAAAGTTTTTATTGTCAAATATTAATGATTATTATTTTGTACTGCACATAATTGCTCTACATTTTGGCACTTTTTGGAACCATTTAGTGTACAAATTAGACATTTTTCTAATTTTTAAAATTTATCGTACCTTTAGTAACAAATTTAGCATTTATAGTATTTTGGGTTTTACAATATATTTTTAATTTTTCTTAAAGAGAACCTGAACACCATTAGGCTAAATATTTTCTGAAACTAGATAGCATTAAGAATAAATTGGCTATCCCAGATTCTTATTTTTCTATTAAAATTCACCAGGTACGCTCTACCACTTTTCAAAAATAAAGAACTAAACAATTTAAAAATTTGTTATTTATTATTCTGTAGTGTACATAATTCTCAAAATTTTGGTATATTTTGGAAACACTTAATGAAGTTTCATTGAAGGAGGAGCTCTTCTTATTGGAATACACTACTTTGTAATAATTGATGAATGAAAAGTCACAATTCTCCAATAATTTTATTTTTATACACGAGGCCATTCAGCATCAAAGATGCCATCGTCAGGTGTGAAACGATAATACTTGGTGAAGTATTATATTTTTTTGTAATCTTTTAAAAATAATTGAACTCATAATAACAAATTTAGCCTTTTATGTATTAATTTTACAAGTTATTTTATTTTTCTTCATATTAACCTAGATACCATTTTATATTTTCTAAAACTAGATAAAATGAAGAATAAATTGGCTATCTTAGATTCTAATATTTGTTTTATCACACTTTACAAGGTACAATCTCATCAATTTTCCAAATAAAAATATCACTAAAATTATAGTAAAAATGTTTTTTAGTTTATACATAATTTTTTATACCATAATATTATGACCACATATTCCTGAATAAAAATAATAAATTACACATGTAGGTTTATAGTATAAATTTTTAACAACATTTTTCAAGCACAGCTACAAAACACTCAAAAATGGGTTCCCATTACGAGAACAAATGATCAACAGTTGTTGAATGATAATGATTACTGTAATAAAATATTGAAATAAATATTCTTTCCGCATCGTGATGTAACATCAACTCAGATATGGCTATAACGTGGGAAGCTGCATTAATGATATGTGACAGGTCCTCCCAAAGACTTAATTATATTCAACTCACATTACTGTTTATACCGACCTTGGCAGTAAGCTCCTCTATCTTCCCAGCATCTCCCCCTCGCATGGCCTGTGTTTGTCTCACAGTGGGAGCCACTCGATTCTGTTGTGCCTTGGGCACTGGAACACGACCAGAGGCCAACATTAGGAGAAATCATCCACCCACCAGACAACTTACAAATATACCACAATTTTGAAATCTTTAACCAAGTAAAATATCCAAACGGGGGAAAATAGTTTACCTGCACTAAATATAAAATTTCTAAAAAAGATTAAAATTAAATTCAGAATACTCGTTTTTAAATGTGCATGCAACATTCATTTGCTACAAACTAATTCAGCCATTAGCGTTAACTCCGTGTTTCTTGTTAACATACAAATTATACCAAAAATTAAATGGTTGTTGTAGAATTAAATACAGTAAAACCCCGGTTAACCGAGACCAGTACAACCAAAACCGGGTCAACCGTAACGGTTCCATGACTGACAATGTGTACATAAATAACCGAACAAAATAGTTTACATTCTACAGCGGAAAATTGTGTCACTCACCTCCTCCTCCTCTAGGCAGAAGAGTGGGTGCGTGCGTGATGCATTGCTGTAGCAACAGTTACTGAGACAGAATCACATACCATTAGGATGATTCACCCTACCTCTCCCTCTGCACCAGCCGACTCACAATGCTTTTATTAGTCATCTCTGTCCTGATCCTGTCCCATCTCCAAAGATCAACAAAAATAGTTTGTATTTAATTCATTCCCTCTACGCACTCATCCAAATAGGTTATTTTTTATGTAATTTGGTTGGATGTGAAATTTGGTATCCAAAATGGGCACCCCCTTTACTTCGGTTAATTGGGGTTTTACTGTACTAAACATTTTTGTTTTTGTTTGTAATTGAGTTACCGCTTTAATTTAAAAATCTAGCATCGTTCAATCCTACTTCTGGCAGTTATGCTTTCTGTTGTCATCAAGTTGAAAGTTTTGGGAAAAGTTCTTAAATTCTTTAATGCTTTTTAAAAATTCAAACAAAAACATTGTTAATTACATACTTGTATCAGATGTAATAAACAAATGAATCTCGGTTAGTACAATCGAACAACAGAGTATTGCAGCCTAATAATTAACAATACCTTTAGTGATTGGAGTGATTTAACAAGTACAAATAACACATTTGGACTTTATTTTTTAGTGTAAATAAACGAGAATCAAAATATTATAATGTAATGATAACAAACAATACAGTTGCACTTACTGACCTTCATAATATATTTCAACTGTAATTCTGCAAAGGTAGAATTAAAAACATTGGATCTCTTTAACTAATTAATGTTTTAAATGTTTCAAAATGAAAATCAAGTCACTTTGTGGCAAACATTTACTGTCATGGATCATCAATATTATTGCTAAAAATTTTATTTTTATGTTCTTATTATTTTTTATTATATTTATTAACTCTTTTAACCCCGACGTCTGTACTAAACGGACGTCGTAAAAATGGCGTCAACTCCCGACGTCCGTATAGTGCGGACGTGCACTTTTTATTACTTTACTGGCCACCTATTTCACCAAATGCTTTGAAATTTCACAGACTTGTGCACAAAGATATTTTGCATCGAAATATATTAGTTTGTAATGGTTTGACTTCGTATTTTGTCAGTCTGTGACTGAGCAATTGCAGTTCGTCTCGACTGACTGCTCACGCTTGTTGCAGACAGCTGTATATCACGTGGTTGTGAATATTCCGTTTTCTTCACAGTTTTAGGTTAAAGCAGTGTAAAGTACGGCAGTTAAAGTTTATTATTTGTTTGATTTCAAAATGAGTAAAAGACATCGTTCAAAGTCTCCCGTAAGTGAAAATACACTAATTAGTAACCTAGTTGCAAATGGTGTGGATGTGATTAGTGACGACGATTTGAGTGATGGATATCTTGAAAACATTTCTTCTGAATCAGAAGGGGAACTAGCAGAGGAAAGTGATAGTGAATTATCTGTAACTTATTTAGATGATATAGTTGAAGACCCATCTTTTGAACCCTTTGAAAATTCATCAGATGAGGTCTTGTTACATTGCCTTGCCCAGAAATGGCAAAAAGAAAAATTTACACAGCTTTACAAAATTGATGTTACTCCACTTGTAAATAAGGTAGGCCTATAATTTTTATTTCCTTTTATTAAGGATTAAATATATCATAAAGTAAATGGGTATTTTTGTGTCAAATAGTTTTTTTATCTATATGGTTTCCATGATCAAACTTGAAATTTTTTCATTTTTATTTATTTTTTATATATGTATATGTATGTACAAAAAATTACTTTCAAAATAATAATTTTATTTGTATATTTCTGTAAGCTACATGTATAAAGAAGTAAAACAAAAAAAGAATTACCTAAATATTTTAAAAATAACTGAGTTATGAATTGTTTACAAAATCCTTACATTTTGTCTGAAAATAGATTGGGATTTCTGGCACATCACTTGATTTAATGGCCGGGGTTAAAAGGGTTAAATAAGATTTAATTTCAAACTCTTGTAAATTAAATGGTAATTCCAAGAGTAATCCTCCCAACTGTTTTGGTGTATGAGTTAAATGGATAATCGAACCCAGATAGCCTAATAGCCCACATAGGCAGATAGCTTGAACACTGTATATAAAAATTAAATGTTTTCTCTAATTAACCAACAGATTTTACAGAAAAATACCAAAATATTATTACTCTTCCCTGATCTTGGTCCCCAATTCTAGAAAAAAGTAGAAAATTCTCTATTGAGATTGTAGGTACAATTTAGAGTATTTGCTGCTACCCTTTTGTTTACAAAATTATCTTTATTAAAAAAAAATACAATCCTAAACTGTTTAAGTCTTCCACAGTGAATGAAATTTGAAAATACTTTATATTGCACACAAGGTTAAGTAGAATAAGAGTGTTTTTATTTGTTTTTAAATCATAGCCTACTAAAAACAAAAATGTGTAAAACATGGTTTAGGTCTTACATTTGTAAAATAGTATTTATAAATGAACACGCTTTATAAATATCAGTATTTGTAGGCCACACATACTTTTTACTCATAACACAATGTATTTTATGGTTTTATCGTAATTTTAATTATACTTCCCTATTATTTTAAATAATCACTTATCCAGATAAGAGTGATCGTGTTATAATCTAACATAAAATATGTTAGAATATTGCTCAGCAACAACTACCAGAAGTAGGTTTGATACCAAACACAACTAAACTAACATGTGCTATAATATATTTAATAGGTAATGAGAGGTTCTAATAAAAAAATCAAGTATTGGTAACTGATAACACACAGAGTAATAAAAACTAAAGATAAACACAGACATGTCTTTGTGCTGATTGAAAGTTTTAACGAATAAAATGGTGCAATAAATAATTAAATTGAAATTAAAACTAATTATGTTCTAGCACCTAGAAAAGAATGGGTGGAAATAAATAAAAAATGTCCAACTATTTCCAAACCTATACCAAGGGTTAGAATATATAATTTAGTAAAAATTATTGTTATTACATATTGCAATAATATTTTGTAGCGGAATTGGCATAGCAATCTAAACTGAACTAACTGAGCATTGCTATCCCTAAGCGTGCTAACTAGATTATTAAACAGGTGGATATTACAAGTTTCATAGTACCGACATCATGTCTAATGGTAATGAATAGAACAAATCTATTTCAAGAATTACTGATGATGAAAAAGTACTTGCTTCACCGAAACACAAACCAGATTTCATTAATTTTTTTATTATTTACATAATATATCAAATTTTAAAAGGTTATTATGTAATAAACATTAGAATTTAATTCAATTTTCGACATTCCACATGTATTATCAATATACTGTACATCTAACATTGTTTTAATTACATTTGTTATAACCAACAATTTTATCAAGCTGTTTTTTTTTCCTAAACTGCATACACAAAACTGTTAAACATTGTTATTTTATTTTAAATTATCGTTATTAGTATTTTAATAAGAAATATGATTTTTATCAAATAGTAAACTAAAATAAAAATCTTATGACAGCAAATTGTGTATCAGGTCTCTTTTCAAAAAATAAAAATGTTTTTAATGGGCATCTTAAAGACAAGGTATACTTATTTGATGGGTTTTGTTTTTATTTACTGTACACATTACGAATATTTTCTAATTTTTCAGTTTGTTAACCAATTGTATCGTGTCAATTTAGATGCAATTTTTTTAACCACAACAGCTGTAAAATTCATAGCTGTAACTATACTGGCCAGGTTTATTATTGTAATAGGAATGCAAAAAACCATGTTTAACAGAGGTGACATCACTCCAACACCAAGTCTCGTTGCATTTATTACAATGATGACTTCAGCGAATGTTGCTATGGCCAAATAAACAATTAAAAGTTGTGTTATCTATTAATCAACACAGAACCGTTATGTACACGACACTGTACAGAAAAATAAAATAAATAAACATAAAATAATCACCGGCTCTGCCGACGGGTTTGGCCGGGACGGGAGCGCTCAGGTCAGTTTTAGAGGTATTGGTCCTCTTGGCGCTGTACGCACCGGGCATGGCGTTATTGCGCGGCGCAGTGTTCCCACCATTGCCCATCTGTTCCCCATTTCTCAGACCAAAAGCGTCGTACTCCTGTCCTGAATAGTTAGCATCGAAAAAATTTCTTAAACCACTGCAGAAACTCAAAATTGTCTTGGAAACGGCCTTTTACGAGCTTGTCTATGGGTACGATCTGGAAATAAAGCAAGAACATCGGTAAAACAATCATGCAAGAACAGCCATCAAGCACTACTCTACTCTGTGCAGTATCTAAATGGTGGCCGTTAGTCATTGACGAGATGATCCACTTGATTTGCACATACAGCTATCTTATCTCCTGGGATTAATATTGCACGTTAACTCCGCATATATCTGAGAAAGTACTTAAGACTCATCAGTAGCTTGGCAAATGAAAATTCTCTTCTTGAACTAAATATTATAAACTTGACAAAAAGTCCTGTAATATATTGACTTATAATATTTAGTTATTATTTATTATTTTTATATTTTTGCTTATTCTGTATAATAGTAAACCACCTACAGAATAAAATGATTTACTGTAATGCTTGAGAAGACATTGTTAAATAATAAGTGGTAGCTAATGGTTTTGCTGTCTTACACTTTGTATTAATCAATTAAAGCACAAAACAATAATACTGTTAATGTTTAGTTTATGTATATTATATTCATTAATTTATGATTCAAAACAATCAAATTTTAAAATTGTGTTAACTCTAAATTATTGATAATATTTGTTTGTAAAACCTAGTTTTATTTGAAGTCAAATACAAGAAGAGACCATATCAAATTCAATGTTATCTTAAAAATTCACTCCTCTCATTCAAGTGGAAGATCTGATCAAATCGTAACAGCGATTGTGGTGGCGGTGGGGCTAGTAGCACACCCTGCTGTTTCTGGATGATACGCGAGGCGGTGGGAGCCTTGACCGGAACACGGGGAGGGGGAGGTGCCTGGAAGCCCGGGTTGTCCTGGTACCCACTCCCCAGTGGGATCCCTCCCCGAGCCTCGTACGCATCATACTCTCTCCCGTCGTAGTTGGCATCAAACAGCTTCTTGAACCATTGTAGAAACTCAAAATTATCCTGAAATCTTCCTTTTATCAGTTTATCGACAGGTATTACCTGAAACGTTAGGAAAAAATGAAGCACATGACTTCATGTATTATGCCATGTGACTCAGTTATCATCTGACTTTATTTTAACGGTTATAACATATACATATTTTACATGTCATACTGTTAACTTACTTAAAACCTCCTATGAGCACACCAGAGGTCAAAATAAAACTTTTCCTTTCAACACTAGTTCTGAAAATCCTCCTTTTTTATATTATCCCTCAATCATAGTTTTATCCTGACAGTGTTCAAGTAATAAATTAAGCATGATGAAATTTGATTCCTCATAATAAGGAAAAAAGGAGGGATAAGGGTAAAATTGAATGCTGCAAAGAAAATTTGACACCCCTTCTGGCTGGAAAGTGTCAAGGGAAAGGTTATTAAAAGTATTTGCTAAATCTGAGGAGGAGAACTTAAATTCCATTTGGGAATTGCAAATTTCAGACAAATATAAATTAACAAAATATATATTTCTTTACACCTTCAACTATTCTTCAAATCGAGTTTGAAGGTGAATAACCCTATTTGGAAAGGGTGTGAGTCAAACAATCTATTATTATTAAATATAAATGTTCAGGCATGGAGTATATAATCATCAATAAACGGGGAAACCCAGACACTAGTGAAGTAAGTGTATTGCTTGAGCGTGGGATGATATCACTATCCCTGTAAGTGTACAAGTTCGTACTGCCAAGTTCAGAGTTAATCTTTGACAGCAGGTCACTGATCGCTGATTTGTTCTAGTATGTGCCACATTTTAAATAATCAGTGAGTGATTCTGAATGTTAAACATTGTGGTCCATGACAAACGACAAAAGATTTTGACAACACTGGTTCTCATAGAGAAGAGGAAAATTCTGCTGATCTGCCAACCGAGGAGAAGAGATTCCATATCTCTTCTCCACTACAAACCACCTGAGGGAGATAAAACAGATGCAACACAAACAATTGTTTCATGTTCCATTAATTACTTTTGTACCCTTATAAAAGAACTACTCTTAGGCTTTATTTTGAAAGGCTGTAGCTTACAATGGGGGGTACACCTTTGCAAAATTTTACATAAATTCTAAAACACCCATACAAGACTTTTTTGTTTTTTACTTGCGCACTTCTGTCTTGTTTTAACAATTCTTAAAATTACAGTGTTCTTAGCAAGTCAAGGACATCCATTGTGTACAAAATATTGCTGAAACAATGGAGACTTTTAGAATTACTTAATGTAATATTTGAGCCAATACGTGTTATAGCATAATTATCTGTGGTTTTTTGATCTTCACAAATTTGTTCTGGAGAAGAGAGCATCACCTGGGTCTCGTCCCCCCGGAGAGTTGTAGAGGATATTCCAGATCTAATGGCGTATCTTTATTACTTTACCACTTTGTTGATATTATTTATAATAACCATTAGAATAAATGTTAGATCATTATAACAATAGTAGAAAAAGAAACAGATGTGGTCGTTATTTTTATCTATTAGTATTTTTATACTACAGATAAAAATACTATGTATTAAAAACAACTTCAGGTGACATTTAGAACAAAGTTAACCCTTTGCGTGCCACGGCGACGATACATCGTCGCCAAAAACCCTTGCGAAAAGTGCCACGGCGACGATGGATCGTCGCCGACTTACTTTGCGAAAAGTGCCAGGCGACGATCCGTCGTCGCCGTCTGTTATCGTAATTTTTAACGCTTTATTTTTCATGAATTCTTTTCACAACCAATATTGTTTTATCTGTTAACTATCCTGCAATAGATAAATAATAGTTCACATAGTACTTTATATTAGTGAAGATAAAAAAAAACACAGAATAATAGAAGCAACAACAGCTGGCGGTGATCAACCGGGCGCGTAACATCGTTGACGCGGTAAAACAACTCGCTACGTATAGTATGCGTAATATCTAAAATAATACGTTCGGTCAAATGGTTGTGTTTACATCGTTTTGAGGTTAGGATCTTTAAAATGATTTTGTTAAATTGATATCTCCCGTGCGTGCGTGCTTGCTGCGCGTGCGCGTGCGTGCTTGCGTGCGCGCGCGCGCGCTTGTGTGTGTGTGTGTGTGTGTGTACATATGTTTTGGGGAAAATATGAAGACCATATTTTAGATATACTTTAGAACCAAAGGATAAATGTAAGTAATGCATTAATTATTTTTGTTTTAGTGTTGTGTTACCGGTACTGAAAAATGATTTTTTTCATTATGTACATAATTTCAAGCATTGTTATGTAACTATAGTAATTATATAAAAAAGTTAACCATTATTTTTTTTCACATTAACAATGTTATAAAGAATATTAAAAAAATTCTTCCCATACTAAAATTGTTTCTTATTAATTTGTCAAAAAAAATAAAAACTAAAAAATAAAAATTGCTTTATACATTTTTTGGTTTTTGACATGCCAAAACTAATATTATTTTATGTTGTTTCATTTGTTTTGTAACATTTTATTGTAATACAATTTTTTACAAACATTTTGATTACCTGTTTCATAAAAATAGTATGAAAAATAAAAAAAAATATATTGTTTTTCCGGAAGCCCGGTAATACTTCTTATTATTCCCTGGCATTTTTCGCATATGACTTGCAATATAGTTGCTAGTGCATTTCTTTTGTACTAAATTTTTTGCCTTGTGGCATTCAAAGGGTTAAGGAATTTATCTGGTCAGAAATGCATTTTACAGTTAGTATGAAACTCTCATGATAAATATAGCTTAATATTTACTTCAACAGTTTTATGATTATTATATCTAATAGGTTATATATTTATTTTAATTTACATCTACAAAAACACACAAGTCAAAGTTATATTGTGTGCAATTTTAAAACTTACAAATTTGATGTTTGACAGTAGATGTTATATTAATTTTCTTTATAAACCTTTAATACACAATCAATGTTTACTAATTTAGTGTCTATTTTAAAGTTTATCTATAATGTCCTTTAATCTCATATGAAAATAAATCTATATATATATAAAAATGAAACTGTTCGTGTGTAACAGCATCACTCACAAACGGCTGGACGGATTCGCCTAATTTTTTTTTTAATTTGTTCGTCTTGATCTGTAGAAGGTTATAGGATACTTTTTATCCCTTTCCCGATTCAGGATTCCGCCCCACTGGTTACAGAAATACCCGTAAGAAATGCATTGCAGCAAACATATGTTATTAAGTGAAAGAGTCTTTTCAAATTTTTAATCAGCTGTTCTTTGTAAACATATATAATGCGACAAAAAATATATTTATATATAAATTTCTTTACACTTATAGTTTTAAAGCATAGAGTAAGCTTAAGAGAAACGACAAATTTTACTGTTTCTGCAATCATAATATATAAAAATGAATGTTTGTGTGTTTGTCCTTTATAGACTCAGAAAACTATTGGACCGATCACTATGAAAATTTGTATTTTTCTATGTAGAAGGTTTATACGCAATGCCCATTGATGTAAACTAACCACCAGGCTGTACTGCAAGATATAAAAGTTATCAAAGCGCCTGCACATTATAAACTGCAATTACAACACAGTAGTTACGTATATTAAAATATCCAAACACTATTTGAAGGCAAAGAAATATACGGGCAAAGCTTAAGAGACGCGTGCGAAGCCGCGGGAAACAGCTAGTATTCTATAGTTTCGACACTTATTGCAGAAGATTTTACACATTTCTTCCGCAGTTAATAACATTTCACTTCAATAATCGTGTTATGTATCTATTTTACTTAAACAGTATTTATCAAAGGGGCTATTGTACTTGGAGAAACGTTACACGATGTTTGATTTTATTATATTGTTCTTTGAATAAAAGTTTTTAATGATTCTAAGCTAAATAAAAGTATTTACCAAAACAGATTTACCATTGTGTTTCATAGTTTATTTGAAGTTTTGTATTTTTTGTAAAATTATGTAACTGTTTTACGTAAACCTGTGAGTTGACAAAATAAAAAATCGCAATCATACATTTCTTTAATTTGTTATAATGTAACTACACAGTTCTTTTTTTTTTTTTTTATTTGCCCTTACCAGTTGGGAATATTACTTATAAAAGAGCCGAGGCCCTTGTCAACTCAGAGGAGAGGTCTAGCAAGTTTTAATGAGGCCTGCCAGCTAAGGGTTAAGCTCTCTCACACAAACATATAATTGGATGTTTATAACAAGACAATAATAATACCCGACAACTAATAAATCAACTAAAATGTTAATAATTTATTACTTTTTCAGAAATTCAAGTGAGTTTTTTAGCACTGAGAGTTTATTTATAACTGTATAGTTTTTCATGTTTGATCTAATTTTAATCTATTTTTAATGCTAATTAAAGTTAACAGGTATTGAAAATATAATGTATAAATATTTTATAGAATAAAATTAACTTTTTATGTTAATAACCAAAAATGTTAAATAACTATAATCAGAATGTTTGGTGATTCAGTATTTTTATGAGTAAACATTTAATTTGGGTGTATCACTGCATTTGTGGATTTGAAGAGACAGTTGGTCAATCATGAAGAAACATTAAATTCAATACATGCATATATACATCTATATATAACAGTGTTATGGAATGTCATTTACAAAAAAATATTGACCGATTCACTCATTTCTCTTTATTGAAGTTGCATGAGAAAATTCCTACCTGTAAAAAATCTGGTTGTAAAAGTATCCCCTGCAATTTGGCTGATGAATGTACAAGGATCGTTTTTAAAGGGACTTATTTTTAATACAAAATCCAAACAATATATGCATTTTTAACAAATTTACCTTCACTCTCTATGGTATCTCCATAATTTCACAAAGCTGATTGTGAATGTCAGTAGATGATATAAAACTAGTAGTTAGTAAAAGCAATGCTTTTCCAAAAGTATTTAATTATTTGGACAGGGCCTTTTGCTCTTTAAAGGCACCTCTACAGCTGTCTTAGAAACTAAGACCTGTAGGCACCTAATGGTTCTCTTTAGTTGTATGACTTTACCCAGTTTAGTGTTAGTTGTTCCCCCATGCCACTATAACATATCTGATATGAAACTCATATGAAGTAAGCAGTTTTAGCTGTTATAGGTCACTTATCTTCTCTACTCTTATTACATAAATACATGATGAAAGCTTTTTGCACAGTTGTTCTGTGTGAGCCATCGAGATTAGGTTCGTATTTATTACTACTCCTAGGTTTCTGGTGCCGTCTTTTGATATTATGTCAGGAAGTAGTATAATTGATTGTTTGTAGCAATGAAATTTAGCTGAACTGTTTATTGTTCATTCAAAACTAATTTGTTGCACAGTACTTTTTCTCCACTTTTAAGATGTTGGTTAGGTTTGTGGTTAGTGTCATAACATGTATGTCATAAACATCCTTTTGTATTATTTTTGAAATAGTCGGGATTAAGGATATCTGTCTGTAACTTCTCGTTTTCATAGTATTTCCATTTCTGTATTTAGGATACATTTTTGCAGTTTTCAGCAATGTTAGGGAAATTCCTTATTAGAGGGACTTATTTTTAATCCGTAAGGGGAGAGGTCAGTTAATTTTTGCAAAGTTTAGTTAATTTAACAGATATATCTATGCCAGAGGATGTTAAAGAGTCTATTGGTTTTTTTATATCAGTATGAATTATTGGACAGAAATAGAATTCATATTTTGAAATTGGTGCGTTGGCTTAAATGAGACATTTGTATTAATGTTACTGGTATAGAATGTTCTTTCGGCTACTGTTGCTAACAATTTGCTACTTCTGATGTTGTTTTTGTTAAAAAAATGTATTACCAACCGAATTTCACAGGTGGCAGGCAATTCCATCATCTTAAACATGTTAAATATGCACAGTGACGCTGCTTATAGATAAGCTACAGAGCTGAATGTGTATGTTTGCACGGAATGCTGGGAGACAGTGCACATGCTCATTGCAATAATTACGTGAACTATGGGACTATAAAAGAAAATTTACCTTACTTTAAAAATGTCTCTTGTAATATACGTGAATCCTTGAAAGAAATTAAAGCTGTTGAAATCCATCAACAGAGTATCTAAGCGTATGATAAAACTACAGAGATGGGAGATTCAAAATTCCCAAATCTATTAAACTGCTCCAAATATTTATACCATAGACTACAATGATAATGACAAAAACCGATGATTAAGGTTAAAAAACCGAACAGACTCCATAAACTCGTCACAAAAAAATATATTGAATCTTTATAAAAGTAACAGATTAATGCACATGTGTTGTTTTAATTAGTTGAAGAATGTTTTCTACAATCTTTATTCCGCTTATCTTGCACTCAGCTCTAAGCAATAAACACAGATAATAGATACTAAAAACCTATTGAACTTCCTGAACATTGTTCAATATGTATAATTAATTACAAACAATAAATAATCTCTTAAAGGCATTCTTTCACAAAGTTGTTATCAGACTGTGTACAATATCTCTTTCACATAAGATTATTATTAGTTCACAGTGATCTTTTTCTTAAATGAATTTCATAAAAACATAAAAGAACTCTTACCTTATCTACACTCATTTTTTTGAATGCCGCTTGTAAAATTTTGAAGTTTTGTATGTATTCATGTTCCAGATTGGTCCTGAACTTAACTCGTTTTAGAGGTACGCTCCCTGAAATATGAAAACAAAATGAAGAAACAAGCTCAATCCTATAATCAATCTAATTTTGTCTCACATACAAATGTTTAACAAAAATTAATTTTAAATATGTTATTAAAATTTCTTGTTGGTCTGTTACATGTTTAAAATTTAATTTAACTTCTTCATTAGAGCACAAGTTGATTTACAGTTTGAGATGAAGGAAACAGGATTTTTCAAGTCATTTGCCATTATTCAGCGATACAACAAATCAGTAATGCTATGTTTCGAGATCTGCTATCTGATCTCTTCTTCCGGTCAACTGAAGACACATAACACAAAATTACAATGTAGGTTAAAATAATCAAATCATAACAGAACGTTGTGACATGTGTAAGTCAGGAATTACAACCACCATGTGTATGTGTTTCAACATGCACTTAATAAAATAAAACACAACACTAATTATTAAAACTGAACTACAGAATAAAGGTCACAACAGGTCTGCATTTACCAACCAACCATATAGGACTGACTGGCTTGAGCTCAGATTGCAGATCTCGAAACTTAGTGTTTCTGATTGAAGATAACAAGATAGTGTCAATGTGTTTACCTTATATACCAAAAATTACTCAGGATGTTTAAACCCTGAGGTTAAATCCAGGTTGTCTAAAAAGCTGGGGTAGGGTACGATAAGCGGACCCGGTTTTTTATATCGAAATCGGCAGACGATATTACTTAATCATAACCATCGATATAATCAATCGATACTGATTAATTATTTTGAACAATTAACTTAAATAATCTACATCAACAGCTGTAAACACTTACAATACTCGTAATGTAATATTTCAATTATATATCAGTAACATTCGATTATTAAAAATGACAGTCAATTAAAAAAAAAAAAACTAAACGACATTGCTTTGAAAGATGATAAGACATGTTTTTTGTGACTTCAACATGTTGGACTCATACCAAAAAACCCATTATGTGAAATTTGTGGGAAAGAAACAACTGTAACTGTGAGAGGAACACATATGGTCGTCTTCAGTTTTCCTAATTTTGGTTATAATAATTTTTTCAATCACTGTAAATATTAAATTTATATTTTAATTTAAAGCACATGATTGTTATTGAAGACTATAGATACTTTTATATCGATTGATAGTCTAGGATTTGAGATACGAATATTAGGTATCGATGATTATATTCTTCAATATAAAAAACCGGGTCCGCTTACCGTACCCTACCCAAAAGCTGGATCTAATCGGCCCTTGGTACTTTCCAAAATCACGTTAGGACCAATTAATCGGCTCTTGGCACTCAAAGAGTTAAAGTTTGAAAATTGTGTCTGTCCGCCATTTTGTTAACCTGATACAATGTTTTTCTGAAACTTTTTTACAGTTTATCAATATTGGTTTGATTACACAGTCCATTGAGGGTCGAAAATAATTTAAGTCTATTACAGGCTTTTATTTCAGAACGTAATCAATTAAAAAATGTTGGACCTGTGTATTGAAATGATTTTTCACTTTTGGGAGTACGAAAATATTGTTCTGAGTATTTCTGCTGTAAAAAAGGTTTTCTGTGCCTTGATTACCTCGTTAAAAACCTTGAAAAATCACTATAATCCACCTTTTATTTTGGGAAAAGCAATCTCCAGTTTTAGGATTAATCCTCCATCTGCCAATTTATTTATTAATTCAAATACATCTCAAACATCATTCCGTCCATAAAAAATCCCAGAAATAAGAGACTAGTCAATAACTTACAATATAAACTACCTAAAAATATTGCATCTGCACGGATCACCTTATTCCATCAAAGTAGCAAAAAACTAAGATGTAACAATTACAGTATAGGCTAAACATAATTTTGCCTTTAGTACACTATTTTATACTCCAACACTCAAATATTTAAGAGAGTTTTTACAATATAAAAGAGACCTGTACTAAAAGCATCTGATGAAATGTTTGAATTGGAATTAAATGAAATGAAAAAGTCCTTTATTGTAAAAGAAAGACAAAATATAGCATTACTTTTGTACAGGTATTTCAATATTTTTTTAATCGGATAACAAATTTGTAAAGGCTGGTATAACCGTCGGCTTTGGATAGCCTACTGTTACGATAATAAGTAGTAACCATATTCACCCACATGCAAACACATCCTGGTAATTTGTTCTAGTTCAATAAAATTATCACATTTAATTGGTTAATGTTTGAATCAATTGCCTCCTATCCATCCCGTTGATTTGTTGTAGTGTAATAAAATTATCACATTTAATTGGTTAATGTTTGAATTGATTGCCTCCTATCCATCCCGATGATTTGTTGTAGTTTAATAAAATTATCACATTTAATTGGTTAATGTTTAACCCTTTGAACCCCAGGCGACGAAATATCGTCGCCGAGAATATACGCAAAGATCCCCGCGGCGACGATGTATCGTCGCCAATGAAGATGCGAGAATCCCCGGGCGACGTAATATCGTCGCCATGGTATCTGCGTTTAATACATATTTATTTGAAACCGTAAAATACTTATTTTACGAGTATTAATACATATTTATAAGTATTTTAGTAAAATACAAATTTTTTTAGTAATATAGTGTATTTAAAATAACATCTATGCCCAAAAAAATATATTACTCTTTGTTGCTACAGCTGTATTTGTTTACAAAGCGGTCTAGTGTTATTGTCTTTATGCGTGTGAATTGAGTTAAATGTTGTAATTGAGGACTGTTTTTAGTCACTTTTTCTTTAGTATTAATCTTATAGTACTAATCAGTTCTGTGAACAATGAGTGACAACATTGTAAATCACCCGAGTGAATTGGACAGACAACTGGATGTTGACCTATCAGATGACGATTGGTCTGACGTCTCATCAATTTTCAGTGATGACACTGATGTTGATCCTACCTATAGGCCAAGTATCTCGGACTCACATGACGAAGAAATGCCATTTAGTCAGCTATCTACTTCTCGCGGTAACGCCGCCGCTAGGCCTACTCCGGACAATGACCAACCGGCCCCAGTGAGATCGCGGTTGCAAAATCTTTATCTTTAGAGATATTAATATAGTTGTTTTTGTACATACATAAAACTAAATTTAGAAAAATAAAATGTGGGTGCCCATAGTAAAATTTTTTCTTATTTTTGAATTAAAAAATCTTAAAATCTATTTTTTTACCTAAAAAACTAAAAACATATATTTTAAAGTTATTTTAATGTTGTTAAACAATTTTTTATACTTCAGACTAAAATGTTTCTGTGTACACAATTTCATTCTGGACATTTTGGTGTGTAATACAAGACAATAGCATAAAAAATAGCAAAAATATAAATTTTTTACGAACAGTATGCAATACAGCTGTTTCTGCTCCGGGGATTCTCAGTAGTTCTTAGGTCAAATGGTTTTGGTACGTTTTTCCCACCATCAATATTTTGGTCTGGGGTTCAAAGGGTTAAATTGATTGCCTCCTATCCATCCCGAAGATTTCTTCTAGTTTAATAAAATTATCACATTTAATTGGTTAATGTTTGAATTTATTGCATCCTATCCAAACTGATTGTGGAAGGAGGTCATGAAATTTATGTAGGATAAGCATAAAAGTTTCCAAGTTCCGCAGCTGTCACAGCAAGTAATATAGAAAGTAACAGAATACTGAACATCGTGATCACCCGATTATAAACTGCAGGACACTCTAGACAAATAGAATACTAACCAGGAAACAACATGTCCATGAACTGGCAGTACGCCGCACCGGTACACAACTCTTCTATTTTGGCGAACTGGGAGTGAAGGCAGTCGTTGACCCAAGCCAGCATGTCATGTCGGCTCAGGTTCTCAGTGGTCACATTTGTTGAGTACACGTTCACTGCCATTTCAACTGATTATTATACCTATAACACAATTTAAACATTCTTAATACCCCTGGAAGTGGTAAAATAATTAAATATGGACTCGAATACTTGTATATCGATTCCAGTCCTTAAATAACCAACTATGTTATAAATTATATATTAGATAACGGTCTACTATAAAAAAGGAAAATTCAAGATGGGGAAATTCGAAATAAGTAAGATATGACAGGAAAAAGGCTATGGCGGTTGGCTCTCAGCTAGGTTGGTCGGTCCTTGGGTAATGCGGTCGCCCTTGGGTAGGTTCGACAGTCAGGTAGTTCGGTTAGGGGAGTTTTCATAAGTTGCCTCAAGTAGCAATGTTTGCAAAAGTGCGGAAAAACCGAGAATGGCCCACGTCTCGGGCAAGAGGACAGTGTTCCCGGCCTAAAATGTCTCTTGGTGATTTTTCGACAAAGTCTAAATAATCGAGTTACGGGACTTAGAACATTTTCGGGACTTAGAAAAATTTCCAAACTATAAACAATATTTTGGGTAGGCCGATTGGTTCTCGAACAGATTAGACAGTCAAGTAGTAAGGTTAGGTAACTTTTTCTGAAAAAAATTAATTTTTGAAATAACCAGTTTTATTTTATTTCTTTACTTTACACAATTAGAAAGCTTTTAGAAGTATAAAACAAATTGAAGATCGATTTGACTGTGTCCCATTTGCCACTGAATACACATGAACTCTCAAATCTTCTAACCATTTAGCAACATCAACAATGGTTTCCATACACTTATATTTTATACATTCTAAAGCCTGCATGATTGTCAATACTAAAATATGAAAAAAAATTTAAGTTGATCAAATAATTACTCAGAATTGCCTTATAGTTTTCCTTAGTTTTTAGCTCAAGGGGTAAACTAAGTATAACAAACCAATTATGTACATAAAATAATAAATCAACACCACTGCATGCATACTTATACTGTCAACAGTGATTAACATAAATTGTCATTTAAATCCTAATTCTTAATTTTAGTTACTTTGTTTTTAAATGTCATCAGGGCATTTAAAATTGAATTGATGATATAAAAATCAATGAGTATTATAATATTATAAATCACAAATTTAGAATATTGTATAATACAATTAGACTGAAACTAAATAAATACAATTTTACTTACAAACACTGTTAGAAAACACATTAAAACTAACCTGGACAGAACAGAAATCCACATACCAGTGTTGTTGTAACAGGATACATACAAGCTATGACTTGTCAACAAGAAAGCTGGTCAGCTCTTATCAGCCACCCTAATGATAGCTTCGAATTAATTCTAATCACAATCATTGTAATTGTACTTAGAGGAGCTGCCTGCTCTTATCACAAGCCTATTTGTAATACTTTAAACTAAACAATAGCTTACTGCTTTGTTATCGCTTCAAAACTTGTTAAATATATTATCTGAATATAATTTGACCGATGAGTTTTTCTACATGAATTACATGGTGGTTAGCTAAAAATTTATATATACAATAAGTAGACCTGACTTAGTTGTTTTTAATGAAGAATATCTTTTTTAAGGGTCATATATTGAATTAAAATCCCTACAATGCATTATTATTTCTCTATACAGGATACTGAGATACAATACAATTTTATTTCTTAAAAAATGTGAGACTTCTTATGCCTAAGTTGAATAAAGAAAAAAAAAACAAAAAAATACTTATAGCCTCTGATATTTTAAAAAAGGAAAACCATGCACAAATCGGTCTGAACTTTGTAACACAATTTGGTTTTAAGGAAATAATCATAAACCTTCAAGAGTAACCTCTAATTCAGCAAGTTGTATTGGAATATACCATCAAAAACAAATTCTGGAGAGTATGACATAACCCATATAGATATTGCAATCTCAGATCTCAATGCTTTGTCAATTCCATTACCAAGTCAATATCAGACTTCTAAAACTAGGACAAAAACTAAAACCTATGACAAACTTAACAAACTGAGGATTTTAGATAATTTGACATCTTAAATTAAAACTTTTGATTATTTTGATTCAGTTGATTCCAACTATGATCTCTTTCTAATCAAGTTTACATTATGTTTAAATGAATGTTTTTCCACATAGTGTAAGAAGTCTAAGAAATCTCAAGTACTTAATTGGATAGCTATTTGTTTCTATACAAATTTATATATTTTGGTATTATCTGGAGGTCATGATTTTTGGTAAAGTTTTTCTTACCAGGGACCTAAAATTCCCTGGTACATTACATTACATTATTAGAAAGAACAAACTTTATTTGACTTACTGGGAAAATTACATGTAATTTATGATGATGAGTTCTTTCCCGTCTCAGTTTGTATCCCAGACCATCCAACTTTTCTGACGTCAGATTACGTTGGACGATCTGGCACTAGAACTAGTAAATTGATTTCAACAAAATGGCCTTGTCCTAATCATGAAAAAACCAACTTAATTCATTTTAAGACTAAGAAGACCCCTGAAAATGGGCTATGTCAGTCTGACTACAATATAGTTGAGACTTGTAAGTTTTTGGAAATAATAAATATTGATAAAAACCTAAACTGGAAGTTGTATATAGATTATATAACAAAGAAGTGCTTTCAGATTGCTTTCAAAATCCTCACATGAATGTTCCAAATATACATTGCAAAGTTTGAGATCAAATTACTGTTGTCCTACCAGATCCACGCGGAAAAGCTAAAGCTACAAAATCACTACCAAAGAGCTGGAAATTACTACAGTTTAATCTTTGTTGTTCGCTCTTTGTTTTTTAACTTGGCATATTTATTTAATTAAAATGCCAGAAATTGCTTTTATTAGACCTAATTTAATATAGGCAGATTTACAAAGTGTTCTAAGTGTATTTATATAGTTACTAATTTTTATGTACAATTAGGCTACACTAATTAGAACAATAAAATAATATTTTATACTACACTTACGTTTTTCTGATTATACCTATTTTTATTTTTCTAAGGGCATTACTTCATTTTTGCTCATGTGTATATCTTGGTATTTTACTTATAACTTCCTTTCCAGATTAAAAAAAAGTTATAGACATAGAGGTACTTTGGTATTATCCGGAGGCCACTGTTTTAAGTTTTTTTTAACGAAGGCTTAAAAAATCTATGTTATTAGAAAGAACAGAGTTTATTTGACTTACAGTGACATATTTTAGATAACCAAATCTAAACCTACTTATATTGCTTGATAACAATACGTAGGGACATAGTGGTCTATTTCGCTTCCTTTCGAGAGGCAGAAACAAGAACCAATTGTCATAATGTCATGTAATTTTCACACGAAGTCAAATAAAGTCCGTTCTGTCTAATAATGTAGATTTTTAGGTTTTCTATTAGAAAAACTGTTGAAAAAATAGTGACATTCGGATAATACCAAAATATCTAATGTTTTATATGACACTTATTGTTTTTCAAGTTATATTTATATTTTTCTAATGCATTATTTCATTCTTGGTTTTACTTATAATTTATTTTTTGATTAAAACAAACAAGATATAGACGTAGTACTTTTTACAACATTAACTAGCCACCCGTATGGGTTATGTGCCTAATCTAAATGTACCCATTTATTTTACAAAAAGCTAGATAATATAACGTTTAGTATAGTGTTAGCTGTGTGTTTGGTTTTTCATTATATTCATACATAGTGTTCTTTACACATAATGCAGCTATGTGAGGATTGATTCTAAATTTATTTCTTTTTAGGCTTGTTTTTCTTTTACTATTTTTGATGCAAGTACTTTAGTAAGTTTAACTTGAATCATAAAACGTATGGTTGCTGACTAATAATAAACCAAACAATATATATTGTAATATGATGTTTATATTGTTATTTTTAAGACAAGAAAGTATATTAATTTCTGATTAAACAGAGGTTATCTATTAGACATGCTGTGGCTGTTATGGTTAAGTGTAAACATTGCAAAATGTGCTTTTTTACTATAAGATAGTTATCAATAACAGGGTAGTTATGTCTGGCCGTTGGCACGTGGGAAAGGTCATTACATAAATGGAAACGTTCCATGTGGACAGATATTCTTCTTCTTCAAGCGGCCTATTGCCATGTACTTCAGTTTCTGGGGCCTTTTGCACACTCTGGAAGTATACCATAAGGCCAACCAGTTTATGTTTTCAGCAATTCTACAAACTGCAAAAAAAACATTTTCTGCAGGAAAATCAAAGACCAGGTATACAGCAGTTTCCTCCTTCTTGCCACACATTTTATAGATTAGATTCCTCTAAAGAATGCAGACTCTGTGAATATGCTTACTCAGGTGACCATGTACCGTAATCAGACCCATAACCCGATAAGACACCGGTCTATCAACTTAAGGACGCACTCTAGGGGAAGGCGACTGTAGGACTATTCTGCTGAGTTTGAATTTTAGTTTGTACACTGTTTCATGTACCACAATTTAAAATAAATTATGATTCAATTCAATATCGTAATTTTTATATTGTGATATTTATAGCTTTCTCAAGGATTCATGATAAGAGCCTTAAAGATTTTTATACTGATCTGTACTGTACTGTACTGAACTGAATGGATGGCCTCCATTTAATCATTAATTATACACATTTTTTTATATAACAAGTACCAAAAATATTTTATTTATTTTATATAACAGCAAAGACGAAAAGCGGACCCAGTTTTATACCGCTTATTACAATTATCGATATCAACGTATCTAAAATACTAAATTCAATTCACATGGTCAAATTAATAGAAATAGTTTAAACGGTACTTTGGGATTATACCGACCACACTAGTATGAAGAACACAAAAATAGAAATTTATAGAAACAAACATGATAGAACGTAAAAACAACTCTTCAATTACAAAATTACAAACTTACAAGCATTTCCAGGTATTGTGATCGCTGTTATCTTATCTTTCTCGAGAATCCTGATTACGGCAGGCCGCGCGGCATCACGTGATTTGCACGGTACATAATTGCCTTTCCATTACAATTCAATTTATATTTCTGATTAGCCCCTCTAGAATTTGATATTTTACTGATAGGTACTATCTCGAGGGATGTTTTTTCTTTCGTCGACATCAGCGCGGGGCAGCACCGAAGGTGCTGTCAATGCCCGCGCTGATGGCCGGAGGCACTCGCATTTTGGGTGGCGGAATGTGATCAAGAATAAAAACAAGTTTTTAGTGTTTTTTTAATAAAGAGTTTAGTTTGGTAAATGATTGTTTTTGTTGAATTTTTGTGTTTGGAGAAATGTAGAGGTAAAACACGGAAGTACAACAAAGCGATGCACCAGCTGAACGGGCGGCGAGACTGCAATCACGTTATCTACTAGACGCTCGACTTTGACCTCTGTCTGAGGATGGGGAGGGGTTTGCGATAAGACAATTCCTGTTTTATATTGACGAAATATTGTTCTACGCTAATCTAGTAATCAGTAGAAACGAAATGTGAAATAACGATTCATGTCTGGGTGTGGTCGGTATAATCCCAAAGTACCGTTTTAAACAATTATGTAATATCATAATTAATAGAGGAACCATAACCATTACTCAAACGATAAACTTAAGACAAGTGACAGAATAAATGTCATTTTATTAATAAAGAAAACGTAACAACAAAACAAACATTTTCAAACCGAGAAAGATCTAGGTTTTTATTGAAACAGTAAATCATCTTTCGTGTTATTAGTTTTCTGAAGTTAACATTTTTTTTTATTTAAAAGAAGTAACTTATATTTAACAAATTGTGTTTAGAGGATGAAAATATGTGTACAGTTGGTACAGATGATTTACTTATTAGTCAAATTAATTACTATTGGTTGATTATATCGATATGTATAATTAAATGTTATTATCATTATTGGATAATTTTGATATGAAAAACCGAGTCCGCTTATCATACTCTACCCGTTTTGTTTATAGATTATTTACCAAGTTTGAACTAAGTTATGTTTGGCAAAAACGTTATTCATCTTTAAGTTTACCATTGTCGTTATTATACCTATTCAAAGGTATGACATTTGAAGTCAGTAATGACTGATATATCAATTCACAGAGGGTAGACTTTAATAAGCGGCCTAGACTTAGATTGAAATGGGCTACACATGTGAACAATAAACAGCAAGAAGTAACTATTTTGTTGAGAATTTAAAAATGACAATCAATGAATATGAGACTATCAAGTGATAAATTTCTAGATATACAGGTGGGTTTGGCTACTACCTTGACAAGAGCAGTTGCTTATTACTATCCATGCAATTCATAAATATTATAACGTATTTTTTATGTTTAGGTCTAGGCCATAGTTAGATTTGTTATTTTGTAATGTTACTGTTAAATTTATATTATTAAAAAATGTAATGTATTATTCTTGTTGTAAATTTATTATAATTCTTGTTTCATACGATTAATATATAATATTGAATTTGGATAATATATCGAATAGTTCAATAATAACAATCAAATAACAAGTGTAGGCTGTTCATTAAAGTCTCCCCTTCAAAGGCACAAGACCAAGTGATATACAGCACAGATCTAAAAATAGGATAAAGGCATTGTTTTGTATGTCAAAAGTAATTCTACTTTTAATGCTCTACAACTTCATTATGTTCATTTCCACCCCATTAAACTTTATTAAGTTAACCTGCAACGTACCAGCCATTAATATTTACCAAATTTAGTAATGGTTTGTGTAGTTACTTGTATCTGTATTAGACAATGTCCCATCCATCAAACCTTTTAAAAACGCCATAACCAATATTTTAACCTTTCACACGCCACTAATAAATCCATTAACTTTCCTAAAATGCCAAAACAAGTAAAAAAATCTTGTTTTTTTTAAGTTCAAAACTAATTTTTATTATAGCTAAATTATAAAAGGTAAAAGCATTAAACTGGGCATTTTACTTAAAATTAGCATACTTACTGTAAAAAAAAATATCTATAAATAGCCTAAAACTGTTTATTTCAAATAGATTTTAATTTAATTATAAAATGTTACTAAAATTAAAAGTTTAAATACATTTGGGTAGGGTACGATAAGCGGACCCGGTTTTTATATCAAAATTGGCAAACGATATTACTTAATCGTAACCATCCACATAATCAATCGATACTGATTAATTATTTAGAACGTAGGGTAATATTTGAATTTTACATAAGTAATTTTAATTATTAAAAATTGCATTCAATTTTAGAAAACTACACGACATTGCTTTAACCCTTTTAGCCCCGGCGTCCGATATATCGGACAGAGGTGGTCTAGCTAAAATGCCCAACGTCCGATATACCGGACATCTCGAGAATTTAATGTAGCTGGCTAATAATATGTCCAAATGCCATCAGTTTCGGTATAGTAGTCGGTGAAGAAACGGGCTACATGCAAAAACAATAAACCTTCCAATTGGCATTGTATTTCGTCGTCGGTGAGCGTAGTTTATTTGTCGATGTCAGCTGTCAGACGACTTCAGTTGCATTGTTGTTGTATGCTGACTTATATAGTCAGCATACAATTATATACCTCAATTAGTTTGCGTGATTGAAAGCGGTTGTTTTTTGTGTGATTTATTGTATTATTAGTAAAAAACATGATTAAACGTCGTAGAGAAAAGTTACCAGTGAGTAAAAACACTTTGATAAACACTATTATTGGTACTTTGGGATTATACCGACCACACCCAGACATGAATCGTTATTTGACATTTTGCGGTAAATCTTAAGCTCAGCGACTACCGCTCCGATCGCCGTAATTTTTTGCATTCTAACACAGGTTAACGTAGTTTCACCGAAAAAAATAATCCCGATTATCGCCGTAGCCGTTTACTCCCCCCCCCCAAAAAAAAATTTTTGGAAAAAATAAAATTAAAAAAACCTGACTGACAGTGCATTTATTCGTTTTTTTGGTGTTATTAGTTCGTAGGGCACGTAATTTCACCAAAAAAAGTAGTCCCGATTATCGCCGTAGCCGTTTACTCCCCCCCCAAAAGAATTTTTTGAAAAAATAAATTGGTCTTATTAGTTCGTAGGGCAGTAGTCCAGGTACTACTTCTAGTATAAACTCGTCTTATCAGTGATAAACGCGCGCCCCTTACCTTTTGCCTGTAATGAAACCTGCGTTAGTTCTGTCTGAGTTTTGTATGTGTAAGCAGTTATGGCGTGATCTGGGCTTGGACTTTGCAAGCTCGAGTTAATTTTTTTTTCTAAAAGAGCAAGCATCGCGTGATCTGAGTTTTGAATAGGCAAGCTAAGGTCTTTTTAGCGTGTGACAAGAACCATCGCACGCCATGTCAATAACTTCACTAATTATTCCTTGTCCATGTGGGTTTCTTTGTTTACGTCTGGCGGTCAATCGAAGCCGTCCTATAGGTCACGTGACCCGCCCGGCCAATCGGAAACTTTCCTGTTTGTCACGTGACTACTGTCAACTCATCAGAACGACCATGGTCGGCCATTGTTTTAAGTTTGATAGTCGAAAATCTTGTTATTTATGTGTTTTGTATTGCCAACATTTTACTGCCGAAAAGCTGGTTTTTATGTGTTAGCGATAATCAGGACTATTTTTTTTTCGGTGAAATTACGTTAACCTGTGTTAGTACGAAAAACCTTACGGCGATCGGAGCGGTAGTCGCTGATCTTAATATTTACCCATTTTGCTTCTACTGATTAAACTAGATTAGCGTAGAACAATATTTCGTCAATATAAAACAGGAATTGTCTTATCGCAAACTCCTTCCCAGACAGAGGTCAAAGTCGAGCGGTCTAGTAGATAACGTGATTGCAGAGTCTCGCCGCCCGTTCAGCTGGTGCGTCGCTTTGTTGTACTTCCGTGTTTTACCTCTACATTTCTCCAAACACAAAAATTCAATAAAAACAAACATGATCAAACTAAAACTAAACTCTTTATTGAAAAAACACCCAAAACTTGTTTTTATTCTTGATCACACTCCGCCACCCAAAATGCGAGTGCCATGCCTTCGCGCTGATGTCAACGAAAGAAAAACATCCCTCGAGATAGTACCTATCAGTAAAATATCAAATTCTGGATAGAGGATCTGATCAGAAATATAAATTGAATTGTAATGGAAAGGCAATTATGTACCGTGCAAATCATGTGATGCCCCGTGGCCTGTCGTAATCGGGATTCTCGAGAAAGATAAGATAACAGCGACAACAATACCGATCACAATGCCTGGAAATGCTTGTAAGTTTGTAATTAAAGAGTTGTTTTTTCGTTCTATCATGTTTGTTTCTATAAATTTATATTTTTGTGTTCTTTATACTGGTGTGGTCGGTATAATCCCAAAGTACCCTATTATTAGTGGTGAATGTGCTATTTTTGAAGACAATGAATTGAGTTGTTTATATAAAATGTATATATTGTAAATATTATTTCTTTTACTTTTTTGAAAAATTAAACAAGTTTTAGTCTTACAAACCATTACAATTAGTTTGTGTTATTTTACAATTATTATTATTTCAAAAGTGCAAAAACAAGTATACATATCTGTATACTTCTACTGACGTGTATGTGGAAATATATGAAGAAGTGCTTATGCAGCAATACAATTAATTAGATATATCTCCTGCATTTATCAAGGAAAGTTCTTCAAATTTTGTGTGTGTAGTAAGAAATATGTGTACAACAAAATTGCTTCATTTTTCAGGGGCTACAATTTTTTTTCTACCCTTTATGTATGTCCCAAACTATAAAAAATAAAAATAAATAAAAATTTTTTTAATGTATAAATACGCTAAAAAAAAACAAATCATTCTGTAAAAGTACTTTTTAACTATTACATCTAAGAGTACACTTATTTGTGAACAATTTAAAACAAAAACCTAAAAGTTATCTTCAAAAATAAGAAAACTAGATGTATTTTCCCTCAATTCTGCACTATGGTCCCTTATCGCCATGGGCTTTCTGGCAAGTCCATGGAAAAATGGCTGGGATTAAAAGGGTTAAAAGTTAATACATGTTTTTCGTGGCTTCAAAATGTTGGACTCGTAATGAAAAACCCATTATGTGAAATTTGTGGGAAAGAAACAACTGTAACTGTGAGCGGAGCAAATATGGTCTTCTTCAGTTTTCCTTATTTTGGTTATAATAATTTGTTTGATGACTGTAAATATTAAATTCGTATTTTAATTTAAAACATGATTGTTATTGAGGACTATAGATACTTTTATATCAATTGATAGTCTAGGATTTGAGATGCGAATATTAGGTATTGATTACTACATTCTTCGATATAAAAAACCGGGTCCGCTTATCGTACCCTACCCAATGTGATAAGCACGGAAAGTGTGAACTAAAAAAACTCTTAAGAGACATAATCTATAATATCGGATATAACTTTATTTGGCGTTTTGGTCAAAGTCTGCCATTCTAATATAACCATCTATAGCGTGGGAAGGGTTAAAGCATTTTTTAAAGTGAACTAAAAAGTTTAGGCTAGAGGGTAAAAGTGAAGAAGGTTACAATGAACAATTTTTTTAGTAGGCCTACTGTACTTAATAATAAATGTTACAGATTTATTTCTTTAATTGTCCAGTCTGTCACAATTGGAAGCCGAAGCCAAAACTATCAATGATGGGTTTTTAAGCTTACAGTAAGCAAATAAGATTGAAATGGGCTAAAAAGTATGTTTCAACCTGTAGAGGTCTAGGGCCAAACTTCAAACCCCAGGAAATTGTCACATAAAATATGAGCTAGCCTACTTATGCAAAGATGAATTCAAGATATAAGCTCATTCTTACTTTAAATTAATAATCAATTGTGTGATAGAACAGAAGATAATTTATAGCAAACTTTATAAAATGGACATGTGGGTTTATATGAAACACTGAAAGATACCACAAACTACACCCAAAAACAGTTACAGGAACTTGAATGATGGTGAGCCGACGAGGTCAACATCCTTATTACACCGGTTATAAAAAGAGGGTTTATGACACAACGTCGATCACGATTATACAAAGAATACTTACGAATATAAAGCAAATATCAATTAACGTAAGTATAAAATCAAATTTTCATAGCAAATAATTCAAATAACAACCTCAAATTTGTCAGCGAACTGGAACAGAATCCAACAACGCACTAAGACTTCAAAGACCCTTAGAGTGATATTGCGATTGTAATTCCAAATCATGGACTTGCAAAACTATTAAGACAAACTTTGGTTTTATGGCTCAAGCTTACATTAATACGCGATACGTTTTCTACACCCAAGTTTCAGGGTCCATCAATTACCATCAATATTTATCAAAACCGTCAGTACGTGCATGGAAAATGTAGATATTTATTAAGGTCAAATGGCGCAATTGATTTTATCCAATTCGTAGAACAAAATGTTTCGTCTCTTTAGGTCAACATCCACGTTTTTAGGTTCCACCCTATTTGGGTTCCTTATGAAATGTGAAGTTAGAATATTTTTATTGGTAACGAACAACTGTTTTTTATGACATCTTGTCTGAATTTTACAATTAGATACCAGAAATCAGACCTACATTGAAATATTAGCAGAGTGCCACAGAGGTCAGTGATGGATCCTCCTCTTTCTGAAGTCTGCATGTCAATGATTTTCTTAGTTTTGTAAATGGTAAGTGTATAATAATAATAATAATAATCTCTTTGTTGCATTTAACAATTTCTTACATTGTATTGCAATCGTGAACTTTAATAAATTTTGTAAAAACCATGTACACGTTTTCTATCTGTCAGACATACAATTTATGTGTGCATATGCATTTTATGTATACATGTTATGTATTCAGACGATAACATTGAACTGATGTAAATTCCATAAACTCTGAGTTGATAAACGCTTCATATATATATATATAAAACTAAAGGTTAACAAACGATGACAACGAGTTGAGTGGCCCGTGAAGCAGCAGATATGCCCTTTTAGGGATTTATCCTTATCGTAAATGTTTTAGATATAATGGTGTAAGCTTTAGTGCTTTTGTCACGCAAAAGGTACTATGTAAGATCCCATTATTGATATTTTACACGAAAACAGAAAATTCAATTCAACATTATTATAACATATAAGGGCTCCATCATGTTACATCGTGAATGTTCTCACTGTGATAGTTACAGTCTCCGAATTTAGAATTTCTTCCACTGAACTAAAACAATTTAAGTGCTACTTAAATTTGCTACTTAAATTTGCTACTTAAATTGTTAAAATATGGAGTTTTGTTCGGAAATTCAACTTATTTCATGGATACTGATAAAACTATGTTACTATCTGACTTCACCTCTTTAAAATAGTGAAACCTCAGTTATCAAACGAACATATATAAGTAGACTAGAACTGATGTATGGTATGAAAACAGTTTATTAATATCACTAAAATTAAAGTCTAATTATTCTTTGTTGATCAGGAAATGAGAATTATCTTCCAATGGCCATTACTTAATTCGGGAGTGCTGCCATTAAAAAGAATATGCATGGCGTCCCTGCTACTCAGCCGTAATTGAGTATATAGCAGCGGATAATTATAAAACTGTGTTTTCAGATATAGTACAATAATGTTCAGAACCCTTTTCCAAGACCGAGTTGATCAATTTCAGACAACTAATTTTACGAGGTACACTGGGAACCAAAGATCAAAACATACAAGAAAACACGAGAAATATTAGATTTTTTTAGTTTTAGCAAATTTAACTTTTTACTCTTTGACTTTGTTTAATTTAGCGTTTTGTATTTCTCTATAGGTTTGGTTAGAGCAAGAATTGGCGTTTATTCTTTTACCTAACCCTGCATTTCATATTTACAAGTCACTGTACTGCTTTAAACGTGAAATAATAATAGTATAGTTTTAGTATTCTTGGGTTTATTCAATCTGAATGTGGTTGTGATATAAATTGCTTTTTCCAATACATCTGGATTAAATTTAATGTTAACTGTATAACACGTAATAACGTAATTTGTTAACTGTTAAATTGGAGACAAACTTCTGTAACGTACAGAGAATTGTTTTGATATCTTCTTGTCTCTACATAATAATTTATAATGGAGTGTATGATTGGAATTACTTTTAAGGACTTTGTTCTTCTTGCTGCCGACATGACTGCAGTTCAAAGCATTTTTGTTGTGAAATCAGGTAATATTTCAATATTGCATGGTCATAGCTTGCACATATTTTATATATAGCCTATCTGTATTGTATGTAAGTGGCCATGGCTGTTGATATACTCATCAGCATACTGTTATATTATTTTTTTCATGTCTGTTATTTTCCAATGTTTGTCTACAATAAAGGCATTTACGCACTGTAACCCTAGTCATGTAACCTATAAAATGTCATGCATCAGTCTTTTTGACTGTTTGGTCATGACTTTGTTGTAAAAGTCATTACGTCAAAATGTATTAGTGGGGCAATATGACTACTCTGTTATTTCAACTGTGTACTATATTAAATATGGATCGTCTACCCAGTTGACACTATCAATTTAGCCTATGCTTGTTTACTTGTCTACCCAAGATAAAATTATGCTCAGATCACGTTAGCATCTCAACCCCTCTTCAGGTTAGACGAGATAAGAAGCAGCGTGGCACATCCGGACATTTAACATCTACAACGTTATGTGCTACAATGGCTTTGTAAAGCTTGTTTTTCTTGTTTCTTAAGTTATAAGGACTACCTGGTTATTGATAGAAATCGAAGATTTATATTCAATGTATGAACCATTATGATTGTGTGCAGAAGACATTGTTTAATATCACATAAGATTAAATCAAGTTCAAAATTAGCTGCTTTGTAGAGATGTAGCAAACAAGATGCAATAAATAAGTAAATAGAGGAATAAATATTAACAATGATAACAAGGAGTCACACAGATAAGTGAAACAAGAACAACCATTATGAGTAAAACAGCAAGAAATATAAATAGTTGACCAATATTGCTTAGAATTAGCCCTTTATTTCATTAAGTTTTTTGCCCGCAGATGACATTAAACTACATAAATTGTCGGAACACCTGGTGATGGCGGCTGTAGGAGAGTCAGGTGACAAGACACAGTTCGCAGAGTACATCGCCAAGAACATCCAGTTGTACAAGATGAGGAATGGTTACGGCCTATCACCTGTTGCTGCTGCCAACTACACTAGACGTTCACTTGCAGAATACCTCAGGAGCAGAGTATGTTTATATCTTAGTTTGTATCAGTGAAATTAATTGTTGGAGTTACATTAAACTAGTTTTACTTCCTCAGTTGGCTTCTGATGAAAATTTTATATATATATATATATATATATATATATATATATATATATATATATATATATATATATATCTTATATATATAAAAATCTTGAGTCACGATGTATGTTGCCAATAAACTCCAAAACGACTGAACCAATTTCAATCAAATTTCACATGTATCCGTAATTTAGTCTAACTTAGAAGATAGGATAGTTATTATCTGAATTATTCGCTTATGTCGTGAATATAAACGAATAAAATGAAGAAAAGTTTTCAAAGCGCCTGCACATTATAACCTGCAATTACGAGATAGATACGTATATTAAACAGTGAAACACTATTTGAAGGCGCTAAGTTATGATGTATAATTGTCTAAACTAAATTTTTGGTTGAACTTAAAGGTTGAGTGGTAGACCACTTTGTAATAAAATACATTATGCATGTACAATACATTTTTGACATATTTTCTTGATCGTGACATCAACGTAAAATCTACATCGGGGTTGGAAATATAATTTACTTCAACCAGAAATGCTCATACGCGGGCAAAACTTACGAAAAGCGTGCGAAGCCGCGGGAAACAGCTAGTTATATATATATATATATATATATATATATATGAATATTTTAATTACCCTTTCAGTGCAAAAAAGGGAGACTTTAATACTATTATATTATACAACTTCAATATTATACAGTATGCAATAAGAATTATAATACATTAAAACAAGAATAGGTTACAATAACACAAGTAATGTAACAATAACATTAAGAATAACATAACCTAGGCTTACATATCAGAGATACTGTGCAATACTTTCAGCCTGCCCAGATAGCAGTGTGCAACTGCTTTTGTGAAATGGAGGAAAGGATTCTCCCCAGACATGCACACTTCCCTGCGGTACAAAAAATGAGAGAGTGGTCTGCTAGATAGTCTGCCGGTATTCCACTCCTCAATCTCCTTGACCACTTGCCAAGAACTTTCAATCTAATATTCATCGCTGTTTTCGAATTCTCCAAAAATTAGCCTTGTTACTTCTTGTTATTTATTGTTTACATTAAACATTATTACAATTTATTAATAAGTTGAAGTCATACATTCAGGTAAATAAATAAATTTTAATATTGAATTAATTCATTTGATAACAATTGAAACATTCGATAAAATCAACCGAATAACGAGTCTATGCCGCTTATTGCCCCTAAAGGGAATTGCAAAACTGGACGCCTGATAATAGGACAATATAAAGTCTTCAGTGCATATTTCTGGTACCTTGGTTCTAATATCATTTACACAATCCACAAAATATTTATTAAATTTATGTGCTGTCAAAGAAACTGGTGTGGGCAGAGGTTTACTGTTACTCTTCGTAAAGCTGTTGATAATTGACCAAGCAGCCTTGGTTTCATTCAAGTATTTACAATATCACAATTTGCAAAAAGCTTTGCTTTTTGAATTTCATAGTGATAGACCTTTTTAACTGACTTATAACTATTCTAAATCTTGCCATCAAAATCTATACTATTCTTTAACAAAAAATGCAGCGTATCTAAATCTCTCTTATTGGAAACAAGACCCTCATGATACCAATTGCTACTTACGCTTTTCTCCCATTTGTGCTACCATCAAACTTAGTCCTAAACGGCAAGGAACTGTTTACAGCCTTTTTTTGGATGAGCATGGTTTCAAAGCTATAGTTGTTTCGTCTTCAGACTTCGTGGCCTGTTACTGTTCCATCATTTTGTAAATTTTGTCAAATTTAAAAAACAGGAAAATGTTAAAAAAAAGAACATTGGACACATAATCTTATGAACAGACAAATATTTATTCTAGAGTATACATAGGCGTATAAGTCGACACTGGGCAAGGACGAATGTACTGCAGTCACCATCCGATTCTGTACATACTGGACTGTGTCCACATATAAACTGGATTAAGTGAAATCAGCAAGTTTAACTTGTGCCAACTTTGTTCCAGACACCTTACCAAGTGAACATGCTCATGGGAGGGTACGACAACGAGGCAGGTCCGGTCTTGTACTTCGTCGACTACTTGGCTGCCCTTGTCAAGATCCCGTACTATGCCTACGGTTATGGAGGATATGTTTCGTTGAGTGTGATTGACAGATACTATGGCAAGGGAGGTACGTATTGAAAAATGGCTTTTATTTAGCTTTTTAAATATTACAATCAAAATTGAGTTTTGTATTCATCCAATTATTAGGTTCAAACATTATGTTGACATTTTATTGGTTGTGTACATGCACATGTCATCAGACAAACAGGCTAAACTCCATGTACTGTTATTCTCAGTACGATAGTCTGCTACCAACCCCAAGTCATTCTTATACCTTTCTTGTTCATCTTTTTAGAGTTTCACACAAAGTAGGTACATTAAAAAATTGATCAGTTAATTATAATAAATGTTTCAATTTGCAGTTCACAAAATTAGACTTCTGTGTAGTTAATAATATTCCTCCATCTCCCATCCTTATCACCATTCTAGGCCTTAATTTATCTCAATTTCGTGATATTATGTGAAAATATAACCAATGTATAAAGAGGAGTACTGTACTAATTTTTCCCTGATTTTTTGCAACTTCAGAGAATCAGTTGTAAAGAATATTAGTTATATTTATTCTGACAGTATATTTGGCACAGGTTCTGGACCACCATTTATACTCTGGATGTCACATTAAGATCTTACAATATTTGTTATAGACATGACACCAGAAGAAGGCTACGAGCTATTGAAGAAGTGCGTTGTGGAGATCCAGAAACGTCTGGTGATCAACCTCCCTAACTTTCAAGTTCAGATGATCAGCAAAGACGGCATCGTGGAATTACCCAACATTACTGCAAAGACATTAGCAGTTGAGGAAACAAAGGCAGGCTAGCCCATGCATATGTTACGCTTCTTTCTAATAAATTAAGTTACTAAATTTGGATACTACAAAAATAAACTTCTTTTATTTCTGTCCCCTACAAACACAGTAATGGATATGAAATAATGCGTACAATTTTAATCTTTTATTCAGTTGGAGTTTTTAAACCTTTCAGAACCATTGATAGTGTGAGTATTTGGTAGTTAAAAATAGCTCAATAACTAAACTTGTTTATATAAAATTAATTTGTGATTTTACATGTGTGAAAAATAAAATCACCTGATTAATTTTAGGCTAGTTAAACGTTAAAAAACTGCTTAAATTCAAAATTGATTGAATACAATCTAGCAAACACAAAAGTCAATTACATTTTTTTTATAGATTTAAAAAGCCTTTTTAATTTGTTACAACTACCAATCGGTGAATATGGTTATTATCTCATGGTTTTAATTTCAAGTTAGTTGTCATCAAAGATGGGTTTTCAAATATAGCATGCGAATTACAGCTCAAGAAACCAGCTGTTTTCTTCTCCGGTATTTAATCGTGCCTCTGCTGGGTCACCCACTTGTGTGGACCACATGTTCGAAACTGAAAGATGTGTTTCTGCTACCAGTCAAAATGAATTTTATCTGTTTGGTTTTATTTGAAAACATCTAAACTGTCTATATTTTCAACGATTTGAACAAATGTCATTACATTTATGTATATTATTATTAAGTGAAAATTAAAAACTTCTTAACCCTATGCACTCAAAGGCAGTATTTATAATTTGTCCTTGGAGCTTGTATGGCCAGCTCAAATACTGTAGCTGAATATATTTATAAACCTTTATATTTATTCGTGTCTGATTAAAGTAAAACATAATCTTGGTGACTTTTCTCTTAGAAATAACATTCATCAATATCCTACTAGAGGCAGCTTATGTTTAGATCAGCCCTACTGAAGATTAAGAAAATCACAATGTATGTATTCTTTTATCGGTATCAGTTTGTTTAATAAACTACCTCTTACCAGTCATAACATTAGTCTTAGTAAATTCAAATCAGTGATGTATAGATGGCTGTTAAATAGACCTTTTTATAGTATAGATGAATATCTGGCATAATCTGTGATAGATGTTTAATTTTAAACCTATCTGTATTGTAGCCTACCTAAATGTTTAACTGTCAATCAGTTATTAATTCACTTTCTGTAGAATCTGTTAATACATGTATTTATTGTTGATTGTCCGTGCTTAGTTAAACGTAAAATACTATTGTTTCATCTCGGCCAGTCAGGGTTTTCATGTGAAGTAATGTTTAATATAATATATTGTGAGCTAATATTCTATTGAAGTTTTGGTAACGATTTCAATGCATTTTAATGATTTTATGATGACTAATAAAGATTCTTGATCCATTGGCCGCTGCAATTTTGTCAGAAGCTTGGATAAATTCTTACCGTAATGTTATTTCAGCTCGTAAGGCCAGCATCACTGGCCACTAAACATAGCATTTATTTTCTAATATTCTCGGCTATGGTCCACCAAGCTGAGAGGACAACTACCTGTAATTTCACCTGATCTGAGCAAGAGATCAGTATAGGTGACATTTAATGGCCTAAAAATGCAAAGGTTAGTATAGCCAAACAATACTGCTACTCAAATGACCTTGTGTTGAACAAGGAAACTGCAAATGGTTTCCTCTGAAAAAGTTTATTCTGAGACATTTCTTGTGTGGGTGGGGTTTGAGCCCTCCAAAGTAAAATCCTGGGTGCACCAGTGAATTACACTAATATTGACACTGTAGGTATAAATAACAAAAAATAAAATATAAATAACTTTATTATTTTATTAAATTATAACAGCACAGTATAACATATATAATGTAACAAGGTTGGTTATATGAACCTGGTCTGCTAAGACAGGCAAGTTGAAGCTTGCTGGAACACAATGGCATCATCAGTACAGTTAGCTGCAATCAGCTGATCGGCCGCTCGCTCGCACAAGTCTTTACTTGATTGTAACAGCACCTCCTTTATTCGGGGGAAGATGGGAGATTGTACCAGTTCTCCCAATAGCTCAGTCTCAACCACTCTTCTTGCTAGTTCCTTCGATATCAGTGTCTCCTAAACAATTTATTTTACATTACAACCTTTTCAATTCTGAATATACCTCTATTAGTTGTGAAACAAAACATAACTCATTTAAGTAACTAAGCTAAATTTTAACAACTGATTACTAATTCTGTTTGATAAAATAATTAGAATATGAATAAATACTGGTTAAATTTAATTAATTAAAAAATAAATTTGTATACCATTGAATTTTTAGCACTCTAATAATAATACATTTTAAACTATATTTTGAGAAAATTATGAAGACAATTTTTGGAAAAAAAAACGAATTGGTATTCTCTATCTAGATAATGTTATAGAAGAAACTAGTAATCAAACTAAATTCTTAATAAATTTTTAGTTTTTAATGATTAACCTCGCATCCTACAAGACTTGTCGATGGGGTTCAAAAATTAATTATTATAAACATTAATATATGTATTAAATGTTTGTACTTTTGGTCAGGTACTTATTTTCTATACAACATGAGGAACAATATAAAACTAAACTCTAACAATAAAAAAAATAACAAATATGCAGCAAACAATACTGCCTTAATGATTAAACAATTTCATAAAATTACAAATGATTTGTACTCAAAAATTTTAAGTTGATCTCTTTCTTTCTTTTCAGTGCATAATGTATAATTTGTACGTTAAATGGACAATAAAATACTCCGCAATTAATTTGCCACAGAAAGTATATTTCTAGTTATCTGAACTCGGGCCAACCAAAATTGCTCTATGAATGATAATGTATATAAGAGGGTCAGGCGAAAGTAAGGTCCATTTCTCTGTATCTATTCGATCGCAATGCACATGCAGGCCACTCCCAGGATGCCTTGCGTACGAAATGATGCCATTTGCAATTAAATCATTATCGAGTGCTGTTTACTGTGTGCATTTAAGATGTTCAAAGCAATTGATCAACCCGCCGACTGCGAAATACCATCAGTTATCCGGTCTTTGACAGCAAGGAACATTCCAGAAATGGATATTTGTTGACAGATAAGTGAAGTTTACACTAATGCATTCTAGATGGATGGGAAAATGTATAGATGAACTGCAATATGGCCGGCCATCAGTGATCACGGAAGATTTGTTCAACGTCGTTGATGAAAACATTCGTGAAAATCAGCGATTTATCATTTCATCAGAGCACTGGAATTTTTGACCGTAAGTAAAACAAAATTGCACAAAATTGTCTCTGAACATTTCACAATTTGTGCTCATGTTAGGTTCCCATTCTGCTTACTGAGGAACACAAGATAAGAAGAATGGGTTATGCTCTTGAGTTTTTAGTCTGATATCATGAGGAAGGTGATACACTTTTAGAGAGCGTTGTCACAGGTGACGAGACATGGGTTTCTCACATAACACCAGTTAATTGATAGTTTTTTTACTTTTTAAAAAAACAGTAAAACAATACCTTATAAGTAAATTTTTGTATTCTTATGATGAGTTTTTTATAAACTGATAGGTGGTTGTGAAATACACTGTTAAAATAAGGTAATTTAATTATATCCATTTATTATGTAAATGTATGTTATGTTATGTATGTTATAGCTGACACCATTCGATGTTTGTATGTGTATGTAACTGTATATGTACAAATTTTGAATAAAGAAATTTTGACTTTGACTTAATGGAATAGGTCATACAACGTCACCGGTTAAAGTCAAGGCCAAACAAACAATCTCAACATGCAAGGTTATGGCAACCGTGTTTTGGCATTGCCGTGGAATATTGTTAGTCGAGTTTATGGAACAATGAAGAACAATAATTGCAGCTGCTTATTGTGATACTCTAAACTTCGGCGTACAATACAGAATAAGAGATATGTCCTTTTGACATCTGGAGTTCTCTTGTTGCATGACAACGCCAGACCCCACTCTGCTATTCAGACCCAAAATCTCATTAGATCATTTATTATGGATCAGATGTTTTGTATAAACATATATTATAACTGTACTCTCTTAAGCAAAATTAATACTGGAATTCAAATTAAAATTTTTATTTCGATACAAAATGTTACGTAGAACCGATGATTATGTTTTATTGTATTGTACCAACATTTCTCTGTAAATCAATGTATAAAATCAAACATTATTGTTAAAAAACTATGACACATTACTCAACACAACATTATAACAACATTATAAAAAAACCTTCATATTGTAATTCAAGTAGGCTCTAATACTACTCAAATAAATGATTAGAGTTACCTGCTGTTTACAATACTTACACTTGGAAGTTTGCGTAGTAGATGAGCACCTTTCAAATGAAGCCTTTTAAATTCCGGAATGAGGCACAAAGTTATAGTGAACACGCCATCAGAACAATCTTCAAGCCTCGAGATCAAATGTGCAACCTCCTACAAGATGTATCGAGTGTCAGCACACAGTTGGCAAGAAACTTCAAAAATGAAATAGTAAATACAATAAAGTTCGGGTTGAATTTAAGAATGATACATCCATTAAAGTTACTAATTACTTTTCTGACATTCTTAAATGGCATTTAGAACATAACCTTAAATTCTAGAATATTGATTACATAACCTACTCATTAAATTCCCTTGTGTAATCCAACATTTTATAATTAAAGAACTAAAAATTATTAAATTTTCAAGAACTGCAATTTTGTAATTAAGAATGATACTAGTTAAAAAATCTATAACAATATCTTTCAAGATATTAGTGTACATAACTTCACTTTTTATGCATAATAGCATAGGTAGTTCGGTGAGGAGAGTGTTAACCCTTAAACGAGAGACTTTTTGCGGGTTTTTCTACTCCCAGACGAATATACATTATAAAATATGGTAAAAAAACTTGAACTTGCTGCCGACAGAGTGCATAGAAGCACTGTTTACACAGAAATGTGGTTTTCAGTGAACTTGTCGAGAGAGAATAACACTTGAAACCATGCTAAAAGGTAAATAAGTTTTGGTTAATTTCTAAAATCAAATATCTAAATTGAATTATTTACACTTAGCTGTAACAAGCCTGTTTTAAAACGGTTTTAGCATCATATCAGTCATACAGACCTTCTGTATAAGTTCTATTCTGACTACGTATGGACAAATATTAATGGGATAATATGAGGGCGACTCAGAAAGTATATGATATCTTTGGGTTGGCATGGTAGAATTAGAATTGCTATCTCAGAATCTGAGTGACCTCATACTTGGTGTCGTCCAACTCGATAGTGAGTTGTTTCTTTTTTGTTTACTCTGAACATGTAGTGGTTCGTAATTAATAACAATAAATTACATTAATAAAGTAAAAATTATTTCAATATTAGAGTGGAGACGTCTTATTGGTGATAATTTGATCTTGGTATAAACAACTTTGATAGTTTGAATGGGGGCTTGATCAACATCTGCTGTATACATGATAGAAGTTTTTATAGAGAAAGCAATATCTCTCTCTCTTGTGCAGTCTTATGATTCGTCAGATTCTAACAGATCAGGAGAGAAACTTTATTTTAATTTGTATAAAACAGCTGATTTTTAAAGTGGCTGACATGTTTCATGCTCGAATTTACTAACCATGCATATGCATAGATACTTTCACGAGGAAGGTTTCTTTGTATAGAACATTCCTGGGGCGGACACTGGTGGAAATTGGATTCTGCTGTGTCTGATGAAGTGTGTCTTACTGCAAGAACATTCTTAACTTCATTAGATAGTTTAAAATCATTAGGATTAAAATTTATGAGAATTAAATTTCTTTTGGCTGTAAGAAAATATCCAAATAAAATAAATTTATCACAATAAAGTTATTCAAAAACGAAATACGATGTTCGAATGAAAATATGACACGAATATACTAGCAATTGTGAGCTATGAATTTTGAACCAGTAACTGAACTTGTTCGATGTGAACTATGAATCACCAAGGCCACCAGAGATGGCATGCAGAAATACTGTGAAACCATCAATTTATTTATTATATACACTTGATGTAATCAATAACGTTTGTTGAATAAGATTCACATGAATATCAATGCGACAATGTGAAAAGGATGACAACATTACAAGACATGGTTACATTTTTAAAATGCTCCACATCGTACTTTGAAACCCAGAAGGATAAATAACATGATTATTTATTTCTCCATTTGTATTTTTCAATTTAAACATCAGTTATTTTCAGATGACTATCCTTTGTAGTACTTTGTTTCAACATACTCACTTCTTCTTCAAACACATTCTTTCTGAATATTCTTTGCAGCGTGAGGAACTTTTCACCATTGGAAACTTCAGCCATAGTCTCTATCAGCTCAAGATACCAGCTCGTATCACTAAAACCAACATATCATGACATCAAGATTTGTTAGATGTCAAAAATATTTAAAAATAGACTCGATACAATAGATAGATTTGATACAATAGATACAGTGATAAGAAAAGCCTGGGTGTTGTAAATTGATAAAGTTGTGTTCCAATGTACTACATATTTCTGATTAATTCTCACTACACTCTAATGGCTATCTAGGAAACAATTACCTTGTTGAGTTTTCATAACATAAAAAACAGTGTAATCAAAAAAGATATTTCTGATCATTGCGTATTTTGCAAGTTTGCAATATGAGTAGGTTTTGTGCTATATTTCGATTAGTGCTTTTGTCATTATGGCAGGAACTAGTTGTAATAATGATGGCCACCCCCAAGTTCTTCTTCCAATGGGCGGCCTATTGCCATGCACTGAAGCCTGAAGGGCTTTTTGTGTATCCTGAAAGAATACTATAATACCAGTTAGTTTACAGTGTCTGCAGTTCTACAAACAGCTGATCAGGTCCTGCTGGGGAAATTTATTACCCTGTTCAGACAACCAAAGATGGCTTAGTGCTGCCTTGCTTTGCAGGGCAGTCAAAGAGCAGGCGATCAGCAGTTTCTTCTTGCCCGTCACACAATCTTGACAGAGCGGAACCTCAGAGAAAATACTGACTCAGTGAAGATGTATCCTCAGGTGTCAATCTTCTGGTTTGCCTACGTCTGCTGAATTAGGTATCAGTTTTGTGACTTTCCTGAAGAGGTTGACAAGTGAGATGTGGATAACTGTATATCCAATGTATTTATTCAGGAAATAAACCAGCACCTTGTGGACAGCACCATGTTAGCAAGAACACAATTAGCCAAAAACCAAAGAGGTAAGATAATGGACTGACTGTGGAGTATCTATGTGCGCAGCACATTGCTTCTCCAAATACCACACGCTCAAAAGTTACTAAAAGGAATAAAAGTTGTAAATAGCATAGATGATGTACTTTCGGTGCATGGAGAGCTTCTGTTTCACTGCTAAAGTATACATCCAATTACAAAGATGAGTAAAAAATGTTGCTCTTCCAACAGCAACTACAGATTTTATCTACAAAGTACAACTTGTATTTGAATATCTACAGCTATAACAGATAGAGAGCACAAAAAATAACTAATGACGTACACATCTGGCCAGGTGGAGAGCAGCAGGCTGAGTTGCTGCAGGGTGTCCCAGGAGTCACTTTGGGACAGCAGATGTTTGAACATTAGGTAGCGGCTGTTCTGGTCACACACTTGGGACAGTTTCACCGGTGTCCGGAGCACAGCCTCAGTCCGCAGTCTTAAGGCTTCCAGTTCTTCATTGTAGTTAGCTCCCAGCCTCTGGCAACATGAAAAGTGAACATCAAGTATCAGCTGTTCTGGTCACACACTTGGGACAGTTTCATCGGTGTTCGGAGCACAGCCTCAGTCCGCAGTCTTAAGGCTTCCAGTTCTTCATTGTAGTTAGCTCCCAGCCTCTGGCAACATGAAAATGTGAACATCAAGTATCAGCTGTTCTGGTCACACACTTGGGACAGTTTCATCGGTGTTCGGAGCACAGCCTCAGTCCGCAGTCTTAAGGCTTCCAGTTCTTCATTGTAGTTAGCTCCCAGCCTCTGGCAACATGAAATGTGAACATCAAGTATCAGCTGTTCTGGTCACACACTTGGGACAGTTTCATCGGTGTCCGGAGCACAGCCTCAGTCCGCAGTCTTAAGGCTTCCAGTTCTTCATTGTAGTTAGCTCCCAGCCTCTGGCAACATGAAATGTGAACATCAAGTATCAGCTGTTCTGGTCACACACTTGGGACAGTTTCACCGGCGTCAGGAACACAGCCTCAGTCCGCAGTCTTAAGGCTTCCAGTTCTTCATTGTAGTTAGCTCTTGGGTTTTGGCAACAAGACCACTTGAATTAAGTTTATAAATATCTAACAGACAAAGAGGAATTCCGTACACAATTTATTTGGTTAGCTGAAATCCAAAAATTAGATTATTTAAAGTAGTGGATATAATTTTCAAATCATCTAAATGTTAATTTTTACGGGTTACCAGTTTCAACTGTTCGTTTTTGTAGCTGTGTTAAACAATAGCAATGTCCTGAATATCTATCAGAACTTTCAAATGGTGTATGGATTTTTTATTTCACTATCAGTTTTTCATCATAATCTTTAATGTGAGCTATGATATACCTTTCAATTCTTTTCTTTTCACAATGCATGAAAATGTTCTACTGAATGAAATATCATAATTAAAAGTGGGAAATATGAATCAAAAGTAAAATTTATTTTCTTGGTTTACCTGAGAAATCTGGGCAGCCTGTTTACGAATGCTGGTAGGAAGTTCAGTTCTCTCCGTCAACGGACCAATGAGAATACTCCAAGAGTCTCCTTTCTCCCCATGAGCCAAACAGTCTTCAACCCGCTGCAGTATTGTGGTGATAAATCTAAATATAATTTGTAGATATAACTCACTTAAGTACATGTACATAAGCATTCTCGTCAAAAAAATTCCTTTCTAATATGTTACAGATTAATTGTTTTGAGAAAAACAATCCCTCTTTTTTTGGAACTGGCTATCCCTAATACACAGTGTATAGATCAAGGGAAGGATTGGAACCCTCAAAATCTCTGCTCAAACCCAAAATCTCTGCTCAAACCCAAAATGCAGTCTTGCTTACTATTTTGTTTAAGTTTTCTCCAAATTAATTACATACGTCATTGTTGTAGAACCTCTAACAAAGTAAGAAATAAATTCCAAAAGTAATGAAAATTCATATCAATAAAACACTATTACACCTAAATAATCTATTTAATAAAAGTTTATTTTACGTTCAGTGTATGTATGATAGTGAAAAAACATTTAGATGTTGACTTTCTCAATAAAAACGGAAGATTTTACAATATAAATCCAACCAATTTAATCTGGAAAATTTCTGCTTGGACATTAATGCTTAAGAAGTTGGTTAGTTTCTTCATGAAATATGAATAACGAGAGTGAAACTTACGATGCTTGGGATGGCAGAGAGTGTAACAAGTCAGTGATATAGTTGCTCAACGCTTTTTTGTGGGACAGTTTGGCGATTTTCTGTAAAACATGAGTCGAAACTGAGGCATCCAACAAGGCTGTCTGTATAATGGTAGAGATGGCATCGGAGTCCCCGCAGGCTTCATCTAGCCGTCTGTCAACACAACACGACATTACTTTCTTCAATAGAAAGCGAACAGTAACTTAATAACTTCACAAGTTGGTTATGATCCATGTTCTTGTGAGAACTGCAATCTCATCAAAGTTAGTGTCAACTGTTACTAAATTAATGTGTGTAGAGAACAGTTATGCCACGCCATATCGAACCGGCCGGCGTTTCTATTATTATTATTAACAGAACAAAATAATACCAAAACTAATACCGTAAAATGTGGAACTAGTAGTTGCTGTTAAAAACAGCCGTAAAAACAATAAATCAGCAGCAATACATAGCAGAGAGTAAATTCAGCTGATTCATCAACTTCTACATACAACTGCAATATTTAATATATTTACAAACATGCTTGAGAAAAGTGAAGACACATTATTTGTTGAAGGCATTCAGCAGTCTAGTAATGAAGCTCACACAATCTACAAGACATCATTAGGGGGTAAAACTAACAGGAGATCGCTTTTCGCCTAAACTTTTCACTGTACTAGGCTAGGACTACATACTGCATGACAAGATATTACGTTAGTAATCCGCAATGGTTTTAAAAAGTAATTTTGTATTACATCTGAAAGTCTTCAGTAGAATTTAATAAATAGTATAAGATATTTACAGTGTTACATTTCACACTTTTTTTTCCGGTTACCAAAAATGTGGTATTACATTAAGTTAGTTGAAAGTCATTTAATACGGTAGCTCTTTACATTTCAGTACCATCCCAGCTCAAAAAGCTGTTCTTAAAAATGTTACTATGTTGATTAATTCAATACATAAAGTTTTTTTATGAATACAATTCAGAATTTTATTGAGAGGATATAATTTTGAAACAAGTTCAATTAATTAATTTTGTCACTTAAATCTATTACTCAGGAGAAGTAAATTTCGCTACATTATTTTTGCTTACAAATTTATTTTAAATTGTCTTTATATACATTAAAATGTTTAAAAATATTTAAAATCTCCTGATTTTACTTTCAAATATATATTAATTTTTTTTTAATATGATAAAATGTATAACTGAAGACACTGTAAACGTACTGACATCACCGTCATGCGGCTGCACTTCATACAATAGCGCTGAGTGGCTACTCCTACGTCAGATCTCAGTTGTGGCTTAGAGAGAACTCCCAGCCCCAGCTCGATGAGTTATTCCTCTCCCCCACTTGCTTACAACTCCGTGAACCAATCACATGCAAAATTATTTTATATGGGAGCCCATCTACTCGACTCAAGCTATGACTCACCAGCCTGACTACGCAGTTTATTCTATTTTTAGATATCATTTGTTTTTATACATTTTTCGTATTTTTAAACATTGCGTTTAATTTATTCTAGTTCAATAATTGACTAATTCTTAATTTGACTTAATAATCAATCTTTAACACAAGTACATTTAATGATGATATTTAAGAGTCACACTTGAACTGTTTTATTAATTATTTAATATTTTATAAAAAGGAAAAAAATAAAACTTACACAAGATAGTTTCTGATATTCTTGGACGAGTCTCTTTCCAAATACCAAACTTGCAGTAGGTAGTCTTTCAATTCTTGGATCTTTAGGAAATCTGGATTCTCATTTCTGAAATCAGTTATACAATCAGTGTTTATGTAAATATATAATTGTAAACAGTTTAAGCCCTTAACAGTTTCTGACATAATACATTCTGTTTATAGCAAAAGTACAAAATTGTGCCACTGTCGTTTCAATGCGTTTGTCCCACTTTATTCTGTAATTTGTTGAACTATTACGCATGATGTACTGCAACTTGGTCACACAGCATTCACACAGTTTTGGCATTTTCCATCCAATTTGAGCCTTTCCTTATGTTCCTCTGTATACTCTTAGTGCAATCTTTGTTTATTAGAATTTAACAAAAATGCCTTTATTTATGAGAGTATTTTAGCAAACAACTGTTTTTCAAATCAACTCAGGTCAACATTTAATACTAATTAAAAGTAACAAAAATACCTCAACCACAGCTCAGCGCCCACAAAATACTTGGTATTGTTTAAAAATTCCTTCATCTTGTCTTTAAAAGATGAACAAGATATAATGTTTGTAATATGTTCGGTGAAGCTATTACAAATGCTAGAACCAAAATAAGAGAAGCCTCTTCTTCCAACTTCCAGCCTCACTTACGGAAAGTGAGGCCTTGGCGGATGCTTCGTCTAGAAACCTTCTCCCGAAGCAACACTTTCTTGCTGAGGTATTGCGGTTCTCTACATTTGAGAACCTTGTGGACCATGCAACACGTGAGTAGACACCGTCTCCACGGGAAGTAACTTGACAGCATCCCGGAAAGGAGAGACATGATAAACTGTCTCACGATAATGCACTGATACTCACGTGAGATGCTGCTGGCGGCCACAGTTCAGCACAACGTCTATCATGGCCTCCCTTGAGTCCACATCCAGTTTCAGGACACTCTGGTGGCAAAATATCGCTCTCTTCACAAAACTCCTACTGTCACGATAATGCACTGACTACTCACGTGAGATGCTGCTGGCGACCACAGTTCAGCACAACGTCTATCATGGCCTCCCTTGAGTCCACATCCAGTTTCAGGACACTCTGGTGGCAAAATATCGCTCTCTTCACAAAACTGAGCAGGTCTGCCGCACTCATCTTCTGGAAGTACATCCGCAGAGCTTCAAACTGTTCCAGGGGTTGCCTACAAGTTGCGCTCAGACACTAAACATAAATTGTAAACAGAAATTATACTGTAATAATTAAAATATTTTTAAGTTTATTCATTATATATAAAATAATGAATAAACATGTTTATATACTTATAAACATTTTTTATATATACATATAAAAAAGACTAAATAGTTGTAAAAGATATCCATAAAATGTATTTTCCAGTTACAATTTTACCTCTAAAGTCTCAGCTGATTAAAACTAACTACGTACACTTCATCTAAAATTTAGATTAGTGCTGAAATTTATCACAATGCGGACTAACTTTTATGGCTGAGCGTATCTCAGTGGGTGTGAATTCATTTACGTGACAACAGCAGAACAATAATATCGCACTGTATCAAACTGCCTGATGTGTATATGATTATTTTTAAAAGCACATCACAATACACGCAACAAATACTGTAAAATATAAAATTAATTGCTGCTATAAAAATATCTGAGGAAAACAATAGATCAGTAGAGCTACAAAGTGGAGAGTGAAATCATCTGATTTTTCAACTTCAATGTTTAACTGCAATCTATAAAATATTTATAAATGTGTTTGAGAAACTCTCTAACTCTGTCTACAATATTATTTAACTAATAGAAGGTAAAATTAAAAAGAGATTGCTTTATGACATGTACATGAACATGCTGCTATGTCCAGCTGTTGCATGATCTTCACTAATCCACAACGGGATAATTGGTTCAAGTTATGCAACTGAAATTATTTGTCCCAATTTAAGAGTTAGAAACAAGCTTTTTACGTAATCTTCATCTTCTTAATCTCCACAATCTACTTAGGCTATAAGGATTCAATCGAAAATCTTAAACGTAAAGAACATAGTAAAATTTTAAAGGTTACAATGAATTATGTTACTAAAACATTAAAATTTGAAAAACATTCTAAAAATGGTGATCACTTAATACTATATAAAAATTATGTAACCCCATATACAAACGTGAGTTTTTGTTTCTGATATTTGTCCCTATATGGTTGTGTAGATGATTATAAAATCATTTTAACACTATACTATAACATTGCTAGATACAATTATTTAATAGTACTGTACAAACAGTTTAAGTTAAAATAAATTTAAATTCAGTTTTTTTTAATTAACACTATCAAATACTAATATTGCTTATCCGTTTTGATCTGAACACAAATAAAGCTATAAATAAACTTGAAGATGAATTCTCTGAATTTGAAATTTACATATTACTAATAAAAAACAATAAAAGTGTAATAGGTGGTTTATACTTCTCAATTATAAATAAACATTGTTTTGAAAACATGAAAACTATTTATATAAGCGTTTTAATTACTACTACTCCGGCTGTTCTAATATTAGTACATGACTCATGGCACAGTGAAGGTGTTAACAATGTATTCTGTAACTATAGATGTATCATAGTTTAACACATTAACAAAGTTAAGCTCCAGTTCAACTTCCTTTTAGTGCAGCATCTAGAATATGACACTGTCACAGACTTGACTTGAAATCTGGAATCATGTTCACCTGAAGAGATCCAAAATAAACCAGCGATGAAGAAGCTCTCAAAATGAACTCTTCACACCATTTCTACATTTTGGAAAAAAAGCAATGATGGTGTTTCCTTCTTTTAGACGTCACGCCTTGATACTACAATAAATGCCAAAATTTATTTTCTTGTTAGTCATCCACTATCGCTTGTGACGTGATTTGTTTTGGTTGTGATTTATGTGCAGTGACAAAGTGCTTGCCTTCATTTATTTCTGTCTGGAACTCAAACTATTGACAGGTATGATAATTTTAATACTTTTTATGCATTTCATTTCTTATACCTGATGAAGAGGGTAGATTTCAATGCTCGAAACGTAGTGTTACAGATTTTGTAACCTATAACGTTGACAAATGTCTGTGCGTAATAAAATATTTACAATAGTTCAGGAGAGAAATAAGAGACAAAAATTGAATCATTGTGAGGTGTTAGACGTGGTGGCTGTAGCTTTAGTTGTTGTTGGCTGCCTGACTGGAGGCCAAAAGCATGGCAATTGTCAGAACGGGCAAAACGTGAATGGACCATTATTGGTCACTTCTAGATAAACTTCTCAAAATCTGTTAGATACCTTAGGTTTGTTAGTTCATTTTTCAGAATCACCAAAGCGGTTAATTTTGATTGATTGTTGACTGATCTCTTGATCTGCTAATGTACTTTAATGTATTATGTGTTATTTCTTTGGTCTGTGCTTTGATTAATTTCTTTTCAGTGGAATGAGGTTCCTGATGTATTATGCTAACCTCATCCCAATTCATAAATGATCTTTAGACCAGTAATGATGTGCAATTTTTTACTTTTCTGTTAGCCCCTTTCTCGTGTTTTCTTCGTGTTCTTTTATCCTAATGTTTAATGGTCTTTTTTTCTCTGTATTATAAGGAATGCAAGAAGCTTGATAGTCTGTAGCCAAACAATGAGGCTTCCTCTACTTCCAAAGTGTAGTGTTGAGACTAGCATCATCTTCTACTGGTGCGAGATCTAATCACTTCAAAGCTCTCAAATGTTTAGATGAACCACATATTTAGTTCACCAACTAATCTATATAAACTCCTAGATTAACACATTCACTGCGGTGGACACACATTACTACTATTCCGGCTGTCCTAAATCGGTACATGGCACATGTTGCAGTAAAGGTGTTAAAAAATTATCATGAGTTGTAGAGAATGTGTAGAATCATACAGTCTACCCATCTATCTCTCACATGTGGAAGTAAAAAACGGGTCTTTTGTTTTTGTTTTTATGTTTATTTAATTTTCCTTCATTATTTCTGTTCATGTTACTGCTAATGTGTAAAACATTTGAATATAACAACATGATGATCACAGAGGTTTCGCACAATACTTAAAAAGGGAAAGACAATTTTAAATGGCATGAGCTCAAACATCTACTACCTCGGCCTTGAACTGCACAACGGCCCAGTCCGCGTAGAGGCCACCGACGGTAATGTGACCTTGTAGCTGCGGCAGCGTCTTCAGGAGTTCTTTCACCAGTTTTGCCACACTCGCGATAGTGTCCTTCATTACGGCTGGCTTGAGAGCTTCCATCACCTCACTCGGCTTTGTCACGAGCCGCACGTAGTCAATCTCTGCCACACAGAACAGTTAGAATATCCCAAGATAACAAATACGTCAATGTCATAATGTTTAAAAATTATGCAATCATGCGCTTGACAGGGTATGCGATAATCCAAAATATTTATTTACGCACGGGATCATATTTAACAAACTACCAAGACAGAAAAACAATAAATACAGAAAAGCATAATAAGGAATTACATAGCAATGTGTACCCCACTGGATGCACGATTCCTTTACGAAAGCACAGTGTGTACCCGATCAGGTACACAACGGCAGTTATAAAAGATCATGTGTACCCGATGGGTTACACGTTGTTGTGAACGTGTTATTTTATTTGTTATGGTTACAATATAAGAGTGATTATATTTTTTCATAAAACCATGGTTTGTTTTTAAATCTGGGAAAGGGCGGTCCCCATGACCCCTCCTGTAGAACAAATTTGAGTGAAACCATGAAAGTGGGATGCACTCTGTTCTACAGCACGTCATCTCTATGTATATACAAAGTATATATTTCTTTATTTTCTTATTACGCTCCACCAAATGTTTAACACAATTTAATTCACACAAAAACTCAACATCAACTAGAATATTTCTACTGACCAGATGAAGTGGCCTTGACTTTCTTGATGAGCTTCACATGATCCCGCGGCACCAGTCCATTGACAGCAAAGCTGGGAGCCACAGCCTGCAGTACTGTGTAGTAGCTGATCAGCTGACTGTGGTTGGTGCCGCTCAGTGCGGGCAACACACTCTCTTGCAGTCTAGTGCACACATTTTGTGTTATACATTACAACACAATAAACGGACACAATATTAACGATGGAACCGAGTACAAGCAGCCAAGGTACTTAGGACTGTTGATTCTGATATTGCTACAAATCAGTCCATTAATAATATTTATAGGAAATGCAAAACGTTATGGGCCACAAACAAAATGTTTAATGAGCTTGTCGTTTTGTTCAAGGAAATGTAAAACAGGTTATTACTCTACAAAGCATTTAGACAATGTTTGTTCGGAGATCACACTATGTTGGGAATGAGCAGTCTTAACTTATGTGGTTAGTACCATTGTATCATATTTCACCCGGTGTGAGGTGGTAATTCTCATGTTCTGTCTCGATGGCAAAGCCCATCACCTCCCTCAAGTCCTTACGTCTAAAACAGTTTACGTGTCATGCTGTTAACCGAGACGGTATAATATTTATTCGTTTGGTGGAAGACCCGTTGAGTTACATTGTGTCGAGTCAGATGCCATCAACTCCCTACTTTTTGTACTGTACCATTTACAATGTCGAACTGGTGTGGTTACAATTAGACTGTGTAGTTCAAAACCGATCTAAGGCAGTCTCGGATCAAGTGGGAGAGACAGCATAACCGTAAGTCACACAGTAGTCTTCTTATTGGTTCTCTACAAACCCACTGTCATATCTTAAAACCCTCCTAAAGCTAATACTCTTTGTTTCATATTAGTACGTGTTAATACGAGTGATGGTAGTATACTCGCCTCTTATAAACCTTTGTTTACTGTCTCATATTACTAGTCTATTATTTGTGTGAATCATTGCTTGTGAGTCTGAAATAATTTACTTAATTACTCATCAGTGAAACACCCTATTCTTGTTGATTATTTAAGATCAAAATTACATAATTGATATAAATGCACATGACTGTTAACAAAAATCCTTCAATCCACCTAAAATAGGCATTAAAAACATGTTGCCAACTTACTTTTTCACCACTACTTCCGACTGGTCTCTGAGGAGTTGAGTGAGACGGTTGTCCCCAAGACGCTCGGACAGAGAGTTACTGTTGGAGAGCAACAGACTGCGGACATGACTGAACACAATCTCCCAGCCCTCCACTCCATGAGTAGAACCCAGCTGTAGCGCTGCTTGCAGCTTCTCCCGCTCCTCACACCTTCAACATATACAACCATTGTTGTTGTTAGAGTGGGAGATTGGGCAGAAGCCATGCACTGTTGCCAACTTGTCAGTGAGCAGCACAATATCGTAAAGTTAAGTTTCTCAGACACAATTTTATACAGTACTGACCTAGACACTTGAGGAATTTCCAAGCAGAAAGTGATCATTAACAATCTTCTCTATTCATGAATCTTAATGGTTGATGATGGTTTGCCTGACAAGTCTTCTTCACAGTGTTGCATAGATTGTTTTATATTCTCTGATTTGTATTTTTACCTTGCCTGCCTTATGGGATCAGTAGCACACTCTTCAATAATCTAATTAATAATGTTCCAAATCTATGTTCCTAAAGGATTGTTCATCAGGTATCTCGCACATGATGGGTGATACAATAATCTAAAACATCTTAAAATCGTGGATTGAAGACCAAAAGGTCATCTGCAGAGCTACAATTATTATATGGAATATTAATAAAACATGACAAATACTGACGTGGCCAGCCCCAGTATGGAGTCAATCTTGTACTGCTCATCCCAAGCGAAGCGCCTCACGTTGACCCCACAGTTGAGCTGCTCCACTCGTTTGCTCTGCTCAAAGTTCTTTAGCTGAATGAGAGCCTTGGTCAGCAGCTGAGAGCCTTCCGCCATGTCATCTGAATGGTTCATGGCCCAGGCCAGAACCTGAAAAGAAAAAAGTCCTTTATTCTAAAATGCAACAAAAAAATTTCACAAAACCCTCTAGCGTACCTCTTTAAGCATTTGTAAAAAAGTTGGCCAGATCTGTTGAATGAATCAAACTCCAAGACCTTGAACACATTATACAGTGTCACTGAAATATAATTTGTTCAATCTCCTGATCCACAATAGTATGCTTTATACAAAGTTCCCTGGGGATTATTTAAACTTCATGGTAATGTAGGGTTCCCACATTGACTTGTTAGTTAAACGTCTTAGCTCAGCAAATTTTGTTTGTGAGTGGTTAGGTTATATCTATAAGATGTGTTTTGTTATTGCGTGTTATCATTACACAGCGATTTTTGTGATGGCTGATAAATTCGAGCACTGGGCTTGCATCAAGTTTTGCTTTAAACTTGAAAAATCACCAATGGAAACTTTGCAATGCTTCAAGAAGCTTTTGAAGAACATTCATTGAACAGAACACAGGTTTTTTAGTAGTACACTCATTTCAAGGCTGGCAGAACTTCAATTGAAGATGATCACCATTCAGGGCGGTCTTCCACAAGCAAAACAGATGAAATTGGAAAAATTCGGCACCTCATTCATGAAGACCATCATTAGACAATAAATTACTTATGTATCAGTGTTGGTATTAACCTTATGTAGGTCCTTAACCTACAAATACCTGAAGATGGATTCTTCAAATCCGAAATGTACATTGTACAAATAAAAAAAAAAAAACTATTCAAAGGTGTATTCTTGTTATTTAAAAATTAATCTTTTTTTTTTTTTCCAAGACATCAGATATCAATATCATTTGACTAATTTGAGATGAATGTTGTGTATAGAATTTTGTTTGCGATGTTTAAGTTAAGTAACAAAACAGCACTTTGATTTTCATAATTTTAATTTGAGAATTTCAATATTAGCACATTTGTGTTACATAAATGAACCATCTCACATTTATAAATTCACTGAATTAATTGTGTGGTAATGAGACATTCATGGACCGTGAAAGGATCAAACCCAGACAGTAGTCACCTGGTCAGGAGTCCACAGGAAGGCCTGTTGGTCATGGCGGAGTGTCTGCAGGAGTGCCAGGAAGTACACAGCTAGTTGCAGGGTGAGCTCGGTGAGAGGCAGACACGAGAAACACTGATCACTGGCCTCAGGTTTGGAGAGGGACAATAGAGTTGCCAACCCAACACACGAGTCCTCCGGCAGCAGCAGGCTAGCGAAGTGCACCAGTACTGCACAGAACATCATTTTTGTAGTGGTACCACTGTAAAATATCTCTTCTCATCTCTACATTGAAAAGCATATAAATCAACATTACTACTAATTTATACTTTTAATTACTTTATCCACTATCAAAACACAACTTTTTAAAAAAAAAGGAAGGGTATTTTAGCTATTAGTACTTTATTCATATTTTTATAGATTGTATATTAGCATGAAAACAAAATCAGTACCTACTAATAATACGACTGAATTTATTACAAAAAGTAAACTTTCTCATCCTTGGTTTTAAAGACTTTAATTCAAGCACAATGCATGTTGCAGAATAATGTCATTTTCATTGTGTAAAACACAAATAACCTCTTTTACAAAATAATTTCAATAAACAAATAAATCAATACTGAAGATGGAGTTTATATTGGTTTTTTGTAATCACTATATTGGAAATATATAACGACCAATATTTTTTATTGTGTAAGTCCTTTTGAAAGCAAGCCTATCTTCGTCAGACACTTTACAAAAGTTTACATAAATACCACACAAATATCTACATACTAGATAGTTTAAACACATATTAAATTTGTATTTTTGGTGATACAGTTATAATTTTGACCTATTTTTACTATTTGATGTTTTTATTTTCACAAAAATTGGGTTCGTTTAGTTCTTTAGATTTTAATTTATAATATTCTTAGAATCTATAATTTAAGTAAATGTGTAAATCTCCTTTTGCATTCTAGTTCCATTACATACTAAATGTGTTAATGACAAAATAAGTATTAGAAATAATTAATAAAGTTACTTAAGTAACTTTGGATTGATACAAACTAAAAGTTCAAAAGATCGAAATACAGAACCTCGTGGAACTCCATACCATATTTTGGGTAGTATGATCAGTATATGTCATGGGATGAATAAAAAAATTTATCTCATTTCTTTCCAAGTTCTCAACAAAGATGCACAATACCTAGCAATAATTGCTTCTAAATATAAAACTCTACACAACTAACCGTTGTCCATATCGCGAAGTAGGTGTCGGGGCAGTTTCTCCTGCTGCAGAAGTGATGCCTGCAAAATTGCTTGCATTAACTGGTATTGTCGCCAGTCCACCACCGCCTCCCCACTGTAGTCGGCGGACAGCACGCTCTGGTGGCAGCGGTCATGTAGCGAGCGGTAGAACTCAGGGAATCCTTGCAAGGACATACTGGGATCTGCTTTCCTCCGGCTCTCCATGTCCTTACTGTTGTCCCTGTTCACACATCAGATCTACTATATTTACTATATAACTATTTTTACATGTTGAATTGGTAACACTTTAAATGAATATCAGGACAAAGAAGTTTCATTATTTTATTTTATTGAATGACAGAGTAGTATTAAAAAAACATTTATTCTACTTAATTGAAATTTTTAAAGACAATGAACACTATTACTATTAACAGTACCAACTTACCCAGCAGGGATGACTTCTGGATGGTGTATACCTTCCAGTTGAACCTACCACTGGGTACAGCAAAAACCAATGAGTCACTTAAATTTGGGCAACCCTATGAATGTCCAGGAGCGGCACATCACTAACCGCAAATGTCGAGATTCTGAGGTTCAAGGGCAATTCAATAGGTCTAGTCTACTGCGGGAGATGACTGTTAGAGTTGGTGGGGTTCGTTCCCTAACCTCAGAGGTTCTTGCTAGCCTCAACAAGGGTGTGCCACCTCCTGCTTTGACTGGAAAGGCTGGTTCAGAGCTGGCCTCCCCTTCTTCCGGGGAGACATGACTTTGAGATGTAGTGCCCTAATCCTTCCCCATCGATCTCGATAGGAGGCAGCCCCTACCCCCTAACCTTACCCATCCTGAATATCCTGTCACTCCATAAGCAGTGCTAATAGGACTAAGTGCAACTTATAAGCTTCTTGTCCTAAAAGAACAACAACAAAAATGAATAAATAAAAATAAAAAAAGTACCAACACACTATACACTGTTATCAGTACCAGGTCTTTATATTTATGAAGTATCTATCTACATTACATTACACTTATTGGCAATGAATAACTCATGAAGTCAATACAAGAAATAGGAACACACACAGACTAATCACAATCTTGTACCGTTTGTATATAAAAATAGCATGTACAGCGTTTCCCTTCAAGTAGCCAAATGTCACCAACGCACTACGACTACAGTTTCTAACACTACTGTACCCTATCGACGAGATGGACACCATCTGGCTGGAAAAACTTCACACAAACCAATACAGAACAATGGAAGAAAGAAAATGCCTCCCTCATATCCTGAATATGTAGAACTCCAAGCAAACACTACCAACGAAGTGCAACCTAACTGCTCGAAAGCACTAAACAAAACCACACTTCCACTGAATCCTCAAAGAAACCACCATTTTCTAGTAGAGAGATGCCAGCCAGATAAAACAACTAACGAACCAGTTAAGACAAGAAAACCTCCGATAACTGCAATGAAACGTCCAGAAAATCAGAGTATACAGGATTTCTACAATAAAAACATAACTTTTTTTATACACCTCAATGGAAAGCCTCACACCACTGAAAATAATTTTTTTAGAGAAAACTCAGGAACACCAACAAACCACTTAACAGAAACACTCATCGGCTGCAGTAACTCTCAAATCCCACAAAAAAAAACTAACAATATTTCATCAAAACGCAGACCGGCTCTCAAATAAAATAGATATCCTAAATGAACTTATTACAGAAATCACCCCAGATGTAGTCATTATTACAGAGCATGGCCTAATGAAAGGCAATTTGGAAAACACCAAGCTTCAAGGCTACACATTAACTTCAAACTACTGTAGACAAAACCATATTAAAGGAGGTGTTGCTATATACGTAAACGAGAAGCTTGAAAAGGAAGCAACATGTTTAGAAGTCTCACACTACAGCCTTGAACTAGTATGTGAACTAGCTGCTATTAAAATAACTATCTTGCAGAAGGACTACTATATTATTGGAATATACAGACCAGAGAACAGTTTTGAAATTGCAACAGAAATAATTGGAAATGTCCTGAATACAATTCCTGAATGGAATAGCACTGTGGTTGTTATGGGTGATATCAATGTAGACTGTTTAACACTCAACACAAAGCAACAGAAACTCGATGAACTACTAGCAGAGTACAACATAACAAGGACTGCTCTTCCACCAACAAGAATAACTCCCCACAGTGCTACATCTATAGACATGGTCTGCTCAAATATACCGAATGAAAACCTCAAGGCAGAAGTTCTTCATGCACATATCTCTGACCACACAGGACAACTTTGTACCTTAAATATCACAAGACAAGAAAATGTAAGAACGATTACTCTACAAAGACACCTGAATGACAGAAACCTAAGACTTTTTAAAAACCTGATTGGGAGAGAAAACTGGGAGGATGTTCTACTGTGGGACAATGCAGATGCAGCTTATGACAACTTTATTGAAACAATTACCTACAACCTGAACAGAGCGTGCCCATACATCAAGACTAGAAAAAAGAACCAGAATAAAACCTGTATACCAGTGGACCCTGAATTAAAAATAAAGAAAGAAAGATTCATTAAAGCACAAGAAGCATACCTAAGAACAGGTGGAGCTGAACTAAAAACTGACGCAGCCGTTAAGAAAAGAGACTATGACCTGCACATTAAACAATCTAGGAAGCATCAAACTGACAACTTCATCAGGAACTCTGACAACAAGGCAAAAGCTATCTGGAAATCAATAAATCAAGAGAAGAACAACAGGACCAAAACAGCAGAACTTTCTAAATTGGAAATAAACGGTAATATAATAACAGATTCTGAAGCTATTGCAAACCAACTAAACACTTTTTTTGTAAATATAGCAAACAAAACACTGACCTCTCAGTCAAACAACCACAGAAGCACTGAGGTACTACTAGACCCCCAGATCACACCTGAGAACATAGTACTCTGGCCAACAAATCCGTCAGAAGTAAGAAAAATCATCAAATCATTAAAGTCAAAGAACTCTGCTGGTCTGGATGACATATCCTCAAAAATATTAAAAATGTGTGAACTGGAAATGACAAAGCCACTAGTACATATAATAAACAAATCTCTCTCTCAAGGCATTTTTCCCACAAAACTAAAACAAGCTAAAATATACCCTAAACACAAACAGGGAAGTAAAACAAAAGAAGAAAACTATAGACCAATATCGCTGCTCTCAACTTTTTCCAAGGTAATTGAAAAAATTGTGCTAGTCAGATTGCTGGACCACCTCATCAGAAACAGCCTACTACCAGAGGATCAACATGGTTTCATAAAAGGCCGCTCAACAACTACTGCCACAATAAACCTGGTTGAATATCTGATACAAGCAATAGAAGCTGGGGACACAGCAACAGCAGTGTTTCTTGACTTTAGTAAAGCTTTTGACAGCATAAGCCATGAAATGCTAATCAGAAAATTACAACAACTGGGAATAAAGGGAACATCACTGACGTGGTTTGCAAGCTACCTAAAACACAGAACCCAAGCTGTAGCAATCAGAACAACCTGTAATGGGACAACCCAAACAATAATTTCAAACCACCAAAGCGTACAAAGAGGAGTCCCGCAAGGATCGGTCTTAGGACCTATCCTGTATATTCTATTTGTCAGTGACTTCCCTTCCTTCTTAGACGAACTCTATAAAACACTGATGTATGCAGATGACACTGTGCTCTTGAACAGAAACTGTGAACCTGACCGTCTGGAAGCTGAGTCTTTTGATGTATTTAACAAAACAGAAAAATACTGTCAACAAAATGACCTTGTCCTCAACAGGAAGAAAAGCCAACAGATTATCTTTGGACGAAGAAAAGATGAAGTAGTCCCACTGCCAGAACTCTTGAGGGCTGAAGAGGCTAAGTACCTAGGTATAACCATTGACAACAAATTATCATGGACACCTCACGTAAACGAGCTATGTGGGAAGCTGAGCTCAGCTCTATACGTACTAAGAAGGTTGAAACAAATAAGTGGTGATGACACAGTCAGGACAGCCTACTTCGCACTTCTCGAAGCACACTTAAGATATGGGATAGCAGTATGGGGTGCCACCTCAAAATCAAACATGCAAAGAGTCTTAATTCTACAAAAGAAAGCAGTCCGTATACTGGCTGGACTCAATCCAAGAGACCACTGTCGCAGAGCTTTCAAGCAAAATAAAATACTAACTGTCATTTCTCTATACATAATAGAAACAGTAATGTATGCCATCAAGCAAGAACTTGAAAGAGGTTACAATGTGCACACTCACAACACAAGAACAGCCAGCCACTATACCCTACCACAACACAGATTGGCACTCTTTGAAAGGCAGCCAACTTATAAAGGGACCAAATTCTTGAACATCCTGCCCGAAAAAATAAAAAACACTAACTGTACCAAGGAGATGCGGAACTTGCTAGTCAAATGGCTCCTAGAAAGACCCTTCTACTCCATAGAAGAATTTGAGAACTGGAGAAGAGAACCCCTACAAGACAATGAGATCTACGCACCATGACGGGGACGGGACAACAAGCCCAACTTCAAGGAGGAAGACACATATTAATATGACTCATGTACTTTTCTCTATGATAATGTACACAGTTTGTAATAAATAAATAAAATAAATAAATTTGAAAAGCCCAAGTACTCAGAAATGAACGTTTTCTAAGTTTTACCTCCTGATATTAGATTACTGAAAAATTTTAAAACTTCAAGAGTAAATGAACAACTCTGAAGTGAAAATTATAACATTGCCAATGTTTGTTTATGAAAAAATTAAACCGAAGTATGACACCTACAAGTCATAAAGATCGGTGTTTCTGAAGAAGTTTTTGAAACGGTTTTGGATCCGGGTTTTGGGATGAAGATGTTCTTGTGAAGGAGTATGTGTCACCACGGAGATACAGTGCAAAACATTTTTTAGGCCAGAGGGGAGGATAGTTAATTTCTCTACAACTAACCTTGCTGATGCCTATGTTAGTTCTTTGGATTTTGAATGTTTATTTTTCAATATCCAGGGGATGAGAAATTAGACTTATGTTTGAGGATTTTTTAAAAGACGTCTCTGGTAAATCATCTTTAGACTTAATTTGTATTTGCACTACATCTAAAATTATTTTCTATTGCAAGATCTATCCAGAAAGTAACAGACGTTTTGACATGGAGCAGCAATGGGTGGAACTAGCACAGCCATCTTAGCTTCAGAGTGTACCTACACTCATTACGCAACCAGCCGTGGTAGATTGTGCATCGTGTCTATTGTACTTTGTATACAGTGGAGTGTTGAAATGAGTGCTGCAATTTAAAATCCCGCCAGTTGTGCAGTGTAATCTATAATAAGATTTTTGGCAAAAAATCACAAACCGATTGAAATTAATCGCCAGATTTGTGATGTGTACGGTCAAGGAACAATGAGTGAAATCCAAGTGGTGACACACGCATACATCCAAGAAACGGAGGAAATGTCTGCAAATGCTATCAGAAAGAAAATTGGCCACAGTGTTCTGGGATACTCTGCAACAATTTATATTGGATACGTTCTAGACTATTTAGCGTCTAGCCCTTTTCTTCTTGAATCAACAATTTTTATAATGTAATATTTGCAGTATTTAAGAATGTCTGGGATTGTTTTTAAGTCGTTTCTTCCCTTGCCAGAATCAACAATGTGACTGTTTATTGGGTTCCTGGTCATTAGGGGATCCCTGGGAATGAAAGAGCTGACACCCTAGCCAACTGAGGCTCAGTGTCAAATGAAGGGTCCCCACTGTTCTACGGAATTTCAAGGTGTGAATCCTTTGAGGCTGTCTCGAAATGAGTTCACACTGAACATGAGAGAAGGAGGAAGTTGCATCCGGGTTTGAGAAGGAGCAGAATGGTACTACAGTCGCCTTCCTCTAGAGTGGCGTCTGACTTTCTCTCACTAAGTAGATTGATGACTTCTTGGGTTATAGGTCTGATCACGGAACATGGTCACCTGAGGAAGCATCTTCATAGAGTTGGCATCCTTCGCTCTGTAGAATGTGTGATGGGCAGGATGAAATTGCTGAACACTTGTTCTTTGTCCTGCAATAGCAAGGGAGCGGTATGCCATCTTTGGTAGTTTGGACAAGGGTGGTGAATTTTTCCAGGAGAACTTGATAGGTTGCTTTCGGCGGTTTGTAGAACTGCTGAGATCACAGACTGGTAGGCTTTGGTGTGCTTCTGGTGTGCGCTAAAAGCCCTTGAGGCTTAAGTGCACAGCAATAGGCCACCTCACAGAAGAAGAATGACATCATAAAGAATTCCAAATTTTGGGTTTACTTTACAGCAAAACTTTACTAATTTTGATTCTTGTACAATAATTAATACATTGTTAAATGCTTTGAGAAATGTTAAATTAGTATAGAATTATCCTCAATATAACTGATAGTCATTTTACTACACTTAATACTTTTGACTACATTTTATTATACTTATTTAATCTAGTGATGCTGAGTCCTAGCCCCACTTGGCACAGGACACTGCTGTAATGACTGCGTACGCTGAGTCAGAGAAAACAAGAGCCTAGTTTTATGTGCACACTGTAGTATATTATATAATATAGTGAACTTACTTAGGTTAGTGAACTTACTTGTGTAAAAGCTTCTCCTTCCAAAAGCCAGTCTTTGTCAACTGAGTCAATAGCTTGGAGGTGTTGTGGAGAGTCGATGACAGTTGTGGTAAGAACTCTTTGGTTGGAGACTGAGGCTGAAAATATTAATTATTTCTATAAATATTACAATAAAATCAAATTTTATAGCTTAGTCAGTGCAAAGTGAGTTGGGTTGTGAAAATTGATAATGACAGTGACAACAATTCATCTTTATCTGATAATCCTCTTGCCCAAAGAATTCATCAAACATCACAACATAAATGTACAGCCAAAAAAACAAAAAAAAAAAAATAGTAAATACTATACATTTTTATCAACAAACTTTTTTGTTGTAAATAAGTGTATACATGTTATAATATTTTTGTTCACTACAAAACTATGTATGTTTTGTACGTTTACAGTATCTTACTATCTCAAGTCATGTGAAAGTTATATGGAGTGAAACTTGAAAACAAATAATTTACAATACAAAATTTTTCAATTTATGTACAAATAAAAAAAACAATACTTTAGTAAGTGCATATTTGTATAATTGTACATTTTTCTCTAGTTTCTAACAAAACAAACGTATATATAACTCTTATTATTTAGCATTTAGCACATATTTTTCAAGAATATCAGAAAAATATACTGCACAAAAACAAAAACCAGTGAATCATTCTGGGAGTTTCTTAATATCAATCGGAGGGTTAAATCCAACTGTAGTGGCAGGTATTGCATACGTAACAGTTACTTATATAGACTACATATTACATATACAATTTTTATTTTATATGTTTACTTTTAACAGAGTAGACCTTAAGACAAATTGTGAATTTCCTTTAATAAACAACAATGCTATGCAATTCTAAGTTAATATCACCATTTTCAATAAAATGTGGCTGGAATCCATTCAGACAAATCAAGGGCGGTTACGGGGACTGAGACAAGTACACCGAAAAAATTCTGGGATCAAAAAGGTTAATCGATGTTTTGAACAATGGATAATGGCTATCTGGACCTCAGCAGGTATTCAAGTTAGTCTTCACAGAAATATTATTTAGCAACAGACATGGTAACGGTGTTATCTTTTGGAACATTTAAGTGGAAGGTGAAGTAAGTGGTTCAATTATTTGTTTAAAGTTTATTATTGATAATGAATGACTAGATGTAACAAAAACACAATATTTCAAGTGCTGGTATCTGGCCTCTTCTTCAGGTGTCAAATCCAACATACGTTTAAGCATGCAAAAAAGTAAAAAATAAAATAACATGGTAAAAGTTGACACTTTTTTTATTGTTTGTTCACTTCCACATGTTAAGACACCTGAAGAAGAAGAGATCATATACTAGTATCAAAATTTTATTTCTGTTGTTTTTATTGTAATTGATTTGAACTATAAATTATGACTCGGGGGAACCAATTATTGTCGTTCTTTTTACATGTATGTAAATAACAAAAGTATGTGAGAACGGCTTATTTTGCCTTTTTTCAATCCTTTATAAGGTATGAACTTGTAGTGTGGGGCAATGCAAGTAAGATTAGTAACATTCTTATCCTTCAAAAAAGTCTATAAGAATAATTACTAACTCACAGCTACTTAGACATTGTAAACCTCTTTTTACTATTTGTAAAATTCAGACCATAATAAACCTGTATCTCTTTGATCTTATGAAATATATCTTTCAATATCCTCAATTAGTAAAGCCTAGCAGTTTAAAACACTCCCACAATACCAGGAATAAAAATGCTGCATCCATTAAGTTTAATAGATTGAGTAAAACTCTTGAAAGCCATTCTGTTATTGCACTGAGGGTATACAACCATTTGTCACTCTTAGTCCTAAATTACAATAAAAATATATTTTTGAATAAATTTTACTTATGGCTGTTATATTTTATGCACTAGACGAGTTCTTTCCATTAAAAAACATTTATTTTAAATTCCCCAATGCCACTGGCTGTATTTGAGTATTGTAGCTTATGTTTGCGTAATATAAGATTTACAACCGACTTGGCTATATATATAATTAAAGCTGTAGTGAGACTTTGTCAATGATCTTTTTTTATGGCAATAAAAAAATGTTGATTGAAATAGTTATTGATTTAGAAGCAAGTTGTCCTATTTTAACCATCAGATGATTTGGTAAAAAGGAGATTATTATCAACCAAGATACATTCCATCAGTACGTAAATGGAAGGAACTTTTTCCTACTTACTTTTACTTAGAAAAGGTCTTAGTACTTAATCAAAGTTTCTCTGATATAACGTAAACTTACAGAAGTGACAGCATCCAAGAACTCTTCATCTTCAGAAGGAGTTTCGGTAGTCCCTGTCTGTTGGTAAATGAATGTTTGGAGCCTCTTATACTCAAGCTCACATCTGTAAAACAATTATCTCGCATATACAACATACTTTTACAAATTGTAAAATTCAAAGGCTAAATCAATTACATTAAGTGTATCAGTAAGTACAGTGTTCATGTTTCTGAGTAATTATGAAATAGCCTTCATTAAAAAATTACATTATACAACTTAAGATTTTAAACAATATTAATTACATAGAAGCCTTTGATAAAATATGATAGATCTTCAATACTATCAAAGACTCAGTTACCTATTATAAGGCACAAAAAGAGCAAAATATGTAGTATTTATTATATATTGATTAATTTTTTCTGATATCTGATAAGTATTTGGCTCAGCTATATGTTAGTCTGGTTATTTAAACACATTTAACAGAAAAGAGACAAATGCAAAACAATTTATGTTTAAAAGTAAAAGCCCTATGGTGTAATAGTCAGCCAACATGTTAAGTTGATCAAACATTCAGGGTTTGATCAAAGTGGAGCGAGTACTTTATGTTCATCAATTTGCATGTAAACTATATATGCAATAGAATTCTTTTGATTAACCCATTCGAGACTAAAGATAAGTTGGCCTGTCCTACAGTCAACTTTCATTCAAAACGCTGTCATGTAACATTATTATTATTTAAAATTTGTATGATTTGGATATTTTTGGAAAAATATATCTCAAGAACATAGAAAAAAGTTTAGTACTCTCCCTGTCAACATGGTTTCTTCTTAAGGCTGAGATAAGTTTTCAAAGGTTGTTTATGTAATAAAGCATGTTTTTGTGTAAAGAATTTTTATATAATACATCAAATTTTAAAACATTTTTATTTCAAAAAATAATATTTAAGAAAGCAAAATGACCAAATGAAATTCCAAAGTGGTTAAACGAGCACTTATAAAGTTAAAATATACATAAGATAATGTTTCAAAAAACTAACAGTTATTTATTTATTAATATAAATATGCTTGTGTTAACAAAAACAATCTACCTGAAAGAAACATTTTTATCACTACCTATTGTAAGGATAACTAATTCACAACAATATACCGTATTTTAACTTTGCACAAACTAAATATATTTAAAACTGTGTTTATTATTTAGTCCAGTCGTATTACCTGATTGAAAAAATAAATGTTTTCTTACAGCAAACTAATGGCACAATTTAGTCAAATACATCATAAATAAATAAAAAAAACCACTCCGAACCAAAATCGTCTATTAGGGGGTATAGGAGGGGTGGTTTTTAGGGGTGAAAATGGTTTTTTGCAATTTGTGAGTAAACAATGGATCCTATTGAAAAAAGTCAAATGTAAAAGTTGTTTGAAATAAAAAATCTACAACTTGTGTAGTAATCATTTTTGCCCTAACCTCAAAAATTTCCCAAAAAAATTCAAAAAACCGTTTTTTTTGGTTTTTAATTTTTTGCTTTTACAAAAATGATTCGATTGAGCTGAAAGTTTGATCAAATATACTTTGTGCTATTCTAAAAGTACTGTATTTTTTTCATTAAGAAATATTCAGCCGTTATAATAAAATTTCACTTTAAAAAAATATTTTGATAATTTTCAATCACCATTTTGAAACATTTTTTTCAATCAAAAAAGGTTCTCTGACGGCTCATTATTTTCGTTTTTTAGTCTATTTTGAAGAAATGAAATAAAAAATATGTAGTTTAATTGGAAAAACTGCAGAAAAATTGAAAATAAACAAAATATTGACATTTTTCATTATACATTGTATTATTTACGTGGAAAAATTGTTATTATTAATTTAAATAATAATTTTTTTATACCAGTGCTATTTGTAAGCATTAAGAAAAATAATAATGAATCATGCATATTTAACAATTACGTGGAAATATTTAAATAAATCAAAAAACAGAATTCGAGTCTTAGTAAATTTTTTTAAATTTGTATTTTTCATCATATATTTTATATTTCTTTACAATATTTTTTACAATTCTTATTGAAATTGAATCAAGAAACCATTATTTCTTTCCAAAAGTTTTTTTTTGAATATTTATGTTTTTTTTTCAGTGAATAAATATCTTTTTTTCATATTCTACGTCATCTGATCGTGATTCATACCATATTCTACTCAATTCTTTCCCTGATTTTTTTAAATGTAATGATTGTATCTCCTTTCATTGAAGGAAACACAAGATCGTTATCAAAACTATAACTCAATTTTTTTTAAATGTATTTAATGTTGGGATATCACCATCAAAATCTTCTTTAATTTCGTTAAGGGAAAATTGGCACTCGGATGAATTTTTTTAAGTAATACACGCAGTAACTTATGAAATCTTTAGAATCTACACTCGATGTATGACTACAAGATGTTGAGCTTGTCCCATCATAAAAAGATGACATGCACCTATTATGATAATAAGCTTGAACTTCATCTGATTCTTTGAGAAAATTCAGTCTAACTAACAGACTTTTATTAAATAATTCTGAAACATCTCTTCCCTTTAAAGTTGATAAAATTTTTCTTTAGTCTCTACCTTCTGCATGCCGCGAAATGCTCTATTTTGGTTACAAGGTTCTTCACAAAAAACACAATGATGCTCAAAATCAAAATCACATGTTTCTTTCATAATCTTCTTCCCAATAGATTTTTTACTTCTTTGTTCTTTGGAAGCTGTAACAATTGATCGAGGTCTATTGTATGCCGATCGACAACCATCATGAATGTGTGCTTCAGTCAATTTCTGAAATGTTTTATACCGCTGATCATTGCTTTGTTTACTTGACGAAATAAGAGTATCTATCCCTCGACTTTTTATTTTCACCAAATCTCCATCGCGGCTTTTACAAATGATACAAGAAGGTACCTTTTCCACCATTTACATGAATCTATAAAATGCAGAAAGTACGATAAAATTAGTATACTGAAAATACGTAAAAATTACTAGATAAATAGCATGCGTAAAATTGTATGTACAGAGACAAATTTTTATGATCTGTATTATTTTTAATAACTTTTATTGAATAATTTGTATAAAATTTTGTTTCGCAAAATTTTAAAGTTTTACTTACGATTTGTATTTTATATGGACAAAAATCTTGTAAATTGCTAATCACAAGGCTTATTTCACGACACTACTCTAATATAACTTGACTGACGACAAAGCAGCTGCTTATTGAATGCTTAGAAACATACTGAGACCCGTATAATAGAAGAATAGGATTGACCCCGCCCTTTTGCTTCAAGGACACTATTATATACCTGTACTATATATACCTGTAATCCAACTTTCACATTCAACAATGTTTCTAAACTTTTCAAAATATTCGAAAATTCTTCAACATTAAAAAAAATTAGAATTTAAATAAATAATAACAATTTTTCCACGTAAATAATACAATGTATAATGAAAAATGTCAATATTTTGTTTATTTTCAATTTTTCTGCAGTTTTTCCAATTAAACTACATATTTTTTATTTAATTTATTCAAAATAGACTAAAAAACGAAAATAATGAGCCGTCAGAGAACCTTTTTTGATTGAAAAAAATGTTTCAAAATGGTGATTGAAAATTATCAAAATATTTTTTTAAAGTGAAATTTTATTATAACGGCTGAATATTTCTTAATAAAAAAATACAGTACTTTTAGAATAGCACAAAGTATATTTGATCAAACTTTCAGCTCAATCGAATCATTTTTGTAAAAGCAAAAAATTAAAAACCAAAAAAACGGTTTTTTGAATTTTTTTGGGAAATTTTTGAGGTTAGGGCAAAAATGATTACTACACAAGTTGTAGATTTTTTTATTTCAAACAACTTTTACATTTGACTTTTTTCAATAGGATCCATTGTTTACTCACAAATTGCAAAAAAACCATTTTCACCCCTAAAAACCACCCCTCCTATACCCCCTAATAGACGATTTTGGTTCGGAGTGGTTTTTTTTATTTATTTATGATGTATTTGACTAAATTGTGCCATTAGTTTGCTGTAAGAAAACATTTATTTATTTGACCATTTTTAACTGCTATTTCTCCTGGACTATATCAGTTGCAATGAATTTAAATTTTCCAATTCCTCCACAATTGCACCATTATTTTCAACTGTTTTCCTTACATTACATTTCTAAAAGGCAGCTAGAAACTAGTTTACATTTATAAAGTTCTGAAATCTGGTCATTAGTCTATGACATTTTTGCTTCAATTAAAAAGAAATGTGAGGTTTTCTTAAATTCCTAAATATGCACAGTTTTAGCGTTTTGTTTAGTACTTACCACAAACGTATTTATATTTTTTTCTTCCCTACATACTTTAGTAGACTTCTTGGTAGAATTTTTCTGAAATAAAACTCATCCAGTATGTACAGTTTTTAAATCATGAATTTGAAACCTACTTGGGCAAGGAAATTATACAAGATATTGCTTTAATAAGCATAACTTTAAATGAAGTGTATTAAAATTTGTGGACGCTCACCTAGATTCCATGAGTTCTTGCACCTTATCATCTGGACAATGGACGAGCGCAAATGATATCAGTCTTCTCCTCGTCGCCAGGTCCCAGAACTCTCCACACTGACCGAGCTGCTGAGTGATCTCCCAGCCAATGGCGTGCCTGCGTTCCATCAGCTGTTGGCATATCTCTGCACAGTGTTGGTAGTCCCTCGCCTGCAAAACATTGGTTATAACTGAGGCAAACAGACATGTTTCAACATGAAGTCACTTTTTTATATTTATTTACCATTCAAAATCACTATTTTCTAACAAGTCTTAAAAGTGGATAAAAGAAAACTATGTTCCAACAAAAGTTATAACAATAACAAGAACAATTATACTATCTAATTAACAGAATTCAAACATAAAAAACAAAACAAAAATACAATAAATGCTATATAATGAATGAAATGTCCATGAACAAATAGGAAATAAGAGGAGAAACAAAAGGCAACTCAGAAGGAAAAGGTTTTAAAAGGAAATAGGGAACCTGGAAAGTGAAGAAATAAAAATTCAGGATGAGACAAAAGACTAGGAAGGAAGAAATTATGTTTAGTTATGTTAAATAGTTGCCACACTGTCTAGAAATAGCAAATAATAATATTTGTTTAGGGTTTTGTGCTCTTAAAAAAAATTGTACAATTTCAAAAGATAAAAGAAATATTTAACCTTCTTATTGGATAACATATCCAATATCAGCCAGCTTGAAATCTGATAGCCAAAGTATGTTATTTTAAAGTGACTATACTTTATACTAATTATTTCTTTATCTGAGTTTGTTTACCTGCTATTCTCTTTTACAATCCGTTTATTGACTAAATTGTTGTTGCTTTTCATCTAAGCTGTATATCTTTTTTATTTAACTGGTAAAAACAATCCAATAAACACAATAATCCAATGTATATGAATGGAAAACTGCAGATTGCCACAAAGCACTTTTCCATCTCAACTGAAAATAGCCAAGGTTTTTCCCAAACACAAACAAAGAGACCCCAAACCATCTCTAACTACAGACCTATCTCACTGCTTTCATCTGTCTCCAAACTTATGGAAAAACTTATAAAATAAGACTCCAGAAACATCTTAGTCAAAACCAATCATTGTGTACCGTTAGTTAGTTCCATTTTATATAATGCAACATTTCACAACCTAGTTAGCCAGTACAACTTAATATTATTTTTTTATCCAATGTTCCGGAACTAAATTATTGGCGGACTAACTACCTAATTGGCACACGTATGAATATTTTATTCTAACCCTTCGTAGCAGCCCAACTACGTGACCAATTTCACCTCGCGCACTATGTCCGCGAACTCACGTATTGTTTGAGTAGATGGCTACCACTTTCATAACGTCTACTCCTCTTCTAGTAATTACCGACTAGAAATAACCCTTCTTAGACTACAGCTTCAATGTCTCGTGCCAAGACGCCGACGCCAGGGGGAAGTAAATACATATACATATTGCGAAGGGAAGTAAAATCTTAAAGTTTTATAAAGTAAAATATCGTAGGCATAATTCCATAGAACATTGGATATTTTAGGCCCACCTATCAGATATACATTTTTAGTTCTTGTACTCTAATTGCCAGCAACGTGGCAAGGCATACATTTAATTTACCAACTAAAAGTGGTGCTTGTAAGTTTCATTAATTAAATTGAACTTATAAGTAAACTTTGCAATTCGAATATTTATTACTACGACCTTAGAAGTCACCACCCCCATGTGTTATCATCATTCGGTACACATAATGATTGCGCCACTCTGCTGTTCCCGTTCGAAAAGGACATCATTAGACAAATCTGGTTATGTTTAGATTAATTAGGAGACATCAACCAGACCTGTGACAGTGTGAGGGCAGAAAGACAATTTAGTAATTTAGTCCAGCACCTAGGTCTCCACACAATTGAACATAGCTACTTTGATTTCTGTTGTCACCGAGATAACATTAATTAATAACCCTTTGTAAGGATTAGTCAAATGCAGATAGTTATAATATACAGAGTACCTCACTTATTTTATACCTAATTTTTGCACACTCGATATTCAATGCTTTAAAATAACAAATTAATAAAATAATAAACATGACAGCAGTATGTTTGATTAATTTGCTATAAATTAATATTATAAAGGGGTTTCATATTTTTTTTTATTGAATGTTAGAGTTTGACAGGAAGTGTTGCGATAAGTGATTTGTGAAATACCATTCAATAGTTATTTAAAGGTAAACGTAAAGAATTTCACCATTAATAACCTTAAGGCTGAAATAACCTTATACTATATAAAATATTATCAAAATACAGAATATCAAAATTAGCGATGCCAGCACTTTATGCACTTTTCATACCATCAAAATTAGTGACGTTGCGGCACTAAAATGGTTAATAAAAACTTCATAAAACATTGATAATTTTAAAAATTTCAATATGAAATTATAACTTTTGTTATTCTTGCTAGTCCATGCACTTCTCCGACAACCTATTGAAATTGATATCTTGACTCAAGTAAATGATGATTTATGAATGAAGAAAAGCCAATGTAATGTTGACTAACCTCGAATGCGATGTTGGCGACACGGACTAATATAGTGCCCTCACGCTGTCTCGAGTCCTTCCCACATATTCTCAACTTGTGGGCGAGAGACAGCAACTTGTGGTGGTCCTTGTACGCAGTGGGGCGAGACATCAGGCAGGACTCGATCAGCCGCATGCGCTCTGTACACAGCCGAACTGCAACAGGAAACTTGTTCTGTGGAACTGGTTCGTAAAATATAACAAGTTTTAACCCTTTGAATGCCAATGTCCGATTTTACCGGACGTCAAAAGTTGGCCAAATGCCGACGTCCGATTTTAACGGACATTCTGGAAAAAAATCACTAATAATCGAAAACTTTATATTTTTAAACTAATATCATATTAAATTGTTCATTAAGAACTGCTCTTTTCAAAACAAATTGTTATAGTACACTTCCGATCAACTGACTTTAACGAAAATCAATCTAGAACTCACATATAAACATTTATGGTTGACACAGCTACCGGAAACAATGTGACATTAGTTTATTAAAAGTTGACTCAGTCATTACTGAAGATAATAATATACATTTTTCAGGATTTATAGACAATTAAATGCCCTTTCCAGTGATATGGACAAAGAAAAGAATATGAATTTTTATGAGTGCATAGGGTTAAGTTGTTTTTATTGTTTCATGCCACTTAAGAGTCACAGAGGCCGCCTTACATGATTTGATTACCTTGCAAGGGCAACAAGTTGATCTTAAATTCATTGAGCAGTTGCAGCGCAGTTATCAGGTCTTTCTCCTCTTGGATTTCAGGGTTATCCTCAGTGATAAGATTCAGGCACGATCTGGAAACGAGTTCAGAATATGGCAAAGGCCTGTAGGTTTAATACAAATTAATCAATCCCAAACATTACAGTTTTTAAATCGCTGATACAAAACAACAAAAACTTAAAAAGTAGATTATTACATTATGATAAAAAAGCTTATTTTAATGACCACAAATTTAATAATAATTAGTGATAACTTTTCAAGATATTTTAAACCATTTTTATATTGAGCACTATGAGTAAAAAAAAAATATGTGGGTGTAAATTTGTCATCGTAGTTAGAACTCCCAATCATTGCAATAATTCCAAATATCACAAATATGAAAAAATCGTTTCCTGGGAATCAATTCTTTACACTGGCGAATAGATAATAATCCAAAAGAATCAAATTTAGAAAAGAGAGATTTGCACCGTTTTGGGAGGTTTTACCAACTTCAATTTTGCAGCAGCATGTACCAGACTTATCTGGAAGTTTTTTTTATACAATAGCTAGTACCTAATGAATGAGAGGCAAACGTTTTCCTAGCAACTCTTTTTTGAATCAGTACAATAATGATGTTTAATGTATACAAATTATTTGTTTTGCTCTTCTGTTCTTTTATGAATAGTCAAAAAGAAGATAATTTAGGCTGAAGACATTTCTAGAACACCTTGTAATAATCTTCTCAGTTAAAGAAACAGTCTTTGTCTTCATTGGTTAACAATCTTAGTCAACTTGTTTATTAAGGACACTTTATCATTTTATCTTTCATCTACCAATGTTTCATTTATTGAAGTCCATGAAAACATTTAAAACCCACTAGCTTCGCTTCAGTATAATTACCAAGTAACAATTTAGCATTTTCCTTTATGTTGTCCTTAAAGGACTGGCTAAGCCTTTCAGTCAGTTTTTGAGGCCTATTTACTAGATTACTGTTTAGTCTTTTGCGGTGTCTTGTTGGAATGAAAATTCAATTATGTTCGGTGCACTGGACATAAATTTGCACCACCTACCTTGAAGTCCACTAGCTTCTGGTACAAAGGATCCATAGCATAACCTATGCTCATATTTAAAATTTCAGAGTCAAATAACTCTGTCTCCTCACTAATTTGCAACATAATTTTGTCACATTTTGTTGAAAAATTCCATCTCTTGGAAATAAATCGACTTGTATTATTCAAATGAGTGTTGAAAACATAATAATAATCCGATTTTGCTGAAAAACTCATTTTCTCCAAGAGATGTTACCAACTGCAAAAGGTTTTGATACACGCCAGTGCTGCCACTTTGCACTGGAGATATTCGTACTTGGCCAGTCTGATGTTGGGATCGGTGAGACTGGCGGCTGCATCAAAGTAGTTAGTAGCGGCCTGTAGTACCAGCTCCACGCTGCGTTGCAGACTGAGAGGCTTGCGATCTCTCTCCTCCGAGTGACAGCAGAGACTCCGCACTGCCGTCCTCACCACCGCACTGTTCCCGCTGGCTAGCACCGCTACCGTATACACCTATGCAGCAAAGTGGGCAGAGTACAATAACCAGACCCGCTTACTACAATCATCAATACTTTATATATTGAATAACAGAACCATCAATAGATATCAACTTATATAAAATACTTAATCAAACTCAAAAGTTACAAATTAATAGAAATAGCATAAACAATTAAGTAATATCATAAATAATTAAAAACCCATAACCAGTAATAAAAAATTAAGACAGGTGACACGAAAAATGTCATTTAAATAATAAAGAAAACATAACAAACATCTTGAAACCGAAAAAGACCCCAGCAAATACCTTCAGACTAAATTCAAAGGTGACAAGATAGATTCTCTATCAAGTGGACATTAACTCATTCTAGTAATTTTTTACTTTGATACACCCAGATTTTATTGTTAACTGTGTTCAGACGACTATTGCAAGAAATCCTTGAACACCAACATCTTGAAATAAATTATCTATCTATCTAAGTGTTCAGTTGGTAACAATTCATATGTTTAGAACATGGTGTCTGTTTTTGGTTCACTCTGAACATGAGGTAGCCTTTGTTCGTATCAAAACTACAAGCGTAAATGTTGGGTTTGCTCCATTTCACCCTCCACTTAGTGCAGTGGCTGAAATCTGATACTATTACAGATTGAATTCCCGGAATCTGGTCTCCAGATGGAGGTGGACTCCAGATTGCAAGATACAATCCTGTGACAGGGTCAGATTTCAGACATTGCTCAAGCGAAAGCTGAAATGGAGCTAAACTCAACCAACATTCACATTAAATCAACCCTTCCCACCATAACTATGTTGTGTGTAAAACAAATGTCATATATTTACCCTGGACAATTATTTCCCAATGTTTGCTTGGTTAGACTCTAACTAAAGTATTATACGTAACAGACACAACATACCTCATAACACAAGTTTAACGGCACACATGTGAATACTAGGTTCTGCATCTGAAGCAAATCCTGCAGCAGCTGATTCCAATCTGTGTCTGAGGCAGCTGGAACCCTGTTGTTAAAAAGTTCATTAACAAACAACAGTTCAACAACAAAAATGTTGTATTAAAAAATATTCTAGTTTTTAACATGTGTAATACCCAAAAATGTTAAAATGATTTTAAGAAGTTCATCTAGCATGAACGAATAATAAAAAAGAGCCCTCTCCTGTCCCCTTCCTTTTATCGGCAGACGTATGGTGACCTGTATTCTGTAGTTCAGTTTTAATAGTTATTGCTGTGTTCAGTTTTTTATTAAGTCTATGTTTTAGAGTTTGTGAAGTTGGCACATAACATGGTAGTTGTGATTCCTAACTTAGGCGTATCTCAACGCTCTGGTATATTTTGTTTATTTTAACCTAGTTTGAATTATTTGTTAGGTTAGTTATTTGCCTGAAGAAGAGATCAGATTTCAGATCTCGAAACGTAGTGTTCCTGATTTTTTGTTTCACTGAACAATGGCCAATGTCCGAAAAAACCCTGTTTCCTTCACAATTCTTCCATCGTCAAAAATACTTCAAATGTGACAGCTCATTCTGAGTGGCTTCTACTCTGTCACAAACTGACTTGCATGTAACACAAACCTGTTGCCAAGAGTGGTAGAGAGGTCCAAGAACAGTGCTCTAGCTGTATCCGTGTCCGCTCGGTGGCTATGTATGTAGTGCAGGTTGAGTGGGTGTCCCCGCCCTCTGAGTATGACCGCCACCCGCAGCTCGCTCTGAGCCGCTTCCACTCTGTCAAACAGTTCTGCAGCACTTGTCCTGCCAATAGGTGAAAAACTATGGTTACCACAAAGTATTTATTGATGACTTTCTACCTATTGAAAATTATTATGTTTAAACTGATTTCGAAAAAAAAAGAAGATTTTTGATAAGAAAAGAAAAAGAGAGTGATCACCTACATAAATCATTCAGAATTATACTTAACTTTAAGGTGTAAGAAACTGTGAAATACTTAATTTCTGAGATAAAGATATTTATAGTATACAACTGGTATTTGTATAACACAGTATATTTTGTGTATGTAAACAGTAACATTTACAAAATATAACAGGAAGGCCAATTCTGTAAGTCATGAGTACAATTATTAGGAATAATTTATTTTAAACTTGGATTTATATAAAAACATAACAATCTATATTAGTTTGACATTTTTGTATGTTATTTCCTCTGGCATTCAAATGTTGAAGTAGACATCTATTCTAGCAACATCTTACAAAATACTTAATTCAATAACCTTGTTATACATTTAAAGATTTGGGGGCAAGAGTAAAATTCAGAATCAAACATGGCTAATTTTACATTCCCAACTGCAAACATACTATGTAATTTTTTAAATTCAAATATTGTTCATTGTAACATGATGTTTTATTCCTTTTTAATTAAAAATTTGCTAGTCAGAAAATTTTGAATAAGTTTGTTGTAATTTTATTACTTTAAGCCTATTCAATCTGTACTTTTCTGTATGTACAGTGATGAATTTGAATTTTGTGAACCTAAGTTTCAATATTAATGGAATGAAAGAGTTTACCTCTCTTTCTTTTGCCATCACTAAATATAATAAACTTAAAAATAATATTATTTTTATGTTACTACGTTTTGAATGATATTATACTGTTTGGAACACTTGTTTAACATCAAGTTCTATTTTAAAATTCAATAAATTAAATTCTAACTTATGGAATATGAATTCGACTTTGTTTCGACTAACCCAAGTGATGATGTAGGGAGGATCCGTAATATGGTGTCCACTACGGACAGCTGATCTGTGTCCTGGTAGGAGTAGACAGAATCCAGCGCCAACACGATCAGTTCTTCTGTCTCAGGAATAATCAGATTGTGAGGCTCCTTCGTGCAATAGTCGAACATCTTAGGAAATAAAAGCGACATTATTACTGAAAGTGACTGATAAGTCAGTGATATCTACAACAAACTCTGTGTTGGCATAAATTTTGGTAATATACAATGTTAGAATGTTATCAAATGCTTAACACGTTTGCTGCAGAAATGAAACAACGTGTGGCAATAAATTGCAAAAAAATTGTAATTGTATAATCGTCCAGCCAGTGCTCTATATGTCACTGGTTTCTCAGATTCCATCCTCAACTGCACCAGTGAATCCGTTTGTTTATATTTTACATATTTATTTATTAAGCAAAATAATTTATACTTCCCCCTCACCTCCCCCACCAAAATCAATATCTAATGCCACACATTATTGAAAAATATCAACAGAACTGTCCGTTGAATCGGATTCTTATCTGTCACAAAACCGGAGTTAAGTGAGTTCAATACCCTCCTCCATTGGACTACAGTGACACATACAAGTTACGATACAATAAACACGAAAGAGAAAATAAGCCAAGATGGCGATCCAAGAACAGTTTGCGAGAAAATAAACAGTGGATGCGGCACTACACGCAGTAAGCTTCAAAAATCTTCCCCGTCCATTACTGGGCTTACACTAAGGGAATGAGTCAGGGTAGAGCGGAGGACTGCTTTAGAAACCCACTGCATGCCGTGATAATACGTCAGTACTACAAAAGCAGCCCGCCACAGCAAATATATTAATATCTTAATCAGAGCTCCAAAAAGTTGTATTTTCTGGTGTGGTAACCTACCTTCAACGGGAGTCTGAGGCCCTTAGAGCTGATCTCTGATAGAAACTGGGACAATAGTTGTCTACGAGACAGAGACTGCAGTCTCTCGCAGCGCTGTAGGAACGGCACCAGTCTGTGCCGCAGATTCTCTACAAAGTTGTCTTCGTTTGACTGGAAAAACATTTTATTTTTTTAATACAATGTTACTTTAAATACAAGGAGCATAAAGAATTTTTTTTTAAATTTGGTCCAGATAAAAATGTGAAAGATATAAAAAAAAAACTGTCATTTTCAGCAAACTAAAGATAGCCCCACTTTTTTACATTGAAGTTTATCAAAACTAGACACACATTTCGATGCTGTAATTTGTTATCATTACCTGTACTATAAACTGAAAGTATGAAATATGGCATTGAAAAGTAGGTTTCAGCATCCTATCGAGATAGCCTAGACGATATTCCTGTAGCTCAGATACCATGTAAAACGTAGTACTTCCAAGAATCGAAACAAAATCTTGTACTCATTACAAATCAATCAAATGATTAGATTGAATGATAGAATTTTCTGAGTTTTACCACATCATTAATTATTGGATAGAAATCATGTTCATGTACCAACACTTCCAAAAAAGATTGTTAACAGTGCATGGAGTTAAACAAGAAGATGTCATCCATGCCCACATCGTACACCAGCATGTCCAGGGTGACCAGCTCACTGAATAGACAGTCCAGTCCCTGTAAGGGATCAAACTGAGCCACTCACCACACTCATGAGAGCTTGGGCTTTCTGCAGGTGTGACATGACCTCCAGGTCACGCAAGGAGATGCTATCCATGCCCACATCGTACACTAGCACGTCCAGGGTGACCAGCTCACTCAATAGACAGTCCAGTCCCTGTAAGGGATCAAACTGAGCCACTCACCTCACTCATGAGAGCTTGGGCTTTCTGCAGGTGTGACATGACCTCCAGGTCACGCAAGGAGATGCTATCCATGCCCACATCGTACACCAGCACGTCCAGAGTGACCAGCTCACTGAATAGACAGTCCAGCCCCTGTAAGGGATCAAACTGAGCCACTCACCTCACTCATGAGAGCTTGGGCTTTCTGCAGGTGTGACATGACCTCCAGGTCACGCAAGGAGATGCTATCCATGCCCACATCGTACACCAGCACGTCCAGAGTGACCAGCTCACTGAATAGACAGTCCAGCCCCTGTAAGGGATCAAACTGAGCCACTCACCTCACTCATGAGAGCTTGGGCTTTCTGCAGGTGTGACATGACCTCCAGGTCACGCAAGGAGATGTCATCCATGCCCACATCGTACACCAGCACGTCCAGAGTGACCAGCTCACTGAATAGACAGTCCAGCCCCTGTAAGAGATCAGTCACATTATTACTAGTCCACAAAGAACCAATTTCTTTATATTAGCTGAACCCTTTGAAAAGTTTTCTATTGCCTACTTAAAGTTTTAATTTGTTGGTTTATTTATTATTTTAAAGCATCACGTAACTCTGTGAAGGCTCAGTCAACATGGATACTTTGTCTACATAGCCTGCTCTAAAGATAAATAATTAACATAACAGTCAGTCATGGCTTCGTTGAAGACGCTAAGTCTTGTCCTTTATTTATGTTTTTGTTTTGTTTAAAGTTTGTTATTGACGATGGAAGGTTTGTAAGGTTATTAATACCTACCCCACCTGACGAAGAGGATTGATTCCAATCCTCGAAACGTTTGTTACATCTTTTATAACCTACAACGATGGCAAAAAGTCCTTTCATCCTTTTCTTCGTCATACACTACTTTGCCTCCAATAAAATCAAGTTTTATTTCATTTATTTCACACATCAAAATCAGTTGGTCTACTAGATATAACTGTAAAGTTATTGCCAATGAGAAGTAAAATATTTAGCCAAATCTTTTTTCCTATCTAACAGTATGGATTTCTCAAATGCGTAGAAAAACAAACTTTTTACTATTTCCTCAATAAAATTCCTAGCATACACTAAAATTTCTGATACGAGAAAACCGTAATATACTCCAACTGCTACTACCTGATAGCAACAATTACCCATGTATCTAATAATACTTATTTTAGTTTTTAAAAGTACACAGTCATCTAGGTCCAATTCACACCATGTCGAATCAATGCTAAAATATTTGAAAGATTGATATATTTTGAAAAAAGCCATCTTCAGCTGACAAATGTTTAACTGAAAACTTTTAACAACTTTCAAACTTTCGTAAAAACACTGACATGCATTATTGGAATATACAATTTCAAAAAAGTTTTTGTACAGTCACAAAAGTGAGGTTTGAACTCTATAAAATTCTCCAACTAGCTAATCCCTGAAGACATTAACTAGACAATAAAGAACATCCTGATAGAATTTGAAATCCAGATGGCGTACCTTGATGTTCCGTTCACGTGCTAGCTTCACCAGTTCCAGAGGCTGGTCCACCATGTTGCTGTACTGTTCCAGTTGATAAACTCTGTTTCTGTACCACTCCTCCACCACTTCCACTGAGAGTTGTTCGTCTCTCTCCGGGACGCTGTACTCTGACATGTCCTCCTCCGGTTCTAAAACACTAAACCAATAATCAAACATGCTGATGTCATCAGAGCTGGAGGTTACCTTGAGCAAAGGCAGACCATGCAGTTTTATACTCAGGCACTGCCGCTGCCCACTAGTTGCTCTAAACACAGTATTATTGTAAACAGTCTGTCCCTTTGAGTTTATCATCTACTTTTATAATCAAGTTCATCATTTGCAACAAAAGACCTCCCACATTCAGTTCTGTTGTGAACATTTGTCCATCCTTCAATGAACTGCCTAACCTGTCTTCACACATTTCCTCACTTATTGCTGTTATCTACTGTAAGTCTCTATAATCTGATGTCATTCTTTGCAATCAAAAACAAAACAATGGACTGAATTTCACATCCAGTGGGATCAATTGTTTTAAACATTTTAAATGGCAATGGTACACACAAACACAAGACTAATCAGTCAGTGTGAAGCTGATGAACCGCTTCAACATGCGCTTTTGTGGAGTGCCAAAAGATTGGTGCGACAGCATTGAAATGAAATGGTATATTTTTTGGATGCTCTTCATATTATATGAGGTGAAATTTTCAAGATAAGTAAATAAAAAACTATACGAAACATTTTAAAATAATAATTTACAACACCTGACATATGCACTATGTAAGAGACTTGATTGGATAAGAAAATCAGGTTTGCCTTTGACAAATCAGACAGTATTTTCTTTGTCTCTTCTTCTTGACACAGAAACGCTATGGCAAAAAATAAAGAGGAATAATTCGTTGCCAACTGTATTTAAGAAAGAAGCTGATTTATAATTTCAAAAGTACAGTAACACATTAGAAACACAAACAAATGTGTTTATTTAGAAGACAGTACAGCTGGTATATTTAGAAGAAACTTAGATGAGTGCTCAAGGCAATTCACGTTGCCACTTGCATTTTATGACCATAACAAAATGCCTGGTGTGCTACTGCCAATAAAAATATTTATTTTACTCATGTTTAACCCTTTGTGCTCAAAAGGCCAGCAGCACTGGCCACACCAAGGTTGCAAACAGCTTGTGTTAGTTTTGCCGTAGTTTGTCCTCGCAACTCGTATGGCCAGTACAGATGGCCACGCTACTTTCATTGACAGCTCAGCGGCCAAATTTGTTGTTTTCCTCCCCAGATCGGAATTATTGTTCAATATTCCCTGTGTTATTTGCATTGTAATTTAAAATGTTTAAAGAAGAAATAAAAAAATAATTAAAAATTTATTTTTTATGAATCTTTCTAATACAAAGATAAACATACATTTGGGAAATTTAACTCTTATATGTATATTGTTAAGAAAGGTATGTAAATAAAATGTTATAGAGTAGGCATTTACAGTTATGTTATACTCAGACATGAACTATTTTACAGTTTTCTTAGTTTTTACAGTTTTTTACGGAATAAACTTTTAAAAATACAACCCTATGTGTAGTGAATAATAGATAGCACATGTCTTCCAGTAAAATTTTCTGGGTTTCTATCCCTTCTACCACTTTAGTATGTAGGCCAACTACTCGTCATTTGTCTTATTTGTACAGTCAATGTTTAGAAATGAATTATAGGCTAATTTCAAATTTACTGCTTTACCTAAAATAACTTTAAAATAAAGCTGCTCGATAGCTACTCACCATTCATTATAAAACAAAGAGAATATTAGAAAACAACTGCTATGTTTAGTGGCCAGTGGTGCTGGCCTTACAAGCTCCAAGGACAATTTATATGCCTTCGGTTAACTATTGTAAAATAGTTTGGTTTATTTTATATTCTCTTAAAAGTGTCGCAGGTATACTGCATGTGTAATGTAATAAATGTAATGAAGCATCAAAGATTTTATATGGCACTGCTACGTCCACTACTGCCATATGTTATTGAAACGTGGAATATTCTTCTGTTATATATCAAGTAGTTGGCTTGAAATGTATTACTTAACAATTAACCACTCACTCAAAATGGCTATTTTCACACCAATCTTCATCACGGATCTTGGACTGCTCCCACGGAAAAATCTCTCCCTCTGCACTACATTCTGGAAGAAGATCCCTTGAAAAGAATTAACATTTATTTAGCCTTGTATTGGAAAAACATTCGTGTCAAATATTAACAACAATTTCAAGCCTATAGCAATGTATCGCTATGTCACACGTTAGCATCACACATGTTCATAAATCGATTTATGGTGCAATTTTCTTGCTGCCATAATGGCTAACAAAGCTAATTTGATTTTTATAATGTACTTCGGTCAACCTGGAACTCGAATAACCACATTTTGGATAATTGTGCCCTTAGTATAACAGTTAACTGTTAGTGAAAAAAGTAGGTTTTGGCGGTGAAGGAATAATTGTATTTTATGTAATAAATGACAAAATCATTCTATTTAAATTGAACAAATCCAAGCAGTTTGTATTTGCACTCTTACGAGAAAATATTTTTTTTTTAATTAAGAGAGCTGTAGAAATGAGAAAAAGTTAGAACACAGACAAATATCAATTTAAAAACTTTCATGATGCCGTTTGATATTATTGCATTTGTTAATACAAGTGCTTTTATTCAGTTTGTAATACTTAGTGACTGACTCGTACTTGTTTAAAGTTAATTACAAGTACACAAGTAGATTAGGTTACAGAATACACCAAAATAGATACTGGTTTTTATTACAAATAGAAGAGTACTACATGTAAATATAACTGTAATCTAACTTAATATCTATTACATAGAGGTAAATGTAACAGATACTTTCTATTACACAAAAGCGTAACCGTTACAGCAGTTCTGAAAGATTTGTACTTTCACTATTTTCTTATTAACACCAGAATTCTGTGTTGACCATCCTGGCATACACAGAATCAAAGGTAGGATCTTAAGAGTAATAGAATGAGCAGGATAGTAATGAGTACGAAACCCGTACTTGTAAGCCGTAGGATTGGTCGTCTCCGGGAAGTTGGAGAGCACGGTGAGCCAGTAGGGCAGAGTCCCCTGTCCCTGATAGGTGAGGAGGAGGCCTACAGCTCGATGATCAGACTTCTGAGCCAGTTCTATGGCTGAGAGCACCAAAGGTTGTCGCCGGAACTTGTCATACATCTCTCTGTCATAAGTTTCCTCGCACGAGTTAATTATTTGCTGCAACAAAAATTCACTCCTGAATTTTACAATGCTAATTTTTAATAATACTCAGTACTCATCAACACATTTTCTGTTTTAATCCGCCAAGCACTACATAAGTGTTTGAAAATGTATCCCTCCTTTGATGTTTTATTAACCTTTTGAACATTAACGAAGTAACAGTCACATCACTATGCTACATACCAGCCACAGTAACGACGGAACAGTCACCATGCTACAAGCCACCCACAGTAATGACAGCTCTTATGCATTTTTACATTTATCTTAAAGTATTGTGAACAAATATGTTGTGATCTACTTAATTTTTTAAGTGGACTACTCTGCGTTGACAATGTTTATAAGCAAATGTTTGTAGTTCTAATGACATCTGCTACGTGTCACAGATGTAATGAGTAGTGGAACTAGTCCTGCCTCCACCATTGCCAGTTCAGCAGTTTTACGCCAAATAGCAACACATTTTTTATTAGTGTTATGTTACTATTAATAACACCTTTGTATTTTAGGTCTCTACAAACTACTATAATATTTGCATAGACACCTTTCTCCTATTGGTTACTACCAAAATTGGGAGTTAAAAAAAAGTTAGTTTCATATTTTAAAAAGTGATTAAATTATACTTTTCTCACAAAATGTCATAGTTTCTTATTTTATATAGAAAATAATAGAAAGTTTAATATAACAATATAAAATTATATAGCAAAATTTTCAAACTCCTTTTTGGGACCTGATGGAAAGTTACTGCTCAAAGGGTTAACCTGTAAGGTGGACTGCTCTAGGGGTTACTGTGAAGTTAAACTAGTTAAGTCATAATACATGAAGTTAAACTACTGTAAAATAACTGTCCAAGTATAATAAATAAAGTTAACTTAGCTTTGCTCTATACTGTATGTGCCAAGAGGTTACTTCGCACTAGTGTGTGTGCCACAGTCAACGTGTTAAGGAACAAAGGCAGCATATATGTTTTTGAAATCCAAATTGTAAGTGAAAAATTAAGCAAATCTTTTTTTTATTAATAAATATGAAAGTGAATACTATGTAAGCAAACCTCGTAAGTATGAAGTCTGTCAGAGAACCGTAGAAGCGTCCTTCTGGTGACTATCAAACACTTTTGGTCTTCTGATAGTCTCTCTGTAGGAGATGATGGCAAGTCTTCTCCATCCTTAATTGTTTTATCCTCGATTGTTTCACTATCATCTGAAATAACTTTATCATGAGAATTATTGCCTACTGTGATTAATCAGTAGATTTTTATGGATGAAAATTAAATCATTAAAATTGCAAAACTTCTCCTACGACAACTCGATTTTTTAATAAAAGTTGTTTACACAGATAAGACATTACTACATTAAAACAAGCTTATGTCATTGGTCAGAAGTCGCTGTTAGTGGAATGTGTAAAAATCAGACTACCCACGGACTGAACTCTAATCAATCAGTAAGGTTGTCATTCTTTCAAAATACTGACTGTTTAAGACACTGTATCAGATATAGAATGGATACAGAGTACAGACTGACAAAAAATTAAATGTGAACTAAATGTGTTTAAATGATTTCTATCCATCAATCTTTTGATAATAGTGAGGAAAATAACTGTTGGAATAGCCATCTGTACTACACATCATTCTTCAGTCTAGTTTTTCATTAGTTTCTTTACTTTTTTCCATATGGCAGTGCTTAGTAAAACCTGAAAAATATTTAGTATAATCTTTTTTAGTTGAACTGCTTAAATTTCAATTCTAATTTTGCAACTAAACCTAATATTAAAACAGTATATACCGAGTGTTTTAAAAGTCTCACACCCCTATTAACTTTTTTATGAATAGAGATGGAGTGATTTACTTTAGGGGTTGTTTATATGAATAACTAGGGAGTTTTCTGATGTATGATAATTTTTGACTCCCCCCCAATGGGGTATTTTAAGCATAAGTCAAAATTTTGAAAAATGAACCCCTAGCAAATGATAAAATAAAGAATAAGGCCCGGCCTCCACTTGCGATTTGTTGTCGCGCGATTGTTTTAGTCGCAAAAATAGAACCTATTGTTTTAAATGCAGGCGCATCCACATGCGACAGAAATGCGACTGCGATTTAAAAAACGCAACTGGACCTATTTTGACCGCGACGCGACTGTCGCGGAAATAAAATGAGTCACACGGACAGGCATCGACATGCATCCACTGGCGATTATTTAGTCGCATTTTTGACTGAGTACTGTCGAGCGGTGGCTGTTTGTTAACTAAATAAATATGTCTGACAGTGAAACCTCTACTAGTAAATTAGTATTATCAGTCATTGATACTTGATTTGCTAATTAGTGAAGTAGAAAAGAGGACCGGCTCTTTATAATAAACAATTAAAAGAGTACAGTGACCGAAATATAAAAGAAAAACTGTGGACTGAAGTGTGTGGTAAAGTGATAGAAAACTGGAATGACCTTACATCAAAAGAAAAGAAACATAAAGGTGAGTGATTTAAATATGATAGCATTAATTGGCTAAAAAATAACCACCTACAGGATATCTAAAAAATGTTAGCCTACACTAACTTATAATTTTATATCTTATCGGATTCATTGCAGTTCTATATGTTCCCGATTATCAATTTATTTTCGTCTTTGATATTGTATTATCTTATAAATCTATTATATTATCGTCTATTAAAATATTGTATGCTTTTTTAATTTATTCCCAACAGTTTTGTTTATTTTTTATTATTATTTCACAAGAAACATTTTTTCAATATTTCATTTTAATAGGGTCTACCTAATAGGTTTCTGTAAATAAAACATCGTTCATAGTTTTATTAGCAATTTATTTAAACCAAAAATGTAGTTTTGGCTAACAAGAGATGGTTGTATAAATGATTAATAATGAAATTATTAAACTTTAGTTACTCTTAACATGTATTAAACAATTTTTTAAACAGAGGTTTCTTCTGTAAATCACTTCCATGTATTATTATGCCAACTTCTTCTTATTGATTTAAACATGGTCGTATTGCCAAGGGTAATGAGCCTTGAGGTGAAATGAAAGTAATCTGCCAAGTAGTCTCTTGCTTCGATACCTGAAGAGGTACCCCGTACACCGACTTGTTGTATACATACCAGCGGACACTCATAGCATTCATCTTCAACTCGAATACCATCTTTTCTTCTTACAAAGTTGTTGAGAACGCAGGATGATTTAATAATGTCATCCGCTAAGTTCGTTTGGACATTCAATGGCCGATGGAAAATTCGCCATTTGTTGGCTAAAATACCAAACGTGCATTCCACCATTCTATCGAGCACGGCACATTCTGTAGTTGTATACTCTTTGTTTCATGGATAAATTCTTCCTGGGATAAGGCCTCACTATATTTCTTGATGTAGCAAATGCTTCATCTCCAACTATAACAAATGGCATAGGTTTTCCATTTTCGTCATTAGGAAGAGTTTGAGCTTGAGGGATGTTCAGTTTGCCATCAATCAACTTTGCACCTAGTGCGGAGTTTTTCAGAATATTTGAATCACTGTTACTACCGTAAGATCCTACATCGATTGCTGTAAAACAATAGTCTGCGTCTACTACAGCAAGTAACACAATCGAAAAGTAATTTTTATAATTGTAAAAAAGAGATCCAGAGTGATTTGGCTTCTGAATTCTTATATGTTTGCCGTCAATGGCACCAATGCAATTTGGGGAAGTTCGTTCGCAAGTAAAATTGTTTTGCTATCTCCTTCCAATCTTCCTCTGATTTGGTAGGCATGTGTATTGGTTGTAAACATGTCCACAATTTTGAGCAAGTATCTTTAATGATGTGACCAATTGTGCTGGCACCCAATAAATATTCAAAGTGTAACGAAATGAAGCTGTTCCCAGTGGCAAGGTACCTGAAAATAATAAATTCTTGAAAATAAGGAGGTACTATATCAAAAGTGTTATGATGAAGTTATGGCATAGGTTTTTACATTTGAAATCAATAAAATATAATTTTTTAATTATTCTAGGGGGGTTAATACTAAATTTGTATTCCAGGTACAGACGTTCAAAAAAAGTGGAAGAATTTAAAGGACTGCTTTTTGAGGGAAATTGCAGCACAACGAAAAACCACATCAGGCCAAGGAGCAACAAAAAGAAGAAAGTATATCCATTTTGATGCGTTGCTGTTTTTGGTTCCCTTTGTAAAAGGAAGAGAAACTATTAGTAATATCTCCCTCAATGAAACGGATGGATATGAACCAGAGCAACCACATGATACATCTGATGACATTTCAAGAAGGTAATTCTACTGCAAGATGCTCACTTGGCATTAATGCACAGGACCGAGCGTGAAAGGCGTAAAAATAGTAAGAAAACAAAAATGCAAACTCATATGAGACATCTTTATTGAACATTTTGAAAGCAAGACAAAGTGACGAGGGTAATGAAGATAAACACTTCGCTTTAATGTTGGTTCCAATGTTAGGAAAATTAAATGAAGAGCAAAAGCATTATGCTAAGATAGAAATTTTAAACGTCATGAGGCAAGCTCGAAACATTAATCCACGCCCTGGTTACATCAGCTCTTCCCAACATACACAACAGCCACAGCATAGCCATTCTGCTTACGGACATAATTCTAACCAACCTGTGTATCCACAAAATACTGGGCCAATGCAGAATTTTTACAACGATTTTGCAGGAAGTGTTTTGTCATCACCCTCTGCAAGTGGAAGTGATCTTTTTGATTTTATCGTAACTCTTTTAATGGGTAAACTACTAACCCTTAGTTATTCCTATAACATTTGATTTTTATTAATTTGTACTTGTGTGTTTTTTAAAATGTTTTGATTTAATATAAGAGTTTTTTAATAGATAAACAAATAAGATAATTTGATTTTCTGTAATTATTACTCACCTCAAAGTCACTGATAGACGTTCTTCTGGTGGTATAGACAATCTCCATTTTGTGTTTTTATATGTAATTGATGGACCCAATTATTCTCAAAAGTTCATCAAAACTATTTTTCGTCATTCGGTAATACTGAAAGAATTTTATAGGATGTTCACTCAAATCTTCAAATAACTTGTGAAACTGCCCTTTTAGTAATCGCTGACTTGTTATTGGGTGAACCCAGTAATTATGTTTTCGCCGTTTACGTCTAGCACGAAGTAAAAAGCGCGATCACAACACTTGCTTCGATGGTCATCCATGATCAAAATCTACAACGATTCTGTCGCAAGTGGATGCACCTCAATTAAGTTTTGCGACTGCGACAAAACAATCGCGCGACAACAAATCGCAAGTGGAGGGGGCCGGGCCTAATGGCGCAAACTAGAGGTCTCTAATGTTACTATCAAATTTGGTGGCCAATTAAAGTTTGAATTGTTTATAAAAGTCCCACAGTTTAAATTACATTTAAAGTTATTGTATATTTTATCTCATTTGCTAGGGGTTCTAATTTAAAAATTTTGACTTAAAAATTTTTCATATGTCAAAAAACTCCTCAGTTGGTCATATAAACAATCCCTAAAGTAAATAACTAACTCCATCTCTATTCATAAACAAGTTAATAGGAGGGAAGGGACTTTTAAGACACCCGGTACCTATTTTCTTCTTGAGAGGAAGGAATTTTTAAGAACATTAAAATGTACGCGAATGTTGAGTTCAGCTCCATTTCAACTTCCGTTTAGTGCAGCATCTGAAATCTGACAGTATCACAGATTTCACTCCTGGAACCTGGAGTTGACGTCTGTTTAAAGAGATTGAAAAAATAAGTCAGCAACAAAAATCCTTAAAACGCTTTAAGCTCTTCATTTTATTGACATTAGAGACACCTAGACTGAAAATCAAGTGCAGGGAAGGGTTGATTCACTGCGAATGTTGAGTTCAGCTCCATTTCAACTTCCGCTTAGTGCAGCATCTGAACTAAGCATTCACATTGAATCAAACCTTCCTACCACAGCTATGTTATGTAGAACAAACTTGGGTTGCTCCACCATGTATTGGTAATGTGTCTAAAACATCGTAGTGCACTCTATTGTGCACCTAGCAAGACAATGAGAACACATCTTCATCTAGTTTACATCATAGTCTAGGTGTCTCCGATGCTGAAATGATGCAGAGTTTGTTCTGAGCTTCTTCATCACTAACTATCTTTTGGAGCTCTTCAGACGGATGTCGACTCCAGATTCCAGGAGTCAAGTCTGACAGTGTCAGATTTCCAACGCTGCACTACGTGGAAGATGAAATGGATCTGAACTCAACATTCAAATTGAATCAACCCTTTCCACCATATTTACGTTATTCAAACGTATATTACATACACAAGTAATTTAAGTCTAAGTTTTATTATTTTGACATTATTTATCAATACGATACAATCAATACAATATTCACACATAAAACAAATATAGATCTTTTAATTGATTAATTGATATAAACAGCAAACTTTATTTCACTAATACAGTATTTATGTGGAAACGTCCCAACCTTTAACTACATCTTTCATTTGGAACGAATTTTATCCCAAATAAGTATTCATGGGGAAGGAGTATTTTGATGTCCTTAACTCCATCATCAAAGCACCTGGATACATAGAATTTTTTTATGGAGGTAGAGTTAAACAACAGAGAGATCTTTTACAATACAAAAGTAAAAATATATTGCTCATGATATAAAGGTTGTTATTTGTGACTGCGGCGTACTGTTCTTGATTCGGTTACCTTCATTGCTTTCATCTGATGCTAAATCTGCCAACGCCTGAATAGAAGTGATCTTGAGACCGAACTCAATCAGTCTCCTAGCAGCTGCAAGGGTATCAGGGACTCTCTCGTGGCACTCTTCAAACACCCACCTCTTCTTGCTGATTTCACTCTGAAATATAGAAACCGTTAGGTGAAATCAGACCAAAATCAATTTCAAGCAATTATTGACTGTAACAACCTGTTCTTTTATAGTAAAAAAACTTAAAAACAAATTAAGTTCTTTATATTGAGAGATAAGTAGACTATAGTCCTTATGGTCCCAGCAGGGATAACTTCTGGCTGGTTTATACCTTCCAGTTAAACCTACACTGGGCACAGCAAAAACCAATGTGTCACAAATCTGGGCAACCTTATGGATGTCCAGGAGCAGCATATCACTAACTGCAAATGTCGAGATTCTGGGATGCAAGGGCAATTCGATAGGTCTAGTCTAACTATGGAAAATGACTGTTGGAGTTGGTAGGGTTTGTTCCCTAACCTCAGAGGTTCCTGCTAGCCTCAACAAGGGTGTGCCGCCCCCTGCCTACTTTGACTGGAGAGGCTGGTTCAGAGCCGGCCTCCCCTTCTTCCGGGGAGACATGACTTTGAGATTAGTGCCCTAATTTTTACTCATGGATCTCGGGCTCCTACCACCTAACCTTACCCATCCTGCATATCCTGTCACTCCGGAAGCGGCGCAAAGTTTCTTATAGGACTAAGTGCAATTTATAAGCTTCTTGTCCCAAGAGAGCAAAAAAAAATGGTCCTTAATTTCAATTGAACAGTTTAAACATGTAAACTGGTTCCCAATTATTTAGGATCTTGCACCAATTATTACTGCATACTTAAGTTAAACTAATGACATCAATGCCAGCACCAGTTACTGTTCCAATTTCAGCTTGAAGTTATTCAATCAGTATTATGATACAGCTTGATTAAAGCTCCAGTTATAGTTTATTTAAGTTGTTATGTATAACAATTAATAATTGACAAATTTTTTATAGATTCGATGCTACGTGTAATGAAATCATATGATAGCCTCATTACTGGCAGGTTCAAGAGGTCGCTCAAACGTTTGCACCAACCATTGCCCTCAGAACAGATTTTTGGGTTACGAATACTTTTTCAAAATCAGGAGATGAATCCCATAGTTCTCCCAATAATCTCAAGACAATATGGCAATGTGAAAACGTATTGGTTCAGTAGGAGATTGGCACTTGTGTGTGAAGGTGGAAAACAGAAACAAAGACAATAAAAAAAATTGCTGTTTTATAAGTAGCTACTTTTCTTAAAGGAACTCTACTACTACTACTCTATGGAATACTATGGTGAGTGTAACTATGGAACTGGATGTATATTCACCAGATAATCACGGATAGTGTCCTCAGATACTGGACTATTTCGCCACTGACTCTGACGAACTCGGTCTGTGTCGAGGTTGTACATTCAATCTATGGAACACTTATGGTGAGTGTAACTATGGAACTGGATGTATATTCACCAGATAATCACGGATAGTGTCCTCAGATACTGGACTATTTCGCCACTGACTCTGACGAACTCGGTCTGTGTCGAGGTTGTACATATGAGCTAGTTGTAACGCCTCATCAAACTCCCCAGCATCTATCTGCAACACAAATATAAAAAAATTGTATAAAATTTAAGAACCATTTCAAAATGGTGGCTTACTTGTCATACATTAACTGAAATAAAAATATTCTTAACCAAATGAATCTAAATCTAAATAAAAGTTTTTGGCCTTCCCAAATTTTAAATAAATGTTTTTGCAGAAGCCATTCTTTAAACTTTATTTCGAGTTCAAAGATTGACTAATAGCCAGAAAATACATAATTTTGTGTCATTTTAATAGTTACTTAAAAAGATCAAAATATAAAAATTGTGATAACTGTAGCTGTAAGACAAAACTTTGCAGCCTCCTCTAACAGCCATAGAAGTCGCATTCAACCAAGTGTAGTGTAACAGACTTCATTGAGATTGCATGCTAAATTTCAAGTATAAAGCTCATTTTATTCTTGAGATTTCTGGCAGACAGACACACAATGAGACATAACAGAAATTTTTATATCCACCCGGCAGACACATGAGAAATTATGTTGGCTTAGAGCGATAGGCTTCAATGACACTTAGCAAGATCCCATGGATGGAAATGCACCATTATCGAACTCTATGTATCTTATAGAAATGAAGCTTCATGGGAAATTTCAAGTCTATAAGACATAATGAGTGGACAGACAGACAAAAATGAAAACTTTCTACCCCCTCAAGTAATAGGCTTTGCTAACGCTCAGCCAAACATAAACAACACCAAAAACCGCACAGTACATAGTAATGTTGGGCTGTAATCTGCTTATTGCAATCTCCCTAATGACGAACCAGTAGATTTTTGTAGTTTATCTAATTATAGCCCCCAGAACTTAAAAACATTTAAAATCCACTTGATAATGGCAGTTTCCTCTAACAAAGAATCACTGTGAACGCATCTAATGTATTTATTTGTTTCTGTAAATGTTGTTTACCCAATATCATCTGACTCTCACCTTCCGAGAAAACAGTTCATCCGGAGTTGTGCTCTTGATGCCGAGCAGCCTGAACGTGCGCCGCTGCACCTTCGCCTTCTTCCGTTTGGGCTGGAACCTCTCCATGTCTGTGATGAGGTACACCGTTGTCTGCACCAGAGCCGAGCTCTTGTGTACCAGAGATTCCTCCTCCTCACTGCTGCTGTTATCATCCTGGGGACAATTCATAATTCATTTTCAAATTCAATTCAATTTCTGAGTGGATCACAATTTGACCGCGTACAATCAGAGAATCTTGGATGATCATTGCTGTTCAATAGATCTTCGACAAACTAAAAATAGCTCAATATTAGGGTCGGTATTGTTATGAAATGTAGGATACCACAAAGTTTTCATGTGCCTTTATGTGACAGCAGGAGAGCATTGAATTGGAGATCAGCACTCCAAGATTGATTTTGAATTATCAAGATGGTTTACAGCAAATGGTTTAAAATTGAATTCTACTAAAACTCAATTAGTTAGTTTTCAAACTGTTCAAAGTCAGAACCATCTTGAATTTAACATCAAGTTAGAGTCAAAGCATTGAAGTTTTGAAATCAGCAAGTTTTTTAGGAATCTACATAGACTCAAATCTAAAATGGACTGAATATTTTCAAATTTTGGGAAGAAAGCGTAATAATAGCAGAAAGTTGACCAACGGTCATGTATCAGTTCACAAGCGTCTGTGCCGTCGGTCATCAGTTGGAGGGTTAATATTTGACTCACCTTCATTTATAGAAGGAATTTGTTGAAAATCAGTTGATGAAGGCAGCAGGCTGGTAATTAATAGACTACGGGTATATTATTGGAACCAGATATAATGTTACTATCTTTGAATACCTTAAATTAAGTATTATGGCACCCCTTTATAAGAACATGTTTAAGGCTAAGAGTGTCATAACTCATAATTAATAAACACAAGTTAATAAACGGACTTTAATCGTTAAGAAAGATAAAGTTTACTTTGGTTCGTCAAATTTAATATTATTGATGCAATTATAAAGTATTATTTGAGTCTACGATAAGATTTTATAAGGAGTACTATAGCTCGGCCAGGTGGATAAGGCATTCCTATTTAAAATAAATGTAATGCTATTGAGCTCTCATGTTTGTATACTAGGTAACATCGGAATGGTGGCTGAATTCTCTTTGAAAAACTTGTTATAACAGTCCTACTCTACCATTGGCTATTCCTCAACAGACTCAATATAAGCACATTGTAGTAACATTTCTCACCTGACTGTTGTCTATTTCACACTCCAGCACGAGGATGCCCTTCTGTGTGCTGACCGGTGACAGTCGTGGCTCACCATGTACGAACTCAGGGGTCTCCCCTAACATGTTGCGCAGTTCGCTCAGCTCGCACACACTTACAGCACCATTCCTCCGGGCAATGATCACCTTCTGCAACACAAAATTAGGTTCTTGCTATTGAAACCGTAGGGACTTCGTTATATAAGGAAAGGAAATATTTAACTCACAGTAATTATTGTATTACAAACATGTTTCTAGTTTGGTGCATGCAATGTAGTTAATAGTATAAATTTAGCACAAAATGAAATAATCACAGTAATCAAACATACTGTAGTTGATGAGTTACGAGCCAGCTTGTAGCAAAAATACTTTAAGAGCTTTACACCAGGGAGGAATGTTATACTTCAAACATTTATGCCCTTGTTTTTTTGTTGTTGTAGAATAATGGAAGGTACATTATTTTACAGAAATAGTTATTATGTATCAAAACGATTTTGAGCTTTTTTTGGAAAGTGTATAGTAATGTTTTTAATATTCAAACAATTAAGTACAAAAATGTTTTGTGATTTTCTATTTGCATAAGCAATAAAAAATGTTTTAAAACCGAAGAATTTCAAACGAAAAATTCATAAAAATATACAACAGTCAAATACAAAATAATCGAGTTGTAAATATGAGGGCTCTGTGATGTAGTAGTAGCGCACTCACCCAGCAAGTGAGAGATCTGGGTTTGAGTCCTGGTGGAGCAGGTACTTTTTGTAACTTAATCTGCATTGAAATTAAATCAGGCTATTGCTGTTTATATAAAATTTAATGATGTTAGATTTTGTTTGACGGGTATTTGATGAAATAAAAAATGTCTTTATTGAACATAAAGAAAGACATATTCAATTGGCGAGGTTAGGACTATTAAGTCCTCTCTTATAACTAACCATAAATTTATAAACGATACTATTAGTGTAAAACAAGAGCCACAGTACAGTCTACATTACTGTTTTACATTAAAAATGATAATCTATATTGATATCTATATTTGATCTACCGATTGATAGATTGATTATTTGAACGCATATGTGATAAAAACGGTAAAATACAATAGAATTTAATCGCAAAAAGTAAGAACTCTGAGGTGTAATGGTAGCACACTCACCCAGCAAGTGAGAGATCTGGATTTGAGTCCCGACAGAGCAAGTACTTTTTGTAATTCAATCTATAGTGAAATTTGATATATTCTATGATTTTCTTGTTGTCATTATGGTTACAATCTACAACAAGAATGTACTATACAGTTACCATTTTTTTTACCTCAACTCTTTCATCATCACTACACAATCCTGTAATCCCCTCCCAATACTTTCTACACTCTTTGTCTTCTGCCTTTAATCTTCCACTTTGCATTCTTACTTTGTTCTTTGTAAAGGACAAAACCATTTCATCTTGTTCCATTACATCTTACCTTATTCATATCTTGAATAAGGCTACCAGGGCAGCCATCTTGAATTTTATAGTTGATCCCAACTAGGATAAATATAAAATATGAAATATATTTTACACATATTCTACAATAGTACATAACTTTTATTAACAAAAACATAAAGCATGCCTATTAGATACAAATGTTGCCTACTTCCTCTGCCCACCAACTGATGTCAACTGGATAGAAATCTTCCAGCTGACTCGCTCGAGACTTCTTCTTCACGTTATCTGGTTGAACATCAAAATTGGGCTGATCCCTCAAGTTCCACAGACCATGCAACCTGTCATACAGAGCAGCACTGTTTTAAAAACCTGTTTTTATTTTATGCAACTATAACAAGAACTAATATTTTTTTACCTTTTCAATTGAATAAAAATTATAATTGATTGAAAAACTATTTGACACCTAAAGGGACTGGTTTGCTGTATCCTCAATAGAGCGGTGGAGAGGGATCCAACCGGTCGGCCTCGGTAGAGGGATCCCCCACCACTCAGACGCACACAGTCACCTGGGGGGGGCATGTGTTGAGACAGGAGGTGAATTTTTGTGACGTGTGATTTTTTATGGTTTATTCACGCCAGCTTGGAGTGGATCATCGAGCAATGCTACACTGTGAAGTTTTGCTTTAAACTCAGAAAAATTTGAGTCTGAGATCCCGTGTCCAAAAAAAGTTTGGTTGTCAAAATCAAAACAATGCTGACTGTTTTTTTCAACCAACGTGACATTGTTCATAAGGAGTTCGTGCCTACTGGAACGACTGTAAATGCTGTATTTTACATGCAGTACTGACATGCCCGCAATATCTCGTAATGCACGTACGACTAGCCATTGTGAACGACTGAAAATTTAACCATGGCAATGTGCCGCGCCACAATGCAATTAATTGTTGTGTGGAGCTGCTGGCAAAATTCGGCGTGGCAACTTTGCCTCACCCCCCTACAGCCCAGACCTGGCTTCACCAAACTTTTTCTTGTTTCTGTGAATGAAAAGGGAGCTAAAGACATAGAGGCTGTTCAAGAGGTGACGACAAAGATTCTCAACAGTATTCGGGAAACAGACTTCCAACGGGCTTTGACAACTGGCAGACGCACCGAACTCACATTATTGCAGGAAGAATATATTTTGAAGATTATTAAGTAATTTTAATGATACCTGCAATAAATTTTGATTTTTGAGCCAGTCTCGATACTTATTGAACAGACCCTGATACTTAATCTACATTGCTATACATGTAAAATAATACAAAGAGGTAAGTGCTGAAATTTCAAAAGGAAATACTATTGTAATACATCTTTAACAGTTTTAACATCAAATTTACATTAGATTGTTGTTACTGTGACTAATTAAGAAATTAAAATATGTTGGCTATAAATAAAGTTCTTCTAATAATTATTGTTATATTTTCTTAAAGAGTGTTCTCATTATATAATAGAATTATTCTTTAGGTTTTTTCTAAACCAGAAATCTGAATCATGACAACAGACTGGCAAATATAATTAATTTAATAAAAACAACATTAACTGACTGAAGAATTGGTTGAGTTTTTCTATAAATTTACTTTTTCATTCAAATGTTTTCAAGTGAGTAAAACCAATAGACAATACAACAAAATCAACTGACTGAAATGGCTCAACCGTTTTCTCTCATTTGAACACTCGATCCAATGAAAAATTCAACTCATAGAAAAAGCTTAAAAACTTTAATAGATCTTTCTCAAAAATTGAATGAACCAATTGCTACCAATTAGTTATTATGCTACAAACAAATATGCACATTCTTGGGAGGTTGGGGTGTTTTAGATGGTTTACAAACAGTTTTGAACAGTATTGGTAATAACCTAAGTTCTGGCAGACTAACTACAGGACAAAACAGATGCTAAAATAGGAAAAGTGTAAAATTATTTAGGAATAAGACCATTTGATTACTAGAGTCTGCATTAAAAAGTGCAAACCGCCTAAAAAGCGGAAAAAACAGCTAATTTGTGAATAATAGTTCAAAGATTCTCCACCTGGACAATGCTTTCGTTCATATTACTGTATCTACAAAGAAAGTTAGGTCAAACAGACATTCTTGTCTTCGACCACACACTCCAATAGTCTGATAAACTCCCGGTGACTTCTTTTAAATTTAAATTCATCAGCTGTGAAGGGACAAGTATTTGAGCATTGATAATACAATGACAGAGTTTTCGTTAATACTTGTCGAACATAACAGTACAGTTGAGATTTACTTGAAGCTGAGTAGGAGTTAAGTATGATCAGATTTTGAAGGGGGTAACATAAAAATTGTAGATAGTAATAATTCAAATGTGCTTATTACAAGTCTATTTAAAATCTAACCACTCTTTAAAAGGACTTGTGCTGAAGAAAAAATAAATGTAAATTACTAAGGACCGAAGTAGTATCTACCTCAGTGACGGCATTAACCAAATGGAAACAGTGCCACACGTATGCAGACATGCTAGGTGCTGACCATTTGGAGACAACACCATCTTGAAAACAACACTCTGAAACAACACAAGAAGGTAAGTGGGAAATAGAACTACTAAATAGTAATGTGAAAAGAACCGTTTTAACAGTGTAATGTTTAATTGTAATTGGATCTAAAACTACTTAATATTGTTATTTAAATAGAATTTATAATTTTCTGTATTTTCAAAATGTTAGAGGTTGCACCCTCTTAATCCTTTTAGCTTATCTGTAATTCAAATTTAATAAATTTTCTATCCTTTTTAGTTTTACTCCACTCTTCACACTGATAACAGAACAAAATTAGGGGTCTTATCACACAGAATGGGGGAAAAGAGCAAATGGACAGTAATGATGGAAGTAAGGTCAGTCATTTTGTGGCAGAGGCTGAACATTTTATAACTGAAACAGAAACCTTGACCATCACATTCAGCAGATAAACAGAGTTCCTTTTCTATCAAAATTTTCGTGAAAAACTCACATCTACGCACAGACCAACTGCCACATCAACATTTCCTTAACCCTTCCCACACCGTAGACAGATATATTAGAATGGTAGACTTCGACCAAAATGCCAAATACAGTTATATCCTATATTATAGATCATGCCTCTTGGAGAGTTTTTATTTTACAAAAGGCCTTCGAAATGCCAAGTGAACGCTTCTGCTTATTGCGGTTGCCAAAGAAGGATTTATAAACTACCTTCACTCTGCGGCAGGGGAAGTGGAGCGCCCTTTGTCTAACTCTGAACACCTGCTTGTCAGTTTTACGTCTTTCTACAGAGCCATAACCAAACATATCCATGACATGTATCACTGCTTTCTTGGTTGTCACGAATGTGTATCTACTATGTATCTTGTTGAATGCTCTAGCAGAGCTGGCAAGGAATAACAAAGTAACACTCGGTTGGGTACCAGGTCATGAAGGTATTCATGGGAATGAAAAAGCGGACATCCTCGCCAAAAAGGGAGCAGAATCCACATTGGTGGGGCCTGAGCCAGGTTGTGGGATAGCCTTCTCCAACATTAAAGCTCTGGTCAAAGATTGGGAAAAGAGGACAAGACACAAGAATTGGAGTAGAGCCTCAGGTTTAAGACTATCCAAATTGTTTATCTCTCCTTACGCTAAAGGGTGGACAGCTCTCCTAGACCAGAATAAGGAGGATATAAGACTGATATTAGGAATGTTGATAGGACATGGTCCTCTGAGGAAGTACCTTATGAAGGTAGGCCTTAGTCAGAGTAGCGAATGTAGACTATGTGGAGAGGAGGAGGAGTCAGCAGATCACATTTGGTTGGATTGTCCTGCCATCGTAGAGACTCGGAAAAGATACTTGGGAGCATATCTCCTCAGCCCCAAGGACATTAGAGAACAGGAGCCCTTAAATCTGATTGGTTTTTGCAAAAGCCTCGAACTTTGAAGGCACAAATTAAAGTAAGGGAGGCGCAAAGGTCCTTTTTAGGACTAAGCGCGGGGACAAACTGTCCTCTTCCCTCAGGAAGGAAAAAAAATGTATTTCGTTATTATTCATCATCATGTGGTAGTGTTCTGATTAGAAAATATGCTAATAATTAGTAGTGTATAAAACTTTTCAGTTTATATACATTTTATAATGAAATTTAAATTTATTTTAAAGAAACAGTTTTGTAAGTAGTTCTTTTTTTATCAATAAATACGCTAATTTTAAGAAAAATGTCTTTTCTTTTATCTTTTATAATGTAGTATAATAAAAATTACCTTTGAATTTAAAGAAATACAATTTTTTTACTTGTTTTGGCGTTATAGGAAGGTTAATGGATTTATTAGTGGCGTGTAAAGGGTTAATTTATCATAAGGTGCAAAATAATTGTTTCTATACTATTCTAATTAAGAAAATTTCTTTTATGAAAACCTTACAAAAGTAGTAGAAGAATAGAACGATGAGACCCAGGAGACGATCCCTCTACGAGCTTCCACTTTTGCAATGTCCTCAGCTGAAGGTACGGCTAGCCGATAGAACGGTTGGTCGTTGAGCAGCCGCCAAGCACTGATTCCCCAGCCCAGCGACTCTCTCTACATCACAAATACAGTCACAACAAACACTGAACGCAATACGAGGAATTTAAAAAAGTAAATAAATTAGAATAAATTACCTACAATTCTTACAGTTAACTTTAGTAGTAATTACGCTGTAAAAGTAATAAATATTTAAAAGGAATAAAAACTCCTAATTTAATAAAAAATTATGGCTTTATTTTAATACCCAAGAAGTAAATTACTTTATCACAGGCATAAAAAAGAAACATATAATTTTGTTACTCTTACTTTCATTCAATCAGATATAAGTACATTGCCTCATGTGTATAAATAATAATCAGGATATATTAATTAATATAATTTTAATTCATTCATAAATAAGCTAAATATTATTTTTCTAACTTAAGGTAGTAACCGAGTTTTGTTAAAGTTTTTAATTATTATTATTTTTTATTATATTATATTTGTATTTTTTCTCGTGCTGTAATAGAAAACAGTTAATTTTTACTAAGCCTAATATTGATTTTGTAATTGAGTCTCTTCGTGTACGTACTAATACACACACATATATATATATATATATATATTATATTGTTAATTATTATTATTAACTTGTATTGTCAATATAGCTGTTTAGGGATAATATTCCTGTACCTATTATACAAAATAAATAAATAAATATTAGTCACAATAGCAACTGTATAAATTGAAATACTTAACAAGTTGAGAAAAATGTTATATTTCTTTCCTACACTTACATTTTCTGTGGAAATTCCAACACAAGCGTAATTGTCATAAATCATAAGTTTCTCACCTGGTACACTGATTCCTCTTAATCCAAGGAAGGACTCTATTGATTTTGGAGTCAGTAAAAGGGCAGTCTGTCTGTCTGTGCGATTACTAATTCCGTACTGTCAGGTCCCACAATACTCTATAGTATTGGTTAATTGATTAAATGGTTTAAAAGTATAAGAGGACATCTGTTATTGTTAAGTGTAACAAACATGACTAAGAAGTGATGTTTCAAGAAATTATCAAGGGCTATCACACACTCAGACAGACAGTCCATGGATTGCCCCTGCAGAGGATTGCCCTTTTTTTAAGAGTTATCACACAGAAAGACAGACAATCAATTATACGATTTGATTCTATGATGCTGTGAACCAGCAGTAGTGAAATGGAGTTTACTCCATCAGATAAATATTTAGTATGTAAAAATAAATATTAAATATCAAACACTCTTAAGGTTTATTTTTTATTTTAGAATTATGGGGGATGTTTTATTTTAAAGATATAAGTAATATGCATCCAAACAATTTTTTAGTTTTCATCATTAAGAGATATTTTATTAGTATTTAAATTATTGAGTTTAAATTGTTTCTAAATAATCAACAAAAATATTGAAGAAATTGTACAGCTATCACTGGTAAATAAATACAAACTTTCCAATATTAATTTTCTTCATTAAGCTAGGCTTTTCGGGATCAATGATTCCATCATCAGGCACTTCAAAAGGTGAAGTGGCACTTTATCACACATTTTTGAAGTGCCTGATGATGGAATCATTGATCCCAAAAGGTATAGCAATAAAGAAAATAAGTATTGGAAAATTTGTACTTATTTACCAGTGATAGCAAAATAATTTTTTTTCCAATGCTCCAAGATTCTTTATTTAAATTCTAAAGCGTTTGGGTGCGCGTTAATATCTATAAAACCAAACATCTCCTCCATGATTATACAACAAAAAACAAGGCCCTGTGAAAGTATTTGGGATTTACCATTGTTTTTATGAGGCTAAAACCAAGATGACCACCAGTATATAAACAAGCATATGAAGGAGAATATTCAAACCATTAAATTATTGTCCAAAGATATATCAAGGATTACCTTCAGATCGGTATATTTGTGCTCGGGAGCCGATGATACAATAAGGAGGTTGTGAAATGGATCCCATGATACTGCAGAGACTCCTCCCTTACTGAAGCTGTAACGGTGGAACTCCACGAAACCTTCAGTCGGAGAAATGTTGTAGCTTCGCAAATTACCTCCGTAGTCCACCAGAATCAGCTCAAACGGCCTGAAGGAATATTAGTCATTTGGATGTAAATTATAAAATTCCTTAATTAAGAATTAACTCATAATTAATGTTATATATAAACATATATTGATTATTGTGTTATATAGAATCTTTCTATAATCGTAATACAAATGACTGACAAAGCAAAGACTAAATAATTTATTTCATGATCTACAAACATAACATAAAAACCATAAACAATTTAGGCTGATATATTCTCAATCTAAGAAAATATTATGTTACAAAAGTATCTATTAAGGTGATAATAATGAATAATTAGGGTATAATTAAAATAGGATAGGATTCGTAAGCTGGACAGATGGGCAGTTTGAATGTATAACTATGCCAATTTATGATAATGATGGTACCAGTTTTTTCACAAACCCTTTCATAGTCTTAAGTAAATCAGAACAATACAGTTACTATTCTACAACAAATTTAGACACGAGGATTGTTCCGGAAGTAAGTTGCTTTAATAAATAAAAGTTACACGTAACTTTTACAGGTTTTGTATTATATACATTTGTAACGAACATTTTTAGCCCATTGAAGAAAATCAACCAAAATCACAACCTTATTGTCTCACACAACAGTATCCATAATATTTCTAGTTGATAGGAGACATTTTCTTGGTTTTTATGGGAAAACGAGTGAGTCCTCATTCCCTAGACTGCGTTTTTATCTCACTATTAACATTTTTCATCAGTTACGATATGATGTTAATTATCAATGTTTATTGTAGCCTTTAAGGAAATTCAGCAAGCCTTTGTTTTTTGTGGTCTTCTGTAAGGATTTCGGGAATCCGCCTGGCACAAAATTGGGGTAGCTAAGCTTTTTCAAAACAACTTTGTGAAATTTAGGGGAAATGTTTTTTATGATCGTTAAAACGGTGATTTTCACACAGTTTTTCAATAATTTTCAACAAGTTTCCAGTAACCAGGCTAGTTTGATTGATACGATCCTTATGGTGAACATTAGTTTGGCCAATTTTAAAATCAATACACCACTGCCTCACTCTGCTTTCACTTATTATTCCATTCCTACAAACATCACAAAGTTGGATTTCCATAGTTTTTCCAAAAAATACTTAACCGTTCACTGCACTTCACAAGCAGCATGATTTAATTGTAGCGCACATTTGAACTAGTCACAGCGAGCAAATAAATGAATGAATGAAAATGCTTTTATTAAAGAGGCAGAGTTAGGACTATCAAGCCCTCTCTACCACTCAACCTCAAAGATACAAACTGCTTATTACCACAGCTCGATGCATACTGAGCAATATAATCCTTTCAACCCAAGATGGCGGTTACTTTCTGGACAACCCTCGTAATTAATGATTAAAAAACTTTATCTTAAGAAACTTAAATCGCATTCATAAAAACAAATCCTTTTAGAAAATTAAATTATTACATATAAACTAAACTAAAGCTACAATAGTGTTTACAAAAAATGTAATAATATATTCTAGTCCAACCAATCTAGCTCACTGTATTGAATATACAGTTTTATAACATACTAGCTGTTTCGCGTGGCTTCGTATGCTTTGTCGTGTATGTGCACTACTGGTTCAAGTGAATTATATTTCCAACGCCGATGTAGAGTTTACCTTGTTGCAAAGATCAAGAAAATCTGTGTATGTTTATAGCCATTGTACACATACATGTACTTTATTAAGAAGTGGTCTAACGCTCAAGCTTTAAATCCAACCAGAAAATTATCTTTAAGACAAATATACATCAAAACTTAGCACCTTCAAATAGTGTTTGGCTATTTATTATATGTAACTGTCACGTAATTGCAGTTTATAGTGTGCAGGCACTTTGAAAACTTTTATCCTCTGCAGCTCCGCCTGATGGTGAGTTACATAAACATACATGTAAAAAATACATATACAAACAAATTTGCATAATTATCGGTTAAATAGTTTACGATTCTATAAAAGACAATATATAGACAAACATTCTTTTATATATATATATATAGAAGACAAGGTGAAATCAATAACGATAATTTTCACTTAGTTCTTTGAACTAAAGAATTTTATCTCCTCTAAATAAAAAAGAAATTATTGATAGTTGTTAGCATTTTTCACATTGAGATATTAATCATGGTTATATACGTATAGATGAAATGTACTTACCACTTTTGGTTTTTATCTCTGGCACTGATAAAAAACATCCCTGCCAGACTGTGTTCTGGATTCCAGATTTGTGATTCTTTATTGTTACTAGGCTGGAAAAAAACTATACATTAAACACTTTATATTGAATGTTATTTAAAACATTATGAACATTGTACTTTTAGAAATTTTAATTTAGTTACCAAATTACTTTAAATAAAAAATAATGTTTCTATGTAACTAACAGTTCTTTACAGCTGATTGTTGAAGCATGTATGAGGAGGGCTTAGAGGGGTTGGACTATCTTCAAACCATATTACATATGGTTTTGTATATGCTTGAGCTTAGTTTTTGGCCCCTTAAGAGGACACACACCACTTTTCAAAATGTGGTTTTTCAACTTTTGTACAATATAACCTTGGATAATGCCCTAAATAAAGTTACCTTTCATAGGGGAAAAATAACAAAAACTAGGAGTCTCTTCCTAAAATCCTAATGCTAAAAATTATGCTCACAAGAAACTCTAAAAATGATAAGTTTTTCACATATTATATTTGGTATCTCATTATATGGATCTACATCAATAAAAATTTTGTCTTCTGGAGAAGTTGATATAATTTAATTCCGTTGATCCAAATCTGTATGTGCTAGCTGACTGTGCCACCATTGCGAAATTTAGCACAAAACTTAACCGTGGGATCACTTTTACAACTATAATAATATTTTTTATTATTGCACAAATACTGCAATACAACTTACAGGAGGAATATTGAACAAGTTACTGCCGAACAGGTCGTAGAAGTTCACTGCTCCATTGCTGAAAGCTAGAGCAAGCATGGAGCAGTCAGGGCTCCAACACAGTCTCCGCCACTGCTGACAACTGTCTCGGGCAACTGTAACATCACAAAGCACATTAGTAAAAGTAAGGCTGAGAGGGCTAGCCCTTCAGTCACTTGTGTTTTCCTTAAATCTTAATCATGAAATGAAAGAACATTGTAAAATCTTTGTTTTCTTAAATCTTTCTAGAATACATTGTCCCTCTAATTTTATCTGTATTAGTACATCAACCAAAATATTTTGGAAGGAGAAGCCAATGTGGATAAGTTGAATTATTTAACCGTACATATTATACTCATAAATACTATTTAGTTAAAAAACCTTACAAACCAGAAAAATAACTATCAGCAATGGTACTTTTTTCAAACTGATTTAAGGTCATCTATAATAACGATCAATTTAGCTCTGAAAAAATTAAACAAATTTTAATTACAAATTTTTATATATCTTGCAGTCCGCTCACTTAGATTTTTCATTGTTAGGTAACTATATGGTTTTGTTTGATGCCATGGATGTTTTTAAAAACCAACTATGTTTAATCACTGAGTGTTTTATTATTTTAATTATTAAGCATTGGCTGCTGTCAAGTTGAATTGTAACTTAAATCAAATATTCTGGTTAAATCAAAGCCAACAAAAAAGTATACTAATTTAATCTCATGACTGTCGAAACTAACACTATAGGTAAACCGCTTACAAAAAAACCTTGGTTGATTTGAGTTCACACAGGGTGGGGTAAATACCCCTCCGCCGCCCCTCCAAGTATCCCCACCACTGCTCGGCACTCATTCTATTTGATCAGCTGACTAACCTGGCTCAGTCGGTATCGTTCACTGCTGCGACCCGTTCCGTTGAACCGGTCAGTACAGAGTTACTAAGCCTTCCCGCTAGAGCGTGTTTTACCGGTCATCGTGTTGACTGAACAAAATGAACAAATGAACGACTGGATGTAGTGGCCGAGTGAACGAAAGGATCTGCTAGTAAAAAGTATTCGAATAGAGGAAGAAACAGCATATCGTTCAGTGAATGGATAGATATATAACAATAAGTTTATTATTACAGGAATCTAGTAAATGCAAATATATCTATTAAAACTTATTTAAAAAATGTAATTGTAAGTTACCGGATACATTGCTAAATATTTTAAATGTTAATACTTATAATCAATGGACTTGGTTGATTGACATGCCTTTGATTTATCACAAGTAAGGTTATTTCCTACAAATGGGGAAACTCCCAAGTACCCCTGTTGTATAACTCAACTTTTTATTTAGTCTAGTTATATTCTTAGTCGGTTAGCAGTGAATGAAAGTAACGACAACAATTTTGAGGACCTAGTGTAACCTAATGCATAAACTCTATAGTTTTAGTTAGTTCCATATGATGTTAAGCTATTTTTCATGGATAAGAGTTTTTAAATGGACTTAATAATAATAATATTATAAGTTTTAACGATCACTAAAAATAACATTATCTGGTTTGAAAAAAGTATCAAACTTATTCGGTTGGCAGGAAAAAATGAATGAAACGTTCTAGGTGAACGGGTCTTTTGAAACACTCTGATCTGGATCACTTGTTCACTTGACTGACCCATTCGAATTGAACGACACATCTCTAATGGCCACTGCCACTGCACGGCTAACCTCAAAACAAAATGCAAGCTTCCTGGATACATCTATAGCTACATTAATCAGTTCAATTAATATTTTGCGCTTAACTGCGACACATATATGCCTACACACAAAAAATATATAGTTATAGAACAAGTAAAGTAGTTGCAGTGTAAACAAAGCTATGAGAGCGAGACACAATCCACACAGCTGATAAACAGATACAAGAAGGTGCTGGTCCCACTCCCACCCCAACTCCACGCCGCAGGGGGGCCCCTCCTGCACGGTACTGCACAGAAATTGTGCTTCTGCGCAGGTTTCTTTAATAGCGGTTGACCTATAATACATTTTTTTGCTCATTTAAAAGAACTCAAAATTTTTACTGTTGCTTAACTTTACTCATTACAAAACCTTTTTTTAATGAAATATCGTATTATTTTTATCTTATTTCATAGACTTCATAAGAACTCAAATATTTCATAAAATTAAAATTTCATAGTTAATAAAAAAAAACGCTTGTTGAATATTATAACATAACAAATAAATGCATTCCCATTAAAACATCTGTTTGTTTAAATTTGTACCATGAATAAAAAAATTATAACTACAACTCAAATTTATAGAAATTTTATGATGGTTTTCATGATAGTTTACATAATATGGGATATTAATCTGATACGAAAGATACCTGTAGCTTTGCCAACAACAGAGGAGAAGTCATCACGAGGGGTCCTTATCTCCAGCAGTGAATCTTGGAGGATGGCAAGGACAGTTCCTACGTCTCCTATGGCGAAATTCCAACCTAGGAGGTTGTTCTGTAAACTAAAATGTTGAAACCGTACAGTAAACTTGACACTTACATCATTTCCAGAGAAATAACTGTCAGCAATTATATTTTATTGTAGTTGAACATTACGTTCTGAAGATAAAATATAAATATATTCAAATACAGTATTTTCAACACAGTTGTAATTGATAATGTATCTTGAGATATATAGTTGTTTCACCTCAAAGAATTTGGGTAATTTGGTATTATATGGAGGCCACTATCTTTGGAACAGTTTTCGTTACCAAGGACCTTAAAAACTACATTACTAGAAAGAATAGACTTATTTGACTTACTGTCAAAATTACATGTCATTTTGACGATCGATTCCTGTTTTCTGCCTCCCAAAAGGAAGCGATATCGGTGAGAAGACCACTCTGTCCCTATCTAGTATTTTTTAATATGCTATATAAGTAGGTTAAGATTAGTTTATCATAAATATGTTACTAGTAGTATCAAATTTAAAGAAAACCTTTATGAGCACTCGAGTGATCTGAACTTGAATTTGTGTACTATCTTGAGGGATGTTTAACATTCTTCGTCAGAAGTACGGGGTGACACTGAAGACCAAACTGTTGGCCAGAGACATTTCCGATTACTACTTTCCAGATCTCAGATCATGTTCCAGATTTTCCATTTCTGTTGTCCGAGATCGGGAAAGTACCGATCAGAAATGTCCCTGGCCATCAATAGCCACACTTTTAATGAAAAAAAAGGAAGACAAACATCCCTCGAGATAGTACCTAAACAAATCACAACATAGAATAATATACTTTTTGAAACAATTAAAACTTAACTTCAAACATATTATAAATGGAATATTAATGACCATGTTAACGAAATAATTAATATAGAAATTGTTACTCACTTTCCAACCTCGTCCAAAAGTGACTCGCATTTCTTGAAATAATCCCATGGCCTAAAAATGCGGTAAAAGGAGGAACCTTTATCACCACATTTGTACAATGAACGCTGTAAAAGGCAAAAATGCACACACTAATTATTTTTTTTATTTAATCTTACATTACCATACTAAATAAAATGTTGTCAACATACAATGGAACACATCTACAAAGAAATACCTGTTATACTGTCCTTCAATAATTTTAGAGAATACAAGGAGAGATATTGAATGATAGTTACTGATATCAGAGACATCACTCTTTCTTTTTAAAATTTGCTTTACCTTGACAATGGAGGCATCTGTGAAAGAGTAGCTATGAAATTATATGTTCACCAGCTCCTCAAAGGGGGTTTTTCAAATCCTCCTGACAAAATCTGATGGTTTTGATACACAATCCATCAGTTCCAGTTGAAGTCTTGTGGCTAAGTTTAATTTAATGATCTCCTAATATTGTTATCTATTGGTTTGAATAGAAGCAATGTTTAACATAAAAACTGTTCTTCTAATCTCATACATACCACTGAAATGTAAAACTGTTGAATATGACATATCAAGCCATTTATTAGTACTTCAAGAAGATCTGATACTTAAAACAATTTTACAGTTACTGTAAAACATGAATATTGTCTATTCATTAGTGGTAGTTAACCCTTGTAGTGCCCACATCCTGTTATCCGGTTGTCTAAAAACCTGCATAAAGTGCCAACGTCTGGTTAATCGGATGTCACAAAATAAATCCGAATGATATGGAGAGGAACTGCTGTATTTGCAGTGTTGCTACCACAAAGGCTGGTGGGAAGAGAAGAATCACCATTTATAGGCAAAAATGTAAAAAGGAATGCATTCAAAGTATTTCAGTTTTTCAGTTTTTGGTTTTTTTAAAGCTATCCCACTTGAAAAAAATGAATAGGCTAACTTATACAATTGACAGTTAAGCTTTACTTGTGTGTTTGTTATTTTATCTGTATTTTGTGTAAAATCTTGAACTGTTTTTATAATTTTAAAGGTACTTTGGGATTATACCGACCGCACCCAGACATGAATCGTTATTTGACATTTTGCTTCTACTGATTACTAGATTAGCGAGGAAACAATATTTCATCAATATAAAACAGGAATTGTCTTATCGCAAACCCCTCACCATCCTCAGACAGAGGTCAAAGTCAAGCGGTCTAGTAGATAACGTGATTGCAGAGTCTCGCCGCCCGTTCAGCTGGTGCGTCGCTTTGTTGTACTTCCGTGTTTTACCCCTACATTTCTCCAAACACAAACATTCAACAAAAACAAACATTACCAAACAAAAACTAAACTCTTTATTGAAAAAAACACACAAAACTTGTTTTTATTCTTGATCACACTCCGCCACCCAAAATGCGAGTGCCTCCGGTCAATGAAAGAAAAATATCCCTCGAGATAGTACCTATCAGTAAAATATCAAATTCTAGAGGGGCTGATCAGAAATATAAATTGAATTGTAATGGAAAGGCAATTATGTACCGTGCAAAAACCTTAAATAATCATGTGATGCCGCGCGGCCTGCCGTAATCGGGATTCTCGAGAAAGATAAGATAACAGCAACAACAATACCGATCACAATACCTGGAAATGCTTGTTGATTGATGGAATGTTAGTTCTGTTACTCAACTACATCGTTTTATAACGTTCTAAGTTCATTGAAAAAAGTTAAAGCGTTGGGGGCATATAACGGAATCTGACCCCATTAACAATTGATAATCGTTGTAAGTTTGTAATTAAAGAGTTGTTTTTTCGTTCTATCATGTTTGTTTCTATAAATTTATATTTTTGTGTTCTTCATACTGGTGTGGTCGGTGTAATCCCAAAGTACCATTTTAAAAAATTGTGCCAGTTGTTAATTTCTTTAATTGCTACACAGGCTAGCTTTTTTTTAATTTTTGAAAATTTTACTATTAAATTTCAACAGTGTTCATAATTTAGCGAACTTTACAGTGAATTTACTGAATAGAACCCGACTTTATTTCATCACATAAGCTTGTCAAAATGAGAAATAAAAAAGATTTCATGTAAGTAATCCAGGCTATTTTTTAGAATTTTATTCCCAATAAATTGAATTTTCGTCTAATTAAGTAAAAAATCATTACATTTTTCTAACAAATAACAGAGAAAAAAATTATTCACCAACACATTGCAAAAAGGGATAGAAACCCTCTGGCACTGACAGGTACACACTAGTAATAAATGCTTGGCACTGGTAGAGCATAACTTGAAAAATGCCTTTGGCACTAAAAGAGTAAATGTTGTTGACTAATCAAATCTGCCCTCCTAACAAAAATTATATCATACTATAATATCATATATTATATGGAAGCCTATTGGTTGGGCTACTTACTGAATACTCTTTCAAGCTTCCAATATAATAATACTAAACTTAGTTAACAAATAATTAAATACGTTACAAATAATCTGTTTTACAACTCACCACTGCATCAGATTCTTGATTCCATTCTGTGTAAAGCATCAACTCGTACAAAATATTCTCTGGAGAAGCATTGGGCCTATTTTTTCTACTGGCAACCCGCATGATAAATATTATTCAAGCAAACCAAATTTTGTTATAAAATACTTGTAATCAAAGCTGTTCATAGAAAACTCTGCATAACAACATTTGGACATTTAGGTTAGAATAGCAGACAGCCATCAAGCTGACAACTCGAATGACAGCGTATAGGATTTTCAGTGTCGCCACCAACCAAAAGTCACATAACTCTCATAAGCATCAAATAACCCTTAACATTAACATAGGCATAGGTTATTAGTTATTATACGTAAATCATAGATATATGACGTAAGTTAACACTTTACGCACTTATCAGATATTGGAGTTACTTTTATATGTAATAACAAAATTGATTTAAGTATTTTAAAACGCTGTAATTATTCTCTATAATACTCGGGATAACTCTTAGAACATCAAACATACACACACACATATACATTCTTGTATGAGATTGAATTAGTTTTTGGACGTTACAAATTTGAATATGATTAATTAAATAACGATTAAATTTAAAGGCCATGAGTTGAATAAAGAAACTTGAAATTGTTGTACGGTGAGAATATATGTGTTATTTATATACCATGAAACTTTTTCACATCAGTGACTAAAGAATTCCATAGACTAACAAAGTGGTCATTGCAAGCCAATCTTGGTTGATACCACGATACAGCCGAGTGGTAGTAATGACATCTCATGAGTCATCAACTAGGCTACCGAACGCTGTTCTACTGTTTGTACATCCTTAGCTTGTATTGCTAATACTTTCATTGCCTCTCTACGACAAATGTGTAAATGGTGGTTCAGATAACTTGCCTGTAAAATACCTCACGTTAATTAGTTAGGACAACCTTGAAAGATTGTTTGGTTTCTGTGAGATTACAAAATGGTTTCAAAAGAATTATCTTGTATAAAAAACTGACTGAAAATTCGTCGGAAAACTCGACAAACCTATTAAAAAAATGTAGACACAGCCCCAGAAGAGGATATAACATGTATGCCTGGTTGACGTGCTTGGAAAAAGGCAGGAAAACTTTCGTGTAGCTGATAATGGCGTACATGACGAGCTATAAACTAGAACTAGTAATTAGTATAGTATATTATATTTCTAGATTTGTCGTCCGTTTTTTATAGGCTTGATTGTGAAGAATGTCTAGTGTTACTAAGAATATTGTAAGGAAAAATATTTTCTTTCATTTCATGTAAAAATAGGGATGGGCTTGTACAACCCTTAATTTATTACAAACTAACAGAAGCCATTAATAATATACATAATATATAAAATTATAAACTGAAACATGGTACAGAACCAAAATGTGCAAATTAATAACAAATTAAAATACTATGATAAATAGACATGAACAGTTATTAAAACTTAAACACGAATAATTGTATCAATTAAGCAACAGCTGTACAAAGTTTTTAAAGTAATAGTGAAGTCTGGAAAATCTCAAACAACGCTGAATAGTTTATATTTACCAGCATTTATATTAAGAAGAGAGAGATAGATGATTCAGTGTTCAATTTGGTCTGTGTTGGACTCGAAAGTTGTCCCTGCCCTCTAGTCTCATGATGGTGAACATTCCCGCCTCGAACCAAAGCGCACTTTGATCTGGAGTAAAGATCACCTCGAGAATATAGAGACAGAGCAAGGCAGTAACCCCAGCTCCATAGAAGCATCTTTGCACAATTCTCTGGTTTCCAAACTGAAAATCACTCTCACGGCTCTTTTTTGGAGTCCGAAGACCCGTTCCAACTCGTATTTTGCACAGTTACCCGAGAGTTTTATTTAGTATCCTAGATGAGATGGATTAGGCAAAAATAGATCGTCTTCAATACTCTGATGGAGCAATACAGTGCCAAGTTGCGAAGAGTAAAAATACCTGATGCAATTTTTGCACATGCGTGGTCGACGTGATTATCGCAAATCAGACCCCGATTTAGATACATTCTATGGAATTTTCTGGATTGTGTTTCCTGGAGAGGAACATCATTCAAGGTTTTGTTTCAGAATCTTGATTTCTCAATGCAAATTTTATTAAATTTGATTTTGATTCTTTATTTTCGGGTTTATTTCAGAAAAGAATTGAATGCACAAATTCAGTTCAGAAAACGTGATTGTTTTCAGGCCCTGAACTGTTCTGACCTTGACGCAGAGAGTCGTATCATTTGTATACTGAACCACCTTTCCATTTGATTGATTGGTTCAGATCATTTACGTAAATCAAAAAGAGAATTGGACCAAGGATAGATCCCTGCGTGGCTCCATGGGTTATCTTTGCTTTTGAGAATACAGTGTCCGAAATCTGCACTCACTGCTCTCGGTCACAAAGATAAGACTCAATCCATTTTAAAGGCAGACCCTGTACTCCGCACCTTTTTAACTTGTGCAGCAATGTTCCATGTTGCATACAGTCAAATGCTTTGGAGAGGTCAAGAAACACGCTTAACACATGTTCATGCCTCTCCAATCCATTGACAACTTGCTCAATGAGGTTTGTTACTGTATCTGCTGTACACTTTTTTCTCTGAACCCAAATTGAGTGAGACTGAGAATTTTAAAATTTTGCAGAAAACAGTTGAGTTGTACAAGAAAGATTTTCTCATGGACTTTGCTCAAGACTGGGAGAATGGAGATCGTACGGTAGTTGTTGGTAAACAAGGGATTGTCCTTTTTGAAAATTGGAATGATATTTGCCCTTTTCAATTGACGGAAGATCCCTCTTAAAAAAGGAGATTCAAAAAATGTCTCAAATTATAGGCCAATTTCATTACTCCTAATTTTGTCAAAGATTTGTGAAGGAGCTGCGCACAAAAGATTTATTTCTTATTTGGAACAAAACAAAATTATTTTTAATAGTCAGCATGCATTCCAATTGGTCAGCAAGAGTTTTCTACAATCACAGCAGCGACTCAGTTTATCGAGTCAATAATTGACTCTACAGATAAACATGAAAATGTCATTGGTATATCAAAGCCTTGGGCAGAGTATGCCATGGAACCAATAAATTAAAGAATATACGAATTAAAGGCCCAGAGTTATGGTTTAAATCCTACCTGATGAATAGGAAACAGTATGAGGAAATTCCTTATGTCAAATCAGGTTGGCTCTTAACCACTCAATCGAAATTAAAATTTTGTTGCTAAGGGGTTCCTCAATGACTTGTCCTTGGGCCTTTGTTGTTTGTGTGCTATATAAATGCAATTTGAAATGTTATGGATCAGGTGCCAAAAGAAAATATATGGCTGTAGTATGCATATGATACCAGCTTAAAAATATCTAAACAATAATTGAAGGAAATTGAAGAAAAGGCAAGTGTTGATCTTCTAGCATCCAAAAATTCTTATCTATGAATAACTTGCCGTTAAATATGGAAAAAACTAATTTTTTTTGAGTGGACAAAGATAATCTTATATATCTTGTTTAGTTTGAATTACATTTATAATGTAATTAAGTTTAACGAATGAGCAAGCGAGAGAGAGAATCAGCTAACCATATCTAAATTTATCAAGTTCAATTCGTTGCTTATCTCGTCCTACCTCTCTCAATACTCCAGTGTATCTTCTGCACACATTCACTTCTCTCATTATCCCAACTTGTTTACACTTTATGTGCCCCGTTGTATGTGCTAAAGCGTATGTTCTCCTGCGAACGTGGACTATCCGTCAATGTGGACCTCTGTAGACCCCCCTGGAATTTCTTGTGGTACTTGTAAAAGATATTCTCTTGGTGAGTGACTTTATGGCACACGGCACACTACTTAACAAATTTTTTCATCTAGTTTCCTTTTAGAATTTGTCAGGAACTGGAGACCCCGACTGGTTCTCCGAACATTTGAAAGTAATTTTATTGATTCATTTTATTACTACATCTCTCATGACATATTTTGGTCTGCCAGGGCCATCTCAACAAAGCTGTAAAGAAATTAAATGAAGTAAGTTTTTTTATGCTTAGTAATTGACAAACGTTTCTTGTGGGATAAACACGAAGAAAATTTAAGTCTGAAAATAAATTCTGGTTTATATGCCCTTAAGATGTCATATTTATGTAATAGTGAAATAATCAAGACAAAATATTTTTCATATATCGACTTCCATCACAAAAAATGTAAGTAGGAATCTTCTTCTTCAAAAAAAAAAGCAATTAGAATCATATTAGGACTAAAAAGTAAGGACTCTGTCAAAGCTCATTTTACAAATCTAGGCATTTTGACCATAAACGGGCTGCATATTTTTCAATCGGTTATGTTTATGAAAGAGAATATGCCAGGACTAATACAAGCAAACAGGCGCACATACAACACAAGGGGAAGGGCTTTAGTAGAAAGCAATCACCACAATTTAGAGCTTGCTAAGAAAAAGACAAGTAAAACAGGTCTTACATTTTTACGAATGTTACCAAGTAATTTAAAACAAATAAAATCAAATTAAACATTTCATCCAGAGCTAAAAGACCTTATTAATAATCCTATTCAACAGATGAAGTCTTTCCAACTTAATTTACACAAGCCTTGAACTGTATGTAAATAACTGAACGTAATTTCTAGTATGAATTCCACTATTTCTTGTACATAAAATAGAAATGAAATGAAAAATGCCCAGAACTTAATGAATTATAGTAAATTCGTTGCCATGGGATACATGTAATTCAGTAGCAACTTCAGACACCTGTATCCAACAATTTTACATAATGAGGCTTTCAGTATGGGCAACATGATCTGGGTCAGTTGAGGTGGAATGTCTCCTTGACCATGGGTTGTCTTTCATGGTTTTGCGTCCACGCTTAAACTCATTGAACCGAGTTCTTGTAGAAAAAGGACACTTCTCACCATACACTTTCACCATTCTTTTGTAAATTTCCTTCTTGGAACTCCCCTCTTTACTTAAAAATTTTATTACACTTGGACATTATCTTAGAGAGATAGAATAAGAAATCAGACTAATAGATAAGCCACAGCTGCTTTCTTTATACCTTAGTTACAAAGCTTTTTATCCGCCCTTGTATATAAATTATTATCAACTGTACATTCTTGAAATTATATCTGTTTTGTTACAACTGACCCCCTTACTTTTAAAGCAAAAGAAACTGTTAATTTGTGCATGTTGCATGATTTATTATATTATTGACAATAAATATCCAAATAATGATATAAAAAGTGCAAAACATTCTTCTCACAATCAGTATAGGTCTAAAACAAAAATTAAAAAATAAAATGTCCTTGATTGTTTCATTTCCAAACCTATGTACAAACGGAGCCTGTGTGTGTGTGCGTAGGATTGAAACGTATATCATGAGATGGCAATGCTCAGCCTCGATATCAGGCGTTCAATTTGTGACAGAATTTCTCTGTCATTCTAAAATAGTGTTTTTGTTTGTTTCCAGATACGGAAACCTTAACAATTTTATGTTTTAACATATACATTTGATGATAACATAAACATTGGCAATAAATTAAAAGCAACTAACTAATAACGTTTAGGGCCTCCACAGGTTAGAGATCGGCTGCCCAAGTCCGCAAAGTCGCAGCTAATGCAGGCTTTTGTATCTTCTATTTTTTATTATCGTTATCCTGCCCACAGTAATAGAATGTTGAAGGGAGGCATGGAACAATTCCAGTGGCCAGACAAGGAACTAAATGTTTCAACCATATGTCTCCTTTTTGGAAAGTTTTACCTATATAAACTATATGCAGGATGCAGCCTGCACTGTGATCCACAAGGTTCTACCACATGGGGAGCCACAGTATTTAAACAGGAGGCTCTTGTGCTGAGGGAAGGTCTCTCAATACAGGACACTCGCTCCACTTTTCAAAAGTTAAGTTGGAGAAAAGGTCTTACTTTGGTCCTAAATTGTTTAATGGTCTCCCTGACCACCTTAAATAACTCCCATCATAAATATTGTACAATTAGAATTAAGGGTTTCATGCATAATTAGATTTTAGTTAGTACCAAATTAAATTCATGAAAACATGATTAGTTAGAACCATTATTTGTTGATTTAGTTTGTTGTAATTTTCAGTTTATTTTTGTGTAGTTTTAAGTCTTGTTTTACATTTTATTTATTCATATTTATTGATCTAGGTTATTCTTGGAGATCCTTGACACCCTTTCATGACAATCCCAGTAATGAATGATACAGCTTAAGTTTGAAGTGCCCAAGCCGACATTGTTTCAGTATCGATACATGGTTTGTTGGATAACCTGAGAACTTTCTGGTGCCAAACTGAGAAGAGTACAATACATTTCCTGGTCTGCAGAACTAACATCCTCAGTCCAACAATGCTTTCACAGGAAATTATTCGGATGGTTATGTTATTAAAAGAGCACATTTCTGATTGTGATTATTTATTTCGACTTTGGCTATGGTAAACCATAAGATATACAAATTAATGTATCAACAGTACAAATATTAAATTAGAAAAACTAAATTACAATAAGTGAGAAAACAATCTAAAATTCAGTAAAAAATAGACATCTGATATAAATAAAAATAAAACACAATAACTAATTTTAAAACTAAACGTAGATGTGGAATGTATAAGTCAGCCACACCCCGAATCCACTACGATGCGATTTGAAAAAATACTCTTTCATGTACACAAATTATACATGAGCATTAAGTAAAAAAGCAGAGGCAGTCCATCGTATGTATCTACACTTTCTTAGAAAGTATTTGCTAATTTATAAAACCGTTACGCAAATGAAAATTGTGCAAGAAACTAGAGTTGTGCAAGAATGACGACAAAGACGACAAGCCACACACAAACATCTATGCCTTACCTAAGGCACTTGTGCTATAAGATCAACATGGAAATATACATTCAATGTCATATAAAAAGCTTTAATTATAAATATCAATAAATCCTAATAATAATAAATAAAAGATGTAAACACTATAGACAAACAGGAGGCCAACAGTTACGGCGTGGTTATACAATTTCTCTATGAAATCATTAAAGCTTTCGTTACGTAAGTAGCTGATTCTCAGCCTAGAGACTATCACGACTAAGCAATAAATGAACACACAACTTGGGAGAAATCAAATTATTCCCTAAACATCACAGATTAATAAATTAAAAACTTAACACTTCAAAATCGCATTAAAAATGATATAATGCAACATAATTAGTTTAAATGTTATGGATGGGCTCTAAGGGGTTTAGTAAAAAATAACTACAGGATTTATTAATCAAACTTCAAAATTTCCTTATTTTTTATGGTGAGTTTTAGGAAAAATACCAAATACCTGTTCCGTACAAACTAACTGTGTAGCTACCAATAAAATTGGTCCCACTTCAAATTCATTTTTATAACGTATTTCTAGTTCTTCTTAATGGCCTATTGATTTCAAAATTATAAAAAACACTTTCTTATAAAGATCTTTTTACGAATAAGGGATGAGAATCTTCGATTGCTCCGACAATACTAAAGAAGCGGTTCAACAAAAATTGTACAACCATGCCTAGATAACACGAGAAGGAAAACAAATGTAACAATACGGTTGGCAAAAGTATATAAAACAAGCAGATAGCGAGTCCATGTACCCTGTCCGCGAACACACACGCACGCACTCTCACACGCGCACGCACAACAACAGCGCGTACAGCGACCAGCCAAGCTAGGATAGAGTTTTATACAATTTGACAGACAATGTTGTTCTTTTGACAATTCACAGAAACGAGGGGTGTAGTAAAATTTCATGAAAGCACCAAACTGTCCCGAAATGCTTCCCCGCCTTCGGGACCGGTTGAAAAGTTTCACACAGAAATTTGGCCAAAAAGCGCTTCCAAAGTTCCACTTAACACTTACTACACTACAACCTGACAGATAGCTGCACTCAATAAGAAGTCCATCACAGCAGTCGTAATACACGAAACAGAGCTACGCTACAGTGTCAACAGTTCGTTACCATGTACGTATAAAAACTGTGTATCTCTGAAGATGGGCTACAACGCTTTTTGTATAAAACAATAATATCACAACTCAAATCACAAACATTAAACCGAATTAGGCTTTAAAACAATTTTGAACCGAAAACAATCTAAGTATAGATTTTTAACTTTGATTTGTTTAAAAAATTCTCTTTGATTGACAGTACTTGTCAGATCAGTGATATTTTTGCTAGTGCTAAGCAGCTACTGCTAATAATAAGCTTTCTTATAAATATCAATGAGTGTTTTATAATACATTTACATGTTATCATTTTGAATAAAATACTTTAACTTCCAAAAAATCATCATATAAATTTTATTAAAATTGATTTTGAAATAATCATATCCCACCTTCAAATCAACACATTTAGAAAGAAAAATTCCATTCTCTTCTCCGAGAGACTGTTATTGTGCTAAAACTAAACAAATTGAATATTTTACAAGTGATATAAAAATTGTATTATTTTAAAAATAGATTTTGTACAAAACCAAGAGCCAGTTTTGTGCCAATGATGAACATATAAACGCAATTGTGAGCCTTGAAAGTATGAACAGAGAATGGAAAACGCTACGCTACAACTGCTAATAGTTTAAGGCAGAGCTCTTACTACAGTAGTTCAACTCGTCACAGCTCACACTGCACTACATTTGTAAATTAAACACAAACCACAAAGTAGCCTTTCACAGCTCTTCTACCTACAACTATAAATTAACATAGAGGTTATATTACTTCTTCTAGTTTACTAATCGCTAATTATTAACTATTAGAGGTTTCCTTTCGTAAATAATATATAAACGGTGATATTTGATTTACAACAACATAATTACACACTATCTGGGCTAGGGCAAAAATGAAAATTTTTCATTCTTCTCATCGTTGAAATGAACCAATTTGTCTTGTTGTTTAAATAAAATAAAATTTATTTTTCTATTAGTTGAAATCAGAGCATTTATAGCAGTCAATTATGTTTATTGTTATTATTAAAGTTGTTTGATTGAAAATACAGAAAATGTGATTTCTTATAGATAAAAAAACTCAACCTGTTCTAGAGAAAATTTAAACAGGTTGGGGTCAAAGGTAAAATGTGCCATACTAGCCCAGAATAGTCACAACCGATAAAACAACAAAAACTGAACACAACGGTAGCCGATGTGACGATGCGATGAGACGAGACGACACGAGTAAGAGCCCTGTGCACGACGACGTGTCAGACGAGAGAGGAGCGTGGGAACTAGACGTAAGTGGCGATTGCCGACGTGGACGGAGGCTCCTCTTTCTTCTTGGCATTGCCGGGCCCGTACTGGCCGATGAAAGACCCGTCTTCTGTGAACCGCCCTGGAACAAACATTAAAACTGTTAATTAGAAGTTTTTAACCCATTAAATTTTGTGTTTGTACAGCCAGGGTTGCCAATATCATACATCTTCAGTCAGATTGAAATATTTGCCACCTACGCTACGCTACTCATAGCTTGGAAAGCTTGGATTATTATTGACTCATATCAATCTATCTCTCAAAATTATAATGATTTAATATTAAAATGTATTTATTTAAAATATTTAAAAATTAATTAAATAATAAAATTTTGCAAGAAACTTCAAAATAAAATTTATTTGTTCAAAGGCTATTGTTACCAATTTTTTGGTTTTGAACAATAATTTAATTTTTCATATCATAATACAATAAAATGTATTAATACCACCATTCATACATTAATTATTTTTTCGTTCTTATATCATAAGAAGTAAAAACATACAACATGGACTGCTAAATTTGTAATGGTGTTCACAATTACTAATGATTCTTCTCCTTTAATTCAATTCCAATAGTTATTAATTTAATTCAGAAAATACCTTCCTCGAATCAGAAGCTGTTAAATTCCACACCAATCAATAAACTGACATTTTATGTTTATGTTACTACAAAAAAAAAACTTATTCCATATTTAGTTATTTACATCATCTTGAACGCCTTTACATGCAATGTTAGCCTGGGTGTCAGACTTATCAAATGAGTTCTATAAAGTACAATTTTAACATGTAAAAAAATTACAAATAGTCATCAGTAATAAAACCAGAAATACAAGTTTGCCAAATGAATTGTAAAAATACCAAAACAATGCAAATGATAACAAAACAAAATTTAAATCTTGAGCCGGGGTTAATATTTCAGGTAAGGACAATTTGTCCGCACTTTTAATCAGAAGGCCAGACTACAGTGACTGAGATACTCAGAGAGGCTATAGAAAAAGTTTTGAAGAAGAAATTCAGCAGCAAGCTTTCTGAACCTTCTGAGACACGGCTCATGTTTTATGTGGTCTAGGCAACTATACATTTTTACAATATAATTTATTTATAACAAAATTTGGTTCTGTCGATGAAGTTCTGCAAGATGTTAGAATTTCTGGTTGAATAAATGTGATAGCGATTGCTTAAAAAAAATCTATGGGAGTGTGATTTGACCAATACAAGACAGTGGAGGATAAGCAATGAAGAAGTGGAAGGATTTAAGATTTTTGAAGTGTTGTTTACACGTTTCCCTTGGTCTCAAACCACAAAGAAGTCTAATGACTCTCTTCTGTATTTTGAAGAGCTTCAGTGGTTCCGTGGAATTTCCCCAAAATATGAGGTCATAAGAGATGAGTGAGTGGACGTATGCAAAGTAAAACTGTCTCATGACTGAGAAATAAGTTTCACTGAGGCGAGGGAATAAAGAATTTACCTGATGATGCCAATAAAGAGTAGAGTCAATTTCAAGGAATTTGATAGAAACTAAAGAGTTGAAATAAGGATGTAAATATGATGAATCAGATTGAGGGATTGTACTGTAATTTAAATGAAAATTGTTAAATTGTATTTTTGAAGGATTCAGTTTCAGACCATTTTCATCGCACCAAGTATTTCATTTGGTTAAGGGTTTCAGTCACCGTCTGTGGCAGATGAACCTTATTAGGGCTGGAAGCTACAATGGAGGTATCATCTGCATACATCAGGACCTACATCTTGGATGTTAAATTAGGCAGATCATTTCAGTAAATGAGGAACAGAAGAGAACCCAGTATTGAGCCCTGGGGGACTCCTGAAATCATTTATTGTCAGCCATTCTCTGCCCATGGATTCACCACTACTTTCTTCTCTGTTTGTCAAAAGAGAGGTCTGCTAATTTCTGTTTTGGTTAAGTAAACCATTGAAATTTGACCATGAAACTACTTTCTCCTTAAATTCAATAATTTAGTTTAAATGCAGAAATTGATTGTTACTAACACTGTCCACCAAATTAATTACATTCTGTTCACAGTTAATATACTATTTTATTCTTAAAAATTTACAATTCAATTTTTGAACCGTTTTACGTTAATAATACTATCTAATCAAACATCCCTGTAAAATAAATTAGGTTCTACATTAGACTCTACCTTGCTTATACGAGAGTTGCAAATCCTCCGGACGATGTTTCGCCTTGTTTTTTCTGCTTGCCATAAAGGCCAATGAAAGAGCCGTCCTCGTTCATACCTTCTATAAAGCATGCAAACAAAAGCAAACTGAGTACACCAACAACAACAGAACGACCAAGTCAACTAAACAGAATTGAACGACACCTCAAATATTTAATTTTCACTTAAACAACAAAAGGTTCATGACTGACTTAAACTGGAAAGCATTTAACTCGATTTAAAAATATAATGCAAGTATTCAATAAATTGTGAGGTATCGTCCAAAAAATAAAAAGGTTGAAAAAATAGGAAACACAACAGTTTAATGAAATAATAGCACTGTGTGACAAATTGGTACAACTTTAAGTACAATACAATAAATAAATAAAAGAATACAAATGGAGTGCTAAAAATTATGGCAATTCCTTAACATGTTCATGGCTCAAGGTGGTGTCATGGGCATGATACACCACTAGTAACAATCCCCAACGCTTTTGCAGTTATGAATTTTTTAACCCTCTGAATTTTTTACTTTTTAATAATGTCTCTTATTATTGGTAAGAAAGACGATTATTTAGAAATATAAGAATCAAAAAATGCCTCTGACATTCTCACATGTATTATTTAAAGAAATAAATGTGTAATGTTATTTATGTGACAGTAAACACCAACTTCTGTTTTACCGATAACTGGTTGTTTTAAACCAGGCTGAACTTCGGTCCACATTAGGCCGAATTTGCCATACAGTGTGTTTCAGTCAATAATATAACATTAGTTGACATCATTCAATATTCTGTGATGAATTATAATCATAGAAAAATAGCACTATTTATTATATTATTAATAATTGATAGATAATCAGAAGTTTAATTACAGTGCTAGCTGCTAGGTGTCAGCTGAGGCAAGGGTCTCCGCCGTTAGTACCGATGACACCTTGGCGGCGTCATGTTATATATTTCATATAATAAAATCTGTTGTATTAATAAAAACCATTATATTTAGATATAATACAGAGTGTCCAGTAACTCTCTGGACAAAAGTATACCACGTTATTGCTCAGGTCAAGACAAACATATTTCACCATAAGAACATGGGTCTCCGATGCTTAGTTTCCCATCAGTCTGTCTGTATGTGTTTATAGAAAAAAAATATTAATACCTTAAAATCTAATAAGTTTAATTATACCAAATTTGGAAATGTTTATGATAACAAAGCCAATTACCGAAAAAGTTATCATGAAATTATCTTTATTCAAAATGGCGTCCATTACAACTTTGAATATCTTAAAAACCAGCAGTTTTTCTCAAGAATTACATAAATAACAGTTTTTAGAGGATTTTATCAAAAATCTAATGACAAAAGTTATTAAAATCAAACAATAAATACCTGATTTAGGGTAGATTTATGGTGACAAGACATGGCCCACATTGATTTCTCAGCAAATAGCCAACAATACAAAAACTGAATAAACAGCAGCTCTCAATGTGGGCCTTGTCACTGTAAATCTGCTATAAATCAGTTGTTTATTATTCGATTTAGATATTTTTGGTGTCATTAGATTTGTGATAAAATCCTCTAAAAACTGTTATTATTGAAGATCTTGAGAAAAACCACTGGTTTTTAAGATATTAAAAGTTTAAAAGTTCTTATGGCCGTCGCCATTTTGAAAATAATAAAGATAATTTCATGATATTTTTTCAGTAACTGACCTTGTTATTATAATCGTTTTAGGCCAAATTTTGTATAATTTAATTTACTGGTTTTTGCGATACCAGTTTTTTAATAAAAAAACACAGACAGACAGATGGGAATCTAAGCATCTGAGATCTATGTTCATATGGTGGAATGTTTGTCTTGACCTGAGCAACAACGTGGTATACCTTTGTCCAGAGTTACAGGACACCCTGTATAAGTGAGTATAACTAAGTGAAAAATAAATTTTATACTAGAGGTGTAACAACTTTCATCTATACCCGGGTTGAACATGTTAAATTGCTTAAAAAAATCTGAACAAATAAGTATGCCATGAAAACTAAACAAGGAAGATAAAAACCGTGTATATGACATAAATAGAACATGCATTACTTCTACAGGCTGTGTCAAAAAGACTAAAAAAATAAACTTTTCTATTCTACAGAACCTTGTACACTAATATAACAACAAAAGATTTAAAACATCCATATAAATTAAGTTTATCAAAATTTTAAAACATTTGCTACGTAAGCAAGATGTGATTACTTATGCAAGTCATGCCTCTGTGCAAATTAAACCCGGTTCGTCATAAATAAAGTTGTAGATCAAATGTACTTAAACATTACTACTTTATCTTCTACAACAACATCAATAAGTGTAATTTTAATTTAATAAATTGTATTCCACACAAAAACAAAATTTATTTTCATTTTTCCTCCTAAAAATTACCAAACTGCTTTAAAATTTGTGGACAAAACATGTTATTAAGTTTGATTTCACATTATGCTAAGTGGCATAAATAGATTTTATACATTAAATTTAGAAAAAAAACAGTTTATAATGAAAAATTTGCATGTTAGAAGACGTACATATTTTTTAACCGTTACTATGAAATGTCAAATTGTGAAAGAGAAATATATTAATAACAGTTTTCTGTAAAATGTAACTGAAAAAATAGAACCCGATCACTAACTTTAAGAAAAAAAGATGTTAATTATAATACTGCAGTGGGAACTAAAGTAAAGCATGATAAAAAATTTCATACACAAAGAATGACTAAAATAGTGAACATCACAACTGATCACTAACAACGAGTTGTAGAGAAGTAAGCACTGACCTGTGTCACCCTCCCCGTACTCTGCCATGGAGTCTGTGTCACTCTCTGGAGCTGCCTTGGGGTCACTGCTCATGGAGCCTCTCCCGTGTGACTTGTTGTCTAATCTGAATCACACGTCACGCAACAAATTAGTTCTGTATTTGATTTATCACACGTCACACAACAAATTAGTTCTGTATTTGATTTACATAATCTTCTACTTTTAAGTTCTGACTTATTCCTACACACTTACGCATTTAAGGCCAACGGAAGTGTGAAATAAAATCTAGTCGTTCACAGTTTCAACAGTTCCGCATAATGATAAAAACAATTTTTTCTGAGGAGAAACACCACCAAAGATCCTCAACTAACACAGAATAGCAAAAAAGGCATTGTTCTAAAAATACCCACTTTAAACTGATGTTACCTCAGATATCCATGCCCTTTGTTTATGTTCACTATCCAAAACAATCAAAAAACATAGAGGCAGATCAGATACAATTCTATGAGAATTGAATGAACAAAAACCTTATTACTCCTTAAGCCCAGCAACATTTTCCATCTACTGTGTGTTAGAGTATTAATTCAGTTTGAAATAGATCTAAAAACCATACACCTAGGTAGGTATTCCAGAGAAAGGTTGTTGTTATATTACATTTAGTGCCCTTTTATTTTCCATGATCCCTTTCATGGCCTGGAGCCCAAGAAACAGTAACATTGTTCATCTGAGAGAGAATACAACTTAATAACAGTCCCATAAAATTTAAAGTTAAAACATACAAGGCCCAACCCGACGCTTATAAAGCTGTCTGAGTATTGATAGACAGATTCTCATAGCATACACACAATGACAGTAACCTCTTTTTGAAACATAAAGAGCAAAGACCTATATGAAATTATTAGCTTTCTTATGGCCTCACCCCAGTACTTAAATTCACTTCAGTTTACTTGTTTGGTGGAGGAAGATTTTGTCGTACCATCATTATTTCTCCAGTTATGTTATGTTGTGCAACATGGTGCAATGAATAAAAAAAAAGAAATCATTTTTGGAGATATAGTGCATGGAAGGATCAAAGGCACCTAGCAGGATACTCCAAATTCAACAGAAAAAAAGTGATTTATACAGAGGTAACAGCATATCAGCACATTTTTAAGAGTATGGGCTGCGAAGAGAGCAAATCTCACTTGCTAAGGACTAAGCTTAGAAAGTTGAGGCTGACAATTGGATAGAAACAAGCATTGAGGATGCAGAAATTTGAATTATAACTGTTTATAAATAAACAGAAACCTTTAAAACCTATACATTTGTTTAACTCATATTTTTAACAAATGAAGTACTAAACGTATTGTTACAAACTAGTTTTTGTTTTTTAATAATATTTTGTCCTTAGATTGATTTTGTCGAATTTACAGTAGAAATTTCAAAAGTGCCACCATTTTAAAACTAGTACAAAATATTATATAAATTTTCAACAATAAGTTAGGTTATAGTAAAATAATATACCAAACTGCACTTAAATTCTGGTAGAGATCAGATGTTTCAAAGAAAAGCAAGACAGGACATATGATAAAAGAAACACATTTAATTTGTTAAATAATTTTCTCCATTTTTTCAAACTTATACGCTGCAACCAATTTGAGGTTTATATAAGTTAAGTTATTAACTTTTTAGATAGTAAAAATATTTGAACTATTTTAAAACTGTACTACTTAACACGTTCACAACAACAGCTTATTTAGACTTTTTTATTTGCCATCGAATTTTGTAGTAATAGTTGCAAAACACCGTAATAGTTTTGTTTTACGTTAAACATCTAAGTATAACAAGATATGTATGTAGTCTTCACAATTTTGTACAAACAAATTTTTTTCAATATGTTTTTCAATGTTTCTCAGTGTACCCTGGGGTACCTAAAAAGTTAATTTACCTTAAAAATTACGCAATTATGCGCCCAACAGGGTACACGATAGTCTAAGGTATTTATTTATGTATTTATTTAAGCGTGGGATCACATATAACAAACCACCAATACAGGCAAACAATAAAAACGTAATGAGGAAATGCATAGCAACGTGTACCAGGCAGGTATGTACCCAATGGGATACACATTGTCGTGAACGTGTTAACAGACAAAATTTACCTTTGATTTTCAAAACTAAACACTCCACCTTAACACAATGATTAGTCATAGACCATTAGAATCACAAAACAACTTACGGCTGAGAGTATTCGTGGAAACCACTCTCATCTGGGTAGTCGTGTCTGCCATGTGCTGCCTCGCGTTCGTGCACCGCGTACTTGCCGCCGCGATTGCGCTTTACGATGCACACCAGGATCAGCACAAGCAGCAGGAACGCGATGGCTAGCATCATCCCGATGAACCAGCCTGCCGTTGCTACGTCCTCGCGCCGACGTATCACTGGGTCTGCTGCAACCAGAGGTTGAGTTAAGTTCAGAGCATTTATCACAACATACATTTATTAATAATTTTCATCTCATGGAGATTCTCATCTGACTGATACTTCAGTCATCCTTTTTTTTCATATCTATGACATTTGGACAAAATAATACAGTAGATCAATTTTGTCAATACTCTGTACCATAGTTCAAATTCATTTATGCTGAATCGCGGTAGGAAGTAGGCTCTTATTGCGCGGTGCGGGGACTTTGTTTGTTCAGTTGGACCGGCAATCTAGCTGATCGGTCAGTGACGTATCGGGTGATGAGTTCCTCCCGGCTCGCTGGAGGAGCGGTCAGTCTAGTCTTGGCGGATAATATATAAATTACAAAATATGTGCTGTAAAAACGGTATATAAATTGCGCAACTCTGCTATTTCTTTTTGAGCATAAAACTTTGTACAACAGGTTATTTACAGGAAAGAACTTGTAAAACTGGTATATAAACTTGTATAATTCATGAAAGTGTGTTGTAACTTGTATAAGACTTGTATGAACTTGAACATTGTGTATAAACCTGCATAATTTTGTGTAGTGAGTAAGACTTAGGACTTAGAATAATATTGTGAGTTTGGAATATTGATTTATTTTAAGAAAATTATTTTAAAATAAAAAATGGAGCTAGCGCATGTGGATCTGTTGCTCAAAAAGGAATTAATATTTGAAATAAATTTTAGGGGTGGAAATGCTTCTGAAAGCGACACCGTCCAGAATCTTAGAAAAATGTGAAGGTCCACTTTGAAATTTAATATTAGGGACAGGGCTTGTAATCTGAAAGGGGGTTATAAAATAATTATGGTTATGGAAGGTTCAAGAACAATGAGGGCAGGAGATAGGGAATATTGTTGAGAGCGTCCTGTGTAAATTGTAAAAAGGTCGGATGTAATCAAGCTGGAATAACTCGGCCCCTTGTAAAAGTATTTGTTCAGAAGAGTCCGTATCGTAAAGTTTTAATTACAAGTGAACCCGATAAGTGAAAGCGAAGTGACTCTGATAAGTGAAAACTAAGTGGGCCCGATAAGTGAAAGAGTTTATGACACGGCAGTAAAGATAGGGACCGGGCAATATGATTGAATATTTTCATGTGAAATGCTCATCGGAAATAACAAGGAAATATTGATCCTGGTAAAAATGTGTTTTTTGTTTTAAAATAAAGATAGCTTGTTTTCTTTTTTTTTTTAAGGTGCATAATGTATTAACAAATAATAAGGTACAATTTCTAAATCTAAATTTAAATTCGAAATGTGAAATTTGAGAACTCAATAAACATTAGCCCGGGGCAAAGGTCAGTATGTTTTTATTTTCAGGACAATTATATTGTTGAAAAGGAATTGAAGATGGGTCTAAAAACAATAAAATGACAATATAATTTATTTCTAAATTAACTTCAAGAATTGATTATATACTTATGTATTAAATTTGGCCCAAAACACAAAACAAGTTAAGTATGAGAGTCCAGTAGTTTATTATTATTATACAAATAAAATATTGGAATATAAAAGGGTGATGTGACGACGTTTTTTATTTCAGCAGTTGTATGGCTAAGATGAGAAGTCATAATATAAAATGCCAGTGTAAGTGTGTGATAGGAGTGTTGTTGTAAAACCATGTAATTTTCAGGGGACAATGAATGGCATTAATGGTGTATAAAAGTAAATACACAGATGTATTCTGATGTATTGTGATATATCATGAGATATATTTCTTCCCTGTTCCTTCAAATGTAGAAGGACAGGGTAATTTTGGTAATGTTGTGGTGTTGTTGTCCCCTGTTCCTTCCAATAGAGAAGGACAGGGTAATATTTTTTGGTATACAATGAGTTGTATTGATAGTGATATTTCTTCCCTGTTCCTTCAAATGTAGAAGGACAGGGTAATATTGTTTTTTTATCACTAAATGAGGTTTATTGTGTGTAAACAATTGATTATTGTGCCATTGTAATCCCTATAAATTGATTGTATTGTAATTAACAACATCTGGTAATGGTTTACATTCGTGACACTGGCGCAGGCGTACAAATAAGAACACCGTGAAAGACTGACAGCCATACAATTATACGGAGGGAATATTTTGTAAAAAGGAATGTCCTCCAAGAGCTCAATGCCTCGCTGGCTGAAATTGTTATTAGATTGGAGGAAGCAGGTAGCAGTGCTATTAGCGAACCAGAGCCAGCCAACCACGAAGATCAACGAGGCCGCCGCACTGCACCGGGCCGCACAATCATTGGAGAAGCTACCTGCCTCGACTCCTCACCTACCACATCCCTCTGCGATGGCTACCTGGGGAGCCACACTGGACGTCGGACACTCCTACCACATCACCCTCGGACTACACATCACAGCCTCCACGTAGTGATAAGTACAAAAGAATTGTTATTTAAAAGTGTGCATGTGGAGGGATATTATTGTACTTAGTCCGGGATGAGTGTTTAAAGGTTTAGGTTCCTACAGTGATTGCAGCTTCGGGCTAGGGAAAATATGTACCATAGTTCAAAATTCATTTATGCTGAATCGCGGTAGGTAATAGGAAGTAGGCTCTTATTAACTAGACGCGGTGCGGGGACATTGTTTGTTCAGTTGGACCGGCAATCAGCTGATCGGTCAGTGACGTATCGGGTGATGCGTTCCTCCCGGCTCGCTGGAGGAGCGGTCAGTCTAGTCTTGGCGATTGAGGAGTACGTGTAGCGGTCGTCGAGTTAGTAGCTGAAGTTCTTTCTCTAACCCAATAGTTGGGATTTAGAGTAATTTATTTTTCGTGGGTAAAGTCAATTTGAAGTATTTAAAATTTTTAGTGCGTTTTAAGATACGATCTGCTCCGTAATCTTCAAAGTAGTAAGTCCCGTACCAGCGTATAGTTAATATCTTTTTATTTTATAATACTGTATTAAAAATTTCTAAAGTTTCCCATCTTTCAGACTCTGAAAATTTAATTCAAATTTTTGAAGTTTTGTGAATTAAATTTTGGTGATAAAGTAAATATCAAGTTTTGTGTTATATTAATTTTGAGTATTTTGAGAAGAGAACTTTTATTTTGTTTTGTTAATTTAAACCATTTTTGGAGAAGTATACATTTTTAGTTTAATTTTAATTTCAGTACCTTTTGATCAGACTCTTAATTAGATTTGATTGATTGAGTGGATTTTTGAATAAAATTGAATCAAAAAGTTTGTAAACTTTGTAAACTTTTGGGTGAACTTGAATTTCGGAATAAACCAAGTATTTCCGAAAAGTTGTTTAATTTATAAAGTATTAGCTCCATATAAATTACAAAATATGTGCTGTAAAAAACGGTATAACTCAATAATAAAAAAACAAATAGTTTATATTTGGCTATATGATCTATGAAGTGTATCTTTATAGCAGACTGTTTCAGTACTGCAGTTTCTTCAGGTGGCACTGAATATAAATCTTAAACCATTAAATTGAGGTTGTTAAATATATTTTTTTAAATCTTTCAAAAAAAACTTCAAAATTTCTTTATTACAGTACACAATTTTTTACAATTGTATTGCATACTTCAGTAATATAACTTATATTAATACATATTGTACATATTTCCATTAAGTTTAAAACATCCATTTCGACTCATGTTACATTAAATTTTTTTTTTTTACAATCGTCAACACTAAAATTTCATTCCTTTCGGCAACACAGTTAACAAAATAGTTTTATTATTCTCAGCAATTTGTCATGAACTCTTCAACGAAATAAAACGCATTCGATAAAGCCTTTCTTCTTCAAAGCCTTAGTTACAGTCGTCTTTTATATCACACTTAGCAGTGATACAAAAATTATTTTAAAATTCTGGACGAGTTATTTAACTTGTAAATTAAAAGTTTCAAGGACAACAACTCCATTTGTTATTATGATAGAAACCACTTTTTCATTAATTGCATAAAAACATTTCTCTTGTCTCTAAGATATCCATTAAATTACCAATTCATTAATTATTCATGATTCCTATTAAACCATCAGCATGATTTGACGTGACAGTCTTGGTTGGCAAATTCATCAAATGCGACTTACTGTAGACTTGTGTTGGAACTATTCAAGCAATTATTTGTCTCATTATATAGATGACAAATTATTAAACTTTTTTCGTCAGTACGTCCACGTCATTTTTGGTTTTATTCAGGTGATGTTTTTTAAGCCAAACATGATTTATGTCACGTTTATTTATGATAGTTACGTAAATAAACATCATATAACGTAAAGCTCACTGTTTAGAACAGCTTAGAATTCTTAGTGGTCTAGAAAACAAACAAGTAATTGGTTCTACCCTTATAGACCTAACAAAGGCTTTTGATGTTGTTACTATTCTTTTTTAAAAACTTAATTTTTATGGTGTAAGACACAAAGAATTAAAGTTGATTCAAAGTTACCTAACAAATAGAATGCAAATGGTAACTGTAAACAATGTTTCGTCACAGTATCAGAAGGTGGTAGCAGGTGTTTCCCAAGGCTCTGTACTTGATCCTTTTTTGTTTTTAGTTTTTATAAATGATTTTCATGTTAATGTTTCATCTATGTCTGTACTTTATGCAGACGATACAACTCTTCTTTGTTCTAATGTGGATGTGTGGCAACTTAATGTACAATTAATTAATGCTCTTCAACAAGCTAAAGATTGGTATTCAGCCAACAACCTTATTATAAATGAAAATAAGACTCAAAACATAATTTTTACATACAATAATAATTTAAATTTAGACGATAACTACATTAAACCTGTTAAGCTCTTGGGGATTGTACTTGACTGTAAACTTAGCTGGAGGCCACATGTGGAAGGTATCTGTAAAAAACTTTCTAGAGTAATCTTTCTCCTACGTAAACTTAAGTACTGTGTTAATTTTGAAGCATTGTTAATGACCTACTTTGGACTGTTTTCATATACACCTTTGTTATGGTACCCGTCTATGGGGCAACTCTGGTGCCTCCAAAAAAGTTTTCTTGTGGCAAAAAAAGGCAATCAGGTTAATTGCAGATCTTTTTAATCAAGAGTCCTGCAGACAGTCTTTTTGTAATTTTAAAATAATGACTCTTGCTTGTATTTATATATATCAGAATTTAGTGTTTGTTAGAGAAAATATCAACACCTTTATCTTCTATCATGAGTTAGTACATGATTACAACACTAGGTTTCGATATAATCTTGTAGTTCCTCAAGTAAGACTAACTCGGACTTATAATAGTTACAATTCCCAACAAACTAGATTATTCAATAAACTACCATTAGCTATAAGAGAACTACCGATTAATAAGTTTAAATTAAGGATTTCAACTTGGCTTAAGACAAAAGCTTTTTATTCTGTTGACGAGTACATGAAGTGCAACACGTTTGATCTGTTACAAAATACATCTGGTTAATGTAACTAAATTAGTAGTAAGTAAATTAGTTTTTATGTGAAATGTTTTTTCATGACGAAGCCTATTGTAACTGAAAATGTTTTTAATGGCCAATAAAGATCTTGAAGCTCAGGTTACAATGTTTTCCACTGCACAGTTTTAAGTATAACTGTTTTATTCACAACACATTATAGGGTTAAAACTACTCAATTTGAAAATTTTTACATTACAGATACGAATTATTGTGTTAACCTACAGCTATTTAGGAAATGTTAGAACAATTTAACAAGTTTTAAAACGACAGGTGAAGATTTATAAACTTAAAAACTGTATGAAGGTTGAATTTTAAATAATGATATTGTGGATTCATTGCCATTAATTTATTTCTAGTGGTTCTTATCATTTTATCCATGTAATTACTCATTTTTTGTTAGATTATTAAAATAAAATAAATTTGTTTTAGTGATGAATTTAAGTCCAAAAACACCTAGGGTAATTGATTGCGTCCAAATTATTTTTAGTGAATTTCCAATGCGTGTTCATTATTTCTTCCATATTCCAAAATATACAGACACAAATTAAAACATCTAACAATTGAATATTCTCGAACTTCAATGATTGAATTTAAAACACACTTTTATATTATAAACTTTACAATGCATAAATTAAAAAAAGTTGAAATCTCATCATTAATTGTATACTTTTGAATAATATTTGAACTAAAACATTATAATAGCACAAAACAATATTATTATAATACTATTTTACAACCGTGGTTTGAATTGTAATTGTTAAATCACCTAATCATAACAGTATCATTATATCATAAAATAAAAGGTGAACAAAATTACTAACAGCAGAGGCATGCAGGAACAACACAAAATACACAGCAAAGAATAAATATAATCAATTAATTTGAAAAATACTGTTTATTAACAACTAAAATATTACTCAAAAACAGACATGCAATTTTTTATTAAGTGAGATTACTTCGGTTTTTATATCCAGAAAGATATGGACGTATTATCCTATGACTAATCATTATGCAAGCTGGGTGTGCACCATTACCGGCGTTACAGCACGAAACACGCAACAGTGAAACTGCATGGGGGAGGTATTATCTGTGACTAATCACTATGCAAGCTGGGTGTGCACCATTCCTGACGTTACAGCAAAAAAAACACGCAACAGTGAAACTGTATGTGGGGAGGTATTATCTGTGACTAATCACTATGCAAGCTGGGTGTGCACCATTACTGACGTTACAGCAAAAAACACGCAACAGTGAAACTGTATGTGGGGAGGTATTATATGTGACTAATCACTATGCAAGCTGGGTGTGCACCATTACTGAGGTTAAAGCACGAAACACGCAACAGTGAAACTGTATGTGGGGGAGGTATTATCTGTGACTAATCACTATGCAAGCTGGGTGTGCACCATTACTGACGTTACAGCACGAAACACGCAACAGTGAAACTGTATGTGGGGAGGTATTATATGTGACTAATCACTATGCAAGCTGGGTGTGCACCATTACTGACGTTACAGCACGAAACACGCAACTCTGAAACAGTATGTGGGGGAGGTATTATCTGTGACTAATCACTATGCAAGCTGGGTGTGCACCATTACTGACGTTACAGCACGAAACACGCAACTCTGAAACTGTATGTGGGGAGGTATTATATGTGACTAATCACTATGCAAGCTGGGTGTGCACCATTACTGAGGTTACAGCACGAAACACGCAACAGTGAAACTGTATGTGGGGGAGGTATTATATGTGACTAATCACTATGCAAGCTGGGTGTGCACCATTACTGACGTTACAGCACGAAACACGCAACTGTGAAACTGTATGTGGGGGAGGTATTATATGTGACTAATCACTATGCAAGCTGGGTGTGCACCATTACTGAGCTTACACGAAACACGAAACACGCAACTCTGAAACTGTATGTGGGGGAGGTATTATCTGTGACTAATCACTATGCAAGCTGGGTGTGCACCATTACTGAGGTTAAAGCACGAAACACGCAACAGTGAAACTGTATGTGGGGGAGGTATTATCTGTGACTAATCACTATGCAAGCTGGGTGTGCACCATTACTGAGGTTGCACGAAACACGCAACGAAACAAAGTGACTAATCACTATGCAACAGTACTGAGTTACAGCAAAAAACACGCAACAGTGAAACTGTATGTGGGGGAGGTATTATATGTGACTAATCACTATGCAAGCTGGGTGTGCACCATTACTGACGTTACAGCACGAAACACGCAACTGTGAAACAGTATGTGATGTGGATTTGTGTAGAGTGACTTTACACATAGCAGAAGACTAGATAATAGAATAGTCAATTCTAATTCCCATGAGAAAGACTTATCCATTTTTTATCCTATGAGCATGTTAACAGAAATAGCTCTCATTGCTTGATTATTTTGAGTAAAAATAGTAGATTTTAGCGTTACAATGATATAACTCTTATAACAAAATAATATTTGTTCTTTACCATTCTGTTTTCTTCTTTTAAGTTTTGTAAATCCAAAAAGAATCTTTAGAAAGATAGAACATTTCTTT